>NC_140582.1:1008743034-1009961159 GCF_964204655.1 Triturus cristatus | reverse complement strand
CTGTGGTGTCGCCTATAAAGGAATAACGCACGTCACTTCTGGTGCGGACGACATCAAGACGAATGACGCCACCTACCAACGCACAGGGGTACTGCTCAAAAATCATTCAGATCTAGTGACATCTGGGGATATTCTAAGGTAAGGAATCTATGAATAGAAGTCCCAATCAGATATACCGTTGCACTGTGTTGAGGTTTCAGCAGTGGTTTCTTGGGCATTTGTAAGAGGCTTAATACATCAATGCCTCTGTGTTGGAAATCAGTGCCACCAGTTTGTAACCTTTTGTTGGGTAAATAGGAAAGAGGAAAGAGGGGTATTGTGCATGCAAGCCTTTGCTATAGAAAGGTAGCATTAGGGTAGCGTGCCCTCAGTACATGTTTTGGTGGGCTGAGTATCAATGTTAGAATACATGTGTGAATGAATGTGACCATTAAGAAGAATCTGAGCTGTCCATTAGAGCCATAATGTAGGCATACATTGCATGATGGTCGTCTCACATAGTGTGATACAGGTGTTAGCATAATGGTAGACTTTCTTTGAGTATATACTGTGAAAACCCATAACACAACAACACCTTGCATTATAGTGGCGAATTCTGGGATAGTGGTGGGAACATTTGAGACAATATGGCAGTTTCACTATGGGAAACACGCACAAAGCAAACAAATTCATAAGGGTGGCTATTTTACACTTACTGTTATCAGCCATGGCATGGTGGTGCCGTCCGTCACAATACAAAATTCTTTATATATTGTGGGCATTCTTGGCACATTTATGCTCAAAATTCGCAACAGGGAGCTATAGAGGGAATCTATATGCCAGGTCGCCCTCCAATCAACGTATAATCAAATAACAAAGGACAGTTCGAAAATATTAAACCTTTAGGCACATGGGATCAGGCCAGACTTCATTTAGAACACCTGAGTATGGGCAGAGATAAAGCTATCGCCCTGCAGTAAAACAAAATAATAATAATATTATATATATATATATATATATATATATATATATATATTCACTGAAAAAACCATAGGTTTCACACATGTTAGCTGTACATTTCACTCGTAAAAAAACAATGAAATTCCCCCGTTATAGTTAGTGCAGGCAACTATAACTCACGCGACCGCAATCTTCTGCTGATGCTAATACTGTATTTAGACACTTATTTGCCCATGTTTTCTTCCATTAAATTTTAGCTATACATATATTACAAATATTTTTTTTTCATAAAGACACATATGTCATCAGCAGAAGATTGCGGTCGCGTGAGTTATAGTTGCCTGCTCTAACTATAACGGGGGAATTTCATTGTTTTTTTACGAGTGAAATGTACAGCTAACTATAACGTGTGAAACCTATGGTTTTTTCAGTGAATTTGTACGGTTTTTTAAATGCTAAGTTACTTTACGCCATTTGTGGCGTGCGCGCCCAGTTAACGCAGTTCGTTCCGTGCGCACACGGTGCGCTTCGCGCACCGCGCGCCCACTTTACGCAGTTAGTGCCATGCACGCACGGTGGTCACGCGGTGCACTGCGCGCACCGCGTGCCCACGTTATGCGGGATGGGCCATGTACGCACGATGCGCTTCGCGCACCGTGCGCACATGGGGGACATATTACGCGCATCTTTGTGAAATGTATTCTTTGTTACGTTCTTAACTAGCTATAAGCCATGCACAAATGGGGCCCTACGGGCACCGTTTGCACACGGGGTGGGGAGGGTGTGGATAATTTTTTTGTTTTAATAATTTTTACCGTACGCGTACGGTAAGCGTAATCGGCGATTTTCCGAAAAAAAAAAATTTTTTTTTTTGGGCTTGGGGGTTGTTTGGGGACCCCTATATCAATGCTGGGTGGTTAGGATCTCAAGAAACTGCCTCTTTAGACATTTTTTGGCTTCGTTTTTGCTGCCCAACTAAGTGAGCGAGAGAGAAAATGGCGGACGACGCTTCCTGGTTTCGACCGATTCAAATGTTTACTAAGATCTAAGAGCCAATCAAAATCGCGCTCGCGCACGCCACCGTACGCGTACGGTAAGCGCACCGTAAGCTGGCTCAGATATATATATATTGATTTAAAGGCTATTTTCTCAATCTACTGAACAGATTTACACCAAACCTACAAAAGGCACTTCCTTGACCTGAGGACTACCTCTCTGCCAAATTTCAAGTAATTCTGTTCAGCCGTTTGGGCTGTAGCTGTGTCTAAAGGTCCTATGGAAAAATGCATGGGAAAAACGCGTTTTGGGACCCCCCTTTTATCTCAGCCCCCGCTTGACGAATCCCCCCCGAGACTTTCAGGGTAGGAGCGGAGCGTAGCGCCCCACCTATTTTGAAAAATTCGCGAGCATTCGTCGACCGGCGCCAAAGTTATTCAAAATAGAATGTTGCGGATTTCCTATGGAAACGTGGTCCTAACTATAACTACCTACTGGCGACCGCCAGTAGGATATATATATATATATATATATATATATATATATATATATATATCTCTCTCTCTCTCTCTCTCTCTCTATCAGGTCTTTGTTGTTTGATTATACGTTGATTGGAGGGCGACCTGGCACATAGATTCCCTCTATAGCTCCCTGTTGAGAATATAGCGTTGAACGGTGGATCAGCTGTGAGAGCCTCACCTTTGAGTGTTTTTTTTATTTTTATTTGCTTGAGAACAATCACCTTTTTTAATTGCATTCTCTAGACAGGTATAGTCACTTTTGTGAATTATTTTGCTTATATTGTTAATCTGTGGAAACGGTATACATATCATTGTTGTGAATCGTGTGATATGGACAGAAATTGCCTAGCGTTCACAGATGATCAGATTGCTGCTATTCTCTCTGGGACATCACACTTTCCAGATTCTGGCCTCACCAATACCTCCTCAGCGAGGGAGAAATGGGAAAAACTAAGTAAAGCTAAAAAGCGACAAGTGAGAATAGCACTGCATGGGGCGTTAATGACCGAATATTATCGAGCAGGCGCTGCCCCCACTAGTCTGTTGGTTAGGATCGAGCCCAGAATTTTATCGGAAGATAAGCAGTTCCGGGTGGACTGGAGCTTTATTGCTAGCAAATGCACCCGGGATTGGCTGATCTTGATTATCCAGACCACCAAGAGGTTGAGTGAGGAGTAGTTAAAAGAGATTTTGGAATTGGAGGAGAGTATAAAGGCAGACACGACCATTGTGGACACAAAGTAACAGTTACAGAGAATACAGGAAGATCTGAGTGAGTACAAGAACTATTTGGTGAACCAAAAAATAAAGAGGCTCAGGAGAAATTTGGAGAGATACTCTCACGAGTGGGCCTTTCCATACACGGAAGATAAATATTACCAGCAATGGAATGAACAGGTATCACCAAATAGATATCAGAGGGGTGGCTGAGTGCAGGGTAGACGTACCCCCCAAAACTGGACCTTTGACAATACATCGAGCGAAGAAGAAGAGGGGGTCCAGGCACAAGACCAAGAGAGGGTGAGGTTTAACCCCCAGGTACAGTCTAATCAGGATTTGGGAATATTGTTACGTTCTTTTTTAGCTCAGACCCAAAGGGGAAACAGAGGAGGGGGAACGAGGGGCAGAGGCAGGGCCCGCCAGAACCAAGCTCAGACATGGCAGGCGTTTTCACCACGGGTAACCCGGAGTAGAGGCAGGACCCCGATATGAACAACATCATAGTTAAACTGTCTGACCATCAAGTAACAGCTGATGAATTGAGGGTGCTCAATAAAGGCTAGGGGTATGTTCCTACCCCACGCCATGATCCATTTAAGTGCAGAATGGAAATACAAGAAACTATGAGACAGATAAAAATCAAAACGTTTTTTGCTAATAAAGACTTAGATCCCCCCTCTGTTTTCTCAATTAATCTTCACCGCCCATCCCAGTTCTGTCCTCCCAACTCTTCAGTGGGCCCAGAAGTGTTAGTGTTTGAGAAGAAAGTTCTTAACAAGATAAAGTTGTTGGAAGAATCACAGAAGTGCCACTGTTTCAATAACATGAGTCAGAGTGACTGGCGAGTGGTTAAATCACTACAGGAGAACACCAGCCTGACAATAAAATCGGCTGACATGGGTGGGTCTTAATGAATACCGTGGACTTTGAAACTATGAAACTGAGGTCAGGAGGCTTTTACAGGACAAGAAAAATTATCAACCACTGTCCAGAGACCCAGCAGAGGAACTTCTCAGGATGATTACTGTTATGGTTGGACAAGCAAAGGAAAAGAAATGGATAGCTAGCAAAGAGGCGGAATTTCTAATAAATGTTAAGCCCAGAACACCGGCTTTCTACGCTCTGGCCAAAATTCATAAGGCTCAACGTCCACCTCCTGGGCGCCCAATAGTTTAGGGTATTTCCTCTGTGTTAGAGCCCCTCTCACAGTTTGCCGATGTCTTTTTAAGAGAGTTGCTGTTATAACAACCGTCCTATGTCCAGGAAACTACTGACATTTTGAATATTATTGAGGATATGGACTTTGACACGCCACAACAGTTCTTAGTCACGATTGATATTGAATCTCCGTACACCAGCATACCCCAAGAGGCAACACTGGTGGCAGCAGCTCGCGCTCTTGGGGCCCAGGAATGGTTCTACTACACTCCCCAGTCCTTTCTGATGTATTGAGGTGGCCCTTACCCGGAATTACTTTAGCAATAAAAACAAGCTTTTTCTGCAGACATCGGGTACATCGATGGGTGCAACATTTGCGCCTAGACTGGCCTGCATCTATGTAGGCCAGTTTGAGGAGCACCATCTGTACCATCCCTCTAACCCCTTCCAGAGGCATATTTGCCTCTGGAAGAGGTATATTGATGATGTTCTATGTGTGTGGGCAGGACCTTAGAGCCAACTCTGCAAATTTTTGGATTGGCTGAATGGTCGCGATGATTGAAGTTCACATGGTGCATAAGTAATGAGAGGGCAACATATTTGGATCTGGATATTGGAGTTAATAACAACAAACTCACCTCAAGTGTACATCAAAAGCCTACAGATAAGAACTCATTATTGCACTACCAATCATTTCATCCCAGGGCACTTAGGGATAATCTACCGGTAGGACAATTTCTCAGATACCGGCAGAATAGCTCCTCCACAGGTGACTTCTTACAGCAATCTGAAAGTCTAACTAAGTGGCTAGTGCAGCGTGCATATCCTAGGAGGGTTGTCAACAGAGCCCGCAAGAGGGCTTACAATACCCTGCGGGAGGCTCTCTTGGAAAGGAACAGTAAAGAACCGAGTGACTGGTTGCCATGCGTTTTGACCTTTGACCCTCTGTCCACTAAGATTCGCCAGGCCATACGAAAACATTGGTCACTGTTGTCTACCTCTGAATACCAAATGCCACAACCCGGGTTTGCTTTTAAGCGTGCACAGAATTTGAAGGACAGGCTTGTCCATACAAGGCCTGTGCAGCAACTGTGAATACCTCGATTCCATCTGGGCACTACCCATGTGGAGGATGCTCAGTTTTGTGACTTCACAGAAAAGACTACGAGTGTACAACTGCTGAACAGAAGGACGTGGTACCTGAACAGATTCAGCAATTGCAACTCGATGAACGTTATTTACAGGTTAAAATGTCAATGTGGGCTACATTACATCGGTCTCACAACCCGGAAGATCAATGTCAGGGTGCAAGAGCACCTCAGTACGATCAAATCAGGAAAATTGACTACCAGGTTGGTACAACACTACCGAGAACAGCGACACAACCACAGAGCACTGAAGTGGGTGGTTTTAGAGAAGGTATTGGGTGACTCCAACAATATAGAGAAAATACTTGCCGTTAAGGAGGCTCGCTGGATCTATTCAGAGAAGGCGGTCCAGATCGGCCTCAATGATCAGATTGAGTGAAACAAGATCAGTAGATAGTGACTACAGAATCTTTTCTATGTGAGGTGGTGTTCCTTTGTTGCCAGTGATGGCGTGCTAGTAACCAGACCCTCTTCCAATCTGTTTTACAATGTTTGTTCTAGGCACTCTGTCCGTATTGGAAATATCTCTTTTACATGCTGAGGTGGCTATAGGATATGGCATTTGACTATAATCTTCTTTTTGTATATCCTTAGCCCAAGTATCTAGAGGATGGTACCAATGTAGCTGGGAGAGGCAGTTAAATCTTATAGGCCCTCACTAGACTGACGAGAAATTCATTGCCAGCAATGACAACGGGGGGTGACACCATGTACTGATTACATCTATGAATGCAAGGTGTGCACATGGATTGGAACGATTTCATAGCCAGGATGGTGGCAGTATGTTGTGACGGTGATTGGTGCCAATGATATTGGTGGGCTCTGGTAAACCGGTTAGTACTACAGCAATGGTTGGTGAGGAGAAGCACAACTATAAAGTGGTCCTACACAACAGTTTATTATTAACCTGTTTGTGTTTAAATTTTATTTTAATGTATTTCTGGCGGACCAAATAGAATGGTCTACAATGGTTCTATTATATTGAAAACACACGAGCAAACTGACATTTAAAGATGGCCGATTCTTTCTTGACGTTTTTAGTAGGTGCTGACGACCATGTGACCGCTGTAGCAGCGTGACGCGTGAGGTACACGTCCGCGAGTTGGTTATTTAAAAATGGATGGCGTTTGCAGATTCATGAGACGCCGGGACGATTGACCGCGTGGAGCTACACTGACAATGGTGAGGGTATTCTGCCCACAGCAGAGCATGAGTTAGGATTTTAATATTCCAGAGGTGATGCCAACGGAAACATAGGCGTTTGAGTATCGATAGCTATCCGGAACAAATGTGGATAGTGCGCAGCCTAGGAAAAGAGTAAATATAATTTGTGCCACATTGTGAATATGCGTTAAGGTGCAACGGAATCGGGATACACGGATATGAGTCTGAATCACTCGATATCCGGGAATGACTGGGATGAGAAATGTGAATGACTGTGTGGTTTTTTGTAGTTGTGTTGGAGGCTCCATTTTCAAGCTCATGGACTGCATATACAATGGGCTGGGTGACAAGTGATTGGAGATATTTTTAAATTAAGTCTGATTATGTGCTGTTATTTTAACAACAAGTATGGAATAAGTTCGGTAATGTCTCTCGATCCAGTCATGAACGACATTACGACTGATGTTATTCTCGGCCCTAGGTGTTTTAATGTGTTGTACTTGTTTCCACAGATGTACTTATGAGCAACAAAAGTGCTTGCAAGGGGAAGAAAATATAAATGATTTATACCCCTGCGACTAAATGAGAGCCGGTATGTGGGCCCATGATTCTCACTAGGTAAATATTGATGTTTGCCGTTTGAAAAAAAGGACATGTGGCTATGAATTCAGTCCAGTCCTGATTTTTATGAGTACCTGTATTGAAGCTAATAATTTTGAAATGGGTGATGTGTCTTTTGTTTGACCAGTCTGTTGTTCTTTCTTTGTTTGTCAGTCACTATTTATTGATGTCCAGGGCGGTGACTGCGGACCTCGGTTGCCCTGACGAATTTGCCGCTACTGTTGAATAGGCAATGAAACATGTTGGCCATCCTCAAAGTGGTTAACAACATGCTGTGTTTTTAATATTGGGCCAACTCGCATTTTGGATTAAAAAGTTACGAGTGTATATGTGAGTTTCGCTCAACTTTTATCTTGAGACTTCTTGTGTCTCATTTTTCATGGGGTCTTTTCTTCTGTTTTGCTTAATTTTTCACACCTCTCTTGCACTGGACACACAATTCTTTTTACATGAGAAAGTTATCGATGATGACAATTACGTGGGCAAGCTGGTGAGAACCTGCCAGTAGCTCCTCTGGTGGTGCGCACGTGAGATACTTTCTCATTTCTCCACACATTTTCTATTACTTTTTCTTTGTGGGATACATACACTCTAGGTTTTGAGTGGTGTTTTCTGAGTGACATGACTGATGACTGGTGTTTTTTTTCCCCCCTTGCTGGGCAGTTCGAAATTATTAAATCTTTAGGCACAGGGGATCAGGCCAGAGTTCATTTAGAACACCTGAGTATGGGCAGAGATAAAGATATCGCCCTGCAGTAACCCCAATCATCTTTATATATATGAAAAAAGTGATGAGAGTGCCTAGAAGTGCCAGGTCTGTTGTTTGATTATACATTTATGCTCAGCCCTGGTGCATGGCTTGAACTGGCTTAATAGTGGGAATTCATAATATTTCACATGTTTCTCCAAATACAAGATTATTCCCAGTTAATTTTTAAGGCCTTGATTTTTATTTATATCCAGCTCTTACATTAAGGAAACATGCATATTTGTCTTTGCAAATGGATATATCTGTGTAGCTGGTTGCTCTAGACCATACAGTAATTTACCAGTCTGGGGTATATTATGTATATTTTTCAATGGTGTGGTTCCTCTATCGAACAGGTTAAAAAGGTTTCTTCAGAGTACTCAGCACTAAAATGTGATGTTAGATGTTTTTGAGGCTCAGATATCTAAACCTGCAAAGTAGACTTTCAATACAGGTTCATCTGAAGAAGCTACAACAGTACCTTGCACTGTGGTGGCAACTTCTGGCATAATGTTGGGTAGATTTGAGAACATATGGCAGCTTCACTATGAAGAAAATGTGCACAAGGCATGAGGGTGGCATTTTTCCACATACTGTTAACAGCCATAGCATAGTGGTGCCATTTGGCATAATACAAATTTCTTTACATATTGTGGGCATTCTTGGCACACTTGTACTCAGCCCTGGTGCATGACTTGAACTGGCTTCATAGTGGGAATTCATCATATTTTACATGATGTATCAATTATAACAGTATTCCCGGTGGCTCTTTAAGACCTTGAGTTTTATTTATGTCCAGCTCTTATATCAAGGAAACATGCACATTTGTCTTTGCAAATGGATATATCTGTGTAGCTGGTTGCTCTAGACCATACAGTAATTTACCAGTCCGGGGCATCCTATGTATATTTTTCAACTGTGTGGTTCCTCTGTCGAACAGGTTAAACAGGTTTCTTTATAGTACTCAGCATTAAAATGTGATTTTTTAGAGGCTCATATATCTAAACCTGCAATGTAGACTTTCGATACAGTTCATCTGACGAAGCTACAAGTTAAGCAGAAGAAATAGGTTTAACGCTTTTGTGAGAGTATTGTTCCATCAGGTTTTGGATCGTATTTGTTAGACCGGTCATCCATCCTTAGGGTGGTCTTCCCCAAACGTTTTGCCTGCTTACCTCCTCTTTTTGCTACATCTTCTTGCTGGCCTTAGGACTCTGAGCACTTTACCACTACTGACCAGTGCTAAAGTGCATGTGCTTCTCCCCTAAACATGGTGACATCGGTGTATACCCAATTGGCATATTTAGTTCACTTATAACTCCCTTGTAAAGTGGTATAATATACATCCAGGACCTGTCTTCTGAATGCTACTAGTGTGTCTGCAGCACTGGTTGTGTCACCCACCCACATAAGTAGTCTTTCAAACCTGTCTCAGGCCTGCCACTGCAAACTCTGTGTGTGCGGTTTACTGCCACTTCGGCTTGGCATTTGAAACAACTTGCCAAACCTTAAACTCTTAAACCCTTTTATTACACATAATCACCCTTAAGGTAAGCCCTTGGTAGCCTTATGGGCAGGGTGCTGGGTAAATAAAAGATGGGACATGCACTTTTAAGTTTTACATGTCCTGGTAGTGTCAAACAGCTAAATTATTTTTTCCCAACTGTGAGGCCTACTCCTCTCA
This sequence comes from Triturus cristatus, assembly GCF_964204655.1. Lineage (NCBI taxonomy): Eukaryota > Metazoa > Chordata > Amphibia > Caudata > Salamandridae > Triturus > Triturus cristatus. The sequence continues at coordinate 1,009,951,460 of NC_140582.1, read as the reverse complement.
CAAGTTAACATTGGGAATTCCTTGCCTCGAATCTGCCGCTGACTCAGCACCCTGCACTATCAGTCACACGGAAAAAAACAGCATGAAGATCTTAGAACAAGTAGGCATAGCACAGATGGGCAATCTATATCCGAATGGAACCTTCATCACCCCAGATGACCTGTCCTATATCAGCAACCAATCACTGTTATTCCGATTTATCTATCATAGACTGAGGACCGCTATCAGGGAATTGTATCCTAGCGATCCCGCTGGACCACCTGCATTACAGTCACTACAGACTTTAATAGCAACTTCCACTCACTCTAATATAATCTCACAGCTATATAAACTGGTACAAGCGGAAATTGGCGCACACACCCTCAAGGCCTGTGATAACTGGAATAAACTGTTAGACATCTCCCTGACGGATGAAGACTGGACTTCCTGCTGCACACTTATTACACTGCTCACACCCAATAGCAATCTTCACATCATCCATTACAATTATATACATCAAGCTTACCACACTCCAGCCAAATTACATAAATATGGGCTACGTGAAAATGCGCACTGAAAGAGATGTGGGATTGACCAAGCTGATTTTGCACATCTTGCATGGAATTTTGGTAAAATAAAGACATACTGAGAGGCTGTGATTTACCATTTAGGTATAGTCATATCATGTACACTGTCATGCACACCAAAATTATGCCTATTGGGCCTTCGCATACCTGTGAAGTCGGCAAAGAAGAAATTGGTCGCCATAATGTTGCTCTTGGCTAAACGTAGAGTAGCGATGCACTGGGATAGTAAGCAAACTCCTACCCTAACACGCTGGATACTAGATGCTGTCTATTGTAGAGACAATTTTTTAATATACGCAGAAGAACTACCAACTGCTTCCAAGCCCTCGGATATTTGGGAACCGCTTACTGCATATCTACGAGAACGTCCTGATCTACTTAAGACTAGTCATTAATTTAGACACTTGAACTTTCAATGAGGCACTGCTGTGGTGTGCAATTGCTCAACTGTGTATTATTGGAAAATGTGATGTAAAGGATTCCTTATTGTAATATGCTTAATGGGATTGTTATAGCTGTGACTACTGTTTTGTACGACTACCAAAACCTTTAATAAACAAAATTAAAAATGTCTAAGTGGTAATTACTAATCAGAAAGGAGAAGTTGCATCATGTTTTATATCTTTGCAATGGTAATGACAAATCCTCTTTATTGGGAAAGTTAGATTTAACGTTACTATTTTAGAAATGCCACTTTTAGAATGTGAGTGTATACAAAAGAATTCCCTGAAGGAAGATTTAAAAAAAAAAATGCAGTAAAATTAAATATGTGCTTAACTCATTACATACTATGTGCACACAAACAAATACATATAAGGCGTACTTTAATATACATTTCAATTATTGCATAGAATTTATAATATCAAAAGTATCAGGCAACTTATATCCAAATCATGACTGAATATAACTGGGTCAAAATGAACTAAAATTAAATTACACTTTTCTGTGTTATTCCTTGAATATTTACAATTCATACAACAATGATATCTTAACCACTTAACTAAAATAACCTCTTTTGAAAATCAAATTCTATCGAGGAAATATATATATATATATATATATATATATTACCTACTGGCGGTCGCCAGTAGGTAGTTATAGTTAGGACCGTGTTTCCATAGGAAATCTCAAAATTCTATTTTGAATAACTTTGGCGCCGGTTGACGAATCCTCGGGAAATTTTCAAAACTAATGGGGCGCTCCGTTCAGCTCCTACCCTGAAAGTCTCGGGGTGATTCGTCAAGCGGGGGCCGAGAAAAAAGGGGGGTCCCAAAACGCGTTTTCCCCATGCATTTTTCCATAGGACCTTTAGACGCAGCTACAGCCCGAACGGCTGAACAGAATTACTTGAAATTTGGCAGAGAGGTAGCCATAAGGTCAATGAAGTGCCTTTTGCAGGACTGGTGTAAATCTGTTCAGTATTTCCTGAGAAAATAGCATTTAAAAGCATATCAATATCTATACGCGCGCAGGGTGCGCGCACCGAGCGTAATTCTGATTGGTTACATGTTAGTCAACGTTCGAATCGGTCGAAATCAGGAAGTGTCGGCCGCCATTTTGTTTGTTTTCAGTGCGAGAGTGAAAATGAAAGGTGGCGAACGTGAAAAGGGGGCAGGGTAGAGAGTTCCTGACCCCCTAGCCTTTGTCAGGGGGTCCCTGAAGGACCCCGAAGGCAGAAAAAAAAAATTTTTTTTTTTTTTTAAATAGCGGGGGTGCGTAGTTTATTGTAAAATAAATATATAAAAAACAATAATAATACATAAATAAATTAGTATTTAAAAAACCGTACAAATTCACTGAAAAAACCATAGGTTTCACACACGTTATAGTTAGGAATTAGCATTTAAAAAACCTTGCAAATTCACTTAAAAAACCATAGGTTTCACACATGTTATAGTTAGGTGGATATTTCACTCGTAAAAAACCAATGAATACTCACCCAACTAATCAATAACTAATATACACACTCATGTAGTTAGTGACCAACTGAGGAAGCATGTTATACAACAACAGAGACAGTGCTGCACACATTCACATAGTTTAGTTACTAATCCATGTATTAAGTGAGACACTTTTAATTACTCACTTAAAAAGAGAGTCAGACAGCTACTAAATCCTCCATCCAGACAGTTATATATCCACTCAATCTTCAATACAGGATTGGTATATATATAATACATATTTAAATTTCAAACTAAACCACATTCAGTGGATGATGTCATCAGTGATGTCATTTGAGATGTCATCAGTGATGTCATCAGTGATATCACTGACCATGTAATGAATAATGCAATATGTGACATCATCAGCAGTCCATTGCGGGCGCGTGAGTTATAGTTAGCAGAACTAACTATAACGGAGGAATTTCTATGGTTTTGTACGAGTGAAATGGGCAGCTAACTATAACACCCCTGAAACCTATGGTTTTTTCTGTGAATATATATATATATATATATATATATATATATATACACATATATATATATATATATATATATATATATATCCCCAGTCAAATACTGAATGTCCAAAATTAGTCAACTGAGTCAGGAGAATCAAACCACGGATCTCAATGGTTGTTATGCATTTAAAACAAGAAACAGCAGTCAAATAAAATATGCCTCAATCGATCTATTGTGAATTGCACAGTGTGTTGTTCCCCGTGGTGATTGATTTACCCAGAGTGTTCCTTTCTGAATGACTTACATGTTTAGTGAGGATGGCATATTTCAGAGAACACTGCTTTCAAACTGATAACAACTGCTCTTACTGTCAACCAAGTATGCAGTGCGTTGCTTATCCCCAAGAAACTCTAGACTGCAAGTTGTTCAACTCCCCATGCTCTCGTAGCATACCACATAGAAATAGGTTTGAGGGTGTTCGGTTTTAGATGAATTTTTAATGATGTTAGGAATGTTAATTTGATTCTCATTACTCACAACATGCTTTATTGCTGTTTTTAAGATATGCTGTGTAGTTCTTTTAGATGTGCTGAGAAACAGGTTCACCCTGTTGTAAGGAATGCTTTTAGTTAAAAGTTATGCTTTTAGTTAAAAGTGTATATTCTTCTTATTCTTCTTAGTGCAATGTGTGAATGATATTGTGAATAACAAAATAGGTTTGTTTCGGTTACCACAGTGCCCTTGATTCCATTACATGGTTTGAAAGTAACCCAAAAGCAATAACTCTACTTCAACTATGTACTGGGTAGGGTTCTACGGAGCTGCAATAACCTGTCTTTTACATTAGGAGCTGGTGCATTGAACTGAGTTCACCTGTGGGTAGAACTAAGCCAAAGTTATAGTTCACGCAAAAGTGAAATGACACACAACATTTACACCTCTTAAAAAATATCTGCTTACATTGACTGCTGACTAATCGTTCCAACATCCTCCTCTGCTTCTGTACGGTCTTTGGAACAGGCCCTGGTAGTTTTTCGCCTTCTGTATTATAAATAAAAAAGTTGTCATTTTGTTAGTAGGATATTTTTATTGCTCAACTTCTCAAGAATCATGCTGAAACAATTTGCCAGATGGTGCAAAGAAGAAATTACATATTAATATGCCAGATCTGAAGTTAGACGCTTCTGGGGCTCCTATCCAGATCAAGCATTGGCAAAGCCGATAGGTTTCATCTATGCGAGGTCTATTGGCTTTGTCCATTTTTTTTATAGACATGGTGCACAGCAGCGCAGGCTGCTGTGCAAGATGGCTAATTGTACAGAAAAAAGCGCTATTACTTGGTCAGTATCACGCGTAATAGCATTTTTCTTCCTTAAGCGATGCTGCACAGCAGCTGGTGGTGCTGTGCAATAAGTCTAAAACCAAGCGGGGTAAGCAACACGAGGCAGGTGCGGGGAGGAGGGAGGAAGCAGCAACACAGACAGTGGAAGGAGGGCGGGAGAAGCAACACAAGGGAGGAGAGGGTGAGGAGCAAGGGGGCAACAACACAATGGACAGGAGGAGGAGGGTGAGGGGGGCAGCAACACGAAGGGGGTACAGGAGGAGAAGGAGCAGCAACTCAGCGGACAGGTTAGACCAAGAGCTCAGACGGTGGGAGGAGGGACACAGGAGGGAGGGGGACGGACTGCAGACACATGAACTCCGATAGATTCATGTACAAAAAGAACATGCAGGAGCACACAACCAGTGGAAGGACATTGCCCGAAAAAAGGGGAACTGTACTTGGTCCATACTCCAAGGCAGTGACACACACTAGAAGCACCTAGGAGAAGAGCGAGCAGGAGACGCTGACCAATAAGAAGGAAGGAAACAAGAGTAACGTGAAAGCCAACCAATAGTAAGTAATGGGCGGGTTCCAAATCCGTTTTGAGCTTTTCTTTTTTACAAATGATTTTGCCAACATCGTATTTGCTGTTTCTGGTGAAAACAAAATTTGATGCCCTGGAATTTCTGACTCACAGATACATATGCTGAGTCATGAATATTGGGCGGTTCGCAGGACCACAAGACCGCCGAGCTGGCTATAAGAGATGGCTCATATGGAATCGCCAGGTACAATCTAAATCAAGTGGAGCACAAAAACGTAATCTGATACACTGTTATGACAGGAACTAATCTGTGACTGGTTATTGATTAAATGTTGTTTTAAACACAAAGAAAAAAATGAAATAAGGTCTACAATGTCTTGTACATAAACTTTTTCAACCTAAAAATCATGATTTGTAGGTCATATTAACAAGACTGGGCTTTTATTTTGTCTGATAACGGACCTAAAACTGAAGTGTCTAGGTAGTTTTGGAAAGCTATCTGACACTGTTACTCGAAATATTTTTTTTTTGATAATCAAATTTATTGAGTTTAGGTCAAACCACAAATTCACATTGGCATCAAAATCAAGCATAATATCACAATGTACATCCACACGTGAAACGACAGAGACTTGCAAATCAATTTGCAGGGTAAAATCATACATAAGGTTATCCTGAATCATAGAAGACATGCACCCACCCCTCAAAACAATAGGTTGAACCATTTACCCCATATCTTTTCGAAGAGTTCGGGGCAGCCCCGGGCTTCAAAGAGGGGCTCCTCTTGAGTCCCGCACCAGTCCACCCCCTGTCTCCACCTCCGCATAGTTGGGGGTTTGGCCTGGGATCATAGTGCCGCTATATCTCGCTTCGCCACCGCCACCACCGCACCAAGGAAACGCTTGTCGACCCGAGAGCCGTCCAGGCCATCAAATATGCCTAGAATCAGGCGCAATGGGTCATGGGGAACCGTCCACAACAGGGTCTGTGAGAGTTCCATTTCCACACCCGCCCAGAACGGAGCAAGGACAGGGCATTGCCAGACCATATGATAGAAGTCCGCTGGGGCGTGGTTGCAGCGCGTGCAGGTCGGGGAAGGGTGCAGCTGGGCTTTGTATTAGCGCGCCGGGGTGTGGTAAGCCCCGTGTAAATAATGGAGTTGGACTAAACGTAGCTTGGATGAGGTCATCAGGGTCTTGGGGGCCATGAGGGCGTCCCTCCAATCCACATCCTCCAAGGGGCCCAACCAACCCTCCCAGTGGACTCGCAGCGCGTTTAATGTTGCTGGGCTATTGTTCACTAGGGAGCGATAAATCCGAAAGACCCTCCTCTACCCAAATTCCTGATCATCACCTGGGCCTCGAGGGGACTAAACACTGGAAGGGAGGTGGGGGACGGAAGGTGCACCCCCAGGGCATGCCTAAGCTGCAAATATTTGTAGAATTGGGAAGAGTGGAGGGAACAGCGCAGCTGCAGGTCCGCAAAGGTTCTGATATGGTCCCCCACCCAAACGTCCCCAAGAAGCGAGATCCCTATGTGGTCCCACCGATTTAATGGAAGTCCCGGAGGGATGAGGTCTCTTGCAGCCAAGTGCCACACCACAGTGGCGTCTGCCTGGTATGTTTCCGATCCCACTTTGTGTGACGCAAAGCAGTGCACCAAGCCAAGAAGTCTGACCGAGAGATGGCGGTAGGTCCCAAGGTATGGGAGCTCCATACAAGTAGGCCTGAAGCCGCGGGAAGTCCATCGTCCGGAGTTCTACCTGATACACGGGTCGGACCAGCCGCCCGTGAACCAGTCATGGACCACGATACGTTTCGTGGCTAGATAACAGAGGTGGAGGTTGGTTACTCCCATACCCCCGTCATAAGGAGGTATGCGGCAGTGTGCCAGGGACATCTGCAATCTCCTGCCCCACCATAAAAAGTGGGTGAAGATACCGTCGAACTCACAAAACCAGCTCGCCGGGAGGTGAAAGGAAATATTCTGCAGAGTATACAAGAACCGGGGGAGAACCATCATTTTAAAAAGGGCACTTCTACCAAGGGGGTTAAGAGGAAGAGATTGCCATTTCCTAAGGTCCGCCTCGGCGATTAGGGGCGTAAGTTTCAGGGCCCATTCGAGATCTGGAAGCAGGGCAACCCAAATTCCCAGGTACTTGAAAGATTGGCTGCGCAAGGGGATGGTTGTCTGCCAATCAAAACAGGCACGGGACGGGTGGAGGGGAACCAGAGTGGACTTCACCAGGTTGAGCCAAAGGCCCGAGACCCGTTCAAAAGTGGAGAGGACCTCCATGCAGCCTGGGCCAGAGTTCTCGGGGTCGGCCAGGATGAGGAGAACGTCGTCGGCATAAAGAGCGATCTTATCGAACTGCAAGGGGTCCCACGCCCAGCCCCGGATGCAGGGATCCTGGCGTATAAGGGAGACCATGGGCTCCATTGCTAGTGCAAATAAGAGCGGCGAGAGCGGACAACCCTGGCGAGTGCCTCTCTGGATGGGGAACGCCTCCGACAGCACGCCGTTTACTAGGATCCTCACTTTAGGGCAGGGATATAGAACATGGATGAGGCGCACAAACAGTAGGCCGAACGCCATCCCCTCCAGCCAGTGCTTTAAATGGGAAAAAATAAGGGCATTTATATGATCGTACCTAACGACTTCTGTAGCAGTTGCAGCACATGTCAAAACACACGAAAAATGCGTTTATGGCACTAAAACAAATTAACCCATTACCCATAATTACATGCTCCTCCGAAGCAGAGCAGAATCTGCCCTGGAGGAGAAACCTAACCTGCGCCTGCCGTGCTGTGGATTAGGGTACCGGTACTCTCCCTGGCTACAGAGAAGTGCAGGTACTGAGTGCAGAAAAAATCGGAAGTGCCGGTACTCAGTACCGGAGAGTACCGGGCCATTTAAAGCACTGCCTCCAGCACATCCTCCAGATAAGTCCAGTCCACTGTGTGCGAGTGCGAGGTGGAGACGGCGAATGCAGTGCCGTGTACCCTGGGCAGGCATGAAACCGCATTGATATGGATGGACCAAATCATGTAAGAGGGGACAGAGGCGTTGGGCCAAAACATTGGCGAAGATTTGACCTCGGTGTTGATGAGGGAAATAGGACGATAGTGCGCACAAGCAAAAGAGGGCAGCTGTGTCTTCGGGAGCACCACAATAGTGGCCACGTCCGTTTCGGGGGGAAAGGACCCCATGTCCACCACATGGCGAAACAATGCTACCAAGTTCGGGACCAGCAAGTCGCGGTAGGTCGCATAGTATTCCTGCAGGTAGCCGTTCGGTCCCGGCGTCTTGCCAGAATGCAGGTGAGAAATGGCCTCATGAATTTCCTCCGAAGTGAGGGGGAGATCCAGAGTCTCCGAGACCGCTTGGGGAAGACGAGGCTGATGGGTCCCAGTCTCCAACAACAGTGCAGTTAGGGAGGCCTTGGGTGGTCGGCCCGCATAGAGATTAGTATAGTAATCCGCAAAGGCTTGGGCGAGAGCCCGAGAGGTGAAGTGATGGGTACCAGCCCCATCACGGACCTCGGGAATGATGCGAGTGGCCTTGGGATAGGAAATTAGGGTATGGAGTAATTTGCCATTTTGGCCACCCCAGCCATATACTCGAGCCACCGAAGAGCGCCAGAGCATTTTAGCGGCGTCCAGGGAGATCTGGCAGATCTCCTCTCGGAGCAGTGCGAGCTGTCGGGGTGAATCAGCACCCTCTATAGACCCTTAAGTTGACTCCAACCGGGCAGCGCGGGCCTCCAACTGTAAAAGGAGGGTGACCTGAGCCGTGCGCTTCACGTGGACTAAGCCTCTGGCCACACCCTTGCCGGCCTCCCACAAAGTACCCGGCGATCGGACACCCTGTATTGAGCACGAAGTATTGCTTCAGTTCCCGCCCGAGGGATTCAACAAATTCCGCGTCTTGCAAAATCCAGGCATTCATTCTTGAAGTCGTACAAACACCATCGGGGGTATCCGAAGCCAGAGGCAGACAGGAGAGTGATCCGAGATGCCCCTGGGCAAAATAGTGGCCCCGGACACCAACAGACGATCTAGGGCAGGCACTAGGAGCAGGTCAATACGAGAATGAGTATGATGGGCCGCGGAAGTGTGGGTGTACTGTTCCCACCGGGGATTCCACACCCTCTAGGCGTCGCAGAGACCCAGGGTGCAGGACCAATCAGAAAGGCGCTTAGCAGAGGCAAGGCGGGACGTAGAGGGAACTCCTGTCGCGTCGCGAGAGGTGTGCATAACAGCGTACAAGTCACCGCCGATGACCGTCAGGCCCAGAGGAAGGGTGGAGACTAAGAGCGTGAGTCGCCGGAGGGCAGCGGGCATTGTGGCAGGGGGAATATAAAGAGTTAAGAGATTAAGATGATGCCCCTCGATCCTGCCAGTCAGGGCCACATAGCGGCCTTGTGTGTCAGTCTCAACCTGTGATAAATTAAAGGGGAGACCCTTACGGAGCAGTATGGCCACCCCCCCGGGGACCCCGTGTAAAACCTGAGTGCCAGACCCTGTCAAACCCATAACGGGCGAGAAAAGTGCACTGAGTGCCTAAAAGGTGCGTTTCTTGTAGAAAGAGGATGTCGGGTGCGTGGCGCTGGGCGCTGCGGAGGACTGCAGTTCGCTTTATGCGTTGACGTTCCATGACACAATGTGGAGGGGTCTATGTAAGGTGGACATCATCAGGGCGGGTATTGTGTGTGGGATAGTAGTGCGGATATACCTAGGTCCCAGGCGAGGCAGCCTCTCCTAGCCGGGGCATTGGGGTGCATTTCGTGGGGTCTGCTAAGCGTCATGTCGTCAGCGGTGATGCGTGTACATTGACTGATGCCAATTAAAACAAAAAACGGCAGCCCATAGGCGGCCAAAAACAATAAACAATCGGGAGACAACGGTCTGCCCACCCTCCCTCGCCGCCCCCCCCACCCCTCCCAACACCCTCCACCCTACACTTCTGAACTTGAAGCATCTGTCGCCCTGAAAAGGAAAAGCCAACAAACCAGCAACACAGCTGAATCGGAGTGCTAAGCTAAAATGGTTAGTGGAACATGAGCGTGGCAGAGATGGACCCCTCCATGTAGGCAGATGAGAGAATCGTTAAAAGCTAGAAAAAACAATTAAGCATTAAAGGCCAAAGGACTACAATTAAAAAATATTTAAAGTAAATTAGACATCACAAGGATAGCTATCAGTGTACAAGAATAATGGGTTTTAAGAATATTTGTTTTCTATTTTTCAAGGAGAAAATCTGCAGATGAGCTATAAAGAACTTTGTAACACTGTCAACACTAAAACCTGCTTGTGTCCACAAAGGACGAACAGCAGCAATAAGGTTGAGTAACAAAGGTTTAAATATGCTCATTGAAGCACTGAAATTGAGAAAAGCGACATCTAACGAAAATGAAAATCTTATTAAAACTCAGGTGACAAATCTCAAGGTAAAATAGCCAAACAATACTAATAGGCAGGATAAACAGCCAGACAGACTTGTGAGATTAATGGACAAGTTACTTCTCTTCGGTAACGCCTTAGCTGGTAGAGACAGAATCTAACGGCAGATTTCTTTCCCTCTGAATTTCCCAGGTGTCAAACTGGGTTCGTAAGATTATTCTTCAAGTAATATCCCAGCGCTCCAGTAGGTGGCATCGGTTGGCTCCACGTGATGTCATCGACATCGTCCACACCAGAAGTGACGTCCGCATAACCTATATTGGCGCCTCCTCGGCACACTAATGTTAGTTACTTTCCACAACTTTCCACGCCAGAAACGTGGAGCCATGAAGAGTACTGACATTAGAGTATTTGAACACTAGGGCCCTAAAAGGGAACAACCTTGAAGCTAGAAACTTGCCTGCAGTGCGAGGAGGATGGGTGGGTCGTTACCAAAGGTAAGTAACTTTTCCATCTGATAGACACATCTATCATGCAGATTTCTTACCTTTGAATAGATATCCAAGCAATACCATCCCCGGAGGAGGGGCTGCGGACAATCCTGCAGGACAAAATGTGAGAAATGACCATCCCTACATACCTGACTGTCCAGGTAGTAATGCTTGGTAAACATATGTAGGGATGCCCACGTTACTGCCTGACTGATTTCCATGACTGGAACCAGCTTTTGCTCTGGTGGAACGAGCTCTTAAGCCTTTAAGAGACTGCTTCTTTGCCAAAGTGTAGCAGATCTTGAAGCAGAAAATGACCCATCGAAAGGTAGTCCTTTTCTGCATCGCCCGCCTTTCTTTGCACCAACATACTCAACAAACAGTTGGTCGTCCACCCAGAACTCTTCTGTGCGGCCAAGGTAGAACGACAATGCTCTTTTTGGATCGAGATGGTGGAGTTGCTCCTCTTACTTCAAGGGATGTGGAGGATCAAAGAAAGTGGGCAAGGTGATAGATTGCCCGACATGGGTATGTGTTACCACTTTTGGGAGGAGAGAGGCTCTAGGGCAAAGCGCCAACTTGTCCGAGAATATTGTCAAGAAAGGAGGCTTGGACAATAGAGCCTGCAGCTCGCTAACCCTCCTGGCTGATGTGACTGTCACTAAAAAGGGAGGTTTTATTGTTAGCAGCTGGAGGGGACAATTGTGCAGGGACTTGAAAGGAGCACTCATGAGGAAAGTGAGAACCTAAATTAAGGTCCCACTGAGGCATAAGGAAGGGGGAAGGTGGAAACATATGTACCAGGCCTTTTAAGAATCTATGTACCATGGGTGAATTAAATAAAGAGGAAGAGCAGACAAATACCCTTCCAGGATGCCCAGGGAAGAGCCCTGCTGGGCAAGGGTCAAAATAAAAAGTAAAACATCAGAAAAGGAAGCAGACAGAGTCAATAGACTTCTCTGTACAATGTATTACAAATTCTTTCCACCAGTAGGTGTAAACCGTCTTAGTGGAGGAATGCCTGGCTGTCAGAATAACATTATAAACTTCGGGAGGAAGGTTGAAAGCTAGCAATTGCCGCTGCACAATTTCCACGCAGGAAGGCATAGAGTTGTCAGGTTTGGATGGAGCACCCTCCCCTGCTGCTGCGACAGAAGGTCCTCCTGAAGGGGCAGCCTGATGGGAGGGTAGATGTTCATTTGCAGACACTCCGTGCCCAATCCGGAGACACAAGGATGACTGTGGGCTGTCATTCCTGATCTTCCCTAGAACTCTGAGCAGGAGTGGTAAGGGCGGAAAGTTGTACGGAAGACCTCAGCTCCACTCGAGAATTAAAGCATCTCCGAGCGAGAACCACCGTGGAAACTCCAGTGCGCAAAACTGCTGACATTGTGCGTTCTCTGCAGAGGCGAACAGATCTAACCAAGGCTCTCTCCGTTAGGCATTGAAGGCTAAGTTTGCCTGCCCTGGAGTTCAGGGAACCTGCCAGGTGTTGAACCACCAGGGATATGCCCTGCTTTCCAGCTATGGCCAGAGACGCAGGCCCTCTTGACAAAGGGTCCACGACCTTACTCCGCCCTATTTGTTGCAGTACCACAAGGCGGTGGTACTGTCTGTGAATACTTGAACAAGCCTACCTTTGATGTAGGGTATTAAGGCTATCAATGCCAATTGGATCACTCAAAGCGCAAGCATGGTGATGTGGAGTCCGGATTCCACTGGAGAGCAGAGTCCTCTTGTAGGAAAGTAGAATCTGCACTTATGTTGCCCACACTTTTTTTCTGATGTTTACACTGGTTTCTGGCTATAGTCTGGCTGGGACCCTGCTAATCAAGGCCCCAGCCTCTCTGTTCTCTCTAAACAACTTGGTGTGCATATTAGATGCACTAGTGATTGGATACTGTGGTACCTTATGAGCCCCTAGTATATGGTACCTTAGGTACCAAGGGCACAGGTACTTCACCGGCCTACCAGGGGATGAAGCATGTATTATGCCACCCCTGGGAAGCAGACTAATTCTGACACCACAGGCCTGCTACTGCAGCCTGGGTGAGGTAGTGTTAGCACTCCTCACTGAGATATAGGTTCCCTATATCTCTCCTTACACACATATAAACCTATCAGTCACCCCTAAGGCAGGCCCTATCAATCCTGAGGGTAGGGTGCTTGGTTTCCATGTGCCTCTGCCTGAGCAGAGCCCCTCTGCAGCTCGCAGAGTCCATTCTCTGTGGCTGTTTGTGGATGCGGTTAAACCATATACTCTTAAGTGCATTATAACCTTGCGGTTAATGCCAACTTTGGAATGGCTGCATCAAAACATGTTGTGTTTGGTGTCAAACGCTTTGGAATCATACCCCCTCACCAGTAACTGGTGTGGGAGTATGATCCCACCCTTATAGAGGGATAGACATGTACCTACTAAGGAAACACGGTAGAATCCTGAAAGAGCCCTGGCATCACAAAATGGATGCCACCAGCACAGACACTGGGCTGCCCTCCTGCTGCTGACCGAAACTCGCAGTGGAGGAGGCCCAACAAAAGGCATCCTGTCACAGGGAGGTATAACCACCTCCCAGACAGGATTTAGTGTATTGGGGCTGGGTGGGTCCACTCCTAGAGTGCTTTGAAGTCCTGCACTGGGGGAGCAGTAGGCTCATCTGTGCATATGCCAGCTCAAACCGGTACAGGGGCTACCTGCCCCTGCTCTGGCGCGAAACTGGACAAAGGGAAGTGGGTGTAGCCACCCACTCCCCTGACCCTCCCATAGGAGGGGTCATAGAGCTAGTCCCTCCCTTCCTTGTAGTATAAGTTAGGGAACCCTTGCTATTGCAAACTAGAAATCCCTGGACGACGCTCTGAAGAAGAATCCTGGACCGTCGACGTTCCACTACCTCTGGAAGACGGAAGAATCTTCCTTGGAGACAAGGAGTGACTCCCCTGCATGGCAGGCACCAAAACTTTGCATCGACGGTCGCAAACTTTCCCACTCCCGTCGGAGTCCGAAGTCCCTGTAGCCCAGGAAGAGGATTTCCTGACTTTTCCAAGGCTATAGTGAGTTCCCAGCGACGCTGAGGCAAGTGGACCGCACGAGTGACGAGGAACAGCAATCCCTGAGTACCGTGCACTATTTTCGAGTGCAACCCCTTCACGACGTTCTACGAACTTGTGCATTGGACCACGTGTGGTCCAAGCCTCCAGCAGGATTTCCACCGAAGATCAGAGGCCTACCCCGTCCCGAGTGACCGTGGGCCCCTGTTGAAGGAATCCTCCAGAGGCGTCTTGCGATCCCTTGCCGGACGGCTTGTGGGTCCCCAGAAGTCTTTTCTACAGTTCCAAAGGGTTGCAGGCCTACCCTGACTTACCCTCGCTGGGTGAGTCTCTCAGACCTTGCTGACTTTTTACACTTTCCATGAGACTTGCTGTTACCAAGGCTTGTTGGCTCCAATCTGGTCACCGACACCGCAGTAAGCTGCAGACTTCGTGGGACACGCCGAATCCAGCTCCTGGTCGTCGTCGACGACGCCTCCTGGACCTCGTAGCTGAAGAGTCAAGACACCTGTGATCACCTGAAATCACCAGACGACTGTGGGCATCCATCTTTCTGGCCCCAGGTCACTGGCAAGCGACTTTGAACACTGTCTCCTCTGCTTTCAGGTCTTCTTTCTTCTGAATCCAGCCTTGGATTCCACCGGACACTTCTTCTGTCTTCACAAGCAGCAAGTCTTCTTTGGCTCCCATTGAAAACGACGCCGCGACCCGACACCAAAAGACACCTATGCACCCGGCTTCCCTGGGTGAGGTAACTCCTGCACTACGGTGCTCCTGTGTGTGTTGGCTCTAGAACTACTTACCCTGTAAGTGACTTGCTTGTAGACTCTCCCGAAGTATCCTAAAACTCTAAAATTCCAACCGCGACTTGCTCCATTGAAGTCAATAGGGAACCCGCGGCTGTGTTCTCACACTGCACGTGTCTCCCGTGGGTCCTTTACTTACCTAGTAGAACCAAAAGTGGGAAAAAAGGGGGGGGCTTTATTTAAACAGGTCCAGCATACATGCTTATAAATCTATCTAAACAATGCTGGTATGCAGTTCCTAATGTGAAAACAGGTTGTAGGTACGGATCAGAAAACTCCGTAAGGAGTGGCAGAACAGGAGAGTGTTCTCCTTTTCGGAAAAAGGCCCTCACTCACCCAGCCAGCTAGGTGTCTTGCTTCATCATCGGGTCTGCTCCTACTGGGGCCAGCGCTGCAATGCCCGATCAGGCGCCTGTGATGGGGCCTACTTAGCGGAGATCTTTATTCCTTAAGTCGTTGGGTGACGTGCAGGTAAGGGCCCTAGAATAGTGTAGGTGAAAGTGATGTGTAGGGTAATGTGAAATTAAAATAGGAAAAGATGGTCCATTCAAAATGATTTTAATGAGGTTGGCCACTTCCCTAATTAAAAAGAAAATTGCGCGTATATTCACTCTATGGTGTGAGGTTCTACGCTTATAAAAGAGGTCGACATGTTTCTTGCCCTTGTACCATGTAGATGGCAATTCTTCAGGACCTATGAAGTACTTCCTACACTTTTTGGTAGTGGTCACTAAACAATTATTAGTGAGCAGTGACCACCGTTACAGCACCCTAAAAAGTGGTGGTACCTGTAGTTCAGAAAAGTTAAATGACAACCTGTAAAGTAAACAGAATAACAACCGTCAGATTAAAACATCAACAATGCTATGTCTATCAGAGACAAGTTGTATTCATGAGACTGGTGCACTAAACAGTATTTGTGGTGCATCACACGCATGCAAAAGGCCAGTGAATAATGGCATGCTTGGCACACAAATCCTATTTGTTATAAAACATACGAGCTAGTGGATGGGGAATCAAGAAGTGGTAGAAGTTAAAAAATGAGTATGAATAAAATGAAGCTTCTCACCCAATTAGGGTCAGTTATGGGCCGCAACCGGCCGGTGTAGACACTGAACTGTAGTATCCTGGTATATGGTAGAAGTTATTTAGAAAAAAGAAACATATATTTGCCAGCAACAGCAGAACACATGAGATGTCAGTATGGTTAAGAGTTAGCACTCACAACTACCAGTGTAAAACCCCAAGAGTTCGAGTAGGCAGAGAGTCCTGTCTCGTTTGGCGGTGTGTGGAGGTAACCAACGTTGCGTGCAAACAGTCCAGAGGAATTAGAACCCGGAAGGAGGAAGCAACACATGCGTGTTCAATGAACTAGCGCGCTTGAGTGCTATGTAGACGTCCATGCGTATACTACCCCGGGTCAGATTTCCTCTGAGGAAGCCGTATTGCGGCGGAAGGTTAGACCATTAAAACCAAGTGGTAGATTAAAAGGGAGAGAGCGAGATCACCATAAAAACAAAGTACAGCCAGCGCTGTGGTACAACGCCCGTAGAGGCACCCCTCACAGTGGACGAGGTGAGAAGGTAAAACCTGCATCGAGCGGGTGTGCTCTCACTGCGGACGAAATCACAGGTCGGTCAGTACCGGGTGAGTGTTTACGTGGCTCGTCCCCAAAATCAAGGGCGGGTGAAATGTATACGAGCACAGCTAATAATGCCAAACAGCGAACACCGGGGGACCCAGGTGCGGTCACATTTACTCACGGTTCCCCAGGAAGGAGTGCGGCGTCTGTCCTACCCCTCACTCGGCCAGTCCGGGCAGTGGTGAGCGCATTGCTTGTTCCACTAGAAGTAGCGGACAGCGGAGAAAAGGAGGGCGGTGCTGTCTGTACCTTCCGGGTAGCTAGTCGAGTCACTAGAGTGTAAACCCACTATGGGCGCCATGTTGGAATAGCGTATTCCAAACAATCTGAACATCATGTGATCGTTGTATAAGCCAACTAAACGTCAGAGACTCGAGAGGCTATGGTAAAGACTGTGTTGAAAGGAGATATGTATAACACTATGAGTATTATTCACGACATGGAGACAAGAGAAAGATCATTGATTATTCGAATATATAATAATAGTGGGTAGCAAATATGTAAAAATAAAGGCGGGTGTGCTAAAAGTATCCACTGTTATTCGCCGATAATGTGCAATGAGAAAGACTGTAGTCGAGGAAGGCAGCTGAGCATAGGTCAATCAGACAGTGAAACAGGTCAAGCAATGGTGAATGACATCGTCCTCTATAATCAATAAGGATTACTAAGTCAATTAGACCTTGTCACTGGTAGCATCAACCCTCATGAGAACAGAAAAGGAACCATGTACTGTATGGCGGGGGGAAAAAACAGGTGAAGAAGATGTTAGTAGATGTATACGTACAACTAGTCCCCTTATCATGAGGTTAATAGACTCCATGGGATGTCTTCATTAAGTCCTGCTTTATCCGAAGACAGTCGTAGAACCCACCGTTGTTCCAAGCGAAATAAAGCATCCCTGGACATACCTGGGTGTGATTCTAGTATGCCCCATTCGAATGAGTCGGGGGATGTTGTGCTTGTTTGAAATGTGTGGTCAATTACTCCTGTGTTCCATCATTCGTACTTTTACTGGTCTTGCGGTCAATCCTATATAAAGGATGCCGCATCTGCATTTCAGTATGTAGATGCAATTAGAGGTGTTGCAATTAGTGTGTGTTGTCAATCGCCAGGTCATACCATTGGGGAAATTCAGTTCTTTAGTGAATTTGGTTTGGGGGCAAACTGAACTTGATCCACATGGAAAATGTCCCTGAATCGGTGGAAGGTCCCATAGTGTTCTTTGTATGTTTTTGTGGTGTTTCATGGGTCTTTTGTGTATCAACATGTCCTTGATGTTGCTGGTCCGTTTGAAAGCGAACCTTGGTGTGGTGAAATTCAATGTGCCAGTGTTGAGGATGTCCCAATGTTTGAGAATAATACTCCTCAGCCGATAAGAGTTGGAGGTGTATGTGGTAACACACGTGATGGTTTTGTCTGGTTCTTTGATTCTGACCTCCAACAGACCATCACGGTTGTTGTTTCTAGCCCTTTTGTAAGCCTTTTGTAAGCCGTATCAACCACCTTTACTTACCTGCCTTGGGTGGATTAGTGAGGCCCCAGCGATTCTAAAGGCCCTAGGCCTTGTCCCCTTGCAAGTCGATATTCTTATACCTCTTTTTTAGTATACGGTCTGGTACGCCCCCCCCCCAGGGCCCCAGCCATATTTGTGCTTAATTTATTGTGAAACGTTGATTTGTGCATATGTTCCTGACTTCTAATCTCATAAAGAGATTAGTAGAGTGTGTCTAGAAATAAATACATATATATTTGATATATACCTGTGTGGTGTCCTTTCATTTAGTGATTCAAGAGATTATAAGGTAAAACAAGCTGCTTTACATTCCTCTGAGACTTAGCTTGAAGGCTGCTCTCCACAGCTACCACTAGGATAGCTTTCTTTAAAAGGTTGCCTTAAACCTATCTACCATAAGAGTCGAATTGTACTGGTGCAAGGTGGCCACTTTAACTAGTGACCAGCATATACCAGGCCAACTTCTCACATCTCTGATCTCCAACTCTCCCAGATGGTAGCCCCATGCCAGAAGTGACACATCTGTCAGTACTGGGAGATCTGCATGGGGAAGGGAGAGGGGTCTACCTATGACCCAATCACAATTTATCAGGTCTCCTGCAGTTCCCTCTGAGATCTAGACCATGTAGGAGAGATTTCTCTCATGCTGCGCCCACTGGAACTTCCTGTCCCACTATGCCATCTGGCATGTGTCACTAGCAGGATACAGGAGGCCATGAGGCCCAGCAGTCGCCGAGTCATTCTCACTGAAATCCAGGATAGAGGCTAAAACATTGGTATCATAGCCTGAAAATCCTGGACTTGCTGCTCGGGAGGATAGGCCCAATACTGCTTTGTGTCCAGAACAGCTCAGATAAAAAGAAGCACTTGAAATGGAGTCAGGTGTGACTTCAGCACGTTGATACTGAACCCCAGCGAATACACAAGGTTCATCGTAGTCTGGGGGTGGGGGACGATAGTATGGGATGAGCCCGCCCTCAACAGCAAGTCGTCGAGATAGGGGAAGACTGGCCCCCCCGATCTCCACAGATGAGCTGCGACCATGCCATCACCTTAGTGAACACACGAGAGACGCTAGTAAGGCCAAAAGGGAGCACCATGAACTAAATATTCTCATGGCCCATTGTAAATCGCAAGTAACGCATGTGGGCAGGCAGGACGGGGATGGGAAGATATGTGTCCTGCAAGTCCAACGCTATGATATAGTCTCCTGAGTCCAGGGCAGGCAAGAGTCCTGAGCCAATGTGGGCATCCTGAATTTCTCCTCTTTTAGGAAGTAGTTGAGGGCCCTTAGGTTTAGGATAGGACTAAGGTCCTTGTCCTTTTTCAGGACCAGAAAGTAGTGGTAATAGCAACCACAGCCTACTTCTGGATCCGGAACCCTCTCTATGGCTCCCTTGGCCAAGAGAGACAGGACTGCCTCCTGGAGCAAAAGTAGATGATCCTCCATCAGCTGGTCGAAGGATGAAGGCATGGCGGGAAGGATGGTGTTGAAAGTGAGGGAGTAGCCCCTTTGGATAGTCTGGAGAAGCCATTGTCTGAAACAATGTGTGTCAGTGGTGGATGCGGTGGCGGATCCTGCCAGCGACTGGGCGCCCATCTTCTTGAAGGCGATACTAGGAGATTTTGGTGGTTGAAGTTGCTGCTGCTTGGGGGGAGCCTAGCTTGACCAGACCTCAGGCTACCCGACCCGGGTAGCAGAAAACTGTGCCCTTGTCAGCGCAGGGGTTGTGAAACTTGTGCGGCTCGTGGCTGGGGTAGGGCTGGTGCAGTTGAAAGCCCATTCCATTGCCACGAAAGGAGTGAAAGGCAGACTGGGACGGGAGGCATCTGAGAGGTCCAAGGACTTGGCTGTAGCCCATGAGTCCTTAAAGCGCTCCATCGCCGTGTTTACCTTGTCTCCGAAGAGACAGGTGCCATCAAAGGGCATGTCCATGAGCCTGGACATCGCCAGAAAAGCCAGATGTTCACAGCCAGGACTTGGCGTCTAATTGCCACCTTTGTAGAAATCGCTCTGCCCAGCGAGTTGGTCATGTGTGAGCCACATCAAATGGCGATCTTTGCTGCATCTCTCTGGTCTGTTAGGGCTTGGGAGAGGATGACCCTGGCCTCCCCCGGGATCTGTGGCAGCACTTGTGCAACAGTTTACCACAGAGAATGGGAATAACGGTCCAATAAGAATGCAGTGTTTACCGACCGCAATGCAAGGCTTGCCCCAACTGTCCAGATTCTTGAATTCCCTGTCTGGGGGAGCGGCAGAGAATGCGGCATGGGAGGTAGAGGATTGTACTACCGGGCTCTCTGGGGTGGGATGGATAGTGAGGAAATTTGGCCCGCCCATGGCTGGGAGGTGGCAGCGGGCGATCGTCCTGTTCACAGGAGCCCCTATGCTGGGTTTGGACCATGTTCCCAGAAAGACGTCCATGAGGGCTTCATTAAAAGGGAGCAAGGGTTCCAAAGAAGAAGCTCCCGGTTGTAGCACCTCTGTCAAGATATTGGCCTTGACTGCCACTGAGGGTAGCTGGAGGTCAAGGACTCGGCCACCCTACGCACTACCATTGCTAAGAAGTTCCCTCCTCCATAGCCACGGTGGGGAAAAAAGCATGCCAATATCTGGAGAGGTATCCAGTCAGCAGACTTCACCCAATTCCTCATACCATTCCATCCCCTGTTCATAAGGCTGGTCTTCTGAAGGGTTCAGTGACCCCTCCCGTTCTTCTCCCAATCCTAGCCCTCCAGAATAAAGTTCAGGAAACGACGTATGACCTGTTGGTCCTGTCGGTGCGGCTAAGACTGTGTCGTCAGGTAGGAGTATAAATTTTGGTAGGTATGAACCCCTTTCAAAGTATCATACTATGTTCTTGAGCTCATGTAATGATGGATCTAGAAAGAGCAGGGGGATCCAAAGAAGAACTGAAAAATGTTTCAGCCTCTGTCTAACAATCTAAAAAAAACTACAAATGTATCCTTGTGAAGCTACATTAAAGCAAGAGGTGAGGCAACATCTTACAAGACCCTTACAAAGCATATGCAAAAGACCTGCGATTTTGATAGCAAAAGGGCTTCTTTTATCCAGGTTAACGTAGCAGAAGGGGGTACACTTGACAGAAGCACACAGGCACCAACTCATAGAAAAGGCAGTAGGTGCATTTGATAACATAAATTATGGCATACCATATACAATGAAAAGAGATCCTCAGTAGAGTGTAATTGAAGATAGGAAGGTACATCAGAGACAGTCTTGCTCTATACAGCAAACAGGCAACCTCTCAAGACCTGAGGGACATAGTGGTTAGTCCCTACCTACAATATATTACATTCAAAACGTGCCATAAAACCCCAATTTTCAGAACTCTTTCAGGGGTCACAGTGCAAGCAGGGCTTATAGGGCACCAACCATGGAGGTTTAGGGCCTTTTTTCAGTTCATCCACAGGCCTGACCTATTATGGTCCTGCAAACTGAAAATCAACTACACCCCTCTACCACTTTACCCTCAGTTGCTGTGAAGCGTGATGTCCAAGGCTTTTCAGTGAGGCGGTGTGGGGGTAGAGAACAAACATCACAGTGCTTCTTTTTGTGCAATGTTACACACAGAAATAATTAAGACATAAGTTCCTACACATGCATTATGGGGATTTCTACATAGAAGCTAATCAAGTTTAATGTAAGCCAAGGTGCAAGGTCACTATCAATAGTGAACCAGTACTCTGTTGCATATGTTTTTGCTGTAAAGCACTCGGATACCCCCTGGGTCGTGCCAGCGCTATTTAAAACTCCTAAATAAAATAAATAAATACTTTTTTTTTTTTAAAAGCAGCTTGTACCAACACCAAATATTTAAAGTTGAGGTGTTGTCTCAATTTGCTTTAGTTGGATGAGAGAGGCCCTCGTAGGATCTTAACAGTTACCAGCTTACCAGCTTGGGTGCTGAAGCTCAGATGCAATGAGTGTGTATCCGGAGTACTTGCGTTAAAATGTTGTGACTGCTACAACGTTTCTGGAATCTCCCAGTGAATGAGCATACTCGTGAGTAGCTCACAATGGCCGGCTTTAGTGCTGGTGGCGCCCAGTGCAGCAATCAGTTTTGGCGCCCCCAGGCCCAGGACCGCCTCTTCAGATTCTCTCACTACCACCTACAAAAGTGCCCCTCATCTCTCCAATCATAAGATATTGATCAACACAGCACCCCCCTTGAGGTCACAGCGCCCCTTTCACAGGTCAGCGCCCAGTGCAGCCGCACCAGTCGCACTGCCCAAAAGCCGGCCCTGGTAGCTCATGGGGCAGACTTCAATATGCCCAGGGACTCTGGTAGCATATGGGCATGTTGAATGAGAACTGTGCCAGTTGGCAGTCAGCACATGTAACTTTGGCATATGACGTTGAAGTTCTCTGCGGGATCGGAACAGTCACTCGCATCTGATGTGTTTCAGGTTATAGTTGCTCATAACAGTGGATGCCTCAAATCACATTGGTTCACATCTGCGGGTATTTCACGTCATGGTCGCCAAAAGCTTCAGACCACAAGGGTCAGATCGTCCCAGCAGCAGCCACATCTCTCACAACATAAACAAGTGACTTGAGGTTAGGTCAGGGACCCTGGGAAACCCACTACAAATGTGGTTGTACGGGTTACAATTTCCAATGTGCGTCTGAAATTTCTGATGCTGCCCTTGGGCAGAGCAGCTCAGCCCCTCTTTCTTGCCAGCTGTAGCCCTGTGGGGCAGGCCCTGCTTTGCAGGCCAGCAGCTTCAAAGTGAATTGCAGACCCATAGCTCCTTTCAGCCAGCTTCAGGTGATGTCTCTTCACTTCAGGGAGACTGGCTGTACAAGACACCAGCCCTGAGTCTTAGGATTTCGTGAAGTACTCTATGAAGTAATCACTCCCTTGGTCAATGAAGAGACTGGAACCGAGTGGGAAAGCTTGGATTTCACTTTTATAGTCCTGTTCCAGACAGGTTATGGGGTTCTCACTATCAGAGGATTAGAAATGGGAGCAGCACTTGAAAGACAACAGAGTAGGCCCTACATGAAAGATTTCCTTTACACTTGAAAAAAATCTGCTGATAGGAAGTCTTCGGCCATCTCAAGGGCAAGCATTGTGAGCCCCTCCAGACCATAGAGCCAGGCTCTGGATCTTATAACTTATTGGATCGCCTAGGCCAAAGGAAAAATGTCAGTATTATTGATATCATAAGTCTGCGTTACTCACAGGAAGGGTTACACGTCTGTATTACCGTGCTGAGGACATTCCTGTCCCAACACAGAGTCAGCAATCATGTTCTGCACTGGAGTTTTAAGTTCTGCACTGATTTTGATCACAAAAATGGCTGAAAAGAGAACAGCACGTAAGCCATAAACTGTCACAAGTGATCAACAGCGGAGTTGCATGAAAAACAGAAGTTCTTGTCAATAACTGTATAAATAGGTTCCCTGATAATATTTATAATTGCTCCAAATGCCAATGGACCTACCCTGACATGTAGCAGGGTCATATGTTGACTGTCCTTTTCCACAGAAAATACTACTAACTGACAAGATCCATGGAGTACTTGAGCATATCAGCAGCACAGGATTCCAAATGTGGAAATACTAGTTTTTTAACCATGGTTTCAGATACTGTTGAGCTTTATGCTGATATAAATTAACTATCCAGGAGTCTTTAAAAGAAACAGCAATGATGAGGGAAGCTATCAGACTTAGCTGGCAAAAGAGATTCTTATTCTACACAAACTTCAACAATATAACGTACATAATATGAAGTTACAATTTTTTTTAAAGTAATGAATCTGTTAAATAAAATGTAACAAAGTCCTGTATTTTCCATATAAATGTAACTCAATAGGCAACAGACACTTGTGTGGAGAGTCATTGTTGCTTTAGAAGGGTTGGTGCGTGATGGAAGTGGGTCCTTATCACACCGCCGCCACCAAATGCTGAAGGCGGGCGTCCCTGACCCCTCGCTTCAACGTTAGACTAAGTAAGGACACCATCTGGGATAGCCCTGCTCACCCCCTTAGTAGCTTGGCACGAGCAGCCAGGCTTATCTCCAAGGCAGAAGTGTACAGTATGTGCAATCACGCTCACAGTAACTCCATGATGTCACCACAAATAGACTCCACACGAGTTTTGATAGAACGAGTATAATCTTTATATAAGCAATTATACAATACGACCATGCGATACAAAATCAACATATCAGAATGGTTAGTATTCTTTCCGGTGGATTTGTAGGTTCTAATCCCAACCACCGCTTCTAACCAACAGTTAAGCTCACTTCTAACTGTATTCAAAAGGTTAGACCAGTCGTATTGCTAGAATCACACACGTTGCAAAAGGAAACAAATACTGCAATGCGTAACGATATTCTCTTATACAGTGCAACAGAGAAACAATGCCATACGTAGTGCCACAGTCATGTATTTTGCAACTGAAGGAATAATGCAATGTGTATCACCACCAGCATACCCTGTACCAGGAAGAAACCAAGCAATGCGCCACGCCACAATCCTGTATGGTGCAATGAAGAAATAATACAATACGCCACTTTATAATTTGATACAGTGCACTGAAAAAATAATGCAATGCACCACGTTACAATCAGGTAATCTGCAAGGGAAAAATAACAGAGCGTAGCACACCAAGCATGTAGTTAGTCAAGCACAAATGAGGTCAGGCGTCATACGACAGTTCGATAGTTCGTTAGCAGCAATAATGCAAAGTGTAATACAACAGTTTTAGGTGCTCCGTTAACACTGCCCCCGCTATGGATCAAATGATGACACAAAAGTTCTGCTTCCCACTCCGGCCCCAGTACTGCCCCTCCTTGGGTCAGCACGGGCCCGGATCCGAGCTGAAGCAACGGCTTGTGCAGCTGACGGAATCGGGAGGCCGAGTGAGTGTCCCTCCAGGCCCGCACCCCAACCTCAGGTGTTGATCCACATTACCTGAAGGGCCCCATCCCACTCTCCTCCCCGCAGTCAGGGACTTGGGCCTTGATCCAGAACTTCGTCACGGGTTGCGGCGGACTGGGGCCGGCGGTTCAGCTCTTCCGGTGTTGCCGGGCCGCTACTGGTCTACTCCGAGGGCCCAATGACTTGGCCCTTCTTCCGGCGGTCTTAGATCAAACCGAGATCCGCCCTCAGCACTGTGGAGATTACTTCAAATTCTGTGCACACCCTACCCAGGCACCCCTCACCAGCACCTCAGGTTGCACTTCGACACGCACTCCGCGCGTCCGAGACTTGCCTCTTCTCTGGTGCTGATGACGACCCGGTGTTCTTCACCAACGCTCCGCTTGCACCTCGACACGCACCCTGCGTGTCCGAGTCTCTCCTCTTCTCCTGGTGCACACGATGTCTAGGCGCTCTTCACCAACGCCCTGGCTGCACCACGACACGCACTCCGCATATCTGAGGCTCACCCCTTCTTTTGGTGCACACGAGGCCCAGGCACTCTTCACCAACGCTCGGACTGCACCACGACACTCACCCTGCGTGTCCAAGTCTCACAGCTTCTCCTGGTGCACACAATGTCCAGGCGCTCTTCACCAACGCCCTGGCTGCACAACAACACGCACTCCGTGCGTCCGAGGCTCACTCCTTCTTTTGGTGCACACGAGGCCCAGGCGCTCTTCACCAACGCCCGGGCTTGGTAAAAGCTACAAACTGCAGGCCAGCCCCAGATCACTAAGCAAGGACAGTCCTATTCCAGCAGTCTCTTCAGCAACTTCTTCCTTGGCAGAGGTTCTTCTTGACCATGGCACAGGTCAGAGCCTCTGCAACACTCAACCTGTCCGAGTCACTCCTCTTCTCCTGGTGCACACGATGTCTAGGCG
The DNA here is from genome assembly GCF_964204655.1 of Triturus cristatus. Classification (NCBI taxonomy): domain Eukaryota; kingdom Metazoa; phylum Chordata; class Amphibia; order Caudata; family Salamandridae; genus Triturus; species Triturus cristatus. The sequence goes on along the minus strand of NC_140582.1, from coordinate 1,009,925,887 downwards.
CTCTTCACCAACGCCATGGCTCCACCACGACACGCACTCCGTGCGTCTGAGGCTCACTCCTTCTTTTGGTGCACACGAGGCCCAGGCGCTCTTCACCAACGCCCAGGCTGAACAACAACACGCATCCTGCGCGTCCGAGGCTCACTCCTTTTGGTGCACACGAGGCCCAGGCGCTCTTCACCAACGCCCGGGCTGCACCACAACACGCACTCCGCACGTCCGAGGCTCACTCCTTCTTTTGGTGCACACGAGGCCCAGGCGCTCTTCACTAACGCCTGGGCTGCACCACGAAACACACCCTGCGCGTCCGAGTTTAATTTAGTCTCCCCGTGCACACCACGACCAGACGCTCCTCACCAACGCCTTGGCCTGCACCCTGACATGCACCTAGCGTGTCCGAGATGTAGCTTACTCCTGCATGCTCACAATCACAAGGCACAACTTCTGAAGGTCTCAAGCTGCAAAAGCATGCGCACACCGCAGTGCTTGGGACTTCTCCAGAAACTTTTATGTTCCTGTATTTCCAAACAGGGAGCAAGCTCACCTCGGGGCCTTGGGGTTCAGGACACAGCACAAAGCACAGTCCTGTTCAAGAAGGGAGGGGGGGGGGGGGGGAGACACCACCCACTGCAATGTCCCTTCAGTCTCTTCTTTGGTAAAAGTTACAAACTGCAGGCCAGGCCCAGAATACGAAGCAAGGACAGTCCTATCCAGCAGTCTCTTCAGCAAATTCTTCCTTGGCAGAGGTTCTTCTTGACCATGGCACAGGTCAGAGCCTCTGCAACACTCGACCTGTCCATCTCGCCATTCAAAACGACATCAAATTCTAGGGATTTCAGTTCTCTTAGTTATACCCCTTCATGTCTTTGATGTTGTATGTGCTCAGGGGTCCCTGACTCCTCCCTAAATCAGATCTGGGTGTCTCCCTCCCAGTGACACCTTACTTCCTTTGATGCTGGGGGCCTGGATCCTTAGTCACTCAGCTCGCACGCACCTCTATTACCTGTAGCGCGCAGTGCTGTGTGTCGAGTGCACACACACAGCACATCCAGCGAGAGCATTCGCGCCGCTCCTTTTAACAAGCGAGCAGCGCGAAAAACGGGTGTTTCCTGGCAGAGGGAGCGGCAGGAAAGTCTTGGGCATATGGTATCTTCTTTTATATGTAGAGCCCGACTGTGGTGCCTTCTGTGTGCTTTTAAGTATTCATGTTAATTGCAGGGCCGTCAGGAGCTGCGATTAACATGAATACTTTAACAAAAGCACACCATCAGCCCACAGCCGTGCTTATATAACAAAAGAAATTCAGCAAGTTTACAAACACGGCGTCTAAAGTTCTCGCAGTTTATGTAGACTTGCTGAATTTCTCTTCTTAACAGAGCTGGGCTACAGGGTGATTGTCTGACTTTGTTAAAGTTTTCAGGTTAATTGCAGCTCCAGACGGGCGCTGTGATCTTTAACAAAGTCCCACAATCACCCCTCAGCTGCGCTCTATTAAGAAAAGAAATGCAGCAACTCACGTCGTGTTTGTAGACTTGCTGAATTTCTCTTCTTAATAGAGCACAGCTGAGGGGTGATTTACGCTTTTCTGTTCTTGGCAGAGTAGCCAACCGACTTGTATTTTCCGGTTTGTGTCATTGCATCCAGATATATGATACAACAAGTAACATCATACACAGGGCTTTAAGTGGGATGAAGAAACTGGGGGGTGGGGGGGGGGGAAAGGTTTTTCCCAAAGGGGGTGGCCAGTGTAATCAAGGGCTTAGCTTTAAGACACATAGGCTAAAAATCTGTACTTTTAGCATAGTGCACCGCCCAAATTGTATTTTGCTGTTTCTGACATTGCATCCAGATATATGATACAAGTAGTAACATTATACCTACAAGTCAGGACTATTAGCTTTGTCAATGAATGTTAGTTGCATAAGATAAATAAGCAGCAACTATGGCTTGTATATAATATTGAAAAAGCTTGAACATAAAGCCCTGGTGACACCACGACAATGTTGCTGTGCCTGAGTTTTAAAAAAAGGGAAATACAGAGAGAAAATGACTCTCTTTAAAAGGATTTCCCTTCCCCTACAAGGCTCACCTGGCATGACGTCATGCACTAACTTCTCTACTAGTGAGAAGTGAGCAGTGTGAGCAGCGCACATCAATGTGCCTACTCTCACTGCAGTCTGGGGGAAAAATGGACCACCTGTGCCAGGGCACAAAACAGAGCCTGCTAGAGACCCGGTTTGAAGCCCCCTTTAAAAAACTGCTTATGCTCAGCACTGGTGAGATTCGGCCCACTTAAAGCCCTGATCATACCTACTGTTGACTTTTCAAATCCTCTGACTGCCTTTCTCTTTCTGTTCCTCTCTTACCAATTTTTCCATTACTCCATTATTGTCATGGATTGTGTATCCAAATTGCAACTCTGCCTTAAGCCCCCTAACATGGTTTGTATGTGTGGAAATAAACCGTCTATTCAGTTTTGTAACCAAAAGTTTGGAGTGATATTTGGCGCTACGCACAAGCGCGGTCTGGTTCCTGGTGCACATAGCCATGGCTGCAGCGCACAGAGACCCTACACTGCGGTACACAGAGGAAAACAATTAGAGGGAACATTGGTTATGACACCGAGTTCACACATACCAAACTTCACCTCTCCATTTTAAACTGACAGGAAACTAGATTAACAAATACAACACCCAGCCTCCCCCATTCTGTCCTATAGGCAGAATGGCCTTTCAGCAGTGCAAAACGGAATGGAGTGTTTTTCACTGTCAGAACATAGCACACACCTCAGTACATGTTTTGCCTTTTACTTACACTGCACCCTGCCCAGAGGTTACCTAGGACCTATCACAGGGTACGCAAAAGGGAAATTCAGGCCTGACAAGTGGTTGCTCTTGTCAGGACAACATGCTAACTTAGCACACTGCGCGCAGTCCCTACACTGAAGGCTTGAGTTCACTTCTCTGCGTGCCTTTGCATTACTTGCCCTAGCACACACAGTGTGCATCACTAGGGACTTTACTAGTAAGGCAGCATACCAATCATGGTCAACCGATTACCACTACACTTTAGACAGGGAACCCTTGTACTTTGACTGATTAGTAGTGGCAAAGTACCCAAAGCATCTAAAAAGAAAGGGGATAGAGGCAAAAAGTCAGAGGGAATCACGGCAAGCTATGCCAGGTCTAACAGTGCAGGTCTTCCTAATCATGCGTTTTAAGTGCCGAGAGACCTTATTTGTTTGCACTCTAAAAGTCTCACTAACATAACACAACAAACATTTGTTTTTTCGTTACTAGTTACCTGCGGTCAGAGAGATTTTATTCTTGGCAATTTTCGGTTGGTAACACAACCTCTTCCCAGGTTTCTGCAGCATGGAGTCAAGGATGCTGCCATTAAATTAGCTCTTTGGTAGTGTGTACTTGTAGGAAGCTGGCTCTGTATATACTATACCAAAGTAAGGTATAGTGTGCACAGAGTCGAGGGAGCCCCCAGAGGTATAGTAGACTAAATTAGCTAGACTGAATTCAGACTTATCAAAAGTAAGTAAATATACACTCAAATGCAAGACTTCACAATGTAATGCAGTTGTGGATGAATTTGCAATAGTTACAGGTTGATATTGATTCAAAAAGCTATTTACATTTCACAATAATTACTTTTAGAATACTGGGAATGGTATGCCTAGATACCACACTGGGGGATCTCACAATACAAGGTAAGACTTGTCTTGGATCAAGTAATAATGACCTTTTCCTCCATACAAAACAACAGTTCAACACTTATAATATTTTAGACTCAAAACTCATAATATGGGTTCCTAAGGGAGAAAAATGGTTATGGGTTTAACAGGTAAGTAAACGTCTCACAAGTGGGAGCTTTGGGGGTTAGAACCAAGGTTCCCCAAGGCCTAGGTAGGCACTCAATTTGCACCACCAGCGGCACTGGGTCGGCCAGGTGCAGAGTGCAGGGACCCAATGTTAGCCAATGGGGCTAAGGGGCCTTCGGTAAGGGACTGCCTACGAGCAGGCCACTCGGGTGTGGGATCAAAGCTCCTGGGTTTAAGGTCAACCCAGCAGGGGACAACAATCCGCACAGGAGCTGCACCACCAGCGGCAGTGGGGTGGCCGGATGCAGGATGCCAAGAAGACGGTGGGGACCCTGAAATTCTCAATGGGGACCTTCGGTTCAGCAAAGTTGCATCAGGTTCGGACAGGAAGACTTCCTGAAGGAGACCACCAGCTAGAGAGGCAAGTTAAGTTCTTGGGGGATGTCTGGACCCTGTTGATTGGGCCACCTAAGGCCATGGGGCGTCGGGAGCAGGGTTGTCTTTTGGCATCGGGTTTCTTTACCAGCTCCAGTCGCAGTCGGGGGGACCCTTCATGATGAGGCTGCAGGCGGTGTCTTGAAGCTTGAGGGAGGTCGGGGATCACCAGATTCCAGGTCAAGATCACTGGGGAGACGTCCTCGTGGTGCTGGGCCACTCAAACTGGGGCTGTGGGCGTTGGGTGTAGAATTGCAGAGTCGCCAGAATCCAGATTATGGAGTCACTGTTGAGCAAATCCAGTGCCCACGGGAGACAGAGTCTGTAAGGTGAGTGCAGGACAGGTCCTCTGGGGGCTGCTAGCTGCTGGACATGCCTGTTTCTTCGCTGTAGGCAGGTAAAGTTCGGGATAGGCTGGTAGTGCTGGGGCCAAAGCAGTAGGTGTCCTCTTCTTCCTGGGTGTTCGATCCTTCCTTGGTGTGGGTACACCCCCTACGATGCCACCCTCCAGTGGGGCATGAGCCTCTCCCTAATTAGCTGAGTCCCATCATCTCCAAGATGGAGGCTACTGAGAAGTGTGCTTCACCTTGCCTATCCCACCTGAGGGATGGGGTTGGCAAAGGTGGACACACCTCTCTTCCTAGCTTGGTTTTCCTGTCGATTCTCCCACCCAAAGTGGGGGCAGAACCGGTGGGAGCCAGTTGCTGGGGGCAGCAAAAGGCAGGGACAGCTCCCAAAGGCAGCAGGCCTTTGAAGCTTCCCCTTTGTGTACTCAGCCCATCCTGGGGAAGGAGGTATGACACCTCTGCCAAGGATGGGCTTTGTTTCTGGACCCAGAGAGCAGAGGCTCTCTACCCAGGGCTCAAGAAACCTGTCTGGTGGTGGCATATGGTCGGCAGCCATTCAGGAACCACACCAGGGCTGATCGTTTTTCAGGGGGCATCTCTAAGATGCCCTCTGAGTGCATTTTACATTAAATCCCACGCTGGCATCAGTTTAATGTGCTGAGACATTTGCTATCAAACTTCCCAGTTTTCAGTAAAGCAGTTATGGAGCTGTGGAGTTCATAATGACCAGTTACCAGACCATATACTCCTTATAGCTTTACTTCACTTACAATGTCTTAGATTTTAAACTACCCCGTTTTGTGGAGTTTAGTTCTTTTATTTTTGCCTTCCCCCTGTTTTTATAACGCGCTCCTGGCCCCTACCTTGCACCATAATTTGTCATCACCACCGCTGTTTGGCGGGTCCGGGTTACCGGGAGGTCTGTGGGTTTTGCAGGGTTCGGCGCCATTTTGCATTGGGGAGGAAGCGCGAGCGCCATCTTGGAGCGTCCAGGTCACCTGGGACGCCGAGACGACGCTATTTAGGGCGAGCTGAGCAGCAGGTGAGTCTGCTTAGTGCCCTGGAGGGCTAGAACACTATCGGTGCCCTGCTGCTGTTCGCGCTGGTCGCGCGTCATCTTTGCTCTGCCTAGATTTTAAACTACCCCGTTTTGTGGAGTTTAGTTCTTTTATTTTTGCCTTCCCCCTGTTTTTATAACGCGCTCCTGGCCCCTACCTTGCACCATAATTTGTCATCACCACCGCTGTTTGGCGGGTCCGGGTTACCGGGAGGTCTGTGGGTTTTGCAGGGTTCGGCGCCATTTTGCATTGGGGAGGAAGCGCGAGCGCCATCTTGGAGCGTCCAGGTCACCTGGGACGCCGAGACGACGCTATTTAGGGCGAGCTGAGCAGCAGGTGAGTCTGCTTAGTGCCCTGGAGGGCTAGAACACTATCGGTGCCCAGCTGCTGTTCGCGCTGGTCGCGCGTCATCTTTGCTCTGCCTAGATTTTAAACTACCCCGTTTTGTGGAGTTTAGTTCTTTTATTTTTGCCTTCCCCCTGTTTTTATAACGCGCTCCTGGCCCCTACCTTGCACCATAATTTGTCATCACCACCGCTGTTTGGCGGGTCCGGGTTACCGGGAGGTCTGTGGGTTTTGCAGGGTTCGGCGCCATTTTGCATTGGGGAGGAAGCGCGAGCGCCATCTTGGAGCGTCCAGGTCACCTGGGACGCCGAGACGACGCTATTTAGGGCGAGCTGAGCAGCAGGTGAGTCTGCTTAGTGCCCTGGAGGGCTAGAACACTATCGGTGCCCTGCTGCTGTTCGCGCTGGTCGCGCGTCATCTTTGCTCTGCCTAGATTTTAAACTACCCCGTTTTGTGGAGTTTAGTTCTTTTATTTTTGCCTTCCCCCTGTTTTTATAACGCACTCCTGGCCCCTACCTTGCACCATAATTTGTCATCACCACCGCTGTTTGGCGGGTCCGGGTTACCGGGAGGTCTGTGGGTTTTGCAGGGTTCGGCGCCATTTTGCATTGGGGAGGAAGCGCGAGCGCCATCTTGGAGCGTCCAGGTCACCTGGGACGCCGAGACGACGTTATTTAGGGCGAGCTGAGCAGCAGGTGAGTCTGCTTAGTGCCCTGGAGGGCTAGAACACTATCGGTGCCCTGCTGCTGTTCGCGCTGGTCGCGCGTCATCTTTGCTCTGCCTAGATTTTAAACTACCCCGTTTTGTGGAGTTTAGTTCTTTTATTTTTGCCTTCCCCCTGTTTTTATAACGCGCTCCTGGCCCCTACCTTGCACCATAATTTGTCATCACCACCGCTGTTTGGCGGGTCCGGGTTACCGGGAGGTCTGTGGGTTTTGCAGGGTTCGGCGCCATTTTGCATTGGGGAGGAAGCGCGAGCGCCATCTTGGAGCGTCCAGGTCACCTGGGACGCCGAGACGACGCTATTTAATGCTCGCTGGTCTCGCGCAGCGGTAACGCGCAGCGGAGCGCCTTCCCTGCGCCTGAGTCGTGCCAGAGTCCTGCCCGTCTGCGCTCGTCAGCGTCTCGGAGGCGGACGAGGTCGGACTCTGGCCCTCGACTCCGGTGTTTGCTGGATTAGAGGTGCCTACCTGTGGCCTCAGGATGATTACGTACAGCGCTGCTTCTTTGCGTGCTTTGCGCCCTATTCGCTCTGCTTGTCTGTCTCTCTTCCCTGGTGGTCGCCGCTTGGGTCGGGGTTGCCCCGTGTGTAATTGGCTCCCCTCATTATCATCTACCCATAGTCCATCTACCCCTCCGCAACACTACCAGTGCGCGCTGCTTAACACTAGGTCCCTGCCTCGCCATACTTCGGATATATGGGATCTACTCGCGCACTCCAAGATCTCTTGTTTATTTTTAACTGAGACTTGGCTGGGTGCGGGCTCTGAACCCGACATCGCCTGTGCTGTCCCTCCTAATTATTCCATCTTACGGAGGGATAGAACTGAGGGACGAGGCGGCGGGGTGGCTCTGGTAGTGGACAAGGTCTTTGACTGTTCCTCCTTTGTGGTGGACAGCATTGCCGGATGTGAAGCATTAGGCTTTACACTTCATCTATCGGCGTCCCAGACCTGTACTGGTATTCTCCTTTATAGACCCCCTGGACCCATTGGATCCTTTTTTGAGGATCTACAGTCGGCCTTGTCTGTACCTTGTATGCGTTCGGCGCACTGCATGTTACTGGGCGACTTAAACTTGCATATGGACTGCCTTACGGATCCGGAGGCTATTAAACTCCGCGAGATTACAGAGATGTTAGGGCTAGCCTCTTTTATCCATAGCCCCACTCACGAGAAAGGCCACACATTAGATGTGATCTTTGCCTCCAAACCTATTGAGGTGTCCCCTCCACTCCCGGTCCTTTGGTCAGATCATTATCTGATAAATTTTGACTTGGTGCTTGAATCCAAGCTTAGTCAAAGGGCTCGAGAGGAAGGTCCCCGGCATTTCAGAGCCTACCATCTTGTGTCAGCAGATATGCTATCCGAGGCTCTTGGCAAATATCCGTGTCCAGTGACAGGGGTTCTGGAAACTGATCTCATCTTGGTCCAGAACTGGATGCAGGCAAGATTTGAGGAGTTGGCCCCTCTGAAGCTTGCTAGAACAGCTCATCTCAATTCTGCTCCATGGTTCTCGTCCGCTCTACGCACAATGCGACAAGACTGCAAAAAGTTGGAAAGGCAGTGGCGGCGCAAATACGATCTTGTGGAGCGAATGAATTACCGTGGTGCGATAAAATCTTATTATAAACAGATTGTCGCAGCCAAAAAGAACTATTTGGAGCAGAGGATTGATAAAGCGGATAATATGAGCCGGGAACTCTTTAGGGTTGTGAAGGAGTTTGTCAACCCGGCAGTTGGGACCCCGGTCCATTCTCACTCGGAGCAATGGATCAAACAGCTCGCTGACTTTTTTGTGACTAAGATCACAAAGATTCAGGCCACTTTTCCAACGGCGGATTTTCAATCAGTGGACGTGGTGTCAGGGGACAAGTTGACTTATTCAGCGCCCTTGCAGGCTGAAACTGGGCCCGTATTGTCTGCTTTTCCCCAGCTGTCCTGTGAAACATCGCTTGAGCTGCTATCCAGGCTACAATCTGGTTCGCCGTTGGATGTTTGTCCGGCGAAATGCTTGGGCAAGGTGGCTCCGGCGGTGAACGGTCTGCTGAACCCCCTGCTTAATCTTTCATTGAGCTCAGGGGTGGTTCCACGCCAATGGAAACACGCACTTATTCTGCCGCTGATCAAGAAGCCTCTGCTCGACCCCCTGCAATGTGCTAACTACAGACCAATCTCCCTCCTCCCTGCTCTGGCGAAGGTGTTGGAGAAACATGTCCAGCATACTCTGACCACCTTTATTGAGAACAACAAACTGCTGCATGACTCCCAGTCCGGCTTTCGTGCGAATTACAGCACGGAGACGGCTCTGGTTGAGGTCACCGACGCCATCAGGGAGACGCTCGATCATGGGGGAAAGGCTATGTTGGTTATGTTGGACCTATCGGCGGCATTCGACACCGTCCCACACGCAGGCCTTCTCTCAAGACTTAGGGAGATTGGTCTGCGAGGGACGGTGTTGGACTGGTTTCAATCCTTTCTTGCCGACCGTCGACAGGTGATCTGGGCCCCACCGTTCTCGGCCGAAATGCTTCCGCTGGAGGTGGGGGTGCCTCAGGGCTCTATCCTGAGCCCCACCATCTTTAACATATACATGGCCCCTCTTGCGGAGGTAGCGGAGGCGTTTGGGGCCCGGGTCATCTCATATGCTGATGACACCCAGCTCTTGTTCACTTGCAGGAAGGGAGAGGCCTTTAGCGGCGGCAGAATTAAGGACTGCCTGAGTGCAGTCTTTGCGTGGTTCCAGCGGCACAGCCTGAAATGCAACTCAGACAAATCTGAGCTGCTCTTTTTCGGCTGTGCCCCTGATCCGGGCTGGAAGTCATGGTGGCCCCAGGACATGTCCCCCCCAGAGAAGCCATCTTCCCAGGTAAAAAATCTCGGAGTGGTGTTTGACGATGTTCTATCTTTTCGTCCACACATCCTGGGATTAGCAGGGAAATGTTTCAGCATCCTTAAGATGCTTAAGAAATTTCTTCCCCTACTTTCACTGCAGTATCGTAGGAAGGTTGTCCAGGCGCTTGTGGGCTCCCGCCTGGATTATGCAAATGCTCTTTTTGCAGGCCTACCTAAGTATTTGTTATCCAAACTGCAGATTGTCCAGAACTCGGCGGCCAGAGTTATTTATGGGTTGCCCAGGAGAGCTAGTGCCTCTGCGCTTTTGGCTAGGCTGCACTGGCTCCCAATTTTGGGGAGAATCAGATTCAAGCTCCTCTCTCTGGCATTCAAGGCCCTTCATGCGATTGGCCCTCACTACCTGAGGAAGCGTATCGTCTTCTATGTGCCGCGGAGGCTGCTGAGGTCAGCGGACCTGGCTAAAACGGAGGTGCCGGTGGTTAAACGCGTCCGGATGGGAGGCCGCTCCTTCCAGTATGTGACAGCCTGCCTGTGGAACGAGCTCCCACTTTCCCTTCGGAAAGCGAATAATCTTCTGGCTTTCAGGAAGGAGTTGAAAACTCTGCTTTTTACTAAGTAACCTAGTGTGACGGTAGTAGGTCTTTCCCTTTGGTTTCGTGTTTCTCTGGGTCACTTTGCCAAAGCGCCGGGACACCCTTCTGGGGTAGCCGTGCGCTCAAAAAGTGCGGAGTAACATAACAACATAACATGTCTAAGAATGGATTTAGACACTGTAGGTATAGTGATCATGCCACTCTACCATCACCTGAAGGCTTGGGCACCCTGCCAGAGGGGTGACTTACCTAGGGCCCAGGCAGTGGGTTGCAGGCGTGGCACACCGGGATATGTGCCATGTGGACTCTTCGCTTTTCTCTGCACCAAAACACGCAGACTGCAATGGCAGAGTGTTAGGGTACAGGGCCTCTAAGGGTGGCACAATAGGTGCTGCAGCCCTCAGAGGCCTTCCCTGGTCACTGTGCCCTTGGTACCCATGGTACCTTTTTACAAGGGGCTCACCTTTGGACAGAGATGTGCCAAATGTGGGTATAAAGGTACAGTCTTGGGAAAGAACACAGGCCCTGGGAATTCGATTGGCAGGGTCCCAGGGAACTTCAAGTCAGGTTGCATCAGATGTCAGGGGGTAACCATGACAAAAGGGGCACTTTACTACAGTACTGTACTGGTATTACTACTGTTGGGAATACTGCAAGTATGTCTGATGGCCTAAAGAGCCTGTTGTTCACTCCTGACTGGGCATCTATTAAGAACAGTCTTGATTGTTATCTGGCACCGTAGATTCTGATGCACATGCTGAACAAATGTAAATGGACCTCCAGATAAAAGGCAGAGATATATAGCCAGGGCTGATGGTATAACAAGCGTTCAGTGTCTTTCTGATGCAAGTGTTTTAGATAGTTTTACCCTCTTGGGCTATTTCCTTTGACATTGTATGGTAACTCATTTTTCACACTGGAAAATTGTACCTAGTGAGAAAGATGTGTCAGCCTGTAGCTGCAATCCTTCCTCTTGTTTCTTGCTGTCCTTGACCTGGATGGACCACCAGCGGCATGTGGATTCAGTAACCATGTGTTTGGTGTGATAATGCCTTGCCGATTATTATGTACTTAGCTTTTATGTGCTTGGGAATCTTGCAAAGTCACTTTGTACCTACATTCTATTCAAAGTGTAAGTGACTGAGCCTTTACATGGTTTTTGAAATTCTTTTAGCTTGGCTTTAAGACAATCTGCAATCTTGGATAGGGTTGGTTGTCTCTCTTTCCTAGCAAGCATCTAATTTAGGAAATCATTATTCTTCATATAAACTCAAGTCTCACATCAGAAAGAAGTAGAAACCACTGTGCAATTCGAGCCCCAAAAAGTGATACCAAGAGCAGCCATTTTAGATGTCGGTTTTAACTGCCATTTGGTGAACAGTCTTCATGCCCTGATTGTAAAATTGTATTTCTTAATCAAACAGAGGAACAATAATGTTCTCTCTTACTACTATGCCATCTTTAACTTCTAACTCATGTTACAACTTATAAAAAGCTCTCTTGCCCACTCAACTCCTGTTACTCTGGCTATCCCGTCTAAAGATAACGTTCAATTTTCCTCAGCAACAAATTCTCCTTCATTTCTGCATCACACTCTTCTTCTGCAACAACGGAGTCATCTATTTCCCGTAAACCTACACCTCTAAAACTAAATGACTGCTCCAATTCCTTTTTTCCAACACATTCAGATAGGGTACCTTTCAAAGCCAATGTTGACTTGAAATCCGTTGGTAAATTATTTCTCCCAGAAATATGCTCAATAACATATCTGACAACTTATACATTTAAATGTTAGTCTTGCTAACCTCACAATAAGAATCTTACCTCCACGTAGCACTAAAGCATTGGCAATGAGGCTTTCAGTCTGTGCCCACAAAAACATTCTAAATTGTTTCAAAGTCCATGTGCAGGACCACAGCTTTTCTTCAATGCCTAAGTAATGGTGTTACACTTCTGTGAGCAACCTAGAACCAGAGGAGTGAACTCACTCAATAGCAGTAGACATTTGAAACAATACGGCACCAAACCCATAGTTACTAGCATCAGCCATCACAACCTATTTTAAAAATCTTCAAACAAGGCACATTTATGACTTCCCCTTTAATATTTTAAAAGCTTTAGACTGCTCAGGTCCCCACTGAAGCTTGCCATTTTTCTTCAATAATTTCTTGAAACATTCAGTCTTATCAGCATAGTTTTTAATCAAACTTTGCATAATATTAGGTGAACCCTGGGAATGAGACCAACTGTGCCTCGTTGGAGGATTCAGAGGCCTGAATAAAGGTCTTAGCATGGTGTTTCCCCAAAACAAGAACATATGCTGGAAATGCTAATGTTCCTGAAAGCTCCTCTAATATCTCTTTTATGTGTGTGAGGAACCTCAACATGTTATGCATCACTAGTACTCAGAGTAGACGACCATTCATCACAGGAGCCAATCAAGGTAGCTGGACATAGACAGAAGGTATATTTATAGTTTCTCACATTTTCATTGTTAAGACCATAATATATCGAATTAATATGAAACGTTGGTCTAAGTAAAGTTCTATAGTTTAAGACTGAAGTCAAAATGGTGAGCGTCCGACATATCTTTCCCAAACTTAGATCTATTGAAGGTAGTGGAAGGATCACGTTGCATACATATATCATTAAATTCAGAGTAAGTAGACTTCAGACTAATATTTATCATTCTAAAGTTCAGGTAAACCATTATCTATTTACAAGCACACACTGCTAAACATCTAAAAGTTCACATACTGAATTTTATATAGTTAAGTTCAGGAAAATAAGTAGTCATTTTGCTTATCTTCTCTCTTCAGGACTCAAAATCCATACCAGGTCCAAGAAAGAGTGCTACACAGTGGTTTGTGATTTTCCCCTAATTCTCCTTTCCTCCTCTGTACTCAGGAGTGTTTTTAAGCTTCCTTTAAGTACAAGGTGGGTGAGAGAAAGCACTTTCGAAATCCAGAAATACCTGCAGTGCAGTAGTCAGTCTTACAATGACATGCACTTCAACTGCCAGCCAAAACAGCATTCTTTAGTATTGAAAGTACCTTATAGAGTCACAAATGCTATTAGATGCCTGGATGTTTTCACCCAATTCCACCTAGTACTATGTGCTTGCTAAATCCAGAGTAGAAGAAACAGTCTCCTGCCCCTCACGTATGAGAACATCTCAGATATTGGATAGGAGATGAATATCTACCTAAAAGGAACTCTTGAAAATTCTCAAATCAGTTTAAGGAAAATGTTAGGAGTGAACTAAGATGACTCAATCGTTTATATAATACAGTCTTTGCATATGTGCAATAATATAATGTTAGGAGTGAACTAAGATTACTCAATCTTTATATAATACAATCTTTGCATATGTGTAATAATATAAAATTGTACTTATCTCGATAGGATACAGGAAATTTCCTTAGGGACAGGAATCACACCTTCTTTAAAAATTATTTTATAGTGGATTTCTACATATTTCCCCCAACTGCTCAATTCCACACTTTTTCTTCTGAGTGCTGACTAACACACACAGGGGTGGAGGGGGGTCTGCACAGGATCCAATTAGATTGTGAACTGTTCAAGAAGTAGCTAACCTAGAATGGACTCATCCTTCTATGCGACATGAACTTTTACTCTAGTGCTTCTTCCTTGAAAAATCATTTCTGCACAAAAGAACCCTGACAAATCTATCCTACGTATGGTGTAGCCCCCCGTCTCATATTGGTCGGCTATAGTTTCCTGGTCATCCACACAATCCACCAAAACCAACACTTCTTGCCATCAATGGTAATGGCGTAAGGAGGCAAAGCTGTACTAGCCATAGGGGTCGATTAGGATGTAGGGCGGATAGACACCGCCCGCATGGCGGTCCGCCCTACATCCTTCCCCGCCAGCCACCCCTTTCCCCGCCATATTAGTATGGCGGGGGGGACCCTGGCGGACGGAAAGACCGTCTGCCGGTTTTCCGCCGATCAGACAGGTGACCGGGCGGAAAAGGGGCTATATATGGTGGAGGGGTCTGCTAGACACCCCCATCCATATCAGCATGGGCAGCGGTGCATGGCTTTCTATGGTGGAGACCCCACCATGGAAAGCCATACGGAGTCTGCTTTCAGGGGCCCGTTGCGGACCCCCAAGGTATTGGGGGGGGGGGGGGGTGGGGGGTGCACATGGGGGGGTACCTATGGTACCCCCCTGCATTGTCATGGACATGGTGCCTGTCACCTTCTGCATGACAATGCACACAGTGCATTCCCAGCATTGTGGCGGGCGGTGCTGTGAGCACTGCCTGCCACAATGCTGGGAATATAGGATGCCACCACCGTGACGGCTTCCTAATTGCAGGTGCAGGACCGCCGCACCACTGGCGGACGGTCCCAGGGTGGCGGGCATCTCTCCTCCCACCGCTAAAATAACATTAGGGTTAGAACCCAATGCATCATCTTCATCAAACTCACTTGTAACTAAATTTACGCTACAGCCAATTGAATTCTTGTAAATTATACTAAAATGCCATTTCTACTAGTAATTATTGTAAAATTTCTTCACATCTGTGCACATTTTGGAATTGATAACTAAAGGTTTACTATCACAACTACCACAAATAATTTCCGTCCACTGCTATTCAATAGATACATAGGTGTTAGTTTTAATGCCACTTTTCCTTCCAACTACATTTTATTCTGAAACTGGTGGACATCTAATCTCTTAAACATATGGTTCTGATTGCACAAGCCCTCGGACTATGTGATTTGGATTTGTAGCATTTATAAAGCGCATTAGAACAGTCAGGTATCAAAGCGCTATGAAAGAGGGAGAACTGGAGAGAAAAACGCAACCCAGCAACTGTAGAAACAAGCATTTGCAATGCAATAGGTCTCGCATTTACACAAGTTTAAGCTATTGGGATTGTAAATGATAATGCCTTTTCTTTACATTTTAAAAATCAAAACATAAATAAAAGTCATTGTCATTTACAATGCCAATAGCTAAAACTCATGTGAATGCGAGACCTATTGCATTGCAAATGCTTGTTTTATTTTATACAGGAAATTATAATGTCTTCACCTTGCTTTTTGGTGCTTGTTATGTCGCAGGTGCTAGGCCGAGCCACACAAGTGGGTAGTCTTTTATTTGGGAGAAGTGTGGGAATGATGGGTGGTAGGAACTTTGTGGGCCCCTGCAGATTTCAAAAGTGTGGTCACAGAAATGTGAGGAAAATGCATGATATTAGCAAAGCTTGAGGTTTGCAGAGCTTTGTGGGCAAGCATGTGTTGTGCGATCCATGTAAGGCACACTACTCTGCACTTCACTGCATATATAGTTTACAAAAAATTCTGGGTATGGTAGGATTCCCTGGGTAGCGGCCGAGTCCAGGCCCAAATATCGCAGCTTCACTCATCACCAAAACATGTAATTTGTTTATGTGAATGGTTGATATCTCTATGTTGCATTTTGGGTCTTTTTGTGTTTCAAGTGCATGGCCAAGCCACACAACTGAGATAGCAATTTTATCAGGAAATGTGTGGAAAGGTTAGGTGGTAGGAAATTTATGGAACCCTGCATATTCTGTAAGCTACTGTCATAGAGAAGTGTGATTTTATGGAAAGTATGAGGTTTGCAGGAATTTGTGGATAAGACAAAATAGTTGGATTCATACAGGTGACACCCATCACGATACTTCTGAATATCTAGTTATCAAAATGTCTGTGTTTTGATAATTTGCATTGGTGGCAGCCAAGCCTAAATACTGCAGCTATCCCCATCGTCAAAACAGGTAATTATTTTGAATGGAAATGCTGATGTCTCCATGTAGCATTTTGAGGACGTTTGTGTCACGGGCGTTAGGCCAGCCACACAAGTGGGGTAGCGTTATTATAAGGCATAACAATAGCCTTTTTCCACGATTCCGGACAGCGGCCGGGTCGGACACTAGTGACAGGGTGGTGCAGACTATACATTTTCAGAGGAAAAGAAAGGTTTTATACACCTCAGTATCCCAAGCCAGTCGTCTGGGCACCTTGGGATTGCTTGCGCAGCTGGTAGTATTCATCTCTGGAACTGCTGGCATTGCTAAATGGCTAACTGACCTGGTGGAAGGCAGCATCACCAGTCTGAGTTCAGCGCCCACATTGGTGAACGCACAAGCTTGAAGATGGGCTGCTCATGTTCATTACACCGTACCCTTACCGCCATCTTTTCTCCATTTGCTGTTCATATCCACAGCTCCCACACAAGTACATAATCTGTGCAAATGTCCACCATGTAACTGGTGCAGGTATAGTACAAAGTTATCACTGGTGCGGTGAAGGACTTAGAAATTTAAATATGGATTTTTTTTTAATCTCTCATCCTTTTATCTCGGACTGGTGGTTAGGTAAAACGCGTACAGGGCTGCCAGATCAATCCATGAGCTCGAAACACCACGTTTCTACCCCAGAGTGTTTTCCTTTGAAAAAGCAATGCATTCTGGATGGTGTAGTCTCCCTTTGCGTCAACTGAACACTTGAAAATTATTTGAATGAGGAAAGCCCAAGAACGGATAAACGGTGCTTGGCGTACACGGGAGACCCCGGAACCTTGTACACATCGCACACAGATATACAACATTGAAGCCAAGATGTTAGGAAAGCATTAATTTGAGACACCCTCCCCCCCCCACTCCGGTTTTGACGCATGTCTTTCCAAGTGCAAGAGGGACTTTTGGATGACATGTTCATTGCTGCTTTTTCTGTAGAGTGCACCGGCGTAGAGCACTCTGGAAAGAAAGAAAGGTACATTCACCAGCCACCCTGCAGAACAGCCCCCTTTCCCCTGCCCGAGGAGGGCCACTCCCTCTCGTTACACTGTGCGGCTTGAACAGAATCGCTGCTTCATGTAATGTGCTGCTAGCAGAGCCTAGACCCCTCCTTATCAGTCTCCGCCTCTCTCACCCCTCCACCCACAGTTTCTATTAGTCTCATCTCTTTAACGAACATTTCAACTGGAAACCTCCTGTCTATGTCCTTGCATCAATCTAGTCACCTTTTCCAAGAAGCAGCGCCTGCATCAGTTCCTGACCTGGCCGAGGCTGCAGCAGGTAAGCGGTGCTGGCCATCTGTGTGCTCAGTGATGCATCCGAGTGGCTGTTTTCAGGAAGTGTGTTAATGAGCAGGAGATGTTGTTGGAAAATACTATAAACGTGCGTATGATGAGCATGAGTGTAGCTGAGGGGCGTGTGCATGAAACGTTGTATATGCATACACGTACATGTATGTGCATGTTGGGTGAGTTTGGGGTTGGTTCTACGAAAAAAAAACAAGCTGAGCATATTTGCTTCAGCACGGCAGAAAAATGTAAAAAAATAAAAATAAAAAATAAAAAACGTCCACGAGCCACATGTTTTCAATTATCGAGCCCGTGTATGGGCACGATAATTGAAACCACATGGGCTTTGGTGCACGTAACAGACACCAATAAGGCCAGAGGCGGAGCAATGCGCCCGCCTTTGGCCTATTGCGTGCTCTGTTTAAAAAAAACACGCAATCAAAGCCCAATAGTGGAAGCCAAAAGGAAAAGCACACGCACAAGCGATTCCAGGCTCCGCTTTGAAATCCCTGTCAAAAGGACTCTCGCTGTGCGGGCAGTGCTACGCACTGCATTGCTAGGCACGAGACCTAAAAAGACCACCCTCCCAAAAATGGGATTAAATCGACAAAAAGCCATGTTTTCACCTGCTTGCGAAACCACATGTGTGAACTAAGGCACCCGATATGTGCCGGAAGGGCATTCCAGGCCTGGCTGCTGCTAAAATAAAGGCGTGTTTCCCCCACCTAACTTTCTTACATTAAGGAACTGTTACCATATCTGATGAGCCGAACGCATTGGTCTCTTCGGAACATACCTATTCCAGGCTGATTTGAGATAACTTGATCCCTGAAAGGGGAGGGCTTCATGAGTCAAGTAGAGTGCTTTAAAGCGCACCCGCTTCTTTACTGGCAGCCAATGAAGAGACCCAAGTCTTTCCCTAACTGAGGAGAACTGGGGTATGACCCGAACCACAGGTGCGGCAGCATTCTGGATAATTTGAGGCTTATTTAAAACATATTGTTTGGCATTTAAATAAAGGGCGTTGCAGAAACCTAAACCGGAGGTCATGAGAGTAATGACCACCGACACCCTCAACTCTTTTGGAAGAAAAGGTAATATTTTCTTTGGGAATCCCACTACTCCAGAAGCAAGAATTCACCGTTCTATTGATCTGGGTGTCGATCGACAAAGTTTCGCCCCAGTCATGAGATATAGACACGATGATCTGGGTATCGTCCACATAGTAAGATATCTGGAACCCAGAAGAACGTACCAGTTTTGCCAAAGGGGCAACATACAAGTTAAATAAGGTGGGGCTCAAGGATGACTCTTGGGGAAACTCACAAGGAAGCTGAAAGGGGGAGCTTTAAATTCTCTGCAACTAACTGTGATAGTTCTATTCTAAAAGGAAGATTCCAACAGTCTAAAGGCCACCCCCATCAGCCTTCCTGTTGCAGCCTCTGCACCAATAGTGATGGAGATATGGGTGCCCATCACGATCCGGTAAAAAAATTCCCCGTACGACTCGTATCCGGTCTTTTTACCGTACGAATCGTACAAGTGCCGTACAAACTGCCAATTACGATTCGCATGGGAAAAAGACCATACGAATCGCATTGGGAATAATTCCCCACACGTCCTCGGGTCGGAAAATGTGTCCGACACGTCCCCGGACGATTTACCGTACAAATGTGAAAAGTGACGTCCGACCGCGGAATCACGATCCATCCCGTGCGTCCGATGTTACAACCGTATGGAAAAAACACCGTCCGCACCGAACTCCCATAGCAACCATGGAGACATGTGCCCGCATACGCACCGACCCGCCCCCCCAGCCCCCGTACGTTCGAGTCGTACCCCCCGTGTATGTACACCCCCACCCGTGTATGTACACCCGTGTACGTTAGAGACGTACCCCCACCCGTGTATGTACACCCGTGTACGTGTCGTACCCCCCCGGTGTATGTACACCCGTGTATGTTCGAGTCGTACCCCCCACCCGTGTATGTACACCCGTGTACGTGTCGTACCCCCCGTGTATGTACACCCGTGTACGTTCGAGTCGTACCCCCTCGTGTATGTACACCCGTGTACGTTCGTGTCGTACCCCCACCCGTGTACGTGTCGTACCCCCCGTGTATGTACACCCGTGTATGTTCGAGTCGTACCCCCCGTGTATGTACACCCGTGTACGTTCGAGTCGTACCCCCGTGTATATACACCCGTGTACGTGTCGTACCCCCCCGTGTATGTACACCCGTGTACGTTCGAGTCGTACCCCCCGTGTATGTACACCCGTGTACGTTCGAGTCGTACCCCCCCCTGTATGTACACCCGTGTACGTTCGAGTCGTACCCCCACCCGTGTATGTACACCCGTGTACGTGTCGTACCCCGCCGTGTATGTACACCCGTGTACGTTAGAGTCGTACCCCCAGTGTATGTACACCCGTGTACGTTCGAGTCGTACCCCCGTGTATGTACACCCGTGTACGTTCGAGTCGTACCCCCGTGTATGTACACCCGTGTACGTTCGAGTCGTACCCCCCTGTATGTACACCCGTGTACGTTCGAGTCGTACCCCCACCCGTGTATGTACTACCCGTACCCTCACCCGCGTAGGTATGTAGCGTACCCCCCACCCCAACCGTGTATGTACGACCCGTACCCTCACCCGCATATGTATGGAGCGTACCCCCACCCCAACCGTGTATATACGACCCATACCCTCACACGCGTACCTACGGACCGTACCCCCACCCCAACCGTGTATGTACGACGCGTACCCCCACCCGCGTATGCATGGAGCGTACCCCCACCCCAACATTCTAAGTACGGAGCGCACCCCAGGCCCCAACATCACCACCTTCACACAACATCGCGCATGTACGAGTCGTACCAAGCCAGACACAAGGACAGCACTGTACAACAAAATGGCCCATGTACACACCGTAGACACGCTAAAAACGCACGTACACAACCAGGACAAACCAAAACAACACAAGAATACACCATTCGAATGGCACAAAGCCACAAAACATGTCCAACAACCACTAAAACAACACATTCACTGACCTGCAACTGCCAAAATCCAAAACAGAGGCCCAAAACACAACCACTCCTTATAACACACCCACCCAAACTTCAAACACAGCCACACCCACCAATGGACCAATAAAAAGGGCCCACACACACACAAACCATGAGCCTTTGCAACAGACTCACTGCTGCCAGACCCCACAGACAACCTACAGAACCAAACTAGAACCTTTACTACACCTTACACTTGCACACCTTCACACACACACACCTTCACAAACACCCCCTCATCACATTCACACACACACCTGCACAACCACACCCACACACCCACAACCATCCACCCCCCCCCCACCACCCACACCTTCACCCCTCACCATGCCCACTAACAAGAATCCAAAGTTCACTAGCCGAGAGTTGGAGGTCCTTGTCGATGAAATCCTCAGAGTTGAGCCACACCTCTTTGGAACATTGGTCAGACAGACCAGCATTTCAGAAAAAACAGCCATGTGGCAGACGATCGTCGATGCTGTGAATGCTGTTGCGGACACCAGAAGGACCAGGCATGAATGCCAAGCCAGGTGGTACGATCTGCGGAGGAGGGTCCGAGCCAAAATGACCGACGAACACAACCAGGCCAACGTCACTGGAGGAGGGCCGCCCCGCAGAACCGTACAATACCATCCCTGGGAGGAGAGGGTGATGGCCATACTGCCGGTGGTGGCAGTTGAAGGATTAGAAGGACTCCGAGACCCGGGTGAGTACACAAACAACTCACCTCACATGGGGGGAACGTCATCCACAACCATACTCACAATCAGGCACGCAACCACCCCAAGCTATCGCATGACTCAACCACACTCCATGAACACGCACATGCCACTGGCGCCACCATGCCCCATGCACCCAGCTGGACAATGTCAAGTCAGAGGCCACAGAAAACACCAACACATGACACGGTAAGCCGGATGGCGGGAGGGTGGGCCACAAAAATCACATAGTGCAAATCAGAAGCAGACAACAATGCCCCCTGCCCATATGGCCTAGGTCACAGCCAGACAAACAGTGTGTCCCCACACAGGAATGACTTGCCAGCAAATGGCGGACGCCTTGCATCAACACATGGGGGTGACGGCACGTTCTTGTACATGACAGCAGCTAATGAACAGCCAACACTGTGAAAGAGTGGCAGCACACACCACCACAGCAGCAGCGCAGACACAGACGCTACACCCAATGGGTGCCTGGAGATCAGAAACAAACTCACATCAACAATCCAAGGGCCATTCAAAGATCTGCTAACAGTGTGTGCCCAGGAAGCTGGGCTGAGGTGACAGAGGGTGACACACAGAGGGAGGGAGAGGGGGACAGAGAGGGAGGGAGACACAGGGAGACGGACAGAGGGAGGAGGCTGACACACAGAGGGAGGGAGAGGGGGACAGAGAGGGAGGGAGACACAGGGAGACGGACAGAGGGAGGAGGCTGACACACAGAGGGAGGGAGAGGGGGACAGAGAGGGAGCGAGACACAGGGAGACGGACAGAGGGAGGAGGCTGACACACAAAGGGAGGGAGAGGAGGACAGAGAGGGAGCGAGAAAGGGACACACAGGGAGAGCAAATCAGCCTTGTGGTGTGTGGGAATGTCTGCGTGACAGCAGGTGGACTGCGTGCATGTAGACAAGGGTGGCCAGTGCCAGAACCCCCCCTCTTCTCCATGGCAAAACACAGGGCCATGTCACAACCTGTGCACGAGCACAACGACAGCTACCTGCATTATCTAAGTGTGTGGAACCACTCCATGTGCCCACGTACAGTGCTACACAGAAGGCGCCAATGCATGGCTCGCCACACCTGCCCACTCCACTGCTGACTGCAGTCACCATTGACGCAGCTAGTAAGACTGTGCCACACATAGGTAAAGTCGCAAAAGCTGTGCCCAAGGGACATACCCATGCACAAGTAAGTGGAATGCAAGACATATCCAAATTCCCAGAGGAAATGTGCCAACTTAGAAACCAATGAAACATGGATGTTGCATGGAACAAAATTAACATTGTCTCTCTCACACACAGGTCAACGTCGTGGATCACCCCCCAACACTGGGGGGGAAGACTCGCAGGACCCGGCTCGGCGGGATGACAGAGCCACCGGCAGCGACGACTCTCACCACTCTGTGGACGAACCCGACCCCGACCGACCTGGCCCCTCTGGTGTCCAACGACCTGCAGCACCTGCGTCAGGTACAACTGGGCCAACCACCACCCCCACTCCTGCCACATCCCAGGAGACACCCAGGATCCCTGCCCCACCACCACAATGCAGCCAGGCTGGCCAGGAGGGACACGGTGTCCCGGGCACCCAGGAGGAGGCCGGCGACAACGCCAATGCCACCCCTCAGGGGTCCCGGAGACCCGATGTGCCCACAAGGGCAGGCCAGGTGCAAGTGGGCAGGGGTGGTGGGAGTGGAGGACGGCGGAGGCGCGAGCCTGACCGTTTGGCTGGGGAACCGGTATATTCCCATGTCCGAAACATCCTGGACACATACCGGCAGGACACCACGGGCATGGCCCAGGTTGTGTCCATCCTCGAGGAGATCAAGACCCAGCAGGCCCAGCAACATGCGGAGCAATATGCCTGTCTACTGCAACACCAACGGCGGATGGAGGACAGACAGGCTGAGCTCGTGATGGTGTTCACGGGAATTCACAGTACACTCCATCGGATGGCCGACAACATGGGCAACCCTCCCTGTGCCATCAGGCGTAGAACATCACCACCCACAGGGAGGGATCAGGAGGAGACATCCGATGGAGCATCCCAAACATCGTCACGGCCTGCTTCAGAGGGTCCCCGCAGGAGAGCGGGTCGTCCACGGAAAAGACCGTGAGGGTCGGCGCAACAGCACCATCTCCCAGGACACCTGGCCTGGCACCTGGACCACTGGAGCAACAGCAGCACAGCAGCAAAAGACATTCTCTGCCACATGGACTTGCTGGTCACTGTCTGACCAATGTTGACAAACACTGTGGCATGGACTCTGAGGATTTCAAATGGCAAGGACACCAACTCCCCTAGTGAACTTTGGATTCCACACACCCGGAAAGCCCCTCATGTCAAACCCCCCCCCCACCCCTACCCCAACCAAAATAAAAAGTCACACCATAAAGAGAAGATGCCTACTGATTCCATTATTAACTTACCTGTGTCTTGTAAAGTCTAACCATGCCTGAGTTCTCATTTGACTTCAACCATCCACACCCTGGGGCCTGAGTCTGGCACCGGACACACATGTGTCACATTGTATTAGGCAAGACAGACATGGAGCACCATACACACCCGTGATGGGCCCAACCAGCTGAGGGGGTGGCCGCACAACCGTGCCGACAGACATATTGAGTACAGCGACAGTCATGCGCAGAGGTCAGGGATCATGTGGAGTGTCCTGGGGGGCACCCAGGTATGTGTGGACAGGTGGCAGAACCATGTCCTGCAAGCTTGAGTCAGGTGGATGCAGAGAATGGTGGCCTGGCCAACGTTGGATGCATGGGGATGGCACATGTCACAATACCCACACAGTCATGGAGATCATGCACAATACACAGTCTAATCCACACAAACAGCTTGCATCTTGCTACTCTACACATAGACACATAGCCACTATCACGGAAAACCATGCCAGACATGCCGGATGCACCGTGGCAACACACCAGCATTGACTGAGAAGAGGCACCTTGGAGGCATAGGGACACCTTTATTAATCATGTACTAGGGATTGCAGAGGCAACTCGGAGTACACATGAACGGGTCATGTGGAGTAACATGTGGGTCCAACACTGGCACCCCCCTTCTGCAGCACAAATGCGTGATAGCCATGGAACTGGCACACAACTGTCGGCTAACAGCTAAACACCCCCTGCTGCTCACGGAGAGACTGCCATACACCATTGATCCGCTGATGTGGAAGTCCCACACCATGTCAAGCCAATGCAAACCGTATGTGTCCGAGGGCAGTGTAACACACATTGATGCCATCATCACATTCCACAATCCCATCACTGATGACTGTCAACAAGTCTGACCATCTATTCAGGTGTACCCAACTGCATGTCATGTGTACCATGGTGATGCGACATGTCTGCAGAGGAACCAAACATCGACAGGGGCAGTGTGCATATATCGTAAACAACTGCCACACCCAATACACCCCTGATGCATCCCTTACCCTAAGGAGACTTCCAAACTTGTCCGTGCGTGTAACGCTGAGTCAGCACACAATGACGTGTCCATGAGGAATAGCAGTGCCACAACAATGCAACCAGCAGACGGCATGCGCAAGTACCTGGGGATGAGAGACACACAAGAAGTCAGCCACAAAAAGCACAACCACTTGCATGTGCATGTACTCGACACATGTAAGGATGACAACATGCCAGGTCACAATTATGACTGGGGAAATACACATCACTGGCACCATCACTCCAGTGACACATCCACACACACCTCTGACTCACGTGGCATACATGCAGATGGACACACACACATCGCAAAACATGCCACACGGGGACCAATGCGTGCACACACAGACACTGGTACTCACCACTAAGCAAAGAAGTCGCGTATGAGCCGAGTCCGGATGTCCTCTTGCGGAACCACATCCTCCACATCACTAGCCCCATTGCCAAGACCTTCGTCCTCCACGGGTGGATGGTCCTGATCATCTTGATCCAGGATGAGTGGCACAGCTTTCTCAACTGCCATGTTGTGCAGCATGCAGCAGACCATGAAGATTTTGCAGACCTTCGCCGCGGCATATGGGAGGGCGCCGCCGGTCTTGTGGAGGCATCGGAATCGGAATCGGCTCTTCAGGAGGCCAAATGTCCTCTCTATCACTCGCCTTGTCCGGCCATGGGCGGTGTTGTAGCGGAGCTGGGCCGGTGTGATGGGGTTGCGGAGAGGTGTGATCAGCCATGGCATGTTGGGATAGCCAGCGTCCCCTACATGGAAACCACATGGACATAAGTAGGACAGGAGAAGCCGTCGTGCTGGAAGTCTACGCAAAATACAGGACAGACAGAGTGTACCCACCAACAACACATGCTCGTTCGTTGCGCAGCTGCATCATCATTTCAGGCACCCTGCTACGCCTCATGATGTAGGCATCGTGTGCTGATCCTGGAAAACGAGCACAGACATGTGAAATCACCATGTTGGACAGACACACCACAAGGGCATTGATGGAGTGGTAGTGCTTGCGATTACTGTACGCTACCTCCTGTGCCTGTGGTGGTACCAAAGCCACATGTGTCCCATCTATGGACCCAATGACATGGGGCATCCCTCCCAGGGCATAGAATCCATGCTTGACCCCAGTCAACATTTCAGGGGTTGGGAAATGGATGAACTCATCCAGGTGAAGCAACATGGCCTCTAAGAAATCATGCAGCACACGGCAGAACATGCTCTGGGACATGCCACCAACATGAGCTATGGTATTTTGAAAGGTACCCGTGGCAAGAAAATGTAGGGCTGCCATTACCTTCAGCTTGGGTGTCAGTGCCGTAGGATACCTGTGCAGCGGTTGCAGGTGTGGTGCCAGCCTCGCCGTCAACTCCAGAATCAACGGTTGGGGGAAGCGGTAGCACCAGATACAGTCATTCTCCCGCATGTCAGACAAGTCCGGAATTGCTCGGGGAAGAGGCGGCGCTCTGCAGTAATTTGGAAGTGACAAGGAAGAGTGAGTGCACTACAACAACAGTTTTTTGGTGCTGAGCACATGTTAATCTGTCAATACACATATGCGACATACGGAGTCAGGTATGTGCCACATGCCCCGGACACGTATGGCTGCCAGGTGACACTCCTACCAAGACCCAGCTACACACGGAGATTGTGAACCTCCACATGCCATGGCATGGGATTAGCTGTGTCCCAGTGTAAGTGAACAGCCAGACGCAACACAGGAGTGACATACATCCACACTTCAGCAGAAATAGGATGTCGATTGCAGAGACTGGTAGCGGAACACTAGAGCCACAGGTCACATGACATTACACTAGGACAGCCCACACACCTTGCCATGAAGGTGTACATGTGATTACTCACCACACATTCATAGAGAGGATGCAGACATGTCCTTGTTACGCTACTCCGTGTCCCATGCATACATACGCACCTCACATCCGATACCACATGTGGCCTGGTGTGCGTAACTGTGTGCCATGTCCATCTACACACAGACACATGTTGGTTGCTGCAACAGCTGATGCTTTTGAGGGAGCTCCAACATCAACCTAATGGGAACACACCACACATACATGACAGACACATCGTGCACCGTGGGTAGTGACATGTCTGGTGTGGTAACCCCTGTACCGGGCATCAGGGGACACTTGCGTGTGTTGTGGACCATGCCATGCCATTGACGCTCATCCCAAGTGTGCAGTACGACATGCACACATGTCAAAGGAGTTAAGGGCATGCCTGGCACACATTGCACCGTCACACATAACATCTGTACACATCTCATTATACATCTGGTGCCTTCTCCACTCAGGAGTAATGTGCCACATCACAGCCTTTCACACCTGTGCCCCACACATGTAGTACTGGCCAGACAATGCCTTGATGTCCATCCATGGACAAGTATGTCAGCCCTATTCCTTCCTGTGTGCTGCCTGTCACCACTGTGATGTGTGAAAGGCACCGTACTTTCGCTAAGAGGGCCTGTGTCCGTTCCCTATCACTATGGGAGTGCTGCCTGTACCCATAGTGATAGTGAGCGTACAGGCGTGTGTACGGTCCGTACCACTATGAGTACGCATACGCGAGAACACCCATAGTGATAGTGAGCGTACGCACGCGTGTACGGTCCGTACCACTATGGGTGTGCTCGCGTATGCGTACTCATAGTGATAGTGAGCGTACAGGCGTGTGTACGGTCCGTACCACTATGAGTACGCATACGCGAGAACACCCATAGTGATAGTGAGCGTACACGCGTGTGTACGGTCCGTCTCACTATGGGTGTGCTCGCGTATGCGTACCCATTGTGATACGGACTGTACACGCGTGCGTACGCTCACTATCACTATGAGTACGCATAAGCGAGCACACCCATAGTGAGACGGACCGTACACACGCCTGTACGGGCCGTTGATATGCATTTGTGCATGTGTCCCTTTTTTGTGACTGTGACTTCTGGCATTGTGTCCAGGTGTGACACACATGCTATGTACTGTAGGGGGGGGTTCCAGGGGGGGGAATGCCTGATGTCTCCCAGCCAGAGCATGCAGTGGTGCATGTCTGCCGTCCTCACTTGCATTGTGTTTACTGTGACAATCACTGCATGGTGCATGCCACAATCTGCCTGTCTTGTCCTCCTGGGAATGTAGCCTCTACAGTCCTCATGTGATTATGTGGTCAGCCCAGTGTGACAGGTGACTGTACCCACAGATGTGTGTTAGTTCTGTGTACCTGTGCTGAGAGTGTCCACATGATGTGTTCGTACCCAGGACATGTGTGTGTGTGTGTAAGTCCCCTGTCATGTGGGTGGGTGCATATGTGGAGTGTTGCACCCGGGCTGCATGAGGGATGGAGATACCCTGCCCATGTGATGTGAGCAGGGAGCAGTGCTGTGTGTCTGACGTGCAGAGCCAGCCCCACACCTGTGAGCCCCCCCCCCGTCTAGTGGCACATGTGCAGAGTGAGGTTTGTCGCTGCATTTGGCAATGGCAGGTGAATGTCCTGTGCCTGTGTGTGTCTGTGTACTCTGCTGCGGTAGCGTCAGTGGCCTGTGGCATGTGACTGCTTTGAGGTGCTGCACATAATCCTGGTGTAGCTTGTGATGCACAGTGTGAGCCTGGATCATTGATTGTGTCGTTGCCCTCATTCCACCTGTGTACTTTCAATGGCACTTACTGCTTTTGCCCTTCCCCAGAGGATCATGTCCCTATGACAAAGGTGCAATGCGTTGGATGCATACTAAGCCTTGTTGTAAACAGCAATTTTGTTCAAATATGTCTCTCTGTGACATGTGCCTGGTGTATTGATGTAGTGTCACTTGTTCATCCTCACAGGTAGGCGCCTCTGCCAAGAAGCAGATATGGCTGACCGCCGTCAGTGCAATGAGGAGTGCGGATGGTCGCAAGCGGCGTCTGGTCCAGGTGAGGAAACGCTGGCAGGATATCCGGTGCTGGACGCGGAGGATCGCACGGGTCCTGCGGGGGGACGCACCTGAGACCCATAAGAACCGCGGGCGCCGCCGTCTGACCCACATCCACAAGCGTGTGCTGGCGGTGGTATTTCCAGACTTGACTGGAGAGGCACTTACAGGAGAAGCAGCAGCAGGAAGGGGGTAGGTACATGTGTGTTTGTTGTGTGTCACCAGCATTTGTAAGTGCACAGTTGCATGGATACACTGCCAGGGTTTAAAGGTGCTGTGCAGATCCAGTTACCCACAGTATAGCGGTGCTCTCCTGCCTCCTGCCTCCCTTCCCCTCCTTGCAATGTGTTCCCTGGTCTGTGTGTAGTCACTCCTTCACAAGGTAATGTCGGCTGCCGCTTTCTCCACGTGAACTATGCCTGTAGCATCATGTGTGGGGGTGGTGTGTAACAGGTTTTGGGACCTTGCCTGTGCCCTGTCCAGTTCAGTACATGTGGGTTCCATGTCAGTTGGCACTGATGCTGAGTCCAGACATGGGACATGGGAGTTAGTCTCTCAAGTGTAATGCCTTACAGCGCGCATGTCCTATGTTGTGGCCTGTGACATGATGTGCATGAGTGTGCGATACGCATGGTGCAGGGATGGTGGCGTGTGTTGCAGTCATTCCCATTCAGGACCATGGAGTTGTGTGGCCACTACTGTTCCCTGGGGCATATTTTCCTAGGTGTCATGTGTGTCATCACAAAACGTGGACACTCTCGGTGTCTACAGCATAGGTTGTGCTCTGTGCCATTGTCCCCTGGCGCCATGTATAATGACGTAAAATGTAGTACAAGTGTCCACTGTACAGCCTGACCTGATTTTCCTTGTTCATACTCACGGTGGCCAGTGCCTGTGTGTCTTGTTACAATCATCTGATGGTGGCCATTTGTACATGATTATTTGGACAGGCGCACCTTGGGTATTTGGCGTCCAATCTTGCATTTATGCAGCCCCTGTGTATTTCACCCAGACTAAGAGATGTAAGTGCCACCTGTGTCTCAACAAATTGTCTCATGTAGGGGGTGGTTGGTGCGGGCCAAGCCTACATGTCAAAAACAGAATTCTCCTTGCTAGGTCTGGCCAGTGTAAGATGTTTGTCTGGACATACACTCAAGGTGCAGTGAGCCAGTCATGGTGGGCATGTTTTCAGTATTACCTATGCAGCATGTGCCTCAAGTTCATGGATATGGTCCCTCCTCATCCCTATTTTCGGCTACGCTGTGTGGTGCAGATGCAGTGCTGGATTGTCCCCAGGGCCTGGCTCCTATGTCAAACTCCATTTCATGTCATTTGCTATTGTGACATGCTCTCCATTGATTTTCATTGGCATGGTGGGTCAACCAACTGTGTGTTGCATGCCCTACATCTGTACCTTGTTTTGTAGGTGTTACTGATCTTTCTTTGCAGGCTATGCACTGTAACCTATGTAGATTGGACTCATGTGACATATGTATACAGGTGTGTGATTAATTGCTGTCTCTTCACCTTGCCAACAGCATCGTCGGGGGACACGGAGGGAGACATGAGCACAGGCGGAGCGGAGGGACCGAGCACCAGTGCCAGCGTTGACATCGTGCCTGGCACATTGAGTGGTACTGAGGCGGAGGAGAGTGAGGCCGAGGACCTGTCCACTGGCACGACTGAATATGAAGCTGACGGGTCCAAGGATGATCTCTCCGAGTGGGCGGAGGCTGCACCAGCAGCTGACAGCGGCACAACATCGCACCCCGCCCCCTCCATTGCCATCAGCCGCCTCCAACTTGCTTGTGTCCCTTCCCAGCGTGCCCGGTCACCACATGTCTCCTTCCTGCCAGGCACCGCACCCCCTGCCCCTGTCTCCACTGCTGCCGCCAATGCTGAGTCTGTGGACATCCAGCGGCAGTTGCAGGTTGGTCAGGCTGCGATCCTTAATGTCCTCCATGGCCACAGCCAAGTGCTGCACAACATGGAGGCATACTTGGAGGGCATTTTTTCATCGCTGGCAAACCAACGCCAGTTGCTGAGGTCCATAGACTCAACACTGACTGCAGCAGTGGGTCTCCTGCAGCGCTACGTCCCACCCCCTACCCCTGCCCCATCCACACTTCCCACTCCCATGCCTGTCCCACGTACACCCAGACGTCAGCATGCACCCACCACAACAGACACAGGCACCACACCAGCAGGGAAGGTCATACGCACACCTCCTGGCACGCACACACAGGGTGAAGTAGGCACACCCACTGGGTCGGGGGGCAAACGCAAGTCATGCAGCCAGAGTGGGAGTCCGCATTCCACCCAATCCACTCCCTCCAAATCCCCTCCCCTCAGCTCTCCTGGCCACATATCCGGCAAGGACTCCTTCATGGCCGCTCTGTCCCTGAGCCCCACTGTGATACCACCCCGCAAGCGGTCAAGGGAGTCCCCGGTCAGGGTGGTTGAGTCCCGCGACCCATCCCTCCGCCCCCCCACCTCCTTGGGGCCTGTGGTTCCTTCGGGTGCAGGGGACCTTGCTAAGGTGTGCAGAGACATCCTGGCCTCCGCCTTTGGCCCTGCCCCACCCCCTGTGGTGGAGTCCTCCATCCCTGAACCCACGACGCCTACCCTTCGCCCTCATGTCCCTGCGGTGTCTGGTCCTTCCCCCCCCACATGATGCCCTCCCCGTTGTGGAAGACGAAGGAGTCTGACAGTGCAGGCAAGCTAGGGGACACGCGTCCCACTGTGTCCCGCATCCAGCTGTGACTCATGGACTGCCCTATGGGCTTTGTAAATATTGAACTTTATCCACACAAACATTTTTTGGTGATGCTGAATAAAGCCAATTTTTTTTTCCTTAGATCACTACTGCTTTTCTGGTATTGCTGTTGGTGGGGCTGCTACATGATTTTGGGTGGTGAACATGTGTTTGGTGTGTGGGAAATGTAGTAGTGTGCTGGTCATAGGGGGGACCCTGGTATCTGTGTGCCATCACAAGGTGTTCATGTAAGCAGTTACTGCATGGTGAAATTGTCCCAAGGTGTGTTCCCACCTCTGTGTACCCTGACATCTTCCCTGCAGGGTGTTTCCACTATGTGGTGCTGAGCTGTGTCTACATCAGCTGGGGGTGTGACGGACTCCTTCAACTTTGCACATGCATGCTGAGCGATGTCTCCACCTGCATCATTCATGGCATCCTTGGTGGTCACTGTACTTGTGTATGTAGACTGTTGACAAGACTTCATGTGGACATGTTCTCTTTTAGGCGCTATGCATGTGTGTACTCCCAGCCTCGCACACATGTGGTACATGTACTGCAGGGTCTTTTTGCACCTGACTGACAATTGTGGCAATTTGATCTGTGGGTACTCCACCCTTATATTTTTTCCATGGGCAATGCTGGGAGCCTCTGCACCCACCTCTCCTGTGTCTGGGCACTGCTGGGAGGACTCTGCACCCACCCCTCCTGTCTCTGGGCACTGCTGTGAGTGATAGGCACCCACCCCTCCTGTCTCTGGGCACTGCTGGGAGGACTCTGCACCCACCCCTCCTGTGTCTGGGCACTGCTCGGAGGACTCTGCACCCACCCCTCCTGTGTCTGGGCACTGCTGGGAGGACTCTGCACCCACCCCTCCTGTGTCTGGGCACTGCTGGGAGGACTCTGCACCCACCCCTCCTGTCTCTGGGCACTACTGTGAGTGATAGGCACCCACCCCTCCTGTGTCGGGGCACTGCTGGGAGGACTCTGCACCCACCCCTCCTGTGTCTGGGCACTGCTGGGAGGACTCTGCACCCACCCCGCCTGTCTCTGGGCACTGCTGGGAGGACTCTGCACCCACCCCTCCTGTGTCTGGGCACTGCTGGGAGGACTCTGCACCCACCCCTCCTGTGTCTGGGCACTGCTGGGAGGACTCTGCACCCACCCCTCCTGTGTCTGGGCACTGCTGGGAGGACTCTGCACCCACCCCTCCTGTGTCTGGGCACTGCTGGGAGGACTCTGCACCCACCCCTCCTGTGTCTGGGCACTGCTGGGAGGACTCTGCACCCACCCCTCCTGTCTCTGGGCACTGCTGTGAGTGATAGGCACCCACCCCTCCTGTGTCTGGGCACTGCTGGGAGGACTCTGCACCCACCCCTCCTGTCTCTGGGCACTGCTGGAAGGACTCTGCACCCACCCCTCCTATTTCACGATATGTACGCTTAGAACATACACAGGTGTGGGTTAGCTCCATGCATACGAGGTGGGGGTACGTGTCGTACCTACACGGTTGGGGTGGGGGTACGCTCCATGCATACGCGGGTGAGGGTACGGGTCGTACTTACACTGTTGGGGTGGGACGTATACGTACGCGGGTGAGGGTACGGGTCGTACTTACACTGTTGGGGTGGGGGGTACGCTCCATACGTACGCGTGCGAGGGTACGGGTCGTACTTACACTGTTGGGGTGGGGGTACGCTCCATACGTACGCGTGTGAGGGTACGGGTCGTACTTACACTGTTGGGGTGGGGAGTACGCTCCATACGTACGCGGGTGAGGGTACGGGTCGTACTTACACTGTTGGGGTGGGGGGTACGCTCCATACGTCCGCGGGTGAGGGTACGGGTCGTACTTACACTGTTGGGGTGGGGGTACGCTCCATACGTACGCCGGTGAGGGTACGGGTCGTACTTACACTGTTGGGGTGGGGGGTACGCTCCATACGTACGCGGGTGAGGGTACGGGTTGTACTTACACTGTTGCGGTTGGGGGTACGCTCCATACGTACACCCGTGAGGGTACAGGTCGTACTTACACTGTTGGGGTGGGGGGTACGCTCCATACGTACGCGGGTGAGGGTACGGGTCGTACTTACACTGTTGGGGTAGGAGGTATGCTCCATACGTATGCGTGAGGGTACGGGTCGTACTTACACTGTTGGGGTGGGGGGTACGCTCCATACGTACGTGTGTGAGGGTACGGGTCGTACTTACACTGTTGGGGTGGGGGTACGCTACATACGTACGCGGGTGGGGGTACGGTCCGTACATATGCGTCCCCACGCTATGTGATGCTTGTGCGGGCCGTCCCCAGGCCTTTGCCACGTGGGTGTAGGTGTGGGCGGGGTACGACTCGTACCCACGCTCTTAAGGCGTGGGTACGGGACGTACCTGTATTGTTGTGTTGCCGGTTCGCGTCGTCAGGCACTTCCGTTGTGGCGGACGTTGGCTTTGCTGGAAATGCCCCCACCCCCTCGTAGTGACCAGGGCCTGGGGGTCAGGTATGTCCAGGGCATGTGTGCTGTGTGACTTTGGTGGGTGTTTTGTGGCCTGCCCCTGGTCCTGCCCCCCCCCCCTTTTCCCCCTCCCTTTGTTGTTCTGACCTTCTGCGGCGTCTGCGTCCGAACCTGTAGAGGAGGTCGACTGCTATGAGGGCCGGGATGACGCGTAGGTTCGGGTCCATGTCTGTCCGTCGCGTACAGGTACTCCTTGTTCGCGTCGTCCTCATTTCCCGGCACTTTTTGGCAGCCGGAAAATATTCACCGTGCGGGATGACGTCAGTGCGAATCGTGATTCCTGGTCCGTGAATGGCAGGCTGCGTGCATCCCGACGTCACGTCGGCGCTTTCCCGGATCACATTTGTATGTTTATTTTCGTCGGTCGGGGTTTTGTACGATTCGTACGGAAATGGAGTTTCCGTGCGAATCGTAATTCCATGTTTGTATATTTTGACGACCGGGTACGCGTCGGACGGAGAATATGCTCCGTCCGACGGTTCGTACCCGGTTTTTACCGGATCGTGATCGGCACCAGGCTGCTGACAGGTCGAGGAAAACCAGGATTGCCTTCCCTCCCTGATTAACTTGTCTCTGAATAAAATCGGAGGTCGCTACGAGCGCTGATTCAGTGCTATGATTTTTCCTGAATACATTTTGGGAAGGATCTAGAAGTTCTTGATCCAGTAAGCACTTAGCTAATTCCTGATTTAAATGCTTCTCCAAGATCTTAGCAGGAGCAGGTAATGAAATGGGGTGCAAGTTTTTTATATCACAAGTCTCCCTCAGGCTTTTTCTTTAAGGGAACAACAAACGCCTCCTTATTGATAGCATTTAAAGAAATGTCTGTGCTAGACCAAGACTTTCTTGTACCTTTTTGCATTTTAGTTTCAATTGGATTTGGTTTCTAAAGACCTGGTGATAATTAACGTCCTCCGAGTCAAACGCGCTGATAAATATCAAAGAAGTCAAGTAGTCCTCCATAGAATCCCCCTTATTCTTACTGCAAAAAAACTTTGCATCTCTCAATGACAGTAATGATCTTTCTCCTATTACGTTCTTCCATTTGATGGACCTCATACCTACACAGATCTAACTTGTCAGTATTCAAGAGTCAAAATTAGCCATCTGTAGGTTTTCAAAAACTCACTGTAAAGTACAAATGAAAACCGGAAAAAGGTTTAAAACAACTTGATATGTCCTCAATAATAATCCAATCGGAATCACTGACAGAATATCGACGTCCAAAATATCAACGTTAAAAATATCGGAGCCGAAATATCGCTGTCAAGAATATCAAAGTCCTATCTACATTATGGTAAGTACAAAAATAGAGGGAAAAAATCACGTTGTCAAAAATATCGTTAAAAATATTGGGGGTTTTTTAATGTTAAAAATGTATGTAAAATAAAGTAAATGATACATATATTTAAAATAAACAGTTAAAAATGTTTAAAATTAGAAGTAATAGATATAATATAAAAAAAATTACCATATACCTATAAAATATAATATATATATACTTACTTAATATTTACAATTAATTATTGTAATAGCTTATAAATTGTTTAAAAACATTTTATAAATTATAAATACATACACATACAACAATATAAATAAAAATATATATAAGAATTTTTTTTAAACAATTGTTAAATAAATTATACACTACATTAACTAAAACAGTAAATATTGGATAGTGTAGAGGTAAAAATTACTATTCCAACTCCAGAGAGTGCAACAGTAGGGAAAGTGGTGGATAGCGTAGGGGTTAAAATTACTATTCCAACTCCAGAGAGTGCAACAGTAGGGAAAGTGTTGGAAAGCGTAGAGGTAAAAATTACTATATCAACTCCAGAGAGTGCAACAGTAGGGAAAGTGTTGGAAAGCGTAGAGGTAAAAATTACTATATCAACTCCAGAGAGTGCAAAAGTAGGGAAAGTGTTGGATAGCATAGAGGTTAAAATTACTATTCCAACTCTAGAGAGTGCAACAGTAGGGAAAGTGTTGGATAGCATAGGGGTAAAAAATAACTTACTAATAATTACATTAAAAAATTTTTTTTTTTTTAAATGTAATTATTAAATAACAATAAATGAATTAACAATAACAACAAATAAGTACTTACAAATAATTACCAATTAATAATTAATTAACAATTAATTGATGATAAATACAATTAAATAATTATTATTAATTAATTACGAAATAATACCAAAACACATTATAAAAAACATTTAGCAAGTAATAAATAATTAATTACAATTAAATTACTGCCCACCCTATTGCCCTATAAACTTACAACACACTTCAATAATACATTAACACTTAATATAATTACCAATTAATACAATAATAACAATTAATTACCAATAAATTATTAATTACCAATACATTATTTAACATAAAATTAGCAATACCAATAAATAAAAATAAATAATTACTTAATTACAACTAAATTACTTCCCACCCTATTCCCCTATAAACCTACAACCCGCTACAAAACTAAAACGCAACATTTACTTAAAAATAATGACTAATTCCTAAAAATTTTACATTAATTTAATATAATTAAATTACTTCCCACCCTATTCCCCTATAAACCCACAACCCGCTACGGTACTAAAACGCATAATTTACTTTAAAAAACAATTACTAACTTCTAAAAAGTTTATACATATATTCTAAAACGAGTACAATAATTAACAAAAAATATAAACACACATATAAAATACATAATAAAATACATAACACTAATATAAATATCGATATTAGTAACATCGATATTTTTGCTATCGATATTACTAACTTCGATATTAACAAAAACGATATTTCTTACCTTCAGGTCGATATTCTGGTAGTCGATATTCTTGACTTCGATATCGTGTTCCTACGATATTTCAAACTCGATATTATTGTAGGTCAAAATTAAAAACTCGATATTTAGACCGTTTACCAATCCAATCGATCATTTGTGACTCCAGAAGTATTGAGGGCCTGATTAAGAGCTTTCCATATAAGGTAGTCCATCACAAACATAATGGAGTTCATGTCCAACCAATAAAAAGGCAAGAGGATAAATGTGCTTGTAATAAAGCGGACAGGGTATCCAGTCCACCAAACTCTAAATCAGGCTGTTAGTCATCCAAACGTCGGACTGCCTGGACAACAAGATCTCTGAAGCCTCCACATTCTGGCTTCAACAATCTACACACCATATAGACATGGCTTCAACAATCTACACACCATATAGACAGCTGCTGCTTTGGTATCTGTACGGCTAGCCACCAGCTAGTTACCAGTGTAGTAATGAAAATGTAAGAAATCACTGGTAAATTGTAATAAGATTTATTCGGTACATATTCAAAGAATGAAAAAAAGGAGTGCATCAAAATAATCATTTTCCAAGTCCTCACCTATTCACAGCCCAGCAGTCCATATATGACACACCAAGATTACTATCTGTTTTATCTGGCTATTCCAGTTAACCCCAACCTGCATGTTTTCCAGTGTCATTGGGCCTAACAACTGAACACTGCCGATCTTCCGTTTACCTTCTCTTTTCCTACCTTCATCCATTTCAGTATGTTTAAGTGTCGATTGTGGCAAGCTAGATGCCTATGCTGCGACAGGTTTGCTGGGTAGGCATAGGTGAGTATAGTGCACATTCTGCCAGTAAAACTTTGCCTAAATGTCCTTTATTTTAGTTGGCTGCCTCCAGGATATATTTTAGGCTGCAGATTGGTCTCACACTTGCAAATTGTGTTTCAAATTAATTGTTAGTGTTGCTACAAGTGTGACTGATTGCAAAACGTGGACCTTCATAATTGTAGCCTCTGTGGTTGAAAGTAAAACTGTAGATTTCTCAAATTTTGGGGAACACAGACTCAAAAGCAAACAGTACCCCTCCCATGATAAGGACCCCTTAATAGGTCCTTTATAACTTTTCTTTCTTTATTGGAGCTTCTTTTATCTAGTAGGACCTTTGTGGACCTTAATTTACTTAATATTGGTAATTGTGTGCTCTCTGCTTGTGGTGGGACTCTTCGTCTTGCAGCAAGAAAGAAGGAAGAATCTCAGTGGAGGCTGCATTTGCAGAAGCAAGCTCGGCTTTGTGATTCCTTTGACATGTTTTGACATGTTTTTGTTTATCTTTGATGTTGTTATGGCTGCTGGCACACTAAAGAAAGCCTGTACAATATTAGCTTCAGTGTTTTTAATAAAATTATACTTTTCTACTGAAACTGGGAAAACCTAGATTTTTTTTGTACAAACTTTCAAGCCTCACTTAGCCTCATTCCCCTTTGCAAATTAACAACACATTTATCAACCTCGTGTTATGGGTCTAATATGAGGAACGTGAGCTATCCCAATAGCGTCTGGCATCAGTTGAATTTAAGAATCAAAACTACAACTAACATGGGCCTATCTAGATATGTGGATACCTATGTGGTAGCTTGGTGAGTTTTTTCTTTCAAATCTTATCTATATGTAGTTTAGTTTTTATCAAGAAAAAGACAGACTAAAAGATGACGATATTATAATCACTTTGAATGAGCTCACAGCTAGAAGCCTGCATGAAATATTCAACAGATTAGCATGCACATTCAAGAATCAATTTCACAAGTATACAACAAGCAGTTTAATAATGTAATAAATTACCATTGAGGAAAGTGTTTAAATGGATCCTTTTTTGCATACCTTAGCCACAATGGAAGAAATTGATGAATTCATACTGACCTTCGGAGTTGACTTGTCCAACATTTTCAAGCAATTCAGAGACAGGCACTTTCTTTTTTTTATTTGGGTTTAATCTCCAGTACATGACTAATGCAGCTTTTCTCACTGTTCTTTCTAAGTCAGTCTCATTGCATAAATTCTTCACCTCCTGTTCATTCTCAGACGTTATGCCTAAAACAATGAAAATTACATTGATATAGTATGGTTCACAGTTCATTGATCTCTGCATTGTAGGATCACTTGGGCAGAATAAATAGTATGTGGTTTTACCCAACAAAAAGGGCTAGATGATAATGAAAGCAGAACAGGTTTAGTCAAATGATCTTTCCCGGGCAAGAGAAAGTGTAGGTGATATGGTTTCAATGATAAACAATTCCCTATGGTTGTACTGCATAAGTGGGATGGATTGATTTAACAACAATTCACCTAACCAACCTAAAT
The DNA here is from genome assembly GCF_964204655.1 of Triturus cristatus. Taxonomy (NCBI): domain Eukaryota; kingdom Metazoa; phylum Chordata; class Amphibia; order Caudata; family Salamandridae; genus Triturus; species Triturus cristatus. The sequence goes on along the minus strand of NC_140582.1, from coordinate 1,009,887,003 downwards.
GTGACTATGTTGTGGTTTGTGTTATGACTTTCTGCCTACCTAGAGTCACTTGACAGGCAGTCCAGTTTCCCGATGTTGCCATGACTTTTTGTTTTCTGCCTCCTTGTATTATTATTAGTTAGTCTTTATTCGATCATGAACAATTATAAAAGACCCATATAAACAAACAAAATGAAAAAACAAGGAATACTTTTTAAGAAACATTAAAAATATCACATGATAAAATTCATAATAAAAATCCTTTTCTACTTAAAACCCAATAGAAATTCCTAAAAAAAAAGGAGAATTATATCCATAAATACACAAGTTTTGGTAAGACACTTCATCTTATAAGCAAATTAGATAAGAAGAAACTAAAAACACCATGACACTCAATAAAATCAGTTACGTAGTACCATGCAGCCTATCCCGTCTAAGGGCCCATGTCCAGCTGCAAAATGTAGCCATGGCAATAATCATGACTTCACTAGTATCAGTTCTTAAGATACGCAGAGCCGTTTGGCAAGCTCTTGTTCCTATTTTAACACAAAGCGGTTTGAGCCATTTGTGACAAAGGCCCTTGTATGCAGGGCGCACAAACAGAACATGCGGTAAGGTCTCTTCCTCACATGGGCAAGAATGACATTTTGTATCTTCTTCATTCCCCCACTTTTTTGTAAAAGATTTTAAGGGGAGAGTGCCCACTCTGAATTGGTGATACAGCTTCCTATCACCAGGGCTCATAATGGTACTCCAATAGGCCTCCAGCCTGTATTCAATTTTACGATCCAAGAAGAGACCTGTTAAGGAAGCGCCATTCAGCTGAGAAAGCGACTCCTGACACATCATCGCCCTATAGAAGGCTTTAAAATCTGTTTTTGAGGGGAAAGAGTTCCCTTCTGGGTCCACCCACAAATGGTTGAGGCCCATATCCGATAAAGTAGCCTTGATCTTTAGTAACCATGTGATTTTATTGGATTTGTCAGCTTCTCTAATATATTTAACAGCTTGCGCATAAGGAGCCAACTCCGGGGTAGTCCAAAGCCTTCGCCAATAGGCGAGGGGTCTAAAGGCCGCAGCCTCCTCAAAAGAAATACACCCCAGATCTAAAAGTAAGGGTCTAAGTGGTGTCGATTGAGGAAGGACGGTCAATGCCCTCAGAAACTTGTTCTGAGCTTGGACTACTGGAACTAAATTTTCAAAGCCCCAAAGTTCAGCTCCATAAATTATTGAGGCTCTAACCTTCCCTTGGTATATGGTTAGAACCTGAGCAATTGGTTTAGTTTGGGATAGGCGATGTTCTTTTAAAAGGGCCCCTGTTAGTTGGTTATGCCTTAAGACTAACAAATCCATCTGTGGCTTCCAGTTCATCCTTTTGCCCATTGTAACGCCTAGATATGTAAATGAGTCAGCTTGTTTGAGGGACGCAGTATTCATTTCTACTCTGGCTTTCACTATTTTATATTTATGTAACACCATGAACTTTGTCTTGTCAACATGGACTACAAGATCATGGTCATTACAAAAAAGACACTCTATTGAGGGCTCTTTGCATACCAACTTGTGTTTTAGACAAGATTAAAGTGTAGTCTGCAAAAGAGGAACCCTAGAACCAGCCGGCGTAGGAGCGTCCGTAGGATATTCAGTATAGTATAAGAAAACATTATTAATGAACAAAGAGAAAAGGGTAGGGGCTAAAACACACCCCTGCCGAACTCCCTTGTTCACAGGGAAACGTTCGGTTACCTCACCCTGTTGACCCCACCGGACTTGGGAATAGGTAGATTCATGTAGTTTTATGATGAATGATAAAATCTCAGCGGGCTTCCCTACTTCCTTAAGACTGTCCCATAGTTTGTTGCGGGGCACTAGATCAAATGCAGATTTAAGATCTATGAATGCTGCATATAGGGTACCCCCAGCTAAGACCACTGTATTAGAATATATCATCATAAATCTAAAAACTTGGTCGATCTTGCTAACATGGGAACGAAATCCTGCTCGATAGGTGGATAGAATTTCATTATCATCAATCCACCTATTTACCCTGCTTAGCACTAATCTAGCCACCAACATTTGCATAGTGTCTATAAGGCTTATAGGCCGATAAGTTAGTTGGCCTAGCACGATCCCCTTTTCTATATATGGGGATAATATCAGCCCCATGCCAGGATTCCGGGATAGGGGCTCCTCTAGCCAAACCATTGGCAAAAATAAGAATATATTTCAGCCAATTCTCCCGGTCAGATTTAAATATATCCGCCGGGATACAATCCGGGCCCGGGGCTCTACCTGCAGCTACCCCATAAAGAGCGCGTTCTATTTCCACTAAGGTAAATGTTAGGACTGACTCCGGGACTACACATTGATACTGCCCAGGATTATTTACGTGCGATGAAAATTGGGTCTGATAATGTGCAACCCAGACTTCTGGGGGGACATTGTTAACTGGTGCCGGACCGGCATTATCGCCACCCCACTTCATTAGTTGCCAGAATCGGCAACAGTTTTTCCCATTACTTGCATCAAACAAGTCCCTTCATCTATTTTCATCGTAGACCTTCTTTGCCCGTTGTTGGGTTGCCTTGTATTCAGATCTCAATTTCCTTACCTCCTGCGTTAAACCTGCCCTTATTGATTTAGTTAAGACCCTATAGGCATTCCTACATGTCCCGTCATACCATTTTGCTGATTTATACACAAAATGCCTATTAATTCTTGTTTTGGGTTTTATAAAAAAAGATTTCAGCTTGGCAAACAGGACCTCATGAACTGCTGTAAGGGCTGGAAGAGTGTCCTCATTAAGGTCAAGTTGCGAGAGGGCAGTGAGGAAGTCTGCAAGTGTTGACTTGATTTGAATCACAGTGCCCTCATCCTCAGAGACCCGTGCCCATTTTAACCTATGGCAGTCGTGAGACATAATCACGTCTGCGGTTACAATATCCATACTACCACTCGTGGTCAAACAACTTTTCACATCTAATGTCAATATAAGGGGATCATGATTGCTCTCTGGTCTTATCACGACCTCCATGTCCCCTTTGGCAAAATTCTAAATTAATAAGGAAATAATCGATCCTACTGCTTCTTGACCCGCTGGATCGCCTTTGCTGTCCGATTTAGATCTCCCATTAGCTGCACAAAGCCCCCTCTCCAATGTTAGACTTTTTAATTGTAAGGCGACTTCTGTCCATTTCTTAATTGGGGCGAGCATTAAAGACGGGACACCACATCCTCATCATTAGTAACCCTCCTGTCTTCTAAGCCGAGTGGCTCGAACGTGCAGTTAAAATACCCCACGATAATCCGATTACATGAGCCTTTTAGTGATTTAATGTATGTGTCCAGGCTGGAGATGGTCGGTGAAACCTTTCCACCTACCAGCCCTCTAGCATAGACGTTTATTAATATGAGCTCAGGTTCATTCACAGTGATTATTTTATTGGCCTGAATATCTGGGTTATCAATCACTAGATCTTCTACCTGAAAACCCACCTGTTGTCTAACCCAAATAGTTAATCCACCTGATGGTCGCCTTTTAGTGCTCGAAATTCCTGGCTTGCCAAATGCGAAGTAACCTGGCCAAAAGATCGTACTCAGAGACCAAGTCTCCTGGAAGGCAACAATATCATAAGACTCTATAAAATTAGACCAATCAGAGGATCTAGTCTTCGATAGCAGCCGAGCAATGTTCCAGGATAAAATACTTAATGTCCTGGGACATGATCCTTCACCTTGTTCTAACGGAACTAAGTCCTCAGCACACTCTGACCCACTATTTGTTACTAGCTGGAAATTTGAGTATGTCACATGGGAAGCAGCAGAATGAATAGCGGTAATCTCTGTCCCTGATGGATCTACCGGTAGCAGTCAATCACAGTCATCTAAGCCGGACAAGAGAGCAAATCGATTGACTAAATTAAGGTCAAAGGAATGGCCTGTGACCCTATGATGTGTACTACGAACCCTCCCTCCCAACGAGGAATAATAACGGGGTCTGTAAAAAACCCTAGGGGCAGAAGAGATATTTTTCCGGGACAATGCCCTTAATTTCTACTCCCTAAACACTCCAATAGGAGTCTGACTACGTACTCATTGTTGAAATTGGCGACCACACAGTCACCCCCCCCATCCTTAGAGGAATATCCAACCCATGATGAACATCTGGCCATTGTCAATTGATTGCAAATATCCCAACCCCAGACCCCTGCTTTCTTCAATTGTGCACTGAGCCAGTGCATTGTTTTTGCCATTAACTAGTCAGTAGATTCAGTCTGGCCAGCATGTAGGGTCTGTACATTCCTCAAAACCACCACCAATGGGGCTGCGGCAGGTGGGAGGTGTAATACCCTACAATCATTTCTGGTCAGGCTGTTTACTGATCCAAAGTGCATTGCTGAAAAATCACAACCAGTACCCCCAGGGGCAGTAATTAATCAGTTATCTAGCCTAGAAATAGGGTTGTTTTATAAGAGGTTACTTGAATTCCCCAACTCGCTCACACCACCTCCCAGAGCCACTACACCAACATCAGAAGCAGTACTCGCCCCGCCATTCCTACTGGATAGTAAAGACATTGGATTGGTTGATAAAGGGATGGCTGATGGGGGATTGGGGTTACACATCACATTAGAGATCATTTCAGAGGGCCGATTATTTTCCCCCACTGAAGCCTTAATAGAACCAAGATTAGATACGACAAACAGTTCAAGATTAGTTAGTTTGTCCTCGATTAGTGTCAGTCTCTCAAGAATTGGAGATAAGGATGCCGAAATAAGGGGCCCCATTCTGGCCCATAGGCCCTCTTCAGTTTTGAGCACGGGAACACCAACTGAGTCCATATTCTGAGTGCCCGATATAGAAGTGATAGGTTGAGTCTCCGTTATCGTTGGCAGTATTGGAATCGCCGACCCACCATTCCTGTTCGTTTTTAACATCTTTGCGTTTTTTTGCCTTTGGGGGCCCCCTCCCCGTTTCCTCTTTGTAGCCAGCTCCGGTAATATTTCTAAAACTTGAGGTTTGGGTTTGGGCACAGGCCTTGTAGTAACGCGTGATAATGTGGTGCATACTGTGCCCTCTTGCACCAGTTCAACAGGCGCAGGGCTAGATGGCAACTCCATTATTGTAGAAGTGTCCAGCAGTACAGATGGAGTCTGGCTAGTACCTCCTGCCGAGTTAGGGGGATCTAGGTCTATGGCCAGACAACGTTCTGGCGAACGTACAGACATCAGACCGCCCAGTGACGAACGTTTTAATTGCAAGGGATCGAGAGATAAACGACACTCAGTCAGGGCAATTTCATGGGCTAGCACAGAACTCGCTCTCATTATAAATTGGTACAGAGTCCCAGCCATACTTCCGCCCATAAGAGCGTTCCTCCCCCTTCCCTCCCGTGAGTTCATAATTAACTAGGCATGATATCTGTAATGTCCAAAAATTCAAAACCCAGCAAGGGGCATACCAAGCAAGTGATGACTGACCTTGGGATGCTGCAGAATTAAGAGGGGGGGGCCCGGCCCGGCCTCATCCGACCTCGAACGGGCTCAAACGGGCCCGCTATTGGCCCGGGGTTCGCCCGGCATGCCCACGCGCGTCCCACGTAGCGGGAGCGACGAGGAGTAATGTAGCAGCAGCGGGTTCAGGAGCAGGTGTGTCCCAAATCAGCAGGCTCCCTGGGACTTGCAGTCCCGTAACAAGCAGCGTCCGTCCTCCTCAATATGAAGCGGCTCATGCTAAGCGGAAGCGGCGAGGAGTTATGTAGCAGCAGCGGGTTCAGGAGCAGGTGCAGGTGTGTCCCAAATCAGCAGGCTCCCTGGGACTTGCAGTCCCGTAACAAGCAGTGTCCGTCCTCCTCAAAACGAAGCGGCTCCCGCGAAGCGGGAGCGGCGAGGTGTTATGTAGCAGCAGCGGGTTCAGGAGCAGGTGCAGGTGTGTCTCAAATCAGAAGACTCCCTGGGACTTGCAGTCCCGTAACAAGCAGCGTCCGTCCTCAATATGAAGCGGCTCCCGGGAAGCGGGAGCGGCAAGGACTTATGTAGCAGCAGCGGGTTCATGTGCAGGTGTGTCCCAAATCAGCAGGCTCCCTGGGACTTGCAGTCCCGTAACAAGCAGCGTCCATCCTCCTCAATACGAAGTGGCTCCTTGTACTGAACTTCATCTTTCTTCTTCTCACCCTACTTTCTTACTGTTCTCGAGTCTCTTGTCCCTGTGTCCATGTGTCTAGTGTTATAAGATGCCGCTCCACAACTATCTCTCTACTCCGCCACGTCCTCTTTTTCACATAAATCTGCTTTCTAGCACTGTCTGCTTTCTGGTGCGAGTCCTCTATGTTTTCCTGTTATCCTCTATCACAACTTTCCCCCAGGCCTGTCATTCCGGTGCCAAGAATTTGTTTACTTCAACTGATTTTCATGCTAGTCTCCCCGTTTTCCACCATAATCTCTCCATTTTATGCCAGGATCACCTGCCCTTCTGGAACACCACACCATGCCTATTCCTCTTCTGCCAAACATCCTTGGTGTTTTCCAGCCATCGTCCCGACTTTGCATCAGCACTTCCATTGTCAGACCTCCACTGCTTGGCCACTATTGTCCATCATTCCGCACACCAGGTGTGAAGGCCTGCCCTTTCTTTGTCTGCTACAACTACTTGCTACTATTCATTTTACTTCTTTAGTTTTGTTTTGTGTGGACCTAGCTCACAAGTGTGGTGTGCCATATTACAAAGATCAATAAAGTTATGCAGATGAGCATAAACAAATTACAGAAAATTACTATAAAAACATTTATTATAATTATGCAGTGTACGTGCATATTACATGATAGTTCTTCCATAAACAGCGAGCAATTCAGTGATTGCAGCAGAGCAACAATTATGGGAATTGTTTTCTACTCAAGACGCAACAAACAAATGATTCCAGCCCAGTATCCAAGCTTTGTAGAGAAACACACTCCTCTCCTCCATGTGCCTACCCAAGATGTGCATTTTTAATACACAGTGGTTGAGTGAACAAGTATGCACCATGCAGGTTAATGTATATGCACCTGGTATAAATTGTTAACAAATGGTAAGGCCAGGTATACAATGGTCAACAGACAGATGTCCGGTACTAAGGGCGCATTGGGAACTTATTAGAAAGGCAAGATGTTCTTTGGCAATACCACTGAGGAGTGGTTAGTGTATTCAAGCCTTGTTAACATGAAAAGCTTAATTAGTGACTTAAAATATTGTTTGGGATGTACTAGTTTATTCCACTCGTGAATTTGCAGCTGGATTTGCAAACTTGTCTTGCTTGAAGATTACTTGGAGAAATTGGGTTTCTGGTTGAGGGGGATGAAACTCTACTTAATCACTTACCACGATCCTGGTCAGGGTGAATGTGGGAAGCAGGCCCTCTATAAGCGATACCAAAAAGAGGTATAGTGTGCAGAGAGTTAAGTGGATCACCAGAGGCTTTACAGAGGCTAAAGTAGATAATACTAATGCTCTCTTTTGTGGTAGTGTGGGCGAGCAGTTAGGCTTATCAGAGGGCAGAGCTAAGCATTTGTTGTACACACAGTGGCAATAAATGAGGCACACACTCAATGAATAATCCGAGACCAATTTATATAAATAATACTTGGTTATATTTGTTTTGTAGAACCCCAGAACTTCTTCTTGGGTAAATACGTTTTGCAACAGGAATACTTATCAATATCAAAAGTAAACAATTCTTGAGTAAGAAAAAAGTTACTTACCTGTAACTACAGTTATCCAGTATTGGTATCTTTCATAGATTCACATGCCTGAATCATTCCCCATCGTCGTAGTGGGAGTCCCATGGTACATAAAGAACACAGTAAGAAATAGTATTTCTCCATAGGCTACTATGGTAGCAACCATACACTCTTTAGCCTATTAGTCTCCTTTTACAAAAAGGACCAAACTGAAACCCTAACCAATCAGCAGCCTGCACCCTCTAGAACCTTCCCAAGAGAGGCGGAGTCACTCAGATTTTCCAGAACAAGTGTAGTCAGTACTGTATCCTAGAGGTGCCTCTCCGGGGAGGAGGGTGGGTTGCATGTGAATCTATGAAAGAGACCAATACTAGATAACTGTAGTTACAGGTAAGTAACTTTTTTCTTATCCAGTATTGGGGTATCTTTCATAGATTCATACGCTTGAATCAGAATAGATATATATATATATATATACACTGAAAAAACCATAGGTTACAGAACGTTATAGTTAGCTGGACTTTTCACTCGTACAAAACCATTGATATTCCCCCGTTATAGTTAGTTCAGCTAACTATACCTCGCGCGCCCGCAATGCACTGCTGATGACATCACATATTACATCACTCATGACATGGTCAGTGACATCACTGATGACATCTCAAATGACATCACTGATGACATCATCCAGTGAATGTGTGTTTTTCTGAAAATTACATATCTTTTATATATGTATATCTCAAGGTCGATGGAAGAATAAATGGGTATATAAGTGTCTAAATGGATGATTTGTTTTTGAAAAATTGATTGTATAACTGACTGATTAAGTGTATCTTAGTGAATATATGGCTTAGTGAGTAATGTTTAAATATGTAAATATCTGTATCTGTCTCTCACTTTGTGTATAAGTGGCTGCACGGGTTGGTGAGTAGCTACGAGTGTCTATATTGGTTATTAGTTGATTTTTGAGTATCAGTATGAGTGTCTGTATGGTTCGGTAGGGGGTATTACGTAGTGCATAGGTGCATGAATGAGGGACTCACTGTTTGTATGTGTTGAAGACAGCATGTGTGCAGGACTGTATGGGTGCATGAGTGTGTGCATGGGTGTGTTAGTGAGTGAATGACTGTCTTAATAGTGTCTTTATGAGTAACTACATATGTTTTAAACTAGTATATGTGACTATTGGTGTATATAAGTGAGTATATGTGAGAGTGAGAGATTGGAAGAGTTCCTGTATGAATAAGTATGTGTTTCTATAAGTGATTGTTTAAAAGACTAAGTATGTGTAAGTTTCTGTAAAAGTGTGGTGGTGTGTGTATAACTGTATATGCAAGTAAATGGATGTTTGACTCTTTATTAGCATGAGTGACTATGTGTGTGAGTAACTCTATGGATGAGTGGTGTTGTGTAACAGGATGTATAGGTGTATGAGTACATATAATGAGTGAGTACATGTATGAGTGACTGTATAGGACTGTTGGTGAATGAGTGGGTGTGTATGTGGATCTTAGAATTACTGAATAGGCTGTTGTAACTGGTATTGGTATGTCCATTGTTTTGAAAATTTTAGTTTCTATTTTTGAATGTGTGTATCAAAGGTTATATTAGGGGGAGAGGAGGTCTGCCACTCTATCACAAGGATGATGTCATCAGTGATGTCATAAGTGATGTCATTTGAGATGTCATCAGTGATGTCATGAGTGATGTCACTGACCATGTCATGAGTGATGTCATGAGTGATGTAATATGTGACGTCATCAGCAGTGCATTGCGGGCGCGCGAGTTATAGTTAGCTGAACTAACTATAACGGGGGAATATCAATGGTTTTGTATGAGTGAAAAGTCCAGCTAACTATAACGCCCCGGAAACCTATGGTTTTTTCAGTCAATTTCTAAGGTTTTTTAAATGCTAATTCCTAACTATAACGTGCCTGAAACCTATGTTTTTTTCAGTGAATTTCAAAGGTTTTTTAAATGCTAATTTCTAACTATGCCTACAGAGGGACATGTGAAAAAAGAAGAAAAAAACGCACAGAAAGAAAAAAAAGAAATGCAGAAAGAAGCAACTGAAGTCCTCAAATACGAAGAAAAGTGCAGGAAGAAGGATAACGTGCAGAAAGAACAAACTGAAGAGCAGAAAGAAGCCTTGTTGCAAAATCATCCTGTACCCTCAACTTTTTCAGACGGATACTGGTGGTAACTGAGTCTGACTAACCAGTCCTAGAGCCAGTGCTATGTTAAAAGACACTCAGAATACAGTGAAAACACCTACATACAATAGGGAACACTATGCGTTGGGGTCCCCCTGTGATTAGCATGACCGTAAGCACCTAGTATATAATAGGGCAGGGGATTAAAACGCCCTGTGGCCGTTTTAAGTTGGGAAATTAAGTCCCCTTGAATCCTGAGGGTCACTAGGGTCCAACTAGCCCACTAGGTACCTCCAGTAAGCGCCACAGAGCTGCGTTGCAGAGAGGTGTAAAAAGTGGCACGGCCTGGACCACCTCTCTGCAACGCAGCTCAGTGGCGCTAACTGGAAGCACCTGGTGGGCTAGTTAGCCCCCAGGGGCCCTCAGGATTGAAGGGGAATTATTTCCCCAACTTAAAACGCGCCCTGCGGCCGTCTTAAGTTGGGAGATTAAGTCCCCTTGAATCCTGAGGGTCCCTAGGGGCAAAATAGCCCACTAGGTACGTCCAGTAAGCGCCATTGCAGAGAGGTGTAAAAAGGGGCACCGCCTGCAACACCTCTCTCCAACGCAGAGCAGTGGTGCTTACTGGAAGCACCTGGTGGGCTAGTTGGCCCCCAGGGTCCCTCAGGATCGTAAGGAAATTATTTCCCCAACTTAAAACGCACCACAGGGCGTGTTTGCATACGTCACCTTAGGCCCCGTCCCCTCCATTCACCACTGTGTAAACGCGCCCTGTGGCCGTTCTAAGTTGAGAGATTAAGTCCCCTTGAATCCTAACAAGGTACCTCCAGTAAGCACCACAGAGCTGCGTTGCATAGAGGTGTAAAAAGGGGCGTGGCCTCAGAACACCTGTCTGCAACGCAGCTCCCTGGCGCATACTGGAGATACCTGTTAGGCTAGTTGGTCCTCAGGGACCCTCAGTATTGAAGGGGAATTAATTCCCCAACTTACAACTGGCCAGGGGGCGCGTTTGCCGAGTGCTGCAAGGAGGGGGTGTGGCCTCTGGCGCGTTGCCGGTCTTTTATATATTTTATTTTTTTAAGAAGGAGGGCTGTGTGGCCCCCCTTCTTTTTCTAATTTATTGGCCCTGGGGACCCCATCCCCCAGGGCCTGCACCCTAATTTTTTGTTGTTGAAAAAAATACATTGGGATGTGGGCAGCGTCACCCCCCTCCCAAGGCCTTAATCGGCCCCGGGGACTCCAACCCCCATTATTTTTTTTAATTCTTTAGGAGGGGGGGCTGCGTTGCCCCCCTCCTCAGGCCACTTATGGCCCCATCCAACGTGCCTTCCTCGATGCCTATGTTATAAAGCACAGCGCTATGCCATACATATTACAATCTGGGATCCATATCTTTGTCACAGTGCATATGCAACGTTACACTCCGCAGCACATATTTTATATTACAACTTTAGAGACTAGCTAGGTTACACAATACTGCCCTGTGCATATTACACTACAAGGCGCATATCGCATAGCACGCGCTAGTGCCTGTGCTATCTCGCGCTCTCCAATGAATCTGTCATTGCGCACAATGTATTGCATATTATATTTCACACCCCGGTTCATCTTATATCACACTTTTTGGTGCATAGTTTAAACCATACACTATATCTAGTTTTCATTTTCAATTGTGCTCTCAGGACTATGTTCTATATACCACTGCGTCCACCTACCCTTTTCACGGGCATTACATTTTGCGATGGGGGGGTGGAGGGTCAGGGGGTGTTTCTGCCAAGTGAGCCCGGAGTCACAGTCACAAACGTCCTCTTCTTCCTGAATAAAAGTGAGATTATGCTGCATACTTGTTCATATTTTAAGTAGTTCGCACAGAAACACATTTTAAAAACAATAAGGTTCCTAATACCCACCTTCTCTGAACAGTTAGCTTGCTGCCCCATCCACCTCCTCCCTATCCTCGGTTGTCTGAATCAATGGACTAGCCTCCTCCCTCCTGCCATGCATGGTCTGATGTGCTGCCACTGCCCTCCATTTAGCATGATGTACCAGTCTAATCCTCCTGCCCTTCATTGCCCAATTCTATGGCCCATCATTGACCTCCTGCTTAGCCTTTGTGCTTAGCTTGCTGCCCCTATTCTCCTTCCCCCTGCCCTCCGATGTCTTTGTGCATGTCCCTGCTCCATTTTTTTTGCCCACCATGTTCCATGGACCTGCCACTCCTATCTACTCTGAGTGTTCTGTTCAGCTGCCACTCCCCTCCCACCTGCCTAGCATTGTCAGATGACTGTAACCTGTCCCTGCCACCTCCACCCTGCCTGTCCACATGCCATGCCCCTATCCCCTTCCTCCTGTCCTCCATGGTCCATTTTACTGCCACACCCTTCTGCCCTCCCTGGTCTGTTGTGCTGCAACTGCTCCTCCTGCCTGCCCCACAAGGTCTGTTGTGAGGCCCCTTCCCCTGAACTCTCTTGCCTGTGCCCAGGTCCTGACCCTCCCTTCTATCCTCCATGGTCCTTTGTGCATGCCCCTGCACCCTCCTTCTTGCCCATCATAGCCATTGTGCTGTCACTAACCCTCCCGCTTGCCATGCATGGTCTTCTATGCTGCCATGGCCCCTCCCAACTTCCCTGTGTGGTCAGCTAGCTGCCCCTAACCCCCCTCCCACCTTCCCTCCATGGTCTGTGTGTATGCCATCATAGTCTCACTGTTGCTCTCCATGGTGTGTCTTGTTTCTAGCGCCCATCCTGCCTGACCTCCATGCTCATCTTGCTGCTCCTGCCCTGCCCCCTTGCCCCCAGCCCTCTGTTTCCATGTGCAGACCCCTATTCCCTCCCTCCTGGCTTGTCTGTTCCATTGTAATGCCCCTGATCCGTCCCTCCTGCCCTTTATGGTCTGTTATGCTGCAGCTTTCTCTCCTGTCTGTCCATTATGGTCAGCTAGCTACCATTGCCTCTTTCCCCTCTGTTCTCTGTTGTCCATGTGCATGGTCCTGTCCCCTCCCTATTGCTTTCTATGGATTGTTGTGCTGCACTCCCGTCCCGCATGCCGTGTGGTGTACTGTGCTGCTGCAAACCCTGATGCCTGCCCTGTAGGGTCAGTTTGGTGCACCTCTCCATGTCTCTCCTGTCCTCGGTTATCCGAGTCCATGTCCCTACCCCAATTCCTCCAGCCTACCATGATCCAATGTACCATATTTGCGAACATTTTGAACTTGGTAAGAGGGAGATTTTGAAAAAACACTGGGGTATTGATTTTCCCCTTTGAGTTACATTGAAAAAGAGGAGATTGTAGACAGGAGACAGATCAAATAAAGCCCATTTGAGCTTAAAAACATTGGACGTTTCCTGGCTGAAGCGGGTCTGTTGGCATGTATGGTTGTACTACCACTGCCTCTTCCTTCTGCCCACAATGGTCTATTATATTGCCACAGCCTCTCTTGCCAGTCCTGTATTGTTGGTTTGTTGCCCCTGCCCCCCTTTCCACTTCCCTCCATAGTCTGTTGTGCTGCCACTGCCCTTCCTGCCTGCCCAGTGTGGTCAAATTGTTGCCTCAGCACTCTCCTACCTGCCTTCAATTTTCAGAGTCCGCGCCCCTGGCCTCTGCCTCTCAACAGTATCCCAATGAACAACTAGATTGCTAACATTCTATATTCATTACAAAAGTGTGGAACGCCTGACGTCATCTTGATGTAATCAAAACTGTAATACCTAGAGCATTTCCTTTAGAAATTACATAAATGAGAGGGTCTTATTTGCATCGAAATTATGGTTAGTGCTCTAAAAAACTAAAAGGAGGACATATTTTCTGAGTTTTCATTTAGCGACAAAGAACTTTTAAATTATTTGTAATCTTTATGTTTTTTTATCCAGTTGACCACTTGATTAAATGTTGCACTTAGGGGAGAGGATGTGGTGTTACTTCCAGAGCTGCAGACTTTGCAACTGGGAAAGCAGGTTGGAGTTTCTGCTTCAGATCAACATTCTGTGATTCGGGTCAAATCACTTAATCTCCCCATGTCTACAACCAAAATGAATTTGATCTTGTGTGATGTAACCAAAGCTCATGTAAAGCACTCCAATACCTGACAAGTCTGCACTATATAAAACTGCAAATACACAAAAAATAAGTGTTTTGCACACTTCTGTCATTGGGCTACATGTGGGCTCCATCTGGATGATATTTGTGCTGCATTTGGGCTCTTTTGTCTCTGGTGACCATCTTGGGAGACTTATTTGTTATGAAGTTTCCTAATTTCCTCATTTACTGCAGTCTCCTCAGTAGGAAATACTTTCATTTTTTTTACTTTGGTTCCATCAAGAAGGCATTCAGATGTGTCACACATTTGCCATAAATTCTGAATGTTAGCACTCTAGTTGTTCATTAGATCACTGTAGTTTAAAAAGGAACGCAATGAGGGGGTTCATTTTGCCATAGAAATTATGATTAGTGCTGAAGAAAGAAAAATTAGGGCACATTTTGAGTGACTTCTCAAATCCTCTTCTATTTCATTAAACAAATCTGATATGCAGACTGAAACATGCACTTTTAATACCAGCAGAACACTTCCGTGGTGAGCAGTAGCTTTACTACAGTGATCTAATGAGCAACTTGAGTGCTAACATTCAGAATTTATGGCAAATGTGCGACATATCTGAATACCTTCTTGATGGAACCAAAGTAAAAAACTGAAAGCGTTTCCTACTGAGGAGACTGCAGTAAATGAGGAAATTAGGAAACTTCATAACAAATAAGTCTCCCAAAATGGCCACAAGAGACAAAAGAGCCCAAATGTAGCCCAAATATCAACCAGATGTAGCCCACATGTAGCCCAATGACAGAAGTGTGCAAAACACTTATTTTTTGTGTATTTGCAGTTTTATATAGTGCAGACTTGCCAGGTATTGGAATGCTTTACATGATCATTGGTTACATCACACAAGATCAAATTCATTTTGGTTGTAGACATGGGGAGATTAAGTGATTTGACCAGAATCACAGAATGTCGAGCTGAAGCAGAAACTCCAACCTGGTTCCCCAGTTGCAAAGTCTGCAGCTCTGGAAGTAACACCACATCCTCTCCCCTAGGTGCAACATTTAATCAAGTGGTCAACTGGATAAAAAAACAAAGATTACAAATAATTTAAAAGTTCTTTGTCGCTATTTAATAACTCAGAAAATATGTCCTCATTTTAGTTTTTTAGAGCACTAACCATAATTTTTATGCATACAAGACCCTCTCATATATGTAATTTCTAAAGGAAATGCTCTAGGTATTACAGTTTTGATTACATCAAGATGACTTCAGGCGTTCCACACTTTTGTAATGAATATAGAATGTTAGCAATCTAGTTGTTCATTGGGATACTGTTGAGAGGCAGAGGCCAGGGGCATGGACTCTGAAAATTGAAGGCAGGTAGGAGAGTGCAGAGGCAACAATTTGACCACACTGGGCAGGCAGGAAGGGCAGTGGCAGCACAACAGACTATGGAGGGCAGTGGAAAGGGGGGATGGGGCAACAAACCAACAATACAGGACTGGCAAGAGAGGCTGTGGCAATATAATAGACCATTGTGGGTAGAAGGAAGAGGCAGTGGTAGTACAACCATACATGCCAACAGACTTGTTTCAGCCAGGAAACGTCCAATGTTTTTAAGCTCAAATGGGCTTTATTTGATCTGTCTACAATCTCCTCTTTTTCAATGTAGACTATGATGGCATACACACAGACCATGGAGGGAAAGTGAGAGGGGGTCAGGGGCAGCTAGTTGACCATACAGGGAAGGTGGGAGGGGCCATGGCAGCACAGAAGACCATGCATGGCAAGCGGGAGGGTTAGTGGCAGCACAATGGCTATGATGGGCAAGAAGGAGGGTGCAGATGCATGCACAAAGGACCATGGATGATAGAAGGGAGGGTCAGTACCTGGGCACAGACAAGAGAGTTCAGGGGAAGGGGCCTTACAACAGACCGCGCGGGGCAGGCAGGAGGAGCAGTTGCAGCACAACAGACCAGGGAGGGCAGAAGGGTGTGGCAGTAAAATGGACCATGGAGGACAGGAGGAAGGGGATAGGGGCATGGCATGTGGACAGGCAGGGTGGAGGTGGCAGGGACAGGTTATAGTCATCTGACAATGCTAGGCAGGTGGGAGGGGAGTGGCAGCTCAACAGAACACTCAGAGTAGATAGGAGTGGCAGGTCCATGGAACATGGTGGGCAAAAAGGATGGAGCAGGGGCATGCACAAAGACATCGGAGGGCAGGGGGAAGGAGAATAGGGGCAGCAAGCTAAGCACAGAGGCTAAGCAGGAGGTCAATGATGGGCCATAGAATTAGGCAATGGAGGGCAGTAGAAGTGGACTGGTACATCATGCTAAATGGAGGGCAGTGGCAGCACATCAGACCATGCATGGCAGGAGGGAGGAGGCTAGTCCATGGATTCAGACAACAGAGGATAGGGAGGAGGTGGATGGGGCAGCAAGCTAACTGTTCAGAGAAGGTGGGTGTGAGAAGTTGGCCTGATGTATGATGTCACTAGTTCTAGTGTACACCTTATATCAGTCCAAATACCCTTATGGTGATTGGTTGTAAAGTCAACCTTATAGACCAGCTATCCTAGTGGTAGCATGGACAAGAGCAGTCTTAGGCTAAACTCTGAATGGCATGTGAAGCCAGCTGTGATACCATATATAATCCCTTGAATACCAAATGAAAGGACACCACAACAGATATATATATAAAATAAAGTGTATTTATTCTAGTCAAACCCTCAGCACTCTTTATGAGATTAGAGGTAAGTACAACACAGTCTTATTTAAGCATACATTAAGTCACACAGGTAAGTAATACAGTTAGGCCCTAGGGGCCACGCAAACCATATACTAAAGAAGTGGTATAAGGACCACTGTCACGGAAATAGAATAGGCCTAGGCCTAGGGAATCGCTGGGGCTACACTACACTAGCGTTAGTTAGGAAGTGGGAGGCCCACGGGATTCGTGTGCAGAGTGGAAACACTCACGCGTAATGCGTAAAAGTCACTAGCAATAGTACAGTTTAGAAAACAATAGATTTAGAACACTTCCGGAGTAGCTAGGAAGTTGAGACTTAAAAACTAGACACTAGGATAGTCACTATCCTGATGAGCACCGGAGTACCCAAGTTACCTAGCCCACAGGCTGCGGGTGCATAGGGGTGAAGATGCGTCGTTTTCGTCGTCGACTCCTATGGATGCCTGAAGAAAGATGCTGACAGGCAGTCAGTGAAGAGTGTCCGGTGGATCCCAAGGCTGGGATCAAGAAGAGAGGAAACCTGCAAGCAGAAGGGACAGAGTCAAGGTCACTAGCCAGTGACCACGTGGAACCAGGAAGGAACCAGGCGATGTCGTGAAGATTTGCAGGTGAAGGTGAAGCTTGTCGCTGCAGCCAGGAGGACCAGGAAGCGTCGAGGACGACCAGGACCAGGAGGCGAGCTGTCCCACGAAGGCTCTTGCTGTCGGCGGCGTCGAAGTTGGACTAGGACTCACCAAGCCTTGGCAAGCGGAACCCACGAAGAACGGAGGACTTGCTTCTGGTGCAGACCAGGAAGGTCTGGGGTGCTTCTTCTTTGCAGAGAAGCGGGAGCCAGTCTGGAGGAGCCAAACCAGCGCAGAAGATTTCAGGGTGCGTCGTCACAAAGGCCACTAGCCAGCGGGCAAGCAACCGGACAGACGCGGCAAGCAGGAAAATGCTGAAGGGCCCCACGCAGGACTCGTGGAGTGTGGGGGGCTGATCTTCGGTGCAGATGGTGCTTGGGGTTGGGGCTTCTCAATCCCCGGTGCACAACTTCGAGGGTACCTCAGAAGCTGCGCTTTAAGTTACTAGCCACTTTTCCCAGGTAGCCGGTCCCACGTCGCTCGTCGCCTCCACGGATCTCAGCTTTGCTGTGGATGTGGATCAGGGTCGGAGAAGTCTGGAAGTCAAGGCTCTGGTCGGGCTCTGCAGTCGGTTCCTCGTAGAACGTGGGCAAAGCAAAGGGTAGTCTCTTGATGGTGCCTGTTTGCACAGGGTAGCCACTCCTTGGCTACAAGGGAGATTCTTCAGTCTTCTTCTTTCGTCGAATGTCGAAGGTCCAGAGTTTCTGTTCAAGTTGCAGGTTCAGGATAATCTAAAGTCTTGAGGCCCAACTCCCACTCTTATACTAATCTGGGGGGCTGGGATACCTGCTAGGTCACGCCTTATGGGTGGGACCTGGGAGGGGGTGGTTACACCCACTTCCCTTTGTCCAGTTTCGCGCCAGAGCTGGGGCTGGAGTGCCCCAGCGCCGGTTTGAACTGGACTATGCAAGGAACACCTCGTGTGCCCCAGGCATGTCTCATTCCTTTCAGCCCACCCTGCCCCAATACACTAAAGGCTGTCTGGGGAGGTGCTAGCACCTCCCCAAGCAGGAAACCTATTGTCCAGGCCTCCCTGGCTGGGATCACTCCCAGCTGCAGGAGGTCAGACTTGTGTCGTGGCAGCAGCATCCATTTTGTGATGCTGAGGCTTTGGTCAGAGGCTAACAGCAAAGTAGGATTTTAACAAGTCTCTCCCTCTAGAAGGGAGGGATAATATCCTCATCACCAGAAATGGTATGGGGGTATTATTCCAAAGTGTTAGACACCTTACACGACATGTTTTGATAAAGCCAAACCATAGTTACCATAACCGTTTAAGATTATAACGCACTTTAAGAGTATATGGTAGGCTATATCATAGAACAGCTATAAGGACATGGTTCCGAAAGCTGCAGACAGGCTCAGCTCATGCTAGAGCACCATCTCACATGTTACCAAGCACTCTGCCTCCAGGATTGTTAAGGCCTGCCATAGGAGTGACTGATAGGTACACATGTGTCTATATATAAGGGTAGATATAGGCATACTATATCTAAGCAAGGGGTGATTACACGACCTTGCCCCAGCTGAGTGATCAGCCAGTTGTGTCCGATTGGAAGGCCAGACCAGGGGTGGCATAATACATGCTGCAGCCCCTGGGAGGCCTAGGGTACACCTATGCCCTGGGTACCTAGGGTACACTGTACAGGGTCCAATAAGGTGATCCTTACCAATTGGTTATGTACCTAGGGTACATGGAGTCCATTTTAAAGAGAGAGCAGACAGCCTGAGACCCTGAATGGCAGGATCTCAGGCCAACTAAGTCGAAAAACCAGCTAGACACTAGGCAAAAAGTTGGGGGTAACCATAGTCAGATATCCACCTTCCTACAGTGGGTATTAGGAACTTTGTTTTTAAAATGTGTGTCTGTGCGAACTACTTAAAATATGAACAAGTATGCAGCATAATCTCACTTTTATTCAGGAAGAAGAGGACGTTTGTGACTGTGACTCCGGGCTCACTTGGCAGAAACACCCCCTGACCCTCCACCCCCCCATCACAAAATGTAATGCCCGTGAAAAGGGTAGGTGGACGCAGTGTTATATAGAACATAGTCCTGAGAGCACGGTTGGAAATTAAAACTAGATATAGTATATGGTATAAACTATGCACCAAAAGTGTGATACAAGATGAACCAGGGCGTGAAATATAATATGCAATATATTGTGCACAATGACCGATTCATTGGAGAGCGCGAGATAGCACAGGCACTAGCGCGTGCTATGCGATATGCGCCTAGGAGTGTAATATGCACAGGGCAGTGTTGTGTAACCTAACTAGTCTCTAAAGTTGTAATATAAAATATGTGCTGGGGAGTGTAATGTTGCATATACACTGTGACAAAGATATGGATCCCAGATTGTAATATGTATGGCACAGCGCTGTGCGTTATAACATAGGCATCGAGGAAGGCACGTTAGATGGGGCAATATAACCCATGCGAAGGCAAGTGTGGCATGACATATTCACGGGGTGGTGTTACAGTGCACATGGGCTAGAGAGTGTCATAGCATACGCACTAGCTGGTGGAATACAACACAGAGGTGTGTGGCACTCGGCGGGCACTGGTGGGTGTAACACAGCATTGGGCTCAGCCAGGAGCACGCTGTGACTCTCAAGTGAGGTTTGTCTCCTTTCCAGAGTAAAATAAAAAGTATTACACATCCGGCGGTGGATGTGTGTTTTATTAACCGTGAGGGGGGTTTCTTACATAGTTTGGTCCAATTTTTTTTTAATCCCCTTTGAATGGCTTGGTGTGCGTGTGTATTAAATGTGCCCGTCAATAGCTACCCATGTTTGTATAAATAAAATGACAAGGGTGTCTACTTGGAGAATACCCACCGGCGGGGGCGCCGGGATTAGGCACGGTAGGGCGTCAGACACGTCAGAACTTCACTAGCGGTGTAAATACATTCCACGTGGATTCATTGTATGCACAGTCGCCTTTTAATGAATATCACGCAAATCGTCATGGTGATAGGTGCATACGGTTTGTCCAGCATGTCCTAGGTGTTTCTATAAATATATTAAAAAAAATAATAATAAAAAACAAAGGCCGCCCCGGGGGATGGGGTCCCCGGGGCCATAAGTGGCCTGAGGATGGGGGCAACGCAGCCCCCCCTCCTAAAGAATAAAAAAAAAGGCCATGACCCGGGGGTTGGGGTCCCCGGGGCCGATTAAGCCTTGGGAGGGCCAAAATCGTTTTTGTCAACAAAAAAATTAGGGTGCAGGCCCTGGGGGATGGGGTCCCCAGGGCCAATAAATTAGAAAAAGTAGGGGGGCCACACAGCCCTCCTTCTTGAAAAACATAAAATAAATAAAAGACCAGCATCGTGCCGGAGGCCACGCCCCCTCCTTGCAGCACTCTGCAAACGCGCCCCCTGGCCAGTTGTAAGTTGGGGAATTAATTCCCCTTCAATACTGAGGGTCCCTGAGGGCCAACTAGCCCAACAGGTATCTCCAGTATGCGCCAGGGAGCTGCGTTGCAGACAGGTGTTCTGAGGCCACGCCCCTTTTTACACCTCTATGCAACGCAGCTCTGTGGCGCTTACTGGAGGTACCTAGTGGGCTAGTTTGACCCTAGGGACCCTTGGGTTTCAAGCGGACTTAATCTCTCAACTTAGAACGGCTAGAGGGTGCGTTTACACAGTGGGGAAGGGAGGGGACGGGGCCTGAGGTGACGTGTGCAAACATGCCCTGTGGCGCGTTTTAAGTTGGAGAAATAATTCCCTTTCAATCCTGAGGGACACTGGGGGCCAACTAGCCCACCAGGTGCTTCCAGTAAGCGCCACTGCTCTGCGTTGCAGAGAGGTAGTGCAGGCCGTGCCCCTTTTTACACATCTCTGCAATGGCGCTTACTGGACGTACCTAGTGGGCTATTTTGCCCCTAGGGACCCTCAGGATTCAAGGGGACTTAATCTCCCAACTTAAAAAACGGCCACAGGGCGTGTTTACACAGTGGGGAAGGGAGGGGACGGGGCCTGAGGTGACGTGTGCAAACACGCCCTATGGCGCGTTTTAAGTTGGGTAAATAATTCCCCTTCAATCCTGAGGGCCCCTGGGGGCTAACTAGCCCACCAGGTGCTTCCAGTAAGCGCCACTGAGCTGCGTTGCAGAGAGGTGGTCCAGGCCGTGCCACTTTTTACACCTCTCTGCAACTCAGCTCTGTGGCGCTTACTGGAGGTACCTAGTGGGCTAGTTGGACCCTAGGGACCCTCAGGATTCAAATGAACTTAATCTCCCAACTAAAAACGGCCACAGGGCGTGTTTACACAGTGGTGAAGGGAGGGAACGGGCCTGAGTTAACGTGTGCAAACACGCCCTGTGGCGCGTTTTAAGAGGTAGTTTTAATCCCCTGCCCTATTATAAACTAGGGGCTTACAGAGGAGGTCATGCTAATCACAGGGGGACCCCAACACATAGAGTTCCCTAGTTTATGTAGGTGTTCTCACTGTATTCTGAGTGTCTTTTAACATAGCACTGGCTCTAGGACTGGTTAGTCAGACTCAGTTACGACCAGTATCTGTCTGAAAAAGTTGAGGGTACAGGATGATATGGCAACAAGGCTTCTTTCTGCTCTTCTGTTTGTTCTTTCTGCACGTTGTCCTTCTTCCTGCACTTTTCTTCGTCTTTGAGGACTTCTGTTGCTTCTTTCTGCATTTCTTTTTTTTCTTTCTGTGCGTTTTTTCTTCTTTCTTCACATGTCCTATCTCTGTAGGCATAGTTAGAAATTAGCATTTAAAAAACCTTAGAAATTCACTGAAAAAAACATAGGTTTCAGGGGCGTTATAGTTAGCTGGACTTTTCACTCGTACAAAACCATTGAAATTCCCCCGTTATAGTTAGTTCAGCTAACTATAACTTGCGCGCCCGCAAAGCACTGCTGATGACATCAAATATTACATCACTCATTACATGGTCAGTGACATCACTCATGACATCACTGATGACATCACTGATGACATCATCCTTGTGATAGAGTGGCAGACCTCCTCTCCCCCTAATATAACCTCTGATACACACATTCAAAAATAGAAACTAAAATTTTCAAAACAATGGACATACCAATACCAGTTACAACAACCTATTCAGTAATTCTAAGATCCACATACACTCATTCACCAACAGTCCTATACAGTCACTCATACATGTACTCACTCATCATATGTACTCCTACACCTATACATCCTGTTACACAACGCCACTCATCCATAGAGTTACTCACACACATAGTCACTCATGCTAATAAAGAATCAAACATCCATTTACTTGCATATACAGTTATACACACATCACCACACTTACTTCTACAGAAACTTACACAAACATAGTCTTTTAAACAATCACTTATAGAAACACATACTTATTCATACAGGAACTCTTTCAATCTCTCACTCTCACATATACTCACGTATATACACCAATAGTCACATATACTAGTTTAAAACATATGTAGTTACTCATAAAGACACTATTGAGACAGTCATTCACTCACTAACACACCCATGCACACACTCATCCACCCATACAGTCCTGCACACATGCTGTCTTCAACACATACAAACAGTGAGTCACTCATTCATGCACCTATGCACTACGTAATACCACCCACCGAACCATACAGACACTCATACTGATACTCAAAAAAACAACTAATAACCAATATAGACACTCGTAGCTACTCACCAACCCATGCAGCCACTTATATACAAAGTGAGAGACTGATAGATATTTACATATTTAAACATTACTCACTAAGCCATGTATTCACTAAGATACACTTAGTCAGTTATACAATCAATTTTTCAAAAACAAATCGTCCATTTAGACACTTAGTGCCCATTTATTCTTCCATCGTCCTTGAGATATACATATATAAAACATATGTAATTTTCAGAAAAACACACATTCACTGGATGAGGTAATCAGTGATGTCATTTGAGATGTCATCAGTGATGTCATGAGTGATGTAATATGTGACGTCATCAGCAGTGCATTGCGGGCGTGCGAGTTATAGTTAGCTGAACTAACTATAACGGGGGAATTTCAATGGTTTTGTACGAGTGAAAAGTCCAGCTAACTATAACGTCCCTGAAACCTATGGTTTTTTCAGTGAATATATATATATATATAAGCCTCTGAAGAGAAGCTTTGAAACGCGTCAGGCAAATCCACTACGGAGCGGATCCTACAAGCGGACCCCCGTCCCTACCTACACATAAATCAAGCTGCGGGTCGAGTGCTACTTACAGGTGGACAAACTTGGAGCAGGATATATATATATATATATATATACACACACATATATATATATATACACACACATATACATTATATATATATATGTATATATATATATATATATATGTATATGTGTGTATATATAGAAACAACGAAGATTTCCCTGCATCTCCACAGAAATGGCGAACAGAGACAGCAGACCCAGTCGAATGAGGTAAGATGGCGTTTATTGTTCTCTCAACCTCGAACCTGACGCGTTTCGGGCCACAAAAGCCCTTGCTCACAAGTCAGCTTGAAGCACTCTCATCATTATTTTTAAATGCTCAACAGTGATAGGGGTGACCACACCACATGGTGCATAGACATAGAAAGTGAAACATTTACTTCACGGCATTGACAATGTGAAAAGTCTGTTTTCTTCACATACGTTGAATCATTACTGCTTAAATGCTGGTCAATCAACAATTTTGTTACAGTATACGACCAAAATAGAGAAATTAGTACTAAAAAATCCTTTTTAAAAGCTAAATTTAAAAGCTAATAAATATGTTTAATAAATAAAGTTTCTTTCCATAAAACATTAATTATATAATAAAAAACATATATTTTTTTGATCCTCAAGAAATGTAAAAAATGTTTAGCCATTAGATAGATAAATATATAGCCAAAATGCAACAATTTGAGAGGATAGAACAGTATTAATCTAATGGTCGTAATAAAACATATCAGCCTAAATGCTGTTTTAATTAACTACATCATATGTAAGCAGATTGATCAGTGCAGTGTTACACATCTAAGTTGAAAATACTAACTATCTAGTTCATCCATGGATCACCGTAAATTGCAAGTGCAATTATCAACTGTAAAAAATCTGTGCATGTAACCATATAAAAACATCAAAATAACCAGTAAAGAAGGCTAAAAACCCACATTCAACAAAGTTAAAATACGGGCTAAAAACCTAACTAACACCATTTGATGTTTACATGTGCAAAGTGAGAAGGGAAGAGGGGATTATAGTAATCTTAACTGTATGATCAG
The DNA here is from genome assembly GCF_964204655.1 of Triturus cristatus. Taxonomy (NCBI): domain Eukaryota; kingdom Metazoa; phylum Chordata; class Amphibia; order Caudata; family Salamandridae; genus Triturus; species Triturus cristatus. The sequence continues at coordinate 1,009,862,468 of NC_140582.1, read as the reverse complement.
AGATCATATACCCAAAATCGTATTTCCGGGAGTTCCCAAAGATTGATTAAAGGTAAAAAATTAGTTTAAAAAAAAAAAATCGATAAAAATTGTTATAATTGTTATTCATATTATAGAAAACATATGTCTTCTATACTAACTAAGCCCAAAAATGTAACTCTCTAGTGTTTACAAAAAATGGTACATCTCATCTGTGTTGTTCAATCCATTCGGGGTCTTGCTATCTAATTCAATAATCATTTTAGATTCCAGTTGCCTAAGGATTCTTTCCCTGTTTCCCCCACGTCTCAGTTTAGGTACATTTGCTATTACAAAATATGTCAAACATTTCAGATCGTTATTGTGTACCATTTTGAAATGCCTAGCCACAGGATAAGAGGAATCATTGTTGACTATGGCTCGTAAGTGCTGTAGGATTCTGACGTGCACCTGCAGCTTAGTGCTGCCCACATATCTAAGTCCGCAGGTGCACGTCAGTACATACACTGCAAATTCCGTTTTGCAAGTAAATCTACCCTGAATTTTTATCAACTTGGGGCTAAAAGGGGTAGAATATGTATCAGTATTCACTCCGAATTTGCAGGCTCTACAAGAGGAGCATTTAATGAATCCCAATTTAGGTTGTAGCCAAGGTCTTACAGCAGCTAGTTCCGGGAATGGTTTCACGATCTGTGTCCTCATGGAAGGGCCCTTCCTATGGGTAATCGTGGGGTATCCTGGCATTATAGGAGCTAATACACCATCTGTCACAATAATAGGCCAATTGCGCTTGACAATTGCCTTAATCTGTCTCTCCTGCCTGTTGAACGCTAGGGATGTTGTTCAAGTTATCTTTGTCTTCCGACTGGCTCTTGGGAGATAAGAGTGTCATTCTGGATTTTACATCTACTTTAGAGATTGCCTCATTAAGGATAGATTCCTTGTACCCTCTAATGCGCAATCTTCTTAGAGTCTCTTGCTTGCATATTTCATAATCCTCAGGCGTGCTACAAATACGTTTTAGACGTGTTAGTTCACCTAGAGGTATGCTCCTGATTGTATGGTGGGGATGTGCACTGCTGGCATGTAGCGTAGTGTTCCCTGCTGTTGATTTTCTATGCAGGGAAGTGGCCAGCTGTTTCTCTTTCACATAGATTTTGACATCTAAAAAATCAATTTGTGTAGTGCTCAAATGTGAAGTGAATTTAAGATTATAGACATTATTGTTGATTTTGTCAATAAAGTTTTTTGCACTTAACTCATCCCCTTTCCAAATAATCAGGACATCATCAATGTAACGCCACCACTGCATAATGTGGGTACAATAGTCATTCTGAAATGTAATTTTGAGGACCTGCTCCTCCCACCACCCCACATGAAGGCATGCGTAGCTAGGGGAGAAGCAGGCCCCCATCGCTACGCCTCTCTTCTGTACGTATACTTCATTACCAAACACAAAATAATTGTTAAAAAGACACCATGTCACTAAATCTACTAGCATCTTGTTATGGTTGTACATTTCTAATGGTCTTGTATTCAAGAAATGTGACAGGGCATTCAGTCCTGTTTTGTGTTCAATGCTAGTATACAGTGACTCATTGTCCAACGTGATGCGTAATAGGTCTTCAGTCCACTGAATGTTGGTAAGTTTGTTTAAGAGATCACCAGTGTCTTTAATGTATGTAGGGAGTTCTTTGACCAGGTCTTGTAGGAAGAAATCTATGTATTGTGTAATGTGTTCTCCCATGCCTCCAATAGCTGCTATTATAGGTCTCCCCGGCACTGGATTGATCATTTTGTGGACCTTGGGAATGAAATATAGCCTAGGCAAGGGGTGTTCCACAAACAAAAAATTGAATTCATCATTGGAAATACATCCATCTCTTTTCCATTGTAGTAGCTTACTTTTTAGTCCGCTTCTGGCTGTATTGTATGTTTTGTGGTCTACTTTTTCGTAGCATGTTGTGTCTTCCAAATGCCGTTGTGCTTCAATTTTATAATCCTTTTGAGGCCACAGTAAAACATTCCCTCCTTTGTCAGATTTTGTTACCAGGATTTCATGATGTGACTCAAGTTTTTTCATAAGCTCAAAGTATTTTGTTTCCTGGTAGCTTTTGTGCCGTTTTTTGTGTTTGGTTTGGTGGTGTAGTTTTTTGATGCCCTCTACTACCACTTCATGAAAGATGTCAATGGCGTCTTTCGGCATCATTGGGATAAATCGTGATTTTGGTTTGAATGGACTTATACCAGCTCCGCTCTGTTTGATGTTTGCAGCTGCTAGGCACTCTTGTGTGTTCGATATATATATAGCTTGATTTATGTGTAGGTAGGGACGGGGGTCCGCTTGTAGGATCCGCTCCGTAATGGATTTGCCTGGCGCGTTTCAAAGCTCCATATGCTTCTCTTCAGAGGCTTTAACAGAAACGGTGTGCACAACCACTAACCCACTTTGCCATTTAACGTACGACACACCAACCCACTTGCAAGTTCCATACAGGACTTGAGTATGTGCTCTCCGCACTACACTTCCCATAATGCACAGTCTCATATGGAAAATGGTGAAGTGGGTCAGCGGTTGCGCACACTGCTTCCGTTAAAGCCTCTGATGAGAAGCATATGGAGTTTTGAAACGCGTCATGCAAATCCACTACAGAGCGGCTCCTACAAGCGGATCCCCGTCCCTACCTACACATAAACCAAGCTGCTGGTCGAGTGCTACTTAAAGTTGGACAACTTTTGGATTATATATATATATATATATATATATATATATATATATATATATATTACGGAGTTTTTCGTTTCAAGCGCTCCTGTGCGCCTCAAATCCAAAGGAGACCAGGAACAAACGAATATATATATATATATATATATACATATACATATATACACACATATATACATACATGAATAAAATGCATACATATATATGTTCGTCAAAAAAGCACCTTTGTGGACGGTGGGTAGTGCTAAAATAATCCTAAATGCAACATTAATCTATAGATCAATGGTTTGAACATGAAACAGTGCATAGAATATTTGCAGTATTAACAAGCAAAGGAAAAACAAATATGCATAGATATATTTAAGAAACATATACTGCATCCAAAACATCAGCTAATAAAACCTCTCTTGAAAGAGGCTTACCATAACAAAATAGGTTCCTTAATACTGCCTGTCCCACGGATGCGTCAGCACGTTGTGATGACTCCAGGCAGTAATGCTGCGTAAATGTGTGCGACGTTTTCCACGTCACAGCTCTGCAGAATTTTTCAAGTGGCACTCCGGCAAATAGAGCAGTTGATGCTGAAACTGCTCTAGTGGAGTGCGCTCTCACAGTCCTTGATAATGGCTTGCCAGCCTTGTCATGGCAAAATTGTATTGCGCTCGCTATCCACCTGGCTATGGTAGCTTTAGAGACTGCAGTGCCCTGACATCTTTGACCATAAGCTATGAATAACTGATTTGATTTCCGTATGTCTTTAGCCCTTTGTAAATAAAATTTAAGACATCTCTTCAGGTCTAGAGCATGGAGTGCTCTTTCCGCAGGTGTGGAAGGGTTAGGGAAGAAAGTTCTCAGAATGACTGGCTCATTCAAATGGAATTGCGAAGGAACTTTTGGGATGAACTTAGGGTTTGTCCTCAGAATGACCATTTGATCAGTGAAGCGCAAGAAAGGATGGGATATGGTAAAAGCCTGTATTTCACTAACCCTTCTTGTTAAAGTAAGTGCTAGAAGAAGGGCGACTTTCCATTTTAAGTACTTCAATTCTGCCTTGTGAATGGGCTCACATGGCTGTTTCAGCACTTGAGATAGCACCACATTAAGTTGCCATTCCGGGGGTGGACCTCTGATGGGTGGGAAAGCTCTAAACAGTACTTTCATATATTGCTTCACGACCCTTGAGAACCATACAGATGGAGTATGTGGCGATCGCCTGTATCTTGATATAGCAGCCAGATGAACTCTAACAGACGAGTTTGCAAGACCAGATTTTGCTAAAGAGAGCAAATAAGGTAGGACTTCTCCTAAAGTAGAGAGAAAGGGATGTACTTCATTGCGCTTACACCATAAACAAAAATGCTTCCACTTAAGCCTGTAAGTTTTATTGGTGCTGTCAGCCCTATAATTGCCAATAATGTCCTTGCAGTCTTGCGCAATGTTCAAATTTTTTAATTTTAAGAATTCAGGAGCCATGCATGCAGTTGCAGAGAAGCTGGCTCCGGGTGACATACTTGGCTTTTGTTCTTGGTCAACAGCGTTGGTGTTGGCAATAGGCGGATAGGCTGAGCTTCCGACAGAAGGAGCAGTTCCGTGTACCAGTGTTGTCAGGGCCACCTGGGGGCTATCAGCAGAATGCAACAGTGTTTCCATTTCATCTTCGTGAGGACCATGGGTATCGGAGGAATAGGGGGAAAAGCGTATGCATAGATCCCGTACCAGTGCATCAAAAGAGCATTCCCCCGTGATTTTGGGAAAGGGAATCTGCATGCGAAAAATCGGCATTTGGAGTTGATCTGGGTCGCAAACCGGTCCATTGCTGGTTTTCCCCAGATTGCAAATATCTTGCCCAGCTGTTCTTGTTCCAGCTCCCACTCGTGACAGCAGTCATTCGTTCTGCTCAAAACATCCGCTAAGTTATTTAGGAGACCTGGGACATGTTCCGCTGTCAAGGAGATTCGGTGGAGCGTCAGCCAGTTCCATAACTGCTTGGCGTCCTGTGACAGAGTCAGGAATTTTGTGCCTCCTTGTTTGTTGATATAAAACATGTGGTGTTTCCGGTTCGGATCAACACCGACGACACCTGTATTCGAGGAAAGAACGCCTGAAGAGAAAGAAAAATGGCTTTCAATTCTAACCTGTTTATCTGCATTCGTCGCTGAGCCAAGGACCACTTCCCTTACACTTGCAGGTCCTGTAAGTGTCCTCCCCAGCCTTCCATAGAAGCATCTATGTAATCTGGAATGACTGGAAGTAAAGACTGGCCCTGGGAGAGATGTGATCTCGGAGTCCACCAGCGTAAAGCCTCTTTCATCCGAGGAGTGACGTTGAACACGTCGTCGAATTAACCTTTGGTTTGAATCCATTGACGTAGTAGTTCCTCTTGAAGAGGCCTCATGTGCAAGCTAGTTAGCGGCACGAGATCTATTGCCAAAGAGAGCATTCCCAGTAGAGATATGTACGCTCTCACAGAAACACACTTTTTTCTGTACAGTTTGAGTGCTAATGCTTGCAACCTTTGTTGTCTTTCCTGGGAAAGAAAGGCTCTGTTCTGGATGATGTCCAATCTGGCACCTAGAAATGTCATTATCCGGTTCCGTAGGATCGAAGATTTTTGGCAATTGATTGAGAGACCCAATTTGTGAAAAAGAGTGAGGCAATCTTCGCAAGGCTGCCGCTTTTGGAGCTAAAAAGTTTGTGAAAGTCCATGGAGCCAATTTGAGGCCAAATGGAAGGACTCGGAATTGATAGTGGGTACCAGCCACTGAACTGTAGGAATTTCCTGTGCTTCTGATGAATGGGGACATGAAAGTATGCATCCTCGAGATCCAATGAAGTCATGAAATCGGCACTGTTGAGGCATCGTAGGATGTCTGAAAGTGTGTCCATCCTGAATGTTTGACTCTTTAGGAATTTGTTCAGTTTCCTGGGGTCTAGGATAGGCCTCCACTCTCCAGACTTTCTGCGAATGAGAAAGAAGCAGGAGTAGAAGCCTTTCCTTCTCTGAGAAAAAGGTACCTTTTCTATTGCCCCTTTTTGAAGCATGATCCTTGCTTCCTTTTTGAGTAAGTGAAGACGAGGGGGGTGCGATCCCCTGGGAGGGGTATTGTGAGGTATTTGAATGAATTCCAAAGTGTGACCATAAGAGATGAGATCCAGGACCCACTTGTCTGAAGTGATGTCGTGCCACTGATTGATATGTTTGGAGATTTTCGCACCATTCAGGGGGAAAGGAAAAGCAGCTGGTACCCTGTTGCAATCACTGCTTGCAGCCGGAGTCACTGCCTTGAAATCCTGGCTTTCGTCTGCAGCCTTGCCTAGAGAAACCAGCTGTAGTCGCTTGGCGGTAGGATTGATGCCGATATCCTAGTCGATATTGCGGCTGGTAGGTCTGGTATAACTGTGAACGTTGGTAAGTCCCCCTAACATTTGAAAAACCCCTACCTCAAGCTCCCCGAAAGGGCACCTTGCGGTACTGAAGGGTTCCAAGCACCTTAGCAGTATCAGTATCTTTTTTAATGGCGGTAAACGCCTCATCAATATGGCTGCCAAATAGGCTGTCGCCATCATAGGCCATATCCAAAAATTTGGTCTGAACTTCCGGGTGGAAATTTGTTGCTTTTAACCACCCTTGTCGCCTTAAAACGGCAGCACCAGCTAACTGCTGGAAACCAGTTGTGGTAATGTCCATAGCAATGTCAATTATTTCTGACGCTGCTCTTTCTCCCTCTGTAAGTATTTTAATAAATTGCTCTTTACTGTCTTCCGGAATTATATCCTTCATCGTACCTATATCAGACCACATTTGCCTATCATAACGGGCCAAAATGGCCAGAGCGTTAGCAGCCTTAACTGAAACTGCTGCCATTGATGAAAATCTCTTTCCAATTGAATAAAGGCGCCAACCCTCCTTGACTGGTGGAGAAGTGATAGGAGTAGACGGATTTTTTGATTGTCTCTGGGCTGCCTAAGTGATCACAGAGTCAGGCTTGGGGTGACTCGTTAAGACACGAATGAGAGTCCTCAGGGGTTCTATATTTTTTGTCCAACCTTGGTAGCACAGGAACCACAGAAGCTGGCACCTTCATGACTTTGATTCCTTCCTGCCAAATATGATCAATTATAGATATTGATCTCACTGTCTTTCTTGCTTGGTCGTTAAAATCATAGAGAAAACAGTCCGACTGATGTACAATTGTTGGAAGATGAAATCTGCTAGTGGCTCTGTCCATAATATTCTGGAATCCTCCAATATCTTCCAGAGGGACCAAAACGATTTCGACAACGAGAGTCACAATAGTCGTCGTTGAAGTGGACACAGGCGTCGACGGTGAACTTCACGCCGAAGAAGATTTTTGGCTAGTTTTACTTCTGGAACGGCTAGATGACTCTGTTTTTTTCTTCGACGCTCCTGAAGACTGAGGGGATCCAATCTCCGACGAGACCTTGGGCCGTTTCTCCTGTTTAAGAGATTCCTTGGTCAAATGAGAGACTTTAGAATGCTTCTTTCTCTCTTCAGGTTGACCCTCAGGCAACCTGGGCCTCTTGTGTGACAGAGGACCGGTCGCTATCCACATCAGAGGAAGAAGACTGCTTCTTTTTAAGCCAAATTAGAAGTCTTCCTTCTCTATCCCTCACGGTTTTGGTTGAGAAGGTGCAGCATATCTTATATTGTTTTGTCTCATGGCTGGGATAGAGACAATAAATACAATCCTTGTGTGTATTGTACACATGCATTCTCTTCTTCCCACAGCATTAACAAGCTCTAACTAATCCTTTGTTGTCAGACATTCTTCTAAAAGAAATCTAAATTAGACTTATCTGAAAAAACTGAAGAAACTGAGCAGAGCTCAGGGAGACCCCCTTACACAACTAAGTGCGGTGAAACTCTAAGGGACTCAGCCTCTCTTGGGAAGGTTCTAGAGGGTGCTGGCTGCTGATTGGTTAGGTTTTCAGTTTGGTCCTTTTTGTAAAAGGAGACTAATGGGCTATAGAGTATATGGTTGCCACCATAATAGCCTATGGAGATATACTATTTACTACTTACTACTTTGTTATTTATGTACCGTGGGAGTCCCACTACCATGACGGGGAATGATTCAGGCATGTGAATCTATGAAAGATACCCCAATTCTGGATAACTCAATATTAACCTATAGGAGGAAGAAAACATTCAGCATACCAACAGGTAACATCGACTTACACAACCAGGCTTCGGGAGCTAAGGTCAGTACTGGGCAAGGTTCAGATAAGCACAAACGGTACACCACCAGCGGCACACGGGCGGCTGAGTGCAGGGTGCAAATATGCTGTTGGGCACCCAATACAATTCACTGAAGAATGAGGCAATCGGACAGATGCTGCTTACAAGTAACTAGCAGTGGCTTGGGGGCCCAGTCTCCGGGGGTTGAAGCAAGCACTGGGCAGGGTCCAAAGCAGCACCAACAGTACACCACCAGCGGCACAGGGGCCGCCTGGTGCAGGGTGCCAACACACCATTGGGTGCCCAATGTTAGGCAATGGAGAAAGGCCAAATCAGAGAAGTGCTGCAGGCTCAGGCCAGAAGGCCGGTCGGCAGAAAGCAACAGCTGGAGAGGAAAGCTGAGATGCTCAGGGATGTAGGGATACCTTGGGTCCTCTTCACCAAGGCCCAGGGCAGACGGGTGCAGGGGTGCCTTTTGATGTTGATAACGGCTTACCAGAGCAAATGGCAGTTGAGGGGGTCCCCGTGCAGAAGCTGCAGGCAACATCGAGGGAGGGGTCAACTCACAATGGATTCGGGTTCTGGAGCACTGAGGAAGCTTACTCGAACACGTGGGCCACTTGGACTTGGGCCAGAGGCGTCCAGTGCAGAGGTGGAACCAGGAGCAGGGTTTCATGTTTTTCAGGTCACAGAGGCATTGCTTGAAGCTTGTTGCTGAAGCAACAAGCTTGCTTTGAGCTGAAGCTTCTTGCTTGTGAACAGATTCCCGGGAGATCTTCATCTTTGTCGAAGGCAGGCAGTCCTCCTAGGGTTTTGTAAGTCACTGGGCTGCAGGACGATTCTTCTTTGGCACAGGATCGTCGAGGGCTGCAAACAGGCCGGTAGGGCTAGGGCCACATCAGTAGTTCTCGTCAGTCTTCTCTACTTTTGCGGCTCTGTGGTGTCTGACTCTTTTTAGGTCATCAGGAACTGAAGTTCAGGGTCTGGGGATGCCACCTAAATACTTGATTTAGGGGTGTTACAAGGGAGAGACAGGTAGTGGCCAACTGGCCCCTTACCTGGGGTGTCTACATCCTCTTGTGTGCCCACCTCCTGGGGGAGAGGGGTATAGCCCTAGCCCTGATTGGATAAGTCCCAGAATCTTCAAGATGGTGGGCACTGAAAAGTGAACTTCACCTCACCTGAATCACCTGAGGGGTGGTGTTAACAAATGGGGACAACCTCCTATTCAGGCTGAGATTTCCTGCCTGTCTTCCTGTCAAAAGGGAAATAAGGACAGGAGGGGGACCTATTCCTTTTAACAGGAGAGGCTGGGGTTGCGCTACAAAGGCGGCAAGCCTTGGAAACTGCCCACAATAGATGGCTCTTCCTGACTAGAGGGAGGTGTGAACACCTCCGCCCAGGACAGGCATTGTTATCAACCTCTGAGTGTGCAAGCACTCACTCCATGAGGTCACAATACTGGTGGTAGCAGGCTGGCTTCGTCCATTCCAGTGACCCCACTAAGGGTTGGTAGGTTTCAGGGGACCCCTTCAACCCCTCTAGATACAATTTTTAATAAATCGGTCACTGGGATCAGTGTAGGTTTATTATGAGGAGATGTTTGGTACCAAACATCACGTACTTCAGTGAGGCCATGATGGGTTGGGGATCTTGTAATGATGAGTGTCCAGCCCATGTACTTACTATGGCTTCCCTGGTCACGTCCAATATCCAGGAATCAACATGGGTATTGCAGGGGCATATCTGCTTATGCAGATATGCCCTCACAGGAGATATAGTCCACCCTGCCTTAGTACTAATGCCTGCTAGAGGGGTGTCTTAGTTATATTTCATACAGTGTCTGTGGGCATGGCAAACAGGGATGTGTGCCTTGTCGGCTTTTCAGTTTTGTCTACCCCAATGCACGTAGTCCGCAATGGCAGAAATGTAATACATAAATCAAGACCAAAACAGCAAACATCCGATCAGTGGACCAGAGATATACAATTTTAAAGAATTAAGTGAAAATAGTGCCCAAAAGCCCAAAGTGCCACTCATGGCTATATGGTTGTGCAAGACCGGGAGCAAGTCACTAGTTCAGACTGTCCGTAATGGAGCTGGTCGGATGCAAGGACCCGGTTAGTCTAGCTGAAAAGTTACCTTCTCAGTCCAGCACAAAGAGTGCCATTTGTGGTGGAGGGGACAAAGAGGAGCAGTGAAGCATCACAGATGGTCTTCAATGTAGTGCAAAGAGCAGGCCTGGGTTCACGGATGGTCGTCGCTGTAGCCAGAGGATCCTGTTGTCGTCATAGGCAGTCCACTCAGTGTTTTGTGATGGCATTTCCTGTGAGCAGTCGATGCTGTAGCACAAAGGGTCGGGCTGAGCAACAGATTTTGGCAGCAACAGATTTTGGCACCAACAGGCCTGTTTGCGGTTGTGAAGAGCCCAACAACTTCAACTGAGCTCCAGTGAGGCCACACCAAGAGTGCAGGACCTGAGGGGCATCACTTTAGTATCAAGGGCTTACTCGATCTGGGTGCTCGTTCAGGTGGTTGAGAGACTGTTATGTCCCTGTTGTTCTGAACAGAAGGCCAGCAGACCAGCCCTTGGAGTCATTCTGGTAGTGCTGGGTTCAGGTCCAATCCCTCCGACTCATGCAGGAGGGCAACAATCCAGCAAGGTAGCGGTTCAGCAGGACAGAAGCCCAGCAAGGGCAGTCTTTTCAGCAGCACAGCATGCTTCTTCCTGGCAAAGTCTCCACAGGTCCAGAAGCGTACTGAACTGGTAGTGTCTGTGGTCCAATATTTATGCCAGGTGCCTCCTTTGCAGTAGGGAGAGCTTCTAGAGGTTTCCCTTTGAAGTCCAAGAGTTTCCTGCCTCCAGGGGGTAGGCAGCCCTTTGTGTGGAGGCACAACACAGTCTATTCAAGTGTAAGTAGGGCTGTGCTCAGCTGTGCCCTTCCAGGAGGAATACACAAAGCCTGACTGCGCCCAGTCATGTGACCCAGAGATAGACTACAGGAACTAAATAGTTAAGGCAGGAATATGCCAACTTTATAAAAATGGATTTTTTTATTTTTTATTTAAAATCCAACTTTACCCAAAGGGATGATTTCTCATTACAATTCCAAACATGAACTGGTTACTTGTTCCCATTTGGAAGTTACATCGAATTAAATGTAAAAGGTACGTCTAATGCTATCCTATGGGAGAGGTAGGCCTTGTAGTAGTGCAAACCGAATTTAAGAGTTTTTCACTACCAGGAAATGTAAAACTGAAAACGTACGACTCCAACTTTTTAGATACACAGTCCTATCCTACGGGTGACTTATATGTTATCTTACATTATGTTAATTTAATATATTATAGCGCACAAATCGCCCCGGGAGGGGTATCTCGGCACTGTGGACTTATATGTATTAAAAAGGAAGGTCTGGGTCTGGTAAAAAGGTTTCTTTTCTAGGTCAAAATGGCATTTTAAAACTGCACATACAGGCTGAAATGGCAGACCTGAGACATGTTTTAAGGGCTACTTAAGTGGGTGGTGCAATCAGTGCTACAAGTCCACTAGTAACATTTAATTTACAGGCCCTAGGCACAGCTAGTGCCACTTTACTAGGGACTTACAAGTAAATATGCCAATTGGATACAAGCCAATTTGATCAGGTTTTAAGGAGACAGCACAAGCACTTTATTACTGGTTAGCAGCGGTAAAAGCCAGTTAGCAAACAGGAGGGCTGAAGGTAAAATAAATTGATGGAAACCACACCAAGGAGGCCATGTCTAACAGGTATGTTAATTTTTAATAAAATCATTGAACATGTAGTCTGCTCATACCCTATTCTGCACAGTGCTCATAGACCTTTGTTAAAACGGGTTTGCAATCCTTCGGGAATGAGAAAATGCAGAGAAACAATTTTACAATGTCTGATTGATGATAACGTTCACCCAGTGAGCTACTTTATTTAATTATTTCATTCATCTGCACAACACTAACGCTCCTTCAATGTAGGAAAGAGTTAATTGCTCCTCTGTAAAGAAAACAACATCTAGCTCTCCAATCACTCATTGACTATAGCCTTGCCCATGACCCTGTGCAACCCTCCACTGGCTTTCCTAGGTTTTTACTATACAAATAAGAAAACAAAAAACTTATTAGGTCTAGCGGCAAATTTATTAAATAAACATATTGATTTCTAGGGAATTATATTATTGCATTTTATAAGGTAAATTACCCTCAGTAAGACGACTGTGCTCCGTTTAGTAACTTTGAGATGTGCACTATACGTGTCTGAGCTGAGCTCATGATTAGTTGCTTATTTCTTGTCTGTATATTTAGTGCTGAGTACAGTGCTTTTACATTGGCATGTGCATTATTACTGTACTGCGTTTTTGGAAAGGCATTAAGGTACTGAGCAATAAATAATTAACTTACTTGCTAGAACTCTTGGTTATGTCCTTTATGCAGGTGCAGCAGGAGAAGCTCTTGTTAATGATTGTTGGAAAGTGGCACTCTCTGAACGGTCACCCCAAACATTTTGCCTTCCTCTTCCACTTTTTCGGACCTCATTGTTGTTGGCTTTAGGACTCTGAGTACTTTACCACCACCTGCCAGTGCTAAAGTGCATGTGCGCTCACCTCTAAGCATAGTATAATTGGTTTACACCTGTGTGGCATATTGGATTTACTTGTAAGTCCCTTATAAAGTGGCATACCATATACCAAGGGTCTCTAAATGAAATGCTACTAGTGGCCCTACCACACTGATTGTGCCACACACAGAAGTAGCCTTTCAAACCTGTCTCAGGCCTGCCACTGCAGTGCCTGTGTGTGCACTTTATTGCCACTTCAACTTGACTTTTAAAACTACTTGCCAAACCTTAAACTCCACTTTTATTGCATATAAGTCAATCCTAAGGTAGAACCTAAGTAACCTTAAGGGCAGGGTGCCATGTAAGTAAACGGTAGGACATGTACCTGTATGTTTTGCATATCCTGGTAGTGACAGCCTATTTTGTTTTTCACTACTGTGAGGCCTACCCCTCTCATAGACCAGCATTGCGACATCCTAAATATACTTTTCAGCTGTAATTCCTGATCAGAGAGGAGTAGATTTTTCATGTTTGATATATTTGGAAGGGTAATAATAAATCCTCCTTACTGGTGAAGCTGGATTTAACATTACTGTTTTAGAAATGCCACTTTCAGAAAGTGGACATATCTCTGTACTTACTGCTCTTTGTGCCAGATGGCATGTCTCCAATACACGACTGGGCTGGGCGACAGCTACATTTGTGCAATCCCTCTAGGCAGCAACAGCACAGGACACTCAACTACATCGGCATTCATTTGCATTCCGATGGGTCTTCCTGGGCAGGAAGGACTGGGAGGAGCAGGCACTTATACTTCAATAGGTAGTGTCCTGTCCACACACAAAGGGCTGATGACCCCCACAAGTAGCCTGGCAGACAGGAATGGGTTAAAAGGAGGGATCCTGCTGCACTTTAGAAGGCTCCTTTGAAGTCACCCACTATATCAAAGGCAATTTTGGACATAGGTACTGAGGCTCTGACCCCTTCAAATCTTTCTATGGAACTGTAACCAAACATTGCTGGCTCTACATCTGCACATTGCCAAAAGGACTGCTATGCTGCCAGGACGGATGTCACTGTGCTAACTGCTCTGCTGTGTTGGCCTGCTGCTGTTAAGCTGCAGGAAGGACTTGCTTGCTTTTTGCTGCTTGCTTTGTTGAGCTGGCCTGCTGCCTGCTACATTTTCGCTGTGCTGAGTAAAGAGTGTTCTCCAAGGGCTTGCTGGCTTGTCCCCTGTTCTTTAAGTCTCGGGGCCATCAAAGGCTTCACCTTTGCCTCGCTGCCATGGGACTCTGACATTGTGAGTCCAGCAGCTACCCTTTGACCCAAGCAGACCGTGCGCGATTGCCCGCTTGCGCTGTGCAACTCAAGCACCTTGCCGGGAAAGACATCAGGTGCCTTTCTGCCTGATTTAGGAATCTGTGCATGCCCTGCTTCAGCCACCAAAACTGCAGAGCCGATAAAAGCAGCCGTGCCGATCCGGAGAATTGCCCGGCAACGCTTTGCCCCACCTCCTCTTTGACAGGGAGAGCACTGCACTTTTTATTACCCAGCAGGCCCCTGTAAGGAGACCCCTACACCAACAGCCCCGATGCTGACAGCTCGCCTCTTTTCAAACGCCCAGAGTACTGGTTCTCATCAGACGCCAGAGGGCCCGGCAGCTCCCGTGTTATTAAAATTCCTCTGCTTTAAGTAAGGCAGAGTAAACCGGTCGGCTATAACGATAGTCACCCGATCAATCATGAGTGTTCCTTCAACAATCTAGAACTTTTAAGCACTGGATTATGTCTACCATTAAAAACATGCTTATAACTTGAGAAATACTTTTGTGATTATTATTGTTTTGATCTTGGTTTGTTAGAATATAATAAGCTATTCTTACAAACCTGTGTGGAGTCGTTTAGAGGCGTGTTCATTGTGTTACTATGTGTGTTGTTGCACAAATACATTGCCTCTTTTGATAAGACTGCCTGCGCTGCTCTGTGTCAAGTTACCAGAGGGTGAGCACAGGTTATGTCAGGTGTGTATCTAGCTTACCCTGACTACAGTGGTGGGTTCTGCCTGGCCTTGGTGTATACCTTAGCCAACCAGATACCCCATTTCGATCAATGATGGTGACTGTGAATATGTTGCATGCAATGACACTGATTTGTTTTCCAAAGTGATAAGAATGTCAAGGCATGACTGGACAGAAATGTTAGCAAAAGGAAAACAGAAGATTAAAAGCTCAGTTTTCAGAGGTGGAGCTAGGTCACAATGAAGATGGCAGCTTACGATTAATGGCTCCATGGTCCAACGTCTTTCTGAGGATGATTCCCAATTTCAAACGGACAGTCTTGACACCAGATTTTGGGAACAGCCACCTGAAGGACCTTGACATGAAAGCTACTGTTTCATCCCTTGCATGACCCAGTAAAGGCCCCAGTATACCCACTCCCCACACCGCATAAACATGCTGGTAACCTTTCAAAAGGATGGCATCCGACAGTGAGCTACTACAAATGAAGACCAGGAGGCCGATTCAAAGACACATACGGTGACCAACTCAGTGGGAAGTGGCCCATTGTATACAAGTCCCCGAGAAGTTGATGAATGTGTCGCAGGGAGCCACTGAAACTTGAATGCATCAATTTCGGTTGTGTGATGGAACCACATATGCGTTTACCACGCATGCCAGTTCCATGCAGTCTTAACTAAATATCCGTTGTTAAGGCATATATGGCAAAGACATATGCATGGTTAAGACTCATCAGGTAAGTCTTACCCCACCCTGACCCCACCCCCCTGCCCTGAGACCTAAAACTATCTCCCTCCCTCTTAAAAAAACAACCCTCTCCCCGAACCGTAAAAACTTCCCTGCCCCCAGCCCTAAAATGACCCTCCTCACCTCAAGCAATAAAAACTCTCCCAATCTATGCCCCCCGCCCTAAGCCCTAAAACGGCCTCTCAACCCCCCGACCTCAGAACTAAAACAACACCTCTCCCTCCTGAAACCCACCCCCCTGCCGCAAATCCTAAAAACTACCTGCCCTCCCCTAAGCCCTAAAAACGACCCCAACCCCCACTTAAGCCCTAGAAACTTCCCCAACCCCTTCTCAGCCCTGAAAACGACCCCGACCCCATCAGCCCTGAAAACTACAACCAACTCTTGAAAACTACCCCCCACTCCCCCAAAACCCATCCCCATTCACCTCTCTGCGTCCTCTCCTTATCTTTCCTGCTTCCGCCCAGCAGCAGGCAGACCGCACAAGAATATGCGTGGTTAAGGTATATGTGTGGTTAAGGCGAACGTGGTAGTGATTGCATTGTTGGAACACACATGAGGATGGCTCTGAGGATTGTTGGCCTACTTTCCCTCCACATCCTGCTCATCAACGATGCCAAATGGCACATGTGAGCTCTGTAAGGGGATCTGAAGTCTCAGTGGGTCCAGCCCCAAGAGAACGTGTCGGATTACATCCAGGTTTCAGAAGAGCCTTCAAAAGTCCTGCAGAGGTGCTTGATTGACTGTAATTGGACCAGTGGCAGACCTCTTCCCCCACCCCACCCAGAGCCAATTGTGCTGACCAATGCAACACTACTGGGGGGTGGGGCGGAGGCCATATGAAAGAGGTGGGGATCCGAGGTCTCTGATCGTTAAGGGAAACCTGCCTCCTAATCGATTAGCTGGAAATGTGACCATTTGCTTGGCATTGAAAGCCTTCCTACCGTCAATCAAGGGGAGGCTGCTTTAGGTCCCCACAGAAAACAACAACGCCATGTAGCATTACAACATGAAGGGCAAAGTGGGGTCCTGTGCGCTGCACCGAGAAGCCCTATGCCTCTGAAAGTGGCTCGATCGCCAGGGCATCCCCTTGACTGTACAACACCTAGCAGGATCTTTAAATGCAAAGATGGGCAAACTCCGCCAGTGAAGTCTAGCAGATCACGAATGGAAGCAATAGACGTAGGTGGTACAGGGCAGCTTCCAGCAATGGGGAGAACCTTGGCTTGATCTCATTGTCACCACCAAGAAAGCACTATGTCAACACTTTTGCAGATAAGAATTTTCAAGAAGGCTCTCTCTCAGAGACACATTCCTCCTAATTAATTAACTTTAAGGGGCTCGCCCTGTCACCAGCAAATGCTAGGAAACACTTGGAAAGACACAGCCTTTGTCTCAATAGTCAGTGTGGCACCAAACTCAGTGGGACTATAGCTACCTCCAGATCTTATTTTTAGTTACCACAGAGGAGGAGGACTGCTCATTACCATGGCCACAGCAGTGGGTGAGCACACAGTCTCTGCACAAGGAGAGATGGGTTTCCACATCTTGGATTTAGAAAGTGAGGAGCACTGTGGACTGTTTGCAGAAGGGCACACAGGATCTGATGGTAAAGTGGGTTGGTCTGCCCCTGTGAACTTTCACCTCAAATGTTAGGGAAAGCATAGGAGATATCCCCACCCACTAGTGGCCTCCCCATGCAGCATCATTAAAACATTCTCTGGACCTCTGGTACTCAGGAAAAAGAAGTGTATTCTAGGGGTCAGCTGAATGACCTCCTCCATGGCAGCGCAGACACAACAAGTTGCAAGTGACCAGCAGCAAATGGACCTCGACTTGACCCTGTTGTTGGTCTCTGCCTTACACCCCGAGAGCCTTCACGTTTCCTCCCCTGAGATCCTAAGGGCTTAAGAAGTTGTGTGGTTGCTTGGGCATCAGACAAAAGTCTGGAAACTTTCGAAAAATGTCCTCCAGGGCGACCAAAGGGAAAATATATCCAACCAGTAGCTCCTCAGCATCTGAATGAATTTCAGCTTTGTACCGCTCAAGGCTTCCTCTCTTTGCAATGATCCACTCCAAAATACTCTTCGAGCAACAGAACTTTTTACCTATTACCGTTTATCCGACTGTTATACATAAAGGCATGTGCTGTGTGTAATTTGCACACTGTTTGAAACACTTTTGCGTAAAGCTGGTCTTATTTTATGCATCGTTTGCTGGTTTAATCACTTTTACAAGACCAGTTCTCGCTTCTGTTCACCCCTTCAGCATTGGGTTTGGGTTCTGTGTTGTGCCATGGGTCTATTGCTTGAACCTATCCACAAAGACCCATCCTGCTATGTGCTCTATGAACTTCCCTTCACTAGAAAAGCAAAATGTATCTGTATTTCCTCCTTAGGTACACAGCAATGTTTTTATCATATGGTTTTATCTGAAAGTTGTACATGCTCATGCTTTTTACTGTTTGTAAAGGTTTTTATTAACCATACAATAAAATTGACTTGGGACTTATGACTACCACTGCCACATTGTGATTTTTGGTTCTATTTCTACTTCGATCTTTAAAACTTCATACCTGTAGGTCTCCTCATTGGATTTGTGTCAGTTTGGTCTTACTTTACTCATAAAAGCGTACAATTGATTGTGGAGTTTTACCAGGTTTTCTGTGATATTTTATACAGTGTGTGCAATGGTTAAATACTTTACACATTGCTTTTGATGTAACTGTATTATGTCACGTTACCAGGGATTTAGCACAGGTTTAGATTATTTAATTTGTGTGACATCTAATAAGTGGTGGTCTTATCCTTTGAGGTGAAGTCACTTATTAAGCACAGCTCTTCTTCCGAACCCTCTGGCCTATCCATGGCTTTAGACCTGGAGACATTCAAGGCCCCAATAACCAAATTGTTAAAAGAGAAACGTGTTGAATGATAATGTCATGTCACACTAAATCGAAGGTAAAAGTTGCTCAATAACATACATGCTATAACTCAGACATTACTCTTCTACAAGAAACGCACCTTTTAAATATTCAAACTTTAAAGCTGAAGCAAGACTAGGTTGGCACTGTGATTAGTTGTAAAGTCACCACCCACTGTTTAATTACTGATGCCCATAACAACTCACGAACATGTGGTGTGGTCATTTTAATACAAAACGCTCTCCCACTAAGAGTTTTTAAGAGATGAACAAACTAGGGAGGACATTATGCTTTTGTAAAGCTAAGAATCCCAGCCTGAACATTAGTAATAGGCATGGTATGTGGTCAAAAAACACACAATACTTCTTTCCTTGTCAGTCTAGGCTGTGCACTCAGTTTGGATCAGTACTGGTAATAGACTGGGGAAACTGAAACCTAGAACATGGCTATATAGTGGACAAATCAGGCCAGCTGAACAAAAGCAACAATAATGATAGAGTATTATCAACTGACTTACTGGGAGAACATGACTGATGTTGGGAGCCTCTTGCACCGTCAGAAAGAGTACAACTTCCTTTCTTGCTCACACTGTTCTTATTCACACATTTATGGTTACCTGATTTGGGAATGGTTAATACTAACTGTCACATTGTAACATTATAGAAAGTTGACTATTCACCTATACAACTAGGCTTCGACTTGGAACACACTGTGCACCCCCACCACCACCGCCCACATCTGAATTGCAGAGTGACCTGCAAGGTGACGTACGTGAGCTACTGCTTACAGATATTCCCAAGACAAGGAAAAATTTAGATCTCATATTCAAACCTATGTAGAATTAAAAGTAAGCTAGATTACTTTGGTGCAGGCATTTTGGGTAGCAGGTAAGGTCACTTAGAGAGGGCTATTCATAAGAGCCTAACAGAAATCTAAGATTGGAATGGTGAACCTAGAGCAGATTGTCAGAGAACCAACTGCACAATGCAATACAAAGTGCTCCCCTGCCACAAATAGAGTCCAGGAACAGCCAAATCTGCCCTTAATTATTTTTTTACTCAAAAAGCAGAACACTAGTAAAATGAAAACAAAGACCCTTTGAACATGGCGAGAAAGTAGGTAGACGTCAGAGTTCAGTCAGAGTGAATCGCAGATGTCCATAACGGATATTTGCGATAAGGAGAGCGGTCTTCTGTCCCACCACCTTAACACTGCTGATGCATAGCTCAGCTCAGAGTGTGCTGATGCCTCTACATCTGAAGAATAGTTTGTAAATTCACTACAGCTGCCCACATCATCTGGGCGAAGGAAGGACTTTGCCGAATGGTGATGTTAACATGAAAGAAATTGCGGAGGCTATCTTTGGACCCGATCACCGTTCCCCATTTGCAAATTTTCTGGGAAAGATGACCTCTCAGGCGAATTTTATTAGACAGGGAAATTACATGAATCTTTCATTATATACAGCATCTAAAAGAGGTGGAGAATACGGGCTCCCTGGAGCCACAATCTTTGTTCTAATAAAAGGAAAAACATGCTGAACTGTTAAAGGTATGGCCTTATATCGTTCATTCATGTTGGCGTTCAAATACTAGCAAAGATACAAGTGACCTTCATGGATCCACATGCCCCAGATGAAGTTTGTACCCAGACGCGCGGCTAAGAACCTTCGACCTCTAGCTCACATTATGTGACAAATCAGGGACAGCCTGAAGCCAGCCAACCCTTGTCTCTAGATGCTAAAAAAGGCTTTTGATCATGTAGAGTGGGGGTACACTTACCGGACCATTGAAAGGCCTGGACTCAGACAAGACTTTATCAACAATATCAGCTGATTGTACAATTCCCTATCTGCCAATGCTAAGATGTCTACTGTCCAAATTTGAATACATAGCACATGAAATTACGACCTCACCAAAGTAATTTTTACTTTTACTTCCGCACATATTTCTTTTCATTGTAATGTTTAGGGAGCCTAGACTAACTGCTCATAGTTACTTGTTTTAACTTGTTGTGTTAGCCAATTATAACTCAATCAACCACAAAGAGAACTGGGGGTCCTATGTGAATGGAAAGAAGCACAAAAATACAAAAATGTGCATATAAGGAGTCAACACAGAGAATTTAAGAGCAGAGGCTGGATTCACATCAATCTTTTTATCGTGATCAGTATTATCATTTGGTCATCCACCCAATTGAGGGGTATGTCTCTTGATCATAGAGACTACCTCTATGGGAAGCTCTCGTGCTCAGATAGACAGGTGGGACTAGACCCAACGATAAAGAGAGATAGTTGTGTCTACAATTGGTGCTCCTAGACAACTGGTGCAGTGCAAAAAGTTGTGCGGAGAAAGAGCACTTCTTTAATTAGACAGACTCCTCACACCCTTGTTAAAAACAGTGCAAAACATAGCAGTATTTACAAATGACTGCTATTTTTAAGGTCGCCATGTTTCAGCCATACGGGTATAATACCCACGACTTTCTTCAGGACCTATATTCGTCAGAATCTTGCTACTGCAACATATGCTCACACCCCCCACAGTAAGGTGTAAAAGAAAATAAATTACACAATTGATTACTGAAGGTTGGAATCAATACAACCTTACTTGGTTTCAATCCTCCGATTCAAAGGGTGCAAAGGTAACCCGTCTTGATCGGGGACTAAACCTCACCTCACCTGTAACCTTTCTCGGGAATATGAGGCCCGCTCTGTCCGTCGTTGCCTCAGGCATCTTCTGAGTCAGGTAAGCCAATTATAACTGACAGAATATGCTCTGTTATTTTAGCAACTGTGGATTTTATTGGTTTCTATCTTTATTTTGTACTGTAATTCCATTTATATAGCGTCTACTACCCTTGACGACCTATTGAAGTGCACCACACTGGGCAGCACGCTGCCCAGGCACCCAAGGTACGTTTTTAGTCCAGTGTTACTGTTTATTATTGGTTATTGGACTTAATCTTGTGGGCTCATGTGACATATTCCATGAATTTACTGAAGTTTGTTTGTGGTAGATTAAATTAATATGGGTTAGGTGTACATTATTGGGGGTGAGGGATATCCAAATTCCTGCAGATGTTTGATGGGGTTAATAGATGAGCTAAAAGAGATTAGGTATTGTTAAGTTGCAGGGGTTTCATTCTCAAAAAAGGAGAGGTTGCGATCAATGAAATGAGTTGAGGGAAATGTACAGAAATATTTTAATAGAGATTAAGGCAAACACGCATGTGACTTAGAAAAGGTGTGCTCGAAGAGGGAAGGCATGCAGAGGAAGGAAATAAAAAGGAGAGGTGGAAATCAGAAGTTCAAAGTAAAGGTCCATTTTTCATGCAGGATTTTAGACATGAGGGGACATTTTTTTGAGAAGAAAGCAATTTGAGGATTTAAAAAACTGTAGAAAGAAACACCACTGTTTGCATGTAAAAATAGTGCTATATTACGAAGATCCAACTGGCACCAGAATCAGGGGGGCTGTCAGTCCACCGCTGGGCTACCACCAGACCATCCTTTCAGCAAAAAGAGCTCATCAGCTCATGGGTTTGAATCGTACAATTAATGCCTGGCACAGACTTTCAACAGAGAATCTTCAAATGCTGAAGACTTCTTCTGATGTTCATCCTTAAGTTTAGCTTACAGTATAAATTACAAAGCAAAGTGGGATCTATTTTAGAGGCCTCTTGTTTACCATGGAACACAAGGATGGAAGTGGGGACAGCTTCCCCAGAGAGTGGAAGTATATTGATAGTATTTCTGTGGCGGGAGATCCAGACATGCACAGTGAGGAAGATGGTGACAAGGCCTCCTTTAGAAAGCTAACAAGGACTTTGTTAGCACAGGGCTCCTGGTTAGACTTCATGAAGAACTCACTGCCCTTTGGTAGATGGTAAGGGTGAGGGATGGAACTACTGTTGTGCAATTTGAAGGGGACCCTTTAGGGAAGGCCCAGCTTTTTCTCTTCCACGAACACACTTTCAGAAGGCTGATGACAGCCAAGTGTAAAAACATAGCACCTCTTTGAGTCTCCGATTTAGGTGCTCCAGGACCGAGACACAGCAACGAGAGGTTATCACAACACAATGACTATGTCTGCAGAGGAACCTGGAAAGGATATTTAAAAGGAGAACAACCAGAAATCACTATTGCAGCATGAGACAGCAGAATCACTTCCAACAAAGTGCTGCTGGGAAATTCCATCTGCAACTGGCTGTGTGTGACCCCAAGACTGTACAGAAGAAATTCACATCTCTATCCCTCACAGCCACACGCAATCCCCTTCTGCCCCCTTTAGTAGTGTCAGAGAGATAACATATTAAATATTGGTATTTGTTGGAAACTACAGACAAGTGCACCTTGTGATTTCTGGATTTAGTAAATGGACTGAAAATTGCCAGCATGCTTTTTTATCTTGCACTATAGAGAGCTCACAAATAAAATTAATACAGTCAAAGAAAGTGTATCAAAATGAAGCATGCAGTTTTGTTTTCGGGAACTGCTAGTATAAAAAAAAAAAACATTAACGCGAGGCGGGGCAGTAAAAGAACTTCAACGTTCAGATAAAAAGCAATGATAGAGAAACTGATAGGGCTACAGTCTATGTTTAGGCCCGCGCCCCTTTTCCAGTAAAATCCCTGAAGAGAGAACGGCATAAAGACGGGGATGGCTTAAAATAATAAGAGAAAGAGTATAGAAACTGACAGATGGTAATAGTACACACAAAATAGAAACGGGGCTGTTGGGAAACGGCAGGAAAATACATGTCTTTCATTGAAGGAGTCAGCTCAGGCACTGACTCCAAACACTACAGAGTCTGAACGAAGGCCTCGACTTGGGTTTATATAAATCTTGTACAAGAAAGATCCAGTACCCTTCTTTCTTTGGGCTATTATCTGATATTGACAATATACAGGAGACTGTGACTGCAAACAGCAATGTTTTGAAATTGTAATTTTGCTTATGGCAAGAAAACATTACTATAGTATTTTGCTGGCTTTGGTGTCTTTAAAGTGAAATGGGCCAGCAGCCTTAAAAGTGAACTCCTTGGCACTCCCTCTTTCACCTCCTGGGTTTAGGGTCCGTTGCCATGCTGAGGATGCAGAGAGGTGGTAGCGGTGTAGATTTCTTCACTCATGGAGTAGTCCTCCTCTAGGGTGCTGTACCTGATGCTCTATATAATCTTTCCAACGCTTGGGGGTGTAGACAAGGGGTAGAGCAGGGATGTCCAGCTCCTCAAAGCAGTCATGAGGAGCAACAATGGTAGTGGCACTGTGTTGTAGATTACTTGTTAGCTTTTCTCTACTGCACAGCTCTGTTGGTGATGGAATGTTGCATGACATCATGGAATGCCTGGGTGCCTCTCTGGAGAGGAGTTTGGCAGTTGGTGTACTCAGGCTGAGCTGAATGGAGCTTGCTCCTGGTGGGGCTAATCTTGTACTATCTAACTTCCTCCTGTTATCCTGACCACCTATGATGGAACCAAGCTACCATTAAAGAAGTATCTTACATGAACCAGTGGACTCCCGTATTTCTTTACAACATTTTGGCGACGATCTTGAGGACTGACGTGTGCTCTAAGGAGTAAGGACTTCTAGCAACTAAGGAACCTAAAGGAGAGGAACTAAGGACTTTAAGGACTTTCAACACGTCAATTGAAACCCAAAAGTAACGCCCTGGTCAGCCCCACCAGTGTCCTGTACCACCTGGACAGCCTGCAGCCTGGGCGTTTGTATTCACTTCACTCTGGAACCTGCTGTCATCAGTGAACAGTCTCTCTCAACAAGCCTGCTGTGTTTTCTGCCCTTCCCACTAACGTTGTACCTCTTCAGCTGAGAGCGGGGGTGTATTTTAGGGAAGAGAAGGACTTTGGTGATCACCTTCAAAGCGATTTGTTTTCAATCTTGCCCATCTATGCTGGACAGCCTGCAGCCTGGGCGTTTAGTCTACTGTCACCCATCTGTCTGCTGTCACCTGCATGACTTCCTAGTCTCTTGCTTCAAGCCTCTCTGCGCGTCAACAGTGAGTCTGTCCCAGTGTCTGGTCTGGAACTTGTATTGTGAACTTTTTGGAGCCAACAACAACGACTAGCACCCTTTCTGTGTGGAGTTCGGGGCAGCGCTTTATTTGGGACAGTCGTAAGGCTTTCAGCAACTAAGGAGCCCTTGCTGTGCGAGTTGTGGCACCTTGTGGGACATTGCGCACTTTTTGGTAATCTGATCTTTATTTTCCAGGATTCATTTTTTTGTTTAAAAAGTGGATCGCTTCGGCAGCGCATTGTTTATTTTCAAAGTTGGTGCTCGCGCTCCTCACCGTTCTCCAGCGTCGCGCGGATCCTCATCGCTCATGGTGACGTCTTCGTTCTTTCACTGCTTCGTGACGCCTGTCTGCAGTAGCGCGCTGTGAGCCAATCGGCTCAACGTGATGCGGCGTGCCGCCATCTTGTGCTTGGTAACAGCACATACTGGGTCTCGTTGTATTCAGTTGTGAAGTCCTCTTTGCCAACCACGTTTTTTTGGCTTGAGCGGTTTGAAATACTTTATTCGGAATTGCCGTTGACAACCCGCTCGATTTTACATTTTGACTTGCTTGTGGTCAACGGGCAGGGCGGCACAGAAAGGGGAGGACATTGTGTAATTCACGATGAGGTAATGGAACTTTATGATCAAACGTGTGACTCAGCATGGAGCTTGGAACGTGGGAGCACTTATTTGTAACGGCAGGATTCAGCGAATGTGCACTAGAGGGACTCAGATTTTCTACATTGAAGGTTGGCAGCTGTGGGAGGTCTTGTGTGGAATTCTCGGGTGATAGACCGATCACCGGTGCTTAGTATGTCTTCTTGCCTTCTCTCACAGCATTGCTTGTATTGGCTTGTGAGAGCCATGGGGAACTTAATGTTTCAATTCATTCAACAAGTCTGTTGTTTTGCTTAGCCTTATTATGCTGTTTTCTACTAAAGTGAAGTTGTGTGTCTTTCTCGTTGTATGTTCTTGTCGTGTACCGTGGTGTTTTGTCACTGCTGGCTGGTCAATGTCCTGTTCTAGTTCGCTAGACAAGCACTCTGTGGTGTTTCCCACAATACGTAGGGGTGGTGGTGCTGTTTCTGGGTAGTCTGAGTTTTTTTTGAGTGTACCCATTTATTTGGGGAGGTTGTGGGGGTAATTTTAATTTGATTTAGTTTTCGGTGCTTCTGGGTTAGTACCCTGCGTTCGCTTCCAGGTGTAAACTTGTTAGGGGATGTGGTTTTGGTTGCGTTTGTAGGTAGTCAATGCCTTCAAGTTGTTGTCTTTGTTCTTGGAGTGTACCCATTCCTTTGGGGAGGTTGTGGGGGTAGGCAATGCCTCTGTTTTGTTTTAATGTTTAACTTATTGTGTACTCATTATTTGGGGAGGTTGTGGGGGTAGTTTTCTAGTTTCCTTGGGTCTGTGTACTCTATGGTGTACCCTATTTAGGGGAGGTTGTTTTTTTCAAGGGTTAGTACTCTGTGTTTTTGGCGTGCTTGACTGGCGCTATCATTGGCTCTTCTTTTCTAGTTGACACTGGGTTACGGTCAAAGTCCACCTCCATGGAACTCGTGGCCAAGGGTTTCATGTTTGGAGGACTTTGAGTGTGCAGTTTTGTGTTTAGATCTCTTTGTTACTCTTGGTGGATCTTACGAGTCAGCATGTCTTCTAGCCTAATCCTTGTTGTTGTTTTTGGAGATGTTGTTTCTCTTCAAGGGTCTGCATTTACATCCACCTGGTTACAGGGTGTTTTCCCTGGGTGTACCCACTTTTGGGGAGGTTGGGTGGGTGTTCGTCTTTCCTGTTGCATTGTGTTTTTCATCTGTGCTTTGCATTGTTTTCCCTAAGGGAGGGGGATGGGGCGTGTAGTGATGTTGTTTGTGATCTTTAACATATGTCTGTTCATGCCAGTTGTTTTGTGATACCTCGTGCATTACTCCCAAGGTTAGGTGTACTTTATTGCTGCACCTTTTTGCCTAAGGTTTATGGGGTATCTTACTTTACTTCTTTTGTTCCCTAAGGGAAGAGGATGTGTTGTAGATTACTTGTTAGCTTTTCTCTACTGCACAGCTCTGTTGGTGATGGAATGTTGCATGACATCATGGAATGCCTGGGTGCCTCTCTGGAGAGGAGTTTGGCAGTTGGTGTACTCAGGCTGAGCTGAATGGAGCTTGCTCCTGGTGGGGCTAATCTTGTACTATCTAACTTCCTCCTGTTATCCTGACCACCTATGATGGAACCAAGCTACCATTAAAGAAGTATCTTACATGAACCAGTGGACTCCCGTATTTCTTTACAACACACTGGAGGTCAGATCCAGCCGTTCACGGGTGTGCTTGTCGCTCCCCAAACGTCTTCAGCTCTTTTGCTGTATCTTTTCTTTTGCAGAAGCCATGTTCGCAACCTGGAGGCCTCTGGCTCTAGAGCCTGGGCTCTAGCTTTTCTTCGTACTCATCAGCTAGGGGTGACCGTTCAGTCTCCCAGTACTGCGCTTCACGTCAGGTGACCAGAGAGCCAGGCCCCATCCACCATAATCGCTCTGAGCAGCCATCTTGCTTCCTGGGCTATACCCGGACCCTAGCAGCACGTGTGCTTAATGCAAGCCCGTCTATACCTCACTTGGGCCAAAGGCTAGCCATTTTACTAGTTTGACTTCAAACCCTGCCCAGATAATTACTTCTTTTGTTAAGGTAAGCTCCACCTTGTCTACCCATGCCTAACTGCCTCTTTAACTCTTTCTTCTGCCATTTCTCATTAGTATCATCAAAATTGAAACCCATTTGTCCCCAATGCACTTGAACTCCACTATCTCACAGTGGATTTGCAATTTGATATCCTGTTCAAAACAGAAACCTGGTTACACAAGCATTTAGGTACCAATGTCACTGCGGTGATCCCACCATGAGGCTATCTCATTCTTAGACATGAGTGCCTCCAGTGTGTGGGCACAGACCCAGTTGGCATTTATAGAGGCTTCATTAATCTTTCTGTATTTGATACTGGAACCTGCAACACTACAGAATTCCTTACTCTCAATCTCGGTGTTGGTCAACGAAAGGGTGTTAAAGCTTCTGTCATAGCACTTCTTACAAACATTTTCAACTAGAATAAAGCATTAGTAGATCCTATTTTGCAAACCTATCAAATGCTGATCTTTCCGCTCACTCTATACGGAGTTAGTTATTTGCCCCCTTTTGCCTCTAAAACCACTGTCCACATTGTTAATAGTTTTCACATTTCCTCAAGGCTTGCTGCATCCTATCTTTTTAACACTTACCCCCTCAAGCCCAACCACCTACCACGCTTTAGCACTGAAACTATTTTCTGCTGCTGGTGACATTTATTGCATTTTCATCAGAGGAAAGGCCCCTTTAATTCCCCTAGACTACTCCGCGTCATTTGATACTGTATCCCATTCTATTCTGCTAGACCGCCTTTCTCATTCGGCATCAAAGATTTGGCTCTCCCCTGACTGACCTCCTTCTTAATAAGTAGATCTCAGAGTCAGAATGCTCTTCTTTCCATGAGCTTTCAAGGCCAGTGGCTGTGGTGTCCCGCAGGGCTCCGCGATCAACCCTAATTTTTAACATCCACGTTGCTCCTTTGACAGCTCCTATCAGTTCCTTCCAAATTCCTTTCTATGGATATGTAGATGACACTTAATTCATTCTTCGTTTTGCTGGACCTCAGAGATTTGCTCATTTCACCCTTTTTGTTTTTAAATAAGTGAGGCCATTTCAGCAAGGACCTCAATCAAAGTCTTGTTATAGTTGGTGGTCATGAACTTGGTATCCCAACTACACGGTAAAAAGGTAAAAGAGCTCAGGTATAAGATTGATGCAAAATTGTACTGCTATTACAAATAGGAGTAACTAGGCTCACAAGTAGTGAGTCCGTGCAAAGCCAGAGGATACGATGTTAATAGTGCTGGATGTATATTATGCTATAGTTTCTGAAAAAGCACATGTATGTCCTTGTTCTGGATACATTGGAAGCAGGGATTAAATAAAAACAAGTTTAAAAAAGAAAAAAAACATTGATGCATCTCAAATCCGGGTCCACAGTGTTTTGGCCTGGCTAATAATCCAGGATTTCATGATGTAGAGGGAGAAATGCATATGAAAGCGATCATATTAGTCAACAGATATGGCATCCTCAACCTGGAAGTTTTTCCCTTAAGAGCTGGATCACTAACATCTAATAAAGTACAGACATACATCATTGTATACCGGGAGAGAGGTAGAGCAAAATATTTATTTTGTTTATTTGTAAAGTTTTATATAGCGCGACCTTGACCCTGACGGATATCGGAGGGCTTTACAATTAGGATAGGTGGGGTATAGAAGTGGGAAAGGACAAACATTGCTTGAATATGTAAAACACAAACAAGAACAGAGTGGATCACCATTAGGGTAGGACGGTTACAGTAAAGGGAAAAGAAACATTTGATATATAAATGAGCATAGCAGGTGAATGTTGGGATTCACAGGTACACACCAATCTAGTAGTCAATCAAGGGGCAGTAAATGGAAAGTGGGGCCAGGGCTGTTTAAGGCAAAAACGTAGTCATTAGTATTTTTTCTACTTCCTTTTTGAAGGAAGCAGTGGAAGACGTTCGCCAAACATCCGGTGGAAGAGAGTTCCAAATCTTCGGGGCAGCATATGAGAAGCCTCTGTGACTCGTTCTCATTTTGTGGAAGAACCGTGGTTTCATGAGCAATGAACTTGCACTTCTTGGCTGTCTGCAACCTCCAGATAGTTCTAATTTTTGAGTCTTGAGATGTAGGGCTTTGTGGGACATGCAGGCTATCTTTAACTGTATTTTTGCTTCATATGGCAGCCAGTTTAGGGATTTGAGGGCTGGGAAGATATGATTGTTTCTTTTTGTGCCCGTAATCAGTCTGGCTGAGGCATTAATGGCGGCTCTTAGTGAGGCCAAGTTATATTTGAGAAGTCCACAGAGCGTAGAGCTACCATAGTCTAGCCTAGGCAGTACAAGAGCTTGTACCGCCATCTTGAAGTCCTCCTGTGGAAGGAATGGTTTGAGGTTTCTAAGTATGCTCATCTGGTGTTTAGCACCCTTACTTACATTGCTAATATGGTTCAAGTGCTTATATAGTGTGATTCCGAGGGATTTCGCAGACTCTATGATGTGGGGAGTGCAGTTGAAGGCCATAAGGTATTTCAGTGGGTGGTCGATCTTGGGGGTGTGATTAGGTGGGGCAATGAGAAGGACTTCAGTTTTGGAGGTGTTGAGCATGAGGTGGTTATCAGTTAGCCAGTTTTGAGTATTCATCCAGGTCGAGTTGAGTGAGATTAAGTCTTATGGGGAGGTGATTTTCAAATAAAGTTGAGTGTCATCCGCATACACATGGAATAGAATGTTCGCGGAGTTCAGAGCATTTGCCAACGGTTCCAGGAATAAATTGAAGAGTATCGGTGATAGGGCAGACCCCTGTGGAACCCCCACAGAAATTGAGTAGGGCTGGGATAGGGATTGATTCACCTTGACTCTTTGTGATCAGTTGTGGAGGAAGGAAGTGGACCATTGCAATACCGAACCTGAAAAGCCCATCCTGTGTTCTAAGATGGATAAGAGGTAGTCATGGTTAACAGTGTCAAAAGCCGAAGAAAGGTCAAGGATAATCAGGAGGCATGATTAATTTTGGCCTAGCATTTTTAAAATGTTATCCATAATGTGAGTGAAAGCAAATTCCATGCTGTGACCTGTCTAGATTAATTAACTCCCAAGGTCCCTGGTCTATTACATTTGGGTTCCCTTGTTGTTTAAAATATGTGACCTCTCCAACAAGCATTTGCAATGCAATAGGTCTCGCATTAATAAAGTTTGAACTATTGGCATTGGTAAATAATGCAAAACCAATAGCGCAAACTTTAATAATGCGACAGCTATTGCACTATAAATGCTCAGAGTGGACAAACAAATAGCGAGCAAGCGAGGGAGCAAGATGACAAGAGAGAGTGAAAAAGCAATATGTGAGAAGTATATCTGCAGTATTATGGAGCACGAAAACTGTTGAGATCATGAATGTGACAGAAAAGAGATGGTTCACGTGCACTTGGAGGCGAGATTGTTTATCTTTGGAAGGGGAGGAGAGATCAGCCTGGAGTGAGATAAGAAATACAGGGGGGGTCTCCAAGGCTTATAAAGTGTCAACCAAACAAAGTGAGCAAGCAGCACCACAGAGGAGCCAGCCATACAAGGAAAATATGGTTCAAATGTACAGCACATTTACAGACGGAGTACAGAAGAGCTCACTGAAGGGACTTGCATTTGTCTCCTTGTCACGGAGATAGGTGTTGTAAAGAATGGAAAACGATGGCCCAGGAAAGCTACCTACCCTATCTGGTAAATAAGCGCGGATGATGGTGAGGGTGGGGAGAGGGGTGTCAGCAGCATGGAGAAGTGGTGAGTGGGTGGGGAAATAAGGAACACTGGCAACACGTAAACATATATAAAAGTACCTGAACCGCTAGGACCTAAACTCATAACTGCAGTAATTCAGGTTAGACCCCCGACTGATAAGGAAACACCCCGTCGGCGGCAAAGTTCCCAGACAGCACAAAGGCAGGTGGTTGACGAACAATGGTCTACTAAGTGAGTACTGTGCTGCTGTCTGATTCCGTCAGTGTCTTCAGGACAGATCTTCAGGGGGCATAGCTTTGGGGGGGTTGTGGTGTTGCACCCTCACCTCCACCATTAAATGTATTCTCTAGTAAATAGCTGGGTAGATGTGCGTTCAGTTGGGCATGATGTCTGTGGGATTTCACCTGGGATTTTTACACGCACACACAGACAACATACACATATGTACTCTTTCTCTCATCTCTATCTTCAAGTTCTTCAAAAATGTTGGCTATTTTACAAAATATTGGGTTTTACATACCCCTGACAATCCACACTGCACTCCCTTTCCACTGCCCCTTAAGCTCCCTCGTGTCCTGCTTGTCATGTATGTATGTTGCCCCAATATGCCAGCGTGATTGTTGGAAAATCTGACGCTCACACCCTCCCAATATTACTGACCAAGCTACGCCCCTGCAGATCTTCACGCGCGTATGTATCACTGCATCACGTGAAGCCGCGGCGGAGCGCGTCCGCCACTTCCGCACAAATTTCACGTTGCACACGCAAGCTCCAAATTACTGTCATGTCACCCGTTTTTCGCTACGGCGCTAGATATACGCTATAATTAATGCGGCCCTCACAGTTGTACTGCCACACGAGCAAACTCAATTAAAAGAAGGCTTGTGTCTGGCACATCACCACTCAGACGACGAACATAAGCGGAGGGCCGCACAAAAGGCCCGATTGTACGACTACAACTGTTAAGCCATTACCTATAATAACATGAAACAAAAGCAACTAAGCGCATTGGTTTCCAATTATCCAAATTAGCACACAAACACGGATCATGTTGCGGGAATACAGTGCGTAAAACCCATCCTTAGAAGTTTGCCATGTTGTAAAATGCGTTTTACGACAGCCTAAGTGCGCGTCCCAGGCAAAGTGTGAGATTCTGCACCCTGAGCACGAAGTGAGCATCCACAACACAAGCTGGTAACATAACTCAGCGAGTTAAACGCTCGCTGTTAAGATGTTTGGGTCATCTTTAGGTCACAGGGTTAGATTTCTGTCAAGGCGGACCAAGTCTTTTACGCTTTCAAGGTCGACAAGTAGAATATGCTCTAAACGGGAACACCTCATATTTACAGTGCTGTGAGATGACGAAAATGGCTGCGGATGCCACATTAGAGCAAGCTGTTTTAGCAACTGGTCCACAATATATTGCTGTATATGTGAAAATATGTGTACTGTAGTTAACCTACAGAATACGAGCCACTCACTTGACGTCAAACAAGACACAGGTTCCAAATTTCAGCAGCCTATAAAAAAAGAATGCGCTTTATTTTTGCGGAGCATGTGAACGGGTTATTAAAGCTTTAATTGTTGGTGCCTTTGGGTTTCAGAAACACTTAGGCTTTTTACAGTTCCACTGATACACTGCAGGAGTTATGGTGCGCGCCACAGCCAAGTATGTGATTTCAATTATCGCGCCCGTGTCTGGGCACGATAATTGAAACCACGTGACGGCCTATTGGTGTCTATTACGCGCACCAAGCGCGTAATAGACACCAATTGGCCGTGGGCGGAGCAATGCGCCCGCCTTTGGCCATAGCGTAAGTCTTTCATTAAAAGACGCACACTAAGGCCAATGGGGTAGCTGAAAAGGAAACGCACACGCACGAGCGTGTGTAATTCCTAAGTCAGCTTAGATTCCCCGTTTTTCACCTACAAAATGCCTCACGCCAGCGCGAGCACAGCTGCGCAGTTCAACGCAGGCCCGAGACCTAAAAATCATATTGATGTTGGTCCAGAAGTTGGAAATACTCCATGTGTGCAAAAAGTTGTGTCTGCATTCATTTTTCAAGTAGTTTAGCCAGCGTGGGGATGTTGGAGATAGGACAGAAGTTATTCAGATCAGAACTGTCTGCATTACGTGTTTTTAGAATGGGGGAAACCTGCGCTGCTTTTAGGCAGTCGGGGATCGTGTCTTGCAACAGAGGGCGTTGACAATCTTTGTCCATAGGGGGATCACGGTATGCTTGATATTTATTTATTTATCTTTGAAGATGGGCGGTAGAAGCTGGTCGCTGAAGTGATTAGATCGGTTGATCGCCAGCAGATTGATGAATATATTTCTCTTTCGCTGAGGGGAGTAAAGGAGTTCCTAGAGGCGTTGTTCTTGGTACTAGTTGTGGAGGGAATGGGCCGCAGCAGCAGCCCTCCTGGAGGTTGAGATAAGAGCCCTCTTTGATTCCAGGTCGATGCTGATACTTTTTGTTTTCTCAATGAAGAAGGTAGCCAATTCATCGCATGAAGGAAGACCATCACCAGTGTCAGAGCGGTTGGGTGTCTTGACCGATTGTTGTTTAACAATTTCAAACAGTTTCTTGGGGCGGTTTTTAGCTTGATTGAGTTGGGTACTGGAGAAGTCAGCCTTAGCTGTCTTGATTTTTTTGCTGTAAGAGTTCCTGACAGATCTAAGGTGAATTCGCTGTTTAGTGGAGGGTAAGGATCTCCAGGATCTTTCAGCTACCCTTAGTTTGCGACGTTCCGAACTAAGGTTGTCGTTGAACCAGGGTTTGGAGATTTTGGAGGAGGCTTTTTTCTTTTTGCTGCCCCAGTAAAGACTGAAATCACCCCAAAAAATATTGTTAATGTCAAATGGGTGGAAATATATTTAATGCACTGCTCGACTAATGACCTTCAAGATGGTCTTTGGCATTAACTCTATTGGTTTGAGAGGGTTCAATATGAGTTCAACCAGGAGGCACTGGAAAATGGAATATCATTTTGTCAGAACACGCTTGGAAAATAAGTTTCTGTGTATCATGCCAACTTCACCTCTTTTTCTTTTTACTTCACGACTGAGGAGGAAGATAAAGTAGTCTATTGGAGAATAAGGCACATAATTGTTTGTGGGGTTGCATCTAGCCAGGCTTCTCTCAAGATCAAAATGTAAAGATACTTGTAGCTACATGCAGTGTGCAGTTGCGCAAGAGGCAATAGAGAAATATATTTTCCAAAATTAACTTAACAAAATGTTGAACCGTACCTCGTCTGTCTGCTAAACATCTTCGAAGAAGTTTGACAGCATCTCGCTTCCCTTGCTTTGCAGCCTGAATCAACCATCCAACAGCAATGCAGTTATTGACTTCCTCATCCTGTTCTTCTGCCAGCTTTAAATAGTATTTGGCAACCTATAACAGAAAAGTTAAACATACGTTTCTTAAATATCACTCAAAGAGAAGACGAACTGACAGGAGGCACAACATGCACACACTAAACCAGCAGCAATAACAACCTGCTCTACTTAGGTAGCCATTTCATACAAGCTGCTGCATTAATAATAGATAGTTTAGGAGAATAGGGTCAGTGTGTTGAGTGCATTTAATGTATTTTTTTAATTTTTACTCTCCAGAAGTAGGTTTGTAAAATGGCCTGAATGCACATCCTATAAAAACCTTCTGAGTTCTACAGAAAGCACTTGAGAACCACATAATTGTTGTTGTGTGCTTATGCAGAATTTCAGATGTGGGAGCTGTGATGTCATCTGTGTGTAAACTGTAAGAAGTATGTACATTGGATGGGGGTGGTGTATGACCCTACCTATTCCCTGAATGGTGTGTCTGATGCAGTTCAATGTGCAAATGGGAAAGTGCTGGCCTATCTCAGGTTTGCTGCATTCCTCCATTTGAGCGAACGAAAGTGTCATCACTCGTTAAGAAAGTCAAACATGGAACCCTGTATTTTCTATGGAACCCTGTATTTTCTATGGAACCTTGTATTTTCGCATGCTTAGGACTCCTGAGGAGTGATTCATGCTTGAAAAATGTTTACTTTGTTGCTTTCCACAACAGTGAACGGATTGAGGTGCTGGCTTTCTTCTCTAGTTTTGTTGCGTTGTCTCAGTCTGAGACCCAGAGGTGGGCGCACCACTGAAAGCTTGAGCCAGGTGGAGCCTAAAGCCTGGCTCTGGCTCAGTTTGAGGTCCCATTGGAACCTCGAGCGCATAACAAGCAGTGTTTTCATACAGCTTCTGCTTGTTACTCTCCCTACACCCATTATGTGGCATGACGCCCAGAGTTGACAACTTTGGAACTGGGGAACCAGGTTTGAGTCTTGGCGTTGAGTTGACTACTTAGGAAGTGGAGAACCAGGTTTGAGTCTAGTCGTTGGCTCAGCATCTTGTGATTCTGGAAAAATCACTTAATCTCCCCATTTCTATAACTAATGAATGTGACCATGTGTAATGTAGCCGGTGCGCTAAATAAAAACTGCAGGAAAATGCAGGGGTAAAAACAAAGCCTTAGCATAAGTAAAAGACAAATAGATACACATTTTCAGTCTGATTGCACAAAGTGAATCTACATAACCTGGGTAAATCACAGCTTCCCTGACTAAATAGTGTGATCTTAGGAAATATTTTATTTTGCAAAAACGTTTTTCTTCATTATCGAGTAAAAAAGCACTTTCAAATATGTCAGTTCAAAATTCCAGTTGCACAAAAACCTACTAGGGTTTATTAAATAGACAATGCTGTTGCTCTATAATAATCTGGGTCATGAACAGGGTTCACATTACAACTGTCTTGCCTCCTAGTTAACTAATGGTTCATGTTTAAAAACGATGAATAAGTACTTCTCAGTGCAGTACCATAATGTGACGTATAAACGTCAACGCTTTCACGTGTTAAAGAAATACACTTTTTCGGATTTTGAAGAGGCTTTATCATGTTTTACGTGATGTTTGTTGTATGATTTACATAGCAAACATTTTCAGGGCTCGGCTCGTGGTCTAAGATCCAAGCCAGACACTTGCTCGGCTCTCCCTGTTAATTTGTGGGCTTTCCCATCTCTAATAAGACCAATGCTAGTTTTATAGTTCATACCTTCGACAAACTGTATTGAAGAGCAAACATGGAGAGCAAATCAGGTCGGAGTTAGCAGTGTTAACTTAAGGATTTTGGGGGCCTTGAGCAAGACATTTTGTGGGACTCTGTTCAGAACTACTTTGAGTTTTATTACACATTTCTCCCTAATTCAAGCCAGCATGATGCCAAAAGTACTGGCTTATATGTTCAACTTTCAGAATCAGGTTCCGACATAAGCAGCTGAAATATGTCTTGCCCAGGAACTCAAAAATCCTTAAGATGACACTGGATAGAGAGCTACAGCCTCCGAGGTAAAAGTAGGTGGCAGAGAGAAAGAGGTTTAGATAGAGAAGAGGAGTAGATAGGGTCAAAAAGACAGAAAGTTCCCCTTCTCAGTGAGCCTCTAGGAAGAGAAGGGACTGGGCAATCACCCACTTTCCACATGACTTAAATCGTCACAGGGAGTTGGACACATAGCTCATCTCCCTAAAGATTGAAACTTTTTCTTCCACCCTCACCAAGCACTGGTCAATTCCGTCCCGTTTATCCATGGGTCAGAGGATTCGGACTCATTTTTCCCATAGAAAGCGAGAGGTTTAACCCAATGCAAGCAGCAATAGTAGTGCTTGTTAAGGTCGTGGTTGCAGGTTATGTAGTCAGTTATGGGAGCCTACTTGTGCATGTGTCTTATCATTTAGTGTATGTTTTTACCAGCTCTGTCCAAGCACACCGCTTAGTGGAAGCAATTATGAGCTGGTTTGTTGGTGATGCTCCACCCCTACCCTGGTTAGCCCATCCTGAGCACCGGGCATGGGAGGTGCCTCATCATAACCTGCGGACCCTGTCCACTGCCCTGGTTAGAAGGAGTAGGACGAGGAGCCTTGCCAAGAATCGGTACAGCAACAAGACACTGGAGGCAAGCTGAGCAGAAAAAGTCTTATGATACATACACATTCAATGCTGTAGGGTGGAGAGTGTACACTGGAGGCAAGCTGAGCAGAAGAAGTCTTATGATACATACACATTCAATGCTGTAGGGTGGAGAGTGTACACTGGAGGCAAGCTGAGCAGAAGAAGTCTTATGATACATACACATTCAATGCTGTAGGGTGGAGAGTGTACACTGGAGGCAAGCTGAGCAGAAGAAGTCTTATGATACATACACATTCAATGCTGTAGGGTGGAGGGTGTACACTGGAGGCAAGCTGAGCAGAAGAAGTCTTATGATACATACACATTCAATGCTGTAGGGTGGAGAGTGTACACTGGAGGCAAGCTGAGCACAAGAAGTCTTATGATACATACACATTCAATGCTTCAGGGTGGAGAGTGTACACTGGAGGCAAGCTGAGCACAAGAAGTCTTATGATACATACACATTCAATGCTTCAGGGTGGAGAGTGTACACTGGAGGCAAGCTGAGCAGAAGAAGTCTTATGATACATACACATTCAATGCTGTAGGGTGGAGAGTGTACACTGGAGGCAAGCTGAGCAGAAGAAGTCTTATGATACATACACATTCAATGCTGTAGGGTGGAGAGTGTACACTGGAGGCAAGCTGAGCAGAAGAAGTCTTATGATACATACACATTCAATGCTTCAGGGTGGAGAGTGTACACTGGAGGCAAGCTGAGCAGAAGAAGTCTTATGATACATACACATTCAATGCTTCAGGGTGGAGAGTGTACACTGGAGGCAAGCTGAGCACAAGAAGTCTTATGATACATACACATTCAATGCTTCAGGGTGGAGAGTGTACACTGGAGGCAAGCTGAGCACAAGAAGTCTTATGATACATACACATTCAATGCTTCAGGGTGGAGAGTGTACACTGGAGGCAAGCTGAGCACAAGAAGTCTTATGATACATACACATTCAATGCTTCAGGGTGGAGAGTGTACACTGGAGGCAAGCTGAGCAGAAGAAGTCTTATGATACATACACATTCAATGCTGTAGGGTGGAGAGTGTACACTGGAGGCAAGCTGAGCACAAGAAGTCTTATGATACATACACATTCAATGCTGTAGGGTGGAGAGTGTACACTGGAGGCAAGCTGAGCAGAAGAAGTCTTATGATACATACACATTCAATGCTTCAGGGTGGAGAGTGTACAGTATGTGCTATTTGTGGTGTTCGCATGCTTTAAATATACATTGGCTGGTCACTTTCGATGCAGGGCATCAAGACTCACTCCCAAAGAGAAGAGCCTGGTTAGAAACCGATCTGCTTTTAATCTTTTCATCGAGGACAGCCCCTGCTCCCTAAAACATGGTATGGATCCCAGAGGGTCGTCTTGTCCGGCTAAGCACTGCACAGGCCACCTCTTTATGAGGGGCATCTGCTGATCGGGTATCACAGCTTAATATAACCCAGCACCGCCTCCCTATGTTGGAATAGAGAGCTTCCGTTTTCATAAATGTGAAAAATAAAAAATAGAAAAGTATCATAAAAACAGAAAGATGATTCAGGGATCACTTGCCTTCTTCTCCCTACCCGATTTAAAAAAACGTCGCACTTGAACCAAGCAATTCAGCTTTAAAAACTGCGAATGCTGGTTCTTAATTGCGATGAACGATGTGAGGCAGTTTCTAGCCCCGTGCTGTCAGCATCCTGAGAAATGTGATCTGGTGCTGCTCAGACGCCGCGCGCTCAAGTGCAGCCCATGCGTTGGACCCATCTCATCTGGAAAGGTGCGCCAGGGAATGCAAGAGCGCACATTAAGGGAGGGGAGGCCAGCAAAGCTGTCGGATGGAAGCCGCTGTCCGATTCCTGGGAAAAGACGCGTTCAATGCACGCGCTTCCCGAGGACGCCTTGCACTGTGGACTAAGTCAGGAAACTGTCACACTGGCTTTATAAGACACGCTTCAGAAAGCAGCGCCGGCCTTCAGCGAAACTACACTACAGCCAGTCTTCAAATAAATATCTGGTGCAATCCGATACAGCAGGGGCCGTAAGGCAATAAACGAGCTCTAGCTCTGACTGCTCCAGCAGCCAATGCAACCGAGGTCTCGCAACCAAACACCAACAAGTAAACTCCAACCGGCCGGGGCTAGTGCAAGCCAAGGAGAAATATTCTTATTCAAACTACGAGTGGCGGCAGGACGGTCTGAACAGAGGTCGTTGTGGCGAATTACTAATGCAGTTGCTTGTTAACAGGTTCAAGATTGATTTGCATATGGCTGGGTCTGAACTGGAATGCTGTGGCGTGCAAAAAAGAAACAATGGATTTAACCCAGATCTGGGGGTGAATGCTTGATTGTCGCCTTAAGCGGGAAGGGTATACCCAGATGTGGGTCCCATACTCGCTACGCCACCAGATTCAAGCTATCCTGGCTGATGAGGGGTGAAACCCCGGAACCAGTCCTAGGATGCTTGTTTCTGCTCCAGCTCCAGGGAGGACCTGGCCTGGCAGTTTGGGCTGGACTTTTCCCATGGGGAACAGGGTCAAGACTGATTTGCATATTGCTGGGTCTAAACTGGTATGGCGTGGCGTGAAAAAAACCCAATGGATTTAACCTAGATCTGTGACTGGAGGTGAATGTCTGATTGATTCAGCATTCCGTCCATCATCTGTTCTTTTTACATTAAACGCAGCTACTCGCGTCAGTGCCCGTGCCAATTGGCCATTAATCCAAAATATAATGTTTCAAAAAACATGTATTTCAGATTTTTTTTTTTCTTTTCGAACCCTCTTGTATATAATTTACTATATACTTCTTTTGTGGGCTTATAGGGATTACTTGCTTTTCATTTGTTTGTTTCAGTGTTCTAAAAACATCCTTGCTAGCTAGTGGTAAATCCTTCCTCTTTGTCCCTCCTTTTCACCCTCTGTTTACTCCCACAGACCAGTGCACCAGTGCTTGTACCCTTCCACCTGTCCCACTGTAGCATCTGTTTAGGGACTACTTTTCCCTCTCTCTAAAAGCATTTGACAAGAGCGCTCAATGTCTTCAGTCGCTACAGGTCCGTTTCTGTAAACAGGGCTGTAAATCATGTTCTCTTCTTCTTACAGTCGCTCAGTGGCGTAGATAGAGCTTTTGCTGCCCAGAACGGTCCCTGAGTTTGATGCCCCTCATACACACCAAAAATACTACAGTGGCACTAACTGGAGTACTGGTTCACGGACTGCTGCTAAGTGCATAGGAACCTGGCGGCTCCCCTGTGAAAAAAGGAGGCGACCAGCAGTAGGGCGGTGATACTTGTTTACTTGCACAGAGGTGGCCGCCTGCTCACTGGTTCCCTCTCTTGCACTGCCTGCACGTCCACCACCTTCTCGTCACATTCCAAATCATTTGTGTGCCACTCTCCTCAGCAATGACCCCTGTTTGAGCCCCACTCCTCCTGCCCTACCACAGACACCGCGCTTTTCAGGGGGTGGTGCCAATCACATCACATGAAGTGCCGCCACTGCCCAAAAAGTGCTACCTGGGGCAGACCACCTGCTCCGCCCACCTCCCAACCTCCCCAGCTACGCCACTGTATTCGCTGTACATTCAAAGGCCGAGTTCAAATGTTGGAGGCTGTTTTCCGAGAGCGCCTGTTTCCACTCACCCATCCGCCCCGCAAAGAGAATCATGCCCTGTTTATAATGATTTCCGGTTATGCTCGGCAGATGTGCAGAGAAAATTGCTACCGTTATGATTTTTAATGACTATTGCCCCAACATAAGATGGCGGCCGCAAGCGCGATGACATCATTAACGGCATAACAAAGCTGACTTGTTTTTTGTAGCACACATTTTGATTACAGTCACGTTTTAAGAAGTCTTTGTCGTTTAGTTGCAGGCTGGACCACGCAGGGCAGTGACTTCCAATGGGTTTTCTGAGAGTGTCGTGTAAAAATGTTGGCACGGTACATATCCTATTTCTGTCATCCCGCGGCTCTCCTGCCCTGCCGTCCTGTATTTGCTTTGACGCACATTACCACAGTTGTGATTACAACAACAAACTCAGCACAGTGTGCTGTCTGATGACTCGTTTACACCCTTGCATCACCCTCTGTTTACCATCAAAGACTCGTGCTCCATCAGCTCCCTGTTTTTCTGTTCCCTCTGCGAAGAGTGAACTGGGCTCACGGTACATGTGCTTGCCTTATGCTTTATGAGTAGGGGTGGGCAGAGAACTCCGCTCCGCCAGCGGCTCAGCAGACGGAGCACAAGCCCCAGGTCCGGTCCCAGCAGCCGAACCCTAGCCAGGCCCGGGAGAGCCTCCCTGGGCCCTGATGGACCCCCGTCCCCAGTGCCCAGACCCTCGGCTGGCTTGCAGGACAGGGGGCTCCTGCACCCTGGGGCCCTCCATACGGAGCTCAAGCCCCGGGCACGGTCCCAGCTTCCAAACCCTAGCCAGGCTGGGGAAGAGCCTCCCCGGGCCCCGGTGGACCCTCGTCCCCAGCGCCCAGACCCTTGGCTGGCTTGCAGGACAGGGTGCTCCTGCACCCCGGGGCCCACCGGATGGAGCTCAAGCCCCGGGCCCAGCTTCTGAACCCTAGCCAGGCCGGGGAGAGCCTCCCCGGGTCTCGGCTGGCTTGCAGGACAGGGGGGCTCCCACACCCTGGGGCCCACCGGACAGACCTCAAGCCCCGGGCCCGGTCCCAGCTTCCGAACCCTAGCCAGGCTGGTAAGAGCCTCACCAGGACCCAGTGGACCTCCGTCCCCAGTGCCCAGACCCTCGGCTGGCTTGCAGGACTGGGGGCTCCCACAGCCCGGGGCCCACCGGACGGAGCTCAAGCCCTGGACACCGTCCCAGCTTCCCAAGCCAGGCCGGGGAGATCCTCCCCGGGCCCCGGTGGACCCCCCTCCCTAGGCCCCAGTGGACCCCTGGGCGGTACGGAACATCCGCAGGTCGCTGCCATCCAAGACTGGGCCCAGGCGTCGCCTGCTCAGGGCTTCTCCAAGCTCTTCAGGGTCTCCGGCTCAGCCCTCCTTTCATGCAGGGCTGGCCTCCTGCCGATCCTCGCCCCGGAGACAGCGGGGAGCTAGGGAGTCTTCCCCGCTCTGCAGGCTCCCTGCCTTGGCTACTGACTGTCACTTCCCACACCCAGACCCCTGGGCGTCCGGGTGCTGACTCGGGCAGGTGTGCCTTCCACCTTCCCAGAGTCCGGGGGGCTGGTACCAAGGAGGGTTAAGCACAGGCCACGTCCTCTCCCCGCCGGCCTACCCGGGGAGACATTTTCCTCGACTATTAAGCCCCCATCTAGTGGGGGCGTACAAAACCCTGGGGAAGGACAGAAGTTGGAATCAGCCTGGCCAGCCAGCAGGCCGGCCATCCGGTCACCCAGCCCGCAGGGCCATCCGGTCGCCCGGCCCGAAAGGGCCATCTGGTTGCCCAGGCCCGGCAGGGCCATCTGGTTGCCCAGGCCCGGCAGGGCCATCTGGTCGCCCAGGCCCGGCAGGGCCATCTGGTCGCCCAGGCCCGGCAGGGCCATCTGGTCGCCCAGGCCCGGCAGGGCCATCTGGTCGCCCAGGCCCGGCAGGGCCATCTGGTCGCCCAGGCCCGGCAGGGCCATCTGGTCGCCCAGGCCCGGCAGGGCCATCTGGTCGCCCAGGCCCGGCAGGGCCATCTGGTCGCCCAGCCCGCAGGGCCATCTGGTCGCCCAGCCCGCAGGGCCATCTGGTCGCCCAGCAAGGTGACCAGATGGCCTGGGACGACACATCGCCCAGAGAC
Source organism: Triturus cristatus (assembly GCF_964204655.1). NCBI lineage: Eukaryota > Metazoa > Chordata > Amphibia > Caudata > Salamandridae > Triturus > Triturus cristatus. Next base: position 1,009,820,177 of record NC_140582.1, on the reverse strand, counting down.
AGACGGATCCAGTCCGATGACAGCAAGGATGGCGAGGCGCTCCAAGGCCGCAGCTCGGGAGGCTCCTTCCCCGGGGCTGCTCACTTCCCTGCTCGACTTGCTTGGGAGCAGTGGGAAGGGCGGGGAAGGGGCCCTGGCAGCCCAGGCCATCTGATCACCCTGCTGACCCGCAAGGGATGGTGGCCCCCATCCCTGCACCCCGGTGGGGACGGGAGGGGGAGGCCCCCGTGCCAGAGGGCATGTGGCAGAGGCGGCCTCCCGCAGGCCCGCATCGCCCCCTCCACGTCCCTCCCGCCGACCCGGCGGCAGAGGGACCCACCCCTGAGTGTGGTGGAGGACGGCGTCCGCGAGCGCTCACTAACGGAGAGACAAAAGCTTGGCTCAGAGGATGACTTTCAATAGATCGCAGCGAGGTAAGCGGCTCTGCTACTTACGAAACCCTGACCCAGAATCAGGTCGTCTTCAAAGGATATAGCACCGGGTGCCCCATGAACATGCGGTGCACTAAGGGCAATGTATGCGGCCCCCTTCAGTCCTTGCTCCGGTCCCCAATCGAGCGGTACTACGCAACGGTCTCTCTCTCTCTCTCTCTCTCTCTCTCTCTCTCGAGAGAGAGAGAGAGAGAGAGAGAGAGAGAGAGAGAGAGAGAGAGAGAGAGAGAGAGAGAGAGAGAGAGAGAGAGAGAGAGAGAGAGAGAGAGAGAGGCCGGCTATCCCAGGCCAACAGAGGCTCCATGGCACTGCGGTATCGTTACGGTTTAGGGGGGATTCGGACTTAGAGGCATTCAGTCATAATCCCACAGATAGTAGCTTTTCCCCATTGGCTCCTTAGCCAAGCACATACAAGTGTCTGAACCTGCGGTTCCTCTCGTACTGAGCAGGATTACTATTGCAACAACACATCATCAGTAGGGTAAAACTAACCGGCCTCCACGACGCTGGGATCCAAGAGAAGGCCCTTGACTGGACCACCTCCTTCCTCTCCGGCAGAACCCAGAGCGTCCGTCTCCCCCCTTTCTGCTCCGAAGCCACAGAGATCTTCTGCGGCGTACCCCAGGGCTCTTCCCTCAGCCCAACACTGATCAACATCTACATCTACATGGCACCGCTCGCCCACGTCGCCCGACTGCACGACCTCAAAATCATCTCCTACGCCGACGACACCCAGCTGAACCTTTCCCTCACCAAGGACCCCCCACACCGCCAAAACCAACCTCCACGAAGGAATGAAAGCAGTCGCCGAGTCGAAGATGAACAGCCGACTGAAACTAAACTCGGACAAGACTTCTCATCCTCGGATCCACCCCCTCGGCCTGGGACGACTCCTGGTGCCTGACCGCACTGGGATCAGCTCCAACACCCACCGACAACGCACGCAACCTAGGGTTCATCCTCGACTCCACCCTCTCCATGACTAAGCAAGTCAACACCATCTCATCCTCCTGCTTCAACACCCTCTGCATGATCCGCAAGATCTACAAGTGGATCCCCACCGAGATGATCAGTCTCCCAGGCTCTCGTCAGCAGCAGGCTGGACTACAGTAACGCCCTCTATGCAGGAGTCACGGCCAAACTCCTGAAACTACTTCAACGCATCCAGAACGCCTCTGCACGCCTGATCCTCGTCATCCCTCACCGCAGCCACATCACCCCCCACCTGAGAGCCCTGCCCTGGCTCCCCATCAACAAGAAGATAACCCTCAAGCTCCTCACCCACGCACACAAGGCACTCCACAACACCGGACCAGCGTACCTCAACAGACTCAGCTTCTACACCCACACCCGCCAGCTTCGCTCCGCCGACCTCGCCACAGTCCCCCGCATCTGAAGAGCGACCTCCGGTGACAGATCGTTCTCCCACCTCGCCGCCAAGACCTGGAACACCCTCCCCATCCACCTACGGCAGACCCAAGACCTGCTGACCTTCAGAAGACTCCTCAAGACCTGGCTCTTCGAGCAGTAGTAGCAGTCCTCCCCACCCCCCCCCCCCCCAGCACCTTGAGACCCTCACGGGTGAGTAGTGCGCTTTACAAATGTTTCTGATTGATTGATTGATTGATTGAACCAGCTACTAGATGGTTCGATTAGTCTTTCGCCCCTATACCCAGGTCGGATGACAGATTTGCACGTCAGGACCACTACGGACCTCCACCAGAGTTTCCTCTGGCTTCGCCCTGCCCATGCATAGTTCACCATCTTTCAGGTCCTATCACACACGTTCATGCTCCACCTCCCCGACAGAGCAGGCGAGACGGGCCGGTGGTGTGCCCGCCGCTGAAAGCACGGTGGGGTCCCACCTCAGCTGGCGCACTCCAGCCCTCACCTTCATTGCGCCACAGGGTTTCGCTCAGCCCTCCAACTTACGCACGTGTTAGACTCCGTGGTCCATGTTTCAAGACGGGTCGGTGGGTAACAGACATCGCCGCAGACCCCTGGTGCCCGGCATGGGCCACCCCGCCCAGTGGCGCGACGCGGTCGGGGCACACTAAGCACAGTCTGCCTCAGTCGACAGTCGCGTCCCGTCCCCCCTTCCCCACCATGGCGCGCCCGGAGGGGCAGCCGGGCGCAGGTGCCCGGAGGAGGTCACGGAGGCCGTCGAATCTCCCTTGGCCCCGCGGACATGGCAAAGCTACTACCAGGGGGCTGTAACACCCTCCGCCGGAGCGGAGGGCCACCTGCCACACAGAAGACTTCCCAGCCGACCAGGAGCTGGGTGTGGCGCAACACCACGGAGGAAATGCACCCTGCGGGGGCCGGGTAGCGCCCGGGCACCGGTCCGATGGAGGGGATCCGGAACTCCCAGGCCACCGACCTTCCCGCCATGGTATATCTTCCAGGCGGACTGCATGGACCCCACCCGTTTACCTCTTGATGGTTTCACTCCCTCTTGAACTCTCTCTTCCAAGTTCTTTTCACTTTCCCTTACGGTGCTTGTTGGCTATCAGTCTCGCACCCGTATTTAGCCTTAGATGGAGTTTACCACCCGGTTTGGGCTGCATTCCCAAGCAAGCCGACTCCGAGAAGACCCGATCCCGGCTTGCCGGGGGCCGCTACCAGCCTAACACCGTCCGCGGGGTGAGCCTTGATCAGAAGAACTTAGGCACCCTGAGAAACACCGGGGAGTCGGTCTTCTGTAAGCCACATTTCCTGCGCCCGCCGCCGGGCGGGGATTCAGTGCTGGGCTCTTCACTCACCGTTACTAGGGGACTCCTGGTTCGTTTATCTTCCTCCGCTTAGTAATGTGCTTAAATTCAGCGGGTCGCCACGTCTGATCTGAGGTCTTAGTCGAAAAAACGCCAAAGCGTCGGGGGAGCCACAGGGGAAGGCCAGGCCCCTGCTAGAGCAGGAGCTGGGCTCATAGCAGCGCGTGCCCTCTCTCTCCGGATCGGATCTGCAGGGCTTTGCCTTCCCTGTGAAGCCAGCCGCGGAGGGGGGCGCCCGAGGCACGTGCGCACAGACAGCCGGTGGGACATCACAGACAGCCACACGCAGTCAGGCGCCCGGGGACGGGGCCAGGCAGACCGGTCTCCAGCCCAGAGGCTAGGCACACCGGCGGCATACCTCCGTGATAGGGACCGGTGAGGGACCCTGCCACGGGCCATCGGTGGACTGACCTTGTGGGGGGACAAAGGGAAGCGGAGCTAATCCTGCGATGACCCCAGCCACCTCCCGGGAAGCCCGGGGGCAATTGACGATCGAGCGACCCTCAGACAGGCGTAGCCCCGGGAGGAACCCAGGGCCGCAAGGTGCGTTTGAAGTGTCAACGATCAATGTGTCCAGCAATTCACACTCATTCTCGCAGCTAGCTGCGTTCTTCATCGACGCGCGGGCCAAGCGATCCACCGGCAAGAGTCACCGGCATCTTTTTGAAAACGTTCGCCCAACTGCAGGCGCAGGAGAGGTGGGAGGAAGGCGACGCCTGTCCGGGCGCCCCATTCAAGGCTTGCCCCTCTGGGAGTCAGACTGCCCCATTGGGAGAAAAAAAAGTGTTACGAGGCGCTCGGCCCGGAAGTCCCCCCCACCCACCCGCAGGCAAGATGAGGGCTCTCGGAGTGACGGGAGCAGGCAGCCCCACCGTCGCCGGTCCCTCCCAGAGTAACCAGGAGGGACCGCATGGGTCTTTAAACCCCTCAGCCCAGCCGCACAGGACCAGGTCGAAGCGGGTACCTGGCATCGAGGGAGGATCGCCCCACCTGCACGTCAGCCATCCGTCTCCAGGTTGCCCGAGCCATGCTGGCGAGTTGCTCTCCCCACGATTGCCCAGGTTGGAGGTGCCAGAAGGGCTCCCCATCCTGCACGCCTCCCACCGAGAGGAACCGGGGTCCCCTCGCAGGCCCTTGGTTCCTTCCCTTCCAAAGTCAAAGTCAAAATCAGAGAGACTTGTTAAGTGCACAAATCACCGGAAGATCTCATGGCGCTTGCGGGACTCCATTGGGCTGAAGGTCATATCTATTCTTCACTATTGCTGATCAAATAGCCAAGTTTTTAATTCTTTCCGGAAATGTTTGTTTTGGACAATGAGTGGAAATGGGACGGAAGCTTATTACAGGGACGGGGATCAAGAAAGGAAAAGGATCATCCCCCACTTTGTGCAGTGCGGATTCGAAGTGGGGTTAGGAGAGATTTTGAACTAGATCTTAACAGTCTTCCTGGCTGGTATCGGTTAAGCTTTTTCGCTAGATAACAAGGTCCAGTGCCATATATGATCTTGTGGGTGAGGCATAGGATCTTAAAATGGCCTCTCTTTCTTACAGGAAGCCAATGGAGGGTCCTCAGACTAGGGGCTGAAGGAGATCTAGATGGCAGATTCAGAATAAGTCGGTCAGCGGTGTTCTGCAGGATCTGTAGTTTGGAAAAAAGATCTTCGTTAAGGGAAGCCAGCAAAGCATTCCCATAATCCAGTCGGCTTACAATTAGACCCTGCACCAGAGATTTCCTAGCTTCAATAGATAGCCATTTAAAAATTTTACGAAATTCCGCAGGATGCCATAGCAAGTGCCTAATACAAGGTTGACGTGGGTAGTCATGGATAGTTTATTATCGATGGTTATTCCAAAATTACGGGATTGGGGATGGGCATAAGCCCAATTCCTGTGGCCACCAATTGTTAGGCCAATACTCTTCAGTCCTGCCAAACAAGATGATCTCCGTTTTACTGCCATTGAGCTGTAATTTGTTATTGCCCATCCAGTTGTTATGGATCATGCAGTTTTTAAACCGGGTCATTGTATCTGCAGGGTCGGGACCAAACGTGATCAACAGCTGAGTGTCATCAGCATAAGACACGGCCTCAAAACCATAGGACCTGATTACCCTGGCCAAAGGTGTTACATAGAGATTAAAAAGCATAGGGCTTAAGATGGATCCCTGGGGAACTCCTATGCTTACCAACCTACTCCGTGAGGCAAGGGTATCTATGTGTACAGTGGTTGAGCGGTCTTCCAGGCCGCCCTGCCGTGCGAGAGGGACTGCTCCTCAGTCGCCCGAAGCCCGGTCAGGCCATGACTTGGGCGCGGGAGGACCCAGGCGGTGGAAGGGCATTTCGAGGGGGGCGGGTGGTACCATCCCAGGGAGGCACTGCCATTCGGTTTTCCCCCACCACGGGGGTAGTGCTGGGTGAACATAGGTTCCGTCTCGGAGGGCCTACCACTGAGCCCCTCCTGGAGAGGGACAGGGGACGGGGTTCGCCCCGTCCCCGGTCCCTCATGCATTGGTCGGGTCCTCCACGGTGGAAGAGGCCAGCCGAAGGCCCGGTCCTCACCCCAGCGCCCCAAGCGGCCACGGACCTGTCCGCCGGCCGGGGCGCGCCAGGGCAAGGCCAGGCCTTGTGCCTACAGTGTGCTTGCAGGAGGCAGCCGAGGGCTTTGGGCTGGTGTCGACAGTCATTCAGGCCGCTCCGACGTTAATGATCCTATCGCAGGTTCACCTATGGAAACCTTTTTACAACTTTTACTTCCTCTAGATAGTCAAGTTTGATCGTCTTCTCGGCGCTTCACCATGGCCGTTACCGACCCCGGCGGGACCGATCTGAGGACCTCACTAAACCATCCAATCATTAGTAGCGACAGAGGGTGTGTACAAAGGGCATGGACTTAATCAACGCAAGCTTATGACCCGCACTTACTGGGAATTCCTCGTTCATGGGAAATAATTGCGATCCCCAATCCATATCACAAACAGGGTTCAGCGGGTTACCCGCACCTGTCGGCGAAGGGTAGACACACGCTGATCTGTTCAGTGTAGAGTGTGTGCAGCTCCGGAAATCTAAGGGCACCACAGACCTGTTATTGCTCGATCTTGTGTGGCAGAACGCCACTTGTCCCTCTAAGAAGTCGGACGCCGAACACTGGGGAGTCGTGTAACTAGATAGCATGCAGCAGTCTTGTTCGTTATCGGTATTAACCAGACAAATCGCTCCACCAACTAAGAACGGCCATGCACCACCACCCACAGAATCGAGAAAGAGCTATCAATCGGTCAATCCTTTCCGTGTCCGGGCGAGGTTTCCCGTGTTGAGTCAAATTAAGCCGCAGGCTCCACTCCTGGTGGTGCTTTCGCTTTGGTTCGTCTTGTGCCGGTCCAAGAATTTCACCTCTAGCGGCACAATACGAATGCCCCCTGCCATTCCTCTTAATCATGGCCCCAGTTCCAAAAACCAACAAAATAGAACCAGACTCCTATTCCATTATTCCTAGTTGAATTAGTCAGGCGACCGACCTGCTTTAAACATTCTGATTTTTTCAAAGTAAACGCATCGGTCCCCAGGACACTCAGTCAAGAGCATCAAGGGGGCACTGAGAGGCGGGGGCACTGAGAGGCAGGGGCTGGGACAGGTGGTAGCTCGCATTGCGGCAGACCACCAGCTCGATCCCAAGATCCAACTACGAGCTTTTTGACTGCAGCAACTTTAATACACGTTATTGGAGCTGGAATGATCGCGGCTGCTGGCACCAGACTTGCCCTCCAATGGATCCTCATTAAAGGATTTAAAGTGTACTCATTCCAATTACAGGGCCTCGAAAGAGTCCTGTATTGTTATTTTTCTTTACTACCTCCCCGAGTCGGGAGAGGGTAATTTGCGCACCTGCTGCCTTCCTTGGATGTGGTAGCCGTTTCTCAGGCTTCCTCACTGGAATCGAACCCTGATTCCCTGTTACCTGTGGTCACCATGGTAGGCACAGAAAGTACCATCGAAAGTTGATAGGGAAGACATTCGAATGTAGCGTCACCGTCACGGGGACGTGCGATCGGCCCGAAGTTATCTAGAGTCATCAAAGTGGCACGGAGAGCCCGGATTGATCTTAGTCTCAAATACACGTATCCTGGGAGGTCAGCGCTCGTCGGCATGTATTAGCTCTAGAATTACCACAGTTATCCAAGTAACAGATGGAGCGATCAAAGGAACCATAACTGATTTAATGAGCCATTCACAGCTTCACTGTACTGGCCGTGTGTACTTACACGTGCATGGCTTAATCTTTGAGACAAGCATATGCTACTGGCAGGATCAACCAGGTAGTCGCACCTTCTGATGGGGTAGGTTCGGGAGCGGTGTGCCCGTCTCCCCAACCAGCAACCTTCGCACACCCCGACCAGCAACCTTCGCACACCCCGACCAACAACCTTTGCACACCCCTCCCTCTCGGGAGTCTGCTAGGGGAAGGAGCTCACCCGCCTGAGGCGGAGGGCTCGCTGGAGGGGTGCGGTCGTACGGGCACCGGTGGGCCCAGCTGTCTCCCCCACAGAGGCGGACCGAGGCGCAGCCTGAGCGAGACACAGGGGTGCCAAAGTCAGACTTCAGCAGCCCTCAGAACAGTTGTTCCGAGCTGCTGCGGAAATGCGCTGGGCAGAGAGGTGTGACGGCATGGCGCATGGGGCCTACGGACCTGCCGGACGGCAGCGTCCGAGAGCCTGGCGCCACCCAACCCCTTCCGCTCGGTTCGGACCACTGGTGGGCATGAGCTGCCGGGACCTCGGCCTTCGCTCTGCTGTGTAGGGTGAAGGGCCTCCCACCAGGGGACAGGCCCTTGAGTCGGACGGTCCATGCAGGGTGGAAGCTCTTTGCTTGAAACAACAGCCGAGGCTGGCCAAGTAGTCCATACCTAAACAGACCGAGAGTGCCTAATCGATAGGAGTACGGCTAGGGCCTCCCCTGGCAGGCCGCCCTGCACGGGGGGGGGATGCTGGCTTTGCGTCCCTGCCTGCTCCCAGGGCGAGCAGGCTCGGGGGAAAGGCCCATCGGGAAAGGCCAGAGAGGCAGGCGCGGACCCGGGCCGCTGTGGGCCCGGCAGGCACGGGTCCTGCCTTCACCTGTCTCAGAATCACCGGACCTCACAGAGGTCTGGCTGACCCTCTCCCTAGTAATCCGGAGGAAAACTACCCACCCCCTTCTGGTAATCTGTGCGCACCGAGTGACACAGGGGACCAAAGGCGCGAACGTGCCCGACCTCCTGGAGCCCTCGCTGGGATCGGGGTGGTAAATGAGCCCTCATCTGAACTTCCAGAGAAGCCCGGCCATCTGGTCACCCCATTGGAAAGCATTGCGAGCGATCAGATGGCCGAGGGGATAGCTGCTACCAGATGGCAGAGGGAAAAGGCGCGACCAGCTGGCTGGGCTCGAAGGGCGGCCATCTGGTCGCTCTGTGCCCCAACGAAAGGGTGAGCGGGAGCCAAAGCATGGGGGGGCCAGAGGTCCGGGCCCCAGCTGGGCCTCAACCATGGGACTGCGAGGGAGGGGGGGCGGCGGTCCCTCCGACCCGGGGCCCACAGACACCTTGACAAGCAGGCGAATCGGGGGAGGTCTGCACTGGACCGACAGACCTCCGTCCCAGGCCCTTGGCATAGCGGCAGGCTGGGGGACGGGGCCCAGGGCTGGAGCACCAGACCCAAGGCCCGGCGGGGTCCCTGGACCCAGCCGGGGCTCCCGGGCCTAGAGGGGCAGGGGAAGCTACCTGGGACCACGTCCCGGGCACCATGCCTCGCGGCAGGCCCGAGGACGGAGCCTGAAGTGGGGGGCCGCCCTCCCCGGGGCCCCTAGCTCCTGAACTAAGCCAAGCATGGGGGGCTCCCCGGGCAAGACGGAACCCCGTCTCGGGCCTTTGGCATAGCGGAAGGCCGGGGGATGGGACCCAGGGCTGGAGCACACGACCCTGGGCCCAGTGGGGCCCCTGGACCCATCCAGGGTTCCCGGGCCCAGAGGCACAGGGGAAGCCTCCCCGGGCCAGCGGGCAGGCCCAAGGACGGAGCCCAGGGTGGGGAGGCTGCCCTCCCCGGGGCCCCGGCTGGAGCTCCTGAACCCAGCCAAGCAGGGTGACCCTCCCCGGGCCCGGCGGAACCCCGTCTCGGGCTGCTGGCAGGGCGGCAGGCCAGGAGACTGAGCCTGGGGCCCCTGGACCCCGTAGGGGCTCCCAGGCAGAAGCGAGGACTCCCCGGGCACTCGGGCTCCCATCTTGGGTACCACACCACACGTTGGGCCGGGAGAAGGAGCCCCGGGCTGGGGGGTGCATCCTGGCCTGTCCGGCAGCCGGCTGAGGACCGCTAAGCCAAGAGGGGTTTTGAAGTACCCTGTCCCTAGTAATCTGGAGGAAGGGTACCCCTCTTTCTGGTAACCCGTGCGCACCACGAGACTGAGGGTACCCAATGCGCGGACACACCCGACCTCCTGGAGCCCTGGCTGGGATCAGGCAAACAAGCCCTCATCGGGACTTCTAGGGCAGCCCGGCTATCTGTTCACCCCATTGGGAAGCTTTGCGCGCGACCAGATGGCCGAGGGGTAAGGTGCGACCAGATGGCTGGGCCTGAAGGATGCCAATCTGCCTGCCCGAGCCTTCGCGGGAGGGCTCCCGCCTGCCCTTCAGAGGGCTCGGGAGCTCTGCGTCCCGGGGGCTCGGTGACCCCAGCTGGGCCTCGGGCCCGGAGCTGCAGACGGGGGTCCCCGACGGACCTCTGACCAGGGGTCCCCCTGGGCACCATGACAGGTGGGCAAAGTAGGAGGGAGGCCTGCTCAGACCCGACGGACCCCCATCCTGGGACAATGGCGAAGCAGGGGGAACGGAGTCCGGTCCCCTAAGCCTGGCCGGAGGTCTCGGGACCGGCACGCGCAAGGGAGACCTCCTCAAGGCCCGCGTCCCAGGTGCCCTGCCACGCAGCAGGTCCAAGGACGGAGCCCGGGGTGGGGAGGGCACCCTCCACCCCAGAGCCACCAAGGGCCCCTGCTGGAGCTCCTGAACCCAAACCGAGCTGGGGAACGCCCAGCAGGCCCTGGGCCCATGGTGGAGTGGAGGACAGAGCCCAGTGTAGGGAGTGCCCGGCCAGAGCTCTCGGGCGTGGATGCCCAAGGGAGGACCGCCCGGGCCCGATAGAGCCCGTCCTGGGCACTTTCCCATGCGGCAGGCCTGATGACGGAGCCCCGGACAGGGGGGGGGGGGGGGAAGGTGGTGCCTGGTCCCAGCACATCTGGTCCCCGGCTGAGAACCGCCAGTCCGGGAGCGGCTCCGGCATACCCTGTCCCTAGTAGTCCGGAGGAAAGCTACCCTTCCTTCTGGTAACCCGTGCGCACAAAGTGACGGAGGGGACCCAGGGCACGGGGCGCCTGGCCTCCTGGAGCCCTGGCTGGGATCGGGGAGGGAGGCGAGCCCTCATCGGGACTTCCAGGCCGGCCCGACCATATGGTCGCCCCATTGGAAAGCTTTGTGAGCGACCAGATGGGCAAGGGGAAAGGTGCGACCAGATGGCCGGGCCCAAAGGACGCCATCTGCCCACCCTAAGCCTTCACCGGAGGGCTCCCTCCTGCTCATGCAGGGCTACAGGGCTCTGCGTCCCGGGGGCTTGGAGACCCCAGCTGGGCCTCAGGCCCGGGGCTGAGAATGGTGGTCCCGTCGGACCTCCGACCCTGGCCCATGACGGAGCTTAACCCATCCCTGGGCCAGGCCGCACGGGGAAGGGCTTCACAGGCCTGCGTCGGGCTACCAAGGGCCCCAGCCTATGCTCCTGAACCCAGTCCGAGCCCATGGCGTGGGACGGAGCCCGGGGTGGGAGCACCCAGCCAGAGCTCTCGGGCCCGGCCCAGGGGAGGACTGCACGGGACCGATGGAGCCTGTCCCAGGCACTTTGCCGCACGGCAGGCCAGAGAAGGGAGCCCCAGACAGTGGGGAGATGTTGTCCGGGCCTAGCCCATCTGGGCCCCGGCTGAGAACCGCAAGCCCGGGAGCAGTTTCGGCATACCCTGTCCCTAGTAATCCGGAGGAAAGCTACCCTTCTTTCTGGTAACCCATGCACACCGAGTGACGGAGAGGACCCAGGGCACGGAGGCGCCCGACCTCTTGGAGCCCTGGCTGGGATCGGGGAGGCGGGTGAGCCCTCATCTGGACTTCCATGCCGGCCCGGCCATCTGGTCGCCCCATTGGAGAGCATTGCGCGTGACCAGATGGCCGAGGGGAAAGGCGCGACCAGATGGCTGGGCCCGAAGGACACCAATCTGCCAGCCAGAGCCTTCACTGGAGGGCTCCCGCTTGCCCTTTGGAGAGCTCGGGGGCTCTGCTTCCTGGGGGCTCATCAGAGCCCTTATCTGGGTCTCGGGCACGGTGCTGGCTGAGGGGGGTGGGGGGGGCCGAAAGAATTCCCTGACCCGGGGCCCGCAGGCACCTTGACACGCAGGCGAGGCCTGCCCTGGCCCAATGGACCTCCGTGACTTACACCCAGACCCTTGGCTGGCCACAGGACGTGGGCTCCCGCACCCCAGGGCCTACCGGAGCCCAGGCCCTGGAACCGGTCCCCGCTTTTGAACCCAGCCATGCCGGGGGGAGGGGGAGCCTCCCCGGGCACCAGGGACCTCTGTTTCACGGATTTGTTTCATAACTCCGTGGAACTCAGCATAGGGGTACTAAGCCAACTCCGCCCAGGGTTATTTATGAGCACAGTGCAGCGCCAACAATGCAATCACCGACCATGTTGTCAGCTTCTATTGAGCACGCACAAAATGAATGTTTTTGATGTTTTGTGTAGCAGCAAATCCCCTTCCTTCATAGAGAATATCATAAGTTAGACCTGCTAACTAAAACCGGTTCACAGTACAGGCAAACGATTGCTTGAGTAGAAAGTAGACGTGCCCCCAAGCTAATTAACTTAATGTATTAGTCCTTTTTTTGTAAACCTTTTTTTGAGTGTATTGTGAGTTTATTATTTTGAGTTATAGAATTGCTTTTGCTGGTACCAGAGGTTACATTACAATTAACCGCTCTGTAGGGTCTCAGTGTTTTGCTGAATGAAAATATTCAATAAAAATGTATTTATTTATTCACAGATACTTTCTCTTTTCATTTTATGAGGCGCGTATGGACTGCTGCTTATTATTTTTTACTTACAGCTAGCCTATTCTCTTGATGCTTTCTGCAGGTTATGGTCCTATTAGTCAGCTCTGCAGCCCATTTCGTTGTCTTCAGAGCGCTATTCCTGCTCCAAGCCAGTGTGTGCAGGCAGGCACTTTTTTTTTTAAATGTTATTCAGCACCGAAGCAGTTACAGTATTGTAGCTTTGTATTGATACCCCCGTTGAGTTTGAAGGTTTCATAAGGCCCCCACGTGTCTTGAGCAACAGTTGTGTGCAGGGTTCACCTCGTATCTCTGAAGTATTTCCACGGAACCCAATTCTTACCAAACTTAAGTGGACAACCATGTGTTTTGTACACTGTGGTTTCAGCCTGAGTCTAGACCGGTCTTCCACAGCGTCAGCGGCTCTGTGCTGCTCCACATTCAGGCTTGCCTGGCCACTGCAAGTGCCACAGTACAAAATAATCTGGCATACTCAAAACCCATTAGCTCTCCCCAAATGCCCAGGAGAGCCACCTTCACCCACCCCTCGATTTTTTTCGTCTTGAACATCTCTCGTTGGATAATCCTCTGAATACGCCTTGGCGAAGAAGCAGCCTCCTGAAGGCCTTAGGGCCCATTCCAAGAGGGCAAAGGCAGCCACCACAGCCCTCCAGCGAGGGGTTCCAATTGCTGATATCTGTCCAGTTGCCATGTGGGCATCTCTGCATACGTTTGCCAGACACTATTGCCTGGATTCTCAGGTTCGCAGGGAGGGCCTGTTTGGCTGCTCTGTTTTGCAGGATTTTCTGGTCTAAAACTTTTCCGCAGTCCCTCCTCCGGGGTTAGGTATTGCTTGGGTATCTGTTAAAAGGTAAGGACTATGTCGCTAGATGTCTCTATCAGATGGATAAGTTACTTACCTTGAGTGATGCGTTATGTGGTAGAGACATGATCTAACCGCAGATTCCTTACCGACCCACGCATCCTCCCCGCACAAATTGTTTTTAGTGTCAGGGATGTTTCCCTTCAGGGCCCTAGCTGTTCTTTTTTAACACACCATGGTCAGTCCCTTCATGGCTCTGCGCTTCTGGCATGGAAAGTCATGAAAAGTACTAACGTCAGCTCGCCAGAGTGTCGGTTATATTGACAACGACAACAACTAACACACGGCGATGACGTCATTCAGAGTCGACCAACGCCACCTACCAGCGCGCAGGAGTACTGCTAAGAAAAATCTTCCGGATCCAGCCTGACGCCTGTAAGTTCAAAGGTAAGGAATCTGCAGCTAGATATCTCTATTAGTTTAGTATACACAGTGCAGTATTTTAAATTGTAACTGTCTAAAGCCAGCCTTAATAGTCTCCTCTCTCTTTAATTGTGACAGGCCTCTCCCCCGTCCTCGCCATTCCCATTTAGTGCGTAATTTGTCAAGTGGCGGCTGGCTGTGATTCTGCAGTGTCGAGTAGATCAGTGAAACTGCATTTTTTGGAGGGGGGTCTCTTCTGCCACGTCTCACAGCCCTTCCCTGTAGTGTGTTTGTGCATGCTGCAACTGTGTATATTGGTAGTATCAACTGTCTGCCAATTCACATTACATCTGCAGCACTTCAAAGGAGCGAAGGCCCTGTGCACCCCCAAAGTCTCCCAGTTTAGTTGTTCCTATTAGGTCCCACTGCCTCCTGCCTTCTAGGTTTTTCAGTTTTGTTAGGGAGTTGGATTCCCAGAAGGAGGTCTTGAGTGTTATCCGTTCCTCTCACCCCAGTTGCTTCTGTGCTGTTTTCCAGAGGCATATTACCACCGTGGTCAGTGTGGGGGGTTGTACGACGCAAAGTCCGCTATACAGTTTGCATAGATACCCTTTCGGTTCCATTGCTCCTCTATAGGCCCTCAGCGAGGGCTCCTGCACTGGCGAGAAGACCCAATTGTTCACCACAAGGCAGGCACTTGTTATGCCCAGCAGCTGACAGTTCACATTTTGGAGGCAGGGTCAAAGCATGGAAACAAGTTAGTCATGGTCACTGAGAGTTGAGGTGCCACGCAGGCAGCCGATCCTGAATGAGGCAGGGCAGATACAGCCCGTCCCGGAATCACTGCACTGTTTTAGATGATGCTCTATAAATTCCAAAGCCATGGCTGGCTAAGTGAAAAAACGTGTTCTGCCATTATATTTCAAATTTTGCAATAAAAGCATGGCCTTTTTGGCAGCTTCTGCTTAATGTATTTTCTTGACTTCTAGGAATGGTTTCATTGTCTCATGCACCATAGGGATGCAATCTGAATTAAAGTAGGTGGAGGATCCATGGTATTGTAGATGAGGAGTAGCTCTATTTGAAGGCAGGATTTGGTCCATGTCCCGATTGTTTAAGAGTCTCTAAAATTTATGATCGGTCTGGGATTTTGCCCTGGCTGACGCATGGGTGCCAGGAAACGATGAGCCCATTCCACTACAGATACCCCAGAGAAGGCACTGCGACCAAACAGAGTCCAGTAAGCTCTCAACAAAAAGCTCCATGTTGGGGATCTTAGCAGATTCGGGGACACCCATAGTTCTGACACTACTGCAATAGGATTGTCCTTTGAAATCTCAATGTTATGCCTGTAAAGCCTTGAGTTTGCATGTAAGTGTAGTGAGGGTGGTCTCGGAGTATTGCTGCGAGTCCTCAATGTCTGAAATTAGCACTTCTGCCTACGTAAATCTGGCATCATGCTTATCAATATGCCCCTGGAAGCGATCCAGTCTAAATGTGAGGGTATCTATTTTGCCATTAATGGAAAGTAGGCTCTCCTTCTCACTTGGATAGTAGCAATGTCTGCATCAAACGTTTCAGGGTTTAGTGGCTGGGGGCCCCCTGCCTGTGCCACAGTCTACTTTTTATCTAACTATATTTTGGCCTGCCTATGGCCAGCTTTACCCAGGATGCCCACTGACCTGAGCAGCAGGGCTAGCAAGCAAGGGACAGCAACAGCCACCATAACCTGGGTAGTCCTCATGGCCAAGGAGGAGGCAGAAAAGGTCATAGGAATAAGGTCTCCCCTTGCCATGGGCCGACAGGCCCACCAAAAGCTTGCTCAAATTAGAGGATGTGGTATATGCTGTGAACAGTGTCACTCATACTGTAAGCCGCCACAACAATGACACAAACAGAGCCCATCCCATCCGTTTATAACTTCGCTGGCTACCTCGCATTACACTAGGCTGGATGAAAGGAAAACAGGGCCGGACCATCACATATTGACAGAACAAGGAGAGGCAGGCCATTCAACATCGCCCTGTGTCTCCAGGCAGGCCGTAAAACCCACAGCAGCAAAGCAGAAAGGCCCCGCACCAGAGAGGGCACTGGGGAGCATCAGCAGGAGCTTAAGGTGCCAGAGTACCTTTCAATATGCTGCAATGCAGAGGCGCAGGATGATGACGCAGTTCCAGGAAGGGGTCTGTGCCGAGTTCAGAGCAGGAACAGGCAAGCTGGGATACTCCAACTATGGTGTAAGTGCACACGCCAATCCAGCCGGTGGAAATTTCAGGCCTTGACCAGCCCCGGCCAGAGTACCTCTCAAGTTGCTCATTCAGCTGTCAGTCCAGGGTGGGTCACCCTTAGCAGCAAGCTCCCTCTGCAGCGTTTACTCAGGCCAGGCTGCGCCACCTGCGGGACTCTTCACTCATCCACTCAACCATGGGCAATGCCAGCCATGGGCATTGAGCCATGCACTGGCCACACTACGTCAGGGACTAGGCCGCTACTGTACACCAACATCAAGGTGGGACCACTATTACACACCGGCCCCTTCTAGCCCCACTCTCCCCTATCAGGCTCTAAAAACGATTTAAAACTGCAGCTGCGTGACACTAAGTACCGATTCCATGCTTTGAGCCCACTTACCGTTTGAAGGTGACGGAGATAAAACTTTATAAGCTGTGGGCCCCCGGAGCTCAAAACTCAGGGAGCCATCTTCTCTGCAAGAAAATTCCGGGTCATCTTTCTCCAGATACTAGTAACTTTCCATGAGATCTCATTTGTCAGTGTAGTAGCTGCACAATTAAGAAGGCCCCAATGACACCGGAAGACTTTCAGGTTTTGCCACATGGAGAAGGACGTCAGTTCCAACGTGCTCTTAGCTACTCGAGAAGTTAGGGGGTAGTTTTAAAGCTGAAAACGTCAATTAGCGTGGCACCAAATTCAAACATTCCATGAAAGTGTGTCGCTCTCAATCTAATCCAAAGAGAATCAATGTGATGCTTACAAGGCAAGCTTGATGAGTGAATGTTACACACCTGCTTTAAAACAGCAAAAAAGGAGGCAGTAGAAAAATTGAAATGATAAAATTACTAACCTGTAATCCTAGTTTCCCATTAATAAACATTTGACTGTATCCACCTATGTGAAAATCACAGAAGGCATTTAAGGTAAGAAACCTCTGATCTAATTAATTAAGAGGAAAAAAGAAGGCTTTCTAAAGACATTTCTTTCTTTACGATAAAATATCTTAGAGACCCTTGTAATCTTTTAGTTTAAAACAAATATAACATTTCACTTACACTTAAACATATAAAAGTGGCTTAGGGCTGTCATTATTTGCTTGGATTTCTGGGGTGAGTGCTCTGTACTTGCGCATCTAGGTACCCCATGATGATTTTGAAGCATAGCAAGACGTATCAGTGAAGAAACTTGAAGTGCCCATGAGGCTGTGGAGTCTAGTCTTCAAATGTCCCTAATACTAAATAGAGATCTTGCAGCCAGTCTTACCTGGAACACTTTGAGGTAAACAAGGTGACTCCAGCCAAATGTGTCTGAATGTCACTGGTATGTTGGGCCAGAACCTGCCAAAGGTGCTCGATCCTGGAGGAAGTGAAGAGATAGGGAAGGCAGAGTAGAAGAAAAATCAGCGAAGACAGCCACATCTTGTCAAAGCCAGCATTTCCTGAGGAGCTGGGCCTGTGGCCACACAAGAAGCGATCCAGGAACCTTCGCTGTGAGTGGGTTCAGGTACAGTTAGCAGAGTTCCTTCAAGTGCATCCAACAATATATGAGAATGACCAGGGCCACAACGCTTGGTGCCAGTGATAATGCATGACAGTTATCTCTTCCTGGTCTAGTTTTTGGTGTGTTTCTCAGCTCACCCGTCACCTCTAACTCAATCAAATGAAATTTGTAAAGCACAAGGCTTTATCCCGGCGCTAACGGTTCATCGACCACTGATCCAAAGAAGTAAATTAGAAGGCACGATTGAACAACCAGGTTTTTAGGCTCCGTTTAAAAAAGCCTTTATCTTCAGTGGCAAGCAGGTAGAGAGGACGGACATTCCAGCCAGAGGCGGTCAGAGCAGAGACAGAAGTACGATTCCACTTCTTCCTCTGGATTTGTGGCACAAAATCTTATATACATTGTTTCCGGTATAAGCAACTCAAAACCACTCCACTTTCATAATCCCAAATGGAAACAGGAATTTGACCTAATTTCCATTTGCCATACCTCCATACAAATGGAGTCCACCAGCAGAGACAGAAACTAATGCATAAACTGTCAGTTGGATTTATACGCTGGCAGATCAAGACACTCATATGCATTGTCCACTGAGCAACGTTAACGTCCACTGGAGGTATCATCCCAGGACTACTGAAGTACATAGCACCCAAACCATCCGATGTGACCAACAATTATTACTCATTATGGTCATCCCAATTTAAAAACTGACTAACTGCAGGAGTAAAAAACTTGCACTTGCATTCAGATACGTCCAGTACTGAAGGCATGTCATGATATTAAAATGACAAAAAGCTAAACTGACATGCAAGTTAAATTATTGCCAACTACCTGGCTCTGTGCTTTCGGGTCTCCTTGTCGGGCCTTTGCCAACAATTCCTCAGACATTACTTCAGGTTCTTCGTTTGAAACATCTGTAATACAAAGAAGACCAAGATACCTCTTTTAAATATAAATGCATGTCCTTTAGAAGCATACATCAGTCGCAAGAGCACCATAGCTGTTCAATAGAGTCCTAAGCACACTTTAGATAACTGACTACTGCTAAGCCGCACAAGTCATTGTTGAAATAATGGTTACAGCAAGCACACACTAGAGTACATCGGCATTTAAAAATCCCTTTGAAAATCTACTTCTGCACCAAACAGGTATTTAACCTTAAGAATAACATTTAAAATGTTGTGCACTAGGAGCAATCCTTCAAATGAAACAAGCCCTACATAGGTTACTAGAATCCAAGAGACTGGAAGTGTATAATAAAGTCATCAGACATGGGAGGACTGGAAAAAACCTTCTTTCGGGGCGATTCCAATTCTACATTAGACTTTATAGTTGCATCCACTAATTGTCGGTGATACATTTTTCATGCCAACACCATATTTTCAAATATTAGCGACTTTAGGGTTGTATAATGGAACAATGACGACTTGAACAACTACAGTCTAAACAACAACTCCTTAACTACTACTTAATCAAAATCATTAAAATTTTAATAACAACTATGTTTTACAACGACTATGCCTTTACCACTATTGCCTTTACCCATTAATGTATCTAATTTACAGGCAAGTATAAACCCATATTATATATATATATATATATATATATATATATTCACTGAAAAAACCATAGGTTTCATGGGTGTTATAGTTAGCTGGACATTTCCCTCGTACAAAACCCTAGAAATTCCCCTGTTATAGTTAGTTCAGCTTACTATAACTCGGGCCCCCGCAATGCACTGCTGATGACGTCCCATATTACATCACTCATGACATGGTCAGTGACATCACTCATGACATCACTGATGACATCATCCATTGAGAATGTGTTTCTGAACAGTTTTAATATGTTTAATATATATAGGGAAAGGCCTGTTGAAGAATAAGTGGGTGTACAAGTGTGTGAATGGATGATTTTCTAGGTGCGTAACTGACTCTATAAGTGAGTCATTAAATGTATCTTACTGCAGACTAGTGACTAAACTGTGTGAATGTCTGTATGTGTCTGTGTGTTGGTGTATAAGTGGCTGCATGGTTTTGTGAATAGCTATATGAGTGTCTATATGGGTTATTCATTGGTTGTCTGAGTATCTGTATGGGTGCCTGAGTGTTTGTGTGGGTAGGGTGTGTGTGACTCTGTGACTAGATGTGTGAGTGGGTGATTCACTAGGTGCATGGTTTTAAAAGTGCATCTGTGATGGACTGTATGGTTGGGTGAGTGTATGTATGTGTGTGTTAGTGATTGAATGTATATCTCAGTTATACATGTGTCACTAACTACATATGTGAAACGCAGTGTATATATGTGTAAGAGTATATAACTATCTATATGTGAGAGTGTGTGATTTTGGGAGTGGCTGTATGCGCCATAGTGCAAGGATATCTGTGTCATGTGCTGTTTGTTTTTTCTGCAGGAAGACACAGAATTTGTTAGTATTTTTATGAGTAAGTGAACTTGAGTGTGTTTAACTGTATAGGTGAGTAAATTGGACTGTGATTAATTATTTGCATGACTGACTAGACGTGTCAGTACCTCAATGGATGATTGGCGGTGTATGAGTGTCTATATAGGTGTATAAATGCACAGAGTGACTGTAGAGGTGAGTGAGTGGACCTAAAAGTCAATGAGTGGGTGAGTAGTTATTGGTATTGGAGTATCTATGGTTGTCAAAATGGCCGTCTGAAATTTGGAGTCGGTGTATCAAAGGTTATATTAGGGTGTGAGAAGATGCACTAATTTATCACATGGATGACGTCATCAGTGATGTCATTTGAGATGTCATCAGTGATGTCACTGACCATGTCATGAGTGATGTAATATGTGATGTCATCAGCAGTGCATTGCGGGGGCGCAAGTTATAGTTAGCTGAACTAACTATAACAGGGGAATTTCTAGGGTTTTGTACGAGGGAAATGTCCAGCTAACTAGAACACCCCTAAAACCTATGGTTTTTTCAGTGAATTTCAAAGGTTTTTTAAATGCCAATTCCTAACTATAACGTGCTTGAAACCTATGGTTTTTTCAGTGAATTTCAAAGGTTTTTTAAATGCCAATTTCTAACTATAACGTGCATGAAACCTATGGTTTTTTCAGTGAATTTCAAAGGTTTTTTAAATGCTAATTCCTATCTATAACTTATCTCTGAAGATATCATGTTTAATGATTTTGATTGGATTTCTATATTTTTCAAATTCAGTGTGTCATTTCATTAATTACATTTTTTTAAAATACTTTATCACCATTTTTAAATTTATTTTTTCAATTAATTCTTTTAAAAATTAAAAAATATTATTTGAACTTAATGGGTTTTTCAAACATATTTTTTAAAAATTTTCCAAATATTTTTTTAACTATATGTGCAAAACTTTATTTTATATATTTTTTTTCCATGTTTTTGGATCCGCGCACCCTAAGCGCACCGTTCTCGATCCCTAAGCGATAGCATCCGCGCATGGTATGCGTCGGGTACGTGGTTAGTGCGCGATTTCAATACGACCAGTATGCGACTCCCAGCCTATACGCGACACGTTCGATGTACGTAACGAGACGTTTACGTGCTTCCGCGATGCATCATGACGCGGTGGGTGCGCGGATCCCGCGAAGTATTTAACATTTAAAAAAACATATTTATGTATTTCATGTGAATATTAATTGAAGACAAACTCTAAACTAGTCTTAAAAGTAATATATTTTGACATCTAATCCTATATTTCTTTTTAATTCAATTTCGCGGATGCCACGCTGGGTGCGTGCTGCGTACGCGCAGGGTGCGCGGATCCCATGTGACCTGCAAAAAAAGAGATTTGATTGGTTCATTACACTTCCTGTTCTAACTACTGAAAGACCCCACCCATTTCAATCATTCTTCTTTGAACTTCTTTGGAGAACCACCTCTTTGGAGAGAAGAAGATTTTTTAGACTAAGTTTACACTTAGCTCTAACTTTTTCAACCAAAAATGGCTTCAGGGCAGCAGGCATCACCTCCATCACCTCATACTTCTGAGGATGAATTTTTGCCGGAGTTACCACGCAAAGAACGTTTCTCTTCAGTGGTGTGGAAATTATTTACTTTTCCCGAGGGGCCGAATAAAACCAATGCCACCTTGGTCACATGCAAGATTTGCAAAAGAGTCCTATCGAGAGGGGATCCTAACAAGAAATACTCTTGCGGCACGGCAGGTATGATGAAGCACATGAGGACCCTTCATCCAAACAATCTTGCAAAAGAAGAGTGCCGACGAATGAGAAACACTCCTGCTCCTGCGCCATCCACCTCATCGCAGCCGAGCACATCAAGAGTGCATCCATCAGACCAAACCTTGGACATCCGTCCTCAATTTAAATTTTAAAAGTGCTCTGCACTAAGTGCAATAAGACTTTGTGCTATGGCGAGCAGTCGATCGATCTGATCTGCCGCCGCCAAGAAAGTCATATTTGCTATTTTTTTTTTTTTTTGTGTTCCCTGAAGTTCATTCTTTGGTTTCTCCTGGTTTTTTGTAAGAACTAACTTTCCTGGTTTAAAAAAAGAGCTAAATTTCTTTGTTAGTGTGTGAAAGTTTAGATGAATGTATGTGTAGTACGTAATTGACTGAATGAATGCATTAGTAGCGTATGGTGAATGTATAAGTGCAGAACTAAGAGGATGTGCTGCAGCATCACACAGTAACCTCTTTAACTGCAGTGTGCTGTAGTACTTCCGAAGCACAGGGATGCAACATATGTACATAAATATGTTGCAAATCTATGCTTCTGTCTGCACGGCTGCTTAAACTGCAGCCATGTGGTGACACAGGCACCCTTGCACCATAGTGCAAGGATATCTGTGTCATGTGCTGTTTGTTTTCCTACAGGAAGACACACCTTCCTGCACAAAAACAATGAGAAAATGCATTTTCCCCTTCAATGTATGCTGAACATTTCAGCATGCATTGAAGATATAAAAATGTGGAGAAATTAAAACAATTCTCTTTGTTGTGCTTTCCTACACCAATTGTAGAATGGTGCACCATTCACACAGAGATTTATGATTTCTGATAAATCTAGACATGTGTCTTGTTCTATGAGTATTAAGTGCAATCATGCACAACACTCATAGAACACCCTTTCAACACAAAGTGGTCTAAATGATGAGGTTGTATTTACATGGAGTATAAAAAGTGCACAGAGTGCCTTTTCCTCTCTTTGTAAATATAAAAGAGTATCTTGCACAATAACAATGTTACAAAAAGTGACATATTTCCATTTTTAAATTTCCTTGTGAATGATAGAAGATAAGCACAGAGTTTTGTTTGCAAAGATGTTCAAAGAAGAATGATTGAAATGATTGCGGTCCTTCAACAGCTAAAAAGGTGAAATATTATGAACCCCTCAAATCTCTTTTTTTGCAGGTCACATGATATCTGATTATGGTCAGATTTCAAAACTACATAAACAGAGTGTTCTTAGAAACGTGTTTCAACTTTGTAGCTTCTTGCAGGCCTCTTCATTCTGCATATTGAGACTTAGTTAAACTTACCTTCACAGTAATAGGAATAAAAAATGGTATTAATTTTTTGCTGTTTTTCATTGCAGAAATGGAACTGGTCCGATCATTTTTGTCCACAGATTGAGAAAGCTAGGAAACATGTGAATAAATCTGTTTCTGCTTTTCTCTGAGACTACAGAATGGGGTCCATTCACAATAACAATCTGCGCTTTCATATGCAAGAGATGTATAGGAGAGATGGAGTACACTTTACTGATGAAGGAAACAGAGTCTTCCTCAACAACTTTAGACTCTGTATAGGTACTTACTTATAAGTACCAAAAACTCTCAATGAACACAACGGCTCTTTTTAGAGCCACTCAAGAACAAAACACTTAAGCTTAATCCTTATCTCCCAACAATTTCATTTTTTTTCCCTTGCATCCGCGAACCCACCGCGAGAGGATCCGTGCATCCAACGCGATAGGATGTGCGCACCGTGCGCGCATTTCGCCGTTTTTTTGTTTTTTTTTAAACGGGGGCCCCAGGGGGTCCTTCTGGGACCCCTTAAGCACCTCTAGAGGGTCAGAGTATTTCAACTCTACCCCCTTTATATGTTTTACACACTTATTCCCCTTGCTTCTTCAGCCTCGCTTCTACCGAGGCAGAAAATGGCCGCCAACAGTTCCTGGTTTTGAATGTAGAGAGACACTCGACAGCCAATTAGCATTCAGCGCTCGATCGGGAGGGTGCGCGCTCGGTTCGAGGAGGGTGCGCGTACGGTCCGCGGATCCTCCGCGGCCATAGATATCACTAACTTTTTTACCCTAATTTTCTCAGGAACTACTGAACAGATTCACACCATTTATGCAAAAGGCACGAGTCCGAACGTTCAGCGGTTCGGGCTGTAGCTGCGACAACAGATCCTATGGGAAATTGCATGGGGAAAATGCGTTTTGATACCCCCCTTTTTTCTCGCCCCCGCTTGACGTATCACCGTAAAACTTTCAGGGTAGAAGCGGAGCGGAGCTGGCCAAAAGTTTGGAAAATTTCGCGAGGATTCATCAACCGGCGCCAACGTTATTCCAAATAGAATGTTGCGGATTTCCTATGGAAAATAGGTGCTAACTATAACTATCTACTGGCGACCGACAGTAGATTTTATATATATTTATATATATTGCGATAGCGGTTTCTAGTTTAAGAGACATTTGCCGTTAATATAGGCTGTATATTATTGTAAAGTTTGCCATTAATGATGATGGTTTGATGTATTTATACCAGTTATATAACATTTGCATTTTGCACAATACTGTGATTTTGTATCCATGACTCGCAACTCATTGTGAAACAATAACGAGACCACAATCCTATGCAACTTCTCGTTTACGTATGGAAAGTTAGCTGGAGCCTCAGTTTAAAGTCTGTTTTCCCTGCTTACTGTCATGTGACACGGAACCCGGAGGGAGGTGTGCACTTAGCAACATTTAAAACAATCATGGTGGACTGTGCTCCGCATGTGAACCAGGGCTTCTGTAGCCCGAAACGCGTCATCGTTTTGTGAGGAGAAGGTCTAATTAAACATCTTGCCTGATACCTTTGGGTTCGTCTCTCTTTTATCGCTGTAAGGAGGTAGGTTGGGTAGGTTGGGTAGGTTGGGTAGGATGGGTAGGTTGGGTAGGATGGGTAGGATGGGTAGGATGGGTAGGATGGGTAGGATAGATAGATAGATAGATAGATAGATAGATAGATAGATAGATAGATAGATAGATAGATAGATAGATAGATAGATAGATAGATAGATAGATAGATAGATATAGAGTTTGTATGTACCTGTTAAAAAAAAAACGTACATTTCGTGGTGCATGCATGCTAAAGTCATGCGTTGTAAAATTAATATTGGTAAGTATTAACACTATACACATATATATATATATATATTCACTGAAAAAAACATAGGTTTCAGGGGTGTTCTAGTTAGCTGGACATTTCACTCGTACAAAACCATTGAAATTCCCCCGTTCTAGTTAGTTCAGCTAACTAGAACTCACACGCCCGCAATCCACTGCTGATGACGTCACATATTACATCTACTAGATGATGTCATCAGTGATGTCATTTGAGATGTCATCAGTGATGTCACGGACCATGTCATGAGTGATGTAATATGTGACGTCATCAGCAGTGCATTTCGGGGGCGCGAGTTATAGTTAGCTGAACTAACTATAACGGGGGAATTTCAATGGTCTTGTACGAGTGAAATGTCCAGATAACTATAACACCCCTGAAACCTATGGTTTTTTCAGTGAATTTCAAAGGTTTTTTAAATGCTAATTCCTAACTACAACATGTCTGAAACCTATGGCTTTTTTCAGTTAATTTCAAAGATTTCTTAAATGACAATTTTTAAATGTAATAATAGTATTATTTTTTTTATACTGATTTTCTATATTTTTTAAACTATTTTTACATATTTGATTTTTAAATTACATTATATATTTTTAATATAAATGTTCTTTTTTAATATTGAAACAAATGTTTTTTTTTGTTTTATATATTTCTTTTAATATATTTATATTATTTTCTTTATTGTTTATATTTTGTCTTAAAATTTTTGGGGGAGTTGCGCACCCAAAGCGTACCTTTCTCGATTGCTGCGCGGAACCTAGCCGCCATTTTAGGATAGTTGTGTAGGATCCGCGTAGGATGTGCGATGGGTGCGTTTTTTCGTGCGCAATCGCTATATGACCGGTACGCGACTCCAGGCGCATATGCGACATATACGTATTACTTTACGCGACGCTTGCGTGTGACGTCATATACGTATTCGACAAGTTAGGAGTCGCGCACCCAGCGCCGTGCTGAGGGCGCGACTCCTAATTTAAACCTAAAAAAAAATTAGCACCTATCACTAATTTCTATTCTCCCCGGGGACCCCATCCCCGGGGCCTATATGCAACGTTGGGGACCGTGGGGAGAGCCCCAATGCCCAGCTCCCCACGTCCTTCGGGAGCCAGCATTGCTTTCCCACAAGGGAGCTGCTAACATGCAGCTCCCCGTGTGGAAAAGCAATTTGGTTTGCATTTTGAAAGAGAGCAGATTTCCCTGTTCTCTCTTTCAAAATCCAAACCAAGTTTGCTATGACAGGGCGAGAGCCTCGGCTCCCGTCCTGCCATAGCCGTAGCAAACAGCAGTGTCCCTGGGGTGGGCACCCCAAGACACTGCAGGTGTTAGGATGTGGACTTGTTACGTTTATGGTTACGCTTGTAACTCTTGAACTACATGTCCCATAATGCACTATGAGGGTAGATGACTTGTGTACCTTCCCACATTGCACAGGGACTCTATCAGCTGACTTGAACAGCTTATAAGCAGGCAGGAGCTGCTCCCAGGTGCTTGGCTTTGCTTCCTGGTAATTGGGCCACGCCTTATCCTGTGAACGTTCTCTTACTTTCTCCTGACAAGAGGACGCCGTGTGGAATCCCTGTTGTTGGTGCAAGTTAATGACTGCAGAGTCTGCTTTGAACTTTCCTCTTCGAGCGAAGGTTGCTCTGATTGTTCTTTCCTGGTAACCCTATCCTTTTTTGCCGTAGCGCTGGGATGGCTGCTTGTTTGAACTCCTGATTATAGCGCGAGGAAGCGCTGTGTATTCCTGCTTGGTAAACTCTCCCCTGGATGTTGGAACGCGCCATAGCGTTAATGAAATCAGCTGTCTTGAATTCATGGCAATAGTGTGAGCACGCGTTAATCGGAGACAACGTTTTGCTTTGCTTCACGAGCGCAAGGAAGCGTTCGCAGTGCTACTGCTCCCAACGGAAACCTCGGAATTATACTACGAAGCCTCAGGTCTTCACAGCAGGAGCCGGCCCTGGTGGGTGGTTGTCCCCAGGGCCATCGACGGCTCCAGGAGGGGTGCCACACGGCACTCCTCCCACAATATAAAAAGCCCCAGGTGGTGGTGGTGGTCCACGGGACCATCAATGGCTCCAGGAGGGGGGCCATGTGCCATGTGGCCCCCCTCCCACAATATAAAAAGCCCAGGGGGTGGTGGTCCCGGGGGCTTGGAGGGGGCCTTTGAGCCCCCCCACCAATTTTTTGAAAGCCCCGGGGGGTAGCGGTCCCCGGGGCTGGGGGGCTTTTGAGCCCCCCCACCCATTTATTTTGTACCCCTGGGGGGTGGCGGTCCCCGGGGCTGGGGGGCCCCTCTGGGCCACCATCAAATTTAATATTTTTGCCCCCGGGATTTAGCCCCCCCGGGGGACTAATTATTAAATAAGCGCGGGATCCCACGCTTCGTTTTATTTATTTTTTTATGGCAGGATCCGCGCACCCTGCGCGCATTTTGCAGTTTTTTCAAAACAAATTGGGGGGTCCTTGTGGGACCCCCTAAGCAGGTCTAAAGGGTCAGGGTATTTCTACCCTGCCCCCTTTATACATTTTGCACACTTGATCCACTGATTTCTTGACCCTCGCTTCTACCAAGTCACAAAATGGCTGCCAACACTTCATGGTTTGGAATGTTGACAGCCAGTTGACAGTCAATTAGCATGCAGCTCGTGATCGGGACGGTGCGCGCTGGTTGTGCATAGGGTGCGTGGATCCTCCAAGGCCATAGATATGTATGTGATTTTACTTTTGATTGTCTCAGCAACTACTGAACAGATTTACACCATTTAATCAAAAGGCACGAGTGTGAACCAAGGGCTACCTCTTTGCCAAATTTGGTGTAATTCCGTTCAGCAGTTCGGGCTGTAGCTGCGATTAAAGGTTCCTATGGCAAATTGCATGGGGAAAACACGTTTTGGGACCCCCCTTTTTTCCTCGGCCCCCGCTTGACGAATCACCCCGAGACTTTCAGGATAGGAGCAGACCAGTGAATTTGTACGTTTTTTTAAATGCTAAGTTATGTATTTATTGCATTTTTTTTTTCTCAGGTTTTTCAAAAACAATTTTTTTTTTTAAAATCGCGAGGTGCGTGCACCGTGCGCGCGCTGTGGGCGCTCTGTGCGCTTCGCGCACCGAGCGCCCACGGTTCGCAGTGCATGCCGTGCGTGCGCTGTGCGCGCACCTCGCGATTTAAAAAAAAAATAATATATTGTTTTTTCCTTCCTTGGGGGTCCTTCTGTGACCCCCTGACCAAGGCTAGGGGGTCAGGAACTGTCCACTCTGCCCCCTTTTCACGTTCTCCACCTTTGTTTTTCACCCCCTCAGACTGCGAGAGACAAAATGGCGGCCGACACTTCCTGGTTTCGACCGATTCGAATGTTTACCGACATCTAACAACCAATCAGGATTGCGCTCGCGCACGGCAGGGTGCGCATATAGATATTGATATGCTTTTAAATGGTATTTTCTCAGGAAATACTGAACAGATTTACACCAGACCTGCAAAAGGCACTTCCTTGACCTTATGGCTACCTCTCTGCCAAATTTCACGTAATTCTGTTCAGCCATTCGGGCTGTAGCTGCGACTAAAGGTCCTATGGAAAAATGCATGTGGAAAACGCGTTTTGGGACCCCCCTTTTTCTCGGCCCCCGCTTGACGAATCACCCCGAGACTTTCAGGGTAGGAGCTGAACAGAGCGCCCCATTTGTTTTGAAAATTTCGCAAGGATTCGTCAACCGGCGCCAAAGTTATTCAAAATAGAATTTTGAGATTTCCTATGGAAACTAGGTTGTAACTATAACTATCTACTGGCGACCGCCAGTGGATAATATATATATATATATATATATATATATATATATATATATATATATATATATATATATATATATATATATATATATTATCTACTGGCGGGGTGTGCGCATAGT
Source organism: Triturus cristatus (assembly GCF_964204655.1). NCBI lineage: Eukaryota > Metazoa > Chordata > Amphibia > Caudata > Salamandridae > Triturus > Triturus cristatus. The sequence goes on along the minus strand of NC_140582.1, from coordinate 1,009,791,611 downwards.
GAAAAACCCCAAAAAAAAAATACAAAAAAAAATACATAACTTAGCATTTAAAAAACCGTACAAATTCACTGAAAAAACCATAGGTTTCACACACGTTATAGTTAGGAATTATCATTTACAAAACCTTGCAAATTCACTTAAAAAACCATAGGTTTCACACATGTTATAGTTAGCTGTACATTTCACTCGTAAAAAACCAATGAAATTCCACGTTATAGTTAGATCAGGTAACTATAACTTGCGCGACCGCAATCCACAATGTGTAATTCCAGATGTCATCATTGATGTCATGAGTGATGTCACTGACCATGTCATGAGTGATGTACTATGTGACGTCATCAGCAGTTTATTGTGGGCGCGCAAGTTATAGTTACCTGATCTAACTATAACGTGGAATTTCATTAGTTTTTTACGAGTGAAATGTACAGCTAACTATAACATGTGTGAAACCTATGGTTTTTTAAGTGAATTTGCAAGGTTTTGTAAATGATAATTCCTAACTATAACGTGTGTGAAACCTATGGTTTTTTCAGTGAATATATATATACATATACACACACACACATATATACACACACATATATACATTCACACACACACACACATACATACATATATACTTTTGAAATCCTATAGCTCTTTTCGCTGGCGTGGCGCTCTTTTCAGCTGTGCATAACCTCGCGGTTGAGCCAAACCGCTATTAATTGTCCAACACTTTCCCTTGAGAAAGAAAGTAGGTCGCACTCCGGTATCCGTTTTAAACATTTCGTATATTTATTCCACAACACTCCCCATGTGAAAAACAACCCGACGCGTTTCGATCTCCTCTGAGATCTTGTTCACGTGAACAAGATCTCAGAGCAGATCGAAACGCGTCGGGTTGTTTTTCACCTGAGGAGTGTTGTGGAATAAATATACAAAACTTTATTTTGTGTGACCTACATACATATATACATACACATACACATATATATATATATCAAATCGGCTTTACTTATGTAGCAGCCGCTGCGCTCCTGATCAGAGGGCGCGTCGTCAAGAACCACCCAAGCTCGGTCCGAAATTATAACAGCTTCATTCCTCTATACCAAAGGATTGATGATGCCGTGTTTGGACAAATATAGCTTTTATTTGTTGGCTGATAAGATTGGAAGCATTTCTCCTGTACCAGCAGGCTTGTTCACCAATAAAGTTTTCGCCTAAATCAACCATTTTTAAATAATGTGCATGTGACATCCCACGTGATACACTGCAAACAAATATCATGGAAAACAGACTCATAATTTTTAAACGAAGTTTGTGAACTCATTCAAATTATTGCGTCTTTTCGTTACAAATAATTAACAATCAAAGAGTAATAAATATATATACATTCTGCATTTGCTTAATTAAATCACTTTTCGTAAGTGAATATCCGAAAGTCATTCCTCATAGTGTATTACGTGCTATATGGTATTGCTCTGATCGCTATATTAACCAAATATTATCGGGGTTTTTTTATACCCCTTTACTCAATCAAGCACTTATCTGCCACAACTTCAATTTATGTCACTCCTAGAATTACTAAGTAAATTACCAGAAAATTCTGCCCTTGTGGGCTTAGACCTTACGATAGCACTTACAGCAATTTTGCCCAAGTGGGCTGACATAATAAGATGTAAACCTGCAGATTATATCTGTCCTGTCTGCATTGTGTAAGCAAAGTGTACAAAAAATACCCAAAAAGTGCAAATGTTAACAAAAACTTGAAATTAATAAAATTGAAAAACGTAGGGGTGCTTGTTAAATGTTATTCAAATATTGTATGAACCGCATATTAAAAGATTTACAGATGTGTGTAAAGGTCTTCTTCCATATTCAACCCTGTTGGAAGCTTCGTATCTAGCTCTACTAAATAACAGGATTCCAACCTTCTTAGTTTTTTCTCTCTATCCCCTCCCCGAATTAGAGGAGGAATGGAGTCTATAACAAAGTATGTAAGACCCTGTTCATTCTTGTTGTGGTATTGATCGAAGTGGCGGGCCACTGGATAAGATTTGTCACCATTCTTAATTGCTCTGAGGTGTTACAGCACCCTCTTATGCACTGGCAGAATTGTGCTACCCACGTATTCCAGGTTGCAAGGACAACCTAACACGTAGACAGCAAATTCAGTTTTGCAATCGTACTGCCCCTTTATTTTTCTTTCATTTGTGGATAGCCCTGGTAGATATGTAGATGTATTTTTGCCATGTTTGCAGGCTTTACACTTCATACATTCCTGCCTTCCGCTGCAACCACGTAGTCTTTGCCTTAGAGGCTTCCGGTTTTGGTGCTATGTTACTGACTGGCATCTGTTTAAAGGATTTCGCACTGCGGAATGTTATCAGTGGTCTCTTTGAAACTAGCCTGCCTAAGACTGGGGCATTCCGGATTAAGTGCCAATGTTTGGACAATATATTTCTAACTTGTCCATGTCGCTTATTATAAGTTGTTATCATTCTGCACTCATTTTTTGAGGTCAAACCAATATTTATTTACTCTGCATTGCCATTTTTAAACAAGACTTCTTCTCTGGTCTTATTCTTGGTGTTAAGGATAGCTGTTTGTACACAACCTTTTACATACCCTCTCGATTTGAAACGGGAATTTTGATTTTTCAATTCATTCTCTAACACTGCATTCTCACTGCAGTTAGGCACAGTACACAAGCATTCACCGTAAGGTATGCTTCTAATCAAATTGATAGGGTGGAAGCTTGTTGCGTGAAGCAACGTGTTTCCAGCTGAAGGTTTACGATAAAGCTTGGTATGTCATTTTGCTTCCTTTACGCATGCTGTCAAGTCAAGAAAATTGACTGTATTCTCACTGATTGTACTTGTGAATTTTAAATTGAGATTATTTACTTGAAGTTTGTTAATAAATTGTTTAACCAAGCCCACTGAGCCTTTCCATATGACAAACAAATCGTCTATGTAACGACTCCAGTGCAAAATATTGTTTTGCCATTCGTCATGTTACTGCTTCCGAACCACCTGCTCCTTCCACCAGCCCATATGCAAATTAGCATAGCTAGGGGCGAAGCAGGTGCCCATCGCAATACCACAGATTTGGTGAAATAGTTCTTCATTAAAAAGGAAAAAATTATTTTTAAGACAAGTTTCTACCATGGATAGTAGCATTTGTGTGTGCGTTCACAGTGATAAAGGTCTACTGCCTAAAAAGTATCTTACTGCATGCAGCTCATCTCTGTGTCTTATGCTCGTATAGAGCGTTCTGACATCAATGGTTACTAGTAACATATCTTGTTCCCAAGGTAGATCATAAATGCCTTTGAGGAAATCGCCTGTGTCTTGTGTATAAGAGGGTAGCAGTTTTACCAGGGGGCATAAAAAAGAATCAATACATTTTGAGGTATTTTCCAATGCACTTTCTATGACAGAAATGATTGGGCGGCCTGGAGGGTTGTTGAGATCTTTATGAACCTTTGGGATTAGATAGAACACTGGTGTTATAGGGTTATTAATCTAAAGGGACAATAACTCTTCATGTGTAATTAAACATTCTTCATACCAGTGCTGCAGTTATGTATTATAAAGCTGATGACTGTCTGTCACAGTTTCTGCCTTTATTCTAACATAACTGCCCTTGTTATTCAGTTGTTTATATGCCTCATCTAAATATTTCTGCTTATCCCGCAACACAACATTTCCACCCTTATCTGCATTACGCACTATGCAGTTGCTATTTGATGACAATTTTTGTATTAGGGCTTTACAATCTTTCTGCCGTTTGGACCACTCTTTAGACATCATATTAGTACATTTCTCAAGGTTTTTTTAAGTCATGGACTACTAAATTATTAAAGACATCAATTGAGTCTCTTGCAGATAAAGGAACAAAACGTGATATAGGTTTGAAGTTAGTTATTTCACTTCCGCCAATGTCAATTCCCTGTTCCAGTGCTAATTCCGTTATTGGAGTTGTTTTTAGTTCTGTTTCTTCTGCCTCACTACCACTTGCTGCAGTTTGTAGTTGTTTCATCTCCAGTAGCAGTTCCATATCACTGACTTGTAGAGTTCTTAGGTCTTTATGTAATGCGGGCATATTGCCTACGGTTGTTATTTTAGCTTTATTTTGATTTAATGCAAAGTGTTTTTTTTAATTTAAGCATCAGAGTGTATTTAAAGGTGTCTATCCTTGTCATAACGTAGTTAAATTCAGCTAGAGGGCAGTATGAAAGCCCGAATTGTAAGATCTTTTTCTCTTTTTCAGATAATGGGATTGTTGTTAAATTAATACTAGAGGCCTCATTTTCCATATTCATTTCTTCCATTACTTCTTGTTGGTTTTGCCTTCTCTGCTCGTGTAGTTTTGCGCCTTTGCGCCTCTGTTTCCTCTGCCTCTTCCCCTTGGGGGTCCTGTGTAATTGGTTATGGTCCTGGGGCGGAGGTTGAACATCCGTTCTTCCTGTAAAAACAAAAATTCATCCCAAACTGACGGTACTGGTTTATTAACTATTCCACTTGGGCCAGAGGTGCAACTAGAGGCAAATTTCGGAGGGTGCTAAGAAAAAATTTCAGGGGGGCTGAATCTTTAAGCAATAGGCAGAGTGGAGCTGATTTCGGGGGGGGGCTGAATCTTTAAGCAATAGGCAGAGTGGAGCTGAAGGGGCTCTTAGAAGGGGTGAAACAACAGCAAGGCCTCATTAACATGCAAATGGTCTTTTAAAGACCTGTGAAGTGCTCGGGTGCGTGTGTGTGTGTGCCCGGGAAGCTGTCTCATCCCGGGCTGCCACACACGACAGGGGGGGGGGGGGGGGGAGGGGCTGAAGCCCTTTGAGACCAATGGGTGTTGCGCGCCTTACTTGGGTCCTCATAAGCGGATGTTTCCACTTCCGAACTTTGTACGCTGCTCATTCCTGATTGTACCTCCACTGTTGTTGTGCCAGCATTAATTTTTAATCTTCTCATACTCTCAAACTTTTTGGCGATTGTGTAAATTTGTTCCAGTTCATAATCGCCCTTGTCGCGTAAAAATGTTTGCACTTTTCGTTCTTTGATGGACAACTCTAATTCACGCAGACGTTCAGTCATACCTTTCGTGAATTTTGTTATTTGTTCTTGATCTTGTTCTTTTGCCAACATTTCAGTTATTTGACTGATTTCTTCCATTAGTTTCTCACGGTCTCTGCCTATTTAATCAGTATTGCTAGCATTCTACGCGAGGACTCTTGATTGTTTTCGGCCCACTCGCGTAGCATGTTTGGGTTGGGGTCCTCGTATGTGGGGGCAACCAAAATTTAGGGGAAAAAAGTGCTAGCGTAAGGTCTAAGCCCACAAGGGCAGAATTTTCTTGTAATTTCCTTAGTAATTTTAGGAGTGACATAAATTGAAGTTGTGGCAGATAAGTGCTTGATTAAGTAAAGGGGTATAAAATAAAATGTTAATACTTGGTTAATATAGCGATCAGAGCAATACCATATAGCAAACTGATTGTTTTTTGAAAGCTTGAAATTGTTTGGCAGTACGCCATTACAACTACCAGCCCCAGAATGCACCATAATTATTGAATCAAGGAATAATAAAAACGAACGAGGGAAAACATTGGTTGTTGACCGCCATTCTTTTGCTTCACAGGCTGCCCATAAGGAAGGGCGTAATGCTTGAAACTCGTCGGCAGCAAATTCCAAGGGGCTACGCACATGAGACCTGAACGACGATCCTGAGTGTGCCTCCACCGCAAGGGGAACTTTGTTTGTATATCTGGGTGACCACCCCGGGTCACGGATGGCACCACCACGTGAACTCTGTGGGTTCGCTGCCGCTGGAGTTCGAGCGGCGAGGCGAAGTGGGAGATGCCTGGCATTGCAATTGCATTTCTCATGTGACATTTTTGTTTCCACTATTACGGATTGTTATTTGAAAGCTTGAAATGGTTTGGCGGTACCCCATTACAACTACCAACCCCAGAATGCACCATAATTATTGAATTATATACACACATATATATATATATATATATATATATTCACTGAAAAAACCATAGGTTTCACACACGTTATAGTTAGCGGACATTTGGTTTTTTGTGAGTGAAATGTCCGCTAACTATAACGTGTGTGAAACCTATGGTTTTTTCAGTGAATTTGTACGGTTTTTTAAATGCTAAGTTACTTTACGCCGTTCGTGGCGTGCGCGCCCACTTCACGCAGTTCGTTCCGTGCGCGCACCGTGCGTGCACAGTGAGCACGCGGTGCGCTTCGCGCACCGCGCGCCCACTTTACGCAGTTAGTGCCGTGCACGCACGGTGGCCACGCGGTGCGGTGCCCACGTTACGCTGGATGGGCCATGTACGCACGATGCGCTTCGCGCACCGTCCGCACACGGAGGACATATTATGTGCTTCGTTGTGAAAGGTTATCTATTAAATGTTTAATGACTAAATTGGCCATGCACAAAAGGTGCTCTGCGGGCACCTTTTGCACACGGGGGGGGGGGAAATTGAGGATTTTTTTTTTATTTTACGCGTACGGTAAGCGCAATCGGCGTTTTTTTTAAAAACAAAATTGAATTTTTTCCCTTGGGGGTTCTTTTGGGACACCCTAACCAAGGCTAGGTGGTTAGGAGCTGTCTAGCCTGCCCCTTTTCCTGTTATTCCAACTTTGTTTTTCCTCACCCCCTCAGAGTGCGAGAGAGAAAATGGCGGCCGCCATTTCCTGGTTTCGACCGATTCGAATGTTTACTAAGATCTAACAGCCAATCAGAATCGCGCTCGCGCACGGCACCGTACGCGTACGGTAAGCTTACCGTAAGCGCACGGTAAGCTGCCACAGATATATATATTGATTTAAATGCTATTTTCTCAGGAACTACTGAACAGATTTACACCAGACCTACAAAAGGCACTTCCTTGACCTGTAGACTACCTCTCTGCCAAATTTCAAGTAACTCTGTTCAGCCGTTCGGGCTGTAGCTGTGTCTAAAGGTCCTATGGAAAAATGCATGGGGAAAACGCGTTTTGGGACCCCCCTTTTTTCTCAGCCCCCGCTTGACGAATCCCCCCGAGACTTTCAGGGTAGGAGCGGAGCATAGCGCCCCATTAGTTTTGAAAATTTCGCGAGGATTCGTCGACCGGCGCCAAAGTTATTCCAAATAGAATGTTGCGGATTTCCTATGGAAACAGGGTCCTAACTATAACTATCTACTGGCGACCGCCAGTAGATAATATACACACACATACTATATATATATATATATATATATACATATATACATACATATACATATACATATATATACATATATATATATACATACATATATACACATACATATACATACATATATTGTTTTCCAAAGTCCCGAGGGTTTTAGAGGCGCACTCGACAGCAGTTGTTAAAACCAGAAGGTTTTATTAAGATAGAAAGCCAGCATCTTCCACATGGGGTTAAAGTTCTCCTATGTCGACGCGTTTCGAGGCGTTTCGAGGCGGGCAGCCTCTTCTTCATAGACAGCTTGGATGACTGCGCAGACGGCTCCAATCAGTCTTTTAAAGAGCATGCTAAGACCCGTAGTGGATCACAGGTAATACCTTTGTTTAGTACGATGCATGCTGGGACACGATGTCCTAATTGGAGTTCAGTATCGCCCTCAGTGGGCTCCGTGCAGTCATAATATCTGACGTCATCAGCAGAGGATTGCGGTCGCGTGAGTTATAGTTGCCTGCACTAACTATAACAGGGGAATTTCATTGTTTTTTTACGAGGGAAATGTCCAGCTAACTATAACGTGTGAAACCTATGGTTTTTTAAGTCGATTTGCAAGGTTTTTTAAATGCTAATTCCTAACTATAACGTGTGTGAAACCTATGGTTTTTTAAGTGAATTTGTACGGTTTTTTAAATGCTAAGTTATGTATTTATTAATATTTTTTTTTTCTCCAGGTTTTTCACCGTGCGCGCACCGTGCGCTTTTTCGTAAAAAAAAAAGTTTTTTTCACCCTTGGGGGTCCTTCAGTGACCCCCTGACAAAGGCTAGGGGGTCAGTAACTGTCCACCCTGCCCCTTTTTCACTTTCTCCACCTTTGTTTTTCACTGCCTCAGACTGCGAGAGACAAAATGGCAGACGACACTTCCTGATTTCGACCGATTCGAATGTTTACTGACATCTAACAACCAATCAGAATTGCGCTCGAGCACATCGCCGTGCGCGCACGGTGCGCGCTTATAGATATATATGTACTTTTAACTGAAATTTTCTCAGGAACTACTGAACAGATTGACTCCAGATATTCAAAAGGCACATCCCTGACCTGAGGACTACCTCTCTGCCAAATTTCAAGTAATTCTGTCCAGCCATTCGGGCTGTACCTTGGACTGAAGGTCCCTATGGAAAAATGCATGGGGAAAACGCGTTTTGGAGCCCCCCTTTTTTCTCGGCCCCCGCTTGACTAATCACCCCGAGACTATCAGGGTAGGAGCGGAGCGGAGCGCCCCACCTATTTTGAAAAATGTGTGAGGATTCGTCAACCGGCGCCAAAGTTATTCAAAATAGAATTTTCAGATTTCCTATGGAAACACGGTCCTAACTATAACTATCTACTGGCGACCGGCAGTAGATAATATATATACACATACATATACATGTATATATTCACTGAAAAAACCATAGGTTTCAGGGGTGTTATAGTTAGCTGGACTTTTCACTTGTACAAAACCATTGAAATTCCCCCGTTCTAGTAAGTTCAGCTAACTATAACTCCCGCGCCCGCAATGCACTGCTGATGACGTCACATATTACATCACTCATGACATGGTCAGTGACATCTCAAATGACATCACTGATGACATCTCAAATGACATCACTGATGACATCATCCAGTGAATGTCTGTTTTTCTGAAAATTAAATATTTTTTATATATGTATATCTCAAGGTCGATGGAAGAATAAATGGGTATATAAGTGTCTAAATGGATGATTTGTTTTTGAAAAATTGATTGTGTAACTGACTGATTAAGTGTATCATAGTGAATACATGGCTTAGTGAGTAATGTTTAAATATGTAAATATCTGTATCAGTCTCTCACTTTGTGTATAAGTGGCTGCATGGGTTGGTGAGTAGCTACATGGGTGTCTATATAGGTTATTAGTTGGTTTTTTGAGTATCAGTCTGAGTGTCTGCATGGTTCGGTGGGGGGTATTACGTAGTGCATAGGTGCATGAATGAGTGACTCACTGTTTGTATGTGTTGAAGACAGCATGTGTGCAGGACTGTATGGGTGGATGAGTGTGTGTATGGGTGTGTTAGTGAGTGAATGACTGACTCAATAGTGTCTTTATGAGTAACTACATATGTTTTAAACTAGTATATGTGACTATTGGTGTATATAAGTGAGTATATGTGAGAGTGAGAGATTGAAAGAGTTCCTGTATGAATAAGTATGTGTTTCTATAAGTGATTGTTTAAAAGACTAAGTATGTGTAAGTTTCTGTAGAAGTAAATGTGGTGGTGTGTGTATAACTGTATATGCAAGTAAATGTATGTTTGATTCTTTATTAGCATGAGTGACTATGTGTGTGAGTAACTCTATGGATGAGTGGCATTGTGTAACAGGATGTTTAGGTGTATGAGTACATATGATGAGTGAGTACATGTATGAGTGACTGTATAGGACTGTTGGTGAATGAGTGGATGTGTATGTGGATCTTAGAATTACTGAAGAGGTTGTTGTAACTGGTATTGGTATGTCCATTGTTTTGAAAATTTTAGTCTCGATTTTAGAATGTGTGTATCAAAGGTTATATTAGGGTGAGAGGAGGTCTGCCACTCTATCACAAGGATGATGTCATCAGTGATGTCATCAGTGATGTCATTTGAGATGTCATCAGTGATGTCACTGACCATGTCATGAGTGATGTAATATGTGACGTCATCAGCAGTGCATTGCGGGCGCGCGAGTTATAGTTAGCTGAACTAACTATAACGGGGGAATTTCAATGGTTTTGTACAAGTGAAAAGTCCAGCTAACTATAACACCCCTGAAACCTATGGTTTTTTCAGTGAATTTCTGAGGTTTTGTAAATGCTAATTCCTAACTATAACGTGCCTGAAACCTATGGTTTTTTCTGTGAATTTCAAAGGTTTTTTAAATGCTAATTTCTAACTATGCCTACAGAGATAGGACATGTGAAGAAAGAAGAAAAAATGCACAGAAAGAAAAAAAAGAAGTGCAGAAAGAAGCAACAGAAGTCCTCAAAGACGAAGAAAAGTGCAGGAAGAAGGATAACGTGCAGAAAGAACAAAAAGAAGAGCAGAAAGAATCCTTGTTGCAAAATCATCCTGTACCCTCAACTTTTTCAGACGGATACTGGTGGTAACGGAGTCTGACTAACCAGTCCTAGAGCCAGTGCTATGTTAAAAGACACTTAGAATACAGTGAAAACACCTACATACACTAGGGAACATTATGCGTTGGGGTCCCCCTGTGATTAGCATGACCTCCTCTGTAAGCCCCTAGTATATAATAGGGCAGGGGGATTAAAACTACCTCTTAAAACAGGCCACAGGGCGTTTTTGCACACGTTAACTCAGGCCCCGTCCCCTCCCTTCACCACTGTGTAAACACGCCCTGTGTCCGTTTTTAGTTGGGAGATTAAGTTCATTTGAATCCTAAGGGTCCCTAGGGTCAAACTAGACCACTAGGTACCTCCAGTAAGCGCCACAGAGCTGCGTTGCAGAGAGGTGTAAAAAGGGGCTTGGCCTCAGAACACCTGTCTGCAGCGCAGCTCCCTGGCGCATACTGGAGATGCCTGTTGGGCTAGTTGGCCCTCAGGGACCCTCAATATTGAAGAGGAATTAATTCCCCAACTTACAACTCGCCAGGGGGCGCGTTTGCAGAGTGCTGCAGGGAGGGGGCGTGGCCTCCGGCACGATGCCAGTCTTATTTATTTTAATTTTTTAAGAAGGGGGGCTGTGTGGTTCCCCTTCTTATTCTAATTTATTGGCCCTGATGACCCCATCCCCCAGGGCCTGTCTCCTAATTATATTTTTTTACCCCAATCCCCAGGGCCGGCCACTGTTTTTTATTATTTTTAAAAAATATATATTTATAGACACACCTAGGACATGCTGGACAAACCGTACGTACCTATCACCATGACGATTTGAGTGATATTCATTAAAAGGCGACTATGCATACAATAAATCCACGTGGAATGTATTTACACCACTAGTGAAGCTCTGACATGTCTGATGCCCTACCGTGCCTAATCCCAGTAGACACCCTTGTCGTTTATTTATACAAACATGGGTAGCTATTGACGGACACATTTAATACACATGCACACCAAGCCATTCAAAGGGGATTCGACAAAAATTCGACCAAAACTATGTAAGAAACCCCCCTCACGGTTCATAAAACACACATCCACTGCCGGATGTGTAATACTTTTTATTTTACTCTCTGGAAAGGGGAGGAACATCACTTGAGAGTCACAGCGCGCTCCTGGCAGAGCCCAATGCTGTGTTACACCCACCATTGCCTGCCGAGTGCCACACACCTCTGTGTTGTATTCCACCAGCTAGTGCATAAGCTATGACACTCTCTAGCCCATGTGCACTGTAACACCACCCCGTGAATATGTCATGCCACACTTGTCTTCGCACGGGTTATATTGCCCCATCTAACGCGCCTTCCTCACAGTGCTATGCCATACATATTACAATCTGGGATCCATATCTTTGTCACAGTGCATATGCAACGTTACACTCCCCAGCACATATTTTATATTACAACTTTAGAGACTAGTTAGGTTACACAACACTGCCCTGTGCATATTACACTCCAAGGCGCACATCGCATAGCACGCGCTAGTGCCTGTGCTATCTCACGCTCTCCAATGAATCTGTCATTGTGCACAATGTATTGCATATTATATTTCACGCCCGGTTCATCTTATATCACACTTTTTGGTGCATAGTTTATACCATACACTATATCTAGTTTCCATTTTCAATCGTGCTCTCAGGACTATGTTCTATATAACACTGCGTTCACCTACCCTTTTCACGGGCATTACAATTTGCGATGGGGGGGGGGGTCAGGGGGTGTTTCTGCCAAGTGAGCCCGGAGTCACAGTCACAAACGTCCTCCTCTTCCTGAATAAAAATGAGATTATGCTGCATACTTGTTCAGATTTTAAGTAGTTTGCACATTTTAAAAACAATAAAGTTCCTAATACCCACCTTCTCTGTACACTTCGCTTGCTGCCCCATCCACCTCCTCCCTATCCTCTGTTGTCTGAATCCATGGACTAGCCTCCTCCCTCCTGACATGCATGGTCTGATGTGCTGCCACTGCCCTCCATTTAGCATGATGTACCAGTCCACTGCTCCTGCCCTCCATTGCCCAATTCTATGCCCCATCATTGACCTCCTGATTAGCCTCTGTACTTAGCTTGCTGCCTCTATTCTCCTTCCCCCTGCCCTCTGATGTCTTTGTGCATGCCCCTGCTCCATCCTTTTTGACCACCATGTTCCATGGACTTGCCACTCCTATCTACTCTGAGTGTTCTGTTAAGCTGCCACTTCCCTCCCACCTGCCTAGCATTGTCAGATGACTGTAACCTGTCCCTGCCACCTCCACCCTGCCTGTCCACATGCCATGCCCCTATCCCCTTCCTCCTGTCCTCCATGGTCCATTTCCCTGCCACACCCTTCTGCCCTCCCTGGTCTGTTGTGCTGCAACTGCTCCTCCTGCCTGCCCCACGGTGTCTGTTGTGAGACCCCTTCACTCTCTTGTCTGTGCCCAGGTCCTGACCCTCCCTTCTATCCTCCATGGTCCTTTGTGCATGCCCCTACACCCTCCTTCTTGCCCATCATAGCCATTGTGCTGCCACTAACCCTCCCGCTTGCCATGCATGGTCTTCTGTGCTGCCACGGCCCCTCCCACCTTCCCTGTGTGGTCAGCTAGCTGCCCCTGACCCCCTCCCACATTCCCTCCATGGTCTGTGTGTATGCCATCATAGTCTCACTGTTGCTCTCCATGGTGTGCCTTGTTTCTAGTGCCCATCTGCCTTACCGCCATGGTCATCTTGCTGCTCCTGCCCTGCCCCCAGGCCTCTGTTTCCATGTGCAGACCCCTATTCCCTCCCTCCTGGCTTGTCTGTTCCATTGTAATGCCCCTTATCCGGCCCTCCTGCCCTTCATGTTCTGTTATGCTGCAGCTTTCTCTCCTGTCTGTCCATTATGGTCAGCTAGCTACCATTGCCTCTTTCCCCTCTGTTTTCTGTTGTCCATGTGCATGGTCCTGTCCCCTCCCTATTGCTTTCTATGGAATGTTGTGCTGCACTCCCGTCCCGCATGCCCTGTGAGGTGTATTTTGCTGCTGCAAACCCTTATGCCTGCCCTGTAGGGTCAGTTTGGTGCACCTCTCCATGTCCCTCCTGTCCTCTGTTATCCGAGTCCATGTCCCTACCCCAATTCCTCCTGCCTTCCATGATCCAATATACCATTTTTGAGAAAATTTTGAACTTGGTAAGAGGGAGATTTTGAAAGAAAACTGGGGTATTGATTTTACCCTTTGAGTTACATTGAAAAAGAGGAGATTGTAGACAGGAGACAGATCAAATAAAGCCCAATTGAGCTTAAAAACATTGGACGTTTCCTGGCTGAATCAGGTCTGTTGGCATGTATGGTTGTACTACCACTGCCTCTTCCTTCTGCCCACAATGGTCTATTATATTGCCACAGCCTCTCTTGCCAGTCCTGTATTGTTGGTTTGTTGCCCCTGCCCCCCTTTCCAATGCCCTCTATAGTCTGTTGTGCTGCCACTGCACTTCCTGCCTGCCCAGTGTGGTCAAATTGTTGCCTCTGCACCCTCCTACCTGCCTTCAATTTTCAGAGTCCATGCTCTTGGCCTCTGCCTCTCAACAGTATCCTAATGAACAACTAGATTGCTAACATTCTATATTTATTACAAAAGTGTGGAACGCCCGACGTCATCTTGATGTCATCAAAACTGTAATACCTAGAGCATTTCCTTTAGAAATTACATATATAAGAGGGTCTTATTTGCATCACAATTATGGTTAGTGCTCTAAAAAAATAAAAGGAGGACATATTTTCAGAGTTTTCAAATAGCGACAAAGCACTTTTAAATTATTTGTTATCTTTATGTTTTTTTATCCAGTTGACCACTTGATTAAATGTTGCACTTAGGAGAGAGGATGTGGTGTTACTTCCAGAACTGCAGACTTTGCAACTGGGGAACCAGGTTGGAGTTTCTGCTTCAGCACAACATTCTGTGATTGTGGTCAAATCACTTAATCTCCCCATGTATACAACCAAAATGAATTTGATCTTGTGTGATGTAACCAATGCTCATGTAAAGCACTCCAATACCCGACAAGTCTGCACTATATAAAACTGCAAATACACAAAAAATAAGGGTTTTGCACACTTCTGTCATTGGGCTACATGTGGGCTACATCTGGGTGATATTTGTGCTGCATTTGGGCTCTTTTGTCTCTTGTGGCCATCTTGGGAGATTTATTTGTTATGAAGTTTCCTAATTTCCTCATTTACTGCAGTCTCCTCAGTAGGAAATGCTTTCAGTTTTTTACTTTGATTCCATCACGAAGGTATTCAGATATGTCACACATTTGCCATAAATTCTGAATGTTAGCACTCTAGTTGCTCATTAGATCACTGTAGTAAAGCTACTGCTCACCACGGAAGTATGCTGCTGGTATTAAACGTGCATGTTTCAGTATGCATGTCAGACTTTAGTAATGAAATAGAAGAGGGTTTGAGAAGTCACTCAAAACGTGCCCTTATTTTTCTTTCTTCAGCACTAATCATAATTTATATGGCAAAATGAACCCCTCATTGTGTTCCTTTTTAAATTAAATGTTTTAAGTGTTACCAGTTTATTCCAATCAAGATGGCTTCAGGTGTGTCATAAGTAAGACTGTCAGCGCTCTAGTTGTTCTTTAGAACACTCTGGGAAGCTGCAGTAGAACACAAAGGAATCAACTGAAAGTCTCTGCCCTTGTTGGATGTACATGTTTTACTGAGAATGTCAGACTTCATTCTCACATGACTGAGAAAGATAATGTGAATTTACAGAAAATATGCTCTCAGTTTAGCTTATAGATCACCTTCCAAACCTCTGTGGGAAAAGCATGAGAAAATATTTTTCTCTCAAACATGATTCATGATATCACAGCAGAAGGCTTTTTCACGTGGTAAAATCACCTTAGAACACACCACAATTCCTAAAATGAGTATGGTACCATCAACAAATGATTTATAATGTAACTAAAGTCTTAAATTCTTCTATTAACTGCAATGCTTTTTAATGAGGTGCTATCATGTATATTGGTCCCAAGATGGCTGCCAACAGTTCTTGGATGAAGGGCTGACAGCCAATCAGATCTCACGATGAGATGTGTGGTTAGGCTCCGCCCAGATCTATGTGATTTTACTTTTGATTTTCTCAGGAACTACTGAACGGATTTACACAATTTAAGCAAAAGGCACGACTCTGAACCAAGGTCTACCTTTCTGCCAAATTTGGTGTAATTCCGTCCAGCAGTTCGGGATGTAGCTGCGGCTAAAGGTCCTATGGGAAATTGCATGGGGAAAACATGTTTTGGGACCCCTCTTTTTTCTCAGCCCCCGCTAAACGAATCATCCCGAGACTTTCAAGATAGGAGCGAACCGGAGCTGGCCAAAAGTTTTGAAATTTTCACGAAGATTCGTCAAAGGGCGCCAAAGTTATTCCAAATAGAATGTTGCGGATTTCCTATGGAAAATAGGTCCTAACTATAACTACCTACTGGCGGTCGCCAGTAGGTAGTTATAGTTAGGACCTATTATCCTTAGGAAAATCGTAACATTCTTTTCCCAATAACTTTGGCGTCAATTGATGAATCTTCGCGAAATTTTCAAAACTCGTGGGGCGCTCCGGTCAGTTCCTATCTTAAAGTTTCGGGGTGATTCGGCAAGCGGGGGCCAAGAAAAAAGGGGAGTCCAAAACGTGTTTTCACCATGTTAAATCCCATGGGAAACTTTAGACATGGCTACAGCCCGAACTGCTGAACGGAATTACACAAAATTTGGCAAAAAGGTAGCCCTTGGTTCAGAAAGATCCCTTTTTGTTAAATGGTGTAAATCCGTTCAGTAGTTCATGAGAAATTAGAAAAAGAAAAAGTTTCAATATCTGGGCGGAGCCTAACGACATCTCATTGTGAGATCTGATTGGCTGTCAGCACTTCATCCTGGAATTGCTGGAAGCCATCTTGGGACCAATATACATGATAATACCCTATTGAAATGCATTGTAGTGAATTGAAGATTTTGAGGGTTACCATTTACATTACATTAGAATTCATTTGTTGATGGTACCATACTAATTTCAGGAATTGTGGTGTGTTCTAAGGTGATTTTACACTGTGAAAAACCTTCTGCTGGGATATCATGAATCATGTTTGAGAGAAAACTGAAGCTAAAATGAGAGCATATTTTCTGTAAATTCACATTATCTTTCTCAGTCATGTGAGAATGAAGTCTGTCATTCTCAGTAAATCATGTACATCCAACAAGGGCAGAGACTGTCAGTTGATTCCTTTGTGTTCTACTGCAGCTTCCCAGAGTGTTCTAAAGAACAACTAGAGCGCTAACAGACCTACTTATGACAAACCTATTGCACACCTGAAGCCATCTTGATTGGAATAAAGTGGTAATTCTTAAAACATTTAATTTAAGAAGGAACAAAATGAGGGGGTTCATTTTGTCATAGAAATTATGGTTAGTGCTGTAGAAAGAAAAATTAGGACATGTTTTAAGTGAGATCTCAAATCCTCTTCTATTTCATTAGAAAATTCTGACATGCAGACTGAAACAATCACTTTCAATACCAGCAGTAGACCTTCAGTTAACTTCCTGGTGAGCAGTAGCTTTAATCAATCAATCAGGGCATTTATAGAGCGCACTACTAACCCGTGAGGGTCTCAAGGCGCTGAAGGGAGGGGGGGGGGTGCCGCTACTGCTCGAATAGCCAGGTCTTGAGGTGTTTCCTGAAGGTGAGATGGTCCTGGGTCAGTCGTAGGTGTGCGGGGAGGGAGTTCCAAGTTTTGGTTGCCAGGTAGGAGAACGATCTTCCTCCGGTGGTATTTCTGCGGATCCGAGGGACGGTGGCAAGAGCGAGGCTGGCGGAGCGGAGCTGGCGTGTGGGGGTGTAGAACGAGAGGCGGCTGTTGAGGTAAGCTGGTCCGGTGTCGTGCCTTGTGTGCGTGGGTGAGGAGCTTGAAGGTTATCCTCTTGTTGATGGGGAGCCAGTGCAGGTCTCTCAGATGAGGTGTGATGTGGCTGCGGCGAGGGATGTCGAGCATCAGGCGAGCAGAGGTGTTCTGGATGCATTGGAGCTGTTTCAGGAGTTTGACCGTTGCTCCTGCGTAGAGTGCGTTGCCGTAGTCCAGTCTGCTGCTGACAAGGGCCTGGGTGACCGTTCTTCTAGTTTTGGTGGGGATCCACTTGACGATCCTGCAGAGCATGCGGAGGGTGTTGAAGCATGAGGTGGAGACGGCGTTGACCTGCTTCGTCATGGAGAGGGTGGAGTCGAGGATGACCCCTAGGTTGCGTGCGTGGTCGGTGGGTGTGGGGAGTGCTCCAAGTGCAGTCGCCCACCAGGAGTCGTCCCAGGCCGAGGATCCCAGGATGAGGACCTCTGTCTTGTCTGAGTTCAGCTTCAGCCGGCTGTTTCTCATCCAGTTGGTGACGACCTTCATACCTTAGTGGAGGCTGGTTTTGGCGGTGTGGGGGTCTTTGGTGAGGGAGAGGATCAGCTGGGTGTCGTAGGCGTAGGAGATGATGTTGAGGGCGGGCCGTCGTGAGCAAGTGGTGTCATGTAGACGTTGACCAGCGTAGGGCTGAGGGATGAGCCCTGGGGTACGCCGCAGATGATCTTGGTGGCTTCGGAGCGGAAGGGGGGGGGGGGCGGATTTTGACACCTCCTACCAGGAAGTGGAGGAGGAATGGCCCCCCAACTTCTCCCTCCAGCAGTGGACCAAGCCCTCTCTCTGGCTATTTCTAGAGAGCTGGCTCCTCTTAGGGATCAGGTTGATAAGCTGGCGAAAAGCATCCCTGGGGTGTTCAGTGACCCAGATCTGGTGGTGGCGGGTCCCAGTAGCTCCCAGATGGGGAATAAAAAAGCCGTTAAGCATAACGTGGGGTACTTGGAAGGATTTGATAAATTTACGGAGACCTTCCTCAAGAATGCGCGAACGCTCCTGCTGGGAGGAGGAGGAGTCTGGAGAAAATTGCAACGCTGTCATCACTATTGTATTCCCCGACGGCGGGTTTCCCTTAGAGGGAGAGGGTGTATCGGAGGACGATTTCTCCTCCGATGAGGATAAGGACTCGGGGCATCCCTGGCATCCAGAGTCCCACTCCTCTCAGTCCCGGGTTGGAGACAGGGTCCACTCGGACATGTTCGAGCCTACCCAAATTTAACATCCTAGGTCGGCGGAGTGGACCCCTGACACCAAAGTGGCAGAGTATGTGGTGGGGAAAATCCATCAACCCCTTCGAAAGGGAGGTCAGGAAAAGGATGAGGGGAGAATGCCCCAGGCCCTCACTGAAGGGGAAAGTGGCACACACACCTGAAATTTTCTCCAAGTATATGAGGGATCCCAAGAAAGGTATTGAAAGGTCTTGGACGAGGTAGGGACCTTGACCCAAATTATTCAATTGGCGGAGCATTCAAAAGAGTCAGGATCCCCTTTGCCCACGGATATTGTGGCTAGCTGGGCGCACTACCCTAAACACTAAAACACTACCCCCTCCACTACCCAAACACCACTGCACTACCCTAAACACTAAATCTACCCCCAGCATGACCCCCTACACTACACAAACACCGCTGCACTACCCTAAACCCTAAAACACTACCCTGAGCACGGTCCCCTTCACTACCTAAACACAACTGCACTACCCTAAACCATAAAACACTACCCCCAGCACGACCCCCTACACTACTGCTCTACCCTAAACCCTAAAACACTACCCCAGCACCACCCCTACACTACCCAAACACCACGGCACAACCCTAAACCCTAAAACACTACCCCCAGCACAACCCCCTACACTACCCAAACACCACTGCACTACCCTAAACCCTAGAAAAAAAAAAAACACCCCATGCCCAATCCCCCTTACCTCTCACTCCTCGTGGTTCCTCTCTCCTCGTGGTTCCTGCTTCATGTCGTCTCTGAGGGGCGGTGCACGTCGTTGTGAGGAAACGGAACAGCCTCTGTTTCCTTACAACAACGTGGATCGTCTACATGTTTTTTTAGAACGCACGGTCATTTACAATACATACCTTTACAACAAAATTTGTTGTAAAGGCATGCGTGGTAAATGACCATGCGTTCTTACAAAATGTGTAGTACTGACTTCGCGATGAACAACGCATGCGTGGTAATGCATGCGTTGTAATGGTATCGCGAAGTAAAACAGTTGTTGTAACGGCTGTTTACCAATCGAAGCTGGCCCCTGTTCTTCAGTGAGACGTTTATTTGATTAATTAGGAGGAAGGAATGTGGTTTTTTTACCGAAAAGTGCATTCCCAGTTGTTGTATTGTGAAAGTGTCCGCGTGGCCTGGTTTCACTTCCAGTGAGGAAGTGGAAGAGTCTGTTTGGATCTAAAGGAGTTCTGTTGTTGGACGGGGCCGGCGCAACACGTCATCAGAAAACATAGCTAATGGAAAGCGTCCTCCCTGAAGTGTGGAGCAGTGCCATGAGAGGTCAACGAGTGTGCGTCAGGCCGCAGTATGACCGTACCGTGTGACCCATGTGCCGCCTCCAGGGTAAGGGAGGCAGAAGCGGCATCGCAGATCCTCTTGAAGACCGTTGTAGCACTAATTCTAAATTTTGGTACAAGGACATTTTAACTTTGTTGTTCCTGCCAGATACAAAGAGAAGATCCTGTGTTATTCAGTACCCTCGTTACCTTTTTTGTGGTTTGTGGTGCTTGTCACTTCGCTGGCCCGCCGGTGCACACGACTGGACAACCCACCTCGTGTGCCATCTGCAGGGCCTCTGCCCTCGGATCACTGGTTTCGGTTTCTGGAGTGGCAACATAAACAGTTGCCCCCAAAGGACTAGCCTGAACACTTAGGTGAATATCCCCTGCACCAGCATTCCACGAAAATTCTTTCTTAGCTCTCCCACGTCGACGAGGACGTCATAATAGCACGGCTCCGCTCGCGACACCATATGACGTCATCAGAGCCATAAGAGGACCTAGTCGGCGTGCTGACGTCAGTTCCACCCATTTTTTCTGTGCCACCAAGGCAAACAGGCGGGCCGAGACATTTTCACATGTATACATAGTATAATAAATATATATACATATATACAGTGAATTAAACAACGGACACCCATAAGCACTTTGTGTTTGTCTTTCCTGAGAGCACGCTTTTCAAAAACAATTTTAGAAGTCAAAGGGACAGCCGGTACTTCGCCGGCGTGCGCGCCACTTTCCACGGGTCACGTGGAGTCCGGAAGGAGTTACGTTTTTCTTGGAGATATAATATATATATATATATATATATATATATATATATAGATAGATATATATTATCTACTGACGGTCGCCAGTAGATAGTTATAGTTAGGATCGTGTTTCCGTAGGAAATCCGCAACATTCTATTTGGAATAACTTTGGCGCCGATTGACGAATCCTCGCGAAATTTTCAAAGTAGGTGGGGCGCCCCGCTCCGCTCCTTCCCTGAAAGTCTCGGGGGGATTCGTCAAGCGGGGGCTGAGAAAAAGGGGGGGTCCCAAAACGCGTTTTCCCCATGCATTTTTCCATAGGACCTTTAGTCCAAGCTACAGCCCGAACGGCTGAACAGAATTACTTGAAATTTGGCAGAGAGGTAGTCCTCAGGTCAGGGATGTGCCTTTTGCAGGTGTAAATCTGTTCAGTATTTCCTGAGAAAATAGCATTTAAAAGCATATATATATCTATAAGCGCGCACCGTGCGCGTACGGTAAAACTTACCGTACGCGCACGCTGCCGTGCGTGAGCGCGATTCTGATTGGTTGTTAGATCTTAGTAAACATTCGAATCGGTCGAAACCAGGAAGTGTCGGCCGCCATTTTGTCTCTCGCAGTCTGAGGGGGTGAAAAACAAAGGTGGAGAACGTGAAAAGGGGGCAGGGTGGACAGTTCCGGACCCCCTAGCCTTAGTCCCAGAAGGACCCCCAAGGGCCAAAATTTCCTTTAATTTTTTTGCGAAAAATCGCGGAGTACGCGTAGTGTGCGCGTACGGTGGAAACGGAAAAATTCCGCGAACTGCGTAACGTGGGCGCGCGGTGCGCGAAGCGCACCGTGCGCGTACAGTACGCGCACGGTGAAAAACCTTTAAAAAAATAAATAAATACATAACTTAGCATTTAAAAAACCGTACAAATTCACTGAAAAAACCATAGGTTTCACACACGTTATAGTTAGGAATTAGCATTTAAAAAACCTTGCAAATTCACTTAAAAAACCATAGGTTTCACACATGTTATAGTTAGCTGGACATTTCACTCGTGAAAAACCATTGAAATTCCCCCGTTATAGTTAGTGCAGGCAACTATAACTCACGTGACCGCAATCCTCTGCTGATGACGTGTCTAAATACAGTGATGTAATATCTGACATGTGTGAAACCTATGCTTTTTTAAGTGAATATATATATATATATATATATATATATTCACTGAAAAAACCATAGGTTTCAGGGGCGTTATAGTTAGTTGGACATTTCACTCGTACAAAACCATAGAAATTTCCCCATTATAGTTATTTCAGCTAACTATAACTCGCGCGCCCGCAATGCACTGCTGATGACGTCACATATTACCTCACTCATGACATGGTCAGTGACATCACTCATGACACCACTGATGACATCTCAAATATATGTACCTATATGTATGTATAGATGTACATATACACACACATACATACATACACATACATATGTATACATATATATACATACATATGTATACATATATATATACATACATACGTATACATACATACGTATACATACATACATACGTATACATACATACATATACACATATATACATACACACATACATATACATACACATACATATACATACACATACATATACATACACATACATATATATATATATATACACACTCACACACATTGGAAAATGGGTAATTGGTAGGGGCAAATGTAGGTCTGCCACTGACAATAAGGCCACTAACACATGATAGGACTCAGCATAGGTCTTGGAAAATTATTCCTATGCTCAACCTTTGGTAACGTGGCTGCAAGCAGACAGGCTTAACTTCAAAGACAGGTATGTAAAGCATTTAAAAACACCATTTCAGTAAATAATTAAGAAACAACACATAATAAAAATCCAACACCAATTTATAAAAATAGGAATTATTTTCATCTTTAAAATGACACCAAAACGACAAACATCCAATGTAGGGAACTGGAGATATTAATTTTGTAAAGATTTAATAAAATATAGCACTTAGAAGATTATAGCACCATATTGTGATACCTGCTCGCAATAGACCGGGGCAAATTCAAAGTTTCAGGCCGGGCGCGATGGAGCCCTGAGTGGCAACAGCTCCCGGCAGGTCCCGATCTCAGTTTCTACCTTCACACTTAGAAACTTTTCAGGAGCTTTTCTTCCCAAGGGCCCTCAAAGCTCACAGCCAGTACGGATCCGGTGAGAGTTTGCTGGCTTGACTTGTGATGAGGTCCCGGTCAACTACCCTGGAGCAGACTTAGAAAATATTTCAAGTTTGCTTCAGTGGGACAACCCAGGAATCCAGGCTAACACACGATGGAAGGCAGGCGGCTTGGCTCTCATGATTGCTCCTGGTCACCTTTTCTACGAGCGGACTTAGAAACTTTTCTGGAGCTTTTTCTCACGGGGTCTCTCGATGCTCCTCATGTAGCCGGATCCAGTGAGGGTTCGCCAGCTTCAGATTTTCTCTAGTCCTGGTCAATCTCTGGAAGTTGATGTGATGGAGCTTTTAGTGGGACGAACCTGGATGGCTTGGCCGGCTCGCGGTTGAAGGCAGGCGGCCTGGCTGACCAGGTTGAGTCGGTCCCTCTATGGAGCTTTTTTTATTTTCCAAAGTTGCTCCAAAGTTTTCCAAACTTCTTGAACTTCTCCCTGAAGTTGAGGACGTCAGTTCCCACAATCCACTGGTACAAAACCCTTACAAATCCACTGAGGGTTCTCCAAAGTGTAGATTTAGTTGGTGATGTTCCAGTTGAGCTCTTTTAACCTGTAGCTTTCAGGGAGTCCACTCTTTAGTTCATTTCTCAGCTAAATAATCCACAGGACTGTGGTTTCAGATGGTGCAGTTTTCAGAGGTCAGGCCTTAGAAATCTTTGCACAGAAAAACTTCTCAGCAGAGCACTTCTTGCTTCAGTAAGTTTCAAGCAGCAGATCTGGAGGGCTCTGCCCCTCTCAGATACTTATTCCAAGTTCTCTGGGTCATGCAGGAGGTCGCCTCTGACCAATGGGAGCAGGGTAACTCCTCGAAGTTGTGACCACATCCTGTAGAGTGTGCCATTATTTCATCCCAGATTGCATCAAATCTTCCAAATCCATAATGGCTGATTTTCCAGCAAGGAGATAAGAGCTGGCTAAACACACCCCCTACGATGATTTATTTCCATAGACTCTCCCCCTACCATCTGCACATACCTTCCCTAATCCTAGGTCTGGTGGGGATCAAAAAGTGTAAAGTGGAAACTGACACTGTGGCCATCCCTTTGCCTTTGAAGCCCATGGTTTAAGACTCCTCCCCCTGGCCTAGCATTCCTATGGAACAGCACACTGCCCTCCCAGCAGAGCTGGTTAACCCCAGGGGCTCTTTATCACCTCTTCAAGGCAGCCTTGCTAATCCACTTAACTCTGACCAATCAGGGCAGACCACTGGAAGGCTCAATTGGACTTACAAACAAGAAAGTCTTATAACTTCTTGTATATACACTTTAGGAGAAATTCAACAATATGATATTGTTGGATTTATTAAGACCATTATGGGAAGTCTTTGATTGGCATGTCTAGTCCTCTCCTATCAATAGTTATTATTCAATAACTTCCTACCATGTTAACCTATGTAACAGGGGATTTGCAATGGGAAATATTACTTGGGCCATTTCTCCAGCACCAGGACTTACAAAAACATATTTTATAAGTACTTGCCTTATATCTACAGTAGCCCTACCCCATGTGCAACTAGGGGAGACTTTAGGGGTTCTGAATCTGTAGAAAAATTGCAGATTTTACCTTTACAATGCTCCTAGTATCAAAGTCGAATTTGAGTAGCACTGTACCACAATGTGGGGAGTGAAATGTGAAATTTCACTTTACCCGGGCATATAAAAACTCATTTTATAAGGGTGTACCTTATAAATACCTGGACCCCTCCCCCCCCCCCCCAACCCTCGGATACCTAGGGGAGACCCTGGGGGTCCCTAATATGCCAAAACATTGTAGGTTATCCATTTTTAGGTGCCCTACACACCAAAGGCGAGTTCGGGTACAATTTACTTTTTAAAAGCAGTCCTGGCACCCAGGGCTGATTTTAAACTGACCGCAGGCCTCAGCAGTGCACATTTACAAGTGCAGAAAAAGGCTGCTGGCCTCTAAACTGCCATGCCCCAGGCTACTGGGGACTTCTAGGTAGTTTCAATCCCCTGGCCTATTATATGCTAGGGGCTTATAGGGAAGGCCATGCCAATCACTGGGGTACCCCACCATACCATTGTGTACCCTAGTGTATGTGGGTGTCTTACTGTATTCTAATGTGTCTCCTTCAGCTTAGCACTGGCCCTGGGCTTGGTTAGGCAGAGCCCAGGGTCAGTCAAAAATAGTTATCACCAGTATCAGTCAGCAAACAGTTGGGGGGGTGCCCAGGGCACAGGATGACTTTGGAACAATATATATATACACACATACATATACACACATATATACATACATATACACACACATCTATACATATACACATACATCTATACATATAAACATACATCTATACATATACACATACATCTATACATATAAACATACATCTATACATATACACATACATCTATACATATAAACATACTTCTATACATATAAACATTCCCTTTCCACCCAAACACCTACCCCCACCCCAAACCCTAAAAATACCCTTGGAATCCCAAAAACCCATACCTACCCTAAACACTAAAAAATTCCCTTTCCACCCAAAAACCCACACCCACCCTAAAAATACCCTTGGAATCCCAAAAACCCATACCTACCCTAAACCCTAAAATTACCCTTGCCACCCAAAAACTCATACCCTCTAAATTCTAAAAATACCCTTGCAATCCCAAAAACCCATACTCACCCTAAATCCAAACAATACCCTTGCCACACAAAAACCCATACCTACCCAAAACCCTAAATATACCCTTGCCACCCAAATAAACCCATACCCACCCAAAACTTAAAAATACCCTTGCAATTCCAAAAACCCATACCCATCCTAAACATACCCTTGCAATCCCAAAAACACATACCCACCCTAAATCCTAAAATTACCCTTGCCACCCAAAAACCCATACCCACCCAACACTTATAAAATACCCTTGCCATCCAAAAACCTATACTCACCATATGTTCTGCCTTCGTTGTAAAGGCATCTTGTTGTTCAGCCTCCGTTGTAAACGCAGTTTCCCTTCCTTGAGCTATTTGGAGTAGGAATCTTTGCCCGTCAAACGGAGAAAGCTCCAAAACCTATCTTAGCCAGGTTAAATGGATATCAGCTCAAATGGGACAACATAGATAATAATAATATTAAAGTAAAGTTTTGAATTAAAATATCTGGTGCAATGTCCGGGTCTAGACAGCTGTTGACCAAATTCAGCTTGTTGGTCACAACTTGCTGAATTTATAACCTTTAATAAAATTATTCAGCAAGTTGTAACCAACAAGCTGAATTTGGTCAACAGCTGTCTAGACCCGGACATTGCACCAGATATTTTAATTCAAAACTTTACAGAAATACTTCAGGAGATTAAACTGGCCTTGACTAGGCATAAAACTAAGAGAGAGAGACCGGAAACACTTTATTTTGATGGGACCTGCAATCAGGCCATAAAGGACTTTCGTGGGGCCCTGAAAGTATACCCTAGAAATCAACCCCAGATCACGGATCTGCGACTAGTTTATAAGAAAGCTCGAAAAAAAATTAGGAGGATGAGTTAAAAGAAGAGGCGTGGGAAAATTTGGCTAAGGCTGCATCCTCAAACCCGTAGCGAGAATTTCTGGAAGATAGTAAATGCTCCTTTCTTTAAAAAGGAGCAAGAAAAATTATTAGATAATCAAGTGGACGAAGAAACATGGGTGGCACATTTTGAAATGATCTTTGGGAGCGAGACTCCACCGGGGGTCGAACCACCCAACGCCCTAGTGTCCCTATTCAAACCTATGACCTTCAACCTGGAGGAAGCAAGCCTTGCCCTGTCCAAATACAGTCACTCCAAAGCACCAGGCCCGGATGGAGCCCCCATTAATTTCTTTTTAGAATACCAAGATCTAGGGGCTCCTCTGTTAACTAATGCAAATCCAGTCCTCAGAATTATCGGCCTATTTCCCTTTTGGAATCCACATCTAAACTCCTGGGGCGGGTTCTATTGAACAGGTTAGAAGACTGGGCAAGAGAAAACAACATCCTGATGCCATCTCAATATGGATTCCAGAAAGGTAGAGGTACGATTGATCAATACCTAAACCTAAGCCTGATCATCTCCAAATACACCAGAGCATAGAGAGGGAATATATACATGGCCTTTATGACCTCCCGGTGGCTTTTGACTGCGTAGCCCATCCGAAATTGTGGGTAACCATGGCTGAGATAGGTATAGATTCCAGGTTGATTGCCCTTATACGCCAAATGTACTCACAGGCAACGGCGTCTGTCAGCTATGGAAGGGATGGGCAATGCACCAGACCTTTTAAGATCATGAGAGGAGTAAGGCAAGGCTGCGTTCTTGCCCCCATTCTTATTTTCACTCAATACAAACGGGTTGGAAGCCGCCCTGAAAAGGTGTATGACTGATGTCCCATCCTTTCTCTCAGGTGCATTGCCAATCCAGGCCTATGTGTACGATGCCGTCCTGATAGCAAGGACAGGCTTAGCACTCCAACACCTAATTGACACATATGTGAGTTTAATTTCATCCATGGATCTTAGAGTAAACAAGTCAAAAACGTTCATCTTTTTATCAGGACTACCTCCCCCTAAAAATATTCCATCGTTCCATATTGGTACTCGTAAACTAGCTGTAGCGGAGACCTTTTCATACCTGGGAGTTGTTTTTGACACTAAACAAACCTGGTCACACATGGTGGGTAGTAGGGCACAAAAAATGGAGTGTACTCTGCTGGCAGTCTCTGGGTTTACTAAGAAATTGGGCTCCAAGCCCCTAGCAATAATAAAAAAAGATCTATAATACCAAAATGATCTAGGGCAACAACATATGGATCTGGGGCATAGTACCAACTGATTCCCTTCAGAAGATAGAAAATGGGTTCCTCAAGAGGATTGTCTCGCTCCCTCCCTCATTCTCAAACTATGTCACTCACTTAGAGCTGGATTTGCCCTATGTTTCTGACATAGCAAGAGTAGCCCCGATCATGCTCTAGCACTCTATATGGAATAGGAACACAGTGGACCTTAATTAGACCATCATACAGAACTGCCTTTCATTGGATAAGGCATATAAAATCCCCTGGCTAGAGTACAATAAACTGACCCTGTACTCACTAGGAGTCCCCGAATTGTAGGTAAACTCCAGCTCATGCTCCTGGTTCCCAAAAAAGAGGCTAAAGGCATTATTTTTAGCTAAGTTAGCCTATGAAAGGAAGGAATCTCAGAAGGAAAAAACAACTGTAAAACATTTTTACTTGATTCCACCTCTAACAGAGGGTGAATACTCTTATTTGGATGCAGTAAGGAGCCTGCACCACAGGTTCATCCTTTTAAGGTTCTGCATAAACCTAATTCCTTTGATGTTAGGCTTTCCACTGAAAAAGTATGCTTTCAGCGACCTGACTACTTGCCCATGTGATAACCTATCCTCCCAGTCTGACCTTCACCTCCTTTTCTTCTGTCATTTTTATAAGGACCTCTTCATAGGAGGTACAATTTTAAAAAATGTTGTGTCGCCATATTCTTAATAAAGAAGCTCCATGAACCTTTTGTATGTTTCTGCGTAGCTTCATTCCTTTGGGCTTGTAAGTGAAGGAGACACTCACTTGAACTGGAAAGTCATGCTAACTCTTAGCTCCATATTCATTTGACTTCCCGAAATATTATGAAAATTACTTGAAACAGGCACAATGCGACACAGTATTTGTATAATACACGTAATAATTTTAAATGGCTTTTATAACTTCAAAAGGGTGTCTTTTTAATTCAAATTGTTTTAATTATTTATTAATTAATTAATCTGGTAACAGGGAATCTGCAGCACTTTATTTGACCTTTAACTGCATTCATTTCACAAACTATAGACCGCAAATTGCGTACTTTTGCACAGTCTAAACCGATACCCCCATTGTCCCGGGGTTGTAACCTGAATCTTGCCATTTTAATTGATAGTTTTTATTAATTTTTTTATTGTAATAAGAAGGATATTGTATTACTTTAACATGTATACTTTGATGATCTATGTTTCTAAATTAGATCGAATGAAGTTTATTGGATTGGAAACAACAAATCACTTTACCACTGTCTCACTATTGATTTATTGGCCACCTATTGTAAGTCAGGCGAACAGACCTAAGCGAGCCGAAATGACTTGAAGACTTGCAGCACATTTAACTCACTGTTTTGCAATCCTTAAATTAAGGTTATGAATGGAAACACTTGTATTTGTACGCAAGCCACAAATCCTTATTCAAACAAATCGGGGCTTTTGCAATCCTGAGTCACAGTTACTGCGGCAGAGAGCCTTTCGGTGGGGCAGATTCTTCCTTGTTGTAGGGTTAGAGGTGGGGATATGGGTAGTTCCAGGGTAGGGCCAAGTGGGTTGTTCATTAGGTGGCGAGTACATCAAAGGCTGTTACATAGTGAATATTTATAAACATTCCTAAAAACAAATCACACCAAATTAATGTTCTTAACCCGACTGCCAAAATGGCAGGAGTATGTGTGCAAAGTGTGTGAGCAAAACCATCTCACACTCCCATATTTTTATGATGCGCTTTGGAAGAGAGTTGGGTTTCTCTGGAGAGATACCAAGAAAAACAAGCCGAGTGTGTAATCCCGTACAAACTCCTGCAGTCTGCCTGACAGGTGGATACACACGAGTAAGTATTGGGCAGCTGCACTCCCACAGAGACTCTATAACATGGATCATGACCACACTTAAGAGATTTTTGTGACTCCCCAAAACAGCAGAAATCTACCGGGTAGTGTGGTCTGCGTGCTAAATGGGTGGCGTAACCAACTAGAGTTCCGGTTCTGCAACTCTTCTGTGTTCCTTTTAGTTATCCCTTTTGTTCACACTAAACTTGCTGTTCTGCCTTGCTGCTGTGCTTGCATACTCTGAAGCAAGTCACAGGCTACAAGCAACCGCAACTCAACGTGTGGGCTCCTGGAAGGCAGAGTTGAAGGGACCGGAGGAACAGGAGGGCATGATGCAATACGTTTTGGATTATGGGCTATTCGGAAGAGGAGTTCTCCCTATGTTTCAAGGTTGAACAAGCCTAAGGCAATTGCTGCAGAAGCCTCCTTCGAGAATTTATAGTGCAACGTTTTTTAACTACATGGACCAAAATATTTTACTATGTCGGAAAAGACTCAAGAAGGAAAGGTATTATGAATCCTCCAGAGGCATGCTCTTTCCGGCCTATAACAATATGGTTCAAAGGCAGCAGAAATCACTTGAAGAAATGCTTTTGAATGGGAAAGCTATCCTGTTTCAGACACCAGAGGGGGGCCTGGGATTGGGCTGCTGTGCAGAAAGACTTTTCCAAGTTGCCTACCAAGAATGACAAGGTGCAGTCCCAGTCAGATGCAGGCCATGAAACAAAACCTAAAGAAAAACTGATCAACAAGTGCTACCGCACCTCAATGAAACCACAGATGGAACCTAGCTATGATGTACAGGTAGCAGCGGAGCAGGAGGATAAACAGACACCTCAGATCAGGAACAGCTGCCTTTTGAACGCTATCCCGATCCTGAGGTCTTTTCCGACCCAGTACGAGTATTACCAATGCTGCACTCAGCAGGGAGGAGCTTGACTGTCCTCTGACACTTAAAGCCATAGCCAGCAGACAGCCTGGAAAGACACCCGTCTTCGTTAGTCTTACCCTTAAAATTTCAAAGGTCTTGGCTCCATTAACAACTCTTCATTTGAGGAATATGTCCAATGAAGCAGTGCAACAAGGCGCCCTTCCCCATGAACTTCGAATGGGCAAGTTTATGTTCATACCAAAGCTAAGGCCATCATGATCAGGACCCCTCCTTATCATGCAGACAAGCTCACCACCTCCAGCGGTTGTCGGCACACTCGCAGCCAGGACACAAACTGTCTGCAGACTAAAAATTATAAATAAGGAAAAAAAACAAGAGATCAGCCCTTTTCTATCTGTACACCCAAGATCTCAAACAACATCCCTGTAATAAACAGAACACCCCAAACATAGGAAAGTGTTGAAGACTCACCGCTTTAAAGAACACCCTATCACAATTTATTTACCATCAACAACCTGGCTTCATTTCCTATGACTCACTGACTTTGTTCGTTTTTGACCATGTGCAGCACCCCACCACCTTTTGGCTAGGTTTGCACAACAGAAATACCATATGCACACACACATTTAGAAGACGACCCCATTAACTGTGCATCATTTCACCAAATGTCTCCCATAATTTAGATGCTAAAGTCCTTGCCAGATTAATTAAAATGACAATTTCCTTGGGGCACTAGGACCAAAATTGCTTCATGCCGGGCCAAACCAAAAAACATACACTTGGCATTAGCATGTATTTGTGAATTAGTGAACTGAGCACTGAATGGTGAATTTTGAAAAACGTCTTTCATTCCCTGAGCTGGGAGCTCCTTTAACATGTACCAGTCTAGATGAATTTCAGCATTTGCTTTAAAGCCTAAGTGAAAACCTTAAATTACAGCCCCAAGGCCAGAGTTAGGGTTAATGGAGTTTCCCTGCCACATTGTGAACGTAGAGGGGCACCAAAAGTGGTGCCCCACTTACCAGTAATATTTGCCTTTGTATTAAAGCTGCAAGTGGCTTAAATTCCACAGGATACACTTGTGCAGGGTTGTGGGATGGTTCACTGGATAACCAAGTGTCGCTATTCTCTGACGATATACTGCTATTTGTGCAGAATCCACGATGGCTGATTGAGATACAGGAGTTTTCTGGTGAGGCAACCAGCCTGTCAGTCAATTGGGATACGTCTGTAGCATTCCCAGATCATGAAGGCAAAGTGGACACAAACTAGCAAACAAAGCTGTAAATCAATTGAGATCGCTTCAAATATTTGGCTGTCAACTAATAACCCCATTAGGTTGGAAACTCCAAATGATGTAATTGCTAGCGACACTAAGCAGGGGCCTATAATTCTTAAGCTGCCTTCCGCTGTCTATACTGGACAGGTCAGTTGTTGGAACTGGCATGTGCTGGTTGGCTGAGGCGAGGCCAAGCCAGGCAGAGCCTACCACTCCCATCAGGGGTGGGTGGTTACACTCACTGTATAACCTATGCTCACCCTTGGGTAGCTTGGCACTGAGCAGTCAGGCTTATTACAGAGGCAATGTGTAAAGCATTGGCACAGCACTCTCACACAGTAAATACACTGAGGGTCGCAAAAGAGACTTCATACGTGGTGTATGTAAATAAAGTTTGTATTCAACACACACATTAATTAACACAACATGAACATCATGTATTTCTGGGAATAAATCACATTTGAAAATATCACTAGCAGTACCAGGCCCAAATGTGTTAAAGTGACATCAGTAATATGTACACTTGGGAAACATCCTACTTTACCACCCCAGCACCATTATGCAGTGCGAAACGTTGTCAGAAAGAGGCCCACTCTGGCAATTATTATAATTCAATCCCAGACAGTTATAGGGTGCACCCCAGATCACAACAATATCAGAAATGTGTACACACAGATAATTACAACGCTTTCAAACAGCACCATGGGCCAAGGTCATACAGGTAAAAACATATATCAAACATAATATTCTTTTGGGAGGGAATCAACGTGTGAAGCAATACAGTTGTAGGGTGTAATTAATAACAGGCAGTCACACCCGCACATTCACCTAGCACCGATACGTGATGCCAGAGATATCAGGCAGGTCCGTACAGAGAGCACTCACATGCACACAGCAGTATAATGTGGTGCAACTTATATCCAGGAGGCCAGTTGATAATGCACATACAGCCCCCGTGGCCCAAGCTCTCCCCCACCATTCAGCTAACCCCAACTACCCTTCACCCACGGGCTGGAGATTAAGAAAACCTTCCATAAGATACAAGGCAGATCGCGGCTAGAGTCACACTTAGTCAGGGTCCCAGGGAAGAAGGTGCGGGGTAGGTAGCAAGGCTAATTGGATGGCAGTCAACAAATTGGATTTTGGCCACTACTCTCGAAATTTACCCACAGTATGCAGAGAAGTGGGAGGCTGAGGTCGATAGTGATTCAATCAAAGGATTCCACACTGTGCCTTCTGGAACCAGCCCAGTTCTGCGAAGCACAGGGGTGGGTCACAGTCTCTTGACCCACTTCCGATCGCTCTCGGAGGCACTCCTTAGCCCCGTCAATTACTCTCACCATCCAGGCAAAAATACCTGGTAACACAAAGTCGTTGGGCTGGGTGAGGAGAGGGCAATTGGTCCATCACACTGAGGGCACAAAAGGAACAATCGATTAATGGGGGATGAAGCAAGGGAGCCTCTCAAAAGAAGGAGGCATCCCGTCAGACACATGTCGATCAAGGTAGCACCCAGGCAATCCAGGCACCACAGAACAGGAATCCGCTCCTCTGCGCCTCCCTGGAAATGAGGCACAACGTCTGGAGTGCATTGATAAGAGCCGCACCTGACAGTTCGGAGAACACACAATGAAGAGTTGCAAACTCAGTACCTCTCTGGAAATGAGGCACAACGGTTAGTGCGCGTTGATCTGAATTGCACCAGACAGTTTGGGTCACACACAACGAAGAGTTGCAAATTCCGTACCTCCCTGGAAATGAGGCACAACCTCTGGTGCGCATTTATATGGGTCGCAACAGACAATTCCAGTCACACACAGGCGCAAGTTCAGCAGTGCTGCACGAGGTACAATGAGGCACTAATACGGGTACGTTCTCACCTCCAAGGGTCGCAACCTGTGAATCGGACACTGCATGTTATGAGCATGCAGTCAGTGTGTCGCATAACGGGTGAATCCGCTCACCATCAACAAGATGCTTATGCGAATTGAGGCAACACGATGCAGGGGCCACAGTTCTTAGATGGGGGCAGTTCTTTTGGGGCTCTGCACAAGGCAATCCGGTCTCCAGGCACAATACTTAGTTCCATGCTCACGCCGCGCCACCAGCTGGGATCCAGCGGACTATGTGGGCACTTAAGAGGGTACCGGTCGCCAGTTGCCACAATTAGACGGTGTGGGTACCTCACAGGAGGTCTTTGATGTCCCCGAGACCTCCACAAGACAATAGGGGGCAAGCCTACAAGCCCTTGGAGAGCACACTTTAAGGAGCCACACAGCAGCATGTAGTCAGCCCAGGCCAGACACTATTTAGGAATGGTGCACGGTCCCTTCCAATGGCAGTAATACTCCTTGTGCACAACATATTCCTCTGGCAGTGTGCACCACGTAGATTCAGGATCTCCGGTCCCACGTCCCCACAAGAGTATCTCTACTCTG
This sequence comes from Triturus cristatus, assembly GCF_964204655.1. Classification (NCBI taxonomy): domain Eukaryota; kingdom Metazoa; phylum Chordata; class Amphibia; order Caudata; family Salamandridae; genus Triturus; species Triturus cristatus. The sequence goes on along the minus strand of NC_140582.1, from coordinate 1,009,757,606 downwards.
CAGAGGGTTTCCCTTTGAACCACAGATGTCTACCTAACTTTCAGGCCATGGGACCCTAGAATGCATTTTTTAATCTTTAGTGGGCCCATGGTCTGGCTTCCCAGAGGCCAAGTGTCAAAATCTCTCCCTCTAATCTATCCAGCCAGACCCTCAAATGGCAGAGTTCTGTTCCAGTTGCATGCCCAATGTTTAAAGCTGTCTCTGGGGAATGCACAGATGTGCTCCCCTAGCCTCCAGTGTGGACTGGAGTCAAACTAAAAGGCAAACAATGTTTTAGAGCAGAGAAATGCCCACATTCTAGAAATAATATTTCTAAGCTATTAATGACAAATCCCTCTTTACCACAGGAGAGGGTTTGTCATTGTGAATAGAATTATAGGAAACATTATGAGGCTGCTCCACAGTAAGCCACTTTGCAGCTTGAAGTAGTTTCAACCATCCCCCCATGTAAACCTATGGGAGGAGCAAACCTCATAAGTAGTAAAAACACACATGGTATTCTTCACCACCTGGGCAGGGAACACACATGCACGTGTCCTGCCTTTCATCTACCACTTGCTTCAGCTCTTAAGGCTTACCCTAGGGGTGCCCTAGTGGAAGGGACAGGTCCCCCCAGTGGTTTAGAAAGGGCAACCTGAGCCTAAGTGCAATTGCGCACACGAAGTCCTGCAGTGGCAGGCTTGACACATGTTTAAAAATCTCATTACTTCAAGTGCGCACCAACATGTCTGCGACGGCAGGCTTGAGACATGTTTAAACACTTCAGGGAAGCCCCACTTCCTAAAATGTGTAGGAAGGGCGCACACACTTTCATACTGCATTTACAGTGGGTAAGTGCCCAGACCTCTAAGGCCATAAAAAGAGAATCAGCAAAAGCCTAGTGTTGTCCCATGGCAAGAGCTGATCTCCTTGGTAGGAAAAATCCACTTGGGGGTTCTTCACTACCTGGGCAGGGAACACCCATGTGTATCTGGCCTGCCTTTAGCCTACCACTTGCTCCACCACTCAGGGCTTACCCCAGGTGTGATCTAGTGGTAGTGGAAGGCCCACTCAGGGTTGGCTAATGAGTTGGAAATGCTAACCTGAGCATAGGCACAAATGCAATGGCAGGCTAGACACGTTTGAAAGGCTATTCTGGTGGGTGGTACAATCAGTGCTGCGTCCCACCATTAGCCAGTGCAGTACCTGCCCTGGGTAGGTGGTGTACAACACCTAAACCAATCAAGTGAGCACCACTTCCTAGCATGGGTAGGAAGGGCACAAGCATTTTCACATTGCATTACAGTGGGAAAGTGTCCAGAGTCCTAAGGCCATGAAAAGAGGATCAGCAAAAACCAGGAGGAGAAAAAGCTAAATGTTTTAGGGAAATCGCCTAAGAAGGGCCGAGTCCATCAGTAGTCCCATAAGATGGTGGCACTTTGTAGGGTCTTACATAGCCTCCAAACCACTTGTATTTATTTTATTTATTTATATTTATTTAAGAAGTTTTATATAGCGCTGGCTCCACCCAGGGGTATCAGAGCGCTTTACATTAGTATGATGATATTAAAGGAATACAGAACAGTTGTTTCAAATGCAGCATTCATACATGGTGGACTAAAAGAGCATATTGAGTAATATAGACTAGGTGGTGAGAAAAAGGAAAGAAAGGACAGTTAAAAAACAGCATGATAAAGATGTAGCTACAAATTGTAATACAGTACACATGGGGTAGGCTCAGTGGTCAGAATAAAGCGGGCGGGGTTGAGCGAGTGAGAAGGGTGGGAGGGGAAATGTTAGGATGGGGAGAGGAGGGAAGCAGGGTGGAGAGGGGTCAGGAAGGGGATGTGTAGGTGAGAGGGGGAGAAGGCATGGGTTTAAGGAGGAGGGAGAGTATAGCAAGTACGGTATGAGAGGGATTATGTACCCCAATATTTGTTGAGCCGGTGTATTTTAAGGTCTTTTTTTAAACTGACATAAGAAGGGTTACATCGTAGATCTTTAGGGAGGGCATTCCAGATGCTGGGGTCTTACCAGAGAAGGAGCAGGATTGAGAGGCTTTTTTTTATTTTTATTTTTTTTAAACAGAGGGGGGACGAGGATAAGAGAGTTGGTGCTTCTCAGCGGACAGGCACAACCTGCTTTATTGAGTTTGTTTGAGAGGTAGAGCGGGGTCTTTTGGTAAAAGGGCTTTGTGCGTAATGCAGGCAATTTTCTAGGAGGATCTGCCTTCGATACGAAGCCATTTAAGGTCCTTGAGGGCAGGTAAGATGCGGTTGAAACGTTTACAGTCAGTTGTTAGTCTGGCCGCTAGGTTGAGAACAGATTTGAGGGGGGCAAGGTGAACTTTGGGAGTTGCGGAGAGTAAAGTGTTTCCGTAGTCAATTTTCGAGAGGACTAGAGATTGGACAACCGATTTGAAATCTTCCGCTGGAATGAAAGGTTTGATTTTTTTGAGATGTCGGAGTGTGAAGAGTGCTCCCTTTGCTGAATTTTTTATATGGGGATTGAGAGCTAGCTTACTGTTGATGGTGATGCCAAGAGATTTTACTGATTCGGCGAGGGAGAGAGAACAGTTTAGGGCATTAAGGGCAGAGATCCATGTTTGAATAGGGAGAGGGTTGTTTTTAGGAGAGAAAAGAATGATTTCAGTTTTGTTTGGATTGAGTTTGAGATGATTAGAGTAGAACCAGGATTGAATCTTGGTTAGGGCAGTGTTGAGGTGTAAGATATCGGAGTGGGATTTCATTTTATAGTACAGTTGGGTGTCAATTCTGGATTGTTCAAGTATGAGGGTAAGGGGTTCCATAAAGAGATTGAAGAGAGCGGGAGAGAAGATAGATCCTTGGGGGACACCGAGGAAGACAGGTGTGGGGCAAGAGACGCAGTTTTGAATTTTAATTCGTTGGGTTCTGTGTTGGAAATAGGAGGCGAACCAGTTTCGGACAGTGCCATTAAGGCCGAAACGATCTTTGAGTGCATTAAGTAAGGTTGAGTGGTTAACTGTATCAAATGCAGCAGTGAGGTCGAGAAAAATGAGTAGGCAGGACTCGCCCTTATCCAGGGCGAGGTGGATATCATCCACTATATTAAGCAATGCAGTTTCTGTGCTGCAGCCTTTACGGAAGGCAGGTTGTAGAGGGTCGAGCAGGCTGTGTCAATGTGTTTATCCAATTGAAGTAGGGCACATTTTTCAAGGGCTTTGAAGAGAAGGGGGAGGTTGGAGATAGGGCGGAGGTTGTTAGGGTCATTAGGATCGGCCTTGGGGTTTCTCGGGATGAGTGTGATTTGTCCGAGTTGGAGGGAGACAGGGATGCACCCCGTAGAAAGGGAGGAGTTAATGATATTGGTCCAATAAGGGACAATGACGTGCTTTAGATCTTGGACGAGGGTAGATGGGAGCGGGTCTTTTGTGTGAGAGGACGGTTTCAATTTGGATAAGATGTTAAAGACTTCCAGTTCGTAAACTGAGTGGAAATTCTGCCAGGAGGCGTTATTTTTAAGCAGTGGGTGAGTAAGGTAGGATTCAGGAGGGGTAGATGAAGGAAGGTGTAGGGACGAAGTAGGGGGTAGAATCAGGGGGGAGGGTGGTATTGAGGTAGCCTCAAGGGGACATTGGGGGGGTGGGAGGGAGCTGAGTTACAAGGAAGGATTGATCAATTTTGGCAATTTTTTCAGAGAAAAAGTTAGCAATTTCTTCACATTTGTTATTGGAGGCCATCAAGTTGAGGAGGGCCGGGGAGGTTTGGTTTCTAACAATCTTGAATAGTTCTCTGGGTCTTTTCTTGGCACGGGCGAGTTGCGAACAAAAGAAAGATGCCTTTTCAGAGAAAATATGTTTTTTGTAGGCAGATCTAGCGGTTCTAAGGAAGGCGAGATGGGAGGGGGAAGGGTGTTGTCTCCATGTTCTTTCAGCAAGTCTAAGTGAACGTCTTTCATTGTTGAGGTCGGAGTTAAACTATGATTTGGAGGGGATATTTTTTTTTTTAGAGTTTTAAGTTTTGGCGGGGCAAGCTGATCTAAAACCTCAGAGACAGTTTTATTAAAGTGCTTAGTGAGCATTGAGAGAGGGTGGGTGAGACGAAGTTGGGTTTGGAGTTTGGACTCCAGTGCTCCAGGAGGGATTTACTTAAGATTTCTGGTCACAATCGTGGCTTTGTTGTTTTTAGCTGGGGCGGGCGGGGTTGAGGGGGAAATCTTGAACAATATGAGGTGGTGGTCAGACCAGTGGATAGGGATGATGTTGGATAGGGATGCCAAATCAGTGTTTGCTATGACGGCATCAAGAATAGCTCCATTGGAGTGGGTTGGGGAGTGGCAAAGTTGTTTGAGGTCGCTAATCTCGAGAAGATTAGTGAGAAGGTTGATTGTGGGATCCTTGGGTTCGTTCCAGAGAAGGTTAAAATCTGCTAGGAAGAAATTTTTAGTATGAAGTCATTGCACAGTTTTTTCATAACCTACATATGTTTTTCGCACTCCTTCCAATGAGATGATATAATACCCAGAGTTGAATATGATAAATGTATTCTTGCAGCTTACGAAGAGCGCAGTGGCATAGCTGACATGCACTATTATTACTGGGCAGCCCAACTCAACAGAGTTAATAACTATATTTTTGAGCATCAGGGTGCCCTGAAGGAACGCGTTACTTACCTGTAACTGCGGTTATCCAGTATTGGTATCTTTCATAGATTCACATGCCTGAATCATTCCCCGTCGTCGGGAATGGGAGTCGCCGGTAAATAACAAAGTAATGTCCAGAAGACATAAGACAGCCATAGGCCTCAGAGGCCTTAGCTTAGTAAGCTATCCACGTCCTTATGTAAAAAGGACCAAATTTTGGCCAGAGCCAATCAGCTAACACCACCCTCTAGAACCTTCCTGGTAGGAGCTCTAGTCCCTCAGATTTTCGTGAGCACAGTGCTAAGCAGCTGTATACTGAGAGATCCGAGAGAGCCCTTCCAGGGGAGGCGGGTGGGTTGCATGTGAATCTATGAAAGATACCAATACTGGATAACCGCAGTTACAGGTAAGTAACGCGTTCCTTATCCAGTATTAGGGTATCTTTCATAGATTCACATGCCTGAATCAGAGTAGCAAGCAGTGAAAAAAGCACATTTCGAAAGATATGGATAACATACAGGTATTAGATAACCACATCTATCTGAGATAAACAACAGTGCTACTGTAAAGCAATGAATAAGTAATGCATACATTATAGTGCGAAATGTGCATAAACTCAGGATGGTGGGATGAAAGAAAAGGGCTCACCTCTATTTAAAAAGATGACGTAGTACCGCTTGGCCCACTGACGCATCCTTCATGATCTCCGCATCCAGGCAGTAATGCTTGGTGAAGGTATGCGGCGTCTTCCATGTGGCCGCTCTACAAATGTCCACAATGGGCACCCCAGCAAAAAGAGCCATGGAAGTAGACATGGCCCTTGTGGAGTGGGCACGGACCTTTGTTCTCAACGGACGTCCTGCCTGTTGGTGACAGAAAGAAATGGCCGAAGAAATCCAGCGGGAAATGCTCTGTTTTGTGAGCGGAAGCCCTCTTCGAGGTCTGCTGTAGGCTATGAATAGCTGATTTGATTTACGAAAAGATTTCGTTCTCTCAATGTAAAATTTCAAGCAACGCTGAATGTCTAGTGAATGTAGAGTTCGTTCCGCCACTGTTTGTGGATTTGGGAAGAATGATTGTAAAACAATAGGTTCGTTGAGGTGGAAGTGAGATGGAACCTTGGGAATGAAAGCTGGATTTGTGCGGAGAAGGACTCTATCCTTTTTGAATTGCAGGAATGGGTCCTGGATAGAGAATGCTTGGAGCTCTCCCACTCGCCTTGCCGAGGTGAGAGCTAGTAGAAGTGCCACCTTCCAGGAAACAAATTTAAGGTCAGCTCTGTGGATGGGCTCAAACGGGTGCTTCATTAATTGAGCTAGAACTATGTTAAGGTGCCAGGCCGGTGGAACAGGCTTTACTGGAGGGAATGTGCGAAACAGTCCTTTCATGAATTGCTTTATGAGTCTATGAGACCATAAAGAGGGGCCGGAAGAAGATCTTCTGAAACGTGAGATTGCAGCTAGGTGAACTTTAATGGAGGCATGAGCAAGACCAGATTCTGCCAGATGTAAAAGGTAGGGTAAGACTTGTCCTGGGGTGGAAGAGAAAGGATGCAACTTATTCGTCTTACACCAGATACAGAATCTTTTCCACTTGAGTGAGTAGGTCTTGTTGGTACTATCTGCTCGAGCCCGAGCTAGAATTCGTCTGCAGTCTGGAGGAATGTCTAGGCCCCGAAACTCTCTGAACTCAGGAGCCAAGCTGATAACCTGAGAGAGGCTAGATCCGGATGTTGAATCTGCTGATCGCTGAGCGTCAGAAGAGATGGAAACGTTTTCAGCCTGATCGGAGGTTCCTGGGAGAGGAGGTGAAGTTCCGAGAACCAGTGTTGGCGTGGCCAAGCTGGGGCTATCAATATCAAAGTGCAAGGTTCCGCCTTCATCTTCCGTAGTACCCTGGGGATCAGGGGAAATGGCGGAAAGGCGTATGCAAAGACGTTGCACCATGCTATCGAAAAGGCATTCCCCAGGGATCCTGGTTGGGGATGCCAGCTTGCAAAGTATTGGCATTTGGCGTTGCGTTGGGTGGCGAATAGGTCCAGCTGAGGTGTGCCCCATTGGGCGAAGATATTGTTGAGGACCTGCTGATCCAGTTCCCACTCGTGGCACGCTGCCTGCCTCCTGCTTAGATAATCTGCCAACACATTGTGGGTGCCTGGAACATAATCTGCTCGGAGAGAGATGTTGTGGCGGAGCAGCCAGTTCCAGATTTTCTGCGATTCGCGCGAAAGTGTCAGTGAACGAGTCCCTCCCTGCTTGTTCAGGTAGTGCATTGTCGTGGTGTTGTCTGTCCGGACAAGCACTACTGAGTTCTTTATCCTCGGGAGGAAAGCCACTAGAGCTAGGTAGACTGCTCGGAGCTCTAAAAGGTTGATATGAAGCATTTTCTCCGAAAGGGACCACTTTCCGCTTATCTGTAGCTCCTGAAGGAAAGCTCCCCAGCCTTCCAAGGAGGCGTCCGTGGTGATTATATGAGGAGTAGCAGGAAGCAAGAAAGGCAAGCCTTGCGAAAGGTTCTTGGGGCGAACCCACCATTGCAGAGCCTGTTTGATCGCCGGGGTTACTTGGATGACGTCGTCGAAAGACCCTGTACACTGGATCCACTGGTTCGACAGAGCCTCTTGTAGGGGTCGCATCCGTAAGCGGCAATGTGGGATTAATAGAATGCAGGAGGACATCATCCCGAGGAGGGATTTGAAGAGGCGCACCGAGAGTGTCTTTCTTGTCATTACCTGGAGTGCCAGAGATTGAAGTTTGTCCTGGCGTTCCTGTGACGGGAATGCTTTCCTGTGGATGGTGTCTAGTGTGGCTCCCAAAAATTGCATGCATTGGGATGGTTGCAGGACAGATTTGTCGTGGTTGAGAGTGAGCCCCAGCGACTCGAAGAGTGTCAGACAAGCGTTGGAAGATCTTATCACGCCTTCTTGTGATGGGGACTTGATAAGCCAGTCGTCTAAATACGGGAAGACTTGGTGGTGGGAACGGCGTAGGTACGCCGCCACTGGTGCTAGGCATTTGGTGAAAATGCGTGGCGCCGATTTGAGCCCAAAAGGCAGAACCCGAAACTGGTAATGCCTGCCCGCCACCATGAAACGCAGGAACTTCTTGTGGTTGCGGTGTATTGGGACATGAAAATAGGCGTCCTGAAGGTCCACCGACACCATGTAGTCGTTTGCGTTGAGTAAATGCAAAACCTCCTGTATGGTAATCATTCGAAACGACTGTTTTTTCAGAAATTTGTTGAGATTTCTGAGGTCCAATATGGGTCTCCATTTTTTCTCTTTCTTTCGGATGAGAAAGAAATGGGAGTAGAACCCTCTCCCTCGTTGGCTTAGGGGAACTTTCTCTATAGCTCCCTTTAGAAGCATAATCTTTATTTCTTGAAGTAATGGGCGCAGGTTTTTGTGAGCCCTTTGGCGGGGAGGAGTTTGAGGAGGAATTTGTATGAATTCCAGGGAATGGCCGAATTGTATTAATTGGAGGACCCATCGGTCCGTAGTTATCGTTTGCCAATTTTTGAGAAAATGGGAGATTTTTCCGCCAATTTTGTAGGATGGAGACAAGTTTGTGACCGGCTGCATCTGGAAGTCATTGCCGCCGCGCGGCACCCTTTTGTCTTCCTCCTCTGTTACGAAAGGAAGTTTTGTGGTAAGACGACTGTTGTCGCTGCTGAGATTGTGGACGGTACTGCTGGGAAGAGGAGAAAGAGGAACGCTGTTGAAAGTCTCCTCTGGAGGAAGTCTGACCTCTTCCTCTGGACCCACGAAAGGAAGGGTTCCGAGATTGCAGAGACCCCAGGGCTCTGGCAGTATCTGTATCTTTTTTGATACCTTGCAATGCCTCGTCAATAAGAGGACCGAATAGAAGCTGGCCATCATAAGGCATGTCCAGGACTTTTGTCTGGACCTCCGGCCTGAAAGAAGTTGCCTTGAGCCAACCCTGGCGCCGGAGAACAGCCGCACCAGCCAGCTGTCTAAAACCTGTGGAAGCAATATCCATTGCACAGTCTATCAGTTCCGTGGCAGATTGTTCACCCTCCAACAGAATCTTCCTTGCCTCTTCTTTTAAGTCAGAAGGCAAATCCGCTAGATATGGGGCAATGTCCGCCCACATTTGTCGGTTGTACCGTCCCAATAGTGCAGTAGCGTTGGAGGCACGCACTGTCAAGGCTGACATAGAGGAGAAACGTTTCCCTATGTTATCCATACGTCGCCCTTCTTTATCCGGCGGAGCTGTCAACAGCGCAGCTGGGTGGTTTGCCCTCCTCTGCGCAGCCTGAGTGATAACCGAGTCCGGCTTTGGATGGCCTGTAAGACAAACCGGAGCCGTGTCCGGAGCTTTATATTTCTTGTCCAGGCGTGGTAGAACCGGTGGCACTGATGAAGGGTTCTGCATTATCTTTATGCCCTGGTCCCAAATATAATCAATTATCGGAATTGCCCGGACGGACTTCTTGAAGGGTTCCTTAAAGTCATATAAGAAACAGTCTTGTTGATGCGAAGGCATCGGGATCTGGAAGCGCTGGGCCGCTCTTTCAATGATGTTGTGGAAACCGCCGATGTCGTCGGGCGGTGAGTCGGCTGTGGTAGGGACAGGCGAAACAGGAGCCGGAAGGATGTAATCGTCCCATTCATCTTGTTGGGATTGGACGTCCTGGAGTTCTCCTTCCTCAGGTTCCTCCTCCTCCTCCTCCTCCTCGTCCGTGGTGGGCCGAGGCGGAGGTGCCGTCCTCTCCAAAAGCAGTGGAGGCGGTCGTGGCCGTGGAGTGGAAGGCCCCGCAGGCATCGGTGGAGGTGCCGGAGTCGGAAAACGCTGCTTATAGTCCGTTATTAAGAGCTGAAGGTCTGTGACCAAGGCTGCCGGTAGACACACCATGGAAGGTGGAGGCGGCATGTATTCTTGATGAGGAACCTCCTCATAGTCCTGGGGATTGTCTTCGTAATCCGAGACATCCTGGTACTTTACATGGAGCTGTGATGGACTAGTCGCCGCAGGAAAGAGACTAGCGTCATCCGAATCCTCCTCTTCAAAGAGACGAGTGGGAGGCAAGGTTGAGACCTTACTGGGCGAAGTGAGGGCCGGAGTTAATGCACGCTTGGTTATTTGTACATGCACAAATGTACCCTGGTCGTCCGTGTCCATACCCCTCAAGGGGCTCGATGGTATAGCTGTAACCGACGTTACAGGTATCAATGCAGTCGACGAGATAGTCGTCGGGGTCGTCGTCAACGACGAGGATGATGAAGACGGTCTCCTCGTCGATGACGCCGACGATGACGTCGACGACGCCGTCGACGGTGCCTTCGTCGACGGCGCTGAGCACAAGACCCGTAACAAACCAAAGAAGCTAGCTAAGAAAAGAGCCCTAGAAGAAGTTTAAAACAGCAGTGTCTTAAGTTTGCGGCGAAAGCATAAAAGATCGTTTTCCTGACGTAGATTGACAGGGAGTTTGTTCCATAAAGATGATACCAAAACCTGAAAGGAACGGCCGCCCTGTCGTGAACGGTAAAACCTGGGCGTACGGAACAAGTGTGCAGAGGAGGACCGTAGCGAGCGTGTCGGCACGTAGTGAAGGCAGCGGGCTCTTAGATAGGGAGCACCGATGTTATGGGAGGCCTTAAAGGCAAGAACCAGAGCCTTAAAATGAATTCTTTTTCGGATCGGCAGCCAATGAAGTGTTCTTAGAAGAGGGGAAGTGTGTGAGCGTCGATCAGGATCAGAGCCTGCACCACTGTCCTTCTGTGGGTTTGCGAGAGTAGAGGAAGGAAATTCCGCAACATCCTGAGCAGGGCAAAGCAGGTGCCTACCACAGACTGTACCTGGGTGCTCATAGAAAGTTTATTGTCTAATTTGACCCCAAGATTTTTTACAATGGTAGCCAAGTTTGCGGGCGGAAGCATGTTAGATGGCCACCAGTCACGCCAATTTTCATCTGGTGGACCGCCGAAAAAGATCATTTCAGATTTATCTGAATTGCATTTCAGGTGATTGGTATTGAGCCAGCTGAAGATTGCTGAAAGGCAGAGCTTTATCTTGTTACCATCCAGGACTTCATCCCTGGCACAGGTGAAAAGTAATTGAGTATCGTCTGCGTACGAGACGATTTTTGCAGCAAAAGATTCAACCAACCTGCATCTTGGCATCTTAGAACAGCGCTTCTCGCTGCAACGACCTCTTCCCTTCAGTCGCCATTCCCGAGGGCGAGGCGAGACACGCCCCCTCGGCTGGCCACGCCCCCTCCAATCTCCTCACCCACCGGCATAAAGTATGTGTCTTGGTAGGAAGCGCAGCGGACGAGCGCAGCGGGCGCGCCGTTTGCGCGCCGAAGGCGCGCCTAAGGCAAGCCCGTCTGCGCCCGTCCGCGGCCGGACGGGGCTAGGGGCACGACTCCATGCCAAATCTACATCCTACTCTTCTAAGGATCTTATTGCCCTTCAAGGTAAATGGTTACTTCCAGATTCCACCCGCAGATTGATTTCCTCTTTAGGCCTTGCCCCCACTTTCCCCATAGCCCCTCATCCCCCGTTACACGCTCCCCCGTTACCCTGCCCCCTTCCTCCTGACCTCCCCCCCTGTTCGCCGGCACTGTCTGTCTTTTTACTCAATACCAGGTCAGCGGTCAAGCACCACCATGAGTTGTTCGTCTTACTCGATTCTGAGAAACCGGACCTACTGCTCCTGACCGAAACTTGGTACTGTGACACCTCCCTCCCCGTTCTCCTGGCCACCCTACCCTCCTCCTATGTGGCCCTTCGAGCCGACCGGCCGGCGGGCAAGGCAGGCGGTGGGGTTGCCCTGATCGCTCGGTCGGAGTTGAACTTCCAACCACTTCCCTCACCTCCCATTCCCCCTGCTGACTTCCTGGTGGCCCGCTCTCTTTCATTTTCCCCCCCTATTACCTGCCTATTAATGTACCGGCCTCCCCAGCCCTCGCCTGCATTTTTGCCGGCCTTTCAAGACCTATTGGCCAACTTGGCGGTCAACTACGCCTCGGTCTTGGTGCTAGGGGACTTTAATTACTGGCCCTCTGACCCACACGAGTGCTCAGCCTCAAAAGAGTTTACACATTGCCTATCAACCCTTAATTTCGTGTCGCACATATCCGTCCCCACTCACTCCCATGGACACACATTGGACCAGGTCTGGTCCCTCAACCTCCCCGTGGCCTCGGCCACTGTCTCGCCGTGCCCTTGGTCCGACCATGCCCTCATTTCCTTCTCTATTCCCCGCAACGTGATGCCTAAAATTCCGTATTCCAAAAACACCTGGGCACGGAACTGGAATAGATTGGATTACCCCTCCTTGACCTCCATGCTCCGCAACTCTACTCCTACTCTTACTGGCTTAACATCTACCTCTCAAGCCAAGGCCATTAACACCTGGCTGGCGGATGGCTGCGACTCTGCGGCGCCCCTACGCCGCATCTCCGTCCGCCGACCAAAGGACTCTAATAGATGGTTCAACGACCACCTAAAAGCTCTCAAACTGAGCGCCCGACAGGCAGAAAGGCAATGGAGGAAAAATTACGATCCTCTATTAAAAACCCACTTCTCATCAGCTCTGGACAAATACAAAACAGCAATCCTGGCTGCTAAGTCCGCCTACTTTTCGTCCAAAATTACTTCTGCCGAAAACAAACCCAGGGTAATCTTCGGGATAGTGAATGACCTGGCATTCTCAGACCGAACCTCGCCTATTATTCCTCCCTCCCAACTTCTCTGCGACCAGCTTAATACCTATTTCTTAGATAAAATAGCAACCATCAAGCTTAATATCCCTCCACCCTCCTCTGCCTTCGTCGATCCCGCCCCCCCTCCCCTCCCCCACCTTCTTACCTCTATCCCCCCCCTCACGCAGGACTCTTTTCTGGAGATACTCCCTAAAGTGAAGTCGGGATCTCCCGCGGACGTCTGCCCAGCACGAGTCCTGCAGCAAATATACTCCAGCTGCCCTGACCCCCCCATTGCCTTCCTCAACAGCTCCCTGGCACAGGGCGTAGTGCCCTATTCGCTTAAAGCAGCTACCATAGTGCCCATCCTGAAGAAAGCTGGCGCTGACTCTTCTACCTCGGCTAACTATCGCCCCATCTCCCTGCTACCCTTCCTGGGCAAGGTGATGGAACGCCATGTTGCCGCGGTGCTCAGCGCCCATGTGGAGGCAAACGGGGGACTGGCTTCCCGCCAAGCCGGGTTCCGTCCCGGGCATTCGACCGAGTCAGTCGTGGTCTCAGTCTTGGACAAACTCAGAAAGGGTATGGACGAAAATAAACACCAGGCACTGGTCCTCCTTGATCTTTCCGCCGCCTTTGACACGGTGGACCACACCATCCTACTCACCCGTGTCAAGGCGGCCGGTATCGGGGGATCAGCTCTGATCTGGCTCTCCTCCTTTCTGAGGGAACGCACTCAGGCGGTCCGGTTAGGCGACTTCACGGCCACTCCCCTTCCTGTCACTTGCGGTATTCCCCAGGGATCCTCGCTCTCCCCCTTACTTTTCAACCTTTACATCTTTCCTCTCATCTTTGCACTACAGCAGCTGGAGGTCACCGTCTATAACTACGCGGATGACCTCCAGCTCATCTTTGATCTGTCCCCTTCTCCTCTCTCGGTCTCCAATTTCCAGTCAACCATGACACTCATCAGTGACTGGATGAACCACAACCACCTTAAGCTGAACCCGGATAAAACCGAGCTGGTTCTCACTGGTGGTCCATCCAGTCCCTGGAACTCTCTCTTCTGGCCCCCTTCTCTTGGCTTTGCACCGACCCCCTCCACCACGGTCAAAACACTTGGTGTCAAAATAAACAGCCAACTCACTCTCCACTCCACTCTCCCGCTTCTTTTCCCCCCAGGCACTTAAGATCATTATGGCCGCACTCGTGATATCAAAATTGGACTACGCAAACGCTCTTTATCACGGTATCCCCGCTTTCAGTTTGCGTAGACTCCAGACCGTCCAGAATCAAGCAGCCCGGCTTGTGTACGGCCTCCCTCGCTATCACCACTCCACCCCCCTTCTTAGAGAGCTTCACTGGCTCCCCATTAAGGAACGGGCCCTATTCAAGATCGGGTGCATGGTCTTCCAGGCCCGCCAGGGCTCCGCCCCTGCTTTCATCTCCTCACTAATCAAGTCCTATTTACCCACAAGAGAACTTCGATCTTCCTCCAGGTCCCTCCTCCAGATCCCTCGCTTCACTCGCAAAAAGTGGGGCGGGGCTAATTTCTCCACCCTAGCTCCAACCTTCTGGAACTCACTTCCTGACCACCTCCGGTCTGCCACCCAGTATCTCCCCTTTCGCAGAGATCTGAAAACGTTCCTTTTTAGCCAAGCCTTCCCCCATTTAATCCCCTTCAAATATCCCTTTCTTCTCTCCCTGGTCTTCTTGTTTTCACCTCAGTTGCCGATCTCCCCAGCGCCAAGAAACCGCAAGGTGTATGCTGCGCTTTACAAGTATTTTAAATTAGAAATTAGAAATTAGAACGTTGCCAGGGGTGCCACAAACACATTAAAAAGAGTAGGACTCAGGATGGAGCCCTGAGGGACTCCAACATTCATAGCATCTATATGAGCCTCAAAAGGGGGGGGACCAGACAGTTTGTTGTCTATTTGTGAGATAAGACCGGAACCACTGCAAAGCAAGATGTCCGATACCGCACCTCCAAAGACGATCAAGGAGAAGGTCATGGGGTACGGTATCGAAAGCTGCTGATAAATCAAGAAGGACCAACACTGCTCGGCTGCCACCGTCCAAGGTAACTTTAATTAGTTCAGAGACCTCAAGGAGAGCAGTTTCCGTGCTAAAATTAGCACGAAAACCAGACTGGCTAGAATGTAAGATGTTATTAGATTCTAGGAAATCTCCGAGGGTGTTATTAACATACTTCTCCATGGTTTTTGATAAGGCGGGGAGCAGTGAAATAGGTCTGTAATTACTCGCTATCAGGGGGTCAGCGGAGGATTTCTTCAGCAAAGGTAGGATTTTGCCCAGTTTCCATTATTCCGGAACAGTCCCCGTAGACAGCGAGAGATTTAATAGTTTGTTTACGGCAGGGTTAATTATCTCAGCGATTGATGCCAGAATTTTAGCCGGACAGGGATCAATCGGGGAACCGGATTTCAGGGTGCGAAGAAGGTGTAAAGATTTCTCCTTTGGGATAGCGGGAAAATGTGTAAGATGATTGGGAGAAAGGGGAGATTGTTCGAGCAGCCCATCCAACTCTGAGACATGGTTTAGGCTTGATGAATCGAAGGAAGCTTGAATAGTTGAGATTTTGTTAAAGAAAAATACAGCAATAGCATCAGTCCAAGTCTTGGTGGGGGAAAAAGGATTTTTTATGGCGTTTGGAGAAGTAAAGTCTTTCACAACTTTAAAGAGTTCGGCGCCTTTGTTTCCAGCAAGTTCAATTTTATGGTTCAGATAACAAGTTTTAGCTAAGCGAATGTTGCAGTGATATGTTTTTAGTGCATTTTTATAAGTTAGCTTAGCACAAGCGTCATAACCCTGACGCCATGACCTTTCAAGATGTTTACAGTGACTTTTAATTTTCCTGAGGTCAGCCGTAAACCATGGTGCAGTCGGTCTTCCTCTATTGGCAGCACGGCTTTGAAGAGGGGCCAGGTTATTGACGCAGGATTTGAGCCAGTTATCCAGAGAAGATACACCAGCATCCAGATTGTCATTTAGTGAGAGGGGATGAAGTTTCAGAAAAGTTTCTACGGCCGCAGGGGTCATAGAATCGAAGGATCTAAAATTATTAGTGCGTGATGCATACGTCTTGGCTATTGTAGCAGTCGAATCATTGATGCTAAAAGGCAGTAAAAAATGATCAGACCAGACTACAGGGGAAGGAGAGGCCATAGCAATAGGTTTGTTAAAGAAAACTTGGTCTAATATGTGACCCTTGTCGTGAGTAGGATGTGTCACATAAGGAGTGAGATGAAGCATATTCATAGAGTCAAACAATTTAATTGCCTCCGAGTTAAGGGGCTCATCCATATGAATATTAAAATCCCCTAAAATTAAGCAGTTTTCATATTTGGTGACCAAGGGAGAAATAGCTGACTGTAAGCCTTCCAAAAAACAGTTAGCAGGACCCGGCGGCCGGTAGATTAGAGCCCCAGCAATAGATGTTTGTGGGGACGTTTTAAGAAGAAAACTCATAGTTTCCGAGTTTTCTATCAAGCTAGGGAGTAAGGAACATGAGAGTGAGTTTTTATGAATGATCGCAACCCCTCCACCACGTCCTTTTAGACGGTCGCTTCTTACGATACGGTAGTTGGAAGGAATAGCATTGGCAATAGTGGGGTTTGAACCTTCGTGAAGCCATGTTTTTGTGAGAAACAATACGTCAGGTTTTGAATCAGTAAGAAGATCCAGGATTTGATACTCGTGTTGTTTAACAGAGCGAGTATTTTTTTTTTTTTTTTTTTTTAAATTTGTTTATTCAGGTCAGCAAGTAAATGACAATACAGTTAAAGGTGCTTCAAGCGTCCGCTGCTGCGGGCTATGTCCGAACAGATCAAGCACTGTAAATCAATGAGAATGCAATATTCAGTTTTCATATAACACCCAAATACACTTTTACAGAACCAAAACTAACACGAACTCCGGTACAGATGGAAATCAGCAGCGCACAAACAGTATACACGTGGCAATTCAGGAGTTAAGTCTGCAAAGGGGGGCACCCCATATCAAGTGGCACACAGCAGTGACGAACCTTAGTATGCATCGGACCAAGGTATGACGCGGCCCACGTGGTCCCAGCCATATCCCCCACTGGCCCATTGTCCGGCCCGGCAGGGCGAAACACCCTGCCCTTCCCACCTCCCCGTCTCAGAGCATGCACACCTAGTCAACCACCGGCAGCTGTAAAGTAGGCTAGAGCCCAGCATGCTAGGCCAACCCCACCCGCCCCCCAGCCCCCTCAACCCATGTCGTCTGAAACTGCCCCTGCCAGGGAACGTGGAGAGTCGGGGGAACCCGCCCCCTCCCGGGTCCACTGCAGAAAGGGCTCCCAGATGTCCCTCGGACGGGAAGCGGTCGGCATCGTCTCCCAGTAATATTCCAGCTGTGCATTGCCATACGTAACATCTCTCACCCATTCTGTAAATTTAGGCACGGATTTACGGCCCCAGCGCACCGCCACTTGCCTTTTAGCATAAAGGAGCAGTAGCGCGTGTAGTTTCCTGGTCTTAGGTGGGGTAGCCTGGACACATCCCAACAGCCCCAGAAGTGGCGTCGGCGCGTCAGTTCTGTGAAGGATTTGATTTATGGCCGTGAAGACCTTCACCCAGTATTCCTCCAGGCGCGGGCAGCTCCATGCCACATGCAGGAAAGAGGCCCGCTCGGCCCCACACTTCCAGCAGTTGTCATCCTCCCTCAGGCCCATACGGTGCAGCGATCGCGGTGTGCGATAGTACCTGTGTAAGAACTTGAAATGCACCAGGCGCAACCTGTAGTTAGGGGATAGTTCCTTCAATTGCCCGCAACAAAAGGCCCATTGCTCTTCAGACAAAGGGGTCTCTAGCTCCTCGTTCCACACAGTGAGCGAGGTAGGTACCACCACAGGGGCCTGCTCTTGCATACAGTTGTAGAGCCGGGACACCAGTTTTTTGGGGGAAGCTCTCGAGAGTAAGTTTTGTAATGCCTGAAGTTGTGGGGGTTCCTCCGGGAATTGAGGCCACAGCGTTTTGCAGGATTCTTGTAGCTGGTGTAGGGTAAAGAGATCACTAAAGGTCTCCTGCGAGTCAGACTCTCCTACCGTTGGAACCCCGAAGGTGCCCTCCGGGTAAATATCAGCAAAAGTGCGCAGCGTTTTTCCTCTGACCACCACAGGCCCCCCTCTATCAAGCAGGCAGGGAAGCAAAGGGTTGCCCCTCAGGGGGGCGGCCGGTGCATACAGGAGGGGAAGTCGCGCCCGCCGTCTCAGCTCCCGCCATGTCCAGCGAAGCAGGGCTACCGTGTCCACATCCCCGGAGGGGCGGGACGGCCTTCCGTATACTGCCACACTCAGGGGTAAAGGGGCAGCGGCCGCCGTCTCCACTGCAATATGCGGTTGGTAAGGTGTGGGGAACACCCAGAAGTGCAGAAACTGCGCCTGCGCGCAGAGCGCATATAATGCCATGTCTGGGGCCCCCAGTCCGCCTTGTCGCAACGGGAGAGTAAGCAGCGCCCAGGAGGATCGAGCCTGGCCCCCAGCCCAAACCAGCGTCAACAGAAGTGACCGCACCCGTGTGTGGAAATGCGTCGTCAGGGGCAAGGGTACATTCACGAATAGGTATAAAAACTTAGGGAGGACCAACATTTTTACGAGGGCAATCCGCGCAACCAGAGACAGGGGGAGCTTATTCCAGAGTTCAACTTTCCCTTCCAGCCAGTCTACTGCCCTGCCGAAATTCAGCAACCACAAGTCGTTCAGGCTACGGCTAATCCAGACCCCCAAGTATTTGACCGAGTCAGTTTCCCAGCGCAGGGGATAATCTGAAGTTACCTCCAGTGTGGCTTCCGTCAGGGGGAACGCGACCGACTTGGACCAGTTAATCGCCACACCGGCCAGTCCCTCGAACCGCACGAATTCCCTCAGAAGCGGGCTCAGGTTCTCGGCTGGATTGGTGACATATAACGTCACATCGTCTGCGTACAGGGAGATCAGCAGGCTGCGAGAGCTGAAGCCTATACCCCGGGCGGTATGATGTTGGCGGACCCGAGCCGCTAGAGGCTCCATGGCAATGGCAAAAAGTAGAGGGGACAACGGGCACCCCTGCCTGGTCCCGCGTGATATGCCAAAAGGCTGTGAGATCAGCCCATTCACCCGCACCCGTGCTCTTGGAGCGGCATACAGGGGCCGTATCAGGTTTATGAAGAGGGGACTAAATCCCATTCTCCCAAGAATCCTAAAAAGGTAGGGCCACTCTAGCGAGTCAAACGCTTTCGTTGCGTCTAGGAAAACGACCGCCGCCTGTACAGAGGGGTGTAGGTGATGTAGGACGGAGAATATCGTTCTCAAATTGTGGGACGTGGCGCGGCCGGGGATAAACCCCGATTGATCGGGCAGCGCCACCATCGGTAACAGGGGTTGCAGCCTGTCTGCTATCAGTTTAGCGTAGATTTTGACGTCCACGTTAATAAGGGAGAGCGGACGGTACGAGTCCAGCAGTTGGCTATCCTTGTCTGGTTTCAGCAGCGTGATTATGAGTGCCTCTCGCATCGAGTCCGGCAGGGAGCCAGTCTCCTGGGCCTCCGCAAATACCGAAAGGAGCTTGGGGGCAAGTTCATCAACGTATGTTTTATAGAAGGTGGTGGTCAGGCCGTCCGGGCCAGGGGCTTTATGCGCGGGCATGCTCTTTATCACTTGCGCCACATCACGGGCGGTGAACGGGACATCCATGTAGCGGCGGTGGTGGTCGCTAAACCAAACAAGGGCGATCGAGTCGAGGAAGGCGTCTAGGGACCCAGGAACCGTAGTCTGTTTAGAAGTGTACAGGGATGAGTAGAACTGGGCAAAAGCAGTCAGGACTGCGTCGTGCCCGAGCCGGAGCTCACCCCCCACGTCCTGTATGGAGGCGATAAAGTGGGACTGCGCGCGCGGGGAAATCAGCCGCGCCAGGGTCCTGCTAGGCCTATCTCCCTCCCCGTAACGACGGGCCTCTGCCTGCTTACCCAGGAATTTTACCTCACGCTGCGCCTCGGTTTCGAACTCTAGGAGCTTGGCCTTCATTTGGGCCGCCAGTGAAGGCGACGGGTCAGCACAGAATCGTACCTCTAGGTCCCGTAGCTCCCTCTCCAATCTGCTCAGGATCCCGCGGATGGCCTTGAGAACCCCGGCCTGTCTGGAAATACACTGACCTCGAATCACCGCCTTAAATGCGTCCCAAAGGGACGCCTCGGTGGCCACTGACCCCGTGTTGGTCTCAAAATACTTCACAATGTCCTCCCTAATTTCTTCTGTGAAAGCAGAGTCTGTGAGTGCGTGCTGGGGTAGTCGCCAGGAGAACGCGCGGGTAGGGGCATCAGGTACGCGGATCCCCAGCAAGCAGGGGGCGTGATCCGATAGTGACCGTGCTTGAATGTCCACCTCAACACCCCAGGTCGCCACCTCCGGCGAGACCAGCCAGTAATCTAGTCGGGACCATGCCGCATGCTGGCTCGTTATGCAAGTCCCCACAGCATCAGCGGGGTGCCTATCTCTGCATATATCCGACAGCAGTCCCTCGGCCATGATATCAGAAATGACGTGTCGCGCTCTGATGTGGGTCGGTCCACCCGCCCCCCGACGGTCCATTGCGTCCACCAGTGCCACATTAAAATCCCCGCCTAGAATGATAGTGGAACAATCCCGTA
Source organism: Triturus cristatus (assembly GCF_964204655.1). Classification (NCBI taxonomy): domain Eukaryota; kingdom Metazoa; phylum Chordata; class Amphibia; order Caudata; family Salamandridae; genus Triturus; species Triturus cristatus. Next base: position 1,009,737,665 of record NC_140582.1, on the reverse strand, counting down.
ACACAATCTGAGCCCATAGTTCCCTGAAGAAGCCGGGAGCATCAATGTTAGGTCCGTACACTGCAGCCAATACAATCTCCCTCCCCTGCAGCACCCCGTGTGTGATAACATAGCGGCCTTCCTTGTCCAATACAGTGTGATGTTCCTTCCAATCCAGCCCGGCCCGTATGAGTATGGCCACCCCTCTAGCATAATTCGAATAGACAGCGGAGTACACCCCTGCCCACCGTGAGTGTTTCAGCCTGTGTGAGGGAGAGGAGGAAAGGTGCGTCTCCTGCAGAAAGCAGATATCTATCTTGTGTCGGGCGAGATACCCCTGCATTAGCCGAGCTTTTTTGTAGTCCCCAAGCCCTCTAACGTTCCACGTCAATAACCTGACGGTCGTCATCCTATCAGTCATGTGATGTCTCTGCGCCCTCGCCCCTGCACTGTATCGCCAACCCAGTGTATAGTCCGTGCCCTGTGTGTGTCCTCAGTGTGTTAAAATGCCAAAAATCATATCCATCGTACCATAACATGTTAAACTGTAACAAGCCCAACTTCCCCCGCCGCCCCCCACCCTCACCAACCCCCCAAACAGGTTGTGACCGATCCCCAACATGTACACGCAAAACACATGTGCACATGTTACCCACAAACAATGGGAGATACCCCATGGGGCGTGGTGCACCAAACGTACTCCCCCCGCTTTCACAGGGTGGCTGCAACATAAGCAACCCAGAACACATCCGAGTCCCTTGTCCTGTCGAGGAGTCCCAGTTCTGGAGTTAAATCGCACATACCAGGGATAGGCCTCACTCGGCACCCCGGACCCCCGGATCTGGCCCACTGGAGCGATCACCAGCGGGAAGAGAACAACCCATCTCGCAAAACCCACATTTAACAGCATGGGTGGCCACGGCCGCCTACTCACGTCCCGGTCAATCATTGTCACTCAGGAGATCTTCTACCAGCTCCGCACGTGGCGACGTGCGTCTAGCCGCAGCTCCACCGAGCCGCTTAGCGAACTTCAACGCCTCCTTTGCCTCGGTGAAGTAGTGAGTTGTGCCTTCATATGTCACCTTCAGCTTGGCTGGATATAACAGTGCATATGGGATGGTAGCCTGTAGGAGCAGCTTTTTGGCGGGCAGAAATTCTTTCCGGGCAGCCTGCACCAGAGGAGTGAAATCCGGGTAAAAGGAGATGTGGTTACCTTTATGTTCGATTTTCCCCTTTTCACGTGCAAGGCGTAAGATGAGGTCTCTGTCTTGAAAGTTCAGGATCTTAGCCAGGATCGGGCGCGGCGCCGCCCCCACTGGCGGCTTCTTCCCCAGCGACCGGTGTGCCCTCTCGACCGCGAACATCAGGGAAAGCGCCGGATCAAAGAGCTCGTGGAGCAGCTCCGACACATAGAGCTCCATCTTGCCCATGCTCGTCGTCTCCGGGATGCCAGTGATGCGAATGTTGGATCTGCGGGACCTGGCCTCTAAATCATCAGTCTTGGCCCCTTAGGAATGCCAGTTCCTTATCCACAAACGTGAGGTGTTGTTTGGTCTCCTGTCTGAACTCACAGCATTCAGTGCGTTCGCTTTCCAGGCTGTCAAGCCGTGATTCGTGCGAGTCCACCTGTTGCTTGACTGATTCCAGCTGTGAGGCCATGGCGTCCAGTTTTGCATCAATACTCTTCAGGCTCGACCTCACCTCAAGCATCAGCGCGCGGTATTCACCTTCAGGCCCCGACCCCTGCGAGGAAGATTCCGCCGCCTCTTGGTCCGCCGCCTGCTGCTTGGCCTGGCGTTTGTGTTCAAATGTGAGCCGGGACTGTTTCGCCTCGTTTTTCCCTCCCATGGCGACTGGCCTGTCACAGTCCCCTGCAAGGAGGTGTCCGCTGGGGCAGACCGGTATGGCAGTGTTTCCCGGTCAGCGCCTCTCGCGCCGGGGCCCACCTACGGGGTGCAGCCTCCCCGCCTCCTCTGCACCCCTATGGCCTCAGATCGGTCGGAGCACAGCGAGTAAGCACACCCGCCAGCCAGGTCCCGTCTGCCCCCTCTTCGCCGTGCAGCGCGGGTGTGGTGCGATGGGCCCCGTGCAGTCCAACTGTCGCTCACCTGTGGCGCCGCATATAGTCACTCTGCCGTCCCCTCCGTTTCCGCAGGTGTCCACAGGAGCTCGACCGTCCCGGCCCAGCCGCCCTCAGCGCGATCAGGCCGCGTCCTCAAGCCGCCAGTCTCCAGGCCCAGCACAGGAACGATGCAGTAGGTAAAGGCTGCCCAGCGGCCCCTCGCGGCTCCAATCGCCCCCGGGCCGCTCTCAGCAGAGCCAGCGACAGCCTGTTGTGTGTGTCCAGCAGTCGCCACACCGCCAGCCTCATCCGCAGGCTATCCAGCACAGGCCGTCGCCCACACCTCAGCAGGTGTGTAGGGGCGCGGGCCAAGCTATCGACCAGTGACCACCAGGCGCCGCTCAGGTCAGTCTCCCGGCTACCTCCTCCGGTGTTCACAAGATGGCGCCCGCGCCGCCCGGGTAATCTCCTTCCACGGCCGGGCGCAGGCCGGCCCGGCAGCGCTCCACACAGCGCGGCAGACGTGGCACAGCGGCCGGGACCCCAGACGGTTCCGCTCCCGCGGCGACGGACTCCTCTCCTCCACTCGCTCCCGGTCCGTGGGAGCAGCCGGCCGCTTCACCCCAGGCCCGCACAGCCCCGGACTCGCGCAGCCGCAGTCAGCCGTCTCCAACCTTCGCAACAGCGGGCTCTCGCCAGAGGATCCACGCGGGCGGGGAAGACAGGGGCACAGCTCGGCTCCGCGGCTTCCAGCTGCCCCCAGACGATCGACGGCAGCGCTGCTCGATGTGCGACACCCTCCGGTTCAGAATACGGGACTTTTCACGTATTTGGGTAGGATTATTTCAGGATTTAATAGTGCAGCCGGCGGAGCTCGCTCACAGAGCGGCCATTTCGCTGCCCGGTTGGCCACGCCCCTAACAGAGCGAGTATTTAAGAGCATCATGTGCACCGTAGTAGTAGTGGGCAGTGTTAGACAAGCAGACAGAGAAGGAAGGTTTTCATCTGGAGCAGGGGGTTGCGCAATTAACAGAGGAAGGGGAAGGGAAAAGTGGCATTGCTCACACCTATGAGCCACCATCTGGCCCAAGGTGGAAAATCTAAGGCGACATTTTAAATCAGTATCAAGATTTAGAAGGGCACCTCTGGTATATTTACGCCGGGGGGGGTGAGGAGAAATATTAGCAGCTAACTTACAAGTATTACGGGTACAGGCATGGTCCAGTGCGTCCGAGGCGCGGACGGGCGCAGACTGGCTTGCCTTAGGCGCGCCCGCTGCGCGTGTCCGCTGCGCGCTAGCGCCACGTGCCTTTTTATCCCGTCTGTCATCAAGAAAGACTAGACCGCGCCTTGACAAAATGGCGGGTCTCCGTAATAGCAATGTCCCAACTTCCTGGTTCCCCCGAGATTTAAGGAGAGACAAGCCTTCAGATTCAGTACAATTTAAACACAGAACACAGAACAGCCTGGTTTAAAAAACATAAAATGAACTCATTTAGTTCAGTTTCCCTGTTTCCCCACATCAATACATCCGGTAAAAAATAATTTCAGAATTCGCTAAAATAGTGTGCAAATATCGCAAGTAACAGCAGTGCAAAATACAACGATTAAAAAGATAGCAGCAAGGTAATGGAAAGTAGCAGCAAGTTTGATTAAGCAGGTCCGCTGCGCGCTAGCGCCACGTGCCTTTTTATCCCGTCTGTCATCAAGAAAGACTAGACTGCGCCTTGACAAAATGGCGGTCTCCGTAATAGCAATGTCCCAACTTCCTGGTTCCCCCGAGATTTAAGGAGAGACAAGCCTTCAGATTCAGTACAATTTAAACACAGAACACAGAACAGCCTGGTTTAAAAAAAAAAAAAAAAAACTTGCTATCTTGTCCAAGATAAAATGAATCCAGTTTAAATGCATACACAGAGTTTATTACACACCAGAGTGGCAGTATTAAATGGGTAAAGGAATGTTGCCTGAGAGGCGATTAGTTAATGTGAATATAGAACATTTCTACAATCTGGAGTTGTCGAATTCTGGTCAAGTGTCATGCATATTATCCGAGGTCCTGGGGCGGGGGTGGAGCTCTGCCCATAAGTGGTTCCTCTGGGCATCATGAAAGTCTCCGGATATCCGAAGATTGACTCTACTAGAAGAATGGCTACGAGGGATAGACAGTTGCTCATTGCTAGAAGAACTAATCTACTGTGTTTGGGGTGCCCTCAAAGCAAGGTCATATATGCGGTGTGCTGTGCAATTGCATTCATATTTCTCCATGATGATATGCCTTATGTCACTCAGTCTGCTCGAGATCGCCTGGTATATTATTAGTACACTCTGTACGGACAAAAGATCTACTGGGTCTTTCGTTATTTTGACGAGTATTACATAAGATATTTGGAATCTGTATTATGTATGAAGCGGTTTAGAACAAATGTAAAACACAAATCTTTACACCATGTAGGAGGCAACCAGCAACAGATGCACACTTCAAGATAAATACTTTTGGGACACAAAACGTTAAAATGGGATTATGAGGAGTTGATTTAACTAATTTAGGAAGGAATTCTTATGTCTATCATTAATCACAAGGCAGCCCCTTTCTCCTATTTGTGTAATCAAGAAGTACAGCTGTCGTTTTTTGCAGTCACGGGAGAATTTTACAGATCTCCTCACTTCCAGATTGTGCTTTGCTTTCTCAATCTAAGTGCTTTGAAAGTTTGGGAAGAGAACAGAACATGTGATCTCACGATGAATAAACAAATGCAGTCTCTTTAAATTAAAAGTTGCGTGACATATGCTAGAAAAGCAATATGCAGCGCGGCACAGTAGTACCTGAGGGGCCCCCTGGTTCCCTGGCGCTCGGTGGCCCCCCGCGCCGCGGGGGCTAATGTTAAGCCACTGAGCATATGTCAAAAATGAGCAGCCGTTTTAGTCAGTCTCATTCTTAAACCCTGCTTTTCTCATCCGATTCTACTATCAGAGGGAGGAGTCATCAGCAACATCCAACAGGCAATGTTTAGTGGTCAGGTGCTTAGGTTCTTGGAAAAATGAGAAATAAGAATACAGCTGTTGACCATAAATATGGAAATACATTATGGAAACTGGGGGGTGAAAGTCACCACCTACGGTCGAGGAAGGTCTCAAGGGGTCATGTGAAAGAGCAGGTATGACAAAACTCCTTTGTGGAAGAAACATCACTTATTTTAGTGTGTGGCATAAGGCGATATGGCATAGTGTGCATTTAAAATAACACTTGACACCATAGGCACACTACAAAACAGACGGTCTAATAATCATACTGTACAGTGTACACCATATTCGGTGCAGTTTCGCATAACTGTTCTGAGGGAAGTAATTAAAGCACAGAAAACAAGGGAAATCCACTGCCAACAAATTTTGAGGGGTGCATACACACAGAGGCAAAACTACAAACACACATATGTGGACAGCAATGCACCTCAAATGCCCCAGACGGTAATGAGCATTAATAGACCCAAGTGGTAAGGCGGTTCCTAGCAAAAAATAAAAGCAGTATCACAGGAAAGGAGACCTTGTTCAACAAATATTTTCAATAGTCAAAAGGCATACTGTTGTACTTCTAGTGGCCCCAAAATGTCACGGTTTTGAATTGCTTTGGGAATTATATAAAATAATATGCAACTAACAATAAGCACATTCAGCATTACATCAACTAAATACAAGCAATGACAAAATCTATGGGTCCAGCTTTTAAAGTGAAATGTTGTTTTTTCAATATGGACCATGTATGTAGCACAAAGTCATTTTTGGTTCTTAGGAACATTTACCAATATCATTCAGCTCAATTGAACTTATTGCATGGAACCCTAACGAACTGTAAACAGTACTGATGCTACTTGGGGCTTCGTGTGGTGTCATTGTCAGTATTTTGGTAAAACAAAGTTCTATCCCTATGTTTTGTGGTGGGGTGCTGTGCTAGGTGGCAGGTGTTTTACTGTATGTGCAGAACCACTCTGTCCCAAATTCATCCTAACAGGGCAACCCCGGGTCAATGGGCATGATTCTACTAGTCCGAAAAGTCAAACACACATAGCTTTTTAACCAAAATCGCACCAGACAGGTCTAAAATCCTGGATCAAGGCCAAATGACAGACATCAATAACTAGCTGTGAACAGGTCCTATATTTCTTTACATTGCTTCAATTACAAAATACAATAAAAGCAGGTGTCCAAATAAAAAAATAAATGAATCAAGAAAAACCTAAAGTAGCATGAGTCACAGTTGTTTTGGACGGAAACAGAGACATGCTCTGAAACTCACCAGTTTCTGGTGGTCCTTGATGAGAATGATATCGAACAGATTAAAAAAATAGGTTTTATTTAAAGTAACGGGGCTATGTATGGGAAGGATAGCAGAACAAAAATTAGTCCTCTAATAACTTACTTGACCGAGCTACAAGAGCCAGACAAAATAAAAACTATCAGTGTGAATCTCCTGGTTATCTCAGAGGTTACATGTTCCTCACTGCAGAAAACTGGGCTATTAGTTGTGTGGCCTACAGAACTAATAAATAAACCACAATCCTCCTTACTGGAACCCAAGCACCCCATTTTAGCGCTGGACTCTCAGGGTAGAGAGGCAAAGCAGTCTAAGACCTACTCAGGGGAGGTGGTGTGGGCTAGCAATCGCTGTTCACTGGCAAGCACAAATAACACTCAAATGACTGTCCAGTCAGCATCTTTCTTTAGAAAAAGGAGTACATTTATTACACACATATTCCAAATTATGTTTTTTAGGCAGATGAAAAGTACCATGGATGATATTACCTAATCATCCCCCCCTCCTTAAAGGGGACATGCAAACGTATAAGATACATCTATAGGCTTGGTCAAAGGCTCAAGATGAACAAAAAGTATGTGAAAGACATCATTTGTAGGTTAATGCAATTCTATGTCCGGACCGGAGGCGAGGTTTATGCTTTCTTCCTTCGCTTTATTTCAATTAGCATTCATTTTTTTTCAACAAGTACAATAAAACTAGCATTCCCATGAGCACTTGGGAATACAGCAAACCTTCACAACCAATCATGAACCAACAGGCCAAAGCTCCATCTTTCTTCGCTGCTCGCAACCACAGATAAGTCCTGTTTTTCTTCTGCGGCTCCCTTATAACATAAAGTGTATTTGTAAAGCGTACGTTCACCCAGGGGTATCTGGGTGCTGAGTAACAGATGTTTATTGTTACCCACCTCAAAGGTACTCATTTTAATGGTACTCATTTTATCGACCTCAGACGGATAAAAGGCTGAGTACACCTGCCGGGATTTGAACCTGTGACCATGAGGTCGAACATTGGCTCCTACAGTGCACGCATTAGTCCACTAAACCACAAGACCTGGCTTAAGCATATGAATGGTGTAAATAATCCCGATATTGTGAGCGGGTTTTTAGGTCGAGCTAGACAGCGCATGTGCGGTCTCTTCGAGACCTGCTGTAATCTATCTATGCGCTTCAAGTCCACACCCCTTCTTCCTATTGGCAGCCTGCAATGTCAATTGTTCATTCTTTCTTTCCATTGGTTTAAGGCATGCATTTGTCATGCCTGTTTTACTGTCGTCCCTCCCCGAGAGCACCATACAAGTACAGTCTTACTCAAGTTAGTTTTATAGCGTTGCTTTTTTTAACTACTTTTTTGGTATTTAGCCTTCAAAAGGTATTCCTAATGGCCCGATCGCATTGTTGTGCTGCGCGCATGTTCTACGGTGAACGTGGAGGGTTCTCCTTATATCAGATCCACAGGAAATAGCAGACGCAGCCGGTAGGAGAGAAGGTATTTTTTTCTACTTATTTTTCCCCCCGTCGTTGCATCTTGCCCCGATTGTTGCCAAGTCCCCCAAGTCGCATCCTGTTCCTCGCACACTCTACGGTGAACGCAGAGGTTTCTCCTCTTATCGGCACCATAGGAAACAGCGCTCGAAGCCGGTCGGAGAGAAGGTATTTTTTTACCCAGTCATTGCATCTTGCCCCGATGGTTGTATCTCTCCTGCCCCGTCCCGTGTCGTCTTCCTCATTGTTTATTTAACGGGTTGCAGGCAGGATGGAACGTGCATGAGGCAATTATTTAGTAAACAATGTGGCAGGCAATAATCTTTGGGTACCCGTCCTTGTATCATACCCCGATCGTTGCATCTCTCCTGATCCTTCCTGTGTCGTCTTACTCACTATCTTTTATTTATGAAACGGGCTGCAGGCAGGACGGAATGTGCATGAGGCAATTATTTACTAAACAAAATGGCGGGCAATCATCCCTGGTTACACTTTTGGCGGAGAGGGATGTAATCTACGTCGCTGTTGTCAGCGCTTTACCACTTTCCCATTCTCTCTGACACCTCATAATCCATGTGTATTATGTAACTATATTTATTTAGTATGCTGCAGGCAGGATATCAGGACACGAATTCCAGAAAAAAGGATACCAAACCTCAGGAGCGAAGATATTTCTCCTCTCTCCCCTCAGGGCACGACCAGACTCGAAAAGAATCTCGACCTCTGATCTGCTGCCCCACGGGAAGGTAGGAGACAGCGTAGGACCACCAGGCTTCAAGGAGGGATGGCTGAGAAGTAGAGTTGTCAGGTGTGCGATTTCCCTATAGAGTTGTCAGGGGTGCGATTTCCCAGGGCGTTAATCTGTAAGCGGACTCTTCGCTCGAAGCAGTAGATTGACTAGTTCTCGAGGGCAGGTACTTTCCCAACAGAAAAGGCAGCCACTCTCGTAGGGGTAAGCACTACTCAGCGTAGTTACAGGTGGCTCCAATGTTCTCATGCAACCCAAACACTCGATAATTCCCAGCAACTAGGGAGGGGTTATCACAGCAGTAACACAAAGAGGAAAGTCCAGTCCCGCTTTGACAGCGAAATTGTAGTGGGGAGCAAATGAGTCCGACTCCCTCCGTGGTGGTGAAGAAGGCAGGGGTATGAAATCCTAGAGCTGTCTAAACGCGGGAGGCCAGAGGTGAAAAGGAAAACACGGACTGTAATCCGGGAGGGATGCGAAACCGGGAGGAGAGGAAGAACGTTCTCAGATACAAGAAAAGCCAAATAGTTGATTCGCTGGTCCGCGGGTTTTGCGGAGGAACGATACACTGTACTAAGAATCAGGCATGAAGAGATTCGGATCCAGAAATAGGCAATGGCAACACAGGTCCGAGCAGGACGGCAGCAAACGCGCTACCTGACGAAACTTCCACGGCAGGCAAAGGTCCGATGCACAGCTGCGGGGAGGCGTGGTCCATCCAAAAAGGAGGGATTGTCAAGCACCGGCATATCGGAGAGAGACGCTTATATCTCCGCCTCTCACATCAGGTGATCTCAGCAAGCGCACACAACCTCCTCCCCCTTCCCACTGCCTTCTAGGTAATGTAGTGCACCTGACTAACCACAGACCGGGAACGGGTTCTAACGTGTAACACAGGACAGAACATTTATTAATCAAACAACATGGCAGCCAATCATCTCTGGTAACACTTTTGGCCGTGTGGGTAATACTAACAGGTACTAAAATAAGAGCAAAGGGCTACGCCCCTTTAGCCACGGATTACTACCCTGTGCTTCGGCGGAACCTAACATGGCTTTCACTCAAAAAGTAACACTACAGTTCCCAACATGGTGGAGCCAGGACTGGGACCAGGTGGGACGGTGTCTCTATACTATGATCCCCTGCTTGTGTTTTCTTTTTTTTCGGCAGTGTGCTTGTTTGCCTTTTCACACATTTGAAGGGGCGGCTTTGGCCGCCCCTTGTGCGTTTGCCATTTTTAAACCAGAGGAACAGTAAGAGGGTTAATTATTTCGAGTAATAGAGAGTAAGGCTACCTGTATATCTTCAGCCTGTTTCTCAAAACGGACATTTGGCAAAAAGTCACAATGCACCCACATAATTAATACTGGAGCAAAAATTGCCAGTAGTCTGTTGCAGAGGTGTTTTTTTGCAGTTTTATACAGCACCAACGTGGCCTAACAGCATTAAAGTGACATGAGCACCTGAGACCAGAAGGTCAGATTTCTATTAGGCACAAAGAGGGTTGTTCAGAATCATAGACTGGCCACAATCACAAGATGGTAAGCCGATGCTATAACTCAAACTTTGTTCCCCTGTTTCACGGTCCACAGCTTCCCTGTGGAGGACCAGCATAAATCCATCCCATCATTCAAAATCGCAGAGTGCCTGCATTGTGACACATGTCTCTTAAGGGGCAGGGTTCATAATTCCACAACAAGTAGCAAACTGTGATTCTGATATCGTCTTTGGGAGCTCTATCTGCGTCTTTCAGTGTCTGAAGCCTTTACGAGGAGAGTGTGAGCTGGTAACTTTGGACAGCTTGAACAGAAGGATGAAAATCTGAGCTGGCCTTGCCAGGAAGTCAACTCGCTCAGCCAGCTTCAAGCACTTGCAGGCTCGAAGGCAAAGGAAGCTTATGGTGCTATTACATGTACTGTAACTGTGTTATTGTGTGTGTAAGGGGACCTGGCACTGCTGCTACCTGTGCTGTAATGGTTCTGTTCATGTGGGGAGTGTTTGCACTACTGGTAATTTTGCTATGAACTTGCGCTGTACATGTAATTTTGCATTGCTGCTGTCCATGCTGTACCTCGCCTGTGTGTTTTATTGAAGCTTGCCAAGATTTCTTTCAATAGACACAGGCCAAAATATTTTTTTTTGGCACCGCTTGTTTCCCTCTCCCCTGGAAGTACTACTAAGGGGGCAAGGAGCCCTGTGAGATTCCTCTCTCAGCAAATGCTCCATGGGCGAGGAATGCCTCAGGAAACTGAGCGCAATACTTGTATGTGACCTTTTACTTAGTGCTGTTTTTTTAACCAGAAAATGAAGCCAAAGCCACTTGCAGTTGGATTCCAACTGAAATATCCGGATTTCAAGGGCCGCAGTGTAAACACCAGATCACAATAATTGTATCTGATTTAATGCAACATCATTGTGATCTTTCTGTGTTGTATTTTGTAGGACTTTTGATCCATGTCAGTTGTATCTTTACCAAGCATTTCTTATATGCTTTGGATTCTGGTGCTTGTGCCGCCCCCACCCAGGAGGAGGCCTCGCCATCGCCCACAAGAGCACTCTCCGCCTCACCACCTCCAGCGAAACCTTCCCCTTCGCCGAACACCTGCACTTCAGATCCAGACCACCCCCAAAGCCACACTCCAAGGAACCCTCGTCTACAGACCCCCCGGCCCCCGAACACCCTTCGCCACCACCATCACCGACTTCATCGCACCCCACGCCATCGCCTCAACAAACTACATACTCATTGGAGACCTGAACTTCCACCTCGACAACCCCAGCGACCCCCAACTAAACTATCCTTCGTGACAACCTCACCAGCATCGGACTTAAACAACTCGTCAACACACTGACCCACAGAGCAGGACACACCCTCGACCCCATCTTTGCAGCAGGAAACAGCGTCCAATTCAGCCACATAACGCAGCCGCCATGGACCGACCACCACTGCATACACTTCGCCATCAACAAACCGAAGGCACCCAAACCAGTCCCACGCCCACAGCGAAGGAACTGGAGCAAGGTTACAGACGAGCAACTTAACTCCACCCTCACCCGAGACAACCACACCTGGGCACCGGACTCAAACAACGCAGCCAGAGAACGCCACACCTGGATCTCCAACTGCGCAGACAAGCTCACCTCGCTACGCAATCCCAACAGACAGCGCCCCAGGAAAGCCGCCTGGTTCACCACCGCTCTCCAAAAATCCAGACGCGCCTGGAGAAGAACTGGAGAAACACCAAGACAACCGAAAACCACACCACCTACAAGAACGCCATGAAGGACAACCACAACCAGATCAGAGCCACCAAGAGGAACTTCATCCACAACAAAATCCTGGCCAACTCTAAGGAACTTTTCAGTGTCATTCAAGAATTCACCAACCCACGCAGCGAAGCCACAGACATCACCCCATTCTAAGACCTCTGCGACAAGCTTGGAACCTGTTTCCACCTCAAGATCAAAAACCTCTACGACAACTTCATTGACAATCCACCAGGCTCCACAGACGGCCCCCGCACAACAGAAACACCAGCCAGCCCACCATTTCCAACTGGACACCGATCACGGCCGAAGACACCACCTCGACCATGAAAAGCATCCACTCGAGGGCCCCCACCGACCCCTGCCCCCCTCACATCTACCACAGAGCCGCGGCCGACATCGCACCTGAACTACAACGCACCATCAAAACCACCTTCAAAACAGGCACCTTCCCAGACGACTGAAAGCACACAGAAGATAGACCCCTGCTCAAGAAGCCCACAGCTGACCCCACCGACCTCAAGAACTATTGGCCCATCTCGCTCCTCCCCTTCGCAGACCAAGTTGCAGAGAAAACAGTCAACAGGAAACTGACACGATTCAATGAAGAGAACGTCGTCCTTGACCCATCCCAATCCGGATTCCGAAGCAACCACAGCACAGAGACTGCCCTACTCACCGCCACAGACGACATCCGCACCCTCCTGGACCAAGGCCACCCCGCAGCCCTCATCCTACTTGACCTATCAGCGGCCTTCGACACCGTCTCCCACCGCACACTAGTTGCCAGACTACACGGCGCAGGCATAAAAAGGAACAGCCCTGGATCCGATCATCCCTCACCGGAAGAAGCCAAAGGATCAGACTCCCACCCTTCCTTTCCGACCCCATGAAATTCACCTGCGGAGTCTGACAGGGTTCATCCCTTAGCCCCACCCTCTTCAACATCTACATGGCCCCCCTAACAGCCATCGTCTGACAACACGGCCTCAACATCGTATCCTACGCGGACGACACCCAGCTCATCCTCTCACCTCACCAAAGACCCCACCACTGCCAAACTCAACTTCCAGAAAGGACTGCAAGACGTCACAGTCTGGATGACCAGCAGCTGCCTGAAGCTCAACGCCGAGAAGACAGAAGTCCTCGTCCTCGGTACCACCCCTCAGAAGCCCACCTACCCCCTCAGACCATGCCAAAAACCTCGCATCATACTCGACTCGTCACTCACCATGAACCGACAGGTCAAAGCCGTCACCTCCAGCTGCTTCAACACCCTCCGCATCCTCCAAAAGACCTTCAAGTGGATCCCCCCTGAGTCAAGGAAGACAGTCACCTACGCACTCATCACCAGCAGACAGGATTATGGGAACGCACTGTACGCCGGCATCAACAAGTCCCTACTCCACAAACTCCAGACAATACAGAACATCGCCGCCAGACTCGTCCTCAGCATACCCTAAGACGAACACATCAGTCAACACCTACGAAGTCTCCACTGGCTCCCCGTGGAGAAAAGAGTCACTTTCAAAATCCTCACTCACGCCTACAAATGCCTACACACCAACAGACCCAAATACCTCAACGACAGAATCAACGTCCACGTACCCAAAAGAAACCTCAGATCTTCCAACCTCGCTCTGGCCGAAACCCCACGCATCCACAGAGCCAGAGCAGGCGGAAGATCCTTCGCTCACATTGCAGCCATGACCTGGAACGAGCTTCCGGCAGACATCAGACGTGCCCCCTCCTTGAACACCTTCAGGAAGACCCTCAAGACCTGGCTCTTCGGCTAAACAGATCTGCGGACCCCCCCGCCGCCCCCTTCAGTGCCTTGAAACGCTCATGGGTGAGTAGCGCCCTTACAAATACCCTGATTGATTGATTGAGCGATGATTTCAAATGTGTTCAGCCTGAAAGCCAGTTTGGAGGACATCATGAATTCAGCAGATTGGTCCTTAGATTCTAACTTTAAAAGATTCTACTTTAAGCCAGTGCTGGATGTGGCTCATTTGGAGGTGAGTAAGCTATGAAGTAGCATAATCCTCACCGCTGATCAGGACATAGAAAGAAATATTTCCTAGCTGAAATGACAAAGTTTCAATTCTATAAAGGACTCTGAGGCGAGGATTATCCCACCTGTCGAGGAATTTCAGCCTCAGCCCCTTCCCCGTGACTAGTCAGTATGCATTTTTGATATATTTCTTCTGTTGTATGCTTCTTTGAGAACACAGAGTTGGGTGAACTTCGGCTATAATGTTCAACGCTGACTATTATTTATACTTGATGGAATGTACACAGTCCCGGATGCCGATAGCTCGCTCTCTTTTACTGGGATTGAAGGAGCTAAACAAGACACCTGAAGATCGTGCAGTGGCGTAACTCGCTCGAAGGAGGGTGCTTCAACTCCGATAAGGGACTTTGTTTGGACTGTTGATTCATCAATGGTTGTGAAGTTGTGCTGTATTCCCAAATACTTATGGGAATCTTCGTTTTATTGTACTTGATGTAATAAATGGCTGCTGATTGAATTAAAGGGAGGTAAGAAAGCATAGTCCTCGCCTCGAAGTCCTTAATAGAATTGAAACTTTGTTACGTCGGCTAGGAAATTTTTCATTATCAATAATAATTATCAGGTGTAAATACACTTATGAACGTCAATAAAATATTCACTGTGATCAATAATCATTGTCAACATTAGCTCAATAAAGCATTTAAAATTAGCAAAACATATCTATGTATTTTTTATAAACTTTTTAACCATGAAAATGCTATCATAAAAGCATCCCCTTGAGGGCATCACATTTGGATTATATTACATGCAACCATAGATTTGACCTCTAGGCGGTGCTGCACCATATGAACCATCTTTAACATATTCAGGCTACCATAAATGCAGCCATAGAACAAGCGCCTAGAGTGTTCTGTACTCCCAGCTGTACAGCAGAAACTCCAGCCTTGGGAGTGCTTTGAAACAATAGTAAAACGTTCAGAGGGGTCCTAGTTTATAAGACACGCAAACATACCATCAGTCTCTAATAAAAACCCTTTAGGGGGCGCTGCTGTGCTCCTGCAGTCACATCCTTTCCCCCTGCGCTTCCTTGAATTCGTTGGTAGTGCCCTCCTGGGGCAATCACGAGTAAAGAAAAATTAGGCAAATACAAAAGCCCCGCAGGGCATTATGGGGCGCTCCAGCCAGGAGCACTGAATATTTTAACAGCGGCTCTCCCAGGACAGCAACAAAGCTTTCCCTTTTTTGTTTCTCTCTCTCTTTTTGGGGGAGTGCAAGTTCTACCCGGGCACTCCCGTGAGGGAACCCGACCCTTGCTGCCCTGCCTACTCTGATGCTGCCGCGGGAGCCAACAGCGTTTTTCTACCTGCAAGGGTCGCCCTGCTCCCCGCAGACAAGGCACGGGGATGAGGTCATTGTCACTGGGAGGGGTGCAAAAGCGCTCCACCAGTCTCCCTTCGTTTCAGGGGGGTTGGGGATGGGGTCCTGGCCCCCCCTTTCAGTAAAACAGCTAAGGTGCTGGGTTCCTCGGGCCAGTAGAGATGCCGAGGAGGGAGCCCCATGCACAACCCCTCCCTGAGGAAATATTAAATAAGTAAATGTTACACAAACACTTGGGCCCTGGCCCACCCCTTGGGTAAGGTAAGGACAAGCTGCGAAGTTCCACGTGCTTTGTCGGAAAGAGAAAGTCAAAGGTCTCCAAGTTTTAAAATGCCATAACTAGGACCCCATTGAGCTGATTTTGACGGTCTTGTGCTCATACTACTCCTGGGGGTGAGCTCTAGCCACCAGAGCAGTTGCAGTAGGCCTCCTCAACCCCAAAGCTGTGTAATCCTCACTCAGAGAGCGGTTTCTCCTGCCTTCTTGCACAAGCCTTCATCCTGGTGCCTGTCTCTGGGTGTAGAAGTCCAGGGCTTTCCCCAACTGGTCCCAAGGAGCTGTAAGGGGGCCAGCCTTGTTAGCCCTTTGGGTATACCCATAGGTCCTAGTGTCTAATGAGCAGAGTCCTTAGTCCTTTCTAGGCATCGGGGGGTTCCTCGTTTCAGTTCCCCATGGCTGTCCCAGGGTCCAGCAATGAAGCGCAGAGAAACCACCAGGCAAGAGAAAGTCTCCCCATTGTGCAAGAGTTTTTAAAGGGGAGAGGAATTTTCCAGAACCCAGACACCCCTGATCAATGCTAGGGTGCCATTTCAACTCTCCAACCCAGTCCCAACCCTCCTCACCAGTTTGCTTGGACAGTTCAAAATGGCGTCATCCAGGACTCACTAGTCATATCTCCTCTGAGGGCCTCAGCTTTGCCCCTTGCTGACATCACTGCCAGCGCCTTCCTCACTAGATTTTCAAAGCGGAGCCCCCTCATGTGCTGGCTCCAGAGGTCTGAGCTCCCTCCTTTGTTTAGTGGGCTAGGGCAAACCCATCCCTCGTACAGTGTGACAGCGGACTGACTGATACAGATCCTTCAGCCCCCATCCATTTTCTCCTCAGGAGCGGAGTGAAGCACTGTTAATTGCTCCCTCTGTGTGGCAAGGCCTTTGTTACTGTTGCTGGAGATAAATTGAATTACAGCCAAAACAGTAAATCACAGACTTTCCTTTTTAATGTACACTAACATTATAAGGCCTACCCCAGGTCAATAGCTAATCCTGCAAAGTCTCCACTGCGTCAGGCTATCTTTCAGTAGCTACCAGACTGCACAAAACAGTAGTCTCCCACGCGCAACCCACATGTGTACACATGTTCAAGTGTAACCAGCTAAGTGCCCCTCACCCATGCTGTACCGAAGCGACCTTCTCCTAAAAGGCAGACACTGGCAGCAAACATGCGCAGTTCCATTTGCCATGTGATTACCATTGGTGAGATACATGTATTGAGACTCACCACAGTAAAAACTCTAAAAAGTTTTTTTTTTAAAAGGTGATCTAAAAAGCAAAACATCCGGGTGTATTGAATGGCCGGGACCCAATTGCCATCACTCACCTATTGCGGCCATGTTACTGGGTCCCCAAGCTGTGCTGTGCAAGGGGCTTCACAGCTTGGGCTCCTGAGCCAAAATCTTAGGTTTCGGATCTCCAATGGCACTGCTATGGAGTGTATTAATTCTCCAGCTATTATGCAAGCTCTACTCCTGAACCCAAGGTCTCCTTTCCAGCATCAGCTTTATAAGAGAAGCGCAAAACAAGGATTGGATCCTTAATGCAGACCACTTGAAAAGACAGTCCACCAGAAGGGCAATTTCATCACAGGGTGTCCCTTCCCTACATAAATGTTTGCTTCTAAAGTGGGCCATGATCCATAGGAAATCTTCCAGAGTTTGTTAAAAATGTGTTTGCCCCTAATAGTCAGCGGTTGCAAAAGAAGCCCTCGGGAGCTTTTGAGTCCATATTTCGATGTACTTTACAAAATCTAGAGGCTCATGAAGGAGCATGGGTTGAGTTAATTTAACAACTTTGCATCTTTTGCGTTCTATTAAAGTTGAATTTGAAAAATTAGTAACAAAAAAGGGAACCAATATGTTTCTGTAAATCTCGACTCCATTGCAACTAAGCAAAAAAAAAAAATTGGCATGCTTTGAGCATTATTTAATCCTTTGTGTATAGATATTTTACAAACGTTTAGTAAAAAAAAAAAAGATTAACCTTTGCCAAACTTAACCGAGGTTTTCAAACGGAGTTACACAGAAAAACACAAGACCATCATACAAACAAAAGGTTGATTGTTTTAATTGAAGCTAAAAGAAGAGAGGCAGAAAAGACCAAAAGAGAAATCATGGGTTTTGAACTAAGGCTACTACCATGCCCGGTTTCTTCAACTACTAACGTTTCGCACATATTTAAAGCAGGGAAAAAGATGGAGCATGCCAGTAAGAGGCAGGCACCTGCTGTAAGTTGTGCATGGCTTGTCGTGTGCAGGGTATAGCACTTGGAGGAGATGTACAGCGTCTCACAAGCAGCTGGCATACAGATGAGAACAATAGGCAGATACTTCGGAAAAGTTGCCAAATGCACAGGCATGAAAAGAGAAGGCGCATATTTAGAGGGGGCAAATAGGTAAAAGGGGGCCACTGATACAGAGATGAACGAGGCCCATCACAGCACTGTCACTCAAATGCCTGACAAGCTTGTCTGCCAAGTGACAATAACACTGAAGAAACTTTATCAGGTCGTTTACTCTTCCCTGGTGAAAAGGCCAGAATTCCTCTGATGCATTCGAAAATCCCATAGCAGCGATCATGGAGCGGGGAGCTCTCTAGAGCTTGTGGAATTTAAACACCCTTTTCAAATGTTATCAATTATTTTGGATTAAGGGAAATAAAAATTAATTACTTACGTTCTACGTACCTAACCATCATTTCCAATTGAAAACAGTTCGGAACGTTTTATTAAATTAACAATAAAATCTTGAATGTCTTTGTTAAAAAGTGTCCGCTATCCTTTGCAATGGAAATGGTAAAATACTTCAGGTTCAACCGATCCCAGCTCTGCAGATTTGCTCAACAGTCCCTCTGTTTCCATCTTCTGGGTTGTATTTTTCGAAGGGAAGTCTCAAGAACTCAGGGACAATGTTGTGGAAAGCCACCCACCAGAGGGCATTTACAAAACATTTCAGAGGCCTTGAATATCAACTAGAGAACTGTGAAGACGAAGTTTAATAAGTAGAAGGTGTGGTACACTAAGGTGACCCCACCGTTCCTTCAAATGTAATGATCAAGCCAGAAGCAAACTAATACACCAACTACCAAGAGACCAGAGGCAACTCTGACTGAACAAGCCACTTGATTTTATGACTAAAACAGACCAACGTGTGACTGTGATAACTACATCTTTGGCACACCACAAACCAGGCCTACAAAATAAACTGGCGAGGAGAAAGCCATTACATTTCTCACGAAATCCCAAATTGAATCCCACTTTAAATACGCAAAAAAAAAAAAAACGTTGGTAAAATTTTCAAATCATAGAGCAAAATGCCTCGTGTTCTTATGTCACTGTAACAGGCATTTTTGGCTAAATGCAAAGCTTTACATTCTGCGTAAGAATGGTAGCGGTAGCACCGTAATATGGGGAGTATTTCCATCAACAGGGAACAGGAGCGTGTCATAACAGAGGGACATGAATGGAGCCAAGAACATAAAAGTCATTGAGGACTGAAACTAGGACAGAGGTATACACCTTTCAGCATGACACTGTCCCGAAGCACACAGCCTAAGCTACACTTGAGTGGCCAAGAAACTAAAAGATATATGTCCATTAGTAAGCCAGTCACAAACCCAAACCAAAGTGCAAGAAATCATTTGGGAATGACTTGAAACACGCTACCCATCAATGCTCTCCAGGGAACATGACAGAATGGTAAAACTGCATATCTAAGTTGGTGGAGACCTATTGCAACAGACTTGCAGCTGTAATTGCTCACAAATGTATATTCACAGAAATATTAACTCGGAAGGCTGAAGGCCAATTATTTTGAAGTTCTGAATTTGTAATATCCACTTTGTTGCTTGTTTTGCAGAGTATATGTGTTTTTACCTGTGAAAGTGCAGAGTATGGTGTGTAGATGGGTGAAAATCTTTTTGTCAATGCATTAATCTCTCAGGTAGTAACGTAACCAAAATCTGAAAATGTGTGGAAGAATTTCTACAGCCATTCTTGGTGATACAGAAGTTAGAAGTAACATATAGATAAACAATAGAACCAAAGCAGAATGTCACTACAATTCAACTGCTGGGTCTGCCAAGGAATCAAAGATTATACATGCAAGAGGTTCAGCACCACTATTCATCACCACTAGGCACAGCCAATATAACTGTGAATCAGGAGAGTTTCAACCTGCAGGACATGCTTTCTGTGATTTCTCTCGTCTGTGTCATAAACAGGAGCAGACAAGCTAAAGAACACTTGTTGCTGAATAAGGACATTGAGGGGCTGTGGAAAAAGGAAATCTATCCTAAGCGAAAGAACGTCATGGAAAGAAGGGGAAGCCATCAGGTGCATTGAGGAGCAACACGTGGGTGAGGCAAGGGCAGTGCATTCACATAGGTTTCTATAGTGCTAACCACAGATTCCTACAGCCCCATTCCTGTAGTGGAAATGGAGGAGGAAGGGGCCGGACCAAAGAAGAATATTGCTCTTCAAATGAGACAATAAACAGCGTCTTGAGGCACTTTTTCCACCATGTGCCACAAAACAGTCTTAGTTGTGATTCATGCTAATTAGCCATAACAATTATACATGTTAAATTCCCACAGACTAAGTTAGAAAGATACACTGCATAACCCTGTTCATTCTCATGCAGGTTCCTTTCTCCACTCTATTTCCTACCAACTCAACACTCCCCCACATCTGCCAATTATGTTACCCATTGCCCATTCAGGTCTGCTGTCCCCTAAATGTGAAAATCCTTGACCATCCCTCCTCATTATCACATCCATGTCTTAACCAAATAAACTTTTGTCCAGGCTCTAGTCAATATAATTCGATGGGGATAAAAACTGCTTCATGCTCCCGACTGCTCTTTGAGATCTCTTCTTAAGGACGAAGTTATGCAAGACTCCTTAATTTATTCTGCCTTTTGGAGAAATTTCAACAGTGCAGTGGAGTATTCTGAATACAACATGGGATTTCTCAGCAGTTGGTCGCCAGGTCATCTTTGTCTTTTTCTTAGATCCCAGTCTTTGCAACAAGCCATTCACTGGACATTAGTCGTACCTCTTAGAAATCTTATAATTCATTGTGTACTGATTGATGTCGCCTACGGTTCGGTAGAGCCATATCTTTCCTTCACAATCCTGCATAATGTTAGATGGTTTATTATGTCTCTTCATTTAGGGAATCTTCCTCTAAATAATGTAACATTGAGATGGAGTGATAATTCCCCAAAAAACCTCCCTCTGCGACCTTCGTCAGAAAGGTAGTCAAACCTTCACATGGTGCACTTGTGCCCGGCAACGAATTAGGCTAGAGTTACATTTGTGTAACCCATAATAAGCAGATATAATGTGGATGAGTACAAAGCTTTGATGGATCTCCTTAGAAATCCACCCAATGAACAAATCTTGTTTTAGAGTGTACACATTTTTTAACTGTTTATTATCCATATTTTAAAGAAAATGAGATTATGTGTAAAATTGTGTTATTTTAACAACCTATTATATTTTTATTTTCTCCATTTGGGCAAGGATTTTTTTATATTGTTGTAATGATGATGATTGTAGACCTCTGGTGGGATCAAAAAGTCATTGTTAAATAAATGAATCAACCAAACAAACTAGTCTTCTTGTTTCGGAAGGGAAGCATGTTTACCTCTGGCTAAACGCCATCTTACCACCAAATATCGCTCAAAAATTACCTTCTCAAACACATGGACAAACCTGCACATATATATTAACCTTATTGCCTGAATACCAACCATCAGCCCTTTGATTTTATGTTATAAAACACAATTTCTATGTATCTACATCTACACTTTCAAATTTCTAGGGTTTCAGTGCAATACCGCTTTAATCTTAACCTCCTCTCCCTCTAACTGTCTAGATATAATCTTCAAACACCCCTTCATATTTCTCCAGGAAATACAGGTCATCTGCTTAAAACACATCTTGTGCATCACATATAAATACTGATCCACCCTCTGCATTCCCACAAATCAACGGTTTGTCAGACTACTTTCCCAAGCATTCAAATCTCTTCCAAGTATCAGTCTTATTAACTCAAGGTGAGCAGTGTCCGAGCTTTCTCTATTTTCGAATTTGAAAAATATCAAGATAAATTCATGCAATGCAATGCCTCGTCTATTAAAGGTCACTTGACAATCACTCAACCGAGTCACCAATATCCTTAAGGCCATCAAATATAACTATCATCACCTGAAAACATTGCAGTGCCAAACAAAAGCATAATCTGACCTCCCCATCTTAAAGAAGCTCTGACCACACTTAAGGTAGCCGTGTATGCAGGCAACAAAAATAATTTCTAGAGACACCAATACCATCAATGAACCCTATGAACTCTTTGCAACTGTGATAACTTTCCTCCATCCAGAGTTAACATTCAAATTTAAATTGTTGCTAACTAGGCTACCAAATTTCGAATTCCATATACACTATCTACTCCCACTAACACTGCACTACCATCACTTTTACAGAGAATGATCAAATTACTACTTTTAAACTGCCAGGAAGATGTCACGGCTGCATCAGAAATGTTCAGACCTGAAATGTTCTGGTTGGTGGCTCGGAAATTGTATAATCAGTTTCTGCATTACAACTACCCCTTCCCTCCTGGTTTTCAGAAATATTGTGCTTTTTTTTTTTCAATCCTCCATCTTTAGATGCCCTAGAGACAAACCTTTTACTAGAACATGCAATGCAAGATTAATTAAATGAGTAAATAAAGGTGCAATTGTCTTTTGTATTTATCATTACCATTCTTTTTAGGTATGTCTTCAGTATAGTTACTGCCGAATGAGGGCAAGAATGCTGCATCTACGGAGGACGTTCCCGATTTCTGATTGTAATCCTGATCAAAGGCTGGAGCAGCATTTAACTCTGACCTGACCTGCGGTGGTGGTGCGGCTTGGTGAGGAGGGGTATCTGCATCCATTTTTACCTGAAACAGAAAGTATGTTCATTTAACAAGAACCATACAGAAATTGTTATCCATGGAGAGATACTCAAAGTTATAGACTGGACTATAAAATAGCAATACAAGTAAGAGCTAACAAGGTATCACCGCAGATTCATGAACATATACAAAAACGGAATATGTATGGTTTACTATTTGTCTAACAAGCTAACCAGTTATGATCTAGTGGGTGTAAATGATTGTTGTAAAAAGTTATAAAGAGAATTAAAACATCTAGATGGTATGGGATACACCTGCAGGGTACGAAGGAGATCATGGGTAAGCTAGAACAACTTATATTCCATCAAAAATCACAGCAATAAAATAAACTCACAAGAGAGGAAGCCTATGAAATACTCCGAAAAAAGGAAGTAAACCCCCCTTTCATTGAAGCCAGAAAGCGCTACGATAGATTTTTCTTTGCCAGAAGCCCAAGTCTCATATTTTGCTTCGAAATGTGTTTCTATAGCCAATGAACCTAGGATATCATGGCCCACAGAGGTGTAAACTTCTCAAATCATCTTTGATAGTTCCAGTTCATGAACCAGAATGGGCACTGTTGCCAATTGCTGGTGTACTGTAAGAACTACAGAGTCTCCACAAATGTGGCTCAGAACAATCAAGGAGATGGTCTCAAAATTATCCATTGGTTTTATCCCTAAATCTAGATCAATTGTAGCCCCATACTCACGTTGTAATTATTTTAACACCTCTGGTGGCACTCCTAATGAGGGTGTGCCTAGCACAGTACTATGAATACTTTCAAATACAGTTTCAGAATGGTACACTCTTCCACAGGTGGTACCATCCCAAGGGGAAAACACTTAGTTAATATTGTATGCCTATCCTAGGGTGTCATGATGATGGTAGATAGACCTCTTCCAATTGATTAGTCTTGCAAGCAATTCAAAATGAACTTTTGTCTCACTTCGTGGGAGTTTTGCAAATAATAGCATTAAGAGTCAGTAGACTTATTGTCTGCACTGCAGGAAACACACATGCAAGTCCAGGAGCAACTGCTCCCATAATAATCTATTGAAAGACATAGTGTTAAAGTCACTAACAAAAAGCCACTATCTGATTTATTAACTCTCTTACTTCTGCAACGGTTATATTCATTGCCTCAGAGTATGGTGTATATCCAGCCAATACATGATGTGTGTACAGATGGCCCCATCAATTCTTAATGCCTCATTTTGATGTTTTGCACTAAATGGAGTAACTGACCACCAAGACATGCTTGGTGTTGGAGTACTTCTAAGTCACAGTAGGGTTCATAACTAGCTGGAAGTGCAGCAGCTGTGTAATATGAAAGTTTCCAGTATTGTGAGCTACAGGATCAAATTCCACCCATGAGTAAAATATTTCAAAAAGTTATGTAGTATTTGCACTTACAACAAAAGTTAACCCTCCCCTTCGTGTCAGGGACACCCTTAGCAAGAAGATGCTGGGTGACTGGTGCCCTAAGGGTCTCAATAGGAGTAGCTTACGCTATTTTCAACAAACAGATTCAAAAAGTGAGATTTCAATATCAAATGATAACGGGGAATAACGGTTTATAATTCAAGCACTTGACCAACATACAAAAAATAGGAAGTGCCTGTCTAAGCTAAAGAAGATAATCAATATTACAATAGACATCTATGCTAGCTGTAATACTTGGCTTGTGGAGTGTGTCAACCAAATTTACCCAAAGATCTAGAAAAAATGTGTGCCATGCATCAAGGCGCCAAGATGATACAATTTCTAGATTCCATAGCACACAACCCAGAATTCAACTTTCTGGAACCCCTTTTACTAACAACTTTGTCCATGTGCCAACGTGAGACAAAGCCAGTTAGGCTGAAGCCACTTCACAACCCACTGAACAATATTTGAGGGAGATTTGTTTCAGGTATCAATCAATCCCAAAAGACATCATAGGAATAGTTAGTGGAACTCCAACCCCCTTTCATTAAGTAAAGGCACACTCAATAACATTAGGAAACAACGGGTATATTTTAAACATTTATTTTACAATCAAAATCCTATCCTAGTGCATAGGATATAACCTGTAGCTACAATAAACTGAATGGTAACTGCAACCTTTACCAAAAGCGTGAACCACAAAAAAATACTTCAACATGTTTGCTGTATAACTTTATGGGTATCCCAATGTTAATATGCAAAACGAAGCATACATCAATGGAAATGAAATATCTTCTTTATGTCTATGTGGGAGTATTTGTAAAGCGCACTATTACTCCAAAGAGTCTCCTGGCGTCTTTATTAACAGATTCGCCCGTTGTGAACTCTATCAATCTCGAATCGCAAATGTGCAGTTAGGCAGGCCAGAGACCTAGGCTCTGGAATTGCTGATTGAGAAGTCACAGGTGGGAGGGTGCATAGCTGGCAGGCAAACACACGGGTAGGAAACTCTTTATCAATCCCACAGAGAGGCGCAGCGACATTACAATGGTCAGGGGAGATTGCCCCCATAAAGCACACATAGGCGGAGGGGGTATGCGCGCTCCTAAAAACACCATAAAGTGAGATGTCACATGAGTTAGGAACACATAGTCAAACATGACATCGCAATTGATTGGAAGTTCTGCTGAATGCCTGGGGCGGATGTCCATCCTGAAGCAGCCGTCACAGAGGGTAAAAGACTACATCTAAGCTTAAAACATAGTTTAAAGCATTTGGTGTATGGCAAAATAGGGAGAAGCGTAAAAAGATTACCTGAGCGCCCTGCCACTGACAGGGTCTGGCATATTACCTATTTTATATGTCCTAATTTTATCAGTTGTATAGCAGCCTCAGAGGCGTTCTGGTGGAAGTCTGCTCTGCTCGATAGCCAACCGCTACCGCTAGCTAAGGTGAATCCATTGTAAACTGTGTATAGACCTTCATAACTCCCAGAATACTCAATTTGGTGACATAGCTATCCTGATTGGGCGGAGTTGACACCTCAGTCTCCTAGATCTTTAGCTAAATGGTTTCCCAGTGCTAAAGAGGTTTCTTAACACTTATAGTATCTGGAAGGAGTATGGTAGGTGCATCTAGCTTGACCTTTGATGTTACACGGAAGAATTCATATAGAAAAATCTTGGACCCCGGAAACTGGGCGTAACTCGTGTGTGGCCAAGACAGGTCAATCATTCCGCATTTATTACTAAATGGTTTCTGTGATTACCACATTTGTCTAGGAGCAAATAGTGCCAGTCTATCCTGTTCGCTCAGGATTGTATTCCACACTAGTCTTCTCTTGCTAGAGGATATGTGATGAACGTACTCATTTATTTTGAAATTTTCGTTTTCTGTCAATGTGAAACGGCGTCCCGACAACCCCAACCGGAACACCGTCTTTCCCCGAATTTACCTCCTTCGCCAGCCCCGGGACTGTATCCCCGGCTTCATAATGCCCCCATAAGGACTCGACCTGAGACGCCAGCAAAACACCGGAAAATCACACCCTTCCTTTCCCCACAGAGACCAACCAGAACATCGGGTCAGACAGCCTCAAATATCGCGGACTCCGGAAGCTCCGCCCCTATGGCAGCGACAGCACCGGATAAAAAGGAGAACCCGGAAGTGCGAAGGGTCGGAGATTTGTGGCAGGAACCTCGGACTGGAGGACGCGAAGGAGAAGAGGCAAGAGACGGAGAGCAGACGACTGAAGCAGACGTGTGGACCGAAGAGTGGTGGAGTCCACAGGAGGTGGCTGTAGAGCGGCCGTAACTCAACGGGAGAGTTACGGCGGACCGCGTGAGTGCCTTTAACCTCACTAGTTTACTCACTAGGAGTCCCCTGTATAGTCCTGGTATACATTCCCCTTCTCTTTAGCATTACGTTCCCTGCACTGTATTATAACTGTATAGCACTGCACTGTGTGCCCTGCCTCGTCCTTCACGTCCCGACCGAACACCCTTTCTTTTTTCCGCCCCGTATTCCTTTCCC
This sequence comes from Triturus cristatus, assembly GCF_964204655.1. Taxonomy (NCBI): domain Eukaryota; kingdom Metazoa; phylum Chordata; class Amphibia; order Caudata; family Salamandridae; genus Triturus; species Triturus cristatus. The sequence continues at coordinate 1,009,711,242 of NC_140582.1, read as the reverse complement.
CCGGTCCCTTCCTTTCCTCACTGTCTCGTTTTTCCGCCCCTTCCCCACACACCCGGGTGACGGTGACGGGAGCAATGATCCTCCGAAAAGGATAGGACTAACGGTCCCTTTTGTTTCTCTTCTTGCTCCCTGCCCTCCGTGGATTCTCCACGTCGCCGAAACCTCCATTGGAGCCGCCGAAGACCGCAACCAGCATCGCCGGCCTAGAGTGGATCCAGCACCCGGACGTCCTCCTTGTTTACCTTGTGTTCTACCTTTGTGACTCTTCAATAAATCCCTACTATAGCACACTACATACGGCCTCCTCGCTTGCTTTTCCGGCCCGCTGCACACCCAGCCTCACATTTGGTGTCAGAAGTGGGATCAGCCGGAAGCATGGAGGCCGTTGTCAAGAAGATGGCGGAGTCTCAGGAACAGTTTGCCAAACTGATGGAGCAGTTCCTAAAAACGGCTGAAGACGACAGGGGCCAACTTCACGATGTCTTGAAGGGTCAAGGGACCACCCACGGAGAGACCCTGGAGAAGCTAACAACGGTCCTGGGTCTGCAGAGACCACTAGCCTCCCTCCCTTCGGTGGTACTGCAGAAGTATGTCCCGGGGGAAGACCCGGACTACTTCTTTACTAACTTTGAACGTCTTGCCCAAGCAGCCAACTGGCCAACGGACCGTTGGGGGCAATACCTGGGACCCCTTCTCACAGGCGATCTACAAGCCGCATACCAACAGGCCAACATACAGGGCACCACCCCGTATGCAGATATCAAAAGATGTGTGTTGGAACGACTTGGGATCGACGATGACACGTATAGAGTAAAGCTACGCCAGGCGAAAGAGAGGCCACAAGAGAATCCCAGGGCCCTCTCATTCCGAATTAGGGATCTTGCAAACCGATGGCTCCGGTCGGAAAACTCTACAAAAGACGAGATACTGGAGAAAATCTATTTGGAACAGTTCCTGAACTCTTTATATCCTGCCACCCAGCGGTGGGTGAGACAACATTCCAGACTCACCCTAGAAACCGCCGTTGAGATAGCCTCGGCCTTCAGCCGGGCACAGGAACTCCAGCGGGGCAAAGAGGAGCATCCGCACCGTACCCCGAACGCTGGACCATCACGGCCTCTCCGGCCCCTTCTCCTCCGAAGACCAGAACCAACCCCCCTGTATCCCTCCCCGGTTGTGGTCCGTCCCCCTAATCCAGGACCTCAGTGCTATGCCTGTGGCGGTTTCGGTCACATTGCCCGGATGTGCCCGCAGAAGGAAGAACCTATGGAGGTCGGGCTTGTCCGGAACTATCTCTGCACCCCTCCGGACACCACACCACCAGTCTTCCATTGTCCGGTCTCCATCGATGGTCAACAACTCATGGCCCTTGCCGATAGCGGCTGCCGTCAGAGCGTCCTGAGACCTCAAGATCTGGGACATCCCGTCCGTCCTACGGGGGTGGTTGCCATACAGTGTGTCCATGGGGACACTAAACAGTACCCCACTACCCAGGTGCGGATCCAGCACCGGTACGACCCCGGGAGCTCCCTCACTATTGGTCTGGTCCCCGCTCTCCCCGAACAAGCCATTCTGGGGAGTGACTATCCAGGACTGCCTACGCTTCTCCAGGACACCTCCGACTCCCTGTCTCAGTGGTGGAAGGACGCTCCTTATCCAGGCCAGACCTACCCTGCAACGGTTCCAAAAACCCACAAAACCAGAAGCCAGAAAAGAAAAGAGAGGAAAGAATACGTCAGCGCGTATCCCGCCTTTACTGATGACCACCCGTGGCAGACGGACAGGGAATTCCGAGCAGCCCAACAGGAGGATCCCCTTCTTCAGGAAGCCTGGGGAAGGGCCCTCGACCACGAAGACCCCTTGCAAGTAGGTCCCTATTTCTTTAAAAAAAACGGGCTGCTGTACAGAAAAGGTGGGCCCCAACAGAACGCCCAGTTGCTTGTCCCGGGTCCCTTCCAGGACAAAGTCCTTTTCCTTGCCCACAGCCACCTTCTGGGGGGTCATTTTGGCGACGTCAAAACCAGTCAAACCATTTTAGAGAAATTCTATTGGCCCGGGGTGTACCAAAGGACCAAAAACTATTGTCAGGAATGCATCATATGCCAGAAAAACAGCCGACATAGACCTCCCAGGGTGCCACTGCAACCCCTCCCTCTCATAGACGTCCCCTTTAGCCGAATAGGGATGGACATTATAGGACCACTCTTGCCCTCCCGTAGCGGGTGTCGCTATGCCCTGGTCGTAGTGGACTACGCCACCCGCTTTCCTGAAGCCATACCCCTGAGACAACCCACTACCCAAACGATAGCCAAAGCCCTGATCTCCCTGTTTTCCCGGGTAGGGTTTCCCCGGGAAATCCTAACCGATCAGGGCACACCTTTCGTTTCTGCCTTGATGAAGCGAGTGTGCGCTGAACTGGGAATTAAACAGATCCGTACGTCTGCTTATCATCCGCAGACGGACGGATTGGTGGAGCGTTACAACGCCACCCTCAAACAGACCCTCAAGAAGCTCTTGGGCCTAGAAGCCAAAAGGTGGGAGGACATGCTGCCCTTGGCCCTCTTCGCCATCCGCTGCAAGCCCCAGAGCAGCACCGGTTACTCACCGTATGAGTTACTGTACGGGCGTCCCCCGCGTACCCTGCTAGACATGGCACAGGAGGCCTGGGAGGCTGAACCGGATCGCACCCGTCCCCTTCCAGAATACCTTGAGAACCTGAAAACCCACCTCTCTATGGTCCGGGACATAGTGAGACAGAACCTCGAGAACGCTCAAGATAACCAAAAGAAGCAGTATGATAAGGGTACCAGGTCCCGCGTCTTCGCTGTCAACGACTTGGTACTCCTCATGATGCCCTCATCAGACCAAAAACTTCTTGGACAGTGGCAAGGGCCGTACACCATCCTCCGACAGGTGACCCCGGTTACCTATGAGGTAGAGATAGACCCTACCCGTGGTACCTCCCAAATATACCATGTAAACCTGCTAAAAAAATGGGAAGGACCCCGTCCCGTTCTATACGGAAACCCCGATCCCCGACTTCTCTCTTTTGACTCCTGTGTAGATCCGGAACTGGCTCCGGTACAGACCCAGGAATTACGGGATTGTCTGACACCCCTGAAAGCGGTCTTCTCCTCCTCTCCTGGCCGAACCAACATCACCGAACATGCGATAGAGACCATGCCAGGAAAAATAGTCCGCTTAAGGCCCTATAGACTTCCCGAAGCACGCCGAGAGGTCATACGACAAGAGATAGCAGACATGCAGAAAATGGGAATCATAGAACCCTCAGTGAGTGACTGGAATTCTCCAATCGTCCTTGTGCCAAAACCAGATGGATCGGTCCGTTTTTGTATTGACTTTAGAGAGGTCAACAAGGTCTCTACCTTCGACAGCTACCCCTTACCCCGGGTGGATGAAATGATTGAAAGGATAGGCAAAGCAAAGTACATATCGACCTTGGACCTATGCAAAGGGTATTGGCAAATCCCCCTCAGGGAACAGGATAAAAAGAAGACCGCCTTTTCCACCCCTGAGGGGTTGTACCAGTTTTTGGTTATGCCCTTTGGTCTACATGGCGCCCCCGCCACCTTTCAGCGCGCTATGAATCAGGTTTTACGACCCCACGCACAGTATGCTGGGGCCTATTTGGATGACATCATCATCTTCAGTGACAGCTGGCCCCAACATTTGAAACATCTTTTTGACGTCGTCTCCTCTCTAGGGTCTTTTGGGTTCGCCATCAACCCCGCCAAAACAACCCTGGCGGCGAGAACCGTTAAATACCTGGGGTACCTTCTGGGGGATGGCTTAATAAGACCCCAAGAAAACAAAACAGCCGCTATTCGATCCCTTCCCTTCCCCCACACAAAAAAAGACCTCCGAGCCTTCCTAGGACTTCTCGGATATTATCGACGCTTTGTACCAAACTTTTCCCAAAGAGCAGCAGCCCTGACGGACCTGCTAACAAAATCAAACCGATCCGAGGAGAAGCTACGGAACCCCTCTCCTGAAGCCTGGCAAGCCTTTACGGACTTGAAGGAAGCCTTGACCTCCAGTCCTGTCTTGGTACCCCCCGACTTCTGCCGGCCTTTTATCCTACAAACAGACGCCTCTGATCATGGGTTAGGGGCGGTGCTATCCCAGAAGGATTCCCTAGATAATGAAAGGCCTATTTTGTTTGTCAGCCGCAAATTGTTCCCCCGTGAAAAACACTACGCCGTGGTGGAGAAGGAAGCCCTGGCCATCAAGTGGGCAGTGGACCATCTCCGCTATTATCTGGAGGGCAGAGATTTTGTCCTCTACACGGATCACGCCCCTCTGGAGTGGATGGCCCGGAACAAAGGCCAGAACGACAGAGTCCTCCGATGGTTTCTCTCCCTACAGCCCTTCCGCTTCACCACCAAACATAGGAAGGGGTCCGAACAGGGCAACGCAGATTTCCTTTCGAGATACCCTACGTCTCCCGCCCCTACAGGAAGGACAGCCAGGGGAAGGGGATGTGAAACGGCGTCCCGACAACCCCAACCGGAACACCGTCTTTCCCCGAATTTACCTCCTTCGCCAGCCCCGGGACTGTATCCCCGGCTTCATAATGCCCCCATAAGGACTCGACCTGAGACGCCAGCAAAACACCGGAAAATCACACCCTTCCTTTCCCCACAGAGACCAACCAGAACATCGGGTCAGACAGCCTCAAATATCGCGGACTCCGGAAGCTCCGCCCCTATGGCAGCGACAGCACCGGATAAAAAGGAGAACCCGGAAGTGCGAAGGGTCGGAGATTTGTGGCAGGAACCTCGGACTGGAGGACGCGAAGGAGAAGAGGCAAGAGACGGAGAGCAGACGACTGAAGCAGACGTGTGGACCGAAGAGTGGTGGAGTCCACAGGAGGTGGCTGTAGAGCGGCCGTAACTCAACGGGAGAGTTACGGCGGACCGCGTGAGTGCCTTTAACCTCACTAGTTTACTCACTAGGAGTCCCCTGTATAGTCCTGGTATACATTCCCCTTCTCTTTAGCATTACGTTCCCTGCACTGTATTATAACTGTATAGCACTGCACTGTGTGCCCTGCCTCGTCCTTCACGTCCCGACCGAACACCCTTTCTTTTTTCCGCCCCGTATTCCTTTCCCCCGGTCCCTTCCTTTCCTCACTGTCTCGTTTTTCCGCCCCTTCCCCACACACCCGGGTGACGGTGACGGGAGCAATGATCCTCCGAAAAGGATAGGACTAACGGTCCCTTTTGTTTCTCTTCTTGCTCCCTGCCCTCCGTGGATTCTCCACGTCGCCGAAACCTCCATTGGAGCCGCCGAAGACCGCAACCAGCATCGCCGGCCTAGAGTGGATCCAGCACCCGGACGTCCTCCTTGTTTACCTTGTGTTCTACCTTTGTGACTCTTCAATAAATCCCTACTATAGCACACTACATACGGCCTCCTCGCTTGCTTTTCCGGCCCGCTGCACACCCAGCCTCACAGTCAACCATTATTGGAATGTGTTATTATATGCAATGATATTGCATTGATTGTCTTTAGAAACTGTATTGTGTGTAAATTTGAGATCGTGCAGATGCTATCTAACATATCGCATATTCGCCTTGTGTTACAATAATACATATGCAGTCTTATCTTGCTTTATTGAAATGTTTGATGTAAAAATGTAAGCGCTAAGCTCATGGTACGTAATTTGTAGGAGTGCACCACATATGAATTGCCCCTAGGAGTCGACAAACAAACCTAGAAAAACATAATTTGAATTGTATTATTCAAATTACTGAAAATGCTATGGATTCCTCACTAAAGCATATGGAGACTACGTTCCCCAAACAGATAAACTAAATAAGTTTTGCCAAAAATGCAATTTACACACGAAGGCACACACCTTTCCATGGCCTAAGGAGGGAACATTTGACACAAGTAGAACTGAACACACTAAAGCACATACAAAAACTAGAGATGCAGGACAGAAGAGAGACAAAAGGGAGTCAATGTTAGAATTGCAGGATATCTTTAGAAAGGTTTAATCGGATAGCTCCACGAGGCATATAGTGAGCAAGGCGTCGGCACCTCCCCAACCATATGCAGGGAGGAATGTACTCACACCAGCTCCCCTTGCATTCCGATATTCAAACCCAATAATAGCAGAACGAGACGAGCCCCCCACCAAAAGAAGGTCAGCTAGGTGTGTAAAATACACATTCACAATGAGTTAGGAGAGTGTAAAAGTGTGTTGGGGAAGTTTGTGGCGATTCTTGATAGCAACTCAGCGAGCTTGGGAGATGCCGGGAGCTCCAATCCCCCAGGAAACGATGAAGAGGGTGGGGCTAAAGGGTTTGCCCAGGTAGCAGAGGAGGAGAGCGAATTTGAGGGCATAGCTCTGAGCAAAAGGGACAGGCCTGACGGCGCGAGGAAGAAAGGCAAGAACTGAAGCTCGAGAGAGAAAGGGTGCACAACCGGGAGCTAGAACAAGAGTATAGGCCAGCGCATTCTCATCATGAGAAATGGCAAGCCAGGTACAGGGCGCCGCACTGGGAAAAGTCGGAGATCGCTGAAAGGCTATTAGCAGGGCTCAGAACTACATCGTTCGCTCGACATAGGAGAAGGGCTGACTAAGAGATAAAGGAACAAGGCAGCCTGATACCCACCCGCAATGCAGAAAAAACAAAAGGCACCAGTGCGTGCGCACGAGGGAAGTAGCAACGAGGATATACGTTGCCCCTCATGGGTGCACGAAAAAGATAGACAAACCCGAGGGAGATAATAGCTTAACGGGAAGGCAGGGACTTTATTTACCCGTTTTGCGACCTATTAGCAGATTGGACTGAGGAGAGTGACAGATATGACAAGTCTTGGCCGAGGGAAGGATCATTTGAGCAAGAGGACATGGCAGTAGCGGATGATTACATCAGGTATGCAGGAGGAAACCATAAGTGGGACTTCCTCTACATGCAGCGATGCCTGGCAATATGGGAACGCTATGTTGAGGAGAAACCCATAGAGTCACCTCGCTAAAGAGTGTGCCTGTTACTAAGCACGGCAGGGATTATATACGTGTCATGGGCCCACTGCTGGACGGGGCAGGGAAATGGATTACATGTTTCAAGAAAAACACCACTGGTATCAATCTAGCGATAGAGGACATTAAGAGTTTGCTAAGCAGTCTAATTGGGAGCAGACTAACATGGTATTTGTCCATGCCCGCATTCCAGCAATCTCGCTACAGATACCTAGCATGACGAGGCAGCATTTAATACATACAGGCTCTGGATCAGGACAAACCTAAGAGAAATATTCCCAGACCGCCCAGATGTAGGAGGGTTAATGGCAGAGACGGTGAAGCCAGAAGAGAGCAGAAACTATTTTCTGAATAAAATGAGGGAAAGATGGGAACAAGAAACCAGACAGCCGTGGACCGTTACAGGCTTACATTTTTCTACAATATTCTTAAGAAAGGGTTACCCACTGAGATACAGAGAGGGCTGGACAGCGTAGCTGGTTTATGTAGGAAGGTGGATATCTGACTATGGTTACCCCCAACTTTTTGCCGAGTGTCTAGCTGGTTTTTCGACTTAGTTGGCCTGAGATCCTGCCATTCAGGGTCTCAGGCTGTCTGCTCTCTCTGTAAAATGGACTCCATGTACCCTAGGTACATAACCAATTGGTAAGGATCACCTTATTGGACCCTGTACAGTGTACCCTAGGTACCCAGGGCATAGGTGTACCCTAGGCCTCCCAGGGGCTGCAGCATGTATTATGCCACCCCTGGTCTGGCCTTCCAATCAGACACAACTGGCTGATCACTCAGCTGGGGCAAGGTCGTGTAATCACCCCTTGCTTAGGTGTAGTATTCCTATACTTACCTTATATATAGACACATGTGTACCTATCAGTCACTCCTATGGCAGGCCTTAACAATCCTGGAGGCAGAGTGCTTGGTAACATGTGAGATGGTGCTCTAGCATGAGCTGAGCCTGTCTGCAGCTTTCGGAACCATGTCCTTATAGCTGTTCTATGATATAGCCTACCATATACTCTTAAAGTGCCTTATAATCTTAAACGGTTATGGTAACTATGGTTGGGCTGTATCAAAACATGTCGTGTAAGGTGTCTAACACTTTGGAATAATACCCCCATACCATTTCTGGTGATGAGGATATTATTCCCCCCTTCTAGAGGGAGAGACATGTTAAAATCATACTTTGCTGTTTATCTCTAACCAAAGCCTCAGCATCACAAAATGGATGCTGCTGCCACAGACACAAGTCTGACCTCCTGCTGCTGGGAGTGATCCCAGCCAGGGAGGCCTGGACAATAGGTTTCCTGCTTGGGGAGGTGCTAGCACCTCCCCAGACAGCCTTTAGTGTATTGGGGCAGGGTGGGCTGAAAGGAATGAGACATGCCTGGGGCACACAAGGTGTTCCTTGCATAGTCCAGTTCAAACCGGCGCTGGGGCACTCCAGCCCCAGCTCTGGCGCGAAACTGGACAAAGGGAAGTGGGTGTAACCACCCCCTCCCAGGTCCCACCCATAAGGCGTGACCTAGCAGGTATCCCAGCCCCCCAGATTAGTATAAGAGTGGGAGTTGGGCCTCAAGACTTTAGATTATCCTGAACCTGCAAAACTGAACAGAAACTCTGGACCTTCGACATTCGACGAAAGAAGAAGACTGAAGAATCTCCCTTGTAGCCAAGGAGTGGCTACCCTGTGCAAACAGGCACCATCAAGTGACTACCCTTTGCTTTGTGAAACGTTCGACGAGGAACCGACTGCAGAGCCCGACCAGAGCCTTGATTTCCAGACTTCTCCGACCCTCATCCACATCTGCAGCAGAGCTGAGATCCGTGGAGGCGACGAGCGACGTGGGACCGGCTACCTGGGAAAAGTGGCTAGTAACTTACAGCGCAGCTTCTGAGGTACCCTCGAAGTTGTGCACCGGGGATTGAGAAGCCCCAACCCCAAGCACCATCTGCACCGAAGACCAGCCCCCCACACTCCACGAGTCCTGCGTGGGGCCCTTCAGCATTTTCCTGCTTGCCGCGTCTGTCCGGTTGCTTGCCCGCTGGCTAGTGGCCTTTGTGACGACGCTCCCTAAAATCTTCTGCGCTGGTTTGGCTCCTCCAGACTGGCTCCCGCTTCTCTGCAAAGAAGAAGCACCCCAGACCTTCCTGGTCTGCACCAGAAGCAAGTCCCTTGTTCTTCGTGGGTTCCGCTTGCCAAGGCTTGGTGAGTCCTAGTCCAACTTCGACGCCGCCGACAGCAAGAGCCTTCGTGGGACAGCTCGCCTCCTGGTCCTGGTCGTCCTCGACGCTTCCTGGTCCTCCTGGCTCCAGCGACAAGCTTCACCTTCCCCTGCAACTCTTCACGACATCGCCTGGTTCCTTCCTGGTTCCACGTGGTCACTGGCTAGTGACCTTGACTCTGTCCCCTCTGCTTGCAGGTGTCTTCTCTTCTTGGTCCCAGGCTTGGGATCCACCGGACACTCTCCCCTGACTGCCTGTCAGCATCTTTCTTCAGGCATCCATAGGAGTCGACGACGAAAACGACGCATCTTCACCCCTATGCACCCGCAGCCTGTGGGCTAGGTAACTTGGGTACTCCGGTGCTCATCAGGATAGTGACTATCCTAGTGTCTAGTTTTCAAGTCTCAACTTCCTAGCTACTCCGGAAGTGTCCTAAATCTATCTATTTCTAAACTGTAACATTGCTATTGACTTTTACGCATTACGCGTGAGTGTTTCCACTCTGCACACGAATCCCGTGGGCCTCCCACTCCCTAACTAACGCTAGTGTAGTGTTGCCCCAGCGATTCCCTAGGCCTAGGCCTATTCTATTTCCGTGACAGTGGTTCTTATACCACTTATTTAGTATATGGTTTGCGTGGCCCCTAGGGCCTAACTGTATTACTTACCTGTGTGACTTACTGTATGCATTAATAAGACTGTGTTGTACTTACCTCTAAACTCATAAAGAGTGCTGAGGGTTTGCTTAGAATAAATACACTTTATTTTATATATATATCTGTTGTGGTGTCCTTTCATTTGGTATTCAAGGGATTATATATGGTATCACAGCTGGCTTCACATGCCATTCAGAGTTTAGCCTAAGACTGCTCTTGTCCATGCTACCACTAGGATAGCTGGTCTATAAGGTTGACTTTACAACCAATCACCATAAGGGTATTTGGACTGATATAAGGTGTACACTATAACTAGTGACATCATACATCAGGCCAACTTCTCACATTGGTGAGCAGCGGTTGGGATCTGAGCTTGCTGTTGTAATACCATTGTAATCTTGAGATACTAAATTGAAAGATCACACAGATATTGTCTAGGTACATATAACATAGTTTATAATACTTAAGTCCTACTGGACTTAGTGGTTGTAGGTTGAAGGGAGTAACACACCCTGACTACAACTACTAGAGAGGTTTAGTAGAAACAACTAGTGTAGGTAGGTGCACACACCACACCCTCACTAGATCATGCCTCTGGGAGGAGATCAAGTAGATGCTCTCTCAGGAGGGGCAGGTCTGCAGAAGACCCCCTCTAGGTATGATACCTTAACATTCCAGGAGATGAGACAATTGTGTACCTCCAGAGGAATAAAACAGGGTGCAAACCCTACCCTCCTTCAGTTAAGACAACTCCTAGAGGAGTATGATGCTCAGAGGGCATCTCAGGAAGGTGCCCTAGGCGCAGAGGAGGGTCTACCCACCACAGAGGAGTCAGATGGGGCTTCAGATGGGGAGGTAGACAGCCAGAGCCAAGTAAGGAGACTTAACCAGGCTAACTTAAGTTTACATGGGAGTTTGCATGGGGTTCCCCCATACAGACCCACAAGTAGACACTCACAGAGAAGCAGGAGGGACAGATCCCCTTCAAGGGAATCCATCCACTCCCATGTCTCTAGCATCTCTAATGCTTCCTCTCACAGGGGAATGACTTCACCTGAGAGAAAGGAGCATAAAGCCAGAATGAGGGAAGCTAATCTGAGGATTCAGAGGGAAGAAATTGCCCTTGCCAAAGAGAAGCTTGCTCTGGCTAGAGAGCAAAAATTGTGTGGGTCAGAACCCACTGGTGGCAGCAACATTCCTAGAGATAGGGATAGGTCTTATGACCATAGAAACCTAAGCAAGATAGTCCCCCCATATCAGAATGGGGATGACATCCACAAATGGATGACTGCTTTGGAGAGGGCCTGCAAAGTACAGCAGGTACCCCAAAGTCAGTGGGCAGCTATCTTGTGGCTCTCCTTTTCTGACAAAGGTCGAGACAAGCTCCTCACAGTCAGTGATGAGGATGCAAACAATTACAAAGTCCTGAAGAGTGCTCTGATAGATGGGTTTGGCTTAACCACTGAGCAATATAGGTTGTTGTTCAGAGACACCCAGAAGACACAGACACAGGACTGGTCTGATTTTGTGGATTGTGCCACTAAGGCTTTGGAAGGTTGGTTAAATGGCAGCAAGGTGCAGGACTATACAGGATTGTACAACTTGATTATGAGGGAGCAGATCCTTAATAATTGTCAGAACCAGCTTCTCCATCAACACCTGGTAGACTCAGATTTGACCTCTCCCCAAGAATTGGGAAAGAGGGCAGATAAATGGGTCAGGACCAGGATTAGGCCTAAAAATCAGGGTGGTGACCAAAAGAAAGATACCACCAAGCCTCAAGAGAAGGGTGGGGATAAAGCAAAAGAGAAATCTTCCTCAGGGCCCCAAAACTCCACACAGGGTGGTGGGTCCCAAGCTCCCTCCTCTACCACAGTTAAAAAGCCTTACTGCCATGTGTGTAAAACACCTGGGCATTGGAAAACTGACAGCAGTTGCCCACAGGCTAAAAACAAAACTGTTCCTCCAACTACTCCTGTCACACCACCTATTACTGTCAGCAGTAATCCCCCAGGTGGTGGGAGTGCCCCCAAAAATTTGGTTGGGTTTTCTTGGGGAACACAGGGGGATCCTGGCTTAGCCAATTCCCCTACAGCAGCTACTCTTGTCTGTGATGGTGGCATGGGGTTTGCCAACTTCACTGCCTGTCCCAACACTTTGGGTAGGTACAGACAGGAACCCTACATCAATGGTAGAAAAGCTGAGGCCTACAGAGACACTGGAGCTAGCATCACTATGGTGGCCCATAGGCTAGTTCCCTCTGAGCAGCTTTTGCCTGGTTTCTCATACCAGGTAACTAACATTGATGGCAACCAGAACAGTCATCCCATGGCAGAGGTATATCTCAGCTGGGGAGGTGTCACTGGCCCTAAAAGGGTGGCAGTGTCTCCAACCTTGCCTGTGGACTGCTTGCTGGGGAATGACTTAGAACTCTCAGCTTGGGCTGGAGTTGAACAAGACACCCATTCTAAAATGGTAGGCCTTTCCAAAAAGGGTAGTGGGGTTGTGCCAGTCACAACCCCTGTCCAAGTAGCTTTCCTCCCTGAAAAGGTTGGAAGGGCAGTGGTAGCCACAGCCCAGGCACAGACAGACTTCCCTGTAGAAATTGGCAGAGCTGTGACAGTCACAGCTCAAACAAAAACTGAGTGCCTTCCTGAAAAGGTTGGCAAGGCTGTAATGGTCTCAGCCCACACTCAGACTGATATAGGTGTAGTGAAGCCTGAAACTATGGATCACTCCACACAAACAGAGAGTAGTGGGGAGGAAGAAAAGTCTCCCTCTCCCCAGACATTAGGAAAAGGTCAGCCTCCTCAGGGATCTGACCTCACCCCTTGTGAAGGAACTGCCCCAGAGGTAGCCAGACCTGGCCTGGCAGAGCCTCTGATGTCAGTGGCCCCTTCCAAGGTGGGACCCAGTCTGGTGCAGGTAGCCTGCCTCTCTCTACCCTGCCTCAGTCAGCCCAGGGCTGCAGAGGTCAGGGAGGCCAGTGGACCCCAAGAGGGCCCCTGTCCACAAGAACCCCCCCTTCAAAAGAATGAGGATTGCCTGGTTAGTTGCCCTAGCCAGGTGATGGGTAAAAACATTCCTGAGGGATCCCCTTCACAGGTAGTTAGGGACCTCCCCCAGAGGGATTCTGTTGGGCACAGGCAAACATGGGACCTTAGGGCCCCAAACCTGACCTGTCCCTCCAGTAAGCCCACAAAAGGGACCCAGCCTCCAGCTTTAGGTAGCCAGAGGCTGACCCTGAGAGCACAGTGCAACTCAGTTAGAGAAAGAAAGGCATCCATGGTGGAGGATGATTGGAGGAAGCTGAGGCCTCACTTTGGGGACACTCACTTCAGTACTCCATCTCAACACCAGCCTTTTACTTTGCAAAAACACACCAAAGGTAGAGATTCCCTATGGTGGAGACCCTATGATATCTTTAGGATGAGGGATTGCTTAGTGGACCATGAGACAGGGGGTAACCATGCCAGTGCTGGTTCTTCCTTATATGGCCACTCAGGCAATAGAGGCTTACCTTGTCAAGGCCAGCCTTATCTCCTTTCGTTTGGGGGGGGGTTGTGTAGGAAGGTGGATATCTGACTATGGTTACCCCCAACTTTTTGCCGAGTGTCTAGCTGGTTTTTCGACTTAGTTGGCCTGAGATCCTGCCATTCAGGGTCTCAGGCTGTCTGCTCTCTCTGTAAAATGGACTCCATGTACCCTAGGTACATAACCAATTGGTAAGGATCACCTTATTGGACCCTGTACAGTGTACCCTAGGTACCCAGGGCATAGGTGTACCCTAGGCCTCCCAGGGGCTGCAGCATGTATTATGCCACCCCTGGTCTGGCCTTCCAATCAGACACAACTGGCTGATCACTCAGCTGGGGCAAGGTCGTGTAATCACCCCTTGCTTAGGTGTAGTATTCCTATACTTACCTTATATATAGACACATGTGTACCTATCAGTCACTCCTATGGCAGGCCTTAACAATCCTGGAGGCAGAGTGCTTGGTAACATGTGAGATGGTGCTCTAGCATGAGCTGAGCCTGTCTGCAGCTTTCGGAACCATGTCCTTATAGCTGTTCTATGATATAGCCTACCATATACTCTTAAAGTGCCTTATAATCTTAAACGGTTATGGTAACTATGGTTGGGCTGTATCAAAACATGTCGTGTAAGGTGTCTAACACTTTGGAATAATACCCCCATACCATTTCTGGTGATGAGGATATTATTCCCCCCTTCTAGAGGGAGAGACATGTTAAAATCATACTTTGCTGTTTATCTCTAACCAAAGCCTCAGCATCACAAAATGGATGCTGCTGCCACAGACACAAGTCTGACCTCCTGCTGCTGGGAGTGATCCCAGCCAGGGAGGCCTGGACAATAGGTTTCCTGCTTGGGGAGGTGCTAGCACCTCCCCAGACAGCCTTTAGTGTATTGGGGCAGGGTGGGCTGAAAGGAATGAGACATGCCTGGGGCACACAAGGTGTTCCTTGCATAGTCCAGTTCAAACCGGCGCTGGGGCACTCCAGCCCCAGCTCTGGCGCGAAACTGGACAAAGGGAAGTGGGTGTAACCACCCCCTCCCAGGTCCCACCCATAAGGCGTGACCTAGCAGGTATCCCAGCCCCCCAGATTAGTATAAGAGTGGGAGTTGGGCCTCAAGACTTTAGATTATCCTGAACCTGCAAAACTGAACAGAAACTCTGGACCTTCGACATTCGACGAAAGAAGAAGACTGAAGAATCTCCCTTGTAGCCAAGGAGTGGCTACCCTGTGCAAACAGGCACCATCAAGTGACTACCCTTTGCTTTGTGAAACGTTCGACGAGGAACCGACTGCAGAGCCCGACCAGAGCCTTGATTTCCAGACTTCTCCGACCCTCATCCACATCTGCAGCAGAGCTGAGATCCGTGGAGGCGACGAGCGACGTGGGACCGGCTACCTGGGAAAAGTGGCTAGTAACTTACAGCGCAGCTTCTGAGGTACCCTCGAAGTTGTGCACCGGGGATTGAGAAGCCCCAACCCCAAGCACCATCTGCACCGAAGACCAGCCCCCCACACTCCACGAGTCCTGCGTGGGGCCCTTCAGCATTTTCCTGCTTGCCGCGTCTGTCCGGTTGCTTGCCCGCTGGCTAGTGGCCTTTGTGACGACGCTCCCTAAAATCTTCTGCGCTGGTTTGGCTCCTCCAGACTGGCTCCCGCTTCTCTGCAAAGAAGAAGCACCCCAGACCTTCCTGGTCTGCACCAGAAGCAAGTCCCTTGTTCTTCGTGGGTTCCGCTTGCCAAGGCTTGGTGAGTCCTAGTCCAACTTCGACGCCGCCGACAGCAAGAGCCTTCGTGGGACAGCTCGCCTCCTGGTCCTGGTCGTCCTCGACGCTTCCTGGTCCTCCTGGCTCCAGCGACAAGCTTCACCTTCCCCTGCAACTCTTCACGACATCGCCTGGTTCCTTCCTGGTTCCACGTGGTCACTGGCTAGTGACCTTGACTCTGTCCCCTCTGCTTGCAGGTGTCTTCTCTTCTTGGTCCCAGGCTTGGGATCCACCGGACACTCTCCCCTGACTGCCTGTCAGCATCTTTCTTCAGGCATCCATAGGAGTCGACGACGAAAACGACGCATCTTCACCCCTATGCACCCGCAGCCTGTGGGCTAGGTAACTTGGGTACTCCGGTGCTCATCAGGATAGTGACTATCCTAGTGTCTAGTTTTCAAGTCTCAACTTCCTAGCTACTCCGGAAGTGTCCTAAATCTATCTATTTCTAAACTGTAACATTGCTATTGACTTTTACGCATTACGCGTGAGTGTTTCCACTCTGCACACGAATCCCGTGGGCCTCCCACTCCCTAACTAACGCTAGTGTAGTGTTGCCCCAGCGATTCCCTAGGCCTAGGCCTATTCTATTTCCGTGACAGTGGTTCTTATACCACTTATTTAGTATATGGTTTGCGTGGCCCCTAGGGCCTAACTGTATTACTTACCTGTGTGACTTACTGTATGCATTAATAAGACTGTGTTGTACTTACCTCTAAACTCATAAAGAGTGCTGAGGGTTTGCTTAGAATAAATACACTTTATTTTATATATATATCTGTTGTGGTGTCCTTTCATTTGGTATTCAAGGGATTATATATGGTATCACAGCTGGCTTCACATGCCATTCAGAGTTTAGCCTAAGACTGCTCTTGTCCATGCTACCACTAGGATAGCTGGTCTATAAGGTTGACTTTACAACCAATCACCATAAGGGTATTTGGACTGATATAAGGTGTACACTATAACTAGTGACATCATACATCAGGCCAACTTCTCACAGTTTAGATTCCAAACCCTGGCAGGAGATACAAGCCCATACACTCCACTACCATATAAAAAAGCAATAAAAGGATAGAGAGAGCAGGAGCAGGCCCAAAGAGACACAGCAAAACTAGTCCA
Organism: Triturus cristatus; assembly: GCF_964204655.1. Classification (NCBI taxonomy): domain Eukaryota; kingdom Metazoa; phylum Chordata; class Amphibia; order Caudata; family Salamandridae; genus Triturus; species Triturus cristatus. The sequence continues at coordinate 1,009,694,923 of NC_140582.1, read as the reverse complement.
AAACAAGTTGAAAAAGACTGTGCACGAGGAGGCAGCGATGGCCACAACCATGCAGATAGCACCAGTCACAATGGGGGCTCTACCACAAAACTTTATAGAGGGTTCCAAACAGGAAGTCCAGAAGCACGACCAGGTTATGGTAGTGGAGACCAGGAAGGCTGGCCGCAAACAGACACTAGAAAGTGCTACTATTGCCTTAGGCAGGGTCACCTGGTAGAGAGGTGCCAGTTAAAGGCATACCATGAGCAGCAAAAGCAGCAGAGGTTAGTAAGCTAGGCCAGCCTCCACACAACCCCACAAACATCCCTCCTCAGTACCAAGCACAGGGTAATCAAAACGTACCATACGCTTAGGAGCAGGGAGGCCTGCCGGTCGCCACACAACCACAGCAGGGATCAAACAACTGGGCAAGCACGTGGCAGCAGCAGCCACAGACCCGGAACCCAGCACAACAGGGATTGGGTCCACAACCCCAGCAGGGAGGGGTGACAATGTGAGGAGTTAGAGCCTTCAAGCAATCACAGAGCCAAAATACACAGTAAAATAGGTACCCACAGTAAATAAAGACAGGAAATAATAATAATACCAACGACCTAACCCCCAGTAGTTCATCTTCAATAGCAAAGATAAACAGCATCCCCTTACCTATTTCTTAGAACAGAAATGACTACAGAAAGCATTGGGGGTCCAAAATATTTTTACTTGCTGACAGGAATGCAGAAAACTGTTTTAAAAGATCCAACACCCAGGTCCCGCAGCCAAAGTCTAATGGAACGTAATCCAATTACCAAGTCAAAAGGTCCCCATTTTCGGGCATCATGCCCACCGTCAACAATTCATTCATCGCATGTAGTCCCAAGAGTGCCCCCACAATGCTTCAAAAGCGTGGAGGGCATTCTCTGACCACTTGCTCGGCCCCCTTGCGGGTGACTCACTTCCGGGTGGCGGCGGAGGCGGGCCCTTCTCCCGCAAACCTCCATTTCATTAGTATGCCGGCTCAGACGTGCAGCGGACGTGCCAGCTTGGTGAGGCGCTAGCTACGCTTTGATAGTGTATTTGTTTTTAAAACACTATTGTTCTGATTTTAAAGTGCCATTTAATAGAATTCTGACTTTACCAGGTATCTCTCGCTGCGCTGGACATTCGCTCTGCTGCCCCGCACTTGCACCTCAGTCGTAGCCCCGGTCCACCAAGGCTTGTGCCGGTTGAGTGGAGGGTGTTCTCCAGCCACTTGCTCGGCCCCTCTGCAGGTGACTCACTTCCGGGTGGCGGCGGAGGCGTGCCCTTCTCCGGCGAACCTCTATTTCATTAGTATGCCGGCTCAGACATGCAGCAGACGCGCCAGCTTGGTGAGGCGCTAGCTATGCTTTGACAGGCGCCCGTCCTGCACGTCGCGGGGCGCCAGGACCTCTGGTCCTGGGCGCCCTCAGAGATACATTTACCCTAGGGAGCGCCCGCTTGCCTTGCAAGCCAAAGTGCCTTGTGTTGATCACAACTGGTACCCAGACACTCCCCCAAATGCAGTGCAACGAGTGTGGGATCAGAGCCAAGGCGGACTTTGAGGCGTCTCTTGCGGCCCCCAGTTCTACAAACATTAATATTTATAGCCTTAACTGTAGGTCTCTGGTAAAACATGAAGAAATATTTCATCTTCTTCAGGATTCCACACCGGATATACTTTTCTTAACAGAAACGTGGTTAACCAATGACTCCGTGGCAATTCCTGGCCTGGCCCTCCTTATAGGTCACTCGATGCTCGCACAGAATAGACCTTGCAGCAGGGGATGGGGTTTAGCAGTGATATTTAAATCTGCTTTTTCCTGCACTCTCTCACCCCAGGATATCCCCGATTGGGAATGTGCCCTGTTTAAAATTATTATAGCACATAATTTCACTCTCACTGGGCTTCTCATTTACCGTCCTCCAGGGCCGGCCAGGGCCTTTCAGGAAGCCCTAGCTTTCACCACATCTAATCTGGCCCTAGAGACAGCTAACTTTAGTATTATAGGCAATCTTAATTTACATCTTGAACGCCTTGACTCCCAGGAGATTACCAACTTTCTGGGAGACATGGATGCTTGTCAACTAACTCAACTATTGGAGGGCCCATCACATCTGGCAGGCCACCTACTGGATCCAGTATTCTCTCAAAGTCCACGTCCCCCTCCCACTAACTTGGACGGATCACTTTCTTATCCATATGTGCCTTGGTCTAGCTGGTGCTTCTCGGCAGACTTCTCATCTGCCTTCTATGAAACGACCCTGGCACAAACTGGACGCACCTAGTTTTGTGTCCAGTCTAAAATCATCTCGCCCTGACTGGCCCACTGACTTGGAGGAAGTGGATAGAGCCTTTAGGGGTTGGATTAACAACTCACTCGACCACTGTGTCCCTAAGAAACGGACCTGCGCCAAGCATACGCAATCGCACGCCTGGCATAACGAGACCTTAATGATGGAAAAAAAAACACTGTAAAACTTTGGAACATACCTGGAGGCGTACCTACCACCCCATCGCTAAAAAGATCTACAGGCAGGCTATTAAAGCCTACCACCAACTTGTACAAAAGTCTAAAGCCGTATTCTACACCGATTTGATCACATCGAGTCCTAACCCCTCTAAAATAATTTTCTCTCTTATAAATGACATGACAAAACCCCCGGTAGGAACAAATAATATCATATCTACCAACCTGCACTGCGAATCTCTGGCACGCTACTTCATCAATTAAGTAGATTGCATTTACAACACACTCAATTCCAGAAGGGCTGCCTCTAAATTGTGGCCGTCTAACTGCTCATTTGATCTTCCCTACTCTCTACAAGACTTATCATCTATGTCCTTTAAAGACCTGAAAACTCTGGCAGCCAAGGTGAAATTAGGCTCTCCAGATGATGGAGTAAAACCGGACACCTTCAGGAAATTCCTGGACTGTATTATGACTGAGGGTAGGGAACAGATCAATAGATCGCTCCAGTCGTCAGTAATTCCCAAATCTTGGAAACATGCCAAGGTTGTTCCTTTACTGAAAAAGCCATCACTGGATGCATCTTTACTGGAGAATTTCCAGCCAATTTCTCTACTTCCTTACTTGGCCAAGGTCATGGAATCCCATGTCGATATCATCCTGACCAAGTATATGGAAGTCAATGAGATTTTGGACAGGTCACAAAACGGGTTCCGGCATAAGCATAGTACGTAATCCACCTTGTTGGCAATTACAGAGCAGCTGAGGGCATCTCTGGACATGGGCGACACCTCGGCACTGATCTTACTCTATCGGGGCGCGGCTTTCGACACGGTCTCCCATGAGATTTTGTTCCAATGACTCGGGGAGATCGGGGTCAGTGGCAAGGCCTGGGCCTGGTTTGCATCTTGTCTATCTGATCGCTCCTTTCAGATCCACGCCCCTCCCTACCTGTCCAGTACTTCTCCCCTCAGCAGTGGTGTTCCTCCAAGGCTCTGCTCTGAGCCCCACATTGTTTAACGTGTACGTCCGCCCTCTAGCCCTCTTCGCCAAAGCCCGGAAGATCAATATATCATACGCGGACGACACGCAACTGTTATTCACTTTCACCAATAACCCGGCCCAAGACCAACTGAAATTCCGTGAAGATGTCTTGGCCATCTCAGATTGGATGGCAGAAAACTATCTTCAAAAATGGAGGTGCTTTTGGTTGGCCGGGTGGCCTGCTGCACTGGGCACTCAAACCCAACCGAAAAATGCAGTTAAGAATCTGGGGGCCCTGATGGGCAACATGCTTTGGCCACCTACACGGTCTGAAACCCATTTTGGGTTTTTTTGACGCTGCCACCCGACAAGTGATTATTTAATCGGTGGTTCCGTCACGTCTTGACTATTGTAACGGACTGCTACTGGGCGTAAATAAAACTGTCATGAAGAGACTTTAAAGGGCACAGAATGCGGCTGCCCGCATTCTTTTCGCCCTCCCTCTGCACTGTCATACCTCCCATCTCCTGAACAGTCTACACTGGCTGCCTATCGAACAGAGAATTCAGTTCAAAACTCTCTGCACCACTCATAAGACCCTACACGGCCAGGGCCCCCAGATACTTCAGGGGCTCTGCACACTATGTGTCCCAACGCAAGCGCTGCGCTCCGCAGATCTGCTTCTGGCCTGCACTCCTAGGGTGCGCAGGAGTAAAGCGGGGGGGGGGCGCTTGTTTAGGTCCCTGGCCCCAGCCCTACTGGAACCCTATTCCAATCACTGCGCGCAGCACACAAGATCACTGGGCATTCAGAAAACATATCAAAACCTGGCTGTTTTCATCCATCTAGCACATGATGTGTGTGCATGCTGCGCTCTTGTTCCCTGGGCTTTTAGAAACAGACAATACCTGGCTGTCTTTCATTCTGGCTAGCAACACTTTCCATGGTCACCCGTCCGCGAGAGCAGGGACGCTCCATTGCTGGGGCAGCCATGCGCTATACAAGCATCCCTTACATAACATAACATCCTCTGTGACAGGAACAAATGTTCTTCTCGCGTCTAGGATGGCAAGATCCTAAGACTCCACCACACGCAAGAGTCCGAAAGCCTAGATGCCTCAGTTTAGGGTGACCAGACATCTCAGATTTGCCCAAAAAGTCCCTGTATTTTGGTTATTTGTCCCAGCAAATTTTCTGGGGTTTTTGTGAGGCCCCACTGAACTAGTCTTTATGAGCCCGTAGTTAGTCTATGTTCCATAGTGCCTAGGTATCTGCGTTGGCTCAGTTGGTGAGCGCCGTCTTCCAGGAATTCTGCGCCCCTCTGCGATGTGAAATTGTAGTCCTACTCCTATTTTCGTGAAATTTTTCAACTTTTTGGGCTTGGTAAATTCAGTCACTCTTCCTCAGAGTAGCACGAGTTTGAGACTCCAGTCGGGGCTTCCCTAAAACTTTCAAGGCGGGGTGAGGCCTGAGGGAGAGGGTGGTGCCAGGGACAGAGATTTCCAGATGGATCGCATGGTATCGGGTTCACCCCCTTTCGGGTTCACCCCCTTTCAGCTTTAACCCCTTTCCAAGCATAGTCCGCTCACGCTGCTCCAACCTTTCAGGAAACAGTCGGCTCTAACTGCCAATCCTACAGAAGGGGCAGTATAGAGGAGGAGGAAAGAACCACAAAGCAGCCTCAGACCCTCTCCCCACGTGGTAAGGGAAACAATGAATGATGCAGCTCAAGGAAAACACTCAAAACTAAAAGTAAAACTGCCCAAAAGAAAGATTCCAGATAAAAGGCGTGGTCAAAATCAGCAATACTAGGTATCTGAAGCCACGAGGGAGGGCCACGTACCACAAATAGCGAGATGCACAGGCATAAAAACGTATCCATAGGGCAAGTGGCAAGCACCAGCAACACCAAACTGCAACATGCCAACAATGAACTACACAACGCATAACAAGTGCAACTGGGGGTAATATCAAAAAGAGATAGCCCCCAGCAGGATAATAGCCTTCGGTATGAGGCCACACAGCAGCCATGCTCTTAGGCACACACTGGGAGAAGTGCCCTTGGCACGACTAGCATACCCATAGGACTCATGCTAAAAGCCACAATTCTATCCCTTCTTTTACTCATAAGACCACCTCACAAACATACCTATCACCAATCTAATCACTCAGAATCGAAACATCGAAGGTCCGATTGCTTCCAGGTAGGATGGGGCTCAACAGCTTATAAAATAAGGTCTGTCTAGAGAATAATAATCACTTTCACACCCCAAATCACTGAAAGATGTTTTTAACAGGGTGTGTCTCTTGGTATCTCACTAGATAGTAACTAGTATTTGACTGGATCACACCCAGTGTGTAAAATACACAGTCTCCGAATCAATAAATAATGGAGCATATATGACCAGCTGAATTAACAAACAAAAAAGTTCTTTCATAACAGATAACAACAACAACAAATGCACCAATGCCGATTTTTTGTAGGGCCCCATGACCCAAGGGGGAAAAGGACATTTTCAAACAAGCACCAGTGGAAGGAGGAAAAACCCTATGGCTCAGCGAGGGGTCTGCTTTAACACCTGCATGGTTACACCGTCCCAATGTACAGTCGAACAATGGCAATGAGACCTTTGGACTAAATACTGCAAACATTTCTGAGATGGTCAAAAGAAACACAGCTGCAGGAGGGGCACAGAGGACTTCCAAGGGACCCATGTCTCAAACTGCAATATCATGACAAAAGTATGTATACTTAAATGGCTATGTATAATCTGCTTACAATAGGTAGTTTCACACTTGAGTACTACTGAGGAACTGAAGAGTCAAAAGAGATTCACTAACGGGGAACTACAGTGCCTGCGTAATGATATCTCAAACATCACCTACAATTACACTAAACAAAACACTGACATCCCACTTGCACTGCACGGCGCCCTTTTACACATTGTATCAGCACATGACCACAGTTGGCTCCTAAGCATCAGCCAGGTCGTATGTCTGCTCACTGATCCCACACGTTGTGCTGCGGATAGGCTGTGCTTGTCCTAGAAGTAATTTATTGCATTAACTTATATTGAATGTTCATTTAAAATTGATATTTGTTTGTTTTATTAAGTTAATTCACAGGAAAATGGCAGATCAAAGTATGGCATCACCTCCACCCTTCTTATCAACACCGGGAGAGCCTCAAATACCATCGAAGCAGTGCAAAAACGTATTTATCACAAACATGCTAGCAATTGGAAGTGATCGATATGGACCTCCAAGGCGTTAAGCCATTTTTCTTCATCATTTGGGTGTTGAAGGAAGAATTTATGAAGATCTACCAGGTTTCTTTAGGCATGGGTGAAGGTCAACCTAGCAATGTTTTTTACATGTCCATGCAGATGTTAGACATTCAGTTTACCCATAAGACAAAATTTGGTTTTGGAACGTCATAAGCTTTTTCCAAAGGATGGCACGAAGAGGAGAGGAGGACACTGTATCCTATGTAGCAGCATTGAGAGGATTGCATTGTCCTGTTGATTTGAACAACTAACGGACTCATTGATAGGAGATCAGATTGTGAGATGCACTAATAGCAAGAATATAAAAGAGAGACTTTTAATGAAAGATCCTAATTTGGAAGAAGCTATACAAGTAGCTAAAAGAATGGCACACACTGCACTGGATAATACAGAGAGTGATAAAAAGGAGGGTGCAATAAACAAGGGTGGAAGCATGCAAGTAACATAGAAACGTAATGCTAAAAACAGTGATGTGAGGAGAAAGGTAGAAGTGCCTAAATTTAAATACAGGATGATGTGAAACAAAGAAATATTGGTTGGAGAGATGTGAGATGTTTTCGATATGGTGCTCCTGTCCATATTGCATTCAGCCCGGTGTGTGCAACCAAGAATGTGATTTGTAGAAACTGTTGCAGGAGTGGGCATTTCGCAATAGTGTGCATGATCAAAATTAAAGGTAGAGATAGTCGGAAGGTTCAGGTAATTGACCAAAAAATTCAAGACAGCTGCAAAAGAATTAAAGCAATAGTTTTTATGGTCAATGAGGCATTGGAAAATTCTGGAGAGCACATTGACTTAGAGAGTAAAATGAAGACAGAAGCACAAAGTGTGAAATTAGAAAGTAGTGACAAGTTAGAAAGCCACATTGTCAAATATTTCGGAATAGTATGTCAATGAAGGTATTAGTGGAAGCTTATTTTCTCTCATATATAAAAGAAACGCATTAGAGCGAGTTGAGATATGTTGAAGGTTCTCAGTTGTGCAAACCAGATATAAAAGCTGTTGGTTATGATGAAAGGAGAAAACAATTTCTAGAGATAATGTGGATGACTATAAAAATTTAAAGGAAAAGCAGTCTATGGATGAGTGTATATTAAGGATTAAGGGTCAGACTTATTAGGATGGCGTCATCACAGAGATTTAGGAATAATGATAAACCCTAATGCAAAGGAACCAGTTATGTTGTCTGAAAGGGATGTAATAGAAGAGGTGGATGAGGAAGTTTAATAGAGACATATCCTAAAGTATTTTTGGAAGAGTAGGGTCTACTGAAAGGTCTTTCCCACAAGATAATATTTAAGAAGGGAGCAAAGCCAGTGGTTTACAAAACATGAAATATTCCGAACATGATGAGGGAGCCTTTGAAACAGGAACTAGATAAGCTACTGCAACAACAAGTTATTGAACCCATTGAGCGCTCCAAATAGCAGGCGCCAATAGTGGTAGCACCAACAGAAGGAGGAAAGAGTTGTTATTGCATAGATTTCTGGGATCTCAATAATACATCTGAAATGCTGACTATGAAAGGCAAGGCAGTTAAGTTTAGCATTTTGGATATGTCAGCTGCACATCATCAAGTTAATCTACATGAGCATGCAGTCTACACACCTAACATCATTTGTTACTCCATTAGGGGTTTTCCGTTACGGAAGGATGCCTTTTGGGCTTGCTTTAGCCTCAGCTGTACTTCAAAGGATAACAAAAACATTTTTGGAGATATGGAGCATGTGCTATGTTTCGAGGATGATATACTCATTGTAGGAGTGCGCGTAAGTGAACATGACCAATTGTTTGAAGAAGTCATGAAAAGATTTGAAAAACATGGGTTGACGATTAAGAAAGAGAAACGTCAGATTAGAAAGAAGCAGGTAACCTATTTGAGGCTTGTCACAAATGATGGAGTAATCAGACCGAAGAAGAGTATTGTATTAGCTATTGAAAAGCATCAAGGCCAAGTACTAAGGAAGAGTTGAAATCATTTTTAGGACTTGCAGAATAGTGGTCAAAATTTGGAAGGAATTTCACTGAGGTGGTTGAACCTTTAAGGAAATTAATGAAAAAAAAATGTGCAGAGTTTGAATGGGGGCGGGGGGGGGGGGGGGTGAATGTGCATTTGAGAAGACAAAGGTGAGCATGGTTCAGGCTCGCACATTGGGACATTTTGACGTTACACGAAGACTGTATGTTACAACAGATGCTAGTAATATAGGCATTGGTGCAGTACTAACAAAAGTTAAGTACAATATAGAATATGTGGTTGGTTTTGCATCCAGAAGACAGCAGGGAGCAGAAACCACATATTCTGTAATAGAAAGAGAGGCACTGGCCTCTAGATGGGGTATTACCCTCTTTAGGTTCTATGTGTGAGATATACCTTTTAAAGTAAAGAATGACCACAAACCTTAAACCTACATTTTTAAAGGGGGAAGCGGCTCGGAAGGGAATGTTACATCACTTATTTCGAGGTGGTTGTCATCAATGATGGTGTATAATTTTGAAGTGGAGTTTGTGAGAGGATGCAAAACTGTGGAAGCAAATTATTTTTCAAGGATGCCAGTAGATGTGGAAGAAGTTGTTGAGTAGGTGTGTATCAAGGAGGAAGGAGTTGTAGTTGGACAAGTGGCAATAAAAACAGACAAATGGAATGCTGCAGAGGAAAGTGACTTGGTGATGAGATGTTGAGGTGAGAGTTGTGAGTGGATGGAAGTGAATTTAACAAAGATGTATGTGAGTATTTTAAAATCAAGGCTGATTTAAGTATAGTCAATGGAAAATTAATAAGGAGAAATCAGTTTGTACCACCTTGTGGTGTTCGAATGCACATTATTGATACTGCACATGAAGGACACCTGGGGCATTGAGTGACGAAAAGAAAAGTGAGAAAGTCATTCTGGTGGCCCGGTATGGACTGGGATATTGAGGAAAAAGTGAGAAATTGTGTTGCATGCGCCAATAGCGATAAGACTAAGATTGTGAGGCAACCTCTGTTAGAGGCCATGGGTTTTCCAGAAAGACCATGGGAAAAGTTGGCATTGGTTTCCTAGGACCTGTGCCAAGATTGGGACATAGGAATAAGTACATTCTAATATTGGTGGATCATACAAAATGAATTGTGGTAAAAACAATTAAGTAAGTGAATACGGCAGGGGTCATTGAATTTCTGGATGGAGTTTTAATGGAAGAAGGTATACTAAAAACTATTGTCTAGGCAATGGGGTACTATTTGTATCCAGAGAAATAACTAATTATCTTTCTAGGATGGGAATAGTTTGTGAAAGGTTTGCTCTTTTCCGTCCACAGGCTAACGGATTGGTGGAGAGAATAAACCGGTAATAGTAAAGGAAAATGTTCAGTTGTCCTTGGCCAATCATGTTTCACGGAGAAAGCAATTTAGGAGAATGATTTGGTCGCACAGAACAGCTCCTCATTCAGTTACAGGTGTATCACTGTTTATGACCTGGAATGAAAGAAAGCCCCATATGAAAAGAAAAAGTGAATAGAAGAGTAAATCGTGAGGAGGTGGGACACAGAGTCAAGGGTTCATAATAGAAAAATGTGCAATATTACAACAATAGGAAAGGTGTGAAAAGGCGTTGAGTACAAAGGGAAGACTGAGTTCTAGAGAGAAAAGGACGTTTTGTCCGCACAGCAAATAGAAACTTTTCTGTTCCATGGAAGGTAAAGGAAGTCAAACGTAGTGTCGAAATTTTAGATGATGGAACTACGTGGAGTATGGGAGATGACTGTAGAGTTAAACGGTAAGCAGCAAAGAAAGGTATATTGTATGGAAGCTGATGTGAATATAAAATATGAAGTACTGTATAGAGATAAGGTATATTGTGATCTGTATCATTTTACTAATAAAGGATCAAGTATTACGATGTACCTTTAGCTGATGTCACACGCTTATAGAAATATTATAGGAATGATGTATTTTAAAGTTTTAGATATTATAAGGGGGAAGATGTGTGATAAGCAGATAGTGGGGAATGTATATGTGAGGAAGCGGATGACATCAGATAGAATAAAGAGGGAGCAGGGAGGCAGATGAGCTGGAGGGCAATAAGAGCTCTGCTGGAGATGTCTTATGGACCTAAATAAAGAGGAGGAAGAAAAGTGATTATGCTGATCTTTACACACTCTAGTCACAGTCATGGGACCCAGGACACAGGCTGCAGGTACCAAATGGTTAGGACAAGAAAATGCCAAAGTGGCATTTTCAGAATTGTGACTTAAAATCTGACTTTACCATTAAAGTGGATTTTAAATTACGGTTCATTTGAGACCAAACAGGACTTTACCTGCTCGCAGTCACTTATTAACTGTAAAAAGGTACCCAATGGTATACTATGGGTGAGTTAGGCCTCACAGTAATTTTTAACTAACAGGACATATAAAACTTCTAAGTATATGTCACACTTGTTTCATACATTGCACCCTTCCCTATGGACTGTTTAGATCCTACCTTAGGGGTGACATATGTATTAAAGAGGGATTTATAGACCTGGCAAAGGTTTATTTTTACCAGTTTAAAACTGCCCACAGGCTGCAATGGCAGGCATGTTTTAAAGGGCTACATAAGTTGATGGCACAATAATACGTTCTGCAGGCCCACTAGGTGCATTTAACTTAAAGATCCTGAGTACATATAGTACCACTTTACTAGGGGATTATAAGCAAATTAAATGTGCCAATTGGGTGTAAGCCAATTTTATCATGTTTTTAGGAGTGTGAACAAACACTTTAGCCCTGGTTAATAGTGGTAAAGTGCACAGAGTCTTAAAGCCAACAAAAAGGAATTCCAGCAAACAGAAGGGGAGAAGGAAAGATGTTTGGAAATCGCACAGTATGACTATAGGTTCAGGGAAGGCGGCTAAGGCCAAATTGTATTGTAAAGGGGCAGAACTGACTAAGGTGCCCAGGTTTCCTTATCTTGGGTAGTTTTTGACAAAAAAGGATCCTGGGGTCTGCAAATCCTACTTAAAAGGAACACTCTGGCCAGAGCTGCGGGAGCCACTTTGAATTTTGCAAAAAGATAGGGTCTAAACCACTCCCTGCTCTATTAAAAAAAAATGCATCCCGATGGCTATGTATGGGAGTGACATTTGGGGGTATAAGGATGCGAAGAGGATCCAGATAGCTGAGAATAACTATATGCGGAAACTCCTTGCGGTTCCCATCGCAACACCAGTTTTTAACGTGCATGAAGAACTGGGAGCTGGATATATCGCAGACGAGATTGCGGTTGCACCATTGCTGCGCTAGCTCAAAACCTGGGCGTCCCCAGCGCCAAACCTGGGCCAGCTCATAATTGGCGACTGCTCTAGTCTGGATGGGGCCTTCCGCATCCCCTGGTTGAAATACATAAACAGACCGGATGGCTTGGCCGCTCGGATCTGTTCCTGAACCCAAGGGTATTGAGCAAAACTGCTATCCGAGCTTTTAAAAAGCAGTTTTTGGACAAGCGGCAGATGCTTAGGGAGGAGGCGGAAGTAGTATAACCGTCAGTGAGGAGTTTTGTTATATTGAGTATGGGCCCACAGATGCAGCCTTATTTAAATATGTTAACAAAGCATATAATCGCTTTGTATTGACTAGATTTCGTTTGAATCTGGTCCCTTGGCTCTTGGCATTTCCCCTAGGCTACGCAAAGCCTGATTCGCTCAAACCCTGCCACTGCGACAATTTCTCACACCAGGATACATTACATTTTATGTTTTTTGCTCTTTTTACGACCCTCTGCGCAGGTCTCACATTTTACCACTGTTTAAAGATCGACAGTTTGTTCAAGTGAGGCTGGCTTTGACCTATCTTCAAATGCTACCTTCTCCCACAGTTTGCCTGGGGGTTGTAAGCTTTTTAATAGCAGCCATTAGATACAGGAAAAGCTTGTCGGCGCCAGAGTCAGTGTGTTCGGTTACTTAATGTGTATTTCACGAGATAGATTCAATATATTCTGGTCATTTGTTCATTGTATGTTTGTACCTTATATTGATGCTTTGTTTGTATATCTATAGATGTTTGATGAATTTGTAAATCGGGATACCTTTTTATCTGTTGTGCATATAGTATCTTTAGAATATAATTTTTTTATGTTTAAGGTTTTAAGTACCAATGTCTTGAAATGAACTGTGCTTTTATGACTCTTAGCTGTCGAATAAAGTATCTTTTGACTTGACTGCTTCTCAATGTGTCAATTTCCCCACCCCTACTTTGGTTTCACTGTCAAAACTAACTGAGAGCCTGCTGAATCAGTGCTCCTTGGATTTTTGATTGATACCATTTTATGCGTCTTGGAATTGTAGCAGAGAAACATCAGATTATCATGCTGGAACTTTGAGCAGGCCTCAGCCCACGTCTGGAAAATACAGTTTCTTGTTTAGGTCTGGCGTAAGCCAAGATCTTTTTTTTTTTTTTTAAACAAAAAGATAATAATGTACACACATAGTGGCCTTTTGGATAGCCCCCTACAGCTAAAAGGTTCGATCTCTGAATACTTCCATAATTTCATTGAGACATTGTCAATCACATCTTGGATCAGCCTACAGAAGTATTTTAGTCTCAACCTTCTTCCACTGGCTGTTTCGGTTGCTCCTTTCCCCAAATGGGATACACCAGGGAGTAGCTTACATCTGAAAAGAATTGTCAATCATCACATGCACTTGTTTTTGAAAAGGAAAGTTACTTATCACACATTTTATAATTTATCACCTACTACAATGCTACTCCTTCTTTTCTGTCCTCGATCAGAGGAACCTCTCCCCTGATGCTGGGATGCTACTCCCACCAGCAACAGCCCAAAAGCTCTTCTCTGCATGGGGCATCTACTGTTGTTAAACATACCCACTGCATTCCTACAGTTGGATACAAATATTGGCAGAGCCAGTCTGAGTGATTTCTAAATAACAATGCGAGCCAGATATCTTGGCTCTGCCAATATTTGTTAAACTTGTCAAATCCGATAAAAGAGATTAATTTCCAAAATACAACGGTAACCACCTTTGATTACCAGTGAACGGAGGTACGAGCATTAAATATACACTCAAACTAGTCATCCAATGCGGTAACCATGTAAAGAAAGTAAATAAGTGCTACAACTTATGCTGTAGACTTGATGAAGAAAATCTTCTCAGTCCTGATGAAGGAATTTAATTTCAGGAAGACATTGATAAAAAAAAAGTTATCCAAATGAAGAAAGAAAAAAATAGTGAAAATGACGAGTTACACAAACTGAAAATGGGTCAAAACTTCTTTTCTAAACACATGCAGAGTTTACACATCCCTGCTACGTGTGGCATGCACCATGCGACGCCTGCCACACAGTGCAGAGATGTTTAGAGGGACACCCCAAGTGCCCACCGGGCACCATAGGGGACGGCCAGGGGGAAAAGGGAGCCTGCTACGGGCCCCCACAGTCACTTTACGCCTGCCTTTTCATGGCAGGTGGACCGCCATGAAAGGGCAGGTGGAAAGGGAAATTGTAATCCCGACAGCGGAGCAGAGGCTGTCTGCTGGCATTGTGAATAACACTTCCAACCGCCGCCCCGACGGAAGCGGAGACGGAGCGGTATTCCTCCGTGGGTTTCCCTCCAATCGCAAGTATAGTAATACGGCCGTTGGACGGAAACCTCTGATGTCGGGCGGAAGGCCTCCGACGAGCTGTCAGATGGCTTTCCGCCCATAGTTTTAAGTGCTTTATGTAAGGAGTAGTAAACGTTTGTGGCATGAACTTTTGTGGCGTGAATGACCCACTCAAGAATTGACACGACCAACCCTAACAATGCTATACAATTATGAGCTCTACCTGGGAAGGAGGGTAAGACCCGGAGAAGATTATAAACAGCACTGCTAAGCAATTAATAAATACTAACTTTGGAAAAACGTTCAACAGCCAGATTTTTGCTCAGCCAAACGTGACTCACAAAAGGGATTCTCGTGTGTTACAGGAACTGAAACAAAACAATTTGTGCTTGCAACACATCCAAGTGAATTGCAGCACTCTACAACGGTGCTCTTTTGGGCAGGGGACGCAGGAAAATAGGAAGGAAGGGGGAGGGAACTCAGAAAGACATTAAGGCGGCAAAATCCTTAAAGTTTCATGAAGAAAAAACATGTTCATAAGTAGGAAAGACGTCAAATGAAGTCTGCTACAAAATTAAAATATTCCTTTATTCGGATTATAGTTGAACGATGTACATATTTCATGTAAACCAATAATGCAATGTACAGTGGAGCCAACTTCACCAAGATACGTCTAAATTAGATATAAATGTATTTTTAAATGGCTTCTGTATCAAAGCACTTGCTTAGATTGTGTTACATTGTCGTTCCTATTGTGTAAGCGTTATTTCGAATCTCATTGATGCTGATGGTGTCAAGGACACATCCAGTCACTGGTTTCGAAAGGGTGGTCTGCCAAATTACCGTAAGTTTGCTTTCAACTTATTGGGCTTGAGATGCCAGGTATATTAATAAAAGAACATTGTGTAGGTCTTAACCTGGCATTTGCACACATTTAGGGATAGTGGAAAAGAGAATCTATACAACTACAATAAAAGTAGTTGTGTCCTATATCGTATGTGTGTGCCAAAAAGCATTTCACAATGAATATTTGTCAGTGATGGTTAGCCAATGGCTCACAATTGACTAATAGCCGAGCAAGTCGCATAGCCTTTAACCGGAGTGATTCATCACCTTTCTATTGCAACCAGTTGGATAAGGTGCATTTTGCAGCATTAAGGAAATAATGCTGATTGCTTCATAAATGACCTATAATGGATAGCTGAGAGTGATTCATTGTCTAATTCAAGACAGTCTACTTTCTAAACTTATCTTCAGAACAAACAATATAATTGGTATAGGTTATCCCATAAACAAACTGAAAAACTAAAGCAAGAAAGCACCGTACATGCAACATAATAAAATAAACACATTTTTAAATCGTTCTAGTTTGATGTTGAACAGTCTACTTGTGAATGACCTAAAAATCTACCTTTAGATCAATTTCCACTCCGTTCTCTCAACAGGCCTAGGCCCACGTACCCATCATACAGCAAATTCCACTACTCGGTGACGTGAAAATGTCATATCAAAGCATAAGAGCAACAATCCAACCTTATGAATCGGGAGAAAATATTTATAATTCTACCATTATTTGATTTACAGCCTAACAGTGGTTCTTAACTTTTTTACTTCTGTGGGTCCCCACTCAATAACTACTTGATCTTTCTTGGGGGCCCCCACTGAAACAGTGTTGGAATCTGGGCCCCCCACTGAGTCATTACTGCCCCCAGCCTAAGCATTTTCGATGATTTGAACAGCAAAATACACCAGAAACACAGAAACAAGCATTCATCAAACAAAAATACAGAAACAAGCATTCATCAAACAAATACACAAATGATGAAATTTTTTATTTAATTCACAAACAAATATAAAAAGAAATCAAATTTTTGATTGTAATGGAAAGATTGGCACTTTTCTAAATTCAATACAGGCCGCTCATCATCATACTATATCTTGTTTAATGCACTTGCACTGCTCCCATGAATCAATCTAAGGATACTAGCTTACTTTTTAGCCCCCAATTTTATGTTTTGCCTGTTTATTTATATACACTTCATTAATCTGTTACTATTATTTAATTTTTACAGGCAGCTGTGGACTCCTTGGGTAGGCTTCACGGACCACCAGGAGTCCCAAGACCACAGGTTAAGAACCAGTGACCTGACACATATTATACAGTCTGTACTGCTGGACAAAGAGTACAACCATGAAGCCACGTGTGCAACAAATTAGCATGATAAATCTATGCACATCAAAAATATTTTGTGTGCGCCACTGCTCCAAAGCAGTTCTACAATTTCTAAGAGTGAAATAAGGAGATCAGCCATGTTCGGTATGCTCAAAAGCTTGAGTCAAACCACAGTACTAAGTACGTGCATTCATTTGTACAATGAAGGAACATTTCTCTCAGGAACAATTCAAGGAAGATAGGCAAGTAAATGCCCTCGATAATCTTTACATACTACAGGGTGTGACACACTATTTCAAAATTATGGCCTAGCCCGGCAGAGCCTCCGGAGTTCCTTTTACTGGTGCACCGGCTCGCAACAACAAGCACTTTGGGTAGGATCTCCAAAATATATAGACTTTACACAAATACACTAAAGACCAATTTCACTGCCCAAGGCAAATGGGCATGTGACAGAGGCAAATAAGTCACAGATGCTGTCTGGATGTACTGGTGCACTCAAACTAAGCTTAACACAATCAATTAGAGACACAAATTGATTCACTTCAAATTTATAAATAGGATATATTTCACCCCTACATTTCTTCACACAATAGCACCCCAGCTCACTGTGCCAGTTTCTCTACCGAACCAGCTAGCTTCTTTCACCTGGCCTAGAAGTCCCGCCAATAAGAACATACTAGGCAGAGATCGCCTAAACTGTGGGCAAAATGATGAGACATCGATTGTATGCTCCACTAGCCTCATGTTACTGGGTTATGTGAAACCACTTGCAAAGATTATTGGGAGGATATTAGCTGCCCTAATGTTTCTGGAAAAGAGACGTTTGTTCCTTGCTAGAATGAAGGGTCTCCTCCTGTCACAAGAGACTGGCTTAATGATGTTCCATAATGCTTTGAGACAGCAGAAGCCTACGCTAAGCTGCAAGCACCACAGGGACGGAATACTGACATTTGGGGACCCTTGAGGGCCTACATGGACAATGCTTCACTATAGACAAGTGAAACATACGTATTGACCCTTTTTGTAGTTTACACTTATCAATGTACTGTACATGGCTGCCAAGGTCTTTCCAGACAAATTGGTATGCTGGAATGGCTTAACCATGCTCAGTTATTTGTACAGTCACCATTTTTCTTGAACTAATCTGTGTGTCATAGAGAAAAATTATCGTGCGTTTAATTAGTGTTTTATTGCTTTTAAATTGCATGTGCGATTGCTCAAGGACTTCTTTTAGACCATGTGCATTACCAAAAGAGTTTGCATAATCTTATTTACTGTTGTGGTTTAATATAAGGCACACTACATTTTAAACAATTGACTATTTACTACTGAATGTTGCTGCAGTGCTCATAAACGTAATTAAATTGTTTAAATGTTGATATATCAACACTTGCATAGTCGAATTTGGTTGCCCTCTGATAAGTCCAACCTGTTAGATTATTTTACATCAAATTGCCCCTTATTGGAGATTCATTTTTCAAATACTTTAGTATCCTACACTCTGCTTATTGTATACTTCACCATCTGTTCTCTGACTTTTTTCTAAAATTTCAAGACTTATTATAACTACTTTCCTCTCTGAAACCAGTTTCCAATAAATCGAATGATCCCCACAAAGTCTGAAAGGAAGTACGACCTGCAAGAATAAGTTTTTCCTTTTTTGTTTAGGAATACATTATCACTGAGTATAATCTAAACACATGCCATAGGTCATTCCCACTGTTGTTGCCCAACAAAAATAATTTCATAAATCTATTTTTGTCCCCATTTAGAAGATGTTTAATTTGAGACCCCAGTGGTATTCACTAATACAAGTTTTCATCTTTGTATCTACAGACTATCTCTCTAAATGAAGCTGATGATGAGATCTTCTACTCCCAGAACATAACTGGATAATTATTCAAGGATTACTATGCCAGCGGGATGGCTCCATAAATTGAAAGCCTGCTAGTGAAGAATTATGTGATATGCAGGTCACAAATTTGACTCTTACAAGACTGATTTAGCCTTTCACTCAAGTAAGGTATTTATTTGCAGTTTTATATACGCTATATTAGATCCAGGGGTGTCACAGCACCTTAAAGGAGTAAACAGCATTTCATTTTAATATAACCAGATGATAGGTACATCACGAAATATCAATCAAAGAACAGGTTAGTGGAGCATTTTTAGCAACAGATACATTTTGAGTTAATAATTTCATTTGGGCAGACTATCAAAACATAAGAGACAAATGGAAAATACACAAATTGTATATATATATATAAAAAAAAACATAAAATAGTCTGACTTTTACTCTACTGGCGAGCCTACATTTCCAGGTATGAAGTCAGCTGTGGAGATATAGATAGAGCAGTAGGTGTTTTCAATTCCTTTTTTGAACAATTCAAAACATTTATTAGAACATATCAGAGGAAATGATTTCCAAAATGTTGGGATTCTTCCTGAAAACGATTGGTGTGTGGTCTTTGTCTCTTAGACAAGGTAGTTACAGGGGAATTGATTCAAAGCTTTCTTAGAACAGAAATGACTACAGAAAGCATTGGGGGTCCAAAATATTTTTACTTGCTGACAGGAATTAAGAAAACAGTTTTAAAAGATGCAACACCCAGGTCCCGCAGCCAGAGTCTAATGGAACGTAATCCAATTACCAAGTCAAAAGGTCCCAATTTTCGGGCATCATGCCCACCGTCAACAATTCATTCATCGCATGTATTCCCAAGAGTGCCCCCACTATGCTTCAAAAGCGTGGAGGGCGTTCTCTGACCACTTGCTCAGCCCCCCTGCGGGTGACTCACTTCCGGGTGGCGGCGGAGGCGGGCCCTTCTCCTGCAAACCTCCATTTCATTAGTATGCCGGCTCAGACGTGCCAGCTTGGTGAGGCGCTAGCTACGCTTTGACAGTGTATTTGTTTTTAAAACACTATTCTTCTGATTTTAAAGTGCCATTTAATAGAATTCTGACTTTACCAGGTATCTCTCGCTGCGCTTGACATTCGCTCTGCTGCCCCGCACTTGCACCTCAGTCGTAGACCCGGTCCAACAAGGCTTGTGCCGGTTGAGTGGAGGGTGTTCTCCAGCCACTTGCTGGGCCCCCCTGCAGGTGACTCACTTCCGGGTGGCGGTGGCGGCGGAGGCGTGCCCTTCTCCGGCGAACCTCTATTTCATTAGTATGCCGGCTCAGACATGCAGCAGACGCGCCAGCTTGGTGAGGCGCTAGCTATGTTTTGACAGGCGCCCGTCCAGCACGTCGGGGCGCAAGGACCCCTGGTCCTGGGCGCCCTCAGAGATACATTTACCCTAGGGAGCGCCCGCTTGCCTTGCAAGCCAAAGTGCCTTGTGTTGATCACAACTGGTACCCAGACACCCCCCCAAATGCAGTGCAACGAGTGTGGGTTCAGAGCCAAGGCGGACTTTGAGGCGTCTCTTGCGGCCCCCAGTTCTACAAACATTAATATTTATAGCCTTAACTGTAGGTCTCTGGTAAAACATCATGAAGAAATATTTGATCTTCTTCAGGATTCCACACCGGATATACTTTTCTTAATAGAAACGTGGTTAACCAATGACTCTGTGGCAATTCATGCCCTGGCCCTCCCTATAGGTTACTCGATGCTCGCACAGAATAGACCTTGCAGCAGGGGATGGGGTTTAGCAGTGATATTTAAATCTGCTTTTTCCTGTACTCTCTCACCCCAGGATATCCCCGATTGGGAATGTGCCCTGTTTAAAATTATTATAGCACATAATTTCACTCTCACTGGGCTTCTCATTTACCGCCGGCCAGGGCCTTTCAGGAAGCCCTAGCTTTCACCACATCTAATCTGGCCCTAGAGACAGCTAACTTTAGTATTATAGGCAATCTTAATTTACATCTTGAACGCCTTGACTCCCAGGAGATTACCAACTTTCTGGGAGACATGGATGCTTGTCAACTAACTCAACTATTGGAGGGCCCATCACATCTCGCAAGCCACCTACTGGATCCAGTATTCTCTCAAAGTCCACGTCCCCCTCCCACTAACTTGGATGGATCACTTTATTATCCATATGTGCCTTGGTCTAGCTGGTGCTCCTCGGCAGACATCTCATCTGCCTTCTATGAAACGACCCTGGCACAAACTGGACGCACCTAGTTTTGTGTCCAGTCTAAAATCATCTCGCCCCGACTGGCCCACTGACTTGGAGGAAGCGGATAGAGCCTTTAGGGGTTGGATTAACAACTCACTCGACTACTGTGTCCCTAAGAAACGGACCTGCGCCAAGCATACGCAATCGCACGCCTGGCATAACGAGACCTTAATGATGGAAAAAAAAACCCCTGTAAAACTTTGGAACATACCTGGAGGCGTACCTACCACCCCATCGCTAAAAAGATCTACAGGCAGGCTATTAAAGCCTACCACCAACTTGTACAAAAGTCTAAAGCCATATTCCACACCGATTTGATCACATCGAGTCCTAACCCCTCTAAAACCATTTTCTCTCTTATAAATGACATGACAAAACCCCCGGTAGGAACAAATAATATCATATCTACCAACCTGCAGTACGAATCTCTGACACGCTACTTCATCAATAAAGTAGAGTGCATTTACAACACACTCGATTCCAGAAGGGCTGCATCTAAATTGTGGCCGTCTAACTGCTCATTTGATCTTCCCTACTCTCTACAAGACTTATCATCTATGTCCTTTAAAGACCTGAAAACTCTGGCAGCCAAGGTGAAATCAGGCTCTCCAGATGATACAGTAAAACCGGACACCTTCAGGAAATTCCGGGACTGTATTATGACTGAGGGTAGGGAATTGATCAATAGATCGCTCCAGTCGTCAGTAATTCCCAAATCTTGGAAACATGCCAAGGTTGTTCCTTTACTGAAAAAGCCATCACTGGATGCATCTTTACCGGAGAATTTCCAGCCAATTTCTCTACTTCCTTACTTGGCCAAGGTCATGGAATCCCATGTTGATATCATCCTGACCAAGTATATGGAAGTCAATGAGATTTTGGACAGGTCACAAAACGGGTTCTGGCATAAGCATAGTACGTAATCCACCTTGTTGGCAATTACAGAGCAGCTGAGGGCATCTCTGGACGTGGGCGACACCTCGGCACTGATCTTACTCTATCTGAGCGCGGCTTTCGACACGGTCTCCCATGAGATTTTGCTCCAATGACTCGGGGAGATCGGGGTCAGTGGCAAGGCCTGGGCCTGGTTTGCATCTTTTCTATCCGATTGCTCCTTTCAGATCCACTCCCCTCCCTACCTGTCCAGTACTTCTCCCCGCAGCAGTGGTGTTCGCCCAAGGCTCTGCTCTGAGCCCCACGTTGTTTAACGTGTACGTCCGCCCTCTAGCCCTCTTCGCCAAAGCCCGGAAGATCAATATATCATACGCGGACGACACACAACTGTTATTCACTTTCACCAATAACCCGGCCCAAGACCAACTGAAATTCCGTGAAGAGGTCTTGGCCATCTCAGATTGGATGGCGGAAAACTATCTTCAAAAATGGAGGTGCTTTTGGTTGGCCGGGATCCCCATAAATGGGACTACCAGTGGTGGCCTGCTACACTGGGCACTCAAACCCAACCGAAAAGCGCAGTTAAGAATCTGGGGGCCCTGATGGGCAACATGCTTTGGCCACCTACACGGTCTGAAACCCATTTTGGGGTTCTTTGACGCTGCCACCCGACAAGTGATTATTCAATCGGTGGTTCCGTCACGTCTTGACTATTGTAACGGACTGCTACTGGGCGTAAATAAAACTGTCATGAAGAGACTTTAAAGGGCACAGAATGCGGCTGCCCGCATTCTTTTCGCCCTTCCTCTGCACTGTCATAACTCCCATCTCCTGAACCGTCTAGACTGGCTGCCTATCGAACAGAGAATTCAGTTCAAAACTCTCTGCACCACTCATAAAATCTTACACGGCCAGGGCCCCCAGATACTTCAGGGGCTCTGCACACTATGTGTCCCAACGCGAGCACTGCGCTCCGCAGATCTGCTTCTGGCCTGCACTCCTAGGGTGCGCAGGAGCAAAACCAGGGGGTGGGGGCGCTTGTTAAGGTCCCTGGCCCCAGCCCTACTGGAACCCTATTCCAATCACTGCGCGCAGCACACAAGATCACTGGGCATTCAGAAAACAGATCAAAACCGGTCTGTTTTCATCCATCTAGCACACGATGTGTGTGCATGCTGCGCTTTTGTTCCCTGGGCTTTTAGAAACCGACAATACCTGGCTGTCTTTCGATCTGGCTAGCAACACTTTCCATGGTCACCCGTCCGCGAGCGCTGGGACGCCCCATTGCTGGGGCAGCCATGCGCTATACAAGCATCCCTTACATAACATAACATCCTCTGTGACAGGAACAAATGTTGTTCTCGCGTCTAGGATGGCAAGTTCCTAAAACTCCACCACACGCAGGAGTCAGAAAGTCTAGAGGCCTCAGTGTAGGGTGACCAGACATCTCAGATTTGCCCAGACAGTCCCTGTTTTTTGGTTATTTGTCCCAGCAAATTTTCTGGGGTTTTTGGGAGGCCCCACTGAACTAGTCTTTATGAGCCCGTAGTTAGTCTATGTTCCATAGTGCCTAGGTATCTGCGTTGGCTCAGTAGGTGAGTGCCTTCTTCCAGGAATTCTGCGCCCCTCTGCGATATTTCTTTAGGCATGGGTGACGGTCAACCTAGGAATGTTTTTAACATGTCCATGCAGATGTTAGACATTCAGTTTACCCATAAGACAAAATTTGGTTTTGGAACGTCATAAGCTTTTTTCAAAGGAGGGTACGAAGAGGAGAGGAGGACACTGTATCCTATGTAGCAGCATTGAGAGGATTGCATTGTCCTGTTGATTTGAACAACTAACGGACTCATTGATAGGAGATCAGATTGTGAGATGCACTAATAGCAAGAATATAAAAGAGAGGCTTTTAATGAAAGATCCCAATTTGGAAGAAGCTATACAAGTAGCTAAGAGAAAGGCACACACTGCACTGGATAATACAGAGAGTGATAAAAAGGAGGGTGCAATAAACAAGGGTGGAAGCATGCAAGTAACATAGAAACGTAATGCTAAAAACAGTGATGTGAGGAGAAAGGTAGAAGTGCCTACATTTAAATACAGGATGATGTGAAACAAAGAAATATTGGTTGGAAAAATGTGAGATGTTTTCGATATGGTGCTCCTGTCCATATTGCATTCAGCCCGGTGTGTGCAACCAAGAATGTGATTTGTAGAAACTGTTGCAGGAGTGGGCATTTCGCAATAGTGTGCATGATCAAAATTAAAGGTAGAGATAGTCGGAAGGTTCAGGTAATTGACCAAAAAATTCAAGACAGCTGCAAAAGAATTCAAGCAATAGTTTTTATGGTCAATGAGGGATTGGAAAATTCTGGAGAGCACATTGACTTAGAGAG
Organism: Triturus cristatus; assembly: GCF_964204655.1. Lineage (NCBI taxonomy): Eukaryota > Metazoa > Chordata > Amphibia > Caudata > Salamandridae > Triturus > Triturus cristatus. The sequence continues at coordinate 1,009,671,007 of NC_140582.1, read as the reverse complement.
TAAAATGAAGACAGAAGCACAAAGTGTGAAATTAGAAAGTAGTGACAAGTTAGAAAGCCACATTGTCAAATATTTCGGAATAGTATGTCAATAAAGGTATTAGTGGAAGCTTATTTTCTCTCATATATAAAAGAAACGCATTAGAGCAAGTTGAGACATGTTGAAGGTTCTCAGTTGTGCAAACCAGATATAAAAGCTGTTGGTTATGATGAAAGGAGAAAACAATTTCTAGAGATAAAGTGGATGACTATAAAAATTTAAAGGAAAAGCCGTCTATGGAAGAGTGTATATTAAGGATTAAGGGTCAGACTTATTAGGATGGCGTCTGTACTGCTCGATTTTTCCGGTCTTATTGTGTTGAAGGGTGATTTAGGTGACTTCAGTCTCTTTCCATTCAAGTCTAAGGGTTAGAGTAGTGTATAGAGCCTATTTATTAGGCACTTCGACATGATCCTGTGTTCTTCCCCATAGATCAGGGTTTGCATACATATCCTAGGGGATAGATTCGTTAGCATTAGGGGTAATCTGTTCTGTAGTGAGGGTATTTCATGGAGCCGTGCTGAATTCAGGCCTGGTAGGCCTTAAACGGGAGAGACTCCATCTTTCCTCCTGCTCTGGCAGCTTGGGATGTTTCTAGGTCATAGGCAGTGTTTTAGTTAGGAGGTGTTATTCGCTTGGAGAGAACCGGTTCAGGCCGGCCCTTATCGAAGGATTGTATTTTTCTTCATGCCGAAGACGCTACATCAGGCCGGCCGGCTGGGAAAGTGTCCTTGGCACGGGGAGGTACAAGAATTTGGTGGGCGGCAGGTTACGGGCTGGAATTTTCCATGAGAAAATGCACCTCTATATTAGTGAAAGTCTGAGGCAGATACTGGCATTTGCTTCTAGTCCATAGGCGGCACCTGGCCGTTAGCAGTAAAGCTGCTACTTATTCCAGGGAAGACAGATGACAAACTTGGAGGTGGAGAAAAACCGAGGAATAGATATTCCAAAGAGAAGAGAGTAGCCGATGAGGAAGAGGTCCCAGTGACTCGGAGAGGGAGACTGGAGTAAACCTGTGACTGCGGAGGTGTGACTTCCAGGCGAAGCCGAGGCGCAGACGAGAAGGGAACCTAGATGACCATTGAGTGCAGGCTACATACGACCAAGGTGATGTCAACCCCTTACTATTAGAGTGTATAACTTAATCTTTCACTTTTCTTTGCAGGTTATGTGATATGTATTATGTTCCGTGAGTGTGCATGTAATAACTAAATAAAGTATTAAAGCAATATGTGCTACGTGTTCTTGTGTAAGAGGGTAGCCTATTCTTCTAGTCAGCTGTGACTTGACATGAACAGATGTTAATCCTGATCAGGTAGGTGGTAACTGAATAAGGGAGAAAGGAGCCCCTCGAACTGGGGAACAGGTTGTGCTCAACTAGCCGTCTTTGTGTGATCTGATACATAGTCCCTTGTTGTTAATTCCCTTGTTGTATGTCGTGGTAATGATAGGATGAACTCGTGCTAAGGCTGCCGTCTGGGCAGGAAGTCCTGGGTCCGTTTGGGACCGCGAGGCTGTGGCTGCCGTCTGGGCAGGAAGTCCTGGGTCCGTTTGGGACCGCGAGGCTGTGGCTGCCGTCTGGGCAGGAAGTCCTGGGTCCGTTTGGGACCGCGAGGCTGTGGCTGCCGTCTGGGCAGGAAGTCCTGGGTCCGTTTGGGACCGCGAGGCTGTGGCTGCCGTCTGGGCAGGAAGTCCTGGGTCCGTTTGGGACCGCGAGGCTGTGACTGCCGTCTGGGCAGGAAGTCCTGGGTCCGTTTGGGACCGCGAGTCTGTGGCTGCCGTCTGGGCAGGAAGTCCTGGGTCCGTTTGGGACCGCGAGGCTGTGACTTGTAGGTCTTGGTATATATAGTAGGAATTCCCTGTCCTTAGGTGGTACATATATGTGGTTATTTAGGTGTAAATAGGCCCTAGGGAGGGGGTAACGTTCTGGTTTGGGTTAGAGAGGCTCTGTTGAGCGGGTTCTATCTGATCCGAAAACCCAAGCAGAACATTTGGCGTCACGAACCGTTTACGAAACCTGTGTGCGTTGTGGCTGTCTTGTGTTTGCTTTCGGCGCGTGCGTGGTTTTGTTTGAGTATATTTGTGTGTATAGTTTTTATTTTTCTTCCTTCTTTTCTTTTTCTTCTTTTCTTCTTTTTCCTTTTTCACGATGTTTTCTAGAAGGTCTAAATCTACTTTTAAGTTGCCCGTTGATATTCCCGGATGGGATTCAACGCCTTATGAAGCCTTGGCCCGTGAGTGGGCTGATTCTACTGGTTTGAGTGAGAATTGGAATTCTTCTTTGGAGCTGGCAGAGCCGGCTGATGTGATTGCTTGTTTGCAGAAGGCACCCGTATCGAAGGGTGAGGAGATTCCCATTTTGGGGCGCAGAGGTTGGATTCTTTTGTCTGCATACAGGATTCTGCATGAGAGATTGTTGAAGTTACAGATATCTCTTAAAGATGTGGAAGCGCACTTTGTTGAGATTCAGAATTCTCATACTTTGTTGCGGTGTCAAAATAAGTTGCTTGCTGATAAACTTGAGACTTACCAAACTATTGCCGAACGGGCGGCTGTGCGAATTGCTCGTTATAAATACAAGAACAGGCGCGGTCGGGTTTCGACGCGAAAGGTGCGTCTGGTCGTGGCGACAGCCGGGCTGGATTGGAATCCTGATGAATGGGATGGTAATATCTGGAACTCGACTGATTCTTGTTCCTCGGGTGAGGAGTCTGCCAAGCGCGAGTCTTCTCGCTCCCGCCATGATTGTAAGTCTGCTTCTCGCACCTTTGATGGTGCACCCCGTGATTACGCTCGTTCTTCGAGTGGGATCAATGCTTCTTACACTGATTGTCCCTCTACGAGTACTGATCGGGCTCCTTGTGATGCTCGTCCCGCGGTTTCTGCGCATCCAGTTTTCCGTCGGAAATTGCAGCAGTCTCCCAATGCTCCGCAGGGTATTTCTTTGGACTGTTTAGAAGACTTTACTCAGCAGGAAATTAGTGATATTTTGCAGCGATTTCGGCAGCGAGCTGGTGAGTCCTTGCTCACATGGATGGTGCGCCTTTATGAACTGGGCGCTGCTGGTATTATGTTGGATACTGGCGATTGTTTAAAGTTCTGTTCCTTGAGTTTGGATTCTACTGTGCAGGATCATTTTCGTAACTATAATGGTGTTGGTCAGATTTCTTTACTTCAATTGGCGACTGAGGGTTGTAATCAAAAATATCCTACTGAATCTGACTGGCCTGTGAATGACAAGCCGTGGTATACTTTGCGTGATGCTGCTCAACGTCTCAAAGAGGAGGTGATGAAAACGGCAATTTTTCTGGGTACTGCTGACAGGTTGCTTGATGGTTCGTTGACATCTTCTGTGCGGAACCGTATCATTCGATCTTCCCCTGTTGCCTATAAGCAGGTCATGATGACTTTATTGATTAATCAGACTGGTAACGTGTTATCTACGGTTTTGGAATCGGTGCGCCAACTCGGTGAGTTGGGTGAGTGGTTCAAACCTGAACGTCAGTCCCGGCCTGACACTCGTACTCCTGGTGAAAATAAACTTACTAGACGTGATATTTTTTCTGGTCTTCTGGCTGATGGTGTGCGGAGGGAGGACATTGATGGTGAGACTACCGCTCGTTTGTGGGAGTTGTTTCGCAAACGTGGCTTGGATCGAAAGGAGGGTGCCCGGCGTGTTCGGACCACTGAGTGTGATCGTGGTGGTTCTGACGGTAGTGGTGATGACGACCGCCGTGGGCGCTCTGTTCGTCGTGATGATCGACGTTCTGCACGTGATGTGTCCCCCCGTCGAGAGAGAGAGGGGGAAAGAGAAAGGGGGAGAACTGACTATGTTTACAGCGGACGTAGAGATGATAGGGATCAATCCCCTGAGTTGAGGAGGAGAGAGGATCGTCACAGTTTGGTCGATCGTAACCCGCAGTACAATGCAGAAGATACGAATCCGTTCCGTACTGGGAATGGATATGAACAGGAGGTACCGATACCTAAGAAGCGTGAGAGTCTTTATCCTGATTTATCCTGGTATACAGAATGCAGTAAGAATGATTAGGAAAGAGGTCAAGCTCCGGTACACAGATGGGCTCACAGAGATAATAGACCCTATGTAGATATTGACATTTATTGGAGACATCGTAATATCCAAAGGGCCCGAGCATTGGTAGATACAGGAGCGGAGGCCACTCTTATTCATGGAAAATCGAAGAAGTTTACAGGTCAGCCTTTTACTATTACCGGATTAGGTGGAAAAGAAACCCCTGCAGTTCAAACTTTGCTTGAAATGAGAATAGGTAGAATTCCTAGAAAAGAGTATTCTGTACTAGTAGTGCCACTTCTAGAATTCATAATTGGGATTGATATTCTGAGAGGAATGACTTTGCATCTAGATGACGGATGTTACCAATTTGGAACAACGCATTATATATCGTCCAGACCTGTACGGGTTGGTCGTTTAAGAATGACCCCCATACAAATTCCCCATGCGACAAAAGTGGTTTGTCAGAAGCAGTATCGTATTCCAGGTGGTCATGAGGAGATTAGTACCACTATTCAGGAGTTAGTGGATGCAGGAGTCATAACCCCAGTTACTTCTGCTTGGAATAATCCTGTTTGGCCGGTGCGTAAGAGTGATAACTCTTGGCGCATGACCGTTGATTATCGAGAATTGAACAAGCACACACCCTCTTTGACTGTTGCAGTACCGGATGTTATTACACTAATTGAGAGAATCCAAAAGCATCCAGGTACATGGTACGCGTCCATTGATATTGCTAATGCTTTCTTTTCAATTCCGATTGCCCCAGAGTGTCAGGAACAATTCAGTTTTACGTGGAACGGGCGTCAGATGACGTTTAGAAGTCTTCCCCAGGGCTATGTGCATAGTCCTACGATATGTCACCGGCTGGTGGCAGAGCATTTGGCTGAGGTACCGGTTCATCCCCAAATTCAGATATGTCATTATATTGATGATGTTTTGATCCAAGGCGAAACACAAGAGGAAGTTCAGACCCAATTAGACAGAGTCATTGAGTGCCTGCGTGAGAAAGGTTGGGAAATCAACCCAGATAAATTGCAAGGTCCGTCTCAGGCTGTAAAATTTTTGGGTATTAATTGGCATGAAGGGCACCGTGAAGTGATCCCTCAGGTTAAACAGAAGATTCTTGATTTTGCAGTTCCTAGAAATAGGAAAGAAGCCCAGAGCTTCATTGGTCTGTTTGGCTTTTGGCGCCAGCATATTCCTCATTTGAGTCAAATATTGGCCCCCTTGTACCGGGTCACGCGTAAAAAGAATGCATTTGAATGGGATAAACCACAGCAAGATGCGTTTAGTCTGGCAAAAGAGGCAATTCAACATGCTCTGGATTTATGGCCTGTACGTGATGGTGACGTGGATTTGAATGTGTCTGTACAGGGCCTTTATGCAAATTGGAGTTTGTGGCAGAAACAAGGCAGGAGTAAAGTACCGTTAGGTTTTTGGACCAAAAAGTTACCTGATGCTGGTGAGCGTTACACACCCTTTGAGAAACAGTTACTTGCTTGTTATTGGGCTCTGGTGGATACCGAGCAATTGACTTTGGAACATGATATAGTTCTGCGTCCGGAAATTCCTATCATGCAGTGGGTTCTGAGTTCGCCGAAAACTCACCGAATTGGACACGCTCAAGAGGCGAGTGTGATTAAATGGAAATGGTACATACAAGACAGGGCACGTGTGGGCCCGAAAGGAGTTGCTTCTTTACATGAGCAGGTGGCGCGAGCGCCATCGACTGAGACTGAGAGTGAATGTTCCGTACCTTTAGCACAGGAGTCTCCTGTCAAGTGGGGTAAGCCTTTTGATGATTTGTCCGCAGCGGAAAGAAACCATGTTTGGTTCACTGATGGTTCAGCGAGGTTTATAGGGATGACACGGCACTGGAAGGCGGTATCCTATAATCCGATCACACAGAAATTGTTGAGCACAACTGGTGAAGGTAAAAGCAGCCAATTTGCCGAGCTTTACGCTGTTTACCAAGTTTTGAAACAAGAGTTACCTGGTACATGTCATATTTTCACTGATTCTTGGTCTACTGCCAATGGACTGGCTGTTTGGTTGCCAACTTGGCATTCCCATAATTGGAAGTTACATTCCAAAGAATTATGGGGAAAAGAGTTATGGCAAGAAATTTGGGAGATGCTCCCACAGAGTACTGTTACAATCTTCCATGTGGACGCTCACACCCCGATAGATTCTCTTGACAAATTTTTTCATAACATTGCAGATGAGAAGTCTAAAATTGCTGAGGCAGTGGTGGACAGGCAAGATTCTGATATTGCGGGATTGGCGAAATGGGCACACCAGAAGGCAGGACATTTTGGAGAGAAGGCCACTAGCAGGTGGGCTGCTGATCGAGGAATTTATATTCCCTTAGATTTAATCAAAAATGTTATTTTACACTGCCCCGTTTGTCAGCATATCAGACGGCGTAAGGTGCCCCAAATTGTTAAAGGTCATTTACATCGCGGCTAACTGCCCGCTCAAATTTGGCAGATCGATTACATTGGTCCACTTCCCATGAGTAGGAATTGTCAATATGTTTGCACTATTGTTGATACATACAGTGGCCTGCTGGTAGCCCTTCCCTGTAAGCAAGCTACCCAATTGAATACCATTAAAACATTAGAATTAATTATGATGTACTATGGTGTGCCATTCCAAATTCAATCTGATAATGCATCCCATTTTCGTGGAAGATTGGTACAGGAATTCTGTGCGGAAAACAACATTGAATGGATATTCCATATCCCCTACTACCCACAGGCCTCGGGCCTGGTGGAGAGATTGAATGGCCTGCTAAAGGACCAGCTGCGTAAGTTAACGGATGACAAGTATAAAAATTGGCGAGACTTTTTGCCCCAAGCACTATTGATTTTGAATAATCGTCCTTTTTTAAATGCTGAATCTCCACTTATGCGTTTGTTTCCCCCGAATGTTGAGGCTATGCCTAATGAAATCAGAGAAACTGTGATGTATTGGGAAATTACTCCCGGAGCTTTGGCTCCATGTAGGGCGACCCCAGGGTCGGCAGGTTTAGACTTGCATGCTATGGATGACATTGTTATAAAAAGTAGAGATCGAGTCATCATAGAGACAGGTGTTGGTGTTCAGATACCACCTGGAAATTTCGGATTGATCGCCCCTAGATCGGGGCTGGCTGTAAAAGGCATTCAGGTGCTTGGAGGAATTATCGACAGTGATTATCAGGGAGAGATTAAGGTGCTCCTGCTGAATAGCAGTGAGGTTGACTTACTGATACATCGCACTGACCGAGTGGCTCAATTACTCAGAATGCCTGTTTTCAGTGGTGTATTAATGAAAGGCACTGCTCCAACGTTGCTAACTGTACGTGGCCAGAAAGGTTTTGGCTCCACGGATAATCCTGGGGCCAGAGTTTGGGTGCAGTCGCCTAAGAATCCCCCTGAACAAGCAGAGGTCATTGCCACCGGTCAGGACAATACCATTTTGGTTATGAGACCAGGGAAAGATAGCTGGGAAGCGGTCCCGGCTGATAAATGTTATTTACGAGAATGATTAATGCCTGTATTTGGTTCTCTTTCAGATCATTCTTTGGATTGTTGCTGCAGGATGTGTCGGAGCCGGACTGTTTTCGGACTGGTACGACGAGAAAGGAGGGATCCTATCAACCCGGGATGAACTGGGAACCCGAGTGTTGCGTTCCTTCGCTGCATGGGATTCATCATCGAACTTTTGGACCGCACTAGCTAAGAGGGTGACTGACGCCCCTCACTTCTGTTTGACACCGATGAGATCTGTACATGATATTCTGGCGACCTGTCTGGTTGCTGTCCCCGCCTCATTGGAAACTTTAACTCATATTTTTAATGTCTCGAAGGCCTGTCCCAATACTCTCCTGGGTGATTTTGCTACCCATGTATATTGCCCCCTATGTATTGAATTGCCGAACGAGCAAACCCCCATCCAGTCCCAAATACTTACTTATAATATCACACAAGGTGATTTGTGCTTCTTTCTTACGTGTAATCCTAGTGCGATCTCTGAATGTCTACGCCTCAAACTAAAAGGCGCCACTTCATTTACCGCTCACGAACGGACTTTGTGCTTTCAAAGGACACCGACCACATGTGTTTCAGTTCAGAACAATATGACTTGTAATAGTTTGGTAGTTACCCCCAGTCACTATCGCACGATGTTACTACCTGCCGGATGGCTTTTCTCATGTGGTAATACTTCCTGGCCATTTGTCCCTGCAAACATTTCCGGAGGCCCTTGTGCCATTACGAGACTCAGTTTGTTGATGTTCGCATCGCATCCGAATGCCAACTCTCGTGTGCTTCGAGATACTGTAATGTTACAGGAGGATTGTGACCCATCTTTGCATTTATATTCCAAGTCTGAATACCTTAGCTTAGCTGTTTCAATTATTGGTGTTCCTGCTTTGGCGGTTTATAATGCCAAATCTATTGGGAAAATGGCCTGCTGGATGGTGAAATCTATTAATCATACTTCTACAATTTTGTCTGACATGCTATTAGACGCCCAGGGTGAACGTAGGGCCATTTTGCAAAATAGAGCAGCCATTGATTATCTTTTGCTTAAACATGGACATGATTGCTCGGACTTCGAAGGTCTCTGTTGTTTTAACTTGTCTGACCATACACAATCCATTCGTGCTCACATCGACAAGTTGCGTGACTTAACAGAAGAAGTTAGAAAACACATTGACCAGGGCTGGTTTGACTGGCTCTTTAATTGGTTACCTGATATACACATGCTACGCCAAATATTAGGTGGTATTTTGATTGCTGTTGCTGTTTTGATTTCTATCTGTTGCTTTATTCAGTGTATTCCTTCATTACTTCAATTCTGCACACTTGGTACTAGACATAGATCAGTTAGCTTTGTTTCATATTATTCTTCCACAGATGTTAGCTCCATTTAATGAATGTATAATAGACTGAAGTCAAGGGTGAAATGTACTGCTCGATTTTTCCGGTCTTATTGTGTTGAAGGGTGATTTAGGTGACTTCAGTCTCTTTCCATTCAAGTCTAAGGGTTAGAGTAGTGTATAGAGCCTATTTATTAGGCACTTCGACATGATCCTGTGTTCTTCCCCATAGATCAGGGTTTGCATACATATCCTAGGGGATAGATTCGTTAGCATTAGGGGTAATCTGTTCTGTAGTGAGGGTATTTCATGGAGCCGTGCTGAATTCAGGCCTGGTAGGCCTTAAACGGGAGAGACTCCATCTTTCCTCCTGCTCTGGCAGCTTGGGATGTTTCTAGGTCATAGGCAGTGTTTTAGTTAGGAGGTGTTATTCGCTTGGAGAGAACCGGTTCAGGCCGGCCCTTATCGAAGGATTGTATTTTTCTTCATGCCGAAGACGCTACATCAGGCCGGCCGGCTGGGAAAGTGTCCTTGGCAAGGGGAGGTACAAGAATTTGGTGGGCGGCAGGTTACGGGCTGGAATTTTCCATGAGAAAATGCACCTCTATATTAGTGAAAGTCTGAGGCAGATACTGGCACTTGCTTCTAGTCCATAGGCGGCACCTGGCCGTTAGCAGTAAAGCTGCTACTTATTCCAGGGAAGACAGATGACAAACTTGGAGGTGGAGAAAAACCGAGGAATAGATATTCCAAAGAGAAGAGAGTAGCCGATGAGGAAGAGGTCCCAGTGACTCGGAGAGGGAGACGGGAGTAAACCTGTGACTGCGGAGGTGTGACTTCCAGGCGAAGCCGAGGCGCAGACGAGAAGGGAACCTAGATGACCATTGAGTGCAGGCTACATACGACCAAGGTGATGTCAACCCCTTACTATTAGAGTGTATAACTTAATCTTTCACTTTTCTTTGCAGGTTATGTGATATGTATTATGTTCCGTGAGTGTGCATGTAATAACTAAATAAAGTATTAAAGCAATATGTGCTACGTGTTCTTGTGTAAGAGGGTAGCCTATTCTTCTAGTCAGCTGTGACTTGACATGAACAGATGTTAATCCTGATCAGGTAGGTGGTAACTGAATAAGGGAGAAAGGAGCCCCTCGAACTGGGGAACAGGTTGTGCTCAACTAGCCGTCTTTGTGTGATCTGATACATAGTCCCTTGTTGTTAATTCCCTTGTTGTATGTCGTGGTAATGATAGGATGAACTCGTGCTAAGGCTGCCGTCTGGGCAGGAAGTCCTGGGTCCGTTTGGGACCGCGAGGCTGTGGCTGCCGTCTGGGCAGGAAGTCCTGGGTCCGTTTGGGACCGCGAGGCTGTGGCTGCCGTCTGGGCAGGAAGTCCTGGGTCCGTTTGGGACCGTGAGGCTGTGGCTGCCGTCTGGGCAGGAAGTCCTGGGTCCGTTTGGGACCGCGAGGCTGTGGCTGCCGTCTGGGCAGGAAGTCCTGGGTCCGTTTGGGACCGCGAGGCTGTGGCTGCCGTCTGGGCAGGAAGTCCTGGGTCCGTTTGGGACCGCGAGGCTGTGACTGCCGTCTGGGCAGGAAGTCCTGGGTCCGTTTGGGACCGCGAGTCTGTGGCTGCCGTCTGGGCAGGAAGTCCTGGGTCCGTTTGGGACCGCGAGGCTGTGACTTGTAGGTCTTGGTATATATAGTAGGAATTCCCTGTCCTTAGGTGGTACATATATGTGGTTATTTAGGTGTAAATAGGCCCTAGGGAGGGGGTAACGTTCTGGTTTGGGTTAGAGAGGCTCTGTTGAGCGGGTTCTATCTGATCCGAAAACCCAAGCAGAACAGCGTCATCACAGAGACTTAGGAATAATGATAAACCCCAATGCAAAGGAACCAGTTATGTTGTCTGAAAGGGATGTAATAGAAGAGGTGGATGAGGAAGTTTAATAGTTTAATAGAGACATATCCTAAAGTATTTTTGGAGGAGTAGGGTCTACTGAAAGGTCTTTCCCACAAGATAATATTTAAGAAGGGAGCAAAGCCAGTGGTTTACAAAACATGAAATATTCCTAACATGATGAGGGAGCCTTTGAAACAGGAATTAGATAAGCTACTGCAACAACAAATTATTGAACCCATTGAGCTCTCCGAATAGCAGGTGCCAATAGTGGTACCACCAATAGAAGTAGGAAAGAATTGTTATTGCATAGATATCTGGGATCTCAATAATACATCTGAAATGCTGACTATGAAAGGCAAGGCAGTTAAGTTTAGCATTTTGGATATGTCAGCTGCACATCATCAAGTTAATCTACATGAGCATGCAGTCTACACACCTGACATCATTTGTTGTTCCATTAGGGGCTTTCCGTTACGGAAGGATGCCTTTTGGGCTTGCTTCAGCCTCAGCTGTACTTCAAAGGATAACGAAAACATTTTGGAGATATGGAGCATGTGATATGTTTCGAGGATGATATACTCATTGTAGGAGTGCACGTAAGTGAACATGACCATTTGTTTGAAGAAGTCATGAAAAGATTTGAAAAACATGGGTTAACGATTAAGAAAGAGAAACGTCAGATTAGAAAGAAGCAGGTAACCTATTTGAGGCATGTCATAAATGATGGAGTAATCAGACCGAACAAAAGTATTGTATTAGCTATTGAAAAGCATCAAGGCCGAGTACTAAGGAAGAGTTGAAATCGTTTTTAGGACTTGCAGAATATTGGTCAAAATTTGGAAGGAATTTCACTGAGGTGGTTGAACCTTTAAGGAAATTAATGAAAAAAAATGTGTAGAGTTTGAATGGGGGCGGGGGGGTGAATGTGCATTTGAGAAGACAAAGGTGAGCATGGTTCAGGCTCGCACATTGGGACATTTTGACGTTACACGAAGACTGTATGTTACAACAGATGCTAGTAATATAGGCATTGGTGCAGTACTAACACAAGTTAAGTACAATATAGAATGTGTGGTTGGTTTTGCATCCAGAAGACAGCAGGGAGCAGAAACCACATATTCTGTAATAGAAAGAGAAGCACTGGCCTCTAGATGGGGTATTACCCTCTTTAGGTTCTATGTGTGAGATATACCTTTTAAAGTAAAGAATGACCACAAACCTTAAACCTAAATTTTTAAAGGGGGAAGCGGCTCGGAGGGGAATGTTACATCACTTATTTCGAGGTGGTTGTCATCAATGATGGTGTATAATTTTGAAGTGGAGTTTGTGAGAGGATGCAAAACTGTGGAAGCAAATTATTTTTCAAGGATGCCAGTAGATGTGGAAGAAGTTGTTGAGTAGGTGTGTATCAAGGAGGAAGGAGTTGTAGATGGACAAGTGGCAATAAAAACAGACAAATGGAATGCTGCAGAGGAAAGTGACTTGGTGATGAACGATGTTGAGGTGAGACTTGTGAGTGGATGGAAGTGAATTTAACAAAGATGTGTGTGAGTATTTTAAAATCAAGGCTGATTTAAGTATAGTCAATGGAAAATTAATAAGGAGAAATCAGTTTGTACCACCTTGTGGTGTTCGAATGCACATTATTGATACTGCACATGAAGGACACCTGGGGCATTGAGTGACGAAAAGAAAAGTGAGAAAGTCATTCTGGTGGCCCGGTATGGACTGGGATATTGAGGAAAAAGTGAGAAATTGTATTGCATGCGCCAATAGCGATTAAGACTAAGATTGTGAGGCAACCTCTGTTAGAGGCCATGGGTTTTCCAGAAAGACCATGGGAAAAGTTGGCATTGGTTTCCTAGGACCTGCGCCAATATTGGTACATAGGAATAAGTACATTCTAATATTGGTGGATCATACAAAATGAATTGTGGTAAAAACAATGGAGTAAGTGAATACGGCAGGGGTCATTGAATTTCTGAATGAAGTTTTAATGGAAGAAGGTATACTAAAAATGATTGTCTAGGCAATGGGGTACTATTTGTATCCAGAGAAATTACTAATTATCTTTCTAGGATGGGAATAGTTCGTGAAAGTGTTGCTCTTTTCCATCCACAGGCTAACGGATTGGTGGAGAGAATAAACCGGTAATAGTAAATGAAAATGTTCAGTTGTCCTTGGCCAATCATCTTTCACGGAGAAAGCAATTTAGGAGAATGATTTGGTCGCACAGAACAGCTCCTCATTCAGTTACAGGTGTATCAGTGTTTATGACCTGGAATGAAAGAAAGCCCCATATGAAAAGGAAAAGGGAGTAGAAGAGTAAATCGTGAGGAGGTGGGACACAGAGTCAAGGGTTCATAATAGAAAAATGTGCAATATTACAACAATAGGAAAGGTGTGAAAAGGCGTTGAGTACAAAGGGGAGACTGAGTTCTGTTCCATGCAAGGTAAAGGAAGTCAAACGTAGTGTCGAAATTTTAGATGATGGAACTACGTGGAGTATGGGAGATGACTGTAGAGTTAAACGGTAAGCAGCAAAGAAAGGTATATTGTATGGAAGCTGATGTGAATATAAAATATGAAGTACTGTATAGAGATAATGTATATTGAATATATTGTGATCTGTATCATTTTACTAATAAAGGATCAAGTATCACGATGTACCTTTAGCTGATGTCACACGCTTATAGAAATATTATAGGAATGACGTATTTTACGTTTTAGATATTATAAGGGGGAAGATGTGTGATAAGCAGATAGTGGGAAATATAGATGTGAGGAAGCGGATGACATCAGATAGAATAAAGAGGGAGCAGGGAGGCAGATGAGCTGGAGGGCAATAAGAGCTCTGCTGGAGATGTTTTATGGACCTAAATAAAGAGGAGGAAGGCAAGTGGTTATGCTGATCTTTACACACTCTAGTCACAGTCATGTGACCCAGGAAACAGGCTGCAGGGACCAAATGGTTAGGACAAGAAAATGCCAAAGTGGCATTTTCAGAATTGTGACTTAAAATCTGACTTTACCATTAAAGTGGATTTTAAATTACGGTTCATTTGAGACCAAACAGGACTTTTTTACCTGCTCGCAGTCACTTATTAACTGTAAAAAGGTACCCAATGGTATACTATGGGTGAGTTAGGCCTCACAGTAATTTTTAAGTAACAGGACATATAAAACTTCAAAGTATATGTCACACTTGTTTCATACACGGCACCCTTCCCTATGGACTGTTTAGATCCTACCTTAGGGGTGACATATGTATTAAAGAGGGATTTATAGACCTGGCAAAGGTTTATTTTTACCAGTTTAAAACTGCCCACAGGCTGAAATGGCAGGCATGTTTTAAAGGGCTACATAAGTTGATGGCACAATAATACGTTCTGCAGGCCCACTAGGTGCATTTAACTTAAAGATCCTGAGTACATATAGTACCACTTTACAAGGGGTTTATAAGAAAATTAAACGTGCTAATTGGATGTAAGCCAATTTTATCATGTTTTTTAGGAGTGTGAACAAACACTTTAGCCCTGGTTAAAAGTGCACAGAGTCTTAAAGCCAACAAAAAGGAATTTCAGCAAACAGAAGGGGAGAAGGAAAGACATTTGGATAGGGGGGGTGGGAGACCACATCAAGGCTGTTGGGTCCAGCAGGTGAACTCTAGAAAATATACATATATTCTGGCACCTCTGCTGTTCACACTTTACATTAATAGATTGGGTGAAACCCTAACAGCTTGATGTGAAGACATTCCCAAACTGGCTCCAAAATGATACCTGCACTTCTTCTGTATGCAGATGATGCAGTTCTGCTGGCCAGAACTGCATTGGGCCTACAACGTCTTTTAAACTGTTTTATAAGCTTTATGGCGCCATTGGATCTAACTACGAACTATAAGAAATCGCACAGTATGACTATAGGTTCAGGGAAAGCGGCCACGGCCAAATTTTATTGTAAAGGGGCAGAACTGACTAAGGTGCCCAGGTTTCCTTATCTAGGGTAGTTTTTGACGAAAAAGGATCCTGGGGTCTGCAAATCCTACTTAAAAGGAACACTCTGGCCAGAGCTGCGGGAGACACTTTGAATTTTGCAAAAAGATTGGGGTCTAAACCACTCCCTGCTCTATTAAAAAAAAATGCATCCCGATGGCTATGTATGGGAGTGACATTTGGGGGTATAAGGATGCGAAGGGGATCCAGATAGCTGAGAATAGCTATATGCGGAAACTCCTTGCGGTCCCCATCCCAACACCAGTTGTTAACGTGCATGAAGAACTGGGAGCTGGATATATCGCAGACGAGACTGCGGTTGCACCATTGCTGCGCTGGCTCAAAACCTGTACGTCCCCAGCGCCAAACCTGGGCCAGCTCATAATTGGCGACTGCTCTAGTCTGGATGGGGCCTTGCGCATCCCCTGGTTGAAATACATAAAGAACAGACTGGATGGCTTGGCCGCCCGGATCTGTTCCTGAACCCAAGGGTATTGAGCAAAACTGCTATCAGAGCTTTTAAAAAGCAGTTTTTGGACAAGCGGCAGATGCTTAGGGAGGAGGCGGAAGTAGTAAAACCATCAGTGAAGAGTTTTGTTATATTGAGTATGGGCCCACAGATGCAGCCTTATTTAACTTATGTAAACAAAGCATATCATCGCTTTGTATTGACTAGATTTCGTTTGAATCTGGTCCCTTGGCTCTTGGCATTTCCCCTAGGCTACGCGAAGCCGGATTCGCTCAAACCCTGCCACTGCGACAATTTCTCAGACCAGGATACATTACATTTCATGACTCTTAGCTGTCGAATAAAG
Source organism: Triturus cristatus (assembly GCF_964204655.1). Classification (NCBI taxonomy): domain Eukaryota; kingdom Metazoa; phylum Chordata; class Amphibia; order Caudata; family Salamandridae; genus Triturus; species Triturus cristatus. The sequence continues at coordinate 1,009,655,352 of NC_140582.1, read as the reverse complement.
TATCTTTTGACTTGACTGCTTCTCAATGTGTCAATTTCCCCACCCCTACTTTGGGTTCACTGTCAAAACTAACTGCGAGCCTGCTGAATCAGTGTTCCTTGGCTTTTTGATTGATACCATCTTATGCGTCTTGGAATTGTAGCAGAGAAACATCAGATTATCATGCTGGAACTTTGAGCAGGCCTCAGCCCACGTCTGGAAAATGCAGTTTCTTGTTTAGGTCTGGCGTAAACCAAGATCTTTTTTTTTTTTTTTTTTTTTTTTAAACAAAATGATAATAATGTACACACACAGTGGCCTTTTGGATAGCCCCCTTCAGCTAAAAGGCTCGATCTCTGACTACTTCAACAATTTCATTGAGACATTGTCAATCACATCTTGGATCAGCCTACAGAAGTATTTTAGTCTCACCCTTCTTCCACTGGCTGTTTCGGTTGTTCCTTTCCCCAAATGGGATGCACCAGGGAGTAGCTTACATCTGAAAAGTATTGTCAATCATCACATGCACTTGTTTTTGAAAAGGAAAGTTACTTATCACACATTTTATAATTTATCACCTACTACAATGCTACTCCTTTTCTGTCCTCGATCAGAGGAACCTCTCCCCTGATGCTGGGATGCTACTCCCACCAGCAACAGCCCAAAAGCTCTTCTCTGCATGGGGCATCTACTGTTGTTAAACATACCCACTGCATTCCTCCAGTTGGATACAAATATTGGCAGAGCCAGTCGGAGTTATTTCTAAATAACAATGTGAGCCAGATATCTTGGCTCTGCCAATATTTGTTAAACTTGTCAAATCCGATGAAAGAGATTAATTTCCAAAATACAACGGTAACCACCTTTGATTAACAGTGAACGGAGGTACGAGCATTAAATATACACTCAAACTAGTCATCCAATGCGGTAACCATGTAAAGAAAGTAAATAAGTACTACAACTTATGCTGTAGACTTGATGAAGATAATCTTCTCAGTCCTGATGAAGGAATTTAATTTCAGGAAGACATTGATAAAAAAAAAGTTATCCAAATGAAGAAAGAAAAAAATAGTGAAAATGACGAGTTACATAACCTGAAAGTGGGTCAAAACTTCTTTTCTAAACCGACCGGCATCGAAGCGGGACCGTCTGACAAGGAGTCGGAGGTCCTGCTTCCCAGATTACGATCTAATCTCTGTGTTGGCAGTTGGATCCTGTATTTTATTCCATTGCAGCTATTGCAGCCGTTGCAGCACAAGCCGCAATGGAAAAAAAATGCAGAGTTTACACATCCCTGCTACGTGTGGCAGGCACCATGTGACGCCTGCCACACAGTGCAGAGATGTTTAGGGGGACACCCCAAGTGCCCACCGGGCACCATAGGGGACGGCCAGGGGGAAACAGGAGCCTGCTACGGGCCCCCACAGTCACTTTACGCCTGCCTTTTCATGGCAGGTGGACCGCCATGAAAGGGCATGTGGAAAGGGAAATTGTAATCCCGACAGCGGAGCCGAGGCTGTCTCTGCTGGCATTGTGAATAACACTTCCAACCGCCGCCCCGACGGAAGCGGAGACGGAGCGGTATTCCTCCGCGGGTTTCCCTCCAATCGCCAGTATAGTAATACGGCCGTTGGACGGAAACCTCTGATGTCGGGCGGAAGGCCTCCGACGAGCTGTCAGATGGCTTTCCGCCCATAGTTTTAAGTGCTTTATGTAAGGAGTAGTAAACGTTTGCGGCATGAACTTTTGTGGCGTGAATGACCCACTCAAGAATTGACACGACCAACCCTAACAATGCTATACAATTATGAGCTCTACCTGGGAAGGAGGGTAAGACCCGGAGAAGATTATAAACAGCACTGCTAAGCAATTAATAAATACTGACTTTGGAAAAACGTTCAACAGCCAGATTTTTGCTCAGCCATACGTGACTCACAAAGGCATTCTCGTGTGTTACAGGAACTGAAACAAAACAATTTGTGCTTGCAACACATCCAAGTGAATTGCAGCACTCTACAACGGTGCTCTTTTGGGCAGGGGACGCAGGAAAATAGGAAGGAAGGGGGAGGGAACTCAGAAAGACATTAAGGCGGCAAAATCCTTAAAGTTTCATGAAGAAAAAACATGTTCATAAGTAGGAAAGACGTCAAATGAAGTCTGCTACAAAATTAAAATATTCCTTTATTCGGATTATAGTTGAACAATGTACATATTTCATGTAAACCAATAATGCAATGTACAGTGGAGCCAACTTCACCAAGATACGTCTAAATTAGATATAAATGTATTTTTAAATGGCTTCTGTATCAAAGCACTTGCTTAGATTTTGTTACATTGTCGTTCCTATTGTGTAAGGGTTATTTCGAATCTCATTGATGCTGATGGTGTCAAGGACACATCCAGTCACTGGTTACGAAAAGGTGGTCTGTCGAATTACAGTAAATTTGCTTTCAATTTATTGGGCTTGAGGTGCCAGGTATATTAATAAAAGAACATTGTCTATGTCTTAACTTGGCATTTGCACACATTTAGGCATAGTGGAAAAGAGAATCTATACAACTACAATAAAAGTAGTTGTGTCCTATATCGTATGTGTGTGCCAAAAAGCATTTCACAAGGAATATGTGTCAGTGATGGTTAGCCAATGGCTCACAATTGACTAATAGCCGAGCAAGTCGCATAGCCTTTAACCTCAGTGATTCATCACCTTTCTATTGCAACCAGTTGGATAAGGTGCATTTTGCAGCATTAAGGAAATAATACTCATTGCTTCATAACTGACCTATAATGGATAGCTGAGAGTGATTCATTGTCTAATTCAAGACAGTCTACTTTCTAAACTTATCTTCAGAACGAACAATATAATTGGTATAGGTTATCCCATAAACAAACTGAAAAACTAACGCAAGAAAGCACCGTACATGCAACATAATAAAATAAACACATTTGGAAATCGTTCTAGTTTGATGTTTAACAGTCTACTTGTGAATGACCTAAAAATCTACCTTTAGATCAATTTCCACTCCGTTCTCTCAACAGGCCTAGGCCCATGTACCCATCATACAGCAAATTCCACTACTTGGTGACGTGAAAATGTCATATCAAAGCATAAGAGCAACAATCCAACCTTATGAATCCGGAGAAAATATTTATAACTCTACCATTATTTGATTTACAGCCTAACAGTGGTTTTTAACTTTTTGACTTCTGTGGGTCCCCACTTAATAACTACTTGATCTTTCTTGGGGGCCCCCACTGAAACAGTGTTGGAATCTGGGCCCCCCACCGAGTCATTACTGCCCCCAGCCTAAGCATTTTCGATGATTTGAACAGCAAAATACACCAGAAACACAGAAACAAGCATTCATCAAACAAAAATACAGAAACACGCATTCATCAAACAAATACACAAATGATGAAATGTTTTATTTAATTCACAAACAAATATAAAAAGAAATCACATTTTTGATTGTAATGGAAAGATTGGCACTTTTCTAAATTCAATACAGGCCGCTCATCATCATACTATATCTTGTTTAATGCACTTGCACTGCTCCCATGAATCAGTCTAAGGATACTAGCTTACTTTTTAGCCCCCAATTTTATGTTTTGCCTGTTTATTTATATACACTTCATTAATCTGTTACTATTATTTAATTTTTACAGGCAGCTGTGGACTCCTTGGGTAGGCTTCACGGACCACCAGGAGTCCCAAGACCACAGGTTAAGAACCAGTGACCTGACACATATTATACAGTCTGTACTGCTGGACAAAGAAAACAACCATGAAGCCACGTGTGCAACAAATTAGCATGATAAATCTATGCACATCAAAAATATTTTGTGTGTGCCACTGCTCCAAAGCAGTTCTACAATTTCTAAGAGTGAAATAAGGAGATCAGCCATGTTCTGTATGCTCAAAAGCTTGAGTCAAACCACAGTACTAAGTACGTGCATTCATTTGTACAATGAAGGAACATTTCTCTCAGGAACAATTCAAGGAAGATAGACAAGTAAATGCCCTCGATAATCTTTACATACTACAGGGTGTGACACACTATTTCAAAATTATGGCGTAGTCCGGCAGAGCCTCCTGAGTTCCTTTTACTGGCGCACCGGCTCTCAACAACAAGCACTTTGGGTAGGATCTCCAAAATATATAGACTTTACACAAATACACTAAAGACCAATTTCATTGCCCAAGGCAAATGGGCATGTGACAGAGGCAAATAAGTCACAGATGCTGTCTGGATGTACTGGTGCACTCAAACTAAGCTTAACACAATCAATTAGAGATACAAATTGATTCACTTCAAATTTATAAATAGGATATATTTCACCCCTACATTTCTTCACACAATAGCACCCCAGCTCACTGTGCCAGTTTCTCTACCGAACCAGCTAGCTTCTTTCACCTGGCGTAGAAGTGCCCACCAATAAGAACAAACTGGGCAGAGATCGCCTAAACTGTGGGCAAAATGATGAGACATCGATTGTATGCTCCACTAGCCTCATGTTACTGGGTTATGTGAAACCACTTGCAAATATTATTGGGAGGATATTAGCTGCCCTAATGTTTCTGGAAAAGAGACGTTTGTTCCTTGCTAGAATGAAGGGTCTCCTCCTGTCACAAGAGACTGGCTTAATGATGTTCCATAATGCTTTGAGACAGCAGAAGCCTACGCTAAACTGCAAGCACCACAGGCACGGGATACTGACATTTGGGGACCCTTGAGGCCCTACATGGACAATGCTTCACTATAGACCAGTGAAACATACGTATTGACCCTTTTTGTAGTTTACACTTATCAATGTACTGTACATAGCTGCCAAGGTCTTTCCAGACAAATTGGTATGCTGGAATGGCTTAACCATGCTCAGTTATTTGTACAGTCACCATTTTTCTTGAATTAATCTGTGTGTCATAGAGAAAAATTATCGTGCGTTTAATTAGTGTTTTATTGCTTTTAAATTGCATGTGTGATTGCTCAAGGACTTCTTTTAGACCATGTGCATTACCAAACGAGTTTGCATAATCTTATTTACTGTTGTGGTTTAATATAAGGCACACTACATTTTAAACAATTGACTATTTACTACCGAATGTTGCTGCAGTGCTCATAAACGTAATTAAATTGTTTAAATGTTGATATATCAACACTTGCATAGTCGAATTTGGTTGCCCTCTGATAAGTCCAACCTGTTAGATTATTTTACATCAAATTTCCCCACTATTGGAGATTCATTTTTCAAATACTTTAGTATCCTACACTCTGCTTATTTAATACTTCACCATCTGTTCTCTGACTTTTTTCTAAAATTTCAAGACTTATTATAACTACTTTCCTCTCTGAAACCAGTTTCCAATAAATCGAACTATCCCCACAAAGTCTGAAAGGAAGTACGACCTGCAAGAATAAGTTTTTACTTTTTTGTTTAGGAATACATTATCACTGAGTATAATCTAAACACATGCTATAGGTCATTCTCACTTTTGTTGCCCACAAAAATAATTTTATAAATCTATTTTTGTCCCCATTTAGAAGATGTTTAATTTGAGACCCCAGTGGTATTCACCAATACAATTTTTCATCTTTGTATCTACAGACTATCTCTCTAAATGAAGCTGATGATGAGATCTTCTACTCCCAGAACATAACTGGATAATTATTCAAGGATTACTATGCCAGCGGGATGGCTCCATAAGTTGAAAGCCTGCTGGTGAAGAATTATGTGATATGCAGGTCACAAATTTGACTCTTACAAGACTGATTTAGCGTTTCATTCAAATAAGGTATTTATTTGCAGTTTTATATACGCTATATTAGATCCAGGGGTGTCACAGCACCTTAAAGGAGTAAACAGCATTTCATTTTAATATAACCAGATGATAGGTACATCACGAAATATCAATCAAAGAACAGGTTAGTGGAGCATTTTCAGCAACAGATGATAAATTTTGAGTTAATAATTTCATTTGGCCAGACTATCAAAACATAAAAGACAAATGGAAAATACACAAATTGTATATATATATAAAAAAAAAAAAAAACATAAAATAGTCTGACTTTTACTCTACTGGCGAGCTTACATTTGCAGGTATGAAGTCAGCTATGGAGATACAGATGGAGCAGTAGGTGTTTTCAATTCCTTTTTTGAACAATTCAAAACATGTATTAGAACATATCAGAGGAAATGATTTGCAAAATGTTGGGATTCTTCCTGAAAACGATTGGTGTATGGTCTTTGTATCTTAAACAAGGTAGTTACAACAGGGGAATTGATTCAAAGCTTCGTGGAAAGTTTCCCTCCCTCCCTACCCCCTCCCCCCCCCCCCGACCAATGTGGTATATTTTGTGGTGCAGGTCATTATGAATATAAAGGGCTTTAGTAGGAAGCAATTTGAGAGTACTGAGGCAATGTTATCAGTGTTTCACTTCTGAGACACACTGAAACATATAGTCTGCCTTTAAAGGAGCTGATGTAACTAGGATATAAATGTGATTTTGTGCATTCAATGATGTGCAGTTTGTAGTCAATTATGTTGAATGAGTCCAGCCTTGTTTGGTCGAGCAGTGAAGTGGAGTGATGAGCTTTATTTCAGGTTTAAGTGAGTTTAGTTTACGGTAGTAAACATTTATCAATGAATAAATGGCTCAAAAAATAGTATGCCCTGAGGGAGGACACATTCTGGTGCAACTGCCCACCTGGTGCAATTGGTGCAATATAGAGATTACACATGATGTTTGATAAAAACATCATGCATCAGAGGTTTCAAGTAAAGATTAAAAAGAGGTGGAGATAGAATTGGTCCTTAGAGCATTCACTGGCCTACAGGTGGAGGTTGGGAGATTATTGCTCAATCATAAGTTGACCAAAAAGATATTTCCTTCACTGTGAACTTGATATTTTATGCAAATTACTGGAAATCCAATTGAATATTATCGCAACCACTTCAACAGATGCCTAGTCAGAAAAGAGAGAGAATTAAAAAAAAACACGAAAAAACATGGTCAATGTAAAATAACTTTTAGAATGATTAAAACGGATGGCTTTGTTGGGGTTTTTGTCATTATGTCCCCCTCTTGTCTCACCTATTATGATCTCTCTACTTTTATGATATGCGTGTACTTTCACAAATGTTCATTCTGTTGTCAACAGAGTTTCTTAATTCACTGTCTTCATCAGTTTAATATAGGTGGCAATAATTTTGTATTTCCTGTGATTTACTTAGAACATATTAATGTATTCTGTACAAGTGTGCTTATTTATTTCAATAAAGTGGTTTAATACTGCTGGCAGATAAAGAGTCCAAGGTGCGTATCATTTTATACAATATGTTTGTAAGTTTGATTAAACGGGTTTCCAAGAAAATAGGTGTTTAAACCCATTTGTATTGGGGAATCATCACACCTGCTATACTATCTTGGTTGCTCAGTCTAAGGGCAGACCTAAAGACACCCTAATGTCAAATGTCAATTCAAACTAGTATACTTCTTAGTGAGTAGTAGATTTTTTTAGATGACCAACATATAGTTATTGGGATACAATGAAATATGGAAACCTTGCATTCATGCCTGTGATCAATTGTTATGGGAAATGTTTACTTGCCTGTTTATCCACAAAACAATGTGCGACTTGCATAGATGAAATGCTGATCATGAATGCATTATCTAACTGAGGTTTTGAATGCTATAGGCAATTTGGTAATAGGAAAATGTTATAGTCAGTGACAAGAAAATTACTAATTTATTTACTTCACTTTATTTTTTTACATCACTACTCTAGGTTTAATTAGGGCTATCAGTGAGCAATTTCAAAGTGAATTGTGATGTAGCTGGCCATCTGTCTCTACGGATAGTACCACAATAAATTATATATGGCTTATCCTTTTCTGTTGATTTCATAGCAAATCAAATGTTTCAATTTTAACTCTGCTGCACGTATTGATAGTAGAGCAACACAACTCCTCACAATTGATAGCATAAGGTGGTGAAATTTATTAACCAATTTATTTAATCAATGTTACTAAGATCATATATCTCAATGTTGTTGATTGGAGGTTTGTGTTTTCTTTAGCATAAAAAAGCTCTAGCAGAGAAACTATCTGTTATCGCACATTGATCAACATGATGCGAGACCAATCTAACCAAAGTATTTTCTTACCCACTTAAGAAATAGCTATCATTTGACTTAGCTACATGTTAAAGAATGCAGTGTCTTTTTAATCTGAACTACGGAAGCAATGGTCGTTTGCAAGTTTCATAAACTGTACATGGGCCTTTGTTTGGATGAGTACTACCAGGAGATGGCATAAATTAAGAGAAAAAGGTATAAATACGTGAAAGGATGGAAATGCCTTAAGACCATAGCTGCCAAGTTTTCAGTTTACTTATATGCGACATTTCAACATCTAAGGTGTGACATTTTGAGGGACGCTTAATGTGAGGGGTACACAATAATTATTGTCATGTAATTAGACTAATTATAAAAATGATTTGCTTTTGTGCTTTGTAGTAATCTTGAGTGGACATTAAAACAGCTGAAACACTCTTGAGGTGCTTATGCAAGGTATAAAATGAACAATACTCTGAAACAGTAGAGTTCTAGTTGGTGTGAGCTCACCATTTATCTGAGTTGAGCTTTTTGCTGGGTTAAAGGGAATGCCACTGTGAAGGAAATGCTGGTGCAGATCAGCATCAGCCTAGCTCAGCTGTGGAAATGTATGTCAGCACTAACAGGCCAACCCACAGCTCAGGGTCACAGTGGCAGACGGGGGCTCTCTGAATACAGGAGCTGACCAGTACTGTGTGTGCTCCCGGGTTCACTGCCAACCTTCAAAGAGCTGCTGCTTTCTTCCTCTTTACAGGGACAGCAGTAGAAGTATAGATAGCACAGTGCAAGTCGCGCAGACGATGTACACTCCGCTGTGTGCGCGCTCTCAAATGCCCCCTAGGACTGAAGTTCCAATCCAGAATGTGGGGTCCAATCCTTACTACGAATGTCCTTTGTAATTAAGAGACTACACAGCTGATATGAGTGACCACTTAGGTACCCTGCAGGGATTTATCCAAAATGTGTTAGTTTAACCTGTGTTGAGTGATACTTGGCAAGGCTGTGGGACACTCAGACTTAGTAATTACACAGGTGATTTATCTCAACTTTTGCTTGGGCATGTTGATTGGCCTCTAATATCGAGAGTTTTTCCAACTCTGATCTATAGAGACAATCAAGTTATTTTATTGCAAAGTGCAAGAGTTATACGAAACGTAATGAATACCATGTTAACATATTTAAAAAATATTCAATAAATATTAATTTGATGAAAGGCAACGGTCATTGCTTTTTGTATGAATAAATATAAATTTTAATTAACAGCTACCAAATGAAATCTTGAAAGTTACATTAGAGTTCAATTGGCACAATCTTTTTTATTAACTTATTCAAAACCGTGAAACATAAAACACGTCATTAAAACAGATAAGTTACACTGTAGCAGTGCTCTCTATTCTATTAAGACATCATATCATATGCATAGGAATACTCCTATAGTAATTGAGAAAAACCTCTAAAAACTAAATGTTATGAAGCTGTCATTCTATTCTATATATTGAAAATAATAATTACATATTTGGTGTGAGGTTTTTTTTTCTTCCATGTCCGCTGGTTTAGTAGATCTCTTCCATCTTTTTTATGGTGCTCAGCGTTTGGGCACAGTTGAAGTGAACACTTTTATAAAGCTGAAGACTGGTCATTTGCACACCCCAGAATATGCTAGTTTATCCAATATAGACAGAGCTCAGACACGTGATTTTCCATGTTTCAATTACCTTGCTTTTGGCAAAGACCATCAAGATACTAATTTTATAAATTGGTGAATTTAAAAAGATGGATTTTTTTTTAAATTTGAAAAGTTGGATTGCTTTCATGTATTCAATACAACCTAGTTTTGAGAAGTATTTGGTTACACTTCATGGTTTTGTAAACGGTTGAATTTTGTGTATATAATTGGTCAGATAAAACAGATAGTTAATATGATTAAAGATAAATAATCCACAGAGAGATACACTATTTATGAGTAATTGGGGCATTGATGTAGCATTTTGACATGTGCTTTTACTGAATTATTTGAATAAAACTAAACAGAGTGCTTTGTAATATCACGAAAATTTGCCATTGTGCCGTTTGCTTTTTAAAAATCATTTGGAAGAAATGTGTTGTATCATAGGAAGGAGTTCCAGGAGACGTACTAAGGTTAAAGATGAATAGTTTTATTGTTCTTAGATACAAGGTTAGTCTTCAGGTAAGTTCAGTAGTATATCCATGACATCACCATCCACACCAACATTCTACCCAACACATTCTCACTGGCTGAGCAGCAGAGGCAGATAAATGGGAAAGATGCATGGTGTCAAACACACCTTCCCTCTTTACAGAATGCACAAAACAAAAGTGAACATAAGTAGGAACATCACAGTAATAAAAAGAAACTTGCAAGACAAAGAAATGCAAATAGTAGACAATAATACATAAGAACACAAAGCACTAAAAAGTAACTCTGCAAAAACATGCTAAGTTAAGCAAGTTAAAAATCTAACACAACGCACTACATAGAGAATACACATAAACCTACTGAAATGTGCAACTACATGACAACTACTGAAATAAGCTACCTAAAAGAAGCATAACGAAGTACAGCACAAAACTAGAACTGTAGCATGCGTAAACCAGATAAGACACACATCTCCTTCCTTAGCAGAGCAAAAATTAAACAAGAAATTTCATAAGGAAGGATACCTTCCAAAAGCGCCAAAGAAAAAGGAGAAGGAGACATACATAAATAATAGAAAAGTATTCCACGAAAACAAACCAGAAAAGAGTGCTCCAAATTGCCACCACAACCACACCGGCAGGCCAGACTGGCGAAGAAAATGGGGACCAAGGACCAGTGCAAAAGAAGAATAGGATACCACGTGAAACCAGAAAACAGGGAAAAGAGACAACCAGAAAACCAAGTACTCCCATGACAAAACACAGACAGAACTCCAAAAGTAAAAAACATGAAAAAACAACTGAACCAGAAAATAAGCAACGCGTGAGTAACACCCAACCAGAAAGTAAGCAGGGGTGGCTAACACCCAAACAGAAAGCAAGCAACTGGTGACTGACACCCAACAAGAAAGCAAGCAATGGGTGAATACACCCAATAAAAATACAAGTAAACAGGTTGCTTACACCCAACCAGCAAGCAAGCAACAGGTGGCTGCACCCAGTAAGAAAGCAAGCAAAAGGGTACTTCGCCAAAGTAGTGATGCCCCAAACAGAAAACACAAAAAAAAGTGTGATCTGGGTGAACTACACCACACAGAAAATCAATAGTGCAATCACACCTCAAGTAAGACCACACTTGAGAAAACGCAAGTGGAATACGAACACAAAAACCTGTGCACAACAGAAAAAATACACTGTAAATGGAAGTCAAATAAGGAAGCAAAAGAATAGTAATAATACAAGATGACAACCAAAGAGAAGATACTCCATGTCGAAGTACAGACAGGAAAAATGTATAAGAGCTGCATGCCATGAAAGAAATACATTAACAGTACAGTCGCATGTGAATGGCAATATGGTAAAAAGTGCATTAAATGAATAAATGAAAGCAGGAAAATAATGACAATCATATGCAAGACAAAAGAATATAATGGCTGTTCTTTACAAAATAAGTTAATATCAACTTATTCTATAATAAACAAAAATGGTACATAGCATAGGTGACATGGCAGGAAATTAAATAAATGGTGGTGCAATTAGAATAAGAAAGATAGAAAATAAATTAAGACGCCGTAGCTAGGTGGAGCCAAAAGGATGACAGCAAAACGCCGTTGCTTCAGTTACGAAGCATAACCTGAAGTTCCACATAAAGAGGTGGGGAAAGAGACGCAGCGACAAAACCTGCAAAGCGTCTCTGTTCAGCAAATGACAGGGCGGTAGTCAGGAAAGTAAAATGCCCCAAAGTACTTCACATACATCAGGTTCCACGGACATCGAAAAGAAATCAGCAGGGTAAGATCCAGACTGAAGAATGAAGGATCGCCCCAATTAAAATGGCGGATTCGCAGGGAAGACGCAAGCCGGATGGCTCAAGGCGCGCAAGTGTGGTAAAGCGTCTCCGAGAAGCGAAGATCCCAGGAAGGCAGCAGAAAGAAGAAAGCAACGTCCAAGAACAGGCCCACGTAGAAGGGAGCGCACAGAGAGCGCGCAGTGGACATGGACTCTTCGCGGACAATTTGAACATCGTGTGACATAACGGTAAGAATGCGGGCTGAGCAAGCTGAATATCTGCTGCAAAAAGAATGAAAGAAAGCACTCTGGTAACTTTCAAATCAGAAGACAAGACACAACGAGAAATGACTCTCTTGAAAAAATGGGAGCATCCCCACTCCGATCTCATTCCCAAGTCGCAACCATCCACGACACAACCATAGGGCACAGATGAAGAAAGGGTTGAAAATAACACCAGGCTAGGTTCATGCAAGAAATCGGGCATGTAGCACAGAATCAATTTTTGCCAGTTCAGAATAATCCGCAGTGCTTCAAAATTTACTGGTGCAGGTTTAACTTTAAAAGTTTGTTAACATACACAGTACATCAGAATTCATAGCTGCACGTAATGTAAGAGGATTAGCCTGTAGGCTTGAAGAGCTTGAAGATGAAGAAAGCAAAAGCAGGAAGCATACGCCCTGTCAATGGGCTGTCAAATGAATCAGGACACTGGTGGGGCATTAGGACAGAAAATCCTTAGGCAGGCTCTTTAAAATAGTATCTTGAATAAAATTCTCTTAGAAGTATCTTGAAGAAGATCCTCATGCGTAGTTTTTAATCCAACTCGTCGTCAGTTTACATTGTATCGTAGGAAGGCGTTCCAGGAGACGTTGTAAGGTTACAGATTAATTGTTTTATTGTTCTTCGATATAAGGTTAGTCTTCAAGTAAGTTCAGTAGTACAGATGTAAATAGCCCCACCAGAAGCAGCCTCCCTGCTGCTCAGCCCAGGATCCAACGGACAGCCCACCTCACAGCAATCCACACATGCCATGACATCACCATCCACGCCAACATTCTACCCAACACATTCTCACTGGCTGAGTGGCAGAGAAACAGGGAAGATGCATGGTGTATAAACCCAAGATCAGGCAGAAAGAAACTGGCGCCGACGGTATCTGGACACAGACAAAAAAGATCTAAAAATAATTCAACATCAATATAAGAAGGCTATCAGGGAGGCCAAGTCCCAATTCTTCGCCAACTCCATTCTGCAGGCATCCAATGGAACTAGGGCTTTATTTAACATCGTCAGAAACCTTAGCAATCCGGGCTGTCTGGCTAGTACTGTTCAACCCTCACAAAACTTATGCAATGAAATTGCCACCTTCTTCATTGACAAGGTTATTAACATCGTAGGCGGGTTTGATCAAGATGGTCCTGAGACCTCCCCGATGTCAGAAGTCACCAGGAAGGTTCCCTCCTTGAGCAATTTCCAACCTCTTACGGAGGAAACCTTCAATAACATTGCACGGGAGATCTCGTCTGGGTCACCTCTTGATCCCCTTCCTCACAAGATCTGGAAGGAACTTGGCCCTAACCTACTCCCGGATTTGTGGCACATTTGCTGCCAATCCCTGACTGAGGGTACAGTACCTAGTGTCTGGAAGCAGGCGATAGTCACCCCGTTATTAAAAAAACCCTCCCTAGATCCCTCACTGCCAGCCAACTTCCGCCCCATATCCCTTTTACCTTTTCCAGTTAAAATTCTGGAGAAATTGGTCAGTAAATCCTTGTCTAATTTCCTGGAAGAACATCAGCTTCTGGATAGAGACCAATTTGGATTTAGACCAGAACATGGAACAGAGACCGCGTTGGTAACCGTTCTGGACAAACTTCGAATGCGAGCCGACGGCGGCAGCTCCTCAGTCCTGGTGCTGCTGGACATGTCGGCCGCTTTCGATACGGTTAGCCACTCGGTGTTACTGGCAAGACTGGAAGGATTGGGGATTCCGGGCCGGGCCTTGGACTGGCTGAAGTCCTATCTGACTAACCGTCAACAGGCAGTGACCCTGACGCCATTCGTCTCCCCTTGGTTCCCGGTTCGCCATGGAGTACCTCAGGGCTCTGCCATCAGCCCAATCCTCTTTAACGCATACTTGGGACCTCTGATCCCCCTAATAAAATCTTATGGGATCGAGGTAGTTAATTATGCGGACGATATACAACTGATGTTCCCCCTGGAAGGAGAGCAGGCAGTTTCCTTAAACTCATTCCAGGCTTGTATGAGGAAGGTCTCTGAATGGCTAAAGACCAATTCTCTCCAGTTGAATGCCGGGAAAACAGAGCTCCTACACTGCGGCGCAGCAAAAATTTCCAAACTTCCTCTGTCCGAGTTTCGACTATGGCCGGAGGACCCTCCTATAACCGCAGTAAAATCAGTCCGTAACCTGGGGGTCATGATGGATAAAGACCTCCAGTTACAATCCCAGGCCAATAAAACTATTGGCTCCTGTATCGTCTTGCTGAGAGCTCTCCGCCAAATCCTCCCGCTCCTCCCTGATGAGACTAGGTCTCTGGTGGTTCAGAGTGTGATCCTGAGTAGACTGGACTATTGTAATTCACTGTACTTGGGTGCGCCCCTTTTTATTGTACAAGGATTGCAAAGAGTTCAGTCGATGGCAGCAAAACTGGCTCTCAGAAGGCGGCGTAAATCATCTGTCACGCTGGCACTAAAGGACCTCCATTGGCTCCCGGTCAAGAGGAGGATTGAGTTCAAGTCGCTGGTTATGGTTTATAAGGCCTTACACAATCTCGGCCCGTTGCCTCTGCGAGATAGATTCTCTTGGTACCAACCAACAAGGTCCCTCCGCTCCTCTAGCCAGAGCCTGGCAATTGTTACTAGAGTAAAGCGTGCTAGGATGGGAGGAAGGGCTTTCAGCACGACGGCAGCTCGTCTGTGGAATCAGATGCCCCTTGAGCTGCGACAGGCTAAAACATTGTTGGGTTTTAGGAGGACTCTAAAGACCTGGCTTTTCCGTCTGGAATAGTATGGCATCAATCCTGACACCCGGCTAGACGTTCTGTGTTGTTCCCTGTTGTTGTGTCTCATAGCACCAGGATACCCGTTGGGTGGCAGACTCGCGCGTTACAAGAGTTTATACAATACAATACAATATAGCAAAATGTACAATAGTTCTCTCTCAAATGTAATGGGTGAATGAAAGATCTTTAGGTCTCATTTGCACTGGGTTAATTTGGCAACTTTGTTTTCTTGTTTTGTTGTGAGGGCACAGTATTTTTTTTATGTTGAAATGTGTTCATTCATATTCCTTACACATAAAAGATCACGTTCACAAGGAAAACAGGTTTATAAGATTGTATAGGCAAATGGCAGGACTGCAGTGGATGAGGAAGGAGGTTGCAGTGGCACACAGGCTGCCAAACAGAGTAGTAGACGGAATCCAGACACTGAATAAAAACAAGAAATAGGCAACAGAAGTATCAAAAGAGGAATAAACGACAGCGTTACTAGAGTAGTATAAATATAAGACACTCCATAAAGCACATGGACAAACAAAATGAAAAACAGACTGTGGTACACGTCTGTACAAAGGGTTTGCGGAGGCCAAAGAAGGAAGTTGAAGAATTATTGCACAATCAAGGAGAGCTGCAAAGAGGGGCAGTGGGAGTACTGTCAGTGATAAAGCAGAATGGGATCCAGTCAGATTGAGAGTATGTGAGCTCTTCTTGAGACAGATCCAGAAACGCAGCTTGTTCCAGTGAATCATCCCAATCTGTGTCCCGGTGAAGACAGTGTGACACAGCAGTTGTGCCAGAATACATTCACTGTGTGCTTCGCAGTACAGATTAGGAACCTGCAGGGAGAATGCAAATCACTCACTTGATTTAAGATCACCTACTTTTTGTCTGAGTTACATCCTGATTTGGAGCAATTAAATCTCATACTGACACACAGATGGAGCCTAATGCTTGGGCCATCTTGGGAAACTAAGACTTATGCAGCATGTCACTTTTAAAAGTTGCCCAGAGCTAAATTCAAATCTGACAGATTTTGTAGACTTGTTCACCCTCCATATGTACAGGGTCTATGCATTGCCAGAATGAATGTGAATGATATCTACCTGTACAAGTACACTCAATTGTTTACATAGTGCAAAATGTTAACTGAAGTGTAGGCGCTTAATAGAAACTGATTACTACTAGCCAGCAAAATCCATTTTATCAACCTTAGAATTATGAAAGACTGAAGTACAACATTCAATGTATCGAAAGTATGAGTTGTAAGTAATATGGAAGTGTTGGAAGCTTCAACATTACTCATTCATCTATTTTATTAAGATTATAATTTGTGACATGCAGGTAGCAATGATCTCTACAACGCGATCATTAATCAGCTGAGCCACCTTACTTTAAAAAACAAGTCTATGCCTACACTTTACATGCTGCTCTGCTAGATATATCTAGATCTCTGTCACAGATCCATTAACCCCAAAGCTTTCAGTGGGTGGGCCCCGCCATGACAAGAAAACTGTTTAGCCGATTTCTTACACTACTCTGTTTTTCTGTAATCCAGAACCCCACCCCTAAACCAACAAGAATAGAAATCTGAAAGCTGCTTTAAAAAAATAAAATAATTACAGGATGTGATGCTGTACTTGAGGGGAGAAAAAGGAAGAGTGCCAGCAGGAATACCAGGATAACCAGCGGGACAAGCTCTATCATGAAGAACAGGAGAAGCAGATAGGCTATGAACAGGAAGACCAGCAGGGCCAGGAGCATCAAGAGGACCATGGCCACCAGGCATAGGAAGACAAGGACCAGTGAAAGAAGAACCAAGAGGAGTAGGAATGGGGGGCCCAGACAGACAAAGTAAGCCTGATATGGACCAGAACCAAGGGGACCAGGATCAAGGGGCCAGGACCATCAGGCTCTGACCAGAGGGACCAGAAAGAGGAGCATGTAAAGAAAATGTTATCTTGTTTAGCTAAATCTGAGGTTTGCAGGGAATTCTCGGTAGGAAACAGTTGGGGGTTCCACGCAAGCCACACATCCCTGGACTCCCCCCGGGTGTCTAGTTTTCAGAAATGCCTGGGTTTGGTAGTTTGCCCGAGATGGCCGCCGAGCCCGGGACAAAAACACGTGACCCTCTTGCAAAAGCAGGTTGTTTTGTGATGGATAATATTGACGTCCCCACAATTCATTTTAGGCCCTTGCCTGTTGCAGGTACTTGACCACCCACATAAGTGAGATACCATTTTTATCGGGAGACCTGGGAGAAAAGCAGCTTGGTACGAAATTTGTGTTAGCCCAGTGATCCGACCACTTTCCCATCCAGAATTGAGAGACACATTTGATTATTTTTTTTCACCTAAATTTGAGGTTTGCAGGAGATTCTGGGTAAAAAAAATGTTAGAGAAATCACACACACATCACACCTCCCTGGATTCCCCGGGTGCCTAGTTTTCAGAAAGGTCTAGGATTAGTAGGTTTCCCTAGATGGCCACTGAACCAGGGATCACAAACTCAGGTGACTCCCTCGCAAAACAAGGTCTTTTTGCAAATCGATAATTTTGAAGTCTCCACAGTACCTTTGTGGCCGTTTCCTGTCATGGGCACTTGGCCTAACCACACAAGTGAGGTACCATTTTTAATCAAGAGGCTTGGGGAAATGCTGGGTTGGTGGAAGTTCGTTGCTCCGCTTAGAATCCAGAACCTTCCATCACAGAAATCTGAGGAAAATGATTATTTTTTTAAAAATAAGTTTGAGGTTTACAAGGGATTCTGGATAACAGAACCTGGTGAGAGGCACACATGTCAGCCCATACTGGAATCCCCTTGGTGTCTAGTTTTAAAAAACTTACAGGTTTGCTAGGTGCCGGCTGTGCTAGGGCCGAAAATCCACAGCTAAGCACATTGCCAAAAAAAGTCAGTGCCTATTGGGCCATGGGGGCGAAGGGAGATCGGGGGCTATAGCCCCAATATGCCCCCAAGGGGGAGGGCTGAAAAACTGTGGCTATTTTGTTTAGGGGTGGGAGCATTGGTATGTCCAGTTCTGGGCAGCCCATACCTCTACGTATAAAAAAGCCAGCGTGATACCTGCCACCTAGAGGGTTCTCTGCCCCCCTCCTATTGCCCCACCTGCCTTGGGGGGGGGGGGGGACAGAAAGTCTGTGGCATATTTTGGGGGCTGGGGGTATTGGCATGCCCATTCTGGGTAGTCCCGCCTCTGAACATTGGAAAAAAATAATACCTGGTGCCTAGTGGGCTTTCTGCTCCCCCTCCCCCCCATCCCCCACCCGGGGCAGATAAGGAGCTATGCCCCCAAATGCCTCTTGAGGGTGCGTTTCATTTATTGACTCTGTGTCTACAACAAATGCTTAACGCAACCAACCCTCTGATCAGCCTAAACTGCTCAACCACTCTCACAAATATAGCCTGTGGGATTATTAATTTATTGCTGTAAACCAATAAGGGTCGTCTGTACTTTTTGCATGGTGTGCCCTTACATTATCACTACCCCTCAAAAAGCCAGCTTCCTACATTCCTTCACACACTTTAACACAGAATCACCATTACAGTTGGCATATGTGACCTAGGGTTGCAGCAGGAAGGAGGTGGAGTTACATGGGGCGGCGTCAAGAGGCAATTTGTAGAGAGGCCAACCACTGGATGATCATGTAGTCTGAACACCTTTGTGCAACAATGGCAGGCACAGTGAGATAGAAGAAATTCGAGAAGGTGAGTCGGGGTGCAGAGGTGCTGGTCGCATTGGTAGCCTTGAGCACTACACGGTAAAGTCAATGACAAAAGTACCTGAAAAAGAAAGGCTGCAAATTGGGACTTGGGGACAAGTCTGGCAGAACCCAAAGGCGGGGGTACTTTAGGGTTTCTGAAACACATGAACACAGCTGGTTTACGTGAGCCTGGGCTCGGGTGCAGCGTTTTTTCTTGGGCCGGCAGGCCGATGTAATTAGAGGCCCTCACTTGGGTTTGAAGTCAAGGAGAAGTAAAGAACACAGGACAACAGGGCCACTCTGGATGAAGATCTTGTGGATTCTTAAGTCCCTTGACGGCAGGTCAGTGTTGGAGTTGGTTGTGTCCGGACTGGACACGCAACAAGCCTTGGTAGTTAAAAGGGCTCTGGTACCCACGGTATTAATGCAGAGAGGTTCTGGGAGCAGTCAGCAGCTAGGGATTTGGTGAGAGCGATGGGGCTGGCCTCCTGAACTCACGGCAACCTCTTCCTGTCAAGCTTCTCCCTTGGGGAGCCCAATGGCCAGCAAGACGAAGTTCCAGGTCAATGCAATCAGTGCCTGCAGATGCAGGGAGATGGCTCCTCCACCCCGAGGGAGATGCTGCTTGGTTGTTAAAGTTAAGAACAGTCCTCCAAGGGTTTGGGAAGGCTGGTAAGCTTCTGGACAAGTCGGTCTTTATGATCATCGCACTGCAAGCAGCCAGGCAGGGTTTGGTGCAGATTTCGGTGCAAGACCTCTGTTCTCACTACTTCAGCTCTTCTTTGTCCTTCCTTTGGTTCCCACTAGACGAATCTGAATCCTAGTGTGAGGGGGGACACCTAAATGCTGAATTAAAGGGAGTGCTAAGCATTAGTCAATGGGGTACTTACCACTGGCAGAAGGTGGCGCTCCCCAGGTCTGGGGAGAAGCCACTGCAGCATATCTACGGCAGCAGCCTCACTTTGACATGCTAATGCACTAGACATCCTGCTGGAGAAGGTGTGAACACATTCCTCTAGAGCAAGCATTGTTTCTGGCCTCTGAGAGCGCGGGCTCTCACATACAGGGGGTCAGAAACTGGTCTGTGGTGGCAGGCTGGGCAGTACCAGTCAGCCAGCACACTACAGGACTAGTAGGTTTCCAGGGGGCACCTCTACAGTAATAAATGTAGTACTAGCATCAGTACAGATTCATTAAGACAAGGTGTTTGATACCAAACACCATTGGTTCCAGTGCAGCCATCATGTAGCTAGGTAACTTGCAATGACCTGTGCCCCGTACATGTCCTTAAGATGGCTGCCTGATCACGTGCAAAGCTAGGAATACAAGTAGAAACCACAGAGCCCTACCTGTTCATGCAGATGGGCCCTCACATATAATATAATGCACCCTACCTTAGGGCTCTAAGGCCTGCTGTAGGGGTGACTTACATGTAGTATATGCAGTGTACCTTGGCTTGGCGTACAGCAAGCGTGCCATATAGTGTTTTCAAAATGGTTTGCACCATTTCACGTATGCTGCAATAGCAGGCTGCAAGCATTCTTTGCGCTGGTCCCTTTGGGTACAAAATACATGCTGCAGCCCATGAGGACCCTCTTTAGTTCCCATGCCCTGAGTACCATGTACTTGAGACTTACAGGGGTGCTAAAGTCCTTGCAGTCACGATACAATTAGACATTTACTTTGTTTTAAGGGAAAGAGCACTGGCGGCCTGGTTAGCAGGGATCCAATGCACTTTCAGTCGAAAAGAATCAGTACTAGGGCAAAAAAGCGGGGGGTGACCATGTCAAAAAGGGCATTTTCCTACAAGGAGAAACACAGCTGTCAACATATTTACAGTGCTACAGAAAATTAAAATGCAGTGTTTAAAGGTAAATGGGTCCAATGTGTATAAAAGGAAGTGACGTGAAGGAGATGCAAGGAAGTGCATGCAGGAAAGAGTGAAAAAGGGTGCAGAGGAGGAAAAAGATGAGATATGGAATACAGAGCTGGCGAATTTCAAAAAGATGTGGAGAGAAAAAAGTATACGTGTCTCAGAGAGCTAAGGTGTTGGGAAGGGGATAATGCCTGCGATTATAAAACTCTGAAGACCACTACCCTTGATATCAGTAACGAAAAACTCATAGAGGAACCACAATAGTGGTCAGGTGGCAGGCAATGGAAAGCACATGATTTCAGTTCAGATGTTTTATGCCATACTCTCAATTGAACAGGCCACGCCTCTGGGAAACGATAGGCTTTTAAGGCCACGCCCCTTTTAGAACACTTCCAATACACACACTTTTATAATTCCATTTAAAGATTAGTTTCTTTATACAAGCAGAAAGTGAAACTGATGTCTGCAATACACAACTTGCTGCAAAAGGCAAAAACTGCACAAATGATAGCGGAGAAAGGATTCTACAGCAATATGTAGGCCTAGTGATTACAGTGTTTAGGCTGCGAAGGGCACACAACAGCAGCAAAATAATCGTAAATATATGTAGAACTGTAAACGGCAGCGGTACAGAGACTTACAGTAACTGTAAAAAGAGGGGCAAGTGTGGATCGTACACTCACATTGATGACAGCGGTACAATTAACGTATTTGAAAGAAGCTGATGTCGTTCGGTTCTAGTAACTACATTTCGCACTGTGACTGGCAAAATGCAGTCGTCCCCTATTCCCATCCTACAGTGCCACCTACTCCGGCTGTCACAGCCCGTGGCAAGTACACACCTTAACCCCGAGAGAGCTAGGTCTCTGCAGAGTACAAGTAGAGTCGAGCACAAAGTGCTCAGAAAAGCCGCCGTTCGCAGCGAGAAAGAGTAGCAACTGTAACTGCTTGGTAGAGTAGTTTTCGTACCTTAAAGGAACGGAGTGTCAGGCAATGCAGAGAGGCTGACGTCGCAGCTCTGTGTGCCTCTGCGGGACGCTCACTGTCAGCTGCTACTCCTATCCTATTCGCACAGAACACGCCCGCACCAGCCCTCCGACAGACATAAACAAGAAGAAAGGACTGCGGAAGACGTTTCCTCTGAACGAGGCAAATAAAGCTACGGTCGTCAAATGTTATGCCTAGTTTTCTTGTCTTGACCAGCGGCCTGAGTGAGGGCAGCACTTGCTGGTACCTATTATCTCTTTAGCATTCATAATTAATTAAGTTCCAAACCATTACTTTTTATTTTAAATAGATGCGTGTTTCTTATTTCACTAGTTAAAAAATATTTGAATCGTTATTCTGATGGAAGAATTATAGTCAATACTACGGATAAAGATATTTAAATTCAGTCGTCAGTACGTGCGATTTTTTCAGACTGTAAAGTAAAATGCACATTCGAAGATGGCCGACTACCTTTCTCGTATTATGAGCTTCACTTACCCTTGCTCATGATTGTGAGTGTTGTAGAAGCATTCTTGTAGCTTGAGGAGGCGTGTCCAGAGAACATTGTTTACAAGAGGCTATTGGAAAAAGATTTTGTCCTTCTGCCTAGAGGGTGGAGAGGATATGGGTCAGAGTAACTCCTCCCAATATAAACAGTTACACAATTTATTTTACTCCAACCAATGTTGCCAGATAGGGCTATTTCCCGCACAATTGGGCGACTTTTTTCCCAGTTGTGCAGGAAAAAACCATGCCTGGCGGGGGGCTACTTTTTGGGCTATATTTGAAAGGTTGTGCGCAATTTTTTGGATTGGGCGGGCGCCGACCTCGAGGTCCCGAGGAGTCCGTCGCGTTCAGTGCACTTTGCACATGCGTCGTGTGCGGGCCAATGTGGGGTTCCCCAGGGCCGTCAATCCAGTACCGCGCGAAAACGCTACCAATGATGGCCCTGGGTTTCATTTTTGGGCCAGCCCCTGCGGTTCTCTATGCTGGCGTCACGGTGCGTGAGCAGCGTGATCTAACGGAGTCCGAGAGTGACAGTCTGAGTAGTGTGTCTGTCTGCTTGCTTGATGACGACGAGTGACTGTGCGGAGTCAGTGCGGGGCCAGCGTGAAGCACTGCACAGGCAGCAGTCACACTCACACAGTACTGTGCAGTAGCGCGCAGGCAGTGAAGACGTGACGTCACGTCTACTTACAGTGTGAGACTGAGAAGAGAGAGAGACGAGTAACGACGACGACACGAGTCCGAGACCACTGCACTCATCAGCAGGCCTAGGCCCAGCCGCCCGGGCCCAGGCCCAGGCCCACCTCGCTCCAGCTCCAGCCCCAGCCCCAGTCACTCCAGCCCCAGTCACTCAGAGTCCAGCCCCCAGGCCCGCCAGCGGCCAGGCCCAGCCACTGCCACTGTGCCTGCTGCCAGCCTGCCAGGCAGCGTTAGTGTCCAGTCTGCCAGCCACGCACCACCGGTGACCCCGTGACTCACCAGCGACCAGGTAAGTGACATTGAGACATCATGACACAATCGTGTTTTAGCGGCGCGCTAGTGCGAAAGTCTTTTTTGGCGCCTCATCAATGACCTCTTTTTCAGCAGATCCCATTGCTACCAACCTCCAACAGTGCCTTCATGTCTCTGTGTGTAGCCCCCTATCATATGCATTTCATTTGTTGTATAGCGCTATACATATATCAGTGTAGGGTGTCACTCACAGTACTTTACATCACACACACAATATACAGAGACAATGAATCATACAAGTATGTCAATCAGTCTATAGGGAATGTCACATAAGTCAATGAGGATTACAAGGTGTAGGAATTAAATGTCATCCATACTGTTGGGCAGTATATTTGAAGAGGGTTTGGGCTGGGAAAGCACAAACTCGGGATTTAAAGCATACCCAGTGGTTGGGGGTTGGCTTTACTAATAAAAATGTATATCGACCCAAACTCATTTGAGCAAAATTAAAATAAAGAAAGACTGGGGAATTTCTAATTATATAGTAACACAAAAAAAAGTTCTAACTATACCATCCATGCTTGTATGCAGCTCTTTGATGACAGTTCATAGGTCACTGTCCTATGTTAGGATTGTAATTTCTGAACTGCAAGTAACACAAGAATCTCTGTGACAAAGGCAGTAACCCACTGAGCTATCCAAATAAAATACAGCCTATCTGCATTTCAAAACTACAAACAGGCAAAGGGCTGCTCTCCAGCAGGATCATTAATCACCAGTTCGCTGGACATTTTTTATTGTTGCCTTGCATCCATGGCCATGTTAATGATAAAAACAATTTAAATGAAGCATATGCAAAGTATGTGCCTTGCTGGGCTTGTGCAGATTTTTGAAATAAAAACAAATAGTAATACATTCGATTACCTACTCCTTGTGTCACTGCCTGATCTGATAAGCAGTTGCAGTAGTCAGGAAAGGTGAATGAGAATAAACAAACTTCTTTTCTCAAATGCTGAACAGAAATGGAAATATCCACGCAGCACAGAACGGTAGGCAAAAGTTACTCGGTGTCAAATAAAGAATTTGTTCCCTTCGCCATGCCCCTATTGTACTTGACATGGATCACCTGAGCCCAGGCCCAATAACGCATCTCCCAGAATATGAAGAAAACAACGTTTGGAGGAACGTTTTAAATTAAAGCGCCCATTTTATATTGCCCTTCTTGTCCTCACTGCGAGGGGCCAAGGCTCATGTTTGGGTGGGCCAGGCTCATGTTTGGGTGGGCCTGCCCCACCCTCTAGAACCGGGCCTGGACACAATGCACGAGTCCGGAAAGCTCTGAAATGCGCCTACATGTTACAGAAATGCATTCTTTTAACTTTAAAGACATTTGATTATGTATTTGTTTGTGTCACAGAAACACGTAAACTGAAAATCTATGCATGGCATAGTGTGCCACCTGACTGGTATTTTGCTGCTTCTGTCACTGTATCCAGATATAGAATACCACAAGTAAACAAGCATTGGCATAGCCAATAGGTCACGCTTTTGGGACATTATAAGTATTTAGTTATGGAGCACAATATCCTTGGTGCAACATCAACTGTTGCATGACTAAACACTTGTAAGGTCCCAAAAGCTAGACCTATTGGCTATGCCAATGCTTGTTCAAAATAGGGTGCATAATCTTTAAACCCCCACGCGAGAACGTGTAAACAGGTCTCCTCCACTTGCTTGAAAGTTCTGCGCTATATTCATGCCCGCCAACTTAGATCCCCATATTTAAATGTACGGGTTGTTTGTTTCCTAGAAGCAAAAGAGAGTGAGGTTTTCTGTGCACCTTTCCTCACTTGGAACACATTTCATTTAAGGTAGTTTAAAGTAGCAGAAATGAAAGTGGCAATACGGAGAAGCATGGTACTACATCTGTTATGCAGAATTGGTTGCAAAGTGCATTTTTAAATATTTCACATGACAAAGTCACAGTGGGAACTGGTCTTAAAAATGAGTAGCATTAAGGCAGGTGCCCAGTTAACACCCTCCCACCATCTGTATATTGAATAGAATGTATATTTGTCGTTAAAATTGGTTCTGATGTCGATTTGCGCTTAATTGGACACTTGCTAATTTGGGCTGGTTTTTAGCTGGAACTGGTCTGATTGGGCTTATTTTGGGCTTGTATTTGAGCTGCATTGGGCTTGGGACCGGTCTAAAAATCTGGCAACACTGACTCCAACTGACCATCCGATGGTCGGTATCGATACACGTAGATGGAAAGATGTGAAGGAACAGGTGAGGGAAACTTTTAACTTCACCATTAGGTGAGCAAGGAAGCAATTCCTTTTGGTTTAGGTACCCTCACACACCCTAGTGGTGTCATGCTTCATCATCGGGTCACCCCGACGCCTAAAAGTCGGGGTGGGCTCAACCACAATGTTGGGAGCTCTTTGAAGATATTACAGACCAGGGAGGCTAGAAGATAAAAAACCTCAGCCAGATCCCCAGTTTCCCTTTATTATTGGGTCTGTCTGGGTTAAATAAATTACTAAAAAGGGGGTCTTTATAGGAGTATTATGGTCCTAGGACCCTTGTGCCAACATGTTTCAGTCCGTATATGGCCGTAAAGGTCCAGGACTTTCTTCAGGGCCAAAGAGGCCACCCTGGATTACAGGAGAGGGAGGTCCCTATCCTGTTTTTTTTAAACAAGGGCAGAGTAGCTGCTCCTTGTATGAGCGACTGATTAATTATTCTGTCGAGCGTTGAAATTCCATCTGTAAAAGAGAACACAGAAAACAAAACATACAACTTATACTTATTGGTTTTCTTAATGGTAGTTCCAAAGTGTTGTGTCTCAAACTCGTGCTGAGGATAAAGAGTCACACCTACACGTGCCAAGTGCTCATGAGGCATAGTGGTGTGCAGCTATATCCACATATGTGCCACTCAAAATTGTATCTGTACACAATTAATCGACGTGACAGATCTGTTGTGCGGTGGCGAATTTGCTCGCATTCTAACTGAATCCACATGTCAGTTAGTACATACTATCAATGTAGAGAAACTCTCCTAGAGTACATTTACACACATCATTCTCACCGTATCTGTGACTGAACACAGTAATTTTAACCATGCGTGATAATTAAAAACATGTGAGCAACTGTGAAGTGCACTCACACTCATGCATACTCTCTTACCCGGGCTTCGGATGATTTCCATTTCTCAGGGGATCGTAGGGCTAATGGGGTAGCTCTATAGTCACACCCTATCAAGGGAACCCCAAAGTATAGAAAAGTAGGGAAGGAAATATTAAAGCACGTTTAAGGGCAAAGGGGAACAAGATGTAATCGATTCCTTCTCCGAGAGAAATGAATTGGGCCCATGTCCTGGGTCCTTCACCCTAGCCCCCCGTACTTACTTCCTCAAGAGTCCTGCCCCGCCTGTTCACCTACTTGGTCCCGATCCCCGGCGTTTGGCGCCATGTTTAGTTGATCGCAAAGTTTATACTTCCGCATTTGTGTGATGATACCGGGATTGGTCACCACAGTCACGTGATCAATGACGTGCGCTAGTAATCCCGTAAATTCTTTAAGTGAAGTTATTTCCCAAGAGTCTGTGATTTCAATGAGCCCCATATATATGTTACAAGTGCGATCGCTGACTTGAGTATTTCCTATTATTATTAGTAATGGCAGAGTGATTCTTGTATCGATGCACGGAGCTAATAGACTTCCCTGTTCGTATAGTAACCTTATGATTGGTTCTTAGGACCCGTGATTAGAGACGTACATCTGTGGTCCAACCAGACACGTGGATTGTAGTCCTTACTCCCATAGAATCATGGGAAGTGTAGTTCTATGTTGTTAAGACCGTGATGTTAATAAAAACCATGTGATAGTGACAGGCGTGCTAGTTCTACTTCATTTCCGATTTCACATTTCATTAGAAAGTGGTTATTAGTGTTTATCGTCGCACTTACAGGGATTACACAGAACGTAACTTCATCGGAGTCCGATTGGTAAAAGCCATATATATATATATATATATATATCTATATATGTGGGTTTAACTCGCTGTAGGGCGACTGAGTGAGAAAATAATTAATTCAAGGATAGATAACTCGGTAGTTGTTATCTAAGTGATGAGGTCTTGAATTTAGTAACACTATAAATATTCTCACAACCTGTACTGGGGGGCTTAATAACGCATTTTTACCGGCACTAAGGAGAATGCCTCTCAATAACTATTGGGGTGGTTGTAGATGGTGGGTAGAAAAGTACAGCCCCACTTGATAGTTGGGGATTTTTAGTGGTAAATCTACTGACCCTTGATAACATCTCAGGGAAGAAATCTTATTAATCTACCTATTCAGTTAGTTCCAGGGTATGCAATCATTAAGACCTCTCTCATGGGTCTTCAAGCGATATACCCATCGTTGTTCTCGCTCTAGGAGTTTTTGCTGTTGGTTGCCCGTATTTTTGACTTTTTCAAGTACTGTCCATTTAAGCTCTGTATCTTTATGGTTTTTCTCATGATAATGGGCTGTTAACCTAGTCGCTGTAACTGCTCTGCGTATGGTACTTCTATGTTCGCTAATGCGAACTTTGACCTTACGACTAGTCATCCCTATGTACATCAAATCACATGGGCATTTAATCATGTAAATTACAGATTCAGAGTTACAATTAGTGTGTGACCTCTGTTCCCAGGGTGATTGTAAGCCTAACTCCAATGTTTTAGTGTGTTCTGTGAAAGGGCAGGCCACACATGATCGGCACGGGTAGTGTCCCATAACAGGCGGTGTTCCCCATAGTGTCATCTGATTCGTGAATCTTGATGTAAATGTGTTGGTATGCACTAGGGAATTTCTCAAACTCGAATTTTTTCTGAATGAGAACATCGGTTTCTCAAATGATAGTTTGTTGGATGTTAAAATTGACCGTTTTTTGTTTATAATTTTCTTCAAATCATTAGATGAGGAGTTATACGTGGTTACACATATAAGTTGGTACGGTTGTTCTTTCATGTGTGTTTCTAAAAGAGCTTCTCGTGGGGTGTTCCATGCTCTTTTGTTAGCTCTTTCTATGATTTTATTGGGGTACATCTTTTGTTTGAGTTTATTCGTAAGGACAGCTGCCTCTTTTTTATATGTCTGGAGGTTGGAACAGTTTCTGTGTATCCTCAATAACTGTCCTACTGCGAGATTCTCTCTTAAGGACCGCAGGTGGGCACTATCAAATCTTAACAGGCTGTTCCTATCTGTAGGTTTAGTATACAGGGAGCTTTCAAGGGTCCCTTCTTTGGCTGTAAATGTAACGTCCAAAAAGGAAATACTCTCCTTGTGCACATTCATAGTGAAATGAAGGTGAGGATTCAAAGAATTGATCCAGGTCTTAAAATTGTCACTTTTTTGCTCACTCAGTCGCCCTACAGCGAGTTAAACCCACATATATATATATATATATATATATATATATATATATATATATATATATATATATATATATATAAAATCATTGGCGACGCCATCAGAAAAGCAAGCATGCGTCCAAGGCAAAGTCTGTTCAAAAACACCAACACTGAGATTCAATGTATATCAGATGCAAGTACGTCTAAGATTGACAGTCCAAGATTAATTACAACCTATAGCAATGAAGAACGAAAAATTAGAGCTATAGTCAGAAAGCATTGGCCTATAGTGATGACTGATAATGTACTATGCAACAGACTAACAGAAACCCCGAAGATCACATTCAGAAGAGGTAAAACCATGGGATCTACCTTAGATAAGAGTTCCCCAGAGACCAGGAAAACGGCTGGCTGGTTACAACCCAGCAACGGCTTTAGAAAATGTGCAACTTGCAGAGCCTGCAAGTTTGGCTGTAACAAGACCCATTACACAACCCCATTCAGTGAATCTCCAATATCAATACGTGGCCATTATAACTGCAAAACCGAGTATGCTGTTTATGTCCTGTCGTGCACCTGTGGCCTTAACTACATTGGGAGTACGAAGCTACAGGTGCACGTCAGGATATTGCAGCATATTAGGGCCATTTTACACAGTGATCCAGGTTATCCGGTGGCACGGCATTTTAAGCGAATCCATGCTAACGATATCAACTGTCTAACATACTTTGTCATTAACGCTGTCCCCAAGTCACGAAGGGGTGGGAATAGGGAGCGCAAATTAAGACAGTTAGAAACTAGGATCATTTTGGAATTCGACAGCAAATGGCCAAACGGTTTGAATAATACAGAGGATATGCACAACTTCCTATGAATGGGTACACTAAAAAAAGACTCAGTAACAATACAAAATGGGAATATATGACAACATAGTCTGGTCATGATCCATGTTTCATCTTTTTAATTACCATCAATAATATTATAGATTATTTGTACATAATATTTACAAAAAGATGTGCGTTGTAGAAAGAATAGCATAAAGAATACAACCTGTCGCCACCAACTCACAAAAGGAATCAAAAAAACTATGACAAAATAGTTTTTTAGAAACAAAAGAATATATGTTTTTTTGAATATGTGCAATCTTACAGTATATGCTTTTTAACAGTATTTAAAAATACATTCCTATAGAAAAATGGAATTTTACTGTTATCAATATTCGTGATTGTTTACATATTTATTAAATTGTAACTGATTTTATGAGGTATTTTACCTATGGCACTGTATAATGAAATATTTTGCGCATTTTGCACCATTTTCTGCACTTTTTTGCACATTTTGCACATTAATACTGTCCTTCTTGCTGCTATTGCACTTATGCACTTTCTTTTTCTGCCATGGTACTGGATTTATCCAGTTAAAGAGTTCGTTTTTATCATATATTGTTGCTATATTTTATAATTTCATGGATTTATCCTGTAATTGTATTGATTGCACGATACAAATATGTAGAAGAATGTAAAAAAACATATACTTGGATTAAGACATACATGTAACATATTCCTACAATGGAGTTAGCTTATACTAGCGCACATCGTAAGTCTTTTTACCTTGTTCATTACCATGTGACACAGAACTAGGGGAAGTGGGTGGTACACTCAAAACACACTTAAAAGTGGAAAGCCAAGGGTCAATTTGCATGTGATCAAGGGCTCTTGAGGCCCGAAACGCGTCGTGCGTGGGTTGTGATCTGCAATAAAACATCTTACCTGAAGTCCAGCGGGGTCCGAGTTTCCTTCTTCGCCACCGTTGAGTGGAAGTAGCAGGAATTTGAACTTTCCGATATATATATATATATATATATATATATATATATATATATATATATATATATATATATATATATGGCTTTTACCAATCGGACTTCGATGAAGTTACGTTGTGTGTAATCCCTGTAAGTGAGACGATCAACACTAATAACGACTTTCTAATGAAATGTGAAATCGGAAATGAAGTAGAACTAGCACGCCTGTCACTATCACATGGTTTTTATTAACATCATGGTCTTAACAACATAGAACTACACTTCCCATGATTCTATGGGAGTAAGGACTACAATCCACGTGTCTGGTTGGACCACAGATGTACGTCTCTAATCACGGGTCCTAAGAACCAATCATAAGGTTACTATACGAACAGGGAAGTCTATTAGCTCCGTGCATCGATACAAGAATCACTCTGCCATTACTAATAATAATAAGAAATACTCAAATCAGCGATCGCACTTGTAACATATATATGGGGCTCATTGAAATCACAGACTCTTGGGAAATAACTTCACTTAAAGAATTTAGGGGATTACTAGCGCACGTCATTGATCACGTGACTGTGGTGACCAATCCCGGTATCATCACACAAATGCGGAAGTATAAACTTTGCGATCAACTAAACATGGCGCCAAACGCCGGGGATCGGGACCAAGTAGGTGAACAGACGGGGCAGGACTCTTGAGGAAGTAAGTACGGGGGGCTAGGGTGAAGGACCCAGGACATGGGCCCAATTATTTCTCTAGGAGAAGGAATCGATTACATCTTGTTCCCCTTTGCCCTTAACGTGCTTTAATATTTCCTTCCCTACCTTTCTATACTTTGGGGTTTCCTTGATAGGGTGTGACTATAGAGCTACCCCATTAGCCCTACGATCCCCTGAGAAACGGAAATCATCCGAAGCCCGGGTAAGAGAGTATGCATGAGTGTGAGTGCACTTCACAGTTGCTCACATGTTTTTAAATTATCACGCATGGTTAAAATTACTGTGTTCAGTCACAGATACGGTGAGAATGATGTGTGTAAGCGTACTCTAGGAGAGTTTCTCTACATTGATAGTATGTACTAACTGGCATGTGGATTCAGTTAGAATGCGAGCAAATTCGCCACCGCACAACAGATCTGTCACATCGATTAATTGTGTACAGATACAATTTTGAGTGGCACATATGTGGATATAGCTGCACACCACTATGCCTCATGAGCACTTGGCACGTGTAGGTGTGACTCTTTATCCTCAGCACGATTTTGAGACATAACACTTTGGAACTACCATTAAGAAAACCAATAAGTATAAGTTGTACGTTTTGTTTTCTGTGTTCTCTTTTACAGATGGAATTTCAACGCTCGACAGAATAATTAATCAGTCGCTCATACAAGGAGCAGCTACTCTGCCCTTGTTTAAAAAAAACAGGATAGGGACCTCCCTCTCCTGTAATCCAGGGTGGCCTCTTTGGCCCTGAAGAAAGTCCTGGACCTTTACGGCCATATACGGACTGAAACATGTTGGCACAAGGGTCCTAGGACCATAATACTCCTATAAAAAAAACCTTTTTAGTAATTTTAATTAACCCAGACAGACCCAATAATAAAGGGAAACTGGGGATCTGCCTGAGGTTTTTTATCTTCTAGCCTCCCTGGTCTGTAATATCTTCAAAGAGCTTCCAACATGGTGGTTGAGCCCACCCCGACTTTTAGGCGTCGGGGTGACCCGATGATGAAGCATGACACCACTAGGGTGTGTGAGGGTACCTAAACCAAAAGGAATTGCTTCCTTGCTCACCTAATGGGGAAGTTAAACATTTCCCTCACCTGTTCCTTCACATCTTTCCATCTACGTGTATCGATACCGACCATCGGATGGTCAGTTGGAGTAAAATAAATTGTGTAAGTGTCCAGAGAACAGGCTGCCACGGTGCGGCTGAAACCCCGCAAGCCTGGAACACTATTGAAGAACGCGCATCTGCGGTGCTAGCTTGACATCATGGCAGAGGCGCGGAAGGAAACAAGACACTGCTTTGTTGCGGACGGTGGGAGTGCGAAGAGTTTGTTGAGCGCACGCATGGGTGTCATTTTCATGTTTATATTGCGATTCATTATGTGTGCGTTTGAGCGCATACTTGTAACGCACCGAGGCAGAGAAGGAGATTAAGATCACCAGGATAGCACATCCAGAATAACCGCCGTGGGAATCCAGGAACTGTCATACTACCCCCAACATTCCATGGTAGATAGAGGTGGGTGAGTCACCAAATTAATAGGGTGTCAGAGAGCGGATCTAGGGGTCTGGCATGGATCTTGGAGCCCGTGCAAGAGCTGAGCCCTGTTGTGAAGAAGTTTTCAGATGGACACCTTAACTCTACTTGCAATGTTTCCCTCTCTAGGATCATCATGCAAGGAGGTAGATTCTATTGCAAGACTGGAGGCTTGAATATGACTGATTCCTCTTTACTGTATTTCTCTAGCAGCAAAATAAACACAAATGAAACGGATGGAAAAAAAAATGACCTGCTAAACAGTTGAAGTGTCAGGATTCCCCCAGAGGCAAGCGCTAGCGGCGATCCACAGACTTCCGCGTCCCGAGACGTCCGGAACTACAGCCCCCAGAGGGCATAGCGCGTCTCGCGAGAAGACGCGCTTGAGGCTTAAAACAGGAAGTCTCCTCGCCTCCGGTTGTCGGAAATTCCAGTGGCTTGTTCACGTTCCCGTCCGATCCGCGTTCCACAGTCCGTGGCCTTTGCTGTACGGTAAGGGTGCTTGCACCAAAGATTCGTCTGAACCTTCGTGGTAGAGCGGCTGCTCCTACGAAGGATTACACTCGGTATCCAGAGGATTTGTCCGGCCTGCATTTTCGGCAGGCGGAGCGAGAGAGAGCCTCTCCCCGGATCTTGTTCGGCCAGCATGGTTGGCCGGCGGGGTGGTGGCCTCACGACTGGGCTTGCAGGGTTCATTGGCACTCCTAGAGCTCCGAGGAAGCTCGCAAGTGCGGGGCCCTATCATCGATATTTGTTTTCCTCATCTCCAGAAAGATTGAAGTGTGAAGTGAACACGAAGGGAGAGTGTGGTGACTGCGTGCAGAGGATTACAGTGATGGGTGCAGTACTGTAGTGTATTGTCTAACTGTTTGATCCGTTGACTCTATCTTAACAGGGGTTATCACGAGTGGTAGAGGGCTGCACTCTACCCCTGTGAAGTGCGGTGGAGTCGATAGGAGGGTAGGTGCCAGGTCATGCTACGTTGCATAAACAGATCAGAGTAGGAGGTTAGCATAGGGGCTGATCCTTGTTCGTTTTGTCATTTATACAGTCCAACATTCTGCCTCAAGCATTGCCAGCCCACCTCTCAAACCTGCCTTCTTACGTTACCTACGTCATGTTATGAATGGATATTATTTTCCTTTACAGGTACAAGGGCCATGGGCAATACCACATGCGGTACACAGTTTTAAGGGTTGTATATGTTAAGGTGATTCTTACTGGTGTGTGCTCTGTTCTTTTCTCATTTCAGATCTCCCTCCCCGGTGTTCCCTTCCTTTCCTTCCCTCACTTGATCCTTCCGCTGACCTGCGCTGTAACAGCATTCAGGCTTGGTTAGATCAAGAGGTGGACCCCTCATTCTTCAACCCGCTCCTGAGGACCGGCCGGCATAACATGAAGAGAAGTCAGCAGTCTAGAATGCCCATGATGGCATAAAGAGATCAACAATCATAGGCCAGTCCAATGTTTAACAATTCCTGCAAAGCAGCATCTTCCCTTTTCTTTGTTACTCTAGCAGAGATAAGCACATGTAAGAAACTTTCTCCCTCTAGACCTCTATTTCTTTACCTTTAAGAAATAAATCTTGATGGGTTACATATCAATACTAAGAAGCAATCTCATTTTTTGATTTCACCATTGGTATTTATTCATTTTTTTTATACATTTGACAATGTCAGAATTAAAAAAATAAATAACTTAAAAGCACCTAAAAAATACAAAACAACAATTATTTTTGAACATTTATATGCAATTTTCTTGAATCAGCAATGACATATCTTCAATAATTCATCATTGGACCCCTCAGGACAACATTTGTTTGTTTGTTTTTAATATACACAAGAAATCACACTCACTCATGCCACTATTACCAGCAGACAAACCCACACAAAAATAAATCAATGTCCTGGTCAGAAGGGATACAGATGTTATAACTCTCCAAGTCGTGGGTTAGGCGCATGTCATATGGTCGATGCGCATTTCGGTGGAACGTGTAAACCACCTTCTTCAGGACCGTCGCAACAAAAATGTCCTTCAGGAAAAAATAGTGGTACCTAAAATAATTCAAACAGTACATTTCAGTAACCCATTCACATATAATGAATGAAACAATGATTGGACCTAGATACCATACCAACACCTTGAGGAAAACCAACCGCTATGTCTGAGTTGGAATGTGTGAAAAGCAGTTAGAAAAAGTATTTCATAAAAGCAAAGTACCATCGTATCCCATAGTGCACCAAAACGTGGAGGTGTAGTCAAGATAGGTGACATGCTCAGACAACACTGTGCCAGGCTAGCCCTCTGACAAAGCTGGTGGAATTGCATGTGAATAATATACTCACTAAGTTCACCGAGCATAATGCAATTCTTGACCCTTCACAGAATGGTTTTAGAGCGCGTCACGGCACAGAGTCTGCTCTGTTGGCTGTGTCGGAGGAAATCCGAGGGATTTTGGATGTGGGTGATTCTGCGGACTTAATTCTTCTGGACCTAAGTGCCGCTTTTGACACTGTTTCCCACGAGATATTGCTGAGGCGTTTGCAGGACATCGGAGTGAGGGATTTGGCCTTGGATTGGTGTCGGTCTTTCTTGACGGGAAGATCTTTCCAGGTCTGGGTGCCACCATTTCAATCGCAGGAGTTCGCTTTGAAACAGGGGGTGCCTCAGGGCTCTATTTTGAGCCCCCTTCTGTTCAATATTTGCATGCAACCTCTTCACTGGGGGCTAAGGGTAGAGGGTTGTCGTTGGTGTCGTACGCTGACGACACCCAATTGGTTATCGCTTTCCCCAAGAGAAATAGTGTCAGTTTGGGAAAGTTCAAGGAGGACCTGTTAGAGGTGGCGGGCTGGATGTCAACCAACTGCTTGCAGTTGAATGCAAGTAAGTCCGAGGTGTTGTTATTTGGGAAAGACCGGGACTTATGGTCCGAGCAGTGTTGGCCAGATAGCCTCAAACCGGCCCCTGTGCCTAAAGAGGCAGTTAAGAACCTGGGGGTGTGTATAGATAGTGGGCTTACCTTCGATACAGAATTAAAAGCCGTGGCAGGGACATGTTTTGGGCTGCTGCATGGCTTGAAGCCTCTGCTCATTTTTTTACCCCCCAATCAATCAATCAATCAAAACATTTATAGAGCGCGCTACTCATCCGTGAGGGTCTCAAGGGGCTGAAATGGGGGGGGGGGTGCTGCTACTGCTCGAAAAGCCAGGTCTCGAGGAGTTTCCTGAAGGTGAGATGGTCCTGGGTTGTTCGTAGGTGTACGGGGAGGGAGTTCCATGTTTTGGCTGCCAGGTAGGAGAACGATCTTCCTCCGGCGGTGGTTCTGCAAATCCGTGGAACGAGGGCGAGGCTGGCGGAGTGGAGCTGGCGGGTGGGAGTGTAGAGCGAGAGGCGGTTGTTGAGGTATTCGGGGCCTATGTCGTGGAGTGCTTTGTGTGCGTGGGTGAGGAGCCTGAATGTGATCCTCTTGTTGAGGGGGAGCCAGTGCAGTTTTGTCAGGTGGGCGGATATGTGGCTGTGGCGAGGGATGTCGAGGATGTGGCGGAGGCGTTCTGTATGCGTTGTAGTCGTTTCTGAAGTTTGACGGTGGTTCCTGCGTATAGGGCGTTTCCGTAGTCCAGTCGGCTGGTGACGAGGGCCTGGGTGACCGTCTTTCTGGTTTCGGTGGGGATCCACCGGAAGATCTTTCGGAGCATGCGCAGGGTGTTGAAACATGATGACAAGACGGCGTTGACTTGCTTGGTCATCGTGAGGGAGGAGTCCAGGATGAATCCCAAGTTGTGTGCGTGGTCCGAGGGTGTCGGTGCGGAGCCCAGTGCTGAGGGCCACCAGGAGTCGTCCCAGGCGGCTGGGGATTGTCCGAGGATGAGGACCTCCGTCTTGTCTGAGTTCAGCTTCAGGCGGCTGAGCTACATCCATTCTGCGACGTCTTTCATTCCTTCCTGTAGGTTGGTTTTGGCGGTGGCTGGGTCTTTGGTGAGGGAGAGTATCAGCTGGGTGTCGTCGGCATAGGAGATGATGTTGATGTGTTTGCGTGCGATGGCGGCGAGGGGGCTCATGTAGATATTGAAGAGGGTAGGGCTGAGCGATGAGTCTTGGGGTACGCCACAGATGATCTTGGTGGCTTCTGAGCGGAAGGGAGGGAGGCGGACTCTCTGGGTTCTGTCGGAGAGGAACGAGGTGATCCAGTCCAGGGCCTTTCCTTGGATCCCAGTGTTGAAGAGGCGGGTTATTAGGGTGCGATGGCATACGGTATCGAAGGCTGCCGAGAGGTCCAGGAGGATGAGGGCAGTTGTTTCTCCGTTGTCCATCAAGGTCCTGATGTCGTCGGTGGCTGCGATGAGGACAGTCTCGGTGCTGTGGTTGGCTCGGAATCCGGACTGGGATGGGTCGAGTGAGTTGTTTGCCTCGAGAAAAGCAGTCCGCTGTTTATTGACGGTCTTCTCGATGACTTTGGCCGGGAAGGGGAGAAGAGAGATGGGGCGGAAGTTCTTGAGGTCTTTGGGGTCCGCTGTGGGTTTCTTCAGAAGGGCGTTGGGTTCTGCGTGCTTCCAGCTCTCGGGGAAGGCGGCTGACGCGAGCGAGATGTTTATGACGTTTCGGAGATGGGATGCGATGATGGTGTCCGCTTTGTTGAAGATATGATGGGGGCATGGGTCCGAGGGGGAGCCGGAGTGGATGGAGTTCATGACGTTGGTGGTGTCTTCAGTGCTGATGGGGATCCAGGCGCTGAGGGTGGTGGTGGGGGTTGCTGGTTCGGTGACTGGAGGCGGAGTCTGGGGTCCGAAGCTGTCGTGTATATCTGCGATCTTCCGGTGGAAGAACGTGGCGAGGGAGTTGCAGAGTTCTTGTGACGGTGTGATGTCGTTGTTGCTGGCGCTGGGGTTGGAGAGCTCTTTGACGATGTTGAAGAGTTCCTTGCTGTTGTGGGTGTTGTTGTCTAGTCGCTCTTTGAATGATGTCCTTTTGGTGGTACGGATCAGCTGGTGGTGTTCGCGGGTGGCGATCTTGAGGGCTGTCATGTTTTCTGTAGTTCGGTCGTGGCGCCAGGTTTTTTCGAGGGTTCGGCAGGATTTCTTTGATTCTTTGAGGGCGTCGGTGAACCATGAAGTTTTCCTGTTGCCGGTCATGCCTGGGGGATTCTTCAGTGGTGCGAGGTCGTCGGCGCAGTTGGTGATCCACTGTGCGAGGTTGTGGGCTGCGTCGTTGGTGTCGGCGGTGTTGGCTGGCGGGTTCTGGCTCAGCGATGAGTGGAGCTGGTCTGTGGTGATCTTGCTCCAGCATCTGCGGGGGATTTGTTGCGTGCGGTGGTGGGATGTATTTTTTTTTAAGGTGAAGTGGATGCATCTGTGGTCGGTCCAGTGTAGTCCGGAGGAGTGGCTGAAGGAGACGTGGTTGCTGGCGGAGAAGATGGGGTCGAGCGTGTGGCCAGCGATGTGGGTGGGGGTGTTCACCAGTTGCTTGAGTCCGAGGTTGGCGAGGTTGTCGAGCAGGGTGGTGGTGTTGTCGCTGTTTTTCTCCAGGTGGAAGTTCAGGTCCCCAAGGAGGATGTATTCTGGTGAGGCTAGGGCGTGCGGGCTGATGAAGTCGGCGATGGTTTCGCTGAATTGTGTGCGTGGGCCCGGGGGTCTGTAGATGAGCGTTCCTCTAAGGGTGGTCTTGGGGTCGGTGTGGATCTGGAAGTGAAGGTGTTCGGCGGCGGAGAGTGTGTCTTCGGTGCTGGTCGTGATGTTGATGGTGTTCCTGTAGATGATAGCGATTCCTCCTCCGGTTTGGTTGATGCGGTCCTTCCGGGTGATCTTGTAGCCGTCCGGGATGGCTATGGCAATGTCGGGGGCCGAGGAGGCGTTCATCCAGGTTTCCTTGAGGAAGGCGACGTCTGGTGCTGTTGTGTCGAGGAGGTCCCACAGTTCGACGGTGTGTTTGTGGACGGAGCGTGTGTTGAGGAGGATGCACTTGAGGTGGTTGTTGTTGTTGCGAGGTCCGTGGGTGGTCTGCAGGTTCGGAGGCAGGTGTATTTGCAGGCTTGACAGGTGAAGGGTCCGTGGGTTCGCTTTGGGGTGGCTCGGTAGCAGGCGGGTGTTCGTCCGGTGTTGAGTGCGTTGAGGGCGGCGGAGTCGTATCTCAGTTGGGTGCGGCGGGGGTCAGGGGTTCTTGCGCTGGGCCCGGTCCTGGCGCGGACGGGTGCAGATAGGCTTGCCTTAGGCGCTTCCTCCAACTACGAAAGATGGTGCTGCAGCGTGAGTCGAGATCGCTGCGCATTGATTTCCATTGAAAGAAAATAATCGTACGGAATTTCATTTCGGATTGGATCCGACGCATTTCATTCACCCGACTCGGCCTTTCTTACAGGAAAACGCCTTTTGAGAGACCCCATTGGATGAGGCGCTCTGTCCTTGAACACCTGAACGCTTGATTGTTAGGCCATCCTAGACCATAGGCTAGGTTGCCATCGTTTACTTTAACCCCTTCGGTGCTCATGACGGAACGGTTCCGTCATGAGCCACGGTTGAGCTGTGCTCATGACGGAACCGTTCCGTCATGACCACGCCCGCGCAAGATTCCGTCAGCACAGCGGCGGAATCTGCGCAGCATGGAAGGGGTTAATGTCCTGATGAAGACCCTACATGACGATTTAGTGTCGCTTACACTGGGTTGAAACGTCGACGACAATTGCTAGGACCAGTTTAAGACCTGTTTCTATACATACTCTGATTTATTCGTGAAACGGTGTCATTGTAATTCTCTTCAATACTGGCCCTCTTCTTGTATATTTTGTACATAAAAAGTCTTTTGTATTCAATCTTTGTATATATTATGCACAATTCTGTCACTTATGTCACTTTGTCACTGATTCACTGATTCACCTTACAGTTTATTACTTTGGTAACCTCGCCTTACAAATGATATGGGTGTTTATATAAATGATGCAATTTATATATAAGGAACAGCATTTCACCCTCTAAAGTTGGCTTTACCGTGATTTGTACTCTTACGTTGTGTGCGTCATCTGTACTTCACAATTTATGTGGTCAATTCTTGATTGATTCTTCAATTGTCCTTGATTCATTTGTATAACAAAGTAATTGTTTTGCTCATACCCGACAGAACCATTGTTTTCTTATAAAAATTAGGCGTGCCTACGGCGCGCCAGCGGAACGGCCGCTGCGCGGCCTCCACATGAGGGGCTGTGGGAGGGAGGAGCAGCTGGGAGGCGGGAACGGGGTGGCGAATAGGGACAGCGGGGTGCGGGGCCGCAGGGACGCAGCGGCGGGAGATCGGTGGTACAGAGGGAGGCGGGGGAGGGGGCACAAGGGCAGCGATGAACGAGGCACACACAGTGAACAGGGGCACAGAATGAAAACGGGGAGAGGGGGCACAGGGCACACAGGAAAACGAGGCAACAGAGATAAGGGGCACAGAATCCCCCAGGATGCGTAAGACCATTATCCAAGCGACAATTTTATCTAGGCTGGATTATGGTAATTCTCTGTAACTTGGGGCCAACAAGTCTTGTATTAGGCGCTTGCAGAGAATCCAGAACGCTGCTGCACGTATTCTGGTGGCACTGCTGAGATCTTGTTCAGTTTCCCATGTCTTGCCCAAGTTACACTGGTTGCCTGTTGAAAAGCGAATCCAGTTTAAGACTCTTTGCGTTTCGCACAGGATTCTGACTCAACAGGCTCCTTTGGGCCTGTCCAACTTGTTACAGTTCTATGTGCCGCTGCGTTCCCTCAGATCGGCTGACCAAGCGTTAGTGAGTGTCCCTCGTGTTCTGAGAGCGAGAGCCGGCGGCCGCTCTTTCCGCAGTCTTGCGGCGCAACTCTGGAATTTGCTTCCGGTTCCGATCAGAGAGATTCAGAGTCATCTTGCTTTTCGTAAAGCCATTAAGACCTGGCTTTTCCCGGTTCACGTCTAAACTGCTCTCCTCCGGTAACTCTCACTGTCTTTGGTCGCGCTAGGACGCCCCGTTGCTGGGACAGCTATGCGCCATATAAATCCGACAAATAAATAAATCCTTCCCATAGACTCTTCCCTGATACTCTTTATTTTAGAAGAGAGGGGGTTTAACTCCTTTCAAATTGGCGTGACACCCTGTAAAACGTTATAGAACGTGGTGGTCCAAGTACTAATACATCAAAAAGTGTAAAAGAAAGCAATGAAATTAAATCAAAAACAATAAATCAAGAGAGAATTAAATAGGTGCTAGACGGAAGTGGTTTGAAGACCAAGAAGCGCATTTGAGATACGAGGATTAATTTGAATTAATTCACTGCAGTGATTCGTGATTGCTATTATGTCTGGACCGATTGTCTGTCGGCCACGGTGTTCCCAACAGTATTCATACTGCATTGGAGAATTAGTATGGATTCCTTCCCCTTTTGTTGAGTGTTCATCACTCTCTCCCCACTCGCCCTTTCTTGGAGCCTCTGAAGCCCTCATTGCCTTTGACGACCTGCTGCGCCCACAAGGCTATCTCTTTTAATTCAGATACGGTGCCCCTGTCCCTCCACTTTCACTTCCGTCCTGAGGAAGACCCCGTCAGTAAGGATTTGAAGAAACCTACACAGTTTCAGGGGGTGATTAAATAACACTCTATTTAATTCTCTCTTGATTTATTGTTTTTGATTTAATTTCTTTGCTTTCTTTTACACTTTTTGATGTATTTGTACTGGGACCACCACGTTCTATACTGTTCTACACTCAGGTCCCAGAGATTTTGGGTTTACCCTTTTCTATAACGACACCCTGTAAAACGTTGTTATATAGTTAGGGCAAAAGTCCTACATATCTTCGGTGTCTGTAAGGCTTAAGTTTATCAGTACACACCTGTCATTTATTGTATCATCTTTGAAGAATCAAGTGGCGTAAAAAAGTTCTATTTGTTATAATAATGTTATCTCGAGAGTTCAAGCTCGATTATCGGACGTCACAGCAAATTCTGTTAAATAGACCAGAACACAAAAGAAAGGAGACAAAATAGAGGGATCTTAGATTCTCTCGGTGTTATCGGAAATGTGACATAATCACTGACAGGATGTCCGAAGACATCTCCTTTCAATACCATGTGCCTTCGACCATAAAGGTACTCGCATATTTAAAAAACACAGTCAAACATAGCGAGTTTGAAAACCTAAACGATTCATCTCGCTACCGTCCTTCCGTGGTTCCCCATCACTCGCACCACAACAACGGAACCCAAACAGTCTATGCAAATTATATTAGGGGGCAGGAATAGTCCAGGGTGTGGAGTAGTTACAAAATATCAAGAATATAGTCACCTAACAACATCCCCAAAGTCGCCTAGGGTGAAACGTGTCCGGGCTTAGCAGCTTATTACTTACCGCAATCTCATCCATCCCCGTCTCCTCGATTAACCTCACACTAAAGGCAGCAACCGGTCCCAGAATGCTTGTTTCAACAAAGCGATACCAAAGGGGATGATGGACGGAGCCTTTGAGCAAATCAAACACTCACCCCCAGTCAACTGATCTGGGTTTGATCCATCATCCCCTTTGGTATCGTTTTGTTCGCCCTAAGTTGGCAGGGTATGCCCAGACGTGGGTCCCTTGCTCACTTTTCCACTGGATTCAAGATAGCATGGCTGATGAGGGTTATGAACCCGAAACCGGTCCCAGGATGCTTGTTTCCGGTCCAGGGAAGACATGGCTTGGCAGTTCGGGCTGGACTGTTCCCATGAGGCACAGGGTCAGACTGATTTGCATATGGCCATGTCTGAACTGGAGTGGTGGAGTGAGCTAAAGAATGATGATGGATTAAACCCAGATCAGTTGACTGGGGGTGAGTGTTTGATTTGCTCAAACGCTCCGTCCATCATCCCCTTTGGTATCGCTTTGTTCGCCCTAAGTTGGCAGGGTAGGCCCAGACGTGGGTCCCTTGCTCACTTTGCCACTGGATTCAAGATAGCCTGGCTGGTGAGGGTTATGAATTCGAAACTGGTCCCAGGATGCTTGTTTCCGGTCCAGGGAAGGCCTGGCTTGGCAGTTCGGGCTGGACTGTTCCCATGAGGCACAGGGTCAAGACTGATTTGCATATGGCCATGTCTGAACTGGGGTGGTGGAGTGAGCTAAAGAATGAGGATGGATTAAACCCAGATCAGTTGACTGGGGGTGAGTGTTTGATTTGCTCAAAGGCTCCGTCCATCATCCCCTTTGGTATCGCTTTGTTCGCCCTAAGTTGGCAGGGTATGCCCAGACGTGGGTCCCTTGCTCACTTTGCCACTGGATTCAAGATAGCCTGGCTGATGAGGGTTATGAACCCGAAACCGGTCCCAGGATGCTTGTTTCCGGTCCAGGGAAGACATGGCTTGGCAGTTCGGGCTGGACTGTTCCTATGAGGCACAGGGTCAAGACTGATTTGCATATGGCCATGTCTGAACTGGGGTGGTGGAGTGAGCTAAAGAATGATGATGGATTAAACCCAGATCAGTTGACTGGGGGTGAGTGTTTGATTTGCTCAAAGGCTCCGTCCATCATCCACTTTGGTATCGCCACTTCACTATGGAGCTGTTCAACAGCTCAAGGCATGTCATTAACGCAAAGGCCTCCTTTACTCAATGTTAATCTCCATTTTCAAGGAAACAAAGAGCAAGTTGGAATAATAGCTCTTCCAGATGTAAGCCCGGAATGGAATATCTATTTTTGTCCAGGCTCCAGATATCATGTTAGCATCA
Source organism: Triturus cristatus (assembly GCF_964204655.1). Classification (NCBI taxonomy): domain Eukaryota; kingdom Metazoa; phylum Chordata; class Amphibia; order Caudata; family Salamandridae; genus Triturus; species Triturus cristatus. The sequence continues at coordinate 1,009,612,073 of NC_140582.1, read as the reverse complement.
GATGCAAACAACTCCGGTTGAGGAGCAAGGTATGGAGAGACTATCACAGGAGGAAAATGTGTATCAAACTCAGTAGCAAAATGGTGTTCCAGGTACCTGTAGGACAGAAGCGATTAGTCTCTGACTTTCATTACTTTCAACAAAATTCTACTTCCCTGGAGCCCAATACAAGTGCAGCTCTATGCTTCTCATTTTAATGGAAGAATCCCCACATTTGCTGCTGGAAACCAGGCCCAGAAACAGAAACAGTGGATGCTTTCCTGCAGCAATGGTAGGCAATTCGCCTCACACACATTAGCCATGATACTCAGAACTTTAGTCCATGCAGAAGGGACTTAGCTACATTAATTTTAGAGACCCCACCTTCTGGCCGTCCAGGTATGCTTCCTTCAACTTCTGAAGTTGTCTTTAGATTTTCCACCTTTCCTCTCCCTTTCCTCTTCATATAGAACTTTGAAAAATCTACTCACTCGCTATGGCAGATTTTTTCAGCAGGTTGAGTGAACTCCAGCTAGCAAGGAACAGCAGAGCTCAAAAAATCCAAAAATTCTTACTAGACCTGCAGGTCTAGTAACTTCAAAAATCTACTTGACCTAATTGTAATGCACTTGACCTCCTGTGAGCAAATGGCACAAGTTAGCAAGATTTAAAGGCATTTTTATTGCTCATTCACTCTGTGAGCAATGAAGATGCTTTTAAATCTTGCTATCTTGTCACATTTTCTCTGCTTTCAGAGACAGCGGTCAAAAGTCAGTCTGTCTTCCTACTTACCAGAAAGAGCGCGTAGGACCTAAAAATAGCTCGCCCTAATTAAATCTGGCTCACAAATGCGAGCGGGCGGTGGATTTTTCGAGCCCCGAGTTCTCTGTTCATTCAGAACTTGAATGAGTAATAAAGATGCCTTTAAATCATGTTTTTATCTTGACAAATTTTCTTTCCGTTCAACGACAGGGGTCACATATCAGCTTATATCTTTTTATAAATTGCTGCCTCTTTTATCTTGGGGATTGGTGTTTACATTTCTTTGACAGCAGGTAGAGGATTTTGTAAAGTGAGCTCTCTGACAGTCATTGTGAAACAAAAGGCTGTAGGATGTCAGGTTTTTATTCTAACACACAACATTTAAATAGCTTGTATATGAACAGTACAAATATTTCAGAATATATCAGAAATTAGGAAAGCACACTTTTTTGTAGTTCAGAAGTGTGGTGGAAACAAATAATTTATTTGTATCAGAACACTACTTGGTGATGTGCAAATGATAAATATTTGCAGAAATCTTATTTCTAAGCATTATTGTTTGTACGCTCTATAGTTTTGTCAGTAAAACTGCATGCCAGTGGGAATTTTTGTTGGCCATTTAAATGCAAAAAGTGCTGACTACAAATGACAATGTGCTACTACTTAATTTCTTTAGTGATATAATTATTAAAAGTGAGAGTTTTTAAATATCAACTGAGAATCATTCCTGTCCCGCTCAGATGAAAAAGCTGTTAGTGAACAAAGAAGCAAGCCAGGGGTCATGTGTATTCCATAAGTGTGCTAGATTTGAATTACATATGTAGCAAAAGTTTAGTCCATTAAATGAAACAAGTGTTTTTTGTACAGCAGACAATCACATATTTGAAGACACTCTCTTATGTGATAATGAAGAAAAAGGTGTCTCAGTGAAATAATAAATTTGTCCAGGATCATATAATTTGAGACCAGTTTATGTATCAAGAGCATTACAGTTTGGTCAAGTAGATTATTTGAGTCACTAAACCTGCATGCCTGGTAACATGTTTATGATTTTTCAAGGCCTCCTTATGGATCCTAATGGACACCATCACAATTGGATCCTTCAAGGTCATCTTTAGCTAATGGTCTGGAAGATTTCAAGTCAGCCTGGCATATCTCAAGCCATTCGAAAGAGACAATGTCAGTTATCAATGACTCCTGGGCACCTTCTACCTAATCCGGTTAGAAATATGCCTGGGGAGACTGGTGTGGGAACGAGCGATTGATCCCATATCTGTTCCTCCTGTAAAAGTTGTCAGCTACTTGGTTTTCCTCTTAATAGCAGACAAATCTCACAGAACTGTGAATGCTTACAGGTTAGTGATTTCTCCTGGTTACATCTTAGACAAAGGAGAGCCGATAGTTAAACATTCCCTGGTTTGCAGGGCCCTGAAATCAATTAGTCTAAAGATTCCTCCAAGACCAAGGTATTCTGTTTGTTTGGATGTAAAGGTGGTATTAGATTTTCTATTATCTTGCCCAAATAATGTGTTTATTTCTCTGAAACAGTTGTCTGCCAAACTGACCATGCTGTTATGTTTGCTTATTTTCAGAAGAGTTTATGATGCCAGTGCTTTGAATATCGAAAACGGATCAATTTTCTCCACAGGGGGTTGTTATTTATACAACCAGACGTACAAAACCAATGACTTCATTCATATTTTATAGAGCTTTTCATTATTGTAAAAAGTTATGTGTGGTTACATGTTGTGGGAAATTGGGTTGTTGATTTACTGGGGTGTGAGCCGTGGTCAAGCAACAGCCACAATCCCTGGCAGGGTTAACCTCAAAAAGTCACTAAATGAACCTGTGCCTAAGCCGTTAGGCTTAACTTAGAGTAAATATGTAAAGTATTTATGCAGAACACAAACAGTAATACATTGAAAACACAACCCAAGAAAACTCCCATACCAATTTAGAAAAATAGAGTACATTTTAATAAATTATTTGACACCACACTGACAAAAATCCAATCATTGGAACCTGAGTTATGAATTTTTAAAGTTTTGAGTAAAAACTAGCACCTGAAATATCAAGGCGCCAACAGTGAACATCTAGTCATGGGTGACCAGGTCAAAGCCGAAAAATGTGGCAGAGTGCGGGTCGGATACAAGAAGTTGATAGGACCCGGTCGGCAATTACCTTCGGACTTAGAAGAATTTTCAGGACAATGTTCGGATAAGGTAAAATTCATCTGGGCAATGCTGCAGGTGGTATCCGAGGCGGTAGCGTCGGCTTTGGGGAGCTGCTGTATGAAGTTGCGGTGAATATTTCAACATTCACTTTTTTGGGAAGTCGGAAATCTCAAGTGGGAGGAGGCTATGGAAGAAAACAGATCCAGGAGGTCGGATACCCTTTTGGTGAAGGACTGCTGATTGGGATTTGCTGCTATGAAGAAGAACGTGGCGGGAGAAGCCGCAAAGTCAAGCCAACCAGCAATGCACCTTGGACGGATCAACTAACAGGTTGGTCACGGTCTTCCCACAGTTCTCAGAGCAGTTTTTAGCCCAAAGAGTCCCAAGTTTTTGATTTTGGCTATCTGGGCACTTTTAGCACCACAACCAAGTCACGGTCAGATCAGGGTCAGATGTTTATAAAAATATAAGATCTTTATCTATACTTCAGGCAAGATCAATAATCAGGTAAGTCCAGTTTTCAGGCAAGATCAAATCACAGGAAGTTCATATATGCCAAGAGCTCCTATTTTCAGTGCCTTTCTAACAGTGTTCTTTGTGAAGGGAAATAATCCTTCAAGTTCTGGCAGTTTCTTTAGGCAAACGATCGTGCAACGATCAGTTCAGTCTCAGGTCTGGTGGGAATGACCCCTGTCCCAGGCATGGGGAAGGTCAGTGGAAACAAGTTGCGGGCTTTGAATATTGGGGGTCTTTTAGGGCTTGTGCTATCCCTAGTGCATAGGGCCCCTCTGGCTGTACGGTCGGGTTCAGGCGAAGTGGGGCGCTTCACAACCGAAATGCTACAGCCAACGTAGGGCTGGCAATGCTACTATGCCCCCACTGCACCTGTTGTGTGTAGATTTAGATGAAATGAAATTAAATGAAATGAAATGAAAAAAGGTATTTAATAGAGCGCACTGTGGCCAAGTGGCTTCCTGGCGCTAGGGACCTGAATCAGAACTCACAGGATCAGCTCGAAGGACTAGGAGGGGAACGCCTGGGAGAAAAGAAAAGTTTTGAGGGCCTTACGGAAGTGAGAATAGATGGGAATAGAACGAATAGATTCTGTATATAGGTTTCCCGATGTATGCCCTTATATAGGTAGAATTGATATTGCCCTTATTTAGGCATAGAAAATCCAGCCCTTATTTAGGCATTGTCCATGCTAACCAAATACAGGCATGGTCTCCTACATCCGTCAATCCACGTCACAACGAATTCTTTGAAAACCAGACTCTTAAGCCTTTAGGAATTTCCCTTGATTGCTCCAAGAACTCAATATTATGCATGAACATCTATTCCTTAGGGGTTCATTCATGACGTTCCGATGCCCGACTTTTACATCAATACAGGCATTCCTAAACACCTTCAAGGTATAAATATACCTGCACTTGCCTTGGCAAACCACGGTTCTGGTACGAACCAGTTCAACTGCCTAATTGTGGTTCGCCACGGCAAGTTCGGAAGGAGATCGAGTTCCAATCTCATGCACTGACCAGACGCTGTCATCCTCCTCGCAGAGAATCCAGCTCCAGTGTTTCTGACTCCCCTTGCGGGGTGTTAGATATCGAGTCCTGGAAAGAGATTCCAACCTCGCACATTCTAAGGTATGGAGCTGACAAGAACTTAGAGAAACTTTTGGCAACTCTTGGCAAAACTAAACTATAGCTAGCTATACTTTAGAAAACAGCACCTACTTCTTACCTCGTACAACACTAAGGTTAGGTACACTGGGGTAGAACAATTTTGAAGCATCAGATGAGTATTCACATTTTAGCCTGTGTTATTTATGTGTGTATTTTATGAATATATGTCATAGCTACAAACCATGCTATTGCAGTATTATTTTATCTTACTGCTAACTCTGTACATATTGTACTTCGCAGCCTGTCTTACGATTGTAGCAGTTTATATCTCTTGCACGAGAAATAAGACTGTTCAATAAACCCTTTTTATTGATACGCCCGTCTCTCTATTTCTATGCAACTCTGTAGAAACGAAGCATGCACGATTGACTGAGTGAAACTGTTATCTATTGTTTCCACGGTTCTGAGATTGTTCCGACTCCAAGGGAAACACAAGTGTCATGTTTATGCAGTTGTCAGAAACTAATCCCTTCTTGTTTATTCGAGATGTTTCTAGTGTCCTTTGAGTTGGCTGGCACACACAAGTAATAAAGTTTAATGTACTCGATAGAGACATACTGACCTCAGTCCTATGTCAAATCTATAGTATATGTTATTCCAGTGCGCAGAGCCTATCAGGGATATAGGAACTACACTACATGGTGCCCAACGGTTTGGTAAGGCACTAATTTAACGCTAAATACTGAAGTAACTCAGTCATGCTTTTCTCACAGACCCCTACTCATAATACTCCATAAGACGTCTGGAGGGGGTAGGGATAATATCCGCCACAGCTGAGTAGGACAAAAATCCTATGTATTAGCTGTTTGGTTTGTTCAACGTTGAAGGATACAGTGTTCCAAAATATTGTGCACCTTATCTTTGTTCCCTTGAAACTTGATCTGCATTTTTCATTTCAACATGTCCGATAGCGACACAAACACCGTGACCGGTGCGGCTGTAGCCGACCAAGTCGCAGCAGCTTTTAATCATACATGTTTTCAAGAAACCGACGAGGATGCTATAATCATCCCTCCAAATTTAAGGAGAGCCATTACTCTAAAACATATAAACCATGGCCTAACAACAAGAGGTGGTAGAGCAGTTTTTGTGATAGAGGCACAGAATCAAATCTAGTAACTAAAACGGTTCACTTCTACAAAGATGATGAACCACCTGAGGAATATATTCCTTTCGAGGATATTGAAATTCCACTCACATACCAGGAGTATGATCTCTGGTTTAAAGGCGCCCTAAAACATTACAAGACATTACCAGCCTTGGTCCACTAGGTAGACCAGGAACAATATGGCCGATTTTAGCCGGCTATACACCTCATCCTGACATTGAAGAAATGTCAGACGTAGAATATTTTTTTGATAATCAACTTTATTTCATTTTTAGCACAACAATAAATCGGTAGCAAATCAAACACATCATCGGGACAAATTACAATCACGGTGTGCTGACAGAGACTCCTATAGCACAGATGAAGTAAGTAAGACATTTGTTTAACAAGATGTATTCCACCGACATACCCAGACCCCCTCAAGCGGGCAGTAAGTTGAACCACTTGCCCCAAATTTTGCCAGAGAGTTCGGGACAACCCCGGGCCTCGAAGAGGGGCTCCTCCTAGGTTCCACACCAGTCCACCCCACGCCTCCATTGCCTCACTGTAGGTGGTTTGGCCTGGGACCATAGCGTTGCTATATCGCGCTTCACCACTGCTACCACTGTGCCCAAGTGGCACCTATCCGCCCGGGACCCATCATGGCCATTGAACACCCCCAGGAGCAGGCGCAGTGGGTCATGGGGGACCTCCCAACCCAGGGCTCGCGTAAGCCTAGTTTCCACCCCCCTCCAGAATGGCTCCAGAACGGGACATTGCCAGACCGCGTGATAAAAGTCTGCTGGGGCATAGCTGCAACGCGCACAGGCCGGGGAAGAATGCATGTGGGGGTGAGGTATTCCACATGGAGGTAATAAAGCTGGACGAGACGCAGTTTGGAGGATGTCAGGTTCCTGGGGGCCATAAGGGCGTCTCTCCAGTCCGCCTCCTCCAGGGGACCCAGCCATCCCTCCCATCGGGCCCAGAGTCGGTTGAGGGACGCAGGACCATTATTCACCAGGGAACGGTGAATACGCGAGACCCCGCCTCTGCCAAGTTTCCCCATCAACACCTGGGCCTCCAGGGGGCTAAATTCCGGAAAGGTAGTGGGAGAGGGAATGTGTGCATGGAGGGCATGCTTAAGCTGCAAATATTTGTAGAATTGGGAGGGAAGAAGGGAATGTCGTTGTTGTAATTCTGCAAAAGATCTGATGTGGTCCCCCACCCAGACGTCACCTAATAACGAGATCCCAACAAGATCCCATCGGCAGAAGCCCTGGAGAGATGAAACCCCCCCCAACCATGCCCTGCTCCACAAGGGCGTCTGCCTGGTAAACGTCCGGTCCCACTGCACATAGCGCAGGGCTGTGCGCCAGGCCATGAACACCGTCCTAGTGACGGGGGAGAGATCCCGTGGCACTGGGCTCACGTATGAGTATGCTTGAATCTGCGCAAGTTCATCAGCCGGAGTTCCACTCGATAGGCCAGGTCGGACCAGCCGCCCGTGAACCAGTCGTGGACCACAATTAGCCGAGTGGCCAGATAGTAGAGGTGGAGATTAGTGACCCCCATCGTAGGGAGGAATACGACAGTGTGCTAGGGACATTGGCGGCCTCCTGCCACCCCATAGAAACAGAGTGAAGACGCCGTCTAGTTCCCGGAACCAACTACCTGGGAGTTGGGTGGTGGTATTGTGGAGGATGTACAGGAAACGGGGGAGGACCGTCATTTTAAAGAGTGCACTCCGGACCAGAGGGTTGAGAGGGAGGGATTGCCATTTCTTAAGATCCGCCTTGGCTCTGGCGACCAAGGGTGCGATGTTCAGGGCCCACTCGAGCTCCGGGAGGAGCGCGATCCATACACCCAGGTACTTGAATGATTGCCTGCATAGGGGGATATCTGATTGCCAGTCGAAGCGCGCCCGGGAGGGGTGCAGAGAGACCAGCGTGGACTTAGCCAGGTTGAGCCTGAGGCCGGAGACCCGTTCAAATGCCGAAATGGCATCCAAGCAGCGCGGGCCAGAGGTCTCCGGGTCTGCCAAAAACAGAAGGACATCATCGGCGTACAGGGCTATCTTATCGGTGCAACTCGGATCCCAGGCCCAGCTTCGGATGAGGGAGTCCTGACGGATGAGGGAGGCCAGGGGCTCCGTCGCCAGAGTAAATAGAAGCGGCGAGAGCGGGCAGCCCTGACGAGAACCCCTCTGGATGGGGAACGCCTCGGACAACACCCCATTTATGAGGACCCAAGCTCAGGGTTGAGATGTAAATGTGTGTGTATGTGCTTATATAGCGCCGAATCACCCCTGGGGGTATCTCCGTGCTGTACTCATACCGCTGTAGGAACCCTTCCTGGCTATCCGTGTGAAGTGTCCACTCCTGAGCACCCCCATGGTGAAGCCAGGCATCCCAGCGCTGTTGGGGCCGTTGTGGAGACTAAGCAAGCTATTGCCCAGAGTTGCAGCGTGGGACCCATGATTAGGATAGGCACTGATGCGAGAATATCAGGTCCGAGGAATTTATAGCCCGAGACCCTGCCGCGTCGGGAATCGAACCCTGGTCCCGGACCAGTGCTCTGCATCGAGGTCTGCCACTCTAACCATTGAGCCACACTTCTCCACAGAGAAGTAGAGGACTTGGATCAGGCGCCGGAACAAGGGGCCAAAACCCATCGTCCCCAACACGTCCTCGAGATAACGCCAGTCCACCGTGTCCAATGCTTTTTCAAAGTACCCCGGGCAGGCATAAAACCGCACTGGTCCGGGTGAACCAGGTCGTGCAGATGGGGGCGGAGCCGTTGGACCACTACCGTGGCGAAGAAGTATTAATGAGGGAGATAGGGCGGTAAGCCGCACAATCAAGGGAGGGTGGCTGTGTCTTTGGGATGACAACAATAGTGGCCACGTCCGCCTCTGGTGGAAAGGATCCCACCTCTACTAAATGTTTAAATAGGGCCGTTAAGTGGGGAACCAGTGTGTCGCGATAGGTTGCATAATATTCTTGGGGGTAGCCATCGGGCCCAGGCGTCTTGCCGGAGCGCAACAGCGAGATAGCCTCGTGTATCTCATCCGGGGTGAAGTGGAGGTCAAGAGCCTCTGAGGCCGTCTGGGAGAGGCATGGCAGGTGCGTTTCAGTCCTGGCCAGCAGGTCTGCCAGGGAGGTTCGAGGAGGTTGGGCCGCGATGAGCAATGGCGTGGGCTGTGATATGGTAAGCCCCAGTCCCGTCCTGGACCTCTGAAATAATACGATTGGCTTTGGGATAGGACACTAAATTGTGAAGCAGTTTGCCATTTTTATCGCCCCAGCCATACACGCACGCCACCGAGGATCGCCATAGCATTTTAGCGGCCTCCAGCGAGATCTGGCAAATCTCTTCGCGGAGTAGCATGAGCTGTCGAGCGGAGTCCTCACTGTCATTGGTAGCTTGGGCTCCTTCCAGCTGCTCCTCCTGGAACTCCAGCTGCACGAGCCGCGTGGATTGCTCCACACGTTTCGCGTGGACCAGGCCTCTAGCTACGCCGCGCAGTACGGGCCTGCCAGCCTCCCACAATGTTCCCGGTGAGGAAACAGAACCCGTATTAGTAGAGAAATAGAGCTCCATTTCCTGCCCAAGGGATGCGACAAAGTCAGCGTCCTGCAGGAACCAGGCGTTCATCCGCCATGCTGTACGGGTGCCGTGAAAGGAGGTCCACAGGCGAAGGGAGACCAGGGAGTGGTCAGAGGTACCCCTGGGTAGTACAGTGACCCCGGATAATAGTTGACAGTCCGTGGCCGGCAATAGAAATAAGTCAATACGGGAGTGGGTGTGGTGGGCTGCCGATTCAGGGGTTGCCCCTCAATTGTACCCGTCAAGGCCACATAACGGCCTTGTGTGTCCATCTCGGCATGGGCCAGGGTAAAAGGAACTTCTCGTTGGAGCAGTATGGCCACCCCCCGGGAACCCCTTGTAAAACCCGAGTGCCAGACCCTGTCAAACCCGTATCGAGCGAGAAAGGTGCAGTGTGAGCCCAGGAGGTGTGTCTGTTGCAGAAACAGGAGGTCAGGCGCATGGCGGCGGGCGCTACGAAGGACAGCAGTTTGCATAATACGATCAAGTAGGCCTCCAGGGGAGGAGGTGGAGGGCCCTATGGAAAGTGGGCATTATCGAGGTGAGCGGTGTGTCAAGAGCTGCCAGTGCAGTCAAATCCTGAGTCAAGGTAGAACGTAAGGCACCAGGGTCTAGGCAACATTAATGCAGAATTCCCATGATGCGGAATCCTCCAGACCAGGGACCCTGTAGATGCTACCAGGAGGCCAGAAACAAGGTTCTAGGGTATGGCCCCGCTCAATCATCTTCATCATCGCTGGGTCCACAGATCTCGGGGCTCCGGGACAGGTCAGAGCCCGACACATCGCGTCGCAGGGTCTCAGAGGGCCCAGGAATGTCGCTCAGGTCGAGCAATGAGGCAGCCGGACTGGGAGAAGCGGGCTTTGGAGTCAGAGCGCGGGAGGGAGGGTGGGTGAAGAGAGGATGCACCCGGTGATCGAGATTCCGCCCTCCGACCGTCGTTCTTCTTGCGCGACCTGGTCCGGCGTCGCTGGAGCTTAGGCGGGGCTGGGTGTGGCTGCATGGTTCCCCGACGGACAGGAGAGGGAGCCGGCTCCTTCAAGAGGGGTCACTCCTCCGTGAGCCAGGCCACTTGGGGAGTGTCAAAGAAAAATGCCTTGTCCTGGAAGATAACCTTAAGCCGGGCCGGGAAGAGGAGTCCATAGCGGAGACCCATGGAGCGAAGCTTCTGCTTGACTTCATCATAGTAGCTGCGCTGGGTTTGCACCCCTTTGGAGTAGTCCGGGAAAACCATGATTTTATGATTTTGGAATTGCAAGGGGCCCTGTGCCCTGGCCGCCCGAAGGATGGCATCCCTGTCGCGGAAGTTAAAGACCCTAAGGATCATGGGACGGACCGGAGCTCCAGGTGGCGGTCTGGGGGCCAAGGAGCAGTGAGCCCGCTCAACTGCAAACCAGGGTGAAAGACATTCTTTAGGCATCCAGGAGCGCACCCAGGTCTCCACGAATGTGTCAGCGTGACCTTGCTCCACTCCCTTGGGAAAGCCAAGAAGGCGTAGGTTGTTCCTCCGCGATCTATTTTCAGCATCTTCTGCCCGTCGGTGGAGCTCCGAGGTCTGGGTCTGGAGGCGGGCCACCTGGGTTTAAGCTGGCTGATATCATCCTCCGTGGTGGAAATACGGGATTCCGCCTCCGTGATGCGTGCCGTAGCGTTGCGCAGGTCCTGGCAGATGAGAGACACATCCACCCTCACCTCACCAATCTTGTCCTCCACCGAGGCCTGCGACTCGCTGATCACCTGAAAGATGGTGGAAAGATCGCCCCCAATGACCCTGGGCACGGCAGGCGCACCCCCAGCCGGGTTCGGAGCCGCCGTGGTGAACTGGTCCATTTTCATTTGGGTGGGGGGAACCGGGGTCTGTGGGGCGAGGAACCAGTGCAATCAATTATGGGCACCAGGCCCGCCGAGGGAAGGGAAGAGAGGTCTCTCCGATCCCCAGGACGTCGCAGCTCAGAGTCCCGGCGTCCTCTGTCGCAAAGGGGGTGCGCCCAGGGCGGACCGTCTGTCTGGCTCACTAGACGTCGCTCGGCACGGGCCCCCACCTGGGATGCCGAGGAGAGGGGGGCGGGGGAGGCACCGATGCCCCACCACTACACCACACTGCACCGCCACCCAACGCGGTGGCCGAACCTCACACCCGGGCCCACTCGACTGAAGAGAGACTGCTGATGGACGGGATTCATGCGGGGCCCCAGGTCTGAACTTCACGGCACAGGCAGGGTCGCAGCAACCCGCAGACGTAGGCCTCATACAGATCAGTCAACTGTGGCAGGCTATCCTGGAAGCAGGCCCAGGCGCCCAATGGGAAGAGTCAGGAGATGGTGGAGAGGGGGGGTGCGGGGGCACCAGGTCACCTCCTCACCCGCCACCCAATATGATGGCCGTACCCCCACCACAACACCACGGCCGGGAGAGCAAGGGCACCTCCACCCGTGCGCCAGAGATAGGAGGCCAATCTCGCTGTCACTTCAGTCTCTCCCGGGCGCAGGCATGGCACAGGTCACTGAACAGAGGGGGTCAGGTCAGTGAGGGGCAGGCCACCCCCACGCCTCCTCCCCAACAGTAGCGTGCCCTTCCCCGCTCGCGTGGCACAGGTGGGCGGGGCCGGCCCGGAGGGCAGAGGCATCATGCTCCAACAGGCCCGACCCGGGAATGAATAGCTGCACCCCCAGCAGGCCCGCACACCCGCAGGAGGACCCCAGTGGCAGGTCAGCCCGGCGTCCAACGGGAGCCCCAACCCTCCGGGCTCGCTCCGTCAGCGTGTCACTCCCCGCCGGCAGGATTGCAAAACCAGCGCCCAGGGCCCACAGGCAGAGCAGGCCCCAATCACTAAGGCTGGCCCGGTCACTGTCCACCGCTCCCCGCTGCGGCCCGACAGTGGCAGCCGAGACCCGCAACTCCCCAGGAGCCGCGACTCACCGGAGATGGATGCAGGTGAGCCGATCCATCTTCAGAGGCAGCGCTCCGCTCCAGCCCTCAAACGCTGACTCCGGTCTCCGGTGTGCACCGCAGCTGGCCAGGCACGCCCCCAGCCCGGATCCAAGAGTAGCTGGTTGGCCCCTTCCCAGACTCCGGGAACACCACTAGGCTGCAGGCGGAGACGGCCGACGCCACGGGGGGCCCTGGGTGAAGGCTTCAGTGGTGCCCCGGGCTCCCGATCCGCCTCACTCCCCCGACAGGACTGCAAGGGCTAGCACGCGGCTGTAGAACCAGGCTGCGGGAGCAAATCGGCGGGGGCTCACACTGCCGCCATTGCTGGTGCATGGCCGCGGAAACAGGCCATGGAACCAGGCGGCCGGGGCTCCAGAACTGCACCGAAATGGCCCAGTACACAGCCAGGGAGGGCAGCAGATCTCTCCTAACAGAAAGGTAGGTTGGATGGCAGCTATCAGTGGCGGATGCAAGGCGGATGCCTCAAGCCACGCCCCGTCAGACGTAGAATTACTTGCTCAACTCAAGGAGTTTATCAAAATCTACAGTCAATTAGTTCAATATGTCATGCGGACTTTCACAGTCCAACCACCATTAACCATTCAAAATCCAGCCCCTCATCAGGGGAATACCTAAAAATCACTCCACAGACTTTACATGCAGTCATGGGTAAAATGCCCACAAAACGTGAACAAATTCCATTCTGGATAGCTCAAAAAATTACTTAAATCAAAGCAGTATTTCCTAATACTAGCCCTTATGAGAAACACAGAATTCTAACAATCTGTTTACCAATGGGGATCACACCACATATGAAAGACTGCACCACTTGGGGCACAGTCTTTGCTGCAATCTACACAAAAACACATGGTGTTCCGTCTATGGCAGTAATACCTGATGTCCTGAAACAGATTCAAAACGAATACGGGGCAGAGCCTGCTCTAAATTTAAGTATGAAGTTACTGAAAAATTTCGACCAGGTCTCAACAATAATATTATCTAATATTAAAGGAGAAGCAGCATCAGTGGCAATCCGCCAGAAATTAAGGGAACTTGATGTAACAGAACAACCACAAGAACTAGCCAAAATAAAAAATCCTATGAAGAATTAGGCACAGACAGTTTGGATGGGAAACCAGTTAAAACACAACTGTCTGAAAGTCCTGAAAAGGCCTTTACTGAAAACACTCCTACCTCTTCTAAAAAGAAGTGGGAAAATAGCAAACAACATTCAAAAGAGAAAGATTCTCAATCCCGAGGGAGGTCTGCTCAAAAGGAGCCCTCTGAAAGGAGGTACAATCTCAGGAATAGGGATCATTTGAGAAAACCTGACAGATAACAAGATACTGATTAACGTTCCTCTCATACCTTTCAGATATCATCACAGACATCCAAAAGAAGAAGATGGTCAGAGAACAAAGAAGAACGTGTGAAGTCCAAAGACGATCAACACGTTCAGAAAAACAAACAAAAACCTCAATTCTCCAAAAAGAAAGTAGCAGATCTGAAGATCAGACATAGCGAGGATTCTGAGAACACAACTCACAAGCGTAGAATGTGCTCAGACAATGTTGGACAGTGCAGCAGAAGTTAAAGTAGCTCGCCAGAACCTGAAGGGGCTTCTGGAGACAGTGGACTTGAATGAGGACATTCAAGTTGAAACTGCAGATACCAGGGTTAGTTCTCCGCATAGGTTATATGAAATAACACTCCAGATGGAGGGAGACATACCAAGAAAAGTGAAAGCACTCTTTTAGGAGCGACTTTCAAAGGGTTATGATATACTTCTAGCACAACAAGACTGGCCACCAGAATTTGTCAGGGAGTGCCCACATGGCAAAGACATCATTATGCCAGCCTTCTCCAACGATGTTCCAGTGCACTTAAAATATACTTATGCCAGGAAATGGGCAGTGGACCAGGCCCCAGCATTATATAAGAATCATGTAGGATGGGATGAGGACTCACCTCACCACAAAATCCAGTTAAAAAATTAACCAGCTGCACAAAGGCAGTACCAAGTTAAGCAAGAAGCCAAAAAACAAGTCAGGGAGATCTTAGAACAACTTAAATACCAGGGTGTGATTGAAACATGCACCTCATCAATGAACAATCCTTTGTTTCCCAAACCAGACAATACATATCGTCTAGTTTTGGATTACAGACACCTAAACTCTTGTTGTAAAACATTTGCAGTACAAAATGCACACAGTACAGCATTAATGAATAACATTGTGCGTAAAAACTACAAAACCACATTAGACATTTCAAATGGTTTCTTTTGTCAAAATATTGCACCTGAAAGTAGACATTTGACCGCTTTCTCAATAATGGGGACCCAGCGTCAATTTTGTCAACTCCCACACGGGTTCAAAAACAGCCCGTGGTCATTCTCAGCAAGGGTAACAGAGTTACTACAAATTTATGATGACGAGGCATTGTCATATGTCGATGATATATATCTAAAAGACGATGACCTGGACAGGCACTTGAACAAGGTGAACACCATTTTTTGGGCTTCGCCTCTGAGGGTTACAAATTCAACTTTAAAAAGACCAGAATTGCCCATCTCAACGTCCTTTTCCTAGGATATGAACTTTCAAGTGAAGGCAAAAGCCTGGCAGCCAACATGTTAGAAAAGTGTGCGCTGCTCCAACCTCCAAAAACGCTGAAAAACTTACAGTCGATTCTAGGACTCCTGAATTTCAGAAGAACATACATTCTAAACTACGCAGAGAGGGTTAAACCTCTCTACAAATTAATCAAACCTGATTTCAATGCCACAACTTGGACACAAGAACACACAGAAATTCTGCGTTCACTTCAAACAGACATGTTAGCAACAAAACACTCACAAACATGCGTAAACGTACGCAACTTAGTGATCTAAATCATTCCGGGTCAATGTGGATTCCCCTACTTAACTTTTAATGAAGATGAAAAAGGACCAATGGCATACAAATCACACTTGTATACACAAGCAGAAATGAAATTCACTTCTACAGAAAAAATTCTGACATCAGTTCAAACCGCTGTAGCAAAAGAAAAAGCCCTAGCACAGGGGAAACGCATTATGGTCGTGACTCCTGTGCCAGCCTTAGAGGCAGTTACTAAAGCTAGCATTCCGAATGCAAAAGCTTTACATCCGAGATGGATACAATGGGTTAATTCTCTTGCTGCAACTGATGTTGAATATGTATTTAAAAACACAAGCATTCCTGCAATACGAACACGAATGTCCTCTGCCTACTGAAATTCTCCCTCTTGATCAGTACGAATTTATAATTTATACTGACGGATCTGCACAACCCGCTACAGGGAGTAAACAAGCTTACAGTGCAGCATGTGTGATCGTTAAAGGTCGTATGCACGATGGCAAATTTAGACCAAAGGTCACAAAAACGCAATCTCTAGGAGATTGTACAGCTCAGCGAGCTGAACTACAAGCATTCAAGATGGCACTTGAAAACACGGATCGCTCATAGTGTGCGATTCTTTTTACTGTGTTCAATCTTCCAATGAATATTTACAAAATTGGCTTCAAAATGGTTTCAAAGATGCAAAAGGTGGCGCAATCAAGCATATAATGCTTTGGGAACAAGTAATTCAGTTGCGAAACGGACTGCAAAACACTCACGTGGCGTTCACGTTGAAGGGAATTCATTGGCTGATGAAGCCACGAAAGGGGCGGTGCAAACGGCTTCCGTAGCTGCACTCACTCGTTCAAACATGAAAATAGAGAGTGAAATAATGCTGGCTGTCAATGCTTCAAGCAAAGGCAGCAGTGCAGCGTTACCTAAAAAATTTCCACTCATAAATAATTGATGCGAACAGCGTTCCGTTTGCTCAAATCCCTGGAGTGGGGGATAGGGTAATACCAAACATGGAACGAAGAGCAGCTTTGATTTACAAAGCACATCTGGGAGAGGATCTGACACATCAGGGGATCTCTAAAACAATTTTAGAACTAAAAGAGATGTACATGGTGGCCAGGAATGAATACATTAATTCACACTTTTATCAATGAATGCATAGACTGCAATAGAGATCGCAGTACAGAACGCTACCAGGCATCTGTCTACAACTTAGCCAACCCAGTACAGACACCATTGTTAGACAGCATTAGACTATCTACATGCAGCAGGGGCGGCTCTAGGCTCATGGTGGCCCTGTGCAGGGAGCGCAGGTAGGGGGCCCCGGAAGAGGGGGTCCGGGCGGGGCGGAGCTCAGGAAGGTGTTTTAATAAAACGTCCAGAAAAGGCGTTAGATGACCAGTAACATGGTAACAGAAAAACGACGTTTACTTTTTGAGTGCTCAACACTTGGATACTTTGTTTTAGAATCTGGGTCTCTGGAGGGACCCCTTTCAACAAGAAAAACATGTTGCGCGTCCGTAAGAGAGTTCGGCCACAAAGTAGGATCCCTCCAATCACATAAATCATATTCAGAACAAGGGTCTGTAACATGGTCTTGCTCTTTGGCTTCCTTTTCAATACCAGCATCATCCGTCTGTAAACTCTGAACCTCCTTCAGAATGCCAGATGTTGATGGACCGATGAATGATGTTTCCGTTTCTCTGTCTGAGGATCTTTTGTAATAATCCTCATCATGAGTTGGTAATTGCTGCATGTTTGTATCAATTTCAGAGTCACCTTGTTAATTTTCATTGGCTGCTCATGAGTATCATTCTGCTCATGGATATCATCATTGTTTTGTTCTTCTTTATGGTCGTCAGCGCCTGTTTTGCCGAGTGCATCAGCATTGCTCTGGCCAGAGGATTCTCCATCTTTAGGATTCCCTTGGGAGATAAAGTTCAGGATTGCTTCTTCCTGTGACGCTACGAAAGCCTGCTGAGCCACCTCTCTTTTGTTTCGAATAACCAGATTTGTGTACTCGAATTCTCTTCATTTTGCTTGCAATGCAGCGGGCGAGGCTAGCAGTGGGTAGGGAAAAAAAGAAGACAATCAACAGTGGCGGCTGCTGAAAGATTTTGATGTGTCATTTTTATTTTCTTGCAAAAACAACAGTTGATGGACAGAATGCAGAACAATGTCATACATTCACCCCAGTACAGAGATCTGGGCCTAAATCCATCGTTTTTTTGCTCACCACACCACCCCAGTTCAGACATGGCCATATGCAAATCAGCCTTGACCCTGTGCCTCATGGGAACAGTCCAGCCCGAACTGCCAAGCCATGTCTTCCCTGCACTACACAATGAAGGACCAGCATACCTTAATGAACGAGTGAATTTCCACCAACCTACCAGGAAAATATGTTCCAGAACCATCTCCCTAGCAGCCACCCAATGCAGTCGCTGATAAAACAGTGGAGGCCGCTACTTCTCCCACCTGGCAGTGAAGACCTGAAAACCCTCCCCCTGCACCTCAGAGCCTCACCATCGCTCCAGCAGTTCAGGAAGGACCACAAGACCTCGCTGTTCAACCAACAAGCAGCATGATCCAGCAGCATGAATCCCACACCGCCTCGAGACCCTTATGTGTGAAGCAGCTGAGCTTTACAAACCCTGACTGATTGATAGTAATCACCCTTCCCACTACATGTATGACACATTATGAGGACTAGCCACATATGGAAGGTTTATTTGAAGAGTGTTATAAAACTATAGGGTAGATCATGTGACTTGGCATACAAGGTCTGTTTTCTCAGTCCACTGAGAACAGTAGAGCCTGGAGAATAGTTCATGATCTATTTGGGAAGTGACCTTAGCAGGAAGAGAGTAACCTACCTTGAAATCATGGCACACAGAGACCAGTCTCAGTACGTCACTAACTGATCCTGAAGACAGCCTACAGGTAACCAAAGACTCGTCCACTTTACCACATTGTCAAAAGACAAAATACAACATATTTAATTAAGGTTTCTTGTATAGTGCCATATTCCAGCAACCAGTTCTGCTCGCTTTCAGAGCACCTATTAAACAAGGATTCATTACAGTGAGTCCTAAGGCTATGAAAAGGCACCAGAGGTTCACTGAAGCAAAATTAATGTGCAAGGAACATCCAGTCAGGAGACAACTTTAAAGCAGACGTACGAACCACTAGGACAGCGTACCAACGACCCCATGGGCCGTGGTGTAAGCAAGGAAAATGGCCCTTTTGGCTGCTGCTCAGGAAGTAAAATATAGCAATTATCAGGGTTCAATGGGCCCCTGAGGGTTTTGGGTCTCAGTACCACTGTACTTGCTGAACCAATGGTAACTATGCCCCTAGTATGGACAGAGAAGGCTGCTTCATCAATTGCAAACTGAGGACTAGTTGAACTAGTTTTCTCTGCTAGTCACATGACAAGCACTGGAATGTAATTAAAGAAATGATCAAGAAGCCAGTCTCCTACCTAGGTCTCTGCAAAAGGGCATTAGGTTGAGTTAACATGGGTAGGCACTGCCATCCTATTCCAGGCGTCCATCCATAGGTGCTTGCATTTCATGTCTGCCTCAACACCATATAAACAGACATAACCAAATGCCAAGTACATTCGAACACTCGATGTTTTAAAAGATTTGTGCAGGCAGATCCACTCATTAGATCACAAGTATCAGCTTCATACTCTGTTTTCATGATTGTTGATAAGTAATTGTAATCATTTTAATGAATCCTTAACATTACGTCTAACACCTTGTACCCTGCTCTCCTCTTCCCCCCCAATACGACCGTGCCTCCCAAGTTACACCTCCAAAAGTCACCATGCCTCCCCTCAGCCACAAGTAAACACCGCCCCTGCACTCCTGACTCACTCTTCCCTCAACATACAGCGCCGATCTGTACCACTCCCTACCCCTGGCGCACGGTGACCACCTCTCCGACCCGCGCCCTCTCAGAGATGAATCGTGAGAGAGAGGCTCTCTCTCACGATTCATCATGCCCTCCCTTCCCATGACCACCAGAATACCTCCAGCTCGCCACTTCACATGGCTTACCTCCACCCAGACCCAAAGCACACACCATCTACAATAACATCCTCACCCAACCTTCCCCACGCCCCCGGCTCCTCACCCCCACGGGCTGGGATACATTCCTACGCCTGATCTGCCCTCCTCCCCAGGGCTCCCCACACCCTCGTCCAATGGCTCACCTTCCCTCGGGTTCACTCTGCAGTGGCACACGCTGACCTCCTCACTCCCCCTCCCCATGCCCTGACCCTCGGGCTGCTCACCTCGCAGCTGGCACCAAAGGTTGCACACTGGCATGCTATCCTCTGCAAGGCGGCCTTTCTTGCCCAGGGTCTCTAGGCGCGCCGGTGCATGGCCTCGGCCGGTCTCGGTGCTGCTCGCTGCACGCCGGGCACGGGTGCTGCCACCCCTCCTGCCGCCAGTGATGCGTGGTGCTTCTGTAACCCCTTCGCAGCAGGACTCGCGGGCACTGCGCATGCGCGCGCATGCGAGCCTCCGGAGGTGCCAGATCTGGACTATTAAAACAAGCTCGATTCTCCTGGAAAAAAAGTTCTAAACAAGCACAAGACCTACCAGAAGAGCTCGAAACCAGGCCGACCCCACACAAAGACGAGACTGGGTTAGAAAGGAAAAGAGTATAAGAACAACCATTCAGCGTGCATCACATTGGATTTAGCACGCCTCAGTCGTTCATGCGCCAAATCCCTGCCAGGGGCCGCCACGAATATGTATTGTATCCGATTCCTCGTGGTGGCCCCTGGGGTTTGGTGGCCCTGTGCAGGTGCACAGCTTGCACATGCCTAAGGCCGCCCCTGCATGCAGCCATCCCTGTTGGCGATTGCAGTCCCACAAACACTAAATCAAGGTTCCTATGGATGTGGCCTCAGCGCTCGGCTGTCGCGCGAACTGTTATAAAAGATTTGCGAGTCTTTATCGGCACATACGCAATTGTCACACTACATTCTGACCAGGGTCAACTTGCCAAGAAGTTCTCTAGAGGGTGTCACTCCATATGAAGTTCTATTTGGAACTAGAATGTTGGTACCGGACCTTGATATGCAAAGCAAAGTGATGGAAAATAAGAAATTTGATATCAAAGATCGTTTGGCTGTTTTACAGGACTTAAATGAACTAAGAACGAAACAAAGCAACATGCTCCTGAAGCTTACCATCACTGGGGAAAAACCGGCCGTCCCAGCAAGGTCTGTCTGGATCTCAAAGCTTGCTGATCTAGTCAGAGAAAAGATCGTGGACAAGAAGGAATTTGGGCCTTCTTACAGACAACCAGTACCTGTCCTACCAATCCACGGATCAAGAACAGTGCTTTTTCTGCCCCTAGCTGGTAGAAAGGAGAAAAGATGTGTGTCCATCGACCTGATCAAACACACTATGTGGCCGATACTAAGCAGTAGGCCATGTGGACTCGACCAATGTAGCAGACACACTCCTCTAGCTACAATCCAAGAGGTTCAAACTGAGAGACTCAACACCTTTGAACATTCTAAAGTGAGAAATAAAGGACTAAGCAACAAAGCTATGGAACTTGTCCATCTTGAAACCCAAATAACAGTTCGTCCTGATAAACCTGCCTACAACGAAGTAACAAGTGATCACCTGGTTCCACCGAATTCGACACATCCTGATGCAATTCCACCCATTGACAGAACTGCCTCTGGCTATTTTATGAACTTTGATACGTTTTCTGAGGATCCCAGCGAACATGAAACGACGCCAGCACAAAGAACTTTCAAAGAACAAGCAACAGACTTTTTTCGTCTCCTGAAAAAGACTTATCTGGTTTCACCATGGATTGAACTATGGATTGTTTTGGGAATAATCTTCTTTCTACTTTGGTTAGCTCTGGTATTAACTCTGAGTATGCTGATAAATGGAAGATATATTCAACTGGACACAGCAAGTAAAAGAGTGAACTTACTTTTCCAGCCATACAAATCATCCTATCGTGAAGCAAGATACTTGTCAGCAGTGAACAGCCGTTCCTTTACATGATGGTATAGTTTGGGACCAAACTCAATATGACATTTTTGGCCCGTCAGAGCTTTTGAAGATTCCACATTTATTTAAAATTTCATTAAGTGACTTTATTACCTCTAGTACCTTTTCTGATGATTGGGACTTCGAGACTGTTAATAACATGATGTCTGATCTAGAGATGTTTACAGTATTCACAAATCATGAATATTTAGAGGGTTCATCAGACTATGAACAAATGTATTGTTATAACCACTATGGTCAACATTTCTTGCATAAATCTGCAACACCTAGAAATGTATTTATGTATAATCAATGGGAACATTATCCTACCCCTCGGAAGGGTAGTTCGAAAACTTTTGCAATAAAATTTCCATATTTTTCAGGCTACAATTTGTCTAATCCAGAAACGTTTTACTTTAAAAATGTGAACAAGACAGGAACGAAAAATATGTTAACCAATACAAAACAGATTTATTCTGCAGCCTTTATTGCCCAACTGTCTAGACAGGGTTTCGACTTTTGAAAAGACAACATTGAGACAAAATCTGTCTGGGGTACAAAAGATTGGCAAGTACAGGGGGTAGAAGCTTTGTTTAGAGCCTGTATCATCCCTGATCCTAATATGTTTTTTAATGACACTGTCCAACAAACGTCTTGCCTTGGATTAGCCAAGATCAAAGACATGAACACACCGACCATACCTATACCTGCAAATAATAACACTACACGTATCACAACAGATCAGATCCAGAATAGAAACAATGATTGCTCTGGCCCACAGACACAAACAACTGTCAAGATTGATTCCTGAACAAAACAGAGGGTTTCACTATCAATAGGCCAGACCCACGCTATGTTCAAAGACAGCATCCAGGGGTAGTAACAACATACAGTGTAGGGAAACTCTGCCTTGATTGGGTACAGAAAGCTACACTGAAGGATGTTAAACAACACTTAACTTTACTTCCACTAGGTGCAGACCTTAGGGAATTCTTGCTAGGACCAAGAAAACCGCGTCAAAAAACGTTTCATATATGGCTGCTTATAATGAAGCATGGAAGGTTACCCAAGCAGAGACTGCAGAACGAATACGAGAAATTGATTGTATTAATTTAGAGAAAACTCTCTCTGTAGTAGACAATGGGTTAACGACTCTGTTGTCCAGAAAATTCATTGGACAGTGTCTGTCATAGACATCATAGAACAAGACTTGGTCATGTTGCAACATGGTCAGCTACGTTCTATCATGCTATTGGGCTGGACGCTACAAACCTTGCGTGCAGGCTATGTGCCTTGGCGTTTAATCAACACTACGCCACTGTTTTCAGAATTCAATCTCACTGATAAACAGATCAGACTGGCACAAAGGGGAGCAGACTACACTATGCTGAGCATTGAAAAACTGGAAAAATTACGATTCACAGTGGCAGAAAAACCAGCTACTGAGTGGATCATACATGGTAAAATTACTCTGCCTGTTACAACTTTCCATTTTCAGTATTGCCTAAAACATATACCAGTATGCAGATATGAAAGGTTGGGTAAAGAATACATAAAGACATCCTGGGATTTACCTTACACACATAGATGTTGGAGTGGGGAATGTGAAGTGTTTCTTAGCGGTGAAAACTGTGAACACACACTAAGTGGTTCTCTGCTTTGTCAGGGTATTAACTTACACGGGGTCTGTGATGGTTCCACTACAAACTTATCCTGTCACCTACAAGGTTCACCGGCTGCAGTGATTAATCCAATTTTTGGCTAACTTTCTAATGGGAGTTACGTTATGTTGAATGATCACAGCTGCTGTGGCATGTTGTCAGGTATTTCATATCTAGTTACAGTTACATCCAGGGTCACTTGCTGTATGCAAGACTTGTTTCCACAAATAGACACAGTCAGGGAGTCGCCTTTGTAGCCTTCACTGAACATCTCTTCTATACAAATTGATACTCTAAGCAAAATGAAAGCCATTCTATTACAACAAACAGTGTCACTGACCTCGGCCAGAGAAACCTATGATCTCCAAGTCTCAAGGACTTCTGTGGAGATACATGCCCTTTTGTATACAAACTGCCCTGTACATTTCTCAGAAATGTTAGGTCGTATCTTAAACATGTCTTATACGAGCGGTATTATACATGTATTTAAGAACGTATGTGCAGGACTGTTAGCACCTTTTCAAGCAGTCCTCAGCATATTTCCAAACTTCATGTACTCTGTGTTTGGCGGACTGCCGCTCCTTTTAGCACTCGTTGCAGGGATCCTATGTTTGCTCCTACTGCTACGATATGGCAAGCCACATCACCAGCGTCACTCCCGGCACCATAGAGAGAGCTCTATTGGAGATGAAGTATCGTGAGCTCACCGTCCAAATTTTGGGTTTACCTTGTATACGAGAATTAAACACCACATGGTTTCTGTCATTCAGACCAATCTGGCAAGATTGTATCTTATCTGTTCTACGCTGCCTGCTCTGCGGTGAAGAATGCGTGCTAGACATCTGTCTAACACTCCCATCAGTCATGCCTACGGATATCGATACTCTGCTGGACCCTGTTACGGCCCATGCTCTGTGTTATCCTCAGCGGCTACCAATCCTGATGACGGCATTCAATGAGATCTCACAGACGCAAATTGCTACTGCTGAGGGTGCGAGAGGAAACGTCAGGCACGCAGGTAACATCCGATTTGAACATTGCTGATGCAACCAATGCTGAAGGTGATAGTTCACACCAATGAGCAGTTAGTCTTCTAAATGAGGTATTCCAACTTTCACCTACAACGGTAGACGACTTTTTGTCTACAGGATTAGAAGAGTTTATGTTATCTCCAGGCCCACACACTGACATTTGATTCCGGCACACAGTGTTCCGATGAGACTCTGAAATTGGCCTTCATTCTTTTCAGACAAGGGACTAACTTTGGAACTTTTTTCCTATGATTAATGTGTTTTCTCCAAATTTGTATTTTTTTCATTTTTTGGCACAGTAATCTGCTTATAGTAGAACTATTCATCGAGAACAGAATTCTTTGAAAATCTTCCAGGGACATTTTGCCACCTTGTCACAACAACAATTGATTTGTGTTAACCTGATATGAAATGGTTTTGGCCCTTTTTCTTCTGTATTTAACGAGCCATTTCATCATGTGTATGTATATCTGGTTCATTCTTTTTGGCATTTCCAATACACACATATGCTTAGAATGAAACATTGCTTTTAATATGTACAGCACCTTATACATAGCAATGGTTTTTGTAATGCATTTTTAGGACATATGTTTTTAGATATGTTTTAGCATGTTTTATATTATCATGCGATTCTCTCTTTTAGACATGTTTAGTATGTTTAGGATTTAGTAATGTCGTTCATACGAAACTGGAGTGGGTGTTGTGTGTAGATTTAGATTCCGTATATAGGTTTCCCGATTTATGCCCTTATATAGGTACAATTCATATTGCCCTTATTTAGTCATAGAAATTCCCGCCCTTATTTAGGCATTGTCCATGCTAACCAACCACCTAACCTACATCCGTCAATCCACGTCACAACGAGTTTTTGGAAAACCAGACTCTTAAGCCTTTAGGAATTTCCCTTGCTTGGATATTGATTTCTCCAAGAACTCATTATTATGCATGAACATCTATTCCTTAGGGTTTCATTCGTGACGTTCCGATGCCTGACTTTTACGTCAATATAGGCATTCCTAAATACCTTCAAGGTATAAATATACCAGCATTTGCCCTGGCAAACCACGGTTCCGGTACTGTCCAGTTCGACTGCCTACTTGCGGTTCGCCACGGCAAGTTCGGAAGGAGATCGAGTTCCAGCCTCATGCACTGACCAGACACTGTCATCCTCCTCGCAGAGAATCCAGATACAGTGTTTCTGACTCCCCTTGCGGGATGTTAGATATTGAGTCCCGGAAAGAGATTCTAACCTCGCACATTCTAAGGAGCAGACTAGAACTTAGAGAAACGTTTGGCAACTCTTGGCAAAACTAAACTATAGCTAGCTATACTTTAGAAAACAGCACCTACTTTTTACCTCGCACTACACTTAGATTAGGTACACTGGGATAGAACAATTTAGAAGCATCAGATGAGTATTCACATTTTAGCCTGTATTATTTATGTATGTATTTTATGAATATATGTCATAGCTACAAACCATGCTATTGCAGCATTATTTTATCTTACTGCTAACTCTGTACATATTGTACTTCGCAGCCTGTCTTACAATTGTAGCAGTTCATATCTCTTGCACAAAAAATAAGACTGTTCAATAAACCCTTTTTATTGAAACGCCCGTCTCTCTATTTCTATGCAACTCTGTAGAAACGAAGCATGCTCGATTGACTGAGTGAAACTGTTATCTATTGTTTCCACGGTTCTGAGATTGTTCTGACTCCAAGGGAAACAAAGTTGTCATGTTTATGCGGTTGTCTGAAACAAATCCCTTCTTGTTAATTCGAGAAGTTTCTAGTGACCTCTGAGTTAGCTGGCAAACACAAGTAATAAAGTCTTATGTCAAATCTATAGTGTATGTTATTCCAATGCGCAGAGCCTATCAGAGATATAGAAACTACACTACACACCTATTGCTAAGAATGCGGCCGATGTCAAACATCAATATGCCCCAGGAAGGCGGGAGACTGCCAGTGCTTTTCCCCGAGATCCCTCCTCACCCCCCCTCTCCAGGCGGAGATTCGCGCGCCTCGGGTCTTCACTCCGAGCGTTAACTGGGGAGGTTCTGGCTTCGCTCCTCGAGGCAGGCTGTCCCTCCGTTGGCAGCTGGTTGACGAGAGGCTACCGGTTGCTGGGCAACCGTTCGGCTCAGCTCGCGCATCACTCCAAGCAGCAGCGGGTCTGGACTGGGTTTGAGTGGTGACGCCTCGCGCTTCTTTGGTCCCAGCGCGGCTCTCAGGATGACGCTCCTGTTGCTGGGGCAACCCTCGCGCGAGCGCCCAATCACAGCACAGCGGGTCCCTGACGTCACAAGGGAAATCCTCACTGGGCTTCCCCTGGCTCACGGGTGGCGGCGGTGATTCTGGGCAGTCGGCGATTCACTGCCTCAGCGCTTTACAGCGCATTCAGGTCCTGGGCGGCGGCGGTAATCTCGTGGGCAGTTTGGAGTCTGTTTGTCAGTAACCAGCAGGCACCCGCAAACAGCGCTGTGGAGCGGCTTTCAGTGACGTGCTCCGCTCGGGCCAGCGGCGGTGATTTCAGGCTCTCAGCGCCTCCTCCTCCCAGTGCTTTTATCGTTCAGTTAGGGTCCCGGGCGGTGGTAGTGATTTCGCATAAACAGCGCTTCTTCTCCACAGCACTTTCAGGTCCCAGGCAGTGGCGGTGATTTTCAGCAGTAAAGCACGTGTAGGGGAAATTTATAAATAGATCGTTGCTGTCCTTTTCGTTTCTTTTTGCAGCAAGGCAGTTCCACGACGCTGCAGGGACAGTCATTGGTGTCTTTGCTGTCCTGGTGATCCCAGTGACCAGGGGATCAGTCCTTCTTCTTGTGGAGACACTCTGGAGATGTTCTATAAGTCCTCTCTTAGCAGGGCAAGATCAGCAGGCAGGAGAGCAGCGCAGCAAGCTGGGGCAGCAGTTCCTTGGAGCAGTCAGTCTCAGCAAAGGTGGCAATCCTCCTGGCGCGGCAGTCTTCACTGCAGCAGAGTTTCCTCGTGGTCCAGCAGTGTAACAAAGACGTGTGGCCAGGACCCTCCCTTTTATACCCTGCAGTCTAGTTACTAGAAGGGGGCAGAAGTCTCTGGAAGGGTCTAGAGGGCAGGGGTTTCTGTAAGAGTCCAGGAAGTTCTGGGATGTTCCCTGCATTCCCTAACCTGGCTGTCACAGTGACAAAAGGCAAGGCCGTTAAGGCTACAGTGGGCAGCCAGTCACAGCCCATTCAAGGGGAGAAGGTGTGAATCGCCACTCCCACCGCACAGCCCAGGCAAGCTATCAGTATGCAGATGGGAGGGGGCAGTCTGCAGTGCCCAGACTACGTGTAGGCAGAGAAGTATCTACTTTCTAAAAGGGAGAATTTTAGACTAGTAGTGCCCAAACCCCATATATCATTGGAAAGGGTTCCCCGCCCCAATTCTAACAAGACTAAACATGACAGACTTATTAGGTCCCAATCAGAAATTATCCCAGAAGGGGGTTCTCAATGTTAGCCTATGGAGGGTTAGGCCTCACTGCAGTAGCAGGGGCTTGTGGCAGATGTGCCAGTGTCACAATGTTTTAGGGGAGAGCACCTGCACCTCAGCACTGTTTAGCAGTGGTGAGGAACGCAGAGGCCTAAGTCCAACAAAAATGTACGGTAAAAATGTGAGGCACCATGGCGAGAAATGTAGGGGGAGACCACCCTAAGGCTGACAGGTCCAACAGTGGCCTATGTCCTTTCATACTTCGAGTGCGACGCAACATTATGGTCTATCCCGTTAGTGGAGCGAGACAACCCCTTGCTGTACAATTTTTGAAATGTTAAGCATACTTAGATAAAACTATTCGCTAGTCATACTTTTATCCAGGCCACAGATAACTAGGTATTGAATTTGAAGCAAGGGTCTTCGGATCTATTGTACTATATCGCCTCTTTCAATAGGTTGGTAGTCTAAACAAATTGACCAAAAGACAAGCATGTATCTCTTTTTATATAAGCGTTAAGGGTGAGCTTAAGGACCTATTATCTCAAATTCTGGAACCTGAGGATTGTGCTAACTTTATAGATCTCACGGTAAATCTAAACCTTAGGTTATTGTTAGAAAATCTGACGAGTTATACATTTAGACCAAAAGGTTATCAAGTGGAATTCTTGGGATATGTCCTCAGTCCAGAGGGAGTAATTATAGGTAGAAACAGTATTACAGTGGCCCTAACCCAACAATGTAAAACAAGTTCAGCAAAGTTTGGGGTTCACCAACTTCTACTGGTGATTCATCAGTGGGTCTCTAAGATAATCGCTCCCATCACAAGACTCATTCGTAAAGGAACACCGTTTCTTTGCAATACAGAGGCCGAAGAAGCCTTCCAGGATCTCGACGTGACAGGACCACTGGCCAAATGCATCCTATTGCGTACTATTCACACAAACTGCTACCTGCGGAACACAATTATCCCATAGCAAACTGTGAATTGTTAGCAATCAAATCAGTCTTTGAAGAATCACGGCCTTAACTGCACGACAGCTTAGGTGGACCTTGTTTTTCAATGACTCATTTTGTCATTACTTACAGTCCAGGAAAGGACAACACAAAGGCATACATACGCCTTATCTCTAATTGGAGAATCAGACAATGCATCTCTGCTAGAGCTACCACAAAACATCATTCTCCTGGAAAAGTTTCAAGGCACCATGATCACGTCAACCTGTCTGGGAGATCTAAAGGCATCCTTAAAACACAAACTCCTGGATTAGCGGTGCGAGTGTCAGGAGCATCTGGTTTCCATAGATGGACTCCTTTATTCTCCAGTATTGAATCTTTTATAGAGTCACATGCTTGAGACGATGGGGAAGATTCCCTATCATCATGTTGGGAATCCCAGGGTATTTAAAACAATCCGTACTATGTAAGTACATTAACATACATAGAAAAACAATTGACATTGTTAGCCAATTCACATTGTTTTAATAGACCCAAACTTCAGCCAATCAGAGACAAGGCCCTCTTCCCCTGCAGAAACACCATACCTCAGATTTCTAACCGCACATCGTGTGTAAGGAGTCTCTCTGAGCTTTGCTTTGTTTCAGGTTTGTAAACTTTTGACCTTTGCCTTCTCTCACGAAAGGAAACATTAGACTGCTACTGCTTTGAGGTACTAGTTTCTTCAGTATTTCACATCATGTCAGTGTTATCTGAGAAGAGCCTTTACAGTCCCTGCAAATCTTGTGGAAAGCCAAGATTCTTTTCAGAAGTTCCCCATAAGGAGTGTCTATACTGCTTACATCCTCATCACAAACCTAAAGACTGTAAACATTGCAGAACCTTTTCTGCCAAGCCATTGAAAGACAGGGAAGCCAGACTACTTCTATGGCTCCAAAAAAAGACGTCACAGTCAGAATCTGGTTCTGATGAGGGTCCAAGTCGCTCTCCATCTGAGCATAAAAGCAAAAATGAGGGCTCTACCTCATGTAACAAAAACCCCAAAAGACTTAAAGCTGCTGGAAAAACCTCTGAGTTCGTAAAATCAGTCCGTAAGTCTTTAGGTTCCACTAAGAAAAAATCTTCTACCCCTTTTTCTGTGCCTATGGCTCCTCAAAAGGAATCATCGTTGACAGAAATGAGATCGACGATGGACCTGTCATCGACGACAGCTGCGTCAACGATAGCTTCCTTGATGGTGCGTTCCCTTTCAGTTCCAGTCACCACTGCGTCGATGGTGACTCCCATCCTGTCAACAGCAGCTTTTAGGTTTCCGGCATCGAGACAGGGTCGGATTGGTAACACAGGCACTCGGGAAAAGGCCGAAGGGCAGGTAGCCGAATTCTAGCTGAGGGCTGCTTTTTTGGGGCAGCCTGGGGGCTGTCTGAGCTGTTAGAATGCCACCAGCAGCCCGGTGGGTGCCTGAGTGGCTTTTATAGAGGCAGATCGGCGGAGGTGTCACTCCCTGTTATCAATGGGCAGAGGTGTCACTCCCTTTCTCTCCTGGGCCGGCCAATTAATGTATGCAGATTGTGCGGGGGTAGGAGGCCTGAGCAGAAGTGGTCTCACTTGCATTAATGAGTGGCTCAGCAGTGTGAACTAATCTGTGCATTTTTTTAAATCTAAGTGAAGGTAATAAAACTTGCCCCCCACCCCCTTTCTTTTCATAAAACTTTGCTGAAGCAGTGTTTTGCGGAAAGGTAATCCGCAAATGTGGGTCACTTTTCATTGGTGTGCCCGGACCGATTTTTGATCCCAATCCAACCCTGCATCGAGACCATCGTCGGGGGCCATAACAATACAGCAGAAGACGTCCTCTTGGTCATCGGCACCATCGTAAATGAGACATAAAAAAGACAAAGGAGCTGCTATATCATTATGACCAGACCAGAAATCACTAAGTAAGGTCTCCCTGTTACCTACAGCTCATCTCCTTGGCAGGGAGGTATCAGGAGATGAAGGATTTTTTAGTCCAGCATACAGCCTGTCATAACCGAGGATAAAGTGCCAGGAGACAGATGAGGAGGAAGACCCTAACAGAGACACTGCCAGCTACTTGGAAGATGAGTATTCTTTTGCTTCTATGCAGCAGGCTGTGTCTCATTGTTATGACTCTTTCCAAGAGCACTACCCTTATGAGGAACACCAGGGCTCAAGGGAAGATACCATCTGTCTCTTTGGTCATCAACTTGAGGCATATACTTAATGACTACTGCAAGCGCTTTCCATAAGCAAATGCGCCAATACCACCCACTGCAGTTCACTTAGAGGCACCTGACATGACACCCTTACCTAAGAGTGCAGTGCCTGTTTGCACGCAAGATACCAGGGCAGTACTACCTCCTATTACCATCAGGGATAATTATATCGATAAGGATGCGGGTAACCATCCCGAGGAGGGATGACCCAGCTACATCAGGTCAGGAGTGGGATAACTACCTTGCTCCTTCATCACTATCGCCTTTACCAGCAAGTTCTCCCCATTCACAAATTACTGGAACGTGCTTCCAAAAGGTTTGATCTGCCTCTCCCAGTGAAACATACAGATTGTTTTCTGTATGCACGAAAATCTACCCAATTTATTTACATTGTCAGCTATATTTGAGAAGGCCTTACATTAATGATGAACCCAGCATCAGTCACTGCAGTTGTTCCCTGACAGGAAAAAAAATCTAAAGCTCCAGCTAATTTGCCTCCCTGTTTGATAGGTCATCCTCGTCCAGATTTGGTAGTCATGCAGGCTGCCCAATGACGCTCTAGGAATCATTCTGCCCCTTGTTCTCCACCACCGGATAAGGAGGGCAGGAGGCTAAATAACATGGGCAAGGGTTTCGCAGCAATGGCGGCCACATCCATCAGGGCTTAGAATGCGCTGCCATTCTGGGTTGCTAAGGCCGTCAAATGTGGTCCGATCTATCGGCCTTCTTGGAGTTACTAATGGATGACAAAAAAATAAGGAGAAAAAGATCTTGCAGGAAGGTGCTAGGATATCTGCCGATATTATAGACACTGCCATGAACATCTCCTCCACCGCTTTTAGGCAGCTGGCAGGTAGGGCAGTATTGCGCGTCAGGGATGGTTAAAAGCGACCTCTTTCCGCCTTGAGGTCAAGCAAAAACCGTGGATTTACCCTTTGATAAGGGGAAGAAGTTTGGGAAACTCATTGGCGATGCTCTGCAGGCTATCAAAACTGATACAGATAATAGACGTTCCAAAGGAATGTTGCAGCAAAGGCGCTTTCAGTCCTTTCGTGGAGGAAGAGGACAATTTGTACAAAGGACTTCCTATCTGTCTTACAGATATCAGTCATATTCACAGCAGCGGTATCGACCCCAATACAATGGGCAACAATCATTCAGGGCCTCCGTCACTGCTACGTACTCAAGACAGCCAACGAGAAGACAAACCCGGCTGGGGGAAAAGCCCAAGATGCTACTAGAAGACAGCAACAATTTTCAGGCACTAGTCACTTAGCAACCGTAAGACATACCATTAAGCCACTATCTCTCTGCCTTTTATGATCAATGGGAGAGCATCTCTTCAGACAAATGGGTGTTAGACATCATAAATCATGGTCACCCCCTGGAATTTGTTCAAAAGCCTCCCAGTCATCTCCCTCCCAAGAGAATGCATCAACATCTCACTCTTTTTTTTTTTTTTTTTTTTATTTTTTTTTTTTTTTTTTAAACCGTTTATTACAAATCTCAAGAATATACAAATATGGGCCCACAACCCTCCGGCCGGCCGCTAGGAATGGCAGAAACATATGGCATACGTTCATAGAACACTTGGCGTTACAAGGAGCATAAGCAGGAGTTATCAACATCATGGGCCACAGCCATAATACCCCACAGTACGGTTTCATTTTATACAAACAACAAGAAAACAACACCCACAAGGCTACCCACAGTCGAAAATAGCAGCACGTGCTCCCCAAGGGGGAACCCCAACTATCAGAGGAGTCCAAGGAGGGGGAGGGAAACAGAGCGAGGACTGGGGGAACCCTGTGCCCAGGGCTAGGGGAAGGAGTCAGCTAAGGGGACGGGGCTGGTGAGGCAGCAGGCAGCAACGGTGGCGCGCAAATACTCCCACGGTAGGCGTTCCAGGGGCCCCACACTTTCACCCATGTCCCAGGCTTACCCCTCGCCACATACACCACCTTTTCTCGAAACAGGCACCAGTCCATGTGCTCCTTCCAGGCCGACACCGCCGGGGGGTTCTGGGATCCCCACAGTTGCGCAATATCACGCTTAGCAATCATATATCCCAGAGTCACCCACCACGTTTGCGGAGCCGAGTAGTCAGTTGGTTCCCACACATTCAACAGGCATTTCCTCGCTTCCGGCAGCAGCGCAACACGCGTAACCACTCGCAGGACCTCATGCACACCGCGCCAGAATCGCTCCACCTTCGGGCATTCCCATAGAATATGCAGGAAGGTCGCCACGGCACCACAACCACGCTTACACAATCCATCCTCAGTATAGCCCATACGCTGAAGCCTTGGCCCCGTCATGTAGACCCGGTGGAGTATCTTGAGCTGGACGAAGCGAAGGCGAGCCGGTATAGCCACCTCCTTCGGAGAGGCCACCGCGGAGGTCCAGTCCTCATCGTCCAATTCCAGACCGTCGGCAACCCAAGCCTCGCGAAGGCCAATCAGCAAGCCCGATCGATCATTAATCAGTTTTTTATAAATAAGGGAGATCGTACTGTCTGGGACGTGGCCATCTAGCACTCTATCCTCCAGGGGGGAAGACTCCGGGATGGAGGCGACGTCTGGGAAGACGGAGCCCAGTGCATGACGGATCTGCAGGTATCGAAAGTATTCACTGCCCTGCAACTGAAACTCCGTCTGCAGCATCTCGAATGTTTTAAATCCTCCCCTCGACCAGAGATCCCCCACTTTACTGATGCCTATCATGTCCCATTTCTCGAAGCCCTTCGAGGTCCAGAGAGAGCCCAGCTTCTCAGACGCATACAGCGGTGACGCCCGGGTCAAACGGTCCTTCCACCCCATAGCTGCATTGGCCGCATGCCATACTCTGACCATGACACGCGTAGGTCCCGTCAAGCGAGCGTCGGGCGCGCCAGAGTAGAGCGCTCGATTGTAGTCGCCACCGGGCAGTAGCATCTTGTCCATCTCAAATGCCGGGTTCAAGGCGGGCCCATAGAGGCCATGGTTAATTGCAGCTAGCTGGGAGGCCCAGTAATACCGTTTAATATCCGGGAGGGCAATCCCCCCGTCATACCATGGGAGCGTCAACTTCGCCAGGGCAATGCGCGGCCTCCCGTCCCAGAACAGGCGGCGCTGCAAACTCTCCACCTCACGGAAGTAGCGCGCCGGGACCGGGTCCATAGTGTTCTGGAGAGCGTATAAGAAACGTGGCAACGACATCATCTTAAACAACGCCGCCCGGCCGAGCGGCGAAAGCGGCAGGCGCCGCCAGCGCACGACGTCCTCCTTCAAGCGCTGGAGAGGGGGGAGCAAGTTCCGCTCGTAGCGGGCCTCCGGGTCCAGAGTAATGTAGACACCCAGGTATCGAAACCCCTGAGAGGCAATCTGAATTGGACAACCCCGCGGAAGGACAGGAGCCTCCCCAGAGAGCACATACACGCATGATTTAGCCCAGTTGATGACAAGGCCTGAGTTCCGGCCGAATGAACGTAAAACATCAACCAGGACTATGAGTGACTTACGTGGGGAGGCTAGGTACAAAAGGATGTCGTCAGCGTATAGGGACACACGGTCCTCATACTCGGGGGTCCAACGGAGACCACGGATGGAGGGGTGCCACCGCAGCCACTCCGCTAGGGGCTCCAAGGCCAGCGCAAACAGGAGCGGCGACAAGGGGCAGCCCTGTCGCGTGCCCCGGCCCAGCTCAAATGGGGCCGAAACTCTTCCATTCACCACCACCTGCGCCAATGGGCCCGAATACAACAATTTGACCCAACTAATGAAGCCCGGGCCGAATCCAAACTTCGCCCGCATCGCCCAAATGTATGGCCACTCAAGTGTGTCAAACGCCATAGTAGCGTCCAAGGACGCCAAAATGGCCGGCTCCCGCACGAATGGGACACGTGCGAGCACCCCGTGCAAGCGCCGCAGATTAAGGGCCGTGTTGCGATGGGGGATAAAGCCGGACTGGTCTTGGTGGACCAGGTCGCCCACCACGCCGACCAGCCGATTGGCCAGCACCTTGGCGAGAATTTTGGGCTCCGCATTCAAGAGCGAGATAGGCCGATAGGATGTGACCCGGTCCCGAGGCCTCCCCTCCTTATGGATCACCACGATAGTAGCCAGACGCTGGTCCGGCGGGAGGGAGCCCAGCGAGTGGGCCGCCAGGAACATCGCGCGGAGGTGGGGTGCCAGTACATCTGGTCGCAACTTGTATAACTCGATAGGGATGCCATTCGGGCCCATGGCCTTGCCAGAGGCAACCGAACGTATGGCGAGGGCAATTTCGTCGGATGTAGGAGCGGCATCCAGCGACACCCTGTCCTCCTCCGAGAGGGAGGGCAGCGCGATATCCCTAAGCAGGGAATGGGAGTCCTCCTCCGAGCAAGGAGAGACCGGAGAATACACCTCGCGGAAATAATCCGCGAAACAGGAGACAATTTCTTCTGGCTCGCCGACACTCACACCATCCGTCCTCTCAATCAGCGGGACCACACGGTTCACTCTCTCCTTTTTATCCAACCACGCTATCAGTTTGCCCGCCTTATCACCCACATCATACAGTCGCACCTGTTGCTCCCTACTGAGGCCCCTGGCCGCCTCCATAACGAGGGCCCTGTAGGCCGCCTGCTTAAGTTGTAGGACATGTAGTGCAGCATCCGTCACTCCGCCTTCTAAATCACCCTCCAATTCAGAAATTTCGGCCTCCACCCGGGTAACCTCCTCCCGCTCGCGCCTCCGGGCATGGGAAATAAGGGACAGGGCCTCTCCTCTGAGAACTGTCTTGAAGGCTTCCCACAAGGAGATAGCCGAAGGGACGGACCCCACATTCTCATCAAAGTATCGCTGCAAGGATTTAATCACAGCAGCGCGAATGGTGGGGTCGCGCAGGTACCAGGCATTGATGGGAACTACCCTGCCCTCACCCCTCGGAAGGACATCAAAGTGGAACAGGAGCGGGGAATGATCTGAGATACCCCGCGCCAGATGGCGCACCTCCCCCACACTCCCAGCATAGGCCGCCGGGACAAGGATATGATCAAGCCGTGAGAGGCTACCATGGGCCCCCGAGTGGAAAGTGTACTGCTGCTGCGTGGGATGTTTTAAGCGCCAGCAGTCCACCAATCCCAGTGTATCCAAGAGGCCGGATAGCCACGCCTGGGCCTGGGGGAGGTCCCTAGGGGGGTGACGATCCAGAGTCCCAGAAACCACCGCATTGAAGTCCCCCCCAACCATTAGGAGTCCCCCCGGAAGGCCCAGGAGGAGGCGCCCCAGGTCTGCAAAAGTGGTCGCCTGTAGCCCCGGTGGGACGTATACTGATACCAAGACCACTACTTTGCCTTCCATTCTCCCCACTAAAACAGCATAGCGTCCCCTATCATCATGGCGCACCTCATCAATTTCCAACGAGAGCGAGTTCTTCACCATAATGCCCACACCCTGTGAGCCCGACGTGAAGCCCGAGTGGGCCACCAAACGATAGCCACGCCGATTCATGGCACAAAAAGAGTTTCCAATAAGGTGTGTCTCCTGCAGGAAGACTACATCGGGTGAGATTCGTTTCAAATACTGCAGGACCACACCTCGTTTGATCCTATCCCCCAGTCCATTAACGTTCCAAGACAACAAAGTCAAATCCCTACCCCCCATCACACACAGGAGCCATCAGTCGTCCCCCGGAGAGCACCTTAAAAACAATACAGAAAAGGGTTTGCCTTGTGGTAAAGACGAACAACACCCCACCCCAACTCCCCCACCCCAACAAAACTCCCCCCTCCCTGCACCCCTGCATGAGCCCAAACAGCCCCCCCAAAGTGCAGTGTGCCTGTCGCCCCATAGATGGTGAAACTAACTAGACCCCCAGAGGAGGAGGGAGAACCCCCAAGAGACCCCACACGACCTCCACAGGAGGAGACTTACTCGAACAGGCGAACAGTCAAAAGTGACATCAATTTTGTCCAGAGCGAGGCATAATATTAGTCCCTCAGTCCTGATCCGGCGGGCCCTCTCCCCCCACCGCTCCCCCCCCACCCCCCCGATCCCGATCCCCAGGCAAGGTGTCCAGCCAGTCCCCGGCCGCTTCGGGACGATCAAAAAAGTGCGTGCGGCCATCCAACTCCACCCGCAGCTTAGCCGGGAAAAGCATAGCGTACTTGAGATTTAGGTCCCGTAGACGACGTTTGACTCCGAGAAAGCTTAGTCTCTGCTTTTGGACCGCTGGGGTGAAGTCAGGATAAAAATTTATATCCATATTGTCGAGTCTGACCGGCCCCTGTAGTCTGGAGGATTGCAGGATAGCGTCTCTGTCCCGAAAGTTGAAAATCCGGGCGATGAGAGGCCTCGGGGGGGCTCCGGCCTTGGGCCTTCCCCCGGGAACCCTGTGGGCCCGCTCCACCGCGAAGAATTTACTCAGTCCCCGGGGCTGGAGGTGGGTGAGAATCAAGTCCTCCACGAATAGATCCGCCGCCGCCTCCTCACGTCCCTCAGGCACCCCGAGAATACGGACATTGTTCCTCCGGGCCCGACCCTCAGAATCCTCCAGGCGACGATCCATCAGCGCGCTCGCCTGGCCAAGCCGGCGCGCCTCCTTTTGGAGGGCTGCCACATCCGTCGTGAGGCCCGATGTGGTGTGGGCCAAAGAATCGACCCGGTCATTAGTCTTTGATAGATCGGCCCTTACCAGGCCAACATCCACGAGGACCGAGTCAATTTTCTGCGCCAGTGTATCAAAACGCTGGTCCACCGAGGCCTTCATCTCAGCGATGGCGCCCATCACGTCCCGCAGGGTCAGATCCGCGGGCAGAGCAGGAGCATCAGTCGGGCCCTCAGGGGACCTACGCGGCACCTCGGGAGATCCCTTCTGGAGGGTATAGCGGTCCATGCTGTTAGACTGTTGGACTGCGCCACGTCGGGTCGATTTCACCTTTGCCCGATCTCCATCTTGCTTTGTGGACATGGTTCCGGTCACACGGCCGTGCCAGGCACGTCGTGAGGGCGGGCAAGCCGGTTCACGGGATCCGGGGGGGGGGTCACCACAGGGCCGCGGGGCAAGTCACAGCCGGCGGGCCGGCAGGGCACCCCAACGGGGCCACACCACCCCACAGTGCCCCGCGACCCAACCTCGCCGAGACAGCAAGGAGGGTGCAAAAGCGAAAGTGAAAGTGCGGGGTACGCGAGCCGCCGTGCCCAGCCCGCCGCTGTTGTTGACTTTGCCTCCGGATCACCCCACAACTCCAATCCGGGGTCCGGCGTGGAGAAGGCCGCAAGTCTCAATCGGTGCTACCGCCGGAGTCCGAGGTCCAATTTGGAAGCGGAAAGTGGGTGCCACCTCAGCTCGGGCTCACCAACACAGTCCCCTCATCTAGGACAGGATATTGTCAGGATATATGTAGGAGGTCGCGGAGGTCCTCAGGAGCCTCGCACCGACGCGGCCATCTTGGTTGCACGCTAGGCTCCTCCTCCAACATCTCACTCTTGAAGCAAGAGTTATGTCTGCTTCTCTCAAAGGGAGCTACGGAGGAAGTTCCTTTGCAGCAGCATGGCAAGGATTTCTATTCAAACTTCTTCCTCATCAAGAAAAAGTAGAGGAAATGGAAACAGGTCATGGATCTCAGGCAGCTGAACAAGTATATAAAGAACCAAACTTTCAGAACGGTGTCTCTGCGAGAAATGTTATTGCTGGTCAACAAAGTGAGAAGTTGGCCTGTACCTACCCAAAGTGTTGGGACAGGCAGTGAAGTTGGCAAACCCCATGCCACCATCACAGACAAGAGTAGCTGCTGTAGGGGAATTGGCTAAGCCAGGGTCCACCTGTGTTCCCCAAGAAAACCCAACCAAATTTTTGGGGGCACTCCCACCACCTGGGGGATTACTGCTGACAGTAATAGGTGGTGTTACAGGAGTAATTGGAGGAACAGTTCTGTTTTTAGCCTTTGGGCAACTGCTGTCAGTTTTCCAATGCCCAGGAATTTTACATTCATGGCAGTAAGGCTTTTTAACTGTGGTAGAGGAGGGAGCTTGGGACCCACCACCCTGTGTGGAGTTTTGGGGCACTGAGGAAGATTTCTCTTTTGTTTTATCCCCACCCTTCTCTTGAGGCTTGGTGGTATCTTTCTTTTGGTCACCACCCTGATTTTTAGGCCTAATCCTGGTCCTGACCCATTTATCTGCCCTCTTTGCCTATTCTTGGGGAGAGGTCAAATCTGAGTCTACCAGGTGTTGATGGAGAAGCTGGTTTTGACAATTATTAAGGATCTGCTCCCTCATAATCAAGTTGTACAATCCTGTATAGTGCTGCACCTTGCTGCCATTTAACCAACCCTCCAAAGCCTTAGTGGCACAATCCACAAAATCAGACCAGTCCTGTGTCTGTGTCTTCTGGGTGTCTCTGAACAACAACCTATATTGCTCAGTGGTTAAGCCAAACCCATCTATCAGAGCACTCTTCAGGACTTTGTAATTGTCAGCATCCTCATCACTAACTGTGAGGAGCTTGTCTCTACCTTTGTCAGAAAAGGAGAGCCACAAGATAGCTGCCCACTGACTCTGGGGTACCTGCTGTACTTCGCAGGCCCTCTCCAAAAGCAGTCATCCACTTGTGGATGTCATCCCCATTCTGATATGGGGGGACTATCTTGCTTAGGTTTCTATGGTCATAAGACCTATCCCTATCTTTAGGAATGTTGCTGCCACCAGTGGGTCCTAGCCCACTTAACTTTTGCTCTCTGGCCAGAGCAAGCTTCTCCTTGGCAAGGGCAAGTTCTTCCCTTTCAATCCTCAGATTGGCTTCCCTCATTCTGGCCTGATGCTCTTTTCTCTGTGGAGAAGTCATTGGAGCTCTTAGAGACATGGGAGTGGATAGATTCCCTTGAAGGGGATCTTCCTCTCCTGCTTCTCTGGTTAAGTCCACCTGAGGGTCTGAATGGGGGGACCCCATTCAGACTCCCATGTAGGCTTAAGTTAGCCTGGCTAAGTCTCCTAACTTGGACCTGGCTGTCTACCTCATCTTCTGAAGTCCCTGCTGACTCTTCTTGATCAGTATTGTGAGGGGAATCTTCTGCAGAGGGCAGACCCTCATTGGTACCTAAGGCACCATCATGGGAGGCTCTCTGAGCATCATACTCTTCTAAGATCTCCACTAGATAAATGAGGGTAGGGTTTGAACCCTGTTTTAACTTTCTGGAGGTACACAATTGTCTCATCTCCTGAAAAGTTAGGGTATCATATCTAGAGGGTATCTTTCTAGGATATCCCCCTCCTGAGAGAGAATCAACTTGATCTCCTCTCAGAGACATGATCTAGTGAGGGTGTGGTGTGTGCCCCTACCTACACTAGTTGTACCTACTAAACCTCTCTAGTAGTTGTAGTCAGGGTGTGCAAGGCCCTTCAACCTACAACAACTAAGTTCAGTAGAACTTAAGTATTTATAAGCTATGTTATATGTACCTTACAAATATCTTTGTGATCTTTTAATTTGATATCTCAAGATTGCAATGGTATTACAACAGCAAGCTCAGATCCCAACCGCTGCTCACCAATGTGAGAAGTTGGCCTGATATATGATGTCACTAGTTCTAGTGTACACCTTGTATCAGTCCAAACAACCCTTATGGTGATTGGTTGTAAAGTCAACCTTATAGACCAGCTATCCTAGTGGTAGCATGGACAGGAGCAGTCTTAGACTAAACTCTGTATGGCATGTGAAGCCAACTGTTATACCATTTGCAACCCCTTGAATACCAAATGAAAGGACACCACAACAGATATATTATAAAAATAAAATGTATTTATTCTAGTCAAAATACCTTCAGCACTCTTTATGAGATTCGAGGTAAGTACAACACAGTCTTATTTAAGCATACATAAGTCACACAGGTAAGTAATACAGTTAGGCCCTAGGGGCCACGCAAACCATATACTAAGTAAGTGGTATAAGAACCACTGTCACGAACACAGGATAGGCCTAGGCCTAGGGAATCGCTGGGGCTACACTATCCTGTCAGCTGCTAGGCAGTGGGAGGCTCACGGGATTCAGGTGCAGAGTGGAAACACTCACGCGTAATGCGTTAAAGTCGATAGAAATAGAAGTATTTAGTAATTAAGAGTTTTAGGACACTTCGGAAGAAACTAGGAGTTAGAGACTTGGAAACTAGACACTTGGATAGTCAATACCCTTGTGAGCACCGGAGTACTCAAGTTACCTAGCCCACGAGCTGCGGGTGCATAGGTGTGAACTTGCGTTGGGTTTCGTCGTCGACTCCTATGGATGCCTGAAGAAAGTTGCTGACAGGCAGTCAGTGAAGAGTGTCCGGTGGATTCCAAGGATGGAATCAGGAAGGAAGATACCTGCAAGCAGAGGGGACAGAGTCTAGGTCACCAGCCAGGAGCCGGGAAGGAACCAGGAAGGAACCAGGCGATGTCGCGAAGATGCAGGTGAAGAGGTGAAGCTTGTCGCAGCAGCCACGGGTACCAGGAGGCGTCGAGGACGACCAGAACCAGGAGGCGAGCTGTCCCACGAAGGCTCTTGCTGCCGGCGGTGGCGATGTCGAGTTAGGACCCAACAAGCCTTGGCAAGCGTACCCCAATCAGGATGGAGGACTTGCTTCTGTCGCAGACCAGGAGGGTCTGGGGTGCTTCCCTTTCACAGGGGAGCGGGTGCCAGTCTGGAGGAGCCGGAACAGCAAGGCAAAATTGAAGGTTTGTCGTCACAGAGGTCACTAGCCAACGGGCCAGCAACCGGACAACACGTTGAGCAACTCAGGTGCAGAAGGGCCCCACGCAGAACACGTGAAGTGTGGGGAGCTGATATTCTTTGCAGATGGTGCTCGGGATTGGAGCTTCTCAATTCCCCAAGCACAGCCTCGAGGAAGCCTCAGAAGTTGCGCTAGTCAGTTACTAGCCACTTTTCCCAAGTCGCCGGTCCCACGTCCCTCGTCGCCTCCACGGGTCTCAGCTTTGCTGTAGATGTGGATCTGGTTCAGAGGTGTCTGGAAGTCACGGCGCTGGACAGTCTCTGCAGTCGTCCCTCATAGGATCAGTCGCAAAGCAAGCAGCGGTTGCTGGATGGTGCCTGGTTGCCCAGGGTGGTCACTCCTTGGCCACAAGGGAGATTTCTTCAGTCTTCTTCCGTAGTAGAATGTCGAAGGTCCAGAGTTTCTGTTCAAGATGCAGGTTCAGGATAATCTAAAGTCCTAGGGACTCAGCTCCCACTCTTATACTAATCTGGGGGGCTGGGTTACCTGCTAGGTCCCTC
The DNA here is from genome assembly GCF_964204655.1 of Triturus cristatus. Lineage (NCBI taxonomy): Eukaryota > Metazoa > Chordata > Amphibia > Caudata > Salamandridae > Triturus > Triturus cristatus. The sequence goes on along the minus strand of NC_140582.1, from coordinate 1,009,570,371 downwards.
CTATGGGTGGGACCAGGGAGGGGGGTGGTTACACCCCCTTCCCTTTGTCCAGTTTCGCACCAGGACTGGGGCTGGAGTGCCCCAGCACCGGTTTGAACTGGACTATACATGGGACACCTTGTGTGCCCCAGGCAGTGTCTCCTTTCATTCATCCCTCCCTGACCCAATACACTAAGGCCTGTCTAGGGTGGTGCAAGCACCTCCCAAGGCAGGAAACCTATTGTCCAAGCATCCCTCGCTGGAAGGTCTCCCAGCAGCAGGAGGTCAGACTCGTGTCTGTGGCAGCAGCGTCCATTTTGTGACGCTGGGGCTTTTTGTCAGAGTTAAACAGCAAAGTAGGATTTTAACATGTCTCTCCCTCTAGAAGGGAGGAATAATATCCTCATCACCAGAAATGGTATGGGGGTATTATTCCAAAATGTTAGACACCTTACACGACATGTTTCGATAAAGCCAAACCATAGTTACCATAACCGTGTAAGATTATAAGGTACTTAAGAGTATATGGTAGGCAATATCATAGAACAGCTATAAGGACATGGTTCCGAAAACTGCAGACAGGCTCAGCTCATGCTAGAGCACCATCTCATATGTTACCAAGCACTCTGCCTCCAGGATTGTTAAGGCCTGCCATAGGAGTGGCTGATAGGTACACATGTGTCTATTGTGAGTGTAGATATAGGTATACTATATCTAAACAAGGGGTGATTACACGACCCTGCCCCAGCTGAGTGATCAGCCAGTTGTGTCTGATTGTAAGGCCAGGCCAGGGGTGGCATAATACATGCTGCAGCCCCTGGTAGGCCTAGGGTACACCTATACCCTGGGTACCTAGGGTACACTGTACAGGGTCCAATAAGGTGATCCTTACCAATTGTGTATGTACCTAGGGTACATGGAGTCCATTTTAAAGAGAGAGCAGACAGCCTGAGACCCTGAATGGCAGGATCTCAGGCCAACTAAGTCGAAAAACCAGCTAGACACTAGGCAAAAAGTTGGGGGTAACCATAGTCAGATATCCACCTTCCTACAATGATGTCTCTAGATCTCTTAGATAATGCGAGACATCAGTGATTCCTGAGGTTCGAGGTGGCCTGGTGCCACTGCCAATTCAAGGTTCTCCCTTTTGGCTTTGGATTGGCTCCCAGGGTCTTCACAAAGACCTGTCGGCACCTGTTCAAGTCTCTGGGGCTGAAATTAAACGCAGATACCAACACAATATATCATATGTCTATTAGGGGCTATTCTGGACACCACCATCACCAAAGCTTATCCGACCGCAAAGAAGGTTCAGAAAAAAATGGAGGCAGCTACTTCGCTTGCAAGAAAGAAAGTCTACTTCAGTGAGAATGTTCAAGTCAATGCTTGGGATGCTATCTTTGAGCATTCCATACATTTCAAATCATCTGCACACAAGACAGTTGCAGGAACTGTTGGATGCACAATGGATACAGATTCACTGTTTGTTTGACAACATGATCAACATCACCCCTATGATGGCAAACTTTGTCATTGTGGGGAAAGAAAAGGAATATCTCTTCTGGTCTCTCTTTCAAGGCAGCATAACCATGCTTCATAATGACAACAGACATTTCCTTGAAAGGTTGGGGGACTCAACTGCAGGAGCTGGAAATCCACAGAAAATATTCTGTCCATCAAACTTCTAGAACTAAAGGCTGTATTCCTGGTCCTGCAATTGTTTCTATGCAGAATTCACAATTCCTCTGTCCTGGTGACAACGGACAACACCACCACCATATTCTATCTAGCCAAGCAAGGAGGAATGAGGAGGAATGAGATCAAAACACCTCTCATCTCAAGCCCAGCAAATATGAAAGTAGTTACTTACGCACTGCATCTTCCATCTATCATGTCACAGAGATAGACAACTAATGGGCAGACTCTCTAAGCAGACCAACGAGTCACTGCCACAAATGTGAAATAAATCAGAAACAGTTGTATCAGATATTCAAGTAATGGAAGTAATGGGGTACCCCATATTTGGATCTCTTTGCAACTCTCTTCAACAAAAAATGCAAAATGTTCAGAAGCAGATTCTCTCAAAGAGGATCTTGGGAGAATGTTCTTCAGATACAATGGACAGGAATGTTTGCTTATTTGTTTCCTTTCATCTCATCCCCAGGGTGAGTCCCAAAATGAAGAAGGAACTATACCTGCTCATTCTCATAGCGAATGTATGGCCAAAGCAATATTAGTACACATAGCTTCTCCTCCTATCTGTGTGTCCACCCATACAGTTTCAACCAAAGGAAAATCTCATTTCCATGAACTGTGGTCAGGTATTGCATCCATCAATCAATGGAAAATCTCCTTTCCATGAACATTGGTCAGGTACTGAATCCTCAAATAAAATCTCTCAATGTGTCAGCATGGCACCTCACGACAATGAGCTTGGATCGCCTAGTATCCTAGTGGAATGTAAATCTATCCTGGAACAGTCACGTGCTTTTTCCACAAGTAAGTCTTATGTGGCAAAACAAAAAGGTTCTGGTACTAGTTTATCAAAAATGACAGGCGTCCTTTTAGCTCTTCTCTAGAACAGTTGTTTCCATATCTCCTTCAGCTGGCAAAGTCAGGCTTGACGCACTCTTCAATAAAAGTGCATTTAGTAGCAATTTCGAGATTCTAGAGAAAAATAGGTAAAATCTCTCTGTGATCTACTAGATTTGTTAAAGAATTCATGACAGGCTTATTCAGGGTGTTTCCAACAGTAAAACCTCCTGCAGTATCCTGGCAGCTGAGTATGATTCTTTTCCAACTCTTGAACGCTCCATTGGAACCAATCCATAAAGCAGATATGAAATATATGCCTCATGGAAAACAGCCCTTCTTTTGGCCCTCACGTAAGTCAGAAGGGTCAGCGAAAATCATGCTTTTACAATTGCAGAGCCTTTCTTTCAATTCAGAGAGGATAATGTGTTGTTAAGCATCAACCCAAAGTTCATCCCAAAGATTCCAACTTCTTTTCACTTGAATGAACCTATCACTCTGTCAACGTATTTTTAAAACCCGTCCTCTGCTGCAGAAAGGGTTCTCCATTATCTGGATGTCAAACTTTGCTTGAAATTCTATATTTGCAAAACACAGGCTGTCAGGAAATCGGATCAGCTTCTTATCTATTTTGCTGCACCCAGGAAGGGTTATGCACTTTCAAGAACCAGCAAAGCCCGTTCGGTATCACAGCAATTGCATTTTGCCACAATAAAGCAGGAGGACCTCTGTTGAAAAAGTAATGGAACATTCCTCCACAAAGATGGCTACTTCCGCTGCCTTGTTAGCTAGAGTATCACTTCCTGACATTTGCAGAGTGGCAACATGGTTGAATGCACATACATTCACAAAGCACTATTGTTGGATTCAGCACAGTAAGTGGATGCCGCTGTTGGTCAGGCAGTGGTATGTCGCCTTTTTCAATAAGGCACAGATTGTTTTTTAGTTATTTCATTGCAACATATTGGGTGATGATGTATTGTTATTGCTGTTGCTTGTATCACAATTGTTTATTCTAATATTTCTATTTTTTCCAATGGCTCATGTTTTACTTCCTGTAGGAGGCTGGCTCACTCTATGGTGCACACTTATTTAAGTAACGCATCTTGCACTAATCCAGACAACCCTTAAGGTGATTTTAGGGGTTTTAGACAACCATAGAAAGCTCTCTAGCTGTGGAGAGCAGCCTTTGGGCTCAGTCCAGAAGGAGTGTTAAGCAGATTGTTTTACCAGAACTAATCATATAGTGTAGGTTAAATGAAAAAGAACCACACAGTGTAGTTATAAAAATAAGTATATTTATTATACACATTCACTAACATATTGGTAATCCGACTTTAGTCAGGACTTAGACCAGGAGACTCAGAAGAGCTGGGGACACAAGGAACCACCCGAGGTAAGTATCAAGGAACCCCACGGAGGCTGTGTACAGAGTGGAAACACAGCCGCCTACTCAATGCAAGTCAATAGGAAAGTCGAGGTTGCAGTTTTCAAGAAGAAGGGCTCTTCCCAGTGGACCCTGAAGAAACCCCTTGGAAGATGGAAGGTTGGAGAGTCACCCCATCCGTGGATACCCCAGGATCCAGGATTCATACACCAGGAGAGCCGGGTGCATAGGTGCAAAATGTCATCGGAAACCGCCATAGACCACAATGGAGGACTTCAGAAAAGATGCCACTGGCAAAGAAGGTGAAAGACTCCGGTGCAATCCAAGGATGGATTCTTGAAGAGGAGTACCTGCAAGCAGAGGGGACAGAGTCTGTGCCACTCGGAAGTGACCAGGAGGAATGGGAGACCAATTACCACAGATGATGGAAGATGCAGGAGTGATGACGGTGACCTTGTTGCTTCAGCTGTGAGGACCAGGCAACGCTGTGGAAGACCAGGAACCTTTCACAAACTTTCCCATGTCGGAAGTCAAGAACCAGGGGGTCAGCAGCAACAGATGTCGTAAACGAAAAATGTGCAGCGTTCGGACCAGCAAGGTCCAGGGGACTCACCGAGTGAAGGAGAGTCAGAGCAGGCTCTAGCAAGCAAGGGATCCCACTGAAGCCAAATAAGAACCTCAAGAGGACCCAGAGGCCGAAGGCACAGGAGTTGCAAGGGCACCTCGAGCAGCTCACCGAAGATGCAGGCCTACAGTGCAGAGGATGCGGTGAGGACAAAGATCTTGCAGGAAGAGATGCTGGAGGCTGGAGCTTCTTGTAGCCCGAAGATCTCTGGAGGACAGAGCCAACAAGCCTTGGCAACAGCAAGTCGACACAGTGCACAGGGGTTCTGTTACAGCAGCCTCAAACTTGCTGAGAGTACAGGCCAGGCCTCAAGGGAGTTGCAGAATCATCACCTATGTTGCTGAGCCTTTCGGAGTCTGTGGGACACCAGGAGCAGCAGACCAGTAAGCTTCGTTGTGCTTGCAGATGCAGGAGAGTGACTCCTTCACTCCAAGGGAGATTACTTTGGGTGCCCTTGACACCCACAGGCGTGGGGAGGAACCTAGATGGAGCACAGGCACAGATGATGCAGAAGACTTGCAGGACAACGAGACTAAGAGCAGCAGAAGTCTTCGTTTGTGCAGTCTTGGTTCCAGGCGAAGTCCAACAAAGTCCAAGGTGCCCAGACGGTTGAAGTTGAAATGGTTTCGCATTTGAATCTTCGCCCATAACGAATCTGAAGAGCCACCCACAGGTAAGCCCTTAAGTACCGTAGGAAAAGGGTTGGGACAATCAAGGGTCCCTTCCAGAGGAGGGGCTGGACAGAGGGGAGGATACTTCCATGTCCTTTGTCCAGTTTCACGCCAGAGCGGGAGCCAAGGGCTCCCTGAACTGGCTCAAACTGGAGTATGTAAGGAGGGCACCAAATGTGCCCTTCAAAGCAGTCTGGTGGTGTTGGCAAGTACGCCCATCTCAGCCCAATACACTAAGTTCAGTCTGGGGAGGTGGTCACACCTCCCTGGGACACGTAACCAATTGTCTACCTTCCCCTGCTCAAGCTTGGCTCTGCAGCAGGAAGGCAGAATCGTGTCTGTGATCAGCAGCAGCACTAGCTTGCTGTTAGACCCTGGAAAGCTGGTACCGGGAATATAGAGGGGTACCCTAGGGGAGCCCCCTGTACATGGGATCCTACACCCAACACTGGAATCGGTGTAGGGGTAGGATTCCAACATGTTTGATGCCAAACATGACCGGTTTCGGTGCATCCAATATATAGTTAGACATCTTGCATTTGACTTGATGTCTACTATAGGTATTAAATGGCTGACCACACTTACAAACCCTGGAGAATCAAATCCGGGGTGTGTGGAAGAGCCCTCATGCAGGGGCACCCTCACACCTGTAATAAAGAACCATGCTCTCAGGACTGAAGAGCTTGCCATAGGGGTGACTTATAGGTTTTAAGTGTAGTGACCTCAGATTTAGGGAAACTTATATCTGTTTTAAGTGGTGCTAGCACCAACTTACACAGGCTGCAATGGCAGGTCTGTAGTCACAGTTTGAGTGGTCTTCCATGGGTGGCATAATACATACTGCAGCCCATGGGAGACTCCTTGTGTACCTATGCCCTGGGTACCTTAGTACCATATACTAGGGGTTTACAGGGGTACACCAGTAGCCAATTATAAAGGTACCAAAGGGCTTGCCATTGTCAAATGTAGGGATGAAGCACAGTGACTGGGGACCTGTCAGACTAGTCAGAAAACAGAAGAGAGTGGTGTCACCTATCCCACCACCATTCAGTCTTTCCTTACTGCTAGCTACTGTGATTCAAGCACGTGAATTTATGAAAGATTGAATACTGGAAAAAAAATCAAGTTACTTACTTGTACACTGTGGTTCTCCAGTATTGATATCTTTCATACATTCACATGCGACCCACCCACCTCCCCATTTTTGCTCACCACTCCTATACCTCATTTATATATCTTATTTCCTTTTACACTTGTGCTTGAAATTTGAAGTATGGTGGCTCTGCAGGTGAAGAGTGGTCCAGGGTCTTGTCTCTGATTGGCTGAAGTTTGGGTCAATTAAAACAATGTTAAATGGTTAACAATGTCAATTGCTTTTTCTGTGTCTGTTAATGTACTTGCATAGTACTGTTTGTTTCAAATTTATTGGGACCCCCACCATGAGGATGGGGAATCTTCCCAGTTATCTCAAGCATGTGAATCTATTAAAGATATCAATACTGGGGATCCACAGTGTACAGGTAAGTACCTGTTTTTTTTAAAGGACAAACTGTTTGTCCCCTATAAAAACTTGCTACAGGTAGCTCTGCAGTTATGTCATGATATGCTTCTTATGAGTCATCCGGGCATGCACAATACATTGACACTAGTGAAGAGGCACTTCTGGTGGCCGTCCATGTCTAAGAATGTACGATAGTATGTGAATACTCGGGCAACTTGCACTCAATGAAAATCTCAACAGGAATCTCTCACAGAGCTCTTGAGTCCCATTCTGCCCAAACCATGGCATATTATCTCATTAGATTTTGTGGTGGAATTACCAAAAACCAGTTCAGGACATAGCTCTGTATTCATGGTAGTGGACCATTTATCCAAAAGGGCCAACTTCATCCACTTAAGAAACTCCCCACTGCAGTGGAATTTGCTTCAATTTTCATGAACAACATTATGAGATTACATGGATTGCCCTCAGTCATTATCACTGATTGTGGCCCACAGTTTATTGCCCATTTTTGGACCACATTATATTAATCATTAGACATGGACATGCACCTTTCGTCAAGTTACCATCCCCAAACTGTTGGTCAAGCAGAGAGGACCAATCAGACCATGGAGCAGTATTTATGCTGTATATTTCTCAAATTTGAGGGAGATTGGTCTTCTCTCATGGGCTATAGAGTTCGCATATAATAACAAGGATCATGCTTTCCTTGGTATGTCCCATTTTTACTGTGCCCAAAGGATACCATCCCAGTACAACCCAGTGGGAAGATGTAACCTAAGTTAAGGTACCAGCAGTACAGGACAATCATTGTCATCTATGAAACCTAGTACAACAAGCTTGTTCCATTTGCCCCAGGCGAAAGATTAGTACAAGGCCTCCACTGACAGTAATCAAACTCAAGAACCCTCCTAGTCATTAGGAGACAAGGTTTGGCTATCAACTAAAAACATATCCCTAAAATGCTAAAATAAATTGTTACCTCATTTAATAGGTTCCTTTGAAATTACTAAGGTCTTAAACCCAGTTGCCATGAAGCTGTTTGCCACCATCACCAATAAGCATCCCATATTTCATATTTCACTGCTTAAGCCATGGAATCCCAACACTAGGTCTTCCTCCACCCCACTCCAGAAGGAAGTCAACGGACAATGAGCATAGGAAGTTCATGCCATCTTGGATTACTGGCGCATCCAGGGAAAGCTCCATTACCTAGTAGATTGGAAAGGGTATGGCCCAGAGAATCGTTCATGGGTGCCACTTTCCCATGACTGCAAAGCTCTATGTGCCCTTTGTCCTTTCCACAACCGTTTTCCTGAGAAACCACGCATTGTTCATCTTGTTTTGGGGGCCCTGTTAGGAGGGGTTTACTGTCAGGAATCTTGTGTGTAGAGTCACTTGCTTGCTCATTCACCCTCCCACCATTGGTATTGATAGGACCCTTGCATCTGGTAACCCTGTTAAATATCTCGGCCTCCTGCCATGGTGTGTGCGTTTATTTCTTAGTCATCCTGATTGTTAGAGATTAAAGGATCTCAGCCCCCCCCGGGCACTGGCATCTTAGCCCCCAATGTTTGTTTTTATGTGCAAGGACAAGTCAGTGTTTGACTGTGCTGATGAGAGTTCTGTAAATGTTTTTGTTTTGCACTGTTCATGTTTGTAATACTTGTGGCATGTGAAGACCACAGGAGTTACCGGACTCTTGTGAGAGTTCAGTACAACTTGGTGGCCATCTTGGGCGTGGCCCTAGTATTTAAGCCACTCCCATGCTTGACTCAGGGCTTTGGCTCAAATCATCCAGAGAGCAAGGATCACTCTCTCCCACTCTGCACCTTAAAATCTACAAACCTCAAAGCAACAACCTACCTGAGGTCCCTGCATCTTCGCCATGAGAGTCATCTACTTCTGCATGCCACCACAGTCCACATCAGCTCATCGTCGGCTGTATCTATAAAGAAAATGCAAGAGGACAACAAATAAGTAAGCGCTTACGAACGATCTGCATAAAAGGTACAAACGGAATCTTATTGTACATAGAACTTATGTAAAGTGTTACACACATTTCAACTGGAACTTGTGTGCAAAGAAGAAGCCAGTGGTGTGAAGAAACACATTGGTTATTACAAGAGAGAATTTAGACACCAGAGTGTGCACAGGGGGCATCTTTGCCATTGTTGAACAGTTGTACGCTGCATGGATTTTGACATGGTTAAATTTATGTATACTAAGTGATTTTATGCAAAACGGGATTTACAACAATAATTTAGTTTTCTGTTTCTTAATGGTCTGAAGGGTCTCAGTCCCATATTGTGAGACTGCTGAAGTACGAGTCAGAGCAGTCATCTGATTTTACAAAAATACATTTTTGCTCCTGTTGCATCGCAAGAACAGAGCCTTTTATTATTCGCACACTAACACATGGAATGGAATGGATCATCTCCTTCCTCGACGGAAGAACACAGAGAGTCCGTCTACCACCGTACAAGTCAGAGGCCACCGAAGTCATCTGCGGCGTCCCTCAAGGATCCTCGCTGAGCCCCACCCTCTTCAACGTCTACATGAGTCCCCTCGCGGCCATCGCACGCCAACACAACCTCAACATCATCTCCTACGCCGACGACACCCAGCTGATCCTCTCCCTGACCAACGACCCCGCCGCCGCCAGAGCCAACCTTCACGAAGGGATGAAAGACGTAGCCGAGTGGATGACGACCAGCCGCCTGAAACTGAACTCAGACAAGACGGAAGTCCTCATCCTGGGCTCCTCGCCCTCCGCCTGGGACGACTCCTGGTGGCCCCCCGCCCTGGGCTGCGCACCCAGACCGACAGACCACGCACGCAACCTGGGCTTCATCCTGGACTCCTCCCTCTCCATGACCAGACAAGTCAACGCCGTCTCCTCGTCATGCTTCTACATCCTGCGCATGCTACGGAAGATCTTCCGGTGGATCCCCACCGAGACCAGGAAGACGGTCACCCAGGCCCTCGTCACCAGCCGACTGGACTACGGCAACGCCCTCTACGCCGGAACCACCGCCAAGCTCCAGAAGAGACTCCAGCGGATCCAGAACGCCTCAGCCAGACTCATCCTCGACATCCCACGTCACAGCCACATCTCCGGACATCTGAAAGACCTGCATTGGCTCCCCGTCAACAAAAGAATCACCTTCCGCCTCCTCACCCACGCACACAAAGCCCTACACGATCAAGGCCCGAGCTACCTCAACAACCGCATCAACTTCTACGCTCCCAAACGACATCTCCGATCAGCCAGCCACGCCCTCGCCGCCGTCCCCCGTATCCGAAGAACGACAACAGGAGGAAGATCCTTCTCCTGCCTGGCCGCCAAGACTTTGAACTCCCTCCCGACCGACCTGCGCCTGTCGTGGTCAGGTATAACTGAGTGCCACTAACCTGACAGCCGGATACAGCAGGAACGATGCTAGGTAATCTCCTCCCCTCAGAAGTGACACCTGCGCGCAGCGTATATATATGCGGCACAGATAACACTCCTACCGGGGAAGGGAAAAAAGGGACAAAGGAAACAAAAAATAGATTTGTCGCCTGCACTGCGGACGCACTTGGCGGGAAGGATGAGGTCTTGCTTCAGCTCCTCCCTCTAGTCTCTGAAATGAGAGCACAACATACATTCAGCAAGTTCTACAATCAAGCGTTTCCCAACCTCCTCCCACCTCTTTAGACTATAGCTCACAATGTGTATTTGCAAGGAAGCAGGCGTAGAAACAGGCGAATTCTTAGGATCAATAATGCAGCACTAGACTTAGACAACAGTCTTGAATAAGGAAGTTGCAGGATACTTATCCAATCACGCCAAGCTCGGCAAGTCTGGCACCGACGTTGACTTTCTTCCAGCTGAAATCCAGCGCTATCATAAGCGCACCATGTGAAGAACAGTCCCTCCTGTACCAAGGTTAACAGCACTCTGGCAAAGGGGACGCTGACAACCAGGGGCTCTTGCGGGGGGAGAGCGCGACTCCGTGGCAGTGTCGCGTTGGGAGAGTCTCCGGCAGGGAAGTTCAATTCTCCCAGGGCATTGTCACCGGTATGCCAGTAAAGAATAAAGTGTGGGGACACAGGTTGGAGTTCACCCAACTTCCGTCTGAAGTTTGGGCGGTGGAGGTAGCGGAGTAATGACTGGTGCGGGGAGCATGCGCAGCGCTCTCCTACTGTTCGAAGAGCCTGCTGCGAGTCCCGCAGGGGAGAGAGTGTTTCTCTGCGTCCCGTCGGGTCAAGGGTGCGCGGAGGCCAACCGCCTTCCAGGGACAGTGTGGCGGAATCGGCAGGGTTCAGGTATCGCGGTTCTCCCGCGCGGCGGGAGAGTCTCTGTGGTGCGAAGCAGGTGCGGGTGTTAGCAGGCTTCCGTGCTGCGGTTCCTTCCTTGTTGGCTCGAGGTAAACAGCGTTACGTGAAGCGAAGCTTCACGGCATAGATTCGGAACTTGAGTGTCAAGCACCGCCTTGCGTGGGGGCGGGGCTTATATACTGACGGCTGTGGTTCCCAGTGCACTGTGGGAGTTGTAGTGTACCGGCCCCTCAGTCATACGCATTCACGCCCTTCCTGCTCTACGGCGCCCCCTCTGCTGGGCCATGACAGTACCCCCTCTCAATGTCCGCCGTCTCGGCGGACCTCCTGGCTTAGAGGGATGTTGGTTATGGAAACGTCTCACTAACCCGGGGCAATGTATGTTTTTCTTGGGTTCCCAGGACCTGTCTTCCTGCCCATAACCCTTCCACTCTATGAGATAGTGGATCTGACCTCGTAGGATCTTGGAATCTAGAATAGCCTGCACCTCATATTCATCCTCCCCGTCTACTTCTATAGCTGGAGGCCTATCGGGAAGTCGTGTGCTGGCACGGCAGGGTTTCAGAAGGGACACATGAATTACGGGGTGGATATGCCATGAGGAGGGCAGAGTGAGTTTCATGGCCACAGGATTGATGATTTTGCTGATTGGGTACGGACCTATGTATTTGGGAGCTAGTCTACTATTACCCTTGAGTCTCAGATGTTTAGTGCTCAACCAGACCTTATCACCGACAGTGTATGCGGGTTCAGGTGTCCGTTTTTTATCAGCCTGCGATTTATCTCGTATCCGGGCTTCCTCGAGATGTGCCTTAGCTGTGTCCAACACGATTTTGAGGTGTGCGTGATGTTCTTGAATGGAAGGGAGTCTGGAGATGACGGGATTGACGAAAGGTAACATGTTGGGATGGAAGCCAAAAAGACAAAAGAACGGAGAGCATCCTAAGGAGGAATGGGTGGCATTATTGTATGCAAACTCCGCTGTCCATAGGAGTGTACTCCATTCCTCTGCGTGTATCAAGGTGAAGCATCTGAGATATTGCTCTAAGGTTTGATTGAGCCTTTCTGTTTTCCCATCCGTTTGGGGGTGATAACTAGAAGATAGTCTGGCGTCTACTTTCAGTATGGCACACAGTTCTTTCCAGAATTTGGAAGTGAATTGGGTCCCTCGGTCCGTGATGATGACAGCAGGTATTCCATGTAGTTTAATCACTTGTTGGAGGAAGACGGAGGCCACTTCTGCTGCCGTGGGTAACTTGGGGAGGGCAATGAAGTGCCCCATCTTGGTGAGATGGTCTACAATCACCAGGATGGTATTGTTGTTACAGCTGGGCGGCATTTCCACTATAAAATCCATGGATATGGTGTGCCAAGGAGCCGGGGGCGTGGGAATAGGTCTCAGAAGACCGCTGGGTCTTTGGTGAGATGCCTTGGCCTGGGTGCACACGGCACAGTCTGCCACATAGGTGGCGGTGTCTTGGTGTAATGTCTCCCACCAGAAATAGCGTGACACCGCTTGTTCTGTCTTTTGTCTTCCGACATGACCGGCTAAAACAGTGTCGTGGACCCAGTGTAAGGCTTGTTCTCGTAACGACTTACTGGGAACATACAGTTTATCGTCTTGAAATAGTAGATCATCCATGTCTTTTCTCAGATGAGGCTCTTTCTGGACCCAGGCGGCTCTATCCATAGCCATCACCTGTCTTTTTACTTCGGTAAGGAAGAGCTGGGTAGAGAGAGCAGCCGTGGACATCGTCGGGAATGACGCCTTGTGTAAAATGATAGGAGGCTCTTCTACAGTCTCAGGTACTGAAGGACCCTCGAGCACGGGTCTCGACAAGGCATCTGCCTTTCCATTTTGTGGTCCTGGTCGGTATTTAATGAGGAAATCGAAATCCGCGAAAAACAGGGACCATCGTAGCTGTCGAGGGGTTAAAGCCCTAGCACTCTTCAAAAACAATAGGTTTCTGTGATCCGTATAGATTTCAACGGTGTGCTTAGCCCCTAGCAGATAGTGTCTCCACTCCTCACAGGCGCGTTTTATGGCCAACAGCTCCTTATCAGTGGTGCTGTAATTGATTTCACAGCTTGACAATTTCTTCGAAAAGAAGGCAACGGGGTGAAGTTGCCCGGTGTCCGGATGTCTTTGAGACAGGATTCCTCCTAACGCGTAATAGGACGCGTCTGTTTCCAGTATGAAGGGCAGTTGGGCATCCGGATGTCTCAGAATCGGGGCCCTGGAAAAACATCTTTTTAGGTCTTGGAAGGCTTCTTCTGCTTCAGCTGTCCACTTGAAGGAAGCTCCTTTCTTCAGTAGATAGGTCATGGGTTGGATGCGGGTAGAGAAGTTCTGTATGAACCTTCTATAGAAGTTCGCAAACCCCAAGAAACTCTGTAAGGCCTTAACGCTAGAAGGGGAATTCCACTCTTGGATGGCCTGCGTTTTCTTTGTATCCATACACACCCCATTGGGCCCAATGACATAACCCAAGAATTCCACCTCCTGAGTGTGAAAGAAGCATTTTTCTAGTTTGGCATACAGTGAGGAATTCTGGAGCCTCTCCAATACCGCTGCTACGTGGCGCTTGTGCTCCTCTAATGAAGTTGAGTAGATGAGGATATCATCAATGTAGACTATACAGGATACATCTAAGAGGCCCCTCAATACCTCATCCATGAAGTATTGGAAGGCGGCAGGGGCATTACAAAGACCAAAGGGCATGACTTGGTACTCATATAGGCCAAACTTTGTTCTGAATGCCGTCTTCCATTCATCCCCCTGCCGCACTCTGACCAGATGATACGCTCCTCGGAGGTCCAGTTTCGTAAAGAATTTGGCTCCTTTTAATTGATCCAGAAGTACCGGAATGAGGGGAAGAGGATACCTGTTCTTCTTGGTAATCCTGTTTAGGGCTCTATAGTCTATACAGGCCCGCAATCCTCCTTCACGCTTCGGAATGAAAAATAAAGGAGATGACGCAGGGGAGGAGGAATGTCTGATAAATCCGTTGGCCAGTAACGAATTCAGATATTGCTGTAGATAGGTGGTTTCCGCTTCCGTTAGAGCGTAAATGCGGCTACACGGGATACTGGCCCCTGGTTCCAAGTCAATGACGCAATCATAGGCCCTGTGCGGAGGTAGTTTGTTGGCTTCTTGCTCATCGAACACGTCTTGATACTTGTGGTATTCTGGGGGTACTTGTGACGTACAGCCTATATTGGGGGAGCTACTTCCGCTAGCTAGGAATGCTGCAGGGTTGTCTTTCTTTGCCGGTCCTTCCTTTTGACGGAGAGTGCAGTGTTCTTTGCAATACGTTGAATTCAGAGATACTGTGCGTGCGGCCCATTGAATGAGAGGGTCATGGAGAGTTAACCAGGGCATCCCTAATATCAAGGTAAACTGAGGGGCATCGATCAAATCAAATTGAATGTCTTCACGATGATTCCCACCTATGGTCATCGCGAGAGTTTGTGTGTGATACTCCACTGGTCCAGAGGTTAACTCTGTGCCGTCCACGGCTTTTACCATCTCGGGGATAGACTTTTTTACAGTTCGAAACCCTGTTTCTTTTGCGTATGTCTGATCCATAAAGTTCCCGGTTGCACCGGAATCAAGTAAGGCGTGAACTGAGACCACTCCGACCTCCGTAGCTGCTAATTCCACGCATACATTCATGTGAGCTACTGCACTTTGGATAGTATTGGCAAGGGCAGGACAGACCTCTCTCTCTCCGGGCCTCAAACAAGGGGTCTGGTTCTTGTCTGAGCTGGCTAGTTTTCCGACGGTTCAAACAGGGTGTCTGTGGTGTTCACTTTTTGTGGGCTTTTTACGTCTTTGTAAGGGGCCCGGGTTCTGGCCTTGCATTCCTTTATGAAATGCCCGGATTTTCCACAATAAAGGCACAGACGTAGCTTCCGCCGTCTCTCCCTTTCTTCTTGATTTAGAGGGCCACGAATACCACTGATTTGCATGGGTTCTACCCCGTCCATAACCGGGGTAGCAGCGGTGCTAATAGGTCGAGGTCGCGGGGTAGTATAACGGGTTTCCAGGCGGGTTTTATCCCCTCGCCGTTCTTGTAAGCGATGATCTAATTGAACTGTGAGATCGATGAGTTCATCACATGAAGTGGGGAGATGCACCACCTGCGCGAGGACATCTTTCAATTCGCCTCGTAACCCCTGATAGTATAAGGATGTGCGCTTCTCCTGAGGCCAATCTGTTTCGGAAACCAGTCTATTAAACGAGGTAATGTAAGTCAATAGTTCTTGATTCCCCTGTTTCAGGGTGATTAGTTCTCGGTCTAGTGAGAGGGCATGGGCCTTCCGATCAAACAATTTGCGCATTTCCTCGCAGAAGGAGTCAAAATCTCTCAGAGCCGGGTCATTTCTTTCTATGAGCGGGAAGGACCAGCTGGCCGCGTCTCCTCCTAGATAGGACATTACAAAGGCGGTTTTGGTCTGGTCATCTGGAAATACAGCAGGTTTGCACATGAAATGGAGTTTGCACTGCCCCATGAAATTACCAAATTTCTTAGGGTCCCCAAAGAAACGTTCAGGGGGGGCTAAAGGCAAGTGTGCGGCCTGAATAACCTGGATGGTAGCCGGGCCTCCTGTACCCCCGTCTGTCTGTGAGGCATGTCCTGCATGGGAACTGCTAGTGTGAGGCGGAGGTAGGGTCCATTGCCTAATGTACTGCGCTCCTCTCTGCGTGCTGGGACCTGGGCGAGATAGCCCCGCAACCTCTCTTCGCATCGTGCTCATCTCACTACGCATTTCTAGCGCATCCCCCCTAAACGCATCTACTTCCATCCTGAGGGCGGTCATGGTCTCTAATACTGACGTGAGGACGGTGTTAGTGTCCATCGTTCGGGCTGTATAAATTCGTGGGCTTGACACTCTGTCGTGGTCAGGTATAACTGAGTGCCACTAACCTGACAGCCGGATACAGCAGGAACGATGCTAGGTAATCTCCTCCCCTCAGAAGTGACACCTGCGCGCAGCGTATATATATGCGGCACAGATAACACTCCTACCGGGGAAGGGAAAAAAGGGACAAAGGAAACAAAAAATAGATTTGTCGCCTGCACTGCGGACGCACTTGGCGGGAAGGATGAGGTCTTGCTTCAGCTCCTCCCTCTAGTCTCTGAAATGAGAGCACAACATACATTCAGCAAGTTCTACAATCAAGCGTTTCCCAACCTCCTCCCACCTCTTTAGACTATAGCTCACAATGTGTATTTGCAAGGAAGCAGGCGTAGAAACAGGCGAATTCTTAGGATCAATAATGCAGCACTAGACTTAGACAACAGTCTTGAATAAGGAAGTTGCAGGATACTTATCCAATCACGCCAAGCTCGGCAAGTCTGGCACCGACGTTGACTTTCTTCCAGCTGAAATCCAGCGCTATCATAAGCGCACCATGTGAAGAACAGTCCCTCCTGTACCAAGGTTAACAGCACTCTGGCAAAGGGGACGCTGACAACCAGGGGCTCTTGCGGGGGGAGAGCGCGACTCCGTGGCAGTGTCGCGTTGGGAGAGTCTCCGGCAGGGAAGTTCAATTCTCCCAGGGCATTGTCACCGGTATGCCAGTAAAGAATAAAGTGTGGGGACACAGGTTGGAGTTCACCCAACTTCCGTCTGAAGTTTGGGCGGTGGAGGTAGCGGAGTAATGACTGGTGCGGGGAGCATGCGCAGCGCTCTCCTACTGTTCGAAGAGCCTGCTGCGAGTCCCGCAGGGGAGAGAGTGTTTCTCTGCGTCCCGTCGGGTCAAGGGTGCGCGGAGGCCAACCGCCTTCCAGGGACAGTGTGGCGGAATCGGCAGGGTTCAGGTATCGCGGTTCTCCCGCGTGGCGGGAGAGTCTCTGTGGTGCGAAGCAGGTGCGGGTGTTAGCAGGCTTCCGTGCTGCGGTTCCTTCCTTGTTGGCTCGAGGTAAACAGCGTTACGTGAAGCGAAGCTTCACGGCATAGATTCGGAACTTGAGTGTCAAGCACCGCCTTGCGTGGGGGCGGGGCTTATATACTGACGGCTGTGGTTCCCAGTGCACTGTGGGAGTTGTAGTGTACCGGCCCCTCAGTCATACGCATTCACGCCCTTCCTGCTCTACGGCGCCCCCTCTGCTGGGCCATGACAGCGCCTGACCCAAGACCACCTCTCCTTCAGGAAGAAGCTCAAGACCTGGCTATTCGAGCAGTAGCGGCACTCCCCCCCCCTAGCGCCTTGAGACCCTCCGGGTAGGTAGCGCGCTATATAAATGTCTGTGATTGATTGATTGATTGACACAAAGGGGGAGTTTAGGGTTAACTAAGGTACCTCGGACTGGACCTTTCACTAATATTCTTCCTCTCTGCATAAAGTTCAACAACAGAGCATCTAGT
Organism: Triturus cristatus; assembly: GCF_964204655.1. NCBI lineage: Eukaryota > Metazoa > Chordata > Amphibia > Caudata > Salamandridae > Triturus > Triturus cristatus. The sequence goes on along the minus strand of NC_140582.1, from coordinate 1,009,552,978 downwards.
AGGACGACTCCAGGCAGACCAGACCCCCAGCAAACCGGATCCTCCTCCTGAGCTTGACCGAGATGGTAGTGTGATCATCTCTAGAAGAGAAGGTAGGGCTTAGCGGACGTGGATTCATATAGTCTCCCATAAGGTAAGGCTTGTATCTCAATTCTGACAGTTGAGTCCAACTGGCAGTCTGACATCGGTGGCTGCGACTCAGTGGCAGTTCGATGGTAGCAACTGCTTTTTTTAGGAAAAAGTTCTGCAAACATTTTTAAGTGTCCAGTCTTGGAATTCTGGAGGAAAAATAGTTCACTCTAACACCAACCAAGGGCCCAGGATATTTTGGACACCATTTGGGGTTAGGCCTCAATCTACCAGAAGCCACCAGCAGGGTCCAAGGCAAATCCAATTGGAACTGGTTAGCTGGCCTCAGCTGAGATTTGGAGCTCTTGCAGCTTTTGTGCTCCTGGAGCTGAACAGGATGCCAGCCAACTAACCCTTGGAGTCCACTCTTCTGCCCTGGGTACAAGGGGGGAGCAGGTGTAGCCCCTGGGAGTTCTCCCCCTGGGTTCAACAGCAGGTGCAGCACTTCTCCTGTCTTTCACAGGCCAAGAGGCGCTCTGAAGAAGGTACTCAGGTCCCACTTTTATACCCATTGCCGGCCTGCGGGTGGGAGAATTTCTTGGCCTCCCCTAACCCATGGGGTAAAGGTTCCCAGGGGTGCCACTGCTCCCCTTTGCAGGACTTACTGTATCTTTTACTGTAAACTATCACACAATGTCCTCTCTACCTAAAACCAATATGGCAGAACATTTCATCCCTTGCGCAGAGATCTGGGCATACCTCTGTTGTGTAACTAGGAAAATGAAAACAACTGTTCCTGCAAACCATCTATGAAACAGGTTTCCACCCCACTGGGATTGGTGTCACTCTGGCTCCTTGGTAGGGGCAGGCCTAGGTGGGGGTTACATCTGCCTGCGATAGGGGATTCCCCTTTGAACTATTAGATTGAATTTTAAATTACTATTAATTTGAGTCCTTAAATCTGAAGTTATGCATTATAAGGTGTGATAATGTAATCCTGTGCTATTCTATGGAAGAGCCAGAATTGCCACATTAAAAAATTACTTTGGAGATTTTTCACTGCCAAGGCATGTAACCACAATTGCACATGCCCTAATATTTATTTATTTCACTGCTTAAGCCATGGAATCCCAACACTAGGTCTTCCTCCACCCAACTCCAGGTGGAAGTCAACGGACAATGAGCATAGGAAGCCCATGCCATCTTGGATTATTGGCGCATCCAGGGAAAGCTCCATTACCTAGTAGATTGGAAAGGGTATGGCCCAGAGAATCGATGATGGGTGCCATGCTGCCCTGTAGGCATTTCAGGCTTGCCTTAGGGGTGACTTATAAATATTAAAAAGGAAGGTTTAGGCCAGGCACAAGGTTTATTTTGCCAGGTCAAAATTGTAGTTTTAAAACTGCACACTAAGGCTGCAAGGGCAGTCCTGAAGACATGCTTTGTATTGTCACTGTAGTGGTGGCACAATAGATGTGCAGCCCATCAGTAATTTTTATTTTGCAGGTACTGGGAACACTGAGTACTACAAGCTAGATACTTATAGGGAAGTTAAATGTGCCAATTAGGATTGTTAACCAATTCGGCAAACATTTAGGGGTCAGAGCACATGCACTTGGGCATGGTCAGCAGGGTCCCAGTGTACAGAGTCTAAAACCAATAGCATTAGTCCCAAAAAAAACCAATGGGGGTGATCATGCATTAAGAGGCCTTTTCTTCCATAATTATATTGATTGTCATTAATTCATGCTCCAGATTCCTATGGTTTTAGTCACAAAGAAATGCTGATGCTCGAGCGGTCATAAAAGCCTTGCAGTGCTTAGAAGCCATGGGTCAAGTTCATATCTTTCATTCAGAGAATAGTCCTGCGTTTGCCACAAAGGCATTCACTGATGTTGTGTCCCTTTGTGCAGAGAGGAATGGGTTAATAGAGTGTGCCCATGATACGATTAAACAAGCCTTGACCACTGTTGTGTTAAGTACAGGACTGAGTTGGCTACATAATCTGTATGGAGTCCAGAGAGAGCATTAATTCATTTGCCTAGAGGAGTATTAGGTAGTTGCACTCCATACAAGATGCTCTTCAGAGCACCTTCGTATAGTCCTAGGAAAGTGGCAGGCAAACAAACGTTTGACCTGGACCACTGTTTAAATGCTTTGCAGAGCGTCAAACAGATCAGAGACAAGGTATCTACATTGAAGTATTCTGATTCTGCCACCAGCGAAGAAAAGGTCTTTAAAGCTGCTGATAGGTCAATACACAAAGTTGGAGATCTAGTTCAAGAAACATCGCCAATAAACAAGTTTTGGGCCATCCTAGATACCACCTGTTCCAGTTCTTGGCATAGAAGGCATGTACACTCTAATTTTGCCTCCAAAGAAAATCAGAAAGGTGTCTATCAATCATGTTAAAAAGCATTATATTGGCGAATCTGTTCAGCAGACCACGTCCAACACCAAGAAGCCTTTGGACTAGAGCTTCACAACTTCTCCCTAATCTGAAGGAGCTACTCCAAGGAAAGTACAGTGATGAAGATAGTTTGACTTCCAAACCAGGGATTCTCGCGCCTGCTGTGTCTCCAGCTTTACACTAAGTGCCAGGTTCCATAGAGTTTTGGCAACTCCAACATTCTCAACTACAGTTGTGGTTTACTATGAACCCCGACTAAGCGGACATCAATTGAAATGATGTCCTTGAAAGAAATACCACTTTATGAAACGGACTCTGACTTTGAAATAGATGATTTGTCAACACAGTCCACAGTCACTCAATATCACCCAGTGCTTCTTGCCTTCTATTGGTTTCTTGACAGGTATCTAACATCACAGTGGTCATACTTCTGGATTTCTACAAGAGTGTTTTTCCTTTTAATGTGGATCATCATGCTGAAGAGTATGCTATTCTTTTGGCTCCGTGGATGGTAACTTTCATAGAACAAAAGGGTATTGCAGGCAGTGGGTTTGGTGTATAATGTCACCTCAATTGTTCGGTTCATCACATGAATCCAAACATCTAAGAATTCGATTTTAGTTCTGCTGATGTTAGGGCTGAATTTAAGATGATGGTCACACAAGTTATCCATGACAAGAATTCCATGAGTTGCTCTTCAAGACCTTTCCAAATAAAAAAGATATTATCCATAAATCGGTGCCAATGCGAAATGTTTTCAAAGAATGGAGCTACCTCATTATAGATGAATCTATTCTCAAAACAACCCATGTAGGTATTAGCTACATTAGGTGCACATGCTGCGCCCATGCTGATACCTTGGACCTGCTTGTATATGACTTTGTCAAATTGAAAAACAAAATCCTGTAACTCAATGGCCAGACATTCAAGAATGAATAAGTTGTCATAATGACCATCGTGTTTCTTGAAGAGCACTTTTGACTGCCTCCAACGTCCCACATTGGTTCAGGACTCAGGAGAGGGGCCTCTATCAACATACAGAGAATCCCCTCAGTAGCTACAAAAAAGGCGGAACCAATACTGGAGGGAGTAATCCAACTGGCCCACACTGATCCGATTACTATCTTCAACTTGTCTAAAAAATCTCTTGATGAACCCACCATGAATTTACTATCTCGAGGACTGTCCTTTGTACCTAGCACTTTTCTCAATCCGTTTGAACTAAATAGAAATATTCAATCTTTCTTTCGTAAAATTAGATTGAAAAAGTTATTTTCCGAGCATGACACTATGTTAAGCAATAACAAGACAGGTTTCCACCCCACCTTTATATTTACACCCACTTTGGACCAAGTGGGGCCGGAAGTAGGCATTTTTGAGAAAATAGTTTACTCTAAAATTCAAAACATGACCAAATTTGTCCCGAAACCCCCATTCAATCTCAACTATAATAAATATCAAGCTCTCAAAAAGTTATCTATGGACCACACTGTCACCATTAAACCCAGTGATAAGGGGGATGGGATCGTGGTCCTGGACAGTATTGAATACAAAGAACAAATACAACTAATGCATAATGTCCCCAAGCATTACTGTCACGTTACCATGTACCCTTCTCAAAAAATTAAAACAGAGATATTCGAAACTACCCAGAAGGACCTGGAGCGTGGTTCCATCTGTAAACAGGAATTTGAATACTTGAATAAATCCTTTTTCAGAATCCCAGTCCTGTATGGTGTTCCGAAAATACATAAAAACATTCTTAAACCCCCATTCTGGCCTATTGTGTCCACCATAGGCTCCCTTACGGAGCCCTTATCTAAATATGTGGATGTTTTCCTGTTACCGTTAGTTCTTGAATTACCTGCTTATATTAAGGACACTGGCCACCTCAGCAGTAAAACAGAGGGCATTCATTGTAATCCAACTCCAGAATTGCTGATCTCAATGGACATTGAGGCTTTATATGCGAACATTTCCCAATCTGGGGCGTTGGAGGCAGTAAAAAGTGCTCTTCAAGAACACGATGGTCATTATGACAACTTATTCATTCTTGAATGTCTGGCCATTGTGTTACAGGAATTTTGTATTTGAATTTGACAAAGTCATATACAAGCAGGTCCAAGGTATCAGCATGGGCGCAGAATGTGCACCTAATGTAGCTAATACCTGCATAGCTTGTTTTGAGAATAGATTAATCTATAATGAGGTAGCTCCATTCTTTGAAAACATTTCTCATTGGCACCGATTTATAGATGATATCTTTTTTATTTGGAAAGGTCCTGAAGAGCAACTCATGGAATTCTTGTCATCTTAAATTCAGCCCTAACATCAGCAGAACTAAAATCGAATTCTTAGATGTTTGGATTCAGGTGATGAACCAAACAATTGAGGTGGCATTATACACCAAACCCACTGCCCACAATACCCTTTTGTACTATGAAAGTTACCATCCACGGAGCCAAAAGAATAGCATACCCTTCAGCCAATTCTTGAGGCTCCGTAGAAATTGCACCAACATAATTGATTTTGAGTTTCATGCATCCCAGCTAAAAACTAAGCTTTTAAACAGAGGCTACCCGCACAGATTGGTAAAAGAATCTTACAAAAGGGCAAAATATAATGGATCAAACAAGAAAAAAGATGACTACAAATTGGTAGTGGTGACAACCCACTCCAACTGTAATGACAAACTACGCCAAATCATCAATTCTCAATGGCACATTCTGAACTCAGACAAAACAGTTGAGGCCCTCCAAAAACCGCTTTTTGCCTTTTGACGGAATAAAAACCTTAGAAATGCTTTGGTCACATCTTTCGTGACCCAAAGTAGCGGTTTGGTACAGAAAACCATAACAGGGTATAACCCTATATGTGGTACACACAGATGTGGCAATTTTCACGCGTATGATGCAGCTGTGGTTACCTCTGAACTTGTATGGGGAAAGAAAAAATACTTCCTAAAGGAGATGACGAATTGTCATACAACAAATGTGATATATCTTATCCTTTGCCCCTGTCATAGAGGCTATGTTGGCGAAACAAGTAGAGAGTTCAGAATACGTTTCAGTGAACATAAATCCTCTAGTCGCAACAAACGTTTGGGAGCACCATTTGTTGCCCATTGGCTTGAAAAGCAACACACTGTCCAAGAACTTAAACGGCTCATCTTGGAACGAGTTCATAGCCTGAAAGATGGCAATATGGATGCCCAGAGACTCAAGAGAGAAGACTTTTGGATTTTTACTCTGTAGACTGCTACTACTGGTCTCAATGAATCCCTTCCTTGGGAAAATGCCATAATTTAATCAGGTTAGGCTTCAGGATGAGTGAACAGCACTCTGGCAAAGGGGACGCTGACAACCAGGGGCTCTTGCGGGGGGAGAGCGCGACTCCGTGGCAGTGTCGCGTTGGGAGAGTCTCCGGCAGGGAAGTTCAATTCTCCCAGGGCATTGTCACCGGTATGCCAGTAAAGAATAAAGTGTGGGGACACAGGTTGGAGTTCACCCAACTTCCGTCTGAAGTTTGGGCGGTGGAGGTAGCGGAGTAATGACTGGTGCGGGGAGCATGCGCAGCGCTCTCCTACTGTTCGAAGAGCCTGCTGCGAGTCCCGCAGGGGAGAGAGTGTTTCTCTGCGTCCCGTCGGGTCAAGGGTGCGCGGAGGCCAACCGCCTTCCAGGGACAGTGTGGCGGAATCGGCAGGGTTCAGGTATCGCGGTTCTCCCGCGTGGCGGGAGAGTCTCTGTGGTGCGAAGCAGGTGCGGGTGTTAGCAGGCTTCCGTGCTGCGGTTCCTTCCTTGTTGGCTCGAGGTAAACAGCGTTACGTGAAGCGAAGCTTCACGGCATAGATTCGGAACTTGAGTGTCAAGCACCGCCTTGCGTGGGGGCGGGGCTTATATACTGACGGCTGTGGTTCCCAGTGCACTGTGGGAGTTGTAGTGTACCGGCCCCTCAGTCATACGCATTCACGCCCTTCCTGCTCTACGGCGCCCCCTCTGCTGGGCCATGACAGCGCCTGACCCAAGACCACCTCTCCTTCAGGAAGAAGCTCAAGACCTGGCTATTCGAGCAGTAGCGGCACTCCCCCCCCCTAGCGCCTTGAGACCCTCCGGGTAGGTAGCGCGCTATATAAATGTCTGTGATTGATTGATTGATTGACACAAAGGGGGAGTTTAGGGTTAACTAAGGTACCTCGGACTGGACCTTTCACTAATATTCTTCCTCTCTGCATAAAGTTCAACAACAGAGCATCTAGTAGGACGACTCCAGGCAGACCAGACCCCCAGCAAACCGGATCCTCCTCCTGAGCTTGACCGAGATGGTAGTGTGATCATCTCTAGAAGAGAAGGTAGGGCTTAGCGGACGTGGATTCATATAGTCTCCCATAAGGTAAGGCTTGTATCTCAATTCTGACAGTTGAGTCCAACTGGCAGTCTGACATCGGTGGCTGCGACTCAGTGGCAGTTCGATGGTAGCAACTGCTTTTTTTAGGAAAAAGTTCTGCAAACATTTTTAAGTGTCCAGTCTTGGAATTCTGGAGGAAAAATAGTTCACTCTAACACCAACCAAGGGCCCAGGATATTTTGGACACCATTTGGGGTTAGGCCTCAATCTACCAGAAGCCACCAGCAGGGTCCAAGGCAAATCCAATTGGAACTGGTTAGCTGGCCTCAGCTGAGATTTGGAGCTCTTGCAGCTTTTGTGCTCCTGGAGCTGAACAGGATGCCAGCCAACTAACCCTTGGAGTCCACTCTTCTGCCCTGGGTACAAGGGGGGAGCAGGTGTAGCCCCTGGGAGTTCTCCCCCTGGGTTCAACAGCAGGTGCAGCACTTCTCCTGTCTTTCACAGGCCAAGAGGCGCTCTGAAGAAGGTACTCAGGTCCCACTTTTATACCCATTGCCGGCCTGCGGGTGGGAGAATTTCTTGGCCTCCCCTAACCCATGGGGTAAAGGTTCCCAGGGGTGCCACTGCTCCCCTTTGCAGGACTTACTGTATCTTTTACTGTAAACTATCACACAATGTCCTCTCTACCTAAAACCAATATGGCAGAACATTTCATCCCTTGCGCAGAGATCTGGGCATACCTCTGTTGTGTAACTAGGAAAATGAAAACAACTGTTCCTGCAAACCATCTATGAAACAGGTTTCCACCCCACTGGGATTGGTGTCACTCTGGCTCCTTGGTAGGGGCAGGCCTAGGTGGGGGTTACATCTGCCTGCGATAGGGGATTCCCCTTTGAACTATTAGATTGAATTTTAAATTACTATTAATTTGAGTCCTTAAATCTGAAGTTATGCATTATAAGGTGTGATAATGTAATCCTGTGCTATTCTATGGAAGAGCCAGAATTGCCACATTAAAAAATTACTTTGGAGATTTTTCACTGCCAAGGCATGTAACCACAATTGCACATGCCCTAATATTTATTTATTTCACTGCTTAAGCCATGGAATCCCAACACTAGGTCTTCCTCCACCCAACTCCAGGTGGAAGTCAACGGACAATGAGCATAGGAAGCCCATGCCATCTTGGATTATTGGCGCATCCAGGGAAAGCTCCATTACCTAGTAGATTGGAAAGGGTATGGCCCAGAGAATCGATGATGGGTGCCATGCTGCCCTGTAGGCATTTCAGGCTTGCCTTAGGGGTGACTTATAAATATTAAAAAGGAAGGTTTAGGCCAGGCACAAGGTTTATTTTGCCAGGTCAAAATTGTAGTTTTAAAACTGCACACTAAGGCTGCAAGGGCAGTCCTGAAGACATGCTTTGTATTGTCACTGTAGTGGTGGCACAATAGATGTGCAGCCCATCAGTAATTTTTATTTTGCAGGTACTGGGAACACTGAGTACTACAAGCTAGATACTTATAGGGAAGTTAAATGTGCCAATTAGGATTGTTAACCAATTCGGCAAACATTTAGGGGTCAGAGCACATGCACTTGGGCATGGTCAGCAGGGTCCCAGTGTACAGAGTCTAAAACCAATAGCATTAGTCCCAAAAAAAACCAATGGGGGTGATCATGCATTAAGAGGCCTTTTCTTCCATAATTATATTGATTGTCATTAATTCATGCTCCAGATTCCTATGGTTTTAGTCACAAAGAAATGCTGATGCTCGAGCGGTCATAAAAGCCTTGCAGTGCTTAGAAGCCATGGGTCAAGTTCATATCTTTCATTCAGAGAATAGTCCTGCGTTTGCCACAAAGGCATTCACTGATGTTGTGTCCCTTTGTGCAGAGAGGAATGGGTTAATAGAGTGTGCCCATGATACGATTAAACAAGCCTTGACCACTGTTGTGTTAAGTACAGGACTGAGTTGGCTACATAATCTGTATGGAGTCCAGAGAGAGCATTAATTCATTTGCCTAGAGGAGTATTAGGTAGTTGCACTCCATACAAGATGCTCTTCAGAGCACCTTCGTATAGTCCTAGGAAAGTGGCAGGCAAACAAACGTTTGACCTGGACCACTGTTTAAATGCTTTGCAGAGCGTCAAACAGATCAGAGACAAGGTATCTACATTGAAGTATTCTGATTCTGCCACTAGCGAAGAAAAGGTCTTTAAAGCTGCTGATAGGTCAATACACAAAGTTGGAGATCTAGTTCAAGAAACATCGCCAATAAACAAGTTTTGGGCCATCCTAGATACCACCTGTTCCAGTTCTTGGCATAGAAGGCATGTACACTCTAATTTTGCCTCCAAAGAAAATCAGAAAGGTGTCTATCAATCATGTTAAAAAGCATTATATTGGCGAATCTGTTCAGCAGACCACGTCCAACACCAAGAAGCCTTTGGACTAGAGCTTCACAACTTCTCCCTAATCTGAAGGAGCTACTCCAAGGAAAGTACAGTGATGAAGATAGTTTGACTTCCAAACCAGGGATTCTCGCGCCTGCTGTGTCTCCAGCTTTACACTAAGTGCCAGGTTCCATAGAGTTTTGGCAACTCCAACATTCTCAACTACAGTTGTGGTTTACTATGAACCCCGACTAAGCGGACATCAATTGAAATGATGTCCTTGAAAGAAATACCACTTTATGAAACGGACTCTGACTTTGAAATAGATGATTTGTCAACACAGTCCACAGTCACTCAATATCACCCAGTGCTTCTTGCCTTCTATTGGTTTCTTGACAGGTATCTAACATCACAGTGGTCATACTTCTGGATTTCTACAAGAGTGTTTTTCCTTTTAATGTGGATCATCATGCTGAAGAGTATGCTATTCTTTTGGCTCCGTGGATGGTAACTTTCATAGAACAAAAGGGTATTGCAGGCAGTGGGTTTGGTGTATAATGTCACCTCAATTGTTCGGTTCATCACATGAATCCAAACATCTAAGAATTCGATTTTAGTTCTGCTGATGTTAGGGCTGAATTTAAGATGATGGTCACACAAGTTATCCATGACAAGAATTCCATGAGTTGCTCTTCAAGACCTTTCCAAATAAAAAAGATATTATCCATAAATCGGTGCCAATGCGAAATGTTTTCAAAGAATGGAGCTACCTCATTATAGATGAATCTATTCTCAAAACAACCCATGTAGGTATTAGCTACATTAGGTGCACATGCTGCGCCCATGCTGATACCTTGGACCTGCTTGTATATGACTTTGTCAAATTGAAAAACAAAATCCTGTAACTCAATGGCCAGACATTCAAGAATGAATAAGTTGTCATAATGACCATCGTGTTTCTTGAAGAGCACTTTTGACTGCCTCCAACGTCCCACATTGGTTCAGGACTCAGGAGAGGGGCCTCTATCAACATACAGAGAATCCCCTCAGTAGCTACAAAAAAGGCGGAACCAATACTGGAGGGAGTAATCCAACTGGCCCACACTGATCCGATTACTATCTTCAACTTGTCTAAAAAATCTCTTGATGAACCCACCATGAATTTACTATCTCGAGGACTGTCCTTTGTACCTAGCACTTTTCTCAATCCGTTTGAACTAAATAGAAATATTCAATCTTTCTTTCGTAAAATTAGATTGAAAAAGTTATTTTCCGAGCATGACACTATGTTAAGCAATAACAAGACAGGTTTCCACCCCACCTTTATATTTACACCCACTTTGGACCAAGTGGGGCCGGAAGTAGGCATTTTTGAGAAAATAGTTTACTCTAAAATTCAAAACATGACCAAATTTGTCCCGAAACCCCCATTCAATCTCAACTATAATAAATATCAAGCTCTCAAAAAGTTATCTATGGACCACACTGTCACCATTAAACCCAGTGATAAGGGGGATGGGATCGTGGTCCTGGACAGTATTGAATACAAAGAACAAATACAACTAATGCATAATGTCCCCAAGCATTACTGTCACGTTACCATGTACCCTTCTCAAAAAATTAAAACAGAGATATTCGAAACTACCCAGAAGGACCTGGAGCGTGGTTCCATCTGTAAACAGGAATTTGAATACTTGAATAAATCCTTTTTCAGAATCCCAGTCCTGTATGGTGTTCCGAAAATACATAAAAACATTCTTAAACCCCCATTCTGGCCTATTGTGTCCACCATAGGCTCCCTTACGAAGCCCTTATCTAAATATGTGGATGTTTTCCTGTTACCGTTAGTTCTTGAATTACCTGCTTATATTAAGGACACTGGCCACCTCAGCAGTAAAACAGAGGGCATTCATTGTAATCCAACTCCAGAATTGCTGATCTCAATGGACATTGAGGCTTTATATACGAACATTTCCCAATCTGGGGCGTTGGAGGCAGTAAAAAGTGCTCTTCAAGAACACGATGGTCATTATGACAACTTATTCATTCTTGAATGTCTGGCCATTGTGTTACAGGAATTTTGTATTTGAATTTGACAAAGTCATATACAAGCAGGTCCAAGGTATCAGCATGGGCGCAGAATGTGCACCTAATGTAGCTAATACCTGCATAGCTTGTTTTGAGAATAGATTAATCTATAATGAGGTAGCTCCATTCTTTGAAAACATTTCTCATTGGCACCGATTTATAGATGATATCTTTTTTATTTGGAAAGGTCCTGAAGAGCAACTCATGGAATTCTTGTCATCTTAAATTCAGCCCTAACATCAGCAGAACTAAAATCGAATTCTTAGATGTTTGGATTCAGGTGATGAACCAAACAATTGAGGTGGCATTATACACCAAACCCACTGCCCACAATACCCTTTTGTACTATGAAAGTTACCATCCACGGAGCCAAAAGAATAGCATACCCTTCAGCCAATTCTTGAGGCTCCGTAGAAATTGCACCAACATAATTGATTTTGAATTTCATGCATCCCAGCTAAAAACTAAGCTTTTAAACAGAGGCTACCCGCACAGATTGGTAAAAGAATCTTACAAAAGGGCAAAATATAATGGATCAAACAAGAAAAAAGATGACTACAAATTGGTAGTGGTGACAACCCACTCCAACTGTAATGACAAACTACGCCAAATCATCAATTCTCAATGGCACATTCTGAACTCAGACAAAACAGTTGAGGCCCTCCAAAAACCGCTTTTTGCCTTTTGACGGAATAAAAACCTTAGAAATGCTTTGGTCACATCTTTCGTGACCCAAAGTAGCGGTTTGGTACAGAAAACCATAACAGGGTATAACCCTATATGTGGTACACACAGATGTGGCAATTTTCACGCGTATGATGCAGCTGTGGTTACCTCTGAACTTGTATGGGGAAAGAAAAAATACTTCCTAAAGGAGATGACGAATTGTCATACAACAAATGTGATATATCTTATCCTTTGCCCCTGTCATAGAGGCTATGTTGGCGAAACAAGTAGAGAGTTCAGAATACGTTTCAGTGAACATAAATCCTCTAGTCGCAACAAACGTTTGGGAGCACCATTTGTTGCCCATTGGCTTGAAAAGCAACACACTGTCCAAGAACTTAAACGGCTCATCTTGGAACGAGTTCATAGCCTGAAAGATGGCAATATGGATGCCCAGAGACTCAAGAGAGAAGACTTTTGGATTTTTACTCTGTAGACTGCTACTACTGGTCTCAATGAATCCCTTCCTTGGGAAAATGCCATAATTTAATCAGGTTAGGCTTCAGGATGAGTGTTTATTGGTCCTCCGATGGCATTTCATTTTTTTCAATACCAAATAATTCTATGACTTGCTTCCTGTGCGGTACCATTGGTCGCATTAGGTTATTGCAATTGACGTCCCCTCTTTACTCTTTTTTCATTTCTTCATTTTTTGTCTGTATTTATTTATTCCCCAGTTTCGACAATTGTGTGCCCATTGTTCACATATAGGTCTATTCTTCATTCCACTAGTGTTCCTATATTGAATAGGGCCCGTAGGTAGACTTTTTATTTATTTTTTCTTATCTCTTTTTTGTATTCGCTGATTACGTGAATAATCCATCATGGCGTACACTTCTTTCCTCTGGAATCTTCATTCCAGCATCCTAGCTTCTGAGAAGTTGTTATTTGTATTATCCGTAGTGTTTTCAAATTATACCTAATTTGTTATTAATAGAAGGTGCCCGTGTGTTGGAGCCCTCATTCACGGTCTATTCTATTTGTTTCATTTTACGTACATATTTCTCCGATTTTGGCATAATTACACGAAATTCAATATGGCCGACAGCTTTGCTCCACTTAAACACTGTGGTAACATTCTAGCTTTTCCCGGTTGCTTCAGGTGCTCCTCACTTTCCTTGTTTCACTCCCGGGAACTTCAGTATATACAGATCCTTTTCCTTCTACTCCTAGTCACAGGCAGGATTTGTGGGGGAACAGACTGACGGCCCGTTTTATTTGCACTGGATGTAAGTACTCTACCCCATGGCTGTTTAGATTGAATTCTTCATTTTCATACTTTGTTCTCAACCTACCTCGTGTTGGTCATTTTCTTATTCATTATTCTTTATCAGCCCATGGGACCTCATTTCTTAATTACACCTGGAATATCTCAACAGTGAGTTTCTGGGGAGGACCCGACCGAGTAATCTACTGTAGGTATACTTAGACAGCCGGCCACTTAGTTTTCTTTTAGACTGCCTCATCATCCATTTATGTTATATTTTTTATATATTTTTTTTACGTAGATCTCCGGACCAAAGTTGCAATATGGAGATCTTTTAATCTCAGCACATTCAGCTAAAACAGGATGTTTAAGTGATTTCTATCCCTTTTTCATCGATAGTGAGTCTTGTCTGTTTTCTATCTTTTCATTCATTTTCCCTTCTTTTTGAGGGTACTCATTATCATTGGTTATACATTTTTTGTGTAGATATTTATTCCTGACTGGACCTACTCTCTTCTCCCCCTACGTGTTCTTAAAGTGGTCCTGCTGTAAGGCTCTTTCAAGATAGTCTTTCTAAGTTTATGTCCAGCCTCCACTATCGCCCAGGTTTCTCATTAATTTCTATGTCTTTAGGTATTTTATTTCCTGGTGCGGAAATATTTAATTTGCTCCTGAATCAACACACCGCATTCACCTCATGCTCTCCGTTTTTCACCTCTGCATAGGTTTGTTCTTTTAAAATACCATACTTATTACTATGTCTACACCTTTACCTAATTCTTGCCCTTACATCTTGGGTTTTCAGGGCTTTTCTACTATGCTTTATCTGGTCTGTTCTTTGGACTATCTTTCATCGCTCCTTGCATGGTGGTCCACATTCATCTATTGGCGATGGTTTCCCCTCACGATCATTTCTGAGTTTCTTGCTCCTGTTGACTATTTTAGCTCTTTTTAGATATACGTTCATGATTCATTGTTTATTTGTCCCCACAGACGGTTTTTAGAGCCCTGTTTATTCACAATGTGTACTATAAATGTGGATGGTTGTGGTATGCCCACCAACTAGCTTGAGGAAGTCTGCGCCCTGATGAAGGAAGTCTCAAGTAGTGGTATATCCGAAACGTGTGTTGACGCTTTTCATCTTCGTTGTTGTGTTTGTTACATGTGATGCACATTTAATGTATTTTTTGAATTATGCTATTTGTTTGTCACGTATATTTTTTTTTCTTTATGATGTATTGATTTTCACATTGTCTTTTTCTATATGTAGTTGAGTTGGTTATTTGTATAGTTTTGACAGTGTTTGTTCTCTTTATCTCGGGGCTCTCATGTTCCTGTTTTGTGATTATTTGCCTAATGTATATATATATCTATATATATATATTTTGAAAAAGAGATCTATGAAATATCTAGAACATACTAGAATGCTTATAGAGATGATGTACCTATGCCTCACGAATAACATTTTCATGTTTAATGGTACCATATATAAACAAATACTTGGTACGGCAATGGGAACATGTTTTGCTCCATCTTTTGCAAATCTTTTTCTAGGAAAATGGGAGGAAGATATCAGAAATGATGAAAGCCTCTTTTTCATCTTTTGGCAAAGTCAAGATTTGGCTTCGCCATATAGATGATTTATTTGTGATTTTGACTGACACTGAGGAATTAGCAGAAAGATTCATTGAGAAACTCAATATTAACAACTATAACATTACACTCACAAGTAACACGAGTAGAGTCTCTATTGAATTTCTTGACCTCCTAGTTACACCCCAGGACAATACTCTTCAAACCAGTCTCTTTAGAAAAACCACGGCGGGTAATACTCTTCTTCACGCTCGCAGCAACCACCCAGATACCCTTAAGTGGAGTATCCCCTTTGGGGAACTGCTGAGAGCGAGAAGAAATTGTAGTACCACCGCAGCCTTCAAATCACAGCAGGAAGTCATGGCTAAGAGATTCTTGGATAGAGACTATCCTAAGCGGGTTTTAAAAAGAGCCATCGATAGAGTCAATCAAATTGACCGTAACCAGACTCTTAGTACTAAAGAGGAGACTGAGAATACCCCTAATATGGATGAAACTAACAGGGTTATTCTCACCTATAACGGAAATTCAGGGCAAATACACAAGATATTCGCAGACAAATGGGAAGTTTTGACAAGTTACTCCATCGTGGGCCCTACTTTCCACCGTAGTCCAAAAATAACATACCGTAAAGGGCGCAGCCTCAGAGATATTCTTGTCCACAACGACATAACACCAATGGCCAATACCAGTGAACACAATCTTAAAGGCTTCTTTCCATGCGGGCATTGTAAAGCTTGCCGCAATAGCTACATGATTAAGTCTTTTAACATCCCGGGTCAAAAATTGCCCAGGAATATAAATCAATTCTTAACATGCAGTACTACTTACTGCATATATGTGTTGGTATGCCCATGTGAGTTATGGTATGTGGGGAGCACTACTTTTATGGCGAAAAAAAGAGTATTGGAACATCTACGCGCCATAAATAAAAAAGATAGTCATTATCCCATTGCCAGACATTTCGAGCTATTCCATCTGGCCAACAGTTCGCAATTGCGATATTTTGTGTTGGAACAAGTTCACAGTGGTCCCAGGGGAGGTAATAGAACTTTACAAATTCGTAAACGAGAATCCAAATGGATAATTGAATTAGAAACGAAATACCCCACAGGCCACAATTTAGATGAGGAACTGAATACACACTTACATTTTGATTGATGTATTATCAATTTCTGTAATTCCTTTTCATCTGTACTATTCATCTGTACCATTTAGTTATCTGTAACACGCTGATTCTGTTTCTGTTTAAGATGTAATATTTTTAACCCATTCGTTTTCACTATGTATTTTAATAGTGGACCTAATATTCATTTTAACATGAATATTTTTTGTTTTTGTATACAGGAAGAGAGGAGGGGTCGTACCGTCAGCGGACTGTCTCCTCCGTTCCGGCTTCCCTAAACCTTTCTTCCATGGTTTGTGGTTCTTCCTCAGAAAAGAAAATCTAGTTATTTCTTTATTCCTTTTGGGCACTTCTCTGGTTTTTATAAGCTTACTGATTTTGAAAGTTTTTGGTGAATAGCGATGTTAGTATATTAGGAGCATTTGGATTTGAGTATTGGGTTGCATAATATTATACCACTAAGGTTTAAGTATGTTTGCAAATGTACGTGTAGCATATCTATGTGATCATGTAGAAAACATTGTTTTTCCATGCAATGACATATTGGTGTTCATACGTATATGGCATGTAGTTTTTATTATATTGGCCCACTTGGAGATAGCATAACAATTACAGTACATTTTAGCCCAAACATACCAATATGAGTTTTTTCAGCCAAGAAACAGTGTAATACTGCGCAATTGCATTCTCTATTTAGGCCTCAAATGGCTGATCTTTATTGTTAATTTTCCAATCCTTTCCGTTTGATGTACTAGACAGCTTAAAATTGTTCTATATTTGTTTCAAATATTGGAAATTAACATGTATTTAACTAACTATGCATACGAACGTTGCACTGATCGAATTGTATCTATTGAGATGACATTAATTCCTTTTTTGAGGTACGCGTACATCTAAGTTAATATAACCAAAGTATATTCAAATATGGCTGCCATGATGATCGCTATTCATTTGTCAAACATCAAGTCCGTCATCACTTTTTACGTCTATGTAATGCTTCCTCACCTTGTAGTATACTGTGTTATCAAGACAGCTTGCTGTCGAAACGCGTAACCTACAGGATTATACTTTTGTGGTTAATTTCCGAGTGCGGGTTGTTCTTTGAAGAAGACGTTTGTGTGCTATATATATATATATATGAATGTTGTTGTTTATTATTTGTCCACACCAATGTACTAAAAAATATTTATATATAAAAATTAATGAATTTTGATAATATGATGAATCTGTGGGTGACACTTTTATATTTGGAGTTATTACCCATTCATATACATTGTAGTGGGGGTCTTCCCTTGTGTTCTTTAAGGTATACCTTCCTGCACAAAACCAATCATCCCTGCAACGCAGGCACCCTTGAACCATGGTGCAAGGGTGCCTGCGTTGGCACATGGCAGCCCATTCTGCGCCTGTGCAGGGAAAGCACAGGGAGGCTTCGTATTGCTGTAAACATTATATATCCCTGTGCTTTCAAAATTACAGAGCTCAGCGGAGCAAGATCGGTTGCAGCGCTGTGGTGCGTCATTTCCTTGCAAACGAGCCCTCTGATTTGGCACATATAAATATTGGAGCAGGCTAATATGGGGAAAAAAATAAAACATGCTATTTTAAGAACAATGTTATTGGTCTGGGACATTTACACAAATTATAAACTTTGGTAAGGAGCTCCCTACTTGCCAAAAGGTAAATTCAGGAAAAGTATCCAAGCCCTCCTTTACAACCTTCACCTGCCATTGGAATCCCATTTGAAAGAATAGGGATTGATATTATATGGCCATTGGTAGCATGAAGGCAAGAATACATGTATATTTTAGTCAAGATTTATTTTGATTAAGGCTCCCCAGTTTCCTGTTTTTACTGATTTTTACAGATGAATACAGACAGAAAACAATGTGTTTCCTGTCTGTATTTGTTTTTAAATGCAGGAATATACAGAAAATGTTGCTTCTTGTAAGGGGCTCTTCACGCTGTCCTTTATGAATTCCAGCCCTAACAGCTGAACACATGGACAGCTTGGGGAGGTGAAAAATGGGATGAGAAGTCCTTAAATACAGGCATAGTTTAATATATATTTGTATATAAGGATAATATTTACCTGTGGGTGTAGTGTTTTGTTATTTTTGGCTCTCTAATTTGCTAAAACGCGATAGGCATCAAAGTATGAGTGCAAATTTATCAGTTAAATAAATGTGTAAATGTATTATTTTATGACTTAATTTACTCTCAAAACGCAAAATAAATATGGATAAACACCTATAAGATGGGTAAAAAATAAGTATGAATACAGACGGAAATGGTAAAAAAATAAATACCATAAAACTGGGAGCCCTAATTTTGATTATGCATCCCACTATCAGAATGCTATACCTTTGAGGAGCATTACTACTTAAAAAGTAGGCAGTGTCATAATTTACTTTTCTCATGAGTCGTATTCCACATCTGGGTGAGTTAGACCTAAAATAGGCTGGGTGTCATCCGAATATATGTAAAACCGCATCCCTCTTGTTAAAATTATGAGCCCATACACGCACATGCACAGAGCCGTGTTGGAATAATTTTTATTTTGAATGAAGGAAGACTTAAAAAATGACAAAGCAAAATGTTTAGATGGTCGCCTTATGTGCACACACATATACAGTGACCATCTTGTTTTGTTCTTTTATAACAAAAGAAACATCATTCGAAGATAACCACCATGTATGTATACACGTGTGGTGGTGGCTTTCTGTTTAGGTTTTGTTTTTAGAATAGTTTTTTACTGATGACTTCTGTTAATGCATGTGCAATTACTGTGACCATCCTGATTATCCTTTATTTATTTAGCTTTGCAAAATAACGTTTCAAAGGGAGCCACCAGACGTGTGCACACATTAAAAGCCATTTTTTAAATACATTTTCTTAAAAGAAAAAACATTCTAAGATGACTGCAGCACATACAGCCACATCGGTGGCCATCTTAAAATGTTTTAACATGCATTTACATTGACTGCCCACTGATACAGCTGCAATGAGAGCTTGGGAAGACTGAAGGTACAAGCAGGTCCTGGTGGTAGGGGTGAATACATTATAAAAAGAATGCAAAGCCCATAGAAGGCTGGAGCAGGAAGAGACACACAGAGACTCAAAAAGGCAGAGAAAAGAGTCCTTCTTACACTACAATGCACTGTTATGACATTATCAGTGGAAGGATACAACTCATCCAATCAAATGCTCCTTGTGCTTGGCAAACACAAGAATAGGAAGACAAGCCATCAAACCAGGAGCAAGGAAAAGAGATCATAAGTAAGCCTTAATTGATGGCAACATAAAGTCTCCCTTAGATGCATGCAATAGGTCTGTTTGCCAAACAGGCACCTGAAGCTATCTGTGGGCAAGGTCTAAAATGAATAAATAATGGTGGAAAAATTCTGCTCCGTCTGCTTCGAACAGCTCACATGAGTGACTTCAACACAGCAAATAAATTATTGACGTCATGTATGAAAAACAAAAACATACGCTTGTATTTGTACAGTACATTATTATATATTTTTTAACTGAAACCACACGTGGTGGTAAAAGGATACGAATTTGGCTAGGCTATTATTTGTGGGGGGAAATGTGAAATCTAAGCTCCAAATGTCACAAATCTCAAAAAAGACCTGAGCACCACAAGGGAAAATCCTTAATAGCTAAGTGGTTAAGGCGACTTAGGCAAGATGTCAACCGAACAAAGGCTCTCGAAGCTTTCACTGTATGCAAAAGGGTCACTTTAAGTTCGTGTATCTCGCATCGCGGCACATGCGTCTGCTAGCTTGTTTTTTCTGTGCTTTTCCAAACATCTCGGCTGTGTTTTACAGTGCCTCGGTTTGAAGCTACCTCGTGCACTCAGCTGTAAGCGAGGACAGTTCGGGAATGTAAGGGTGGGTATTTTCATTTTACTTCTTAAAACCGAGCCACAGAGTATCACAGTGCAGGAGTTGAATCGATGAATGATTGATTTCTTGGGAAACAAGGAGGCCCCATGCATGGCTTCCCTAATCACAGCCCGGCATGTCGAGATGATCACCTCTAATTCAGAGAGACAGGAGATTAGGGGTTAAAAATAGCAGCGAACCCAGCAGCTTGGAGAGCGAAGACCCATACGGTGGTGATCCATGTTTACATTGCATCAATACGACTTCTGTCCTATTGTCGCCCCATTCTGCTATTTCCGGTGAGCCTGGGCAGCTCCCTGTTTTTGATAAGAACATTCTCTTAGTTTTCTGCAATACAGTTTCTGATAATCCGTCGAAGAAGGTGCTTAAAAAGTCTGAAAGTTTCATTTTCAATTGGAAATATGTGAATCAAGTTCTATATATTTTAGCATTTGTAGTAAAACCCATCGAAATACAAACTGGACGAGCCTTGAATTTTACCAGATTGGCTATGCAAGAAAGCTTAATCAAGACGTTGGCTTAGTTTATTTATAATTTTGTTAAATAGTTCATATTATCAGCATTATAAAATAATTGTTCTGTTCGTTTCAATGCAGCCAACAGTAAATGTGGTGCCACACTGCTTATACTCTCCATTGCTAATCACAGTATCTAACATATACAGAAAACCAGCAGGTTTGAACGTTGTCTACTCCTGCATAAGAGAAATAACCAGCACTTACAGACATACATGATCATGCACAGCCACATCTCTCACATGAAAACATGCACACACAGAAACACATCTCCAACCGTCCAGATAGGCACAAACAGACATCAATGCGCACAGGAGAGACGTTTTAAGGAATGGGAAAAGTGGGCAACTGCCCAGGGCCCCCACCTTCCCATCAAGCCCCCTGGTAAAATGATTTAATTTTGTCTATTTTTCTATAAGAATTTCTCTCTGCATACCTCTATCTCTGACTCTGTCTGTTTTTTACCCAGTGCGATTTTAAGGATTTTGGGGCCCAATTATATTTGTAATTTAGCATCGGTTGCCACTGTGCAGGCTTGTCTTAGTAGAAAATATGCAATAAAGTTGAAACTTGTTCCAATAAAGGGGTCGGAAAACATGTCTGGCCCAGTGCCCCGGAAATACTTATGAGGACAGTGGTGCACAGACCAGTATATAGGCACCCATAGATATATTGACTACAAATAAGGAGGCATCGATGCACACAGAGACAAAACAAATAAAGGCCTATATGTAGGTTCAGACAACATATTCAAAGATCACACAAGTTGATGGATAGATGCATGGGGTGTGGATGAATCTGTGAATTAATGAGTGTGTGGGTGCATGTGTGGGGTACATACATGGATGCAGAGATGAGTCAACATGAGTGTGAAATAAGAATGTATGATGTTACAACACATGCCTTTACAATGCAGTTTTTACATCGCAACATCCTTTACAACGCATACATTTACTTTTCATACCATTACAACGAAGTTTTTAAAACTACATTTACAACGCATTCCATTACATCGCATCATACCTTTACAACGCATACCATTACAATGCATAGCATTACATTGCATTTAAGGTAAGTGTTAGATAGTGTAGGGGTAAAAATTACTATTCTAACTCCAGTGGGTGCAACAGTAGGGTAAGTGTTGGATAGTGTCGGTGTACTATGCGTTGTAATGGTACGCGTTGTAATGACATGCGATGTAATGCCTATGTTGTAGTGACTACGTTGTAGTGACATGCATTGTAGTGTCATGTGTTGTAGTGACATGCAATGTAATGGCTGCGTTGTAGTGACATGCGCTGTAAAGGATTTTGCGATGTAATGACTGCATTGTAAATGTAGTGCGATGTAATGACTGCGTTGTAAAGGTTGTTTCCCGTGAAATAAGCGGCCCGCGTACTTATTACATAAATTTCGTAGGACACGTAACACCAAGGTTACATCTAGATTTTTAGATCTGGGCATAATAACAGCCAAACGGCTTATCACCAAACGTTGGAAGGCGCCTGATCCCCCACATTTCCAAGCCGGGAGGCACTCCACACTCGCATGGGCTAGGGCAGAAGGCATAACAATCCGCCGTGAAGAAACCATAGGCCTTAGAAAAATACCAATCACCACACACTGGGAAGCGATACTTTCAGCGCATCAGCAACATGCACACCAGCTATTCCAACTAGCATCGACACCTGACCCGGGTGAGCAGCACCGTGCATGTGCAGAGAGACCCTGAGACATCTGGAACCACCACCACTGCACTAGACACTATACACTGATACCCCAGTAATATATATATTGATGGGGGGAATTTGGTCCAAGTAAAGGAAACTGGCATAACAGGCAACGAACTCATAAATTCACGCTGGCAATGCGAGGCGCTCCAACTCAGCTCTAAGTTTACCAACCCTCTTCCCCTGTTATTAAACGCGCAGCTCGACATGGTTCCCCAGGTAGCTCGGGCTCCTAGTGCTGCCCTCTAAAAGCAATGTTTGTGTAAATTATCTAGATAGACAGGGCGCTAAACAATGACGCAGGGCTAATACGATCTACTTGAAGCTGCTGCGTCTACATGTCCACTGAACACAAGATTATAATTATCTTGTTGCCAGAATGTATCTACTGCATGGAATCTAAGGACTATGTATGCATTTTATGTAATGCCGATTGCTGCTGTTACTGTTGCACTAAAACAAAACCAATAAAAAGAGATTTAAAAAAAAAAAAATGAGTGTGAAATAAGCGGCTGTATTCGTGTGGGGCGCAATATCTAGATAAAAGTCCAAGTACCTGTGTGTAGGTGGACAGATGGATTAATCGTGCATTCATGGAGCCTTGGATGCATGTATAGATGAATGGATTGGTTGGTGCTTTAATGTCCTGTGTAAGCCAGTGTCACAGAAGCAAGGCCCCATCGGCGGATTGGTGTGAGCAACGTGCACTATTCTTTCATAATAAAATCCTAGAAGTACAAAATAGCCTTCCCACAGCTTTAAACTTGGATACGGACGTTGGTAGTTCAGCTCAAGATGCTACTCTTACTTCCTGTGGCCTTTCCGAGTTCAGAACCACTTCTCTGGAAGACTCTAGGACTGCAATTTTGAATCTTAAATCTAGTTCTCCGAATGATCCGTGTCCCCCTTCCATCTTGGCATTGGGTGTGGATGTCATCAACCCCATCCTGAATGCGGTGTTGAATACGTCTTCAATCACTGCTATGGTGCCTTTATGCTGGAAGAGAGCCAAAGCGACCCTGTTTTGAAAATGTGGATCGGATGCTTCAAGTAATTATAGACCAATCTCTGTCCTTCCTGTCACATTCTAAGTTGGCTCAAAAATTCGTGAATCATCAGCTCTCTAATTATTTAGAGGTAAATAGACTTCTTCATCTGAGCCAATCAGGATTTAAACCTAGGCATAGTACTGAGACACAAAAAATACTGTTGGTCTACTGTTTAGTGTGGCTCAAGAACTAATGCACCAGAAATACAAAATTGAAAAAACTGAACAAACAAGTGTATGCTCAAAAGAAATAGGTTCCCATCACCCACCAACGATGGCTTGCTTCATCATCTGGGAACTACCATGAATACCACACACCTCTGAAATAGTGCTGGTTAAACAGTTGTCCCAGAAGTGAGTACTATCAACATGCCACCCACGGAGCCAACTTTCAAATCAACATACTAAGAAAAATAAAACTCTTCCTCCCCCTCGACGACCTCAAAATAGCAGTACAAGCACTAGTAATCTCCTGGTTAGAATATGGAAGTACTACTTTATGTGATCTGCCAAGATCCAAATTGGCTCCATTAAAGGCGTCCCTCAATTCTGCTGCAAGACTCATCAGTGTATCCAAGAAAAACAACCACATCACTCCCGATCTGAAAACACGAAACTGGCTCCCCTATGAGGAAAGGATACAGATGAAAATTGCCTGCTTGACACATAAAGCACCACACTTTAATATACCAAAGTACCTAGCTGACTGACTGGATCTGTCCGGTGGCTAAAGATCCTCTAGGAGTGCCAGCACCTTACTATTAAAACCACAGAAAATATGGAAAAAGAAAACCTACAACCGAGCCTTCTCCATAATGGCCCCTAGAATCTGGAACTCCCTTTCCCAATATCGACTTATTAAAAAAATAAGTCGTACTGTTTCTGATGAACAAATATCTACACTAGAACTCTCTCACTTAGCAAATGGAATGTAACTGTCACAATATCCCAACCTGGGCTCACACTCGTCCTTTGTCGTCTGGGTGGTTAACCCTATGGCCTCCTCCTGATTTGCAACAGGTATTAACACCATTTGTTGTTGCTTGATTGTAATATTTTCGTCTTGTCCAACCAATTGTAAAGCACTCTAATGCCCTACTAGGGTCAAGTCCGAGCTACATAAAACTTTATAAATAAATGTTCCTACAGGCACAAGTAGACCTCTCTGTTTCTTCTCATTAATTTGTACATACATTTCTACAGCCAAGAACTAGGTGGGAACCAGTACCTCAATTCTCTTAGAAGTTTGGACTTGATGGAGGAAATATAAACCATCATCAAGTTCATTAAAGATATTACCTTGCACTCTAGACCCAAGGCAGAAGAGCTTATGCAGTGAGAACTCTAGCTCTATTCTAAGCCTGTTGGCATGATTTGGTTTGAATGTCTCTGGGATCGAGGGGGATTCCTCAGGGTAGTATGGAAGCTAGAGGTGTGGCAATGGCCTGATCTATCTCTGGCTTGGCATAAGGAAGCCTTGCATCTGGGCGGTACTAGTGGCAGGAATACTGACACTGTGCCGCCAGATAATACAAATGTAGGTGAGGCACACAAACCCGCCCCTTTTATATGGAAGTATTAATGTGGCCCATAAGACGCGCAGGCATTTGTCAGCCCAAATAAGTCTTAACAGCAGGCTGCATAATGTGGTGAAGAAAGAGTTAGTGAGTGGTATAGGAATATTTAGAAAGAGATAAAGAAACCGAGCTAGAACTACCATTTTTATAAATGCGATTCGTCCAGCATTCAAATCCGCTGGTCTATTTGAGTTGATAGTTTGAAAATAATGGGGTCATAATTTAACCACACCCCTTGTTCCTTATCTCGGTGTAGAAAAATGCCTAAGTATTTAACTGGACCATCGCACTAAGTCAGTGGGAGAGTGCATTGTATGGCTGTAGTGGCAGTAGTGAGGGGAAAGATGTCTGTTTTTGACCAATTGATCCGTAGACCAGAATAGTCCTCAAATTGGATCACCTGCTGAAGAATTGGGAGCAAGTTATCTTCAAGGTGCTGTACAAACAAAAGAACAGATGAGGAGGGGGCCTGGCTTAAATTGTAGTCCACGGTGGATGTAGCTTTTTTGGAGATGCCGGACCAAAGGGTTCTTGGCTATTATAAAAAGCAACTGAGATAGGGGGCGCCCTGTCTTGTGCCATGTGTTACAGGAAAAGGAGGGATCAATTAGCCATTAGCCTTGATGCATGCTGTAGGGTTGGAGTATAAAAGACTTATCAATAAGGAAAACCCATGGGGGATGCCTAGCTTGTGGAGTGTGGCATGGACAAACAGCCATTCCATGAAATCAAATGCCTTCTCTGCATCTAGAAAAGCCATCACTGCAGGAACATCAGGGGAAAAAGAAGAAATCCTGTTAAGGACGGAGAAAACAGTTCAAAGATTTAAAGAAGTGGAATTGTGGAGGGCGAATACCGATTGGGCAGGGGATATGATGTGTTCCATCAGGAGGGCAAGGTGATTGGAAAGCACTTTGGCCAAAATCTTATTGACAACGTTTGGGAGCGATAAGGGCCTATAAGATTCACATTAATGCGAGTCTTAACCGGACTTGAAGAGTAGAGTGATTACAGCTTCCCGCAGGGATGGAGGGAGAACGCTGGATTCTAGGGACTCTTCAAACATGGCTAGTAGTCAAGGTGCAAGGTGGTGTTCAAAATGTTCGTGATAGTCCCCAGTGAATCCATCTAGGCCAGGGGCCTTGGAGCCATGCAGGGAATATATGGCTTGTACAATTCCTGCACTGAAAATGGGTTCGCTAAGGAACCGACATTGGGGATCAGATAGCCACACCCAGGGATATCTCCTCCAGGTAAGCCGTTACATCTCCAGAGAGCCGAGTGGCATAGAAGTGTGTATAATATTGGAGTAGTGTCACCAAAACCCCTCATTGGCAGCCCTCTCTGCTATGTATGAAGAACCCCTTGGGGTGGAGAAGTTGGACCAGTGTGCTCCCCGTATCTATGGGCTCTGGTGTATTTACCTAAAAAAAAATCTCACGCTCAGCCTGGTCATGGTATTCGGTCAGCAACTTGGCCCGAGTAAGCGATGGGGGTCATTATGTCACTGTGCATCAACCGAGTCCAGCTCAGTCAGCTCTTTCTCGATGCATGCTAGTCCCCCACATAAGTCTTGCAATACTCCGGATTGTTTGGAGATGCATATGCTCCTAATGTATGCCTTAAACACTTCCCATAGGGTAGCTTGTATGCCCACAGAGCCCTCATTAACGCCATAGCCTCTCCAGGCCTCCACCGAATGGACGCGTAGTGCGACACAAATTGAATGGGTCACCAGATGCAATGAAACACAGGTTGCACACAGGTAAAGTAAGCATAACGGAAGATTAAACAAAACTTGGCATCCAGAGCCACTAATCCAAAGAGCCGTAGTATGCGCTCATGGTACAGCTGCAACGATGCCTGCCCTGGAAAGACCACAAAGGGAACATTCATTGTGGAGTAGAGGAGTTGCAGGAACAGCACTATAATGCCCAAAATCATGACAGGCAGCAAAGTGGACCCACTGAGCATGCTGGAAAAAATAGAATGTATAAAAGCTGGTTTTACTCCAAATATAGTTTGAAAAGATGCCCCAAGGCCGGAGCCAACAAGTTTAAAAAAGTGTGCCATACCCTTGGTATCAGACGCATTAAATATTTGATGCATCAGTTCATCAAAATGGAGATTTGTGTTTAACAATTACTGTATTTCACTTGAAGTTCTCGCCACCTGCTATTCAAAGGTTTCGCAAGCTGAAGTGAGGGCCTCTTCTTGTTGAAACAATAATGCTCTGAGTCTGCTTAGTTTATTGAAGTCTGAATCATTGGAATCGAGGGCCACAATGAGCTTTATATACTCCAGTGCGGAGGGGGAAATAGGACCTTGTTACAGCAAGTGACTAACTGGGAAACGGACACCACATACAGGATTCCTGCCCGCAATCAGCAGCAGTCCTGATTATCAAGAACAAGAAAGCAATGTGAGAGTGGGAATGATTGTAGGAACAGGAGTTCCTTTCAAATAACAAGCTAAATTAGAGGCAGAAACATTACATGCTCTAAGAATCTTAACATGTTGACAAACAAGGAAATGACCGGCAGTGGAGTCGCATTCCTCCGTTGTAAGAAAACCCTCTCGTTTAGCCCGTTGACAATGATACGTAAATGGCAATGACCACAACTTATGTATGTAGCTGCTTCTAAGAGGTTCAAATCTACCTACTGGGAAAAGTTTCATGCATGCTGTGAACTGAAAAGTCAAGATAGGCAACAAAATAACTCCTTGTATTAACCAGACTGTTGATGGCGTTTCCGCTATAGTGATAGGAAGTTGTTCAAGTTTCTCTATGTGTAGCATGGTGTAACTAGCATCTTTCATAGCCATTGATAGCTGTTTAGTTGTTAAACTGAAAGGTAAGAACAACGCATTGGAATTGAGGTAATGCCAAGGAACGCACCCGTTCCTAAGTGTTTGGAGTGTCCAGCTAAATTGCATAATTTGAACTGAGCTGAGTCTGACCCTGAAAAATCACTTTGAACAATATCAATGACAGACAATACAATATTATCTAAACTATAAATTTGAGATGACAAAGTATTAATAGTATTGTCCACCACAGCAAGCACTTTATCTAAATTAGCTTGATCAATTTGGCATGAACGTACTAAAGCTTCCATTTGCGACAATTTCCAAATTTCATTATAAGGAGCATAAACAAAATGTTGAAATCGAGGGAATTTTGAACCCAAAAGAAAGTCGGACAGATTAATGTCTTCAGATAGGAGGGAAATATGTTGTTTTACAGCAGACAATGTGGAGTGTTCCAACCATTGTTGGCATAATTTACCTACAGAGTAAGTAGTATTAGTGTTATGGTGCATAGATTGTGATAATCGGGGGTCAGGCCTATTTGATATGAACCCAGATTTGAAGTTTTAAAACCGTGCATGACAAGTATTAGTGTCTATGGAACATATCAACCACCCACCCGGTGTCACACTGAAACATTGTAGCATTTTGTATTATACTGTTGAGTTGGTCTTCAGTACAATCTGTATAAGATTGCCAATCATCAAAATGGGCAAAAGAGGGCATAATAGGAGTATTCAGTTTTTTATTGTTAGCAACTCCCAGACTACTGGATTGTGTCCTTTAGATAACTTATTTGCATAGGTATGAGACATGCATGAAATAGAGATTCTGTACCTTGGATTTGCCAGGACTTAGTGCCCCAAATCGATTTCAACTCAATGTTGTCTTTGCACTAATCATATCTCTTCAGGGCTAGTTCTTCAATGAAGGATGCTGTATAGATTAGCTTGGTTTGACTAAGCATATACTTCTTGGAGTTTGTAGAAGCCAATTTAAAATAGTGTGATTTCAGGTCTGAAGCGTTAAAATCAGTCAAATATGTATGCTTCATTCTTTGTGTTTTCCAGCTACCCTGAGGTGGAATTGGGTAATGCTCCCATTGAGTATAATTGTATTGGGGACGCTGTCCATTAGTTTTATGCAAAAATGATATCAATAATGTTGATAACAGAACAACTCAGATTAGTTAGCAGAATTTAAAAATAAATCCTCAGATTTAAAGACAGTGTAATATTGCAGTTCAGAAAACATTGAATTCACAGTATCAACATCCCAATCATCTGATTGCAACCCAGGTACTATGACATCACCTATGGAAACTCAGAACACATATGGGATCTGCAGGGTCGCCATAGGACAAAATTGTCAAGAATTCCTGTCATATGAGGGAAGGAAAACGGTAACCAGCGAAAACGGACTACATCTCCCAGGATGCTTAGCGGTTGAGAGGTTATGTAAACAGGAGAGCTGTTACATAACTCAAGGGAAACACGCCCTTATGTAAACAGGAGAGCTGTTACATAACTCAAGGGAAACACGCCCTTATGTAAACAGGAGAGCTGTTACATAACTCAAGGAAAACACGCCCTTATGTAAACAGGAGAGCTGTTACATAACTCAAGGAAAACACGCCCTATAAAGGGAGGAACCGGGAGGCACAACGCTGTTGGATATTGTGTTTACACCGACGTACCTGCTTCATGAAGAGCAGTGTTCCGGAGTGGTGCTCCAGTAAGGCAAGAACGGAGGTAGGTCGAGTCGTTACTCCCTGGGCCGTGTCTTGCCCCATCGTCACCTGTGAAGGACCCGGAAGCTCTACTGGTCAACCATTGAGCTTCGCTTTTTGACTCGGCTGAGTCCAAGCGCAGTGGCGCTTTTGCTGGTTGGAGTCGTAACTCCCAGCCCGACCAGAGACACAGGGACTGCCAGCTGTAACGCACACCAGGAGGTGTTTGCCGCGTTACAGACTCGGAAGTCCACAGGATCGATCGAGCGGCTGCTCTCGGTTCAGTCTTCTTGCTTTTGATTGGGGTATCGGTGACGCATCACCAGGAGGTGACTCCGCGTCCCGGTGCAGTCTGAGGAAGAGGTTGAGCGGCTGCTCCCTTCAGGTAGAGACCCCGGCTGGGTGTTTCCCTGACTCCTCGATTCTCCCCAACACTCTTCGTGCCCCTCACAGCCTACCGATTGGCATTGTCGGCCATTTCATTTCTGCCCTCTGTTGGCATACGCCGGGATCGGCGTATATGCAGAGGACGGTTAGGACCATCCGTGCTGTGGGCTGGTAACGTACTTAGCCTGGAGGATTCCAGTGACTATAACTTTTGTTTATTCCTTGTATTATATTTGCCTTCATTAAAATAACTAACCCTTCACAAGTGGTTGCGTCCTCATTGTGGTGTCTGTTAAACGATCCTGGGACGTTCAGGGCGTTACAAAAATACATCAAATGGTACTTTGTCCCATACAATTTCATCACTGACCTAAAACACTGAAATGTTGACAAAGGACTGGTCTCTTTTCATTTTATGCGAGGAAGAATGTGGGGCCAGCACACCATTGACCAGTTCTGCAGTAGAGCATTCTGGGAGGTAATGGCCGTTGATCAAAAGAAAAAGAAAACTGTCACAAACCCAATCTGAATGAACAAAAATATCATGTAAAACACGATCCAGACATATATCCAATGTGGAACCAAAAAAGTGCTTTTAAACCAGGAGATGAAAACATAAATTCGGTGGGAAAACAGAAGACAACAAAGAACTGTCTGAAGAAAAGTTATCTTGATCAATATAATAACCAGAAGAACTCAGCTGAAATAGAGGAGGCTGTTCTTCTTGATGGATATTTGGTTCTTGTACAGCAGAAGGTGCCTCAACCGAAGGAGCACAATAAACAAGTTCCATTATGGAAAGTGAAGAAGGTGTAGCAGGTACTAGATCAACTGGAGACTCGATATCCCCCTCCTGTAGCCGGCAAGAATCAGCAAGAACAGAGCTCCCGGGCTGTAAAGTAATATTCTGCGTAGGGACAGCTCTAGGCATACTATTTGGGATTGGCCATATGATGTAACTTGACATGCTCAGTGAAAATGAAACGATTTTCTTTGTATCAAGGAAGTGGAGGTAAAATCACAGTTCGGGTACCCTGAAGTCCAACCACTGAAACAGGAGCATGGTAGGAGGGACCACATTCTTTCTTGACCACTCCTTTTCACTAACTTTAGGAAGCCAGCCAGTAACAGAAATCTGAACAGCTGCATCCGATGGGACCGTAAAAGGCAGATTACTTCTAGCCAGAGTAGCATGACATTTCTGTAGATCCTGCAAGACAGCACAGTGGTTATCTACGTCAAAGGTTGCAGCAATCGCTACAAGGTCTACAACATACATCTTGATGTCAATGAGCATTTCATATGGGGTACGCCCACCAGGAGATATTTTAGGGAGGTTATTAAGTGCTCGTTAAACACCATAAAGATGAGTTAACCAGCCACGGCCCGTACCTCATAGCCTCGCTGTTAAAGACTACTTTAAGTAACGGTTCATCCGCTCCACAACAGAGTTGCCCTCAGGCCTGTATGAAGACGAGAAATGCAACTGCACCCCCATGGACGTCATCAAATCACGGTACGCCTTGGAGGCGAAAGCGGGGCCCTGGTCTGAATGGAAAGCTCCACAGACATATGTTCCGACAAAGACCGTCAAATCCTTAATAACAGTTCGAGTGGCAGCCGAGCGCTGTGGCCAGAGCCAGAGGAACCTAGAGCAAGAACCCACTGCAACCAAAATGTATTTGAATGCGTTATCTGAAACTAGGAGACCGCAGTGATCAAGATCGGCTGATTTGAAGTATATAGGTGTGTCTGAGGTGGACGGGACACAGGCGAACACTTAATTTGCTGACAAACGTCACAACATAGGACATACCTGCGAATCTGCTGGTATAAAACCCGCCACCAACCCCAGGAATGACGATTCTCCAATTATCATACATAGAGAATCTTGATTTCATTAAAGACAACGGAGGCTGACATTATGCAATGACTTTTATTGCCGCTCAAAGTATGCAGCCCTTTAAAGTGTAACAGATACATCATAAACAAAAACATTCCATACAGCACAACAAACTGACATGGTAACCGATTATCTTCCTCTTAGAGCTGCGATGAAAAGTAACTGTAGCTTCAACTTCTTCCATGATATTAAAAGGTTATAACGAAGATGAATCTGAAAAGAAGAGTAAAACAGGTAATATTGTTCCGAGAAAGACAAAAGTTAAAAAGTAAAGTACATTAAAAACACGAGTAAATAGTCAGTCAAAAGGACATATTTATTAAAACATCCACTAGGGAGTGGTCGGAGGGATAATGTCAGCCTCCGTTGTCTTTAATGAAATCAAGATTCTCTCTGTATGATAAATGGAGAATCGTCATTTCATTACAAGACCGGAGGCTACATTATGCAAGTACAAAGCTTTTCAATGCAACATTGCTTACATGCTCTACAGGTTTAAGATAAAATTTAACAAAGGTTGAGGCGTTAGACCAAACTGCAGCTTTCATAAAATCACCCCAAATAACTTTACTTGAAATAGCGCCACGCGAGGAGTGTGCGCCGAACTTTGACAAATCTATTCCTGCTTCGAACATCACTGTTCTTACCCATCTAGAAATTGTAGCAGAAGAAACAGCCTTGAAGGGTTTAACATATGAAATCAGTAATTGGTTTTCATTTAAAGGTCTAAAGTTACTCATTTTTTGTTCTTAAACCTTTATGCAACTCACTACACATAGTTTTGGAGAATCTGGAAAAAAGGGGTAGAAAATGTTTTCAGACATTGTCTTGGTTCTTTTCAATATTTCAAATAATACACCATCAGTGGAGTAAAACCTATTACATATTTCTAGAGCCTTAACATCGGATACTCTCCTAAAGGATATAAGGCAATGTAAAGTAGCTAGTTTAATGGATAGTTGTTTCCTCGTAAGGAAAAAATTGTCTGGCAAAGATGAAAAAAGATCGAAAACAAGGTTTACGTTCCATAAGGAATCATATTTGGGTTTAGGAAGACGTTTAATTTTAATACCTTTCATTACTCTTCGAATCAAGGGGTCGGTACCAATAGAGAAATCGTTTAACAAGGAATGTCCTGCAGAAATTGCTGATCTATAGCAATTTACAGTTCTATAGCAGAGACCTGAATTAAAAAGATGCGCTAAAACATTTGCTATTTCAACTACAGGTGCCTCCACGGGATCCATATCCCGTTCCAAGCACCAACTACACCATCTTTTCCAAGCACTGGTGTATCTTCTCCTTGTTCCCGGAGCCCATGACTCATCCAAAAGGCTTTTAGCTTCTCCTGAAAGACCTGAGTATCTTGAAGAACCCCTGAAATCTTCCAGACAAGAAGGTTCCTTCTAAAAGAAGAGGGTGTATTTCTCCTTCTAGACCCAGAAGTAGATCTAAACTCCCTGGAATAAGACGTGGAACTTCCATCGCCAATTCCATCACACCTGGAAACCAAATTTGGGAATTCCAAAATGGAGTGATTAGAACAATGCGGCAACGTTCCGAGCGAACTTTCAGAAGAATTCTCTGGATTAGAGCGAAAGGGGGGAAGGCATAACAATTGAGATTGTTCCAAGGTTGGAGAAGTGCGTCCACCGCAATTGCTAAGGGGTTTTGTCTCCAACTGAAAAATTGATCTATCTGGAAGGTTAGTCTGCTGGCAAATAGATCTATTTCGAATGGGCCCCCATAAAACTTGGATTTTCTGGAAAACCAGAGGGTTCAGTTTCCAGTCGCTTGAGTCTTTCAGGTATCTTGAATTCCAATCCGCCCTTGTGTTTAGATGGCCCGGAATAAATTCTGCTCTTAGTATAATTTTCTGACTCCAGCAAAAGTACCAGATCTTCTTGGCTAGATTGGCCAGAATCATAGATCTTGCTCCCCCCAAACGGTTGATGTAAGAAACGGCTGTAAAATTGTCTAGTTTGATCAGGACTACACTGTTTTTCAAAATTGATTTGAAAAACATGAGAGCATTCAAGCTCGCCATCATCTCTAAACAGTTTATATGTAAACTGATTTCTTCTTGTGACCATTTTCCACCTGTTTCTAGAGTTCCTAATCTGGCACCCCATCCCAAATTGCTCGCATCGGATTCCAAAATGTGATCCGGCGTATTTCCGAATATAGCTTTCCCATTCCACTGTCTAGGTTGTTTCGCCACCAAAGGAGATCGGTTCGAGCCTCTGGGGACAGGGGAAGGTGATCTGAATACCAAAGCCCTTTCTTAAGACCCACGGATTTTAGTCTCTGTAGGGCTCTTTAGTGAAGCGGTCCTGGAGAAATCACTTGAATGGATGAAGATAAAAGGCCTACTACTCTTGCAAGTTCTCTCAAACTCACCAAATCTTTTGATAGGACATAAGAGACCTCTTTATTTATTTCTGATAATCTCTTTAAAGGAAGTTGCAAGAGGGCTGAGGATGTATTTATCTGAAAACCTAAAAAATCCAGATTTTGTGAAGGAGTCATGACAGATTTTTCTACATTGATGATAAAACCTAAACTCCCTAAAAGTTCTACAGTCCATTTCATGTGGACAAGTAGTTCTTCCTGGCTCTGAGACATCAATAAGATATCGTCCAGGTAAATAATCAAACGGAATCCTCTTTTCCTTAAGGATGCTATGACCGGTCTCAGGATCTTGGTGAAACACCAAGGTGCTGAGAAGAGACCGAAGGGGAGACAACGAAATTGAAAGGTTACGCCCTTGCATACAAATCTTAGATATTTTTGAGAATCCGTATGCATAGGGACAGTAAAGTAAGCGTCTTTGAGGTCTAATTTTATGAGCCAATCTTTCTCTTGAAGGATGTCTCTTAAAAGGTGAATACCTTCCATCTTGAAGTGTCTGTACACGAGAAAGGAGTTGAGAAGTTTTAGATTCATTACAGGTCGGCAACCTTTGTCTTTTTTCTTCATGAGGAATATTGTGCTCACAAAACCGTGGCCAGTGTTTGACACAATGGAGATTGCCCCTTTGTCTAACATTTGACGAACCTCTTCGTCGACAAGAGCGGATTGATCCTGGTCAAAGGTAAATTCCCTTGGCGTTGAGCTCTGGTAAGGAATAGTCACAAAGTCTATTTTGAGCCCTTTTACAGTTTGTAGAACCCATGGATCGTTTGTTATTGATAACCAATTTTGGCTGAAAATAGAAAGTCTTCCTCCTACCTTTGGGAGGAAAGGACCAAAAGGAGGATCCGTTAACTTGATTACCTTGTCCTTGGAATCTTCCACGGTTGTTTCCACCTCCTCGAGAACGTTAGTTACGACCTCTCTGAGGGAAGAATGAATTGTTCCCTCTGAAGAATCTTCCGTAGCCACGTTGGTTTTGTTGATAGAAATAGGACCTGTTATATCCACGGCTGGCAGCCGGTCCTCCCCTATCAGCCCGTCCAAAAAATCTACCTCCAAACATACGTCTCATATTACTCTGCGCTTTATTAAAAGCAGAGAAAGTGGACACATATTTACCAAGAATCTTAATGAATGATTCTCCAAAAAGGAGGCCATTAGGGTCTCCCTCAATGTCTTTATTAGCTAGGTCACCCAATTTAGGGTTCATTCGCATGAGAATGCCTCTTCTTCTTTCGGAGGTAAGACTGGCATTGGCATTACCGAGGAGACATAAGGCACGTTGACTCCAACCTCTTAAAAGTTCTGTGTCAACTGGAGTACCATTTAAGGATGACTCTTCTGCGAGGTCCAGGATTCTGGCAAGAAGTCCTAATGTGTCCAACAATTTGTCTTGACACTGTTTAAGGCAGCGTTTAAGACCTTTTCGAGGATCCCTTCCGGTTTTGAAAAGGAAGGTCAATAGTTCTGGATCTAAATTAGAGGTCATGCCTGCCTTGTTGTCTAGAAATGGTCTAGGGCATTCAGACCTCATTAGGTTACGTGAGTCCCTCTCAAGTGGTTTTCTTATCCAAAACTTGATAAATTTCCCTACGTGGTCGAGGGGCCACCAATCAGAACCTCTCGGATGAGTAATTTTTGAGGGGTTAAACATTTCCATCCCTGAGGGGTCCTTAACCCCTTCAGTGCCCCGCCCTTTCCCCCTCCTGTGCCGGGCATTGTATTAGCGGGCGGGGTCCATTACGAGATAGTCTCGTCATGGGCACAGCGCAACCGCGCTCCATGACGAGACTATCTCGTCATGGGCATAGAAGAGGTTAATGGAGCCTGAGGTGGAGGGTTGATTTAAATCCGCGTCAAGTATGTCATCCAGTTTTTCTAAAGGATCAAAAATATATTCATCTGCCTCAGGAGTGTCATCAATAGAGGATAAATAATCATCGTCATCGAGAGCGCTAGGTGGCGCACTGCAAAATGGCCGCACTGATGTGAGGCTCCCGATGCTAGACCCCTCGCATCCGACCTTTCTCCGTGTTCCGTCGCCCTAGCAGCGCCCCGGAGGTCCCTACCTGCTGCGGGACCGGGGTCCCATCATCGGTGGCATTTCTGGCCGTCTGCCTGCCGCCTGGCCTGAGTTCTGCCGCCTTTCCCTTCCGCGGCCGCAGGAGACGCGGCTGGCTGGATCAGAGGTCGGCGCCCAGGGCTACGTGAGACCGCGGCGCCCGAGGGGGGCACGGGCCGTGTGGCTGACGGCGGCTGGCCCTACAGCGCGAGACCCGAGGAGGGGGGTCCCGGTCCCGCCCGGAGCTGTGCCCACGGGAAGCCTGAGACCTGCGGGGACCCCGAGACAGCGCCGATCGGAGGAGTGAGACGCGTCCCTGTGTGTGGGCCTGGATTCCTTCCTTGCGGTGGCCGGGGCCCGGTGCAGACAACGTGTGAGTACCCACAACAGGCGCCGGCGTCGGCGGTTGGCGGCGGGGGCCCATCGCCACCCGGGGGTCCGTGCGCTCCCTTCCCCCGTCGCCGCCTGGACAGAGAGGGCCCCCCATCTCCTCCTCCCCCCTCAGGGAGGGGCACCGTTGCTGACCGCGGTGGGGATCAACGCCGGAGTACGCCCGGGAGGCCGCTGTGGGGGACTGATTGGACACGGGCCCTGGGCCTGGAGCAACGGTGGGACTCGACCACGCTGGATCGCTTTACGCGGGGCTGCGGCACCCCCGATGGCCCGTCGTAGCGGGGTGAGGACACCACCCCTGCCCCCCGAATCCGCACCGGCTGGCAGTTGGGACACTGGGACGGCAAGCCACGCGGCGCCTGAGCACCGGCGCGCGCGCCCCGAGGGCAGTCATGGGCAAGGACCGGGGTGCCAAGTCGGCGGCTGCACCCCATCAGACCAAGATTGACCGTTTCACGACCGCTGAGCCCCCGGGTGCTGGGGGGGAGGCGGCGCCGACTCCCGGCACGGACCTTGCCGCCATTCTGCAGGCCATCACCGCTTCCCGCACGTCCCTGGAGGGGATGGTCGGGGAGGTGAAGGTGGACGTGGCGCTCCTGCGACAAGACCTCCGCAACGCCACGGCCCGCATCACCGAGACGGAGTCCCGCATTTCGACCGCGGAGGACGACATCCGGCAGCTCCAAGATCAGGTCCGGGAACTCACGACCCACTCCAAGGAGCTGCATCGGCGGGCGGAGGATGCCGAAAACCGGGCCCGCCGCAACAACCTCCGCCTGGTGGGCTTTCCGGAGGGGGTTGAGTCTGGCCGCACCGATGACTTTCTGGAGAAGTGGTTTAAGTCCTGGATGCCGGCGGCCAGCCTGTCCACCTGGTTCGTAGTGGAAAGAGCGCACCGGTCGTTGGCCGCCAAACCTCCGGTGGGGGCCCCACCGCGCCCCTTCATCCTGCGGATCCTCAACTTCCGAGACAGGGATGCTATCCTGAAGGAGGCGCGGGCGCAGTCTCCTTTGTCCTTCAATAACCACACCATCATGGTTTTCCCCGACTACACCCGGGAGGTTCAAGAGCAACGCCGCTCATACTTGGAGGTGAAACATAAGATGCGCTCCTTGGGTCTTCGATACCAACTTCAATTCCCGGCCCGCCTCCGTGTGGTCTTCCAGGATAAGACCTTGTTTTTCGACACTCCTCGGGCGGCCTGGACTTGGCTCACCGAGGAGCGACCCCTGCGCCAATCTGAGCGGGCGTCCCCGGCCCGGAGGCCTACGGACCTGGACACCACCAGGCCTCCTCGCACACGCCGTAGAAGACGCACACAGTCCCGGCGGCCCCGGGGGGGGTTGGCAGCTGGGCCTCGATCCACGAGCAGGTTGGGCAGGAGGCCGAGGGACTCATCTGCCTCATCCGGGACATCTTCTCAGGCGGCTGGGGGCCTCCGGAGCCGGTCGCCGCGCCCGCCGGACCCGTCCCTGACCCCCCTCATCGCGCCTGTGGACCTTTCTGATCTCTCCCGCAGCCCAACCATTTGACTTGGGGTGGTCTTCTGTCTTGGCGGCAGCTCTGGTGGCCCGGTCCCGCGGCCGGGGCCGCCACCATGGTCCTGGACTCAGCGGATCTCCGCTCATGGGTAGTAGTCTAGGCCGGAACGCTTGCATCCGTACTTCTGGAGGGGTCCACTACGCTCTTGACACCCGAGCGTTTCGCTTGGGGCTTTTGTATTAGTTGTTGAAGTTAGGGCGACAGATGCTTCAGTTCTCGAAGTGTAGGGTGGGGGGTTGGGGGTTGTGGGGAGGGTTTTGTTGGATGTTTTGTTGGATGTTCCTCCTAGGGAGGGTGGTCCTTTTCGTTCATGTCTGGTCTTTTCTGGGTGTGCCGCATCCCAGCTTCCCGCGAGCGTTACTGCAAAGCCCCGCGCTTGCCCACACACACGATCTGCTGCTGCCCGCTCCCGTCTTGGCGCCCCTTGGCTTCCTCCCACGGGCGTCATTACAGCGCTCTGCGGTGGCTCATGCACGCGGTCTACTGCCGCCCGCTCCCGGCCGGGCACCCCTGGTCCCCTGTTGCCTGCCTCCTGCCTTCCCCACGGGTCCCGGGCGATCCTCCTTTCCTCCCTGCGCGCCAGCGCGCCACGATGTCCTCCCGACGCCCCTGGGGTGGCTCCGACCCTGCAGTGTCCCGATGCACCCGATGTACTCATGGCTGACGTAACCCCCAGGGCGCAGCTGCACATCCTGTCCTGGAATGTGAACGGCCTGCTGGATAGGCTCAAGCGCACGGCGGTCCTTAAGTATGCTCAGCGCGTTGGGGCCGACGTCCTCCTCCTTCAGGAAACCCATCTCCTTGGGGAAAAGTGCCCTTTCTTGGCGCGATATGGCTACGACCGGGTGTGGCATTCAGGGTTCTCCCGTGGTTCCCGCGGGGTGGCGGTCCTGCTGCGTCGTTCCCTCCCCTTCGTCCTTCAGAGGGTAGCCCGCGCGCCCCTTGGAATCGGGATTGCCATTTGTGGTACACTGGAGGGCCGCCCGGTCAGCTTCCTTTCACTCTATGTGCCTCCCTCGGGACTGTCGCAGGCTTTATCCCACGCCGCCTCGTTGTTGGCATCCCTCCCCGTGGGCACTGTCGTGCTTGGGGGCGACTTTAACGCGGTCCTGGCCCCGCAGTTGGATGCGTCGGGACCGATTTCGGATTCCCGCGCCGCGCGAGCGAGACAACTGGCGGGTTGGGCGGAGGCCCAGGGCCTTTGCGACGCCTGGAGGCTTTGGCATCCCCACGACCGTCAATACACCCACACCTCAGCCGCTCACCACTCTCACGCCCGTATTGATGTGATTTTTGTCCCTCCCACCGAGTGCGGAAGCGTCCAGGATGTC
Source organism: Triturus cristatus (assembly GCF_964204655.1). NCBI lineage: Eukaryota > Metazoa > Chordata > Amphibia > Caudata > Salamandridae > Triturus > Triturus cristatus. The sequence goes on along the minus strand of NC_140582.1, from coordinate 1,009,513,666 downwards.
TGCATCCTTCCCAGGGGCATCTCAGACCACTCACCAGTCCTCCTGGGCCTGGGCCCCCCGCCTCACGCGGCCAGGCCAGTGTGGAGGTTCAGCGCCTGGTTCCTCCAGGATAAGTCAGTGCGCGAGGCGGTTGGCACTGAGCTCGTTCATTACTTCGGTGCCAATGAGGGCTCTGTACCGTCAGCAGGCACCCTCTGGGAGGCTTGCAAGGCAACCATCAGGGGGGCGGCCAAGGCACAGGTGGTGCGGCACCGCCAGACACAGCTGCGGCAGCTCACTGCTTGCGAAGCCCGGGCGTTGCGGCTGGAGCAGTCGCTCTCCGAGCATGACGACCCGGCGGTGGACCGACAGTTGCGGCTCCTTCGTCAGGAGATCTGTCAGCGGTCCCTCGAGGCGGCCAAGCTTCTTTGGCAGTCCTCGGTAGCGAGGGTGTATGGCTGGGGTGACAAGAACGGCGCATTGTTGCACCGCCTGGCCACTTACCCCAGGGCGTCGCGCATCATTCCGACGGTTGCCGACTCTTCGGGGGTGCTCCAGTCCTCCTCCGTGGCGATGGCGGAGGCATTCGCCCAATTCTATTCCCAGCTCTACCGAGCGCGTGCGCCGGGCCTTTCTCTGGACGACCTGCTCGCGTCCGAGAGCGCCTGCCTGGCCCGGCTTCGGCCGGACGAAATGGAGAGCCTGGAGGCGCCCATCTCCGTCGAGGAGATCGGGGAGGCAATCGGGCGTACGTCAACGGGGAAGACACCGGGACCGGACGGTTTTCCTCAGGAATTCTTTGCGGCCTATAGGGACACCCTGATCCCGCGGCTGAGGGCTCACTATGCGGAGGCGCTTGAGAGGGGTTCCTTTCCCCTGGAGTCTGACCTGGCCACGATTGTGGTTTTGCCCAAATCCACGCCGCCACCCACTGATAGAGCGGCCTACCGCCCAATTTCGCTCATCAACACTGATGTGAAACTCTATGCGGCGGTCCTGGCCCAACGGCTTAAGCCCATGTTGTCGACCTTGGTCCACCCGGATCAATGTGGCTTCATGCCCGCTCGGGGCACGCGCCACTGTCTGCGCCGTCTCCACGTGGCCTTGGCCCATCGCCATCGTCTGACCCCGTACCTCGCTCTACTCCTCGTTGACTTCGAAAAGGCTTTCGATTCGGTGGGGTGGGCCTACCTCTTCGACGTCCTGTCCCGCATGGGCTTTGGCCCTCGGTTCGTGGGGATGGTGCGAGTCCTCTATGCCCGGCCCCGTGCCAGAGTGCTGGTTAACGGTGCGTTGTCAAGGCCCTTCCGGATCGGCCGGGGACGAGGCAGGGTTGCCCATTGTCGCCCCTTCTCTTCGCTCTGGCGATGGAACCTCTGGCCGCCCTGATTAGATCTGACCCCCTCCTTCGGGGGTGGGAATGGCCCGGCCTGGAAGCCGACAAAATCGCCCTCTATGCGGACGATGTCCTACTCTACCTGGGGGACCCAGCGCGCTCCGGACCGCGCGCGCTATCCATTCTGAGCCGCTTCGGCCGGGCGTCGGGTCTCTCCCTCAACCCCCGGAAGTCGGTCCTGGTACCGTTGCACCCCTCCCGGGAGTGCTTCGACTGGCAGGAGACCATCCCTCTGCGTCGCTTATCATTTCAGTACCTGGGCATCTGGGTCTCCCTCCTCCCGGAGCTAAGTTGGGCGCTCAACGTCTCCCCCCTGGTCAAGAGAGCCAAGGTCGATCTGGCGCGGTGGCAGCAGCTGCCCCTCAACCCGCTGGGGAGGGTCGCCCTCTACAAAATGATGATCCTTCCCCGGTTTCTGTATGTTTTGCAAAACACCCCCCTCTCCTTTCCGCGCCCGTGGTTCCGCGAGCTCGACGGGATGGCGACGAGGTTTCTCTGGGGCGAGGGGAGGCGGCGGCTGGCTCTGTCGACGTGCCGCATTCCCACCTTTGACGGGGGCCTGGGCATGTCTGATCTCTACCTCTACTACATGGCCACCCGCCTCCTGGTCATTCACGACTGGTTTGGAGGGGGTTGGTCCGACCCGGCCTACAGGGTGGAACTCAACGGCTTGGGCTTCTCCGACATCCAAGATCGCCTGTACGGCGCCCCCATCCCTGCTTCTTGCCCGGACATCACCAGGGCTGTATTCCTGTCCTGGAGAGCGGCGCTCCGCCTCACCCGATGGACGGGACGGTTGACCCGGGTCACTCCCCTGTGGCACGGGACGTGGTTGCGGGAGGTCACAAAGCTGGAAGGCTTCAAATCATGGGATCTTATCGGCATTTCCCAGCTTGGGGACGTCTGGCGGGGAGGGCGGATGTGTTCCTTTTCAGAGCTGCAAGCGCGTTTTTCCCTTCACTCCTCTCAATTTTACCGGTACCTCCAGCTGCGCCACGCCATACGCACCTACACACCACTGGACGTCCGGCTGCCAGACCACAGCCCTCCGGAGGCTCAGGTCCTGCTGGGCAACCTGGGGAAAGGGGGCATTTCCAGGATTTACCGCTCCCTTGTTAACTGCACCCCTACATCCCTTGCGGGTCTTAAGGAGCGCTGGGAGGGATGGGTGGGTCCCCTGGACGAGGCCGACTGGCAGGACGCCCTTATGGCCCCCCGCTTGGTGACGGCCTCCGCTAAGCTGCGACTCATCCAAATCTATTATCTCCACGCGGCATACCTCACACCGGCTCGCCTTCACCGTGCGGGCCTCTCCGGGGATGCGGCTTGCCCCCGATGTGGTTCCGACCCGGCAGACTTCCTGCATATGGTGTGGTCCTGCCCTGCCCTGGAGGGGTTCTGGAGAGGCATCGAGACCGAACTCACGGAGGTCCTGGGGTGGGAGGTGCCGCATGATCCACGACACTCGCTGCTGGGCATCACAGATGGCTTAGATGGCACGCGTTCAGAGCAGTTGTTTCTCATGACGGCCTTGATGGTGGCCAAGCGCGACATTGCGGCGGCATGGAAGCAGCCGCTGCCGCCAAGTGTGGCTAAGTGGGGTGCTGGGGTGGACTGGTGCGCGGCGCAGGAGCGGACTCTCTATCGGGCACGAGGATGCCCCAAGAAATACCGGAAAGTTTGGGGGAAATGGCTCGGCAACATACCTTAAAGGGGCGGTTCGGGGGGTGGAGGGGGGATTCTGGGGGCGGGGGGGAGCGGGGGGGGCTTCCTAATGTATTGCTGTGTGGTACTGCTTCGGAATACCAGACTGTTTTTGTTGTTGTGCTGTTTAAAACAATAAAAACTTGTTTATCAAAAAAATAATCATCGTCATCATAGGTGATGACATATTTTGTGCCGTGAAGGACACCTTGTCTAATTGTGCCGCGGAGGGCACCTGAACTTCTTGCGCCATGAAGGTCGCTCATTCTTTTTGTGCCGCTCGGGGCACCTTGTTCATTTGTAGCGCGAGGGCTACCAATAAATATGATTTTTTCGTTTGTAGTATGAAGATTATCTTGAGTTTCCATATGTTTTGTCTTTTTTAAGACTTTTCCGTCTTTTTTAGGGAGGGGGTCTTCCTCACTTGAAGAGGTATCATCTTCATTAGGGATGTCCCTTTTTCTTTTACTTAAAGCTGCTTCAACTGCCTCCTTTAAGGAGGACTTTAACTGTTTTTCAAATAGACTCATTAGAGAGTTCTCTGTGAGGGGTGTGTTATTAACACCTTCACTATTATTTTCAGACATTTTTTATTTTTTTATTCTAGTAAAGGTTAAAAGAGGTTTAAAATTACCTTTTATAAGGTATGAAATTAATAAAACCTTTCTCAATTACCTTTCAAGGTTTGAAATTGGTAACAGTTTTCACAAATGTCCTAGAACAGTCGTTTGTTTGATTAAAAACGTCAAATTATAGGCTGAAATTAAGAAACTGTTATTTGAAAGGGACGAGGAGATGCAGGAAGGCCGGTTCGTTAGCTCCGCACTGTGCATTGGCATGGAAATGCACAGCACGAGCAGAAAGAGCCTTGCTGTCTGTTTGATAGATCTTACATTTTGGGATTGAGGGTCTCAAACCCAAGCGTGTAAAGAGTGTGCCTCCCGCTCATTTTTGTAAGCGGGCACATAACTCAAATGCGGAAGTGACTCACGTATTTACTTGTGCGTGTCGCGGGTAGGAATTGGAAAATGCGCTTCGGGGGAAAAGGCATTTCTACATTGTTTCGAAGAAGCAAGTAATTTTTTAATTAATCTTTAATAAGGAGCGTCAAGCTCATCATAAGCTAAGTTCATTCCGCCATGGAAGAGCGGATGATATCGGATAAAATTACTCGAGGGGATTTGCTAAGCGGAGGTAGGCACGTTTAAATAAAGCGCCTCTAGCTACCGGATATGTGTTTACAACGCAATTTAGAGATCGGTAAATATAATAGGTGAAAGGTGGGTAGCCCAACCATAAATTGGAAGGGTGAGTAATCTGTTAGAAAAAACTTACATGTTAGAAGGTAAAAGGTTATGCTAAACTTACCTTGTCAACTGAAAGAAAGATTTTGTTAAGAATTCAATTATAAAATAGATATTTGCATTTAAAACACATCAAGAAATGTGAGATAGGAAGAAGTTATACTTAACTGTCCATGAGCAGCGAATAAAAGAGGTATATAATCGGTTACCATGGCAGTTTGTTGTGCTGTATGGAATGTTTTTGTTTATGATATATCTGTTACACTTTAAAGGGCTGCATACTTTGAGAGGCAATAAAAGTCATTGCATAATGTAGCCTCGTCTTGTAATGAAATCGTCCCAAAGGGAACTTTATCGGTAGTTAACAAAGCAGCACCTTCCCAACATGCGACAATGGCAGCTAAAACATCATCATCAATTTTAGTAGTACAACATGTGACAGTGGCTACCTTAGTTGTGGCTACTGCAGATTTGGCTGCTTCATCAGCCATGGAATTACCAATGGCTTGCGCTCCCGCACTTTGATGGGCCAATGTATTTACAAAATGTGTAAGTGGTAGGTGATCTTTAAGATTAGGCAGCTTAACCAAAAGCATCTTATGCTTTATTGTGCTACCTTTAGAATCCCGGAAGTCATTTTGTTTCCAAAAATGCAAATTGTCATTAAAAGACAGTACACAGTAAAAAGAATCACATACTATCGGCGTAAGTGACTCAGGATCAGAATTTGTGAAAGCCAAACGCAAAACTCTTAACTCGGCCAACTGCGCCGTACAGTCATCAATGGACTGCGTATGTATCGGGTAGAGTGAAGCACTCCATCTGTCATAGTGCCTACTACAATAGCGCAAGCCGCAGAATAGGTCTGCTTAGAACCAATGGCTGGTTGTGCCGAACAATCAGTGTAAATTATATATTTGTACTGTTCAAGAGGAAGAAGCAAAGAAGGCAGAGGATGAATATGTTCATATTAAAGAAATTCTTGTGTTTGTAAGGAATGGTCAAAAACAAAGAAGACATCAGCGGGTGTAAAAGAAGTAGCCCACTGAATCCAACGTGGGTGTAGGGCTTTAGAATTAGGAACACTAGCTTTTGTTACTACTTCGAAGACAGGCACTGGTGGGATGTCAAAAATGTGTTTACCTTGAGCGAGAGGTCGATCCTTAAGAATGGCCATCTGCACTGCAGTTAAAATCTTTTCAGTAGAAGAAAACGCATCTCAGCAGGAGTGTACAGATGAGATTTATAAGCACAGTGTCACTTTCATTGAACATGACATAAGTGAAACCAAATGCACCCGGTACAATCCGGATGACCAAAATTGTGGTATTAGGCCTGGTCTTTAAGAACTGCGTAGCAAGTAGATCGGACTGTAAATCACATGAGACAGTAGTACGTACTGGAAGCCAGGAGGAGGCTGAAAAAGGCTGATAAATCAAAGAGGTTTAATCTGCTGAGCATAATCAGGAATGTAAGTTCTGCCGAAATTTTAAAAGACAAACAGAGACTGCATTTTCTTGAAAGTAGAAGGGGGTGCAATTGTGCACACTTCTCCAAGTAATGGGGAGCCAAACCCCTACCCTCATTGGATAACTCATAGCCAAGAAAAAGCACAGCAAGAAACGCAATGTGTGATTTTGCAATATTAAACTTGTAGCCAAGTTCAGTGAATTGCGTAATAATGTGATCCACTCTCGCCAGATGAGGATTTAGTTCATCATCGGTAAGCTATATGTCATCAGCATAGGACAAAGCTTTAGGATCGATGTAATGAAAAGGGACACAATACGTGCTGCAAATACTCCGGGACTATTCCTATATCCCATGGGTAAACAAGTGCAGAGCTGCTGAGTACGGAGGGCGGTGAACGTGGACCAATCACGGCTCTCAGGAGTCAGATTGTGACTGAAAAAAACATTAGAAAGGTCAAGAGTAGTTTTTAACTTTTTACGGACAGTATTATTCATCAGAGTCATACTGTGAGTGTTCGGCACCTCAAAATGGCTTATATGACTATTCAAATGTCAGTAATCCAAGACCATGTGATAAGAACCGTCAGGTTTCAAGACTGGAAAAAGGGGATTATTCATAGGAGAGATACAGGGCTCAATTACACCCTGATACTCCAGTTGAGTAAGAATGTCCCTGACGGACGCTTTAGCGTCACGTTTAATTGGATATTTAGGCTGCGGCTGATGGGCAGAACGTATTGGAATAACATACTTATCACAACTGGCTTGGTTGCGATATTGGGCAGGAGCCAAAGAAAGGGCCCATTCAGAAGCATATGCAGGCTTTGTTTCATCTGGGACAAGATATGAAAAAGAAGGGAGTAGCACATCCTTGCCACGAGGACATGCAAGAACAAAGTCAGGAAGCCAATCGGCCTCCACCAACAAAATGTTATAAGAAGAAGTTAAATTCTGCCCAAAAATAGCTTTAATGGTGCATCACTTTAAATCTGAATGTTCAAATGATAAAGTCGAGCAGGAGGTGCTACGTGGTATCAGCGGTTTGGACGGTAATAAAGGTGGCAGTTGCTCTTGCCTCCGAAAATTGGCACAGTGTCTGGTGCACCACAGTGACTTCCGCTGCGCTGTCGAGTGGAGTCAACGCCCAACTCCTGTCCAGGAGAAGAGTTCTCACCCTCTGGGGCATATTTCACTGTTAAAACAGCAACTTTCCTCTTTTGAAAGGGGACTCTATACGGAGGCGGTTCATCTCTCTTGACCTTCACACCAAAAGAGCGCTGCGTGTCCCTTTTGGGCAGCACGGCTTAGCCATGTCTGTGATCCTGTCACCCTCCTCTGTTGAATTGTTGATCGGATGATTTCTGAAAGGAACAAGGAGAAGGGCGACAAGGAACCTAAAAGCGCTCCAGAGTCTTAATTTTAGTGAGATCATGCAAATCATATTGTCTCTAAAAAGCGTCTGGTGGTGGTGCCACGCCGCAAGACCTGGGCTTCTATTTTTGTTGCCTAATTTTATCCCAAGGCTTCTTAGGAAAAACCGGACAACCATCCTTTTCAGGAGGAGGCTTACCCTGGGATTGCACAGATGGTCTATTTCCCAAATTATTGCGACCCAAAGAATTTTAAACATCGGATATCATAACCAGCAATTCACGCTCGAGGTCCACTGCGACCACGGTGGAAAGTCACTGCCATGTAGACATGGACTCTGCTTCACCTTTAACATTAGAAGGAATATTACCCACTAGCTTCATCCCCAAATGTAGGGCAAGGCCTTCCTCATGTTCGTTCTGTACATGTATGAGAATGTTCAGAAGAACACTCATCAAGGGGGTGCCATAACAAAGTGTATACACTGTAACAAACGCCGTTCCCCAGGTTTTGCATCGGCCAAGGGGGGAACCAGACCACTAAGCAAACATATAGTAAGGATTCTATGCTTTTCTAGGGGGCCCATAAAGGGAAAAACAGCATCAAGCTGATCAAATTTTTTTGCAATCCAAAATGGAAAGTCCTCACGGTTAAGGGAACATTTGCCCATAACTGAATTTATAATAACCGGGCTAATAACAAGCCCTCCACCATGCAGAGCCTGCACAGGAGGCGCAACCCTAACTGTGGCTGCCAGAAAGGCACGAGCAACATATTGAATCAAGGGTCCATAGAGATGGACAATTTGAGAATACAACAAACGTACATCCAGCACCATAGATGTTGGATAGTGTGGATACGGAGTGCAACTGGCCAAGACAGGCTACGTGGCCGCATCAATACATGAGGGGCCCATGCAAACAGAAGAAAGAGGATGGGGAAGGGTGCCATTAAAACAAATTTGGTGGTTCCAGGCCGTAAGAGGAATCTCAATGATCGAATAAGGGTGATAAACCGCCGGAACATTGGCAGCTGTATTAGAATGAAAAGTATTATCATTCGCTTCAACATCTGGAAACATAACCCAGGAGTTAAGAAACTTCAAAGCGGTCTGCTGGGTCCACTTCGACCTCAAAAATAACAGGAGACCCCGCATTGGGGACCCCATGCTGGAACAAGTGTTGTGCAACTGCTGCACGGCAAGAGGCTGTAATTGCAACCGGTTGAGCCATACGGAGATATAAGTGATACAATAGTAGTACAAAAAGTGGGTGTAAGTTTTCAAAATTCAAGATTGAAAAACCTACAGCAAGCAGAAGTCACGACAAACCGAGGAAGTGAAGTCCACACACCACAGAAGTCTCTGGGGTACGGTGCGAGTGTATTGTGGACAAGGACTACTCAGGGGTCCTGCAAATAAGTACCAGACCAAATGTTGGCAGCATCATGTTGCAGTGATTGCGGAATCACAGAACTATGCTTAGGACCATAGAATATTGGCAGGCAGGGACTGAGCCATCCCACTACCTTAGTACCCATGAGCCCGGGACTGATTAGCTATATTGTCTCACTTTCCCTCCTATTCACTCCCAGAGGAACAAGTGATTTGACACCCCAGAACACAACACTCCTGACCCTCTAAGAAATCGCAGTGACAGGACATACCTATTCGCTCTCACACCCGTGTTCGTCCACAATAAGATCTGACATAGACTCTAGAAAAGTTCAAAATATTTATTTTAATTATTGTGCTCTAGAATGCAGTATGCATGTCACAAAAAGTAGGAAAATGCCTAACACTAATAGCATAGTAATTAGTCCATATATCATAAAAGGAGATGCCATTTTATTAGACAGGGTATACCAGCCCCCCCTCCCCTTTTACAGAAACAAGGTGATTATATATCAAAAGATGTCTGGGTGCGTACCTTAGCATGCACAGATAAAAGGTCTACATCTCAGGTGTAGTCATGATTTCTGCTGTGTGTCTTGTATGTCTGTGCATGCCTATATGACAAAGAGTACATATTGCCAATCAACAGCTGCATTTGTGTGTTTTGTCTAGGTGAGAGCCTGACCAAAACATAACAACAAGGGGCATTGTTATTTGACCTTGCTACGGTGTTCAGAGTGGCACATAGCAAAATAAGTTGTTATAGTAACGTGCGCAAAGAGCAGCCTGCAACTTGCTCATGCTAACAAAGAGAAAAAGACAATGACGCCTGCACAGGGCATATGACTGCCGGATTACGAATATTTTCGTGGTTGGCCGGGTGGCGTGGCGGTCCCACGGCGGTGCAGTTTAAAGGCTCATATGTGAGACTGAAACTGCACTGTCACAGGACCACCAGTGCACGTTCTTGCACAGTTGGCACTGCTAAGTCCATGCTGTGCAGGAATGGGGTGCATTAGCGTGCGTGCACAGGGCCAAGTGAGGGCGCTGTAGCGACCCCTTTCTTTCCTCACCACCAGCAGTTTCATGGAGTAAGAACCTCCATTGGGACCTCTGGAGGTGAGGAAAGTTGTAATATGTTTGGCGGTGCCACAGGGCACTACCAAGCATATTGTAGTCTCAAGACAGCCGTGCCACCACCAGGGATCTCTGATTACTGGCGGTTGCGGTGGTCCCAGAACAGTCTGACTGCCCAAGTTGTAATCTGGTGGTCGGACTGCCGGTGCAGAAGTGGCCGGACTTCCACCTCTGCATCACTGCAGGTTTGGCAGGCCATGGACTGTCAAACTCAAAATCAGGCCTAACTGGGAAACTGACAAAATATAGGTGACTCCAGCCCGCATTCTGCAACAGACTTGATAAATAGCTTTAGATAACTCCCATTAGAGAGTACCGTAGTGAAAGGGAGAATTGCGGGAACTGGAATTCCTTTCAAATAACAAGCTAATTAGGCGCCGATGTATTACAAGCTCCAGCGCGGTGAATCTTAACCTGTTTACAAACAAGTTAATGTCCCACAGTAGAGTCGTATTCTTCTCCAGTAATTCAAACGTCCTGATTAGTACGTTCACAACGATAAGTAAAGGGAAGTGACCATAATCAATTAATAAAGGTACTTTCCAAGGGTTCATATCTGCCTAAAGGGAAATGTTTCATGTAAACTCTGAACTGAATTGTCGAGATAGGCACTGAAATAACACCGTGTATTAATCACACCCCTGAAGGTGTTTCAGCTATGGTGAATAGGAGTTGTTCTAATTTTTCTCAATGCAGCATTGTGTAGGTCGCATCTTTCATGGCCATCAGTTGTTGTTTGTGTGTTAAATTGAAAGGCAGAACCAAATAGATGCAATTCAAGTAATTCCATGGAACACGCCCATTTTTGAGTGTTTGAAGCATCCAGCTAAACTGCATAATAGATCTAACTGTCTTTACCCATGATACAACATTGAAATGTCACTCTGCACAATATCAATAATAGATGACACAAAGTTGTTTAAATAGTAAATACGAGATGACAACGTAATAATACTATTATCAACAACATCAAGCACTTTATCTAAATTTTCTTGATCAATTTGTCTTGAATGCGCAGTAGCTTCCATCTGGGATAATTTCCAAATTTCATCATAAGTCACATATATAAATCTTTTAGAACATGGGGATTTTGTACCTAGAAGAAAATCTGATAAATTCATGTCTTCAGACAGGAGAGAAAGATGTTGTTTCACTGCAGACAGTGTGGAACATTCCAACCATTGTTGACATAACTTTTCCAACCAAATAGGTGGTGATAGTACCAGAAAGTGTTGATTGTATCGGGGATCAGATCTGCTTGATTTAAACCCAGGTGCGGGATTAAGAAAACAAGCATGCCAAAATTGGCTACAACAACCACCGCCAGGTCTCAAAAATTAAGAATTAAATGCACCATTCTGCACCATGCTATTTAATTGGTCTTCAGTGTAGTCAAACTCTGCCAATTATCAAAGAGGGCAACAGACAGAATGCTTGAGTGCTCATTTCTTTAATCTGTGCCAATCCCAGACAATATATGTTATTGTCGGGTCAGAACTAATTTAAAATAATATAAAGTGGGGTCTGTAGTGTCACATCCCATAAAATATGTGAACTTGTCTTTTTGCTTTTCGTAACTCCCTTGGGGGGTAGTTGGACAATGTTCTCATTGTGTATAATTAAATGGGGGCCCTGACCACTGGCTCTGTGCAAAAAATGATGTCCATAATGATGATAACAGAACATATTGGCATAATTAGCAGAATTAAGATATAGCTCCTCTAATTCACAAACAGTATAATATTCTAGTTCAAAAAGCATAGAATGTGCAGTATCAACATCCCAATCATCAGAATGTAGCCCCAATACTATTACATCACCCATAGAAACTTTGAACACATTTTGTATCTGCAGGATCTCCGTAGCACCGAATATGTCGAAAGGAACAGCTGAAATGTTGATGAAGGACAACTCTCTTTTCATTTTATGCGATGAAGAATGGGGGGCCAGCACCCCGTCAACCAGTTCTGTAGCACAACATTATGGAAGGTAATGGCCATTGATTAACAAGAAAAAAACAGTCACAAATACAATCCACATGAATGGGAAAACTAAGAAGAGTATGATCCAGACATAGATACAAGGTGGGACTAGATAAGTGCATTTTAACCATGAAATAAAAACACAAATCCGTGCTGGAGGTGGGTGCCAAACATAAGAACTATCTGAAGACAAGCATTTGCAATGCAATAGGTGTCGCATTTGTGAAAGTGAGAGCTATTGGTGATGTAAATGACAATTTGTTTTACTTCTGTTTTTTTTGTTTGCATTGGAGTAATTATTTATGAAATGCGAGTTAGAGCTATTGGTGTTGTAATTTGTTTTTTTATTATTTATGTAAAACGTCAAGCATTGGAAACTCGATGACAAAGATGGATAAAAATAACAGACTGAGACTGGCTGTGTAGATGCGCTCTCTATTTCTCACAGAGAAGAAAAAGAAGGAAAATAAATGCCAGTTTGCCAGTACAGAACGATATCAGCAAAAAAAGCCATAGCGTGTTACGAATATGTCCTCATGTGTCACCACAAATGCACAGATTTGTGACATGACAAATATTAAAAATAATTGATGCGTGCGGAGGGATGGAGGCAGCAATGGATAAGGCAGGGGTGGGAAAGGGAGCAACACAGATAGCATGAGTGATTTGATGGGGTATACACAAGGGACATAGGAAGAAATCACCGGCCCTCCCATGGAGTGCTGACAGAGAAAGTAATAACACAACAAAGGGAAAAGAGAAAGGGGATAAGTAGCAAAGTAAATCAGAAAGCCAACCACTGGTAAATAACAAGCTGATCTAAAGCCCACTGTAAATATTGCTATTGTCCACAATAGGTCTTCGAAAACATGCAGCTAAAAGCTTTCTTGGCAAGACCTCAAAATATGCAAATGCTGCCCAAGAAAGAGGTGGAAAAGCGACGTAAGGTACAGGAAGTCAAGTTAGTAGAGGAGAATGATTATCACTTTGAGCATCAGAGTGGACCGGACTTGGAGGCCTGCTAAGAAGGATCAGCACAGCAGTGCAAGTGCTGCTTTTGTACTAGTACTCTGAGAGGGAGCTGGGGAACATCCTCCAGAATCAAGCATCTTTAGTTCAAGAAGCACTTTTACAGGTGCAAATCTTGGCCCCTTGCTTTTAGTGATTTTTCTCAGGCTGTTGTGAATTTCAGTGCGGCAACAGTCAATAAAAGGCCAATTTGTGCATAGTGGCACAGATGCAGAACATACAGTGCCTAGGTACACTTCACCTGTCTGCTCACTTTTGGGCCCCATCATAGGTTTTTGTGACACAACCAGGCACTGCCAACATTGGAAAATTGAAGTGAGGGGCAGGTTTCTCGACCTGCCCAGCTCAATCTTGGATTTTTATGCAAAGGGAGAGGAGTTGGCCTAACAGCTAGGGAGCTCGACCTCGAATCTGGGGAACTGGGTCCGAGTCTAGGCAATGACGCTGAACATCCTGTGATTCTGGGCAAATCACCTAATCTCCCCATGCCTAACAAAAATGAATGTGTCCTCATGTAACGCAACTGGTGCTCCTGTAAAGCACTCTGATATCCGATACCTTCGGGTCAAGTTTGCGCTATATAAAACTCGGTAAAATAAAAAGGCAAGCCTTGCATAAGTTTGTGTTGGGTGGTTGCAATGTGACAGCCTGTTTCCCAGTAGTGAGCTGGCCTTTGTGCCGCAGTTGGGCACTGCTTTACCTGAACATATGTGTGGGTAGACCGGAGTTGGAGAAACTTAATTCAGAAACTGCATTAAAATGTCATGTTTTAAGAACCTATCCCTTCACAAGGGAGTTTCAATGGAGAATCATGTGGAATCTGGTGGTGAAACATCCATGGGAATCCGAAGGGATCTGGTCTAAACTCGAGAGCTAGAGCCGTTTTCGCAGTCTCCATCTCTCTCACACTGAATACACCAACAACCCTGAATTTCTACTTTTCATTTAGTTCATTGTTACAGGTTTACGAGCCTCTTTTGTTGAAGGGAAGAGTGACAGCCTTTCTTGAATTATCCACAAATATTAACCTATGTCAATGACCACCTGTATGCCATCTGCGGGGCAGTTTAAAAACTAAGGGCATCATTCTGATGCCATCGCACTCTTGTCTGACCGGCATCATAGCAGAAGCGAGACCGCCCGACAAGTAGTCGGTGGTCCAGCTGCCCCTATTACAATGCGACCGCCTTCACTGCAATTGCAAAGAGTATATTTTCCATTGCAGCCTGTGTTGCGAGCTGCAGCACAAGCTGCAATAGAAAATGTGCACTTTAAAAACATCCCTGCACCATGTGGCAGGCACCAGATGGTGCCTGCCACATGGTGCAGGAATGTTTAGGGGGGCACCTCAGGTGCCCCCAGGCACCATAGCAGAGGGCTAGGAAATAAAGGGGCACGATAGGGGCCCCCAAAGTCCCTTGCCACCTGCATTTTCATGGCGGCTAAACCGCCATGAAAGGGCAGGCAGAAAGGCACATTGTAATCCCTACGACAGTGTCTGAGCAGGCACTGCCCCTATTGTTGGGATTACTGACAGTCCAACTGGCTCCTTAAGCCCATCGGAAAGTGCCGGACTGTCTCTCTGCCTGCTGCCTCTAACCATATGTATTGCAATGCGCCGGTTGGACTGCAGCAGCAGATGGCGGTCGGACCACATCCGACAAGCCATCGGATGCAGTCCGACCGCCATCAGAATGACCCCCTAAGGCGTGGCAAACTTGGCCTTTCATTCTAATTACATCAGAATGCTAGTTTATATGGGTACTGCTTTTTACATCCGAAATGTTCTATTATATGGCTTCAGATAAATATGCTGTGAATGCATAACACTCCTATTTACAATTAGAAAATGACGAGACATACTCTTCACAATGAAAGTGCGACAATGTGTCTTCATGTATGTTTTTGGTGCATAACAAAAAGCATCCCCAAGTATGTAACCTATTACCGGCCAGACAGTATTGGAAAAATCTCTGACGTGTCTCACTTGGAAATAACTTGCCTTCTTCGGGGTCCGAACACCGCAAGTAATGCAGTTTGAGCTCTACAGACATCTGGTAGTGCCAAAAGACTTTCTGAAAGTTAAAACGTCAGTCTATAAAGCACCGACCATAGCTTTCATTCTCCTGCAGTCCATTCTTGTGCATGCAACTAACGGACATTGTCTTTTTGTTCAGAAGAGGAATAGAGGAGCTGCAGGGGTGCATTAGTTTTACTTCTTGGGGTGGCTGGGCTCTCCTGCAGTGTTTTTACTGTGTGTCCATGTGACAAACGCAGATTCTGTGTGATGCGCTTCGTCAAGGGAGTAGGCACTATATACATTCTGTGTAGTACATGGCAGCATTTTGTAAACTGGAAAGTTTAGTATCTAAAAACCAACAAGTAAGGAATACAATTAGTATTATCTGTGTGGGAATGGCCAGGCCCTTAAAGATGGTGTGTCCGGATGACACAACGACCCTCATGGAGCATCTCCACTTCCAGACCCAGACCAACCCTAAAACAATCTCCGAGGAACCCTCATCTACAGGCCGCCTGGCAACCGCGCTCCCTTTACCCATGCCATCACTGACCTCATCGCACCTGACTGCCTCGCGTCCGCAGACTACATCCTACTTGGAGACCTAAACTTACACCTAGACAACCACCACGACTCAAACACCGCCTCCCTCCTAGAGAATTTCACCAACCTAGGACTGAAGCAACTAGTCACCGCCCCCATGCAGACAGCAGGACACTTACTTGACCCAGCCTTCACCAAAGGAAACAGCGTCTCGTTCATCCACAATACGGAACTCCTCTGGGCAGATCACCACTGCATCAACTTCTCCTTCAAAAAGCACACCCACCGCCTCCCCCGCAGAAGCTGGAACAAAATCACCGAAGACTAGCTCACCTGCGCTCTCATCAGCACCCCACCACCGACTACACCAGACATAAACACCGCAGCACGCAACCTCCATTGCTGGATCACGAAATGCGCTGACGAACTCGCCCACCTCAAGAAAGCCACAGGAAGACACATCAAGAAAGCAAGCTGGTTCACCCTTGCACTCCAAGAATCCAGACGCTCCTGCAGATGACTCGAAAAGACATGGAGGAACAGGAGGGCTGTGAGGTTTCCAGTGAGGTGTTCTGCGGTGTCGGCAGCCAGGCAGTCAAAATAGGTGGGGTGTATGGACTTCCCTGGGGGGGCTGAGCTGTAGGTAACAGCAGAGAGCAGAGCAGGGCTGTGACTGAGGAGAGACAACTCAATGGGCGGGGCCCGCCTCGGTTCATAGTCTCCTTAGTCGGACCCAGACAGCCTGGGGTAGCTCCTTTTACCGTGTGCTCTGAAGAGAGCTCCTGTACTGTCAGGCCAGGACGGTGCCAAATACATTACGCAAAAGCTCCTAGATAAGTGAAAGAAGCAGGCCCGCTTGGTGATGGAGACGTGTTGATGAATAATGCCTCCTGTGAGCAGGGCGTGAGGGGCTAAGGAGGCACTGAGAAGAGCATATTTCCATCCACTCAGATGACAACGTACACAGACTTCAACAAATCCAATTCTCTTAAAAAGAAAGGCCAAAACAAGATGAATATACTACCAAAAAGAAGTCCAACTAACGGTGGACATTAAAAGTGCAAAAAGGCTAAATGAATACAATCAACGGAACGGGAGGCACAGCGCAAGAGGCAGCGCTAACACAACTGTGGAATTAAGAGGAGATGGAAGGGAGGAATGCTATATTTAGAAGTAAGCAGCTATGGTGCTGAATCTGATGTAGTGGAGACAGGGTTTTGCCAGCACACATTGCTATGTTTGCATAAGCGTTTTAGATGTTTATGCCATCTTGCCACTTTGCTGCTTTTGCACATAACACTACAGGTAGCTGTTATAAGTAAAACTGCTTGCTTACTTTTTCTTCACATGAGAATGGTCTGTTTTCCACATCCTTAGACGTGCACCGCGACCTTAGTCTGAACACTGTGTGCAGAAACCGTCAAGGTCAAATAACAATGTATGCTGTTGAATTCAGGTTGATCGGCCCACGCTCTAGACACAACAAGCACACAGCTGCAAATATCTGAAACTCGGGTGCCTTTAATATTGCATTGCATGCATGATACTGACACTCTTGGAGAAAACCATGCCAGACACAGAGAGCAATGCTGATCCTGTGATGTGATTCACTTAAGCTGATCGTGGAGGTATGGGGTTCCCCATTCAAACCTAGAGACCTTCTATTATTATATAAAACTAGCTTATTAGCCAGGGGAGGGTGGTACACAAGGTATTATAGGACCTGTTTCCACTATCATTATAATATGGTTTCTCCCTTTGTTTTCTATGGAATTGTATCAATGCTGATGGTTCTATTTCTAATCATATGTTTGCTTATGTTAGCCAAAATACTGCATCTTAGAGCACATAGTTAAAAATAAACATTTTAAACTTTTCCGTGTCTCTGATTACTCACATTATGGACTAATATGAGAATAACAACGAAAAGGTGTTCTTGATTCGCACCATTCCTGAGAGTATTCTAAGTCGCTTGTTCTGGGTTGTCTAATCATTGGTAGCTTTGATATGATACGGAGAATGAATGAGACACTGATGCTAGTCGGATAGGGGTTCTGGATACTGAGGTGAGTTTTTGGTACACCATAATTCACTGATGTCCTGGTTTCCTGTGCATAGTTCTGTGCATGAGCAGAATCCCCGCAACATGGCGCACTTAACGTTTTGGTCTTATGATTGAGACGCCTTAGTAGTGCTTGTATTTGTCCACAACACCCTCACTCTTGTTTCCTGTGGACGGGAGTGACGGTTTAAACCTACTTATATATATAGTTCATTTATAGGTTCATTCAAGCCTGACAATTAAAAAGGTTTCATTTTTGAATTACTGACCCTTTTTGTGCTACGGTTTAATATAGATTGTTTTTCTTCTCTGCGTCCTTATGGCTGAAGTTGCTATTGCAGAGCATAGTCGCGCACCTCTCCGGCGTCATTTGACACAGTTCGGGGTGCCGGACGATGGAATATCAATTATCTTTGTAGTAAGTTCCGATGCATTGTTCCCCTATGAGCTATTTTACTCTTGGGTTACTTTTCCGGAGGTGAATGCGGATGATAAGACGTTTCACTCATACACTCCTACGGCAGTTCTGACGAATTACACGCTGTATAGGACGCAGGAAATTCCAATTTCCGCTTGGCAGCATCATATTTGGTTCAATGGCGCCCTTCTCCACACCGTAAGTTCGGTTCGGTTAGGTCCCTTGTCCATTCCTGGGGCCACTTGGCCAGTCTTGGCCGGGTTCACACCTCATCCACGTTATTTGCTAGGCCCGATTGATGACTTACATCAACTCCAAACCACATTGATCGCGGTGCATAGGGCTTTGGTGCAATACGTCTCTCACAATGTCCAGGTGGGGGCACGCAACCAGCTGGACCGGCCGGGATCACTATTAGACCCGTCATGGTTAATTCGGTACTGGGCAAGGGCCCCCAGAATAAGGACGATATGCCTTATTGGCTTGCTGAGAAATTTGACCAGCTGGAAGTGGTATTTCCTAATTGTACTCCTTTGGAAAAACACAGGATTCTTACAATTAGTTTGCAGAAAGACTTAGTCCCTGAGGTAACAGATTGTGAGAACTGGGGTAAAGTATTTGCAGCGGTATACGCGAAGTGCTTCGGCACACCGTCTATGACTGTTTTGCCCTCCGTGATTAAGCGTGTTCAGGAGGAGCAAGGTCCGGAGGCAGCTGTCGAATTGGGAATGAGGCTTGTCGGCGTGTTCGATGTAGTTGCTGATTTCATCCTTGCTAACGTCAAGTGAGATGCGGTTAACTTTCAGGTGTCGAATGCGCTACGCCTCGTCGACGACGTTGATAAACCCCGGCAGTTACCAAAAATTATTGCGGAGGCTTATAAGACCATTGGCCGCAATAGTTTGGGTGTTAAGCCTTTTGCTAAAATAACAGCGCAACCGCAAACTCAGACGGTTAAGTCTACTAAAGACAACCGTCCAGCTTTTCCTAAACAAAATTGGAAAACTAAGAAACAGGGGAAGCAGCAATAGAAACAGGGGTATCCTCCTGCGTCACCAATACCAGTGACTACTGAACGCACATATGAATTGCGCAATTGAACTAGAATTAGGTCACCTGATAGATTTCAGGTTACTGAAGAACGTTCTCCTCGTTCTTCACAGGAAACATCGGTCTCACAGTCCGGTGGAGGAGAACGTGGCTGAGGTCGGGGTGCGCCTCAAGGACGTGAGCAGCCTCGCCCGGCTGATGGTAAAGGCAAGCAAGACGAATTTGCACGTCAGCGACCTCCGTTTCAGAAAAAGAAAGTTGCTGCTCTAACAGCGAGGTATGCCACAGATAGTGAGAACACAGCTTCGGAACCTGACATGGGCACTAACGCTGCTAGACAGCGCGGCAGAGGTTACAATAGTGCGGCAAGCACTGCGTCCATATCTGAAGGCGACAGCAACTGACACATTTATTACTGTAGAAACTGCTGACACTAGAGTGGCTCCCCCTGATAGACTATATGATGTAGTCCTTTAAATTGAAGGTGACATACAACGTACCATAAAAGGGATTTTTGGGGAAAATCTCAACTCTACATATGACATTTTGTTAGCAGAGGCGAACTGGCCCCCAGCTTTTGTTTTGGCCGATCCCAGAGGGGAGGAGGTAATCCTCCCATCTTTCGCGCACACAGTGCCGAAGGAGCAAGCTCAGAACTTTGCAGAAGATTGGGCACAGGTGCTTGCTTTGGCGTTGTACCATACTCAGGTTGGGTGGGATAAATTATCACCAAGCCATGAGATTCCGTTACGGTCTATGCCACAGCCACAACTCCAATATCCCATGCGCCGGGAAGCTAGATCTCATGTTGCACAAATCCTTGAACAATTGGAATATCAAGGTGCAATTTAAATATGTGTGTCACCCATGAATAATTCTCTTTTCACTGTAACCAAACCTGATGGGTCGTACCGCCTAGTTTTGGATTATCGGCATTTGAACTCTCATTGTCGAACATGCGCGGTACAAACACCCACAGTTCTGCCCTCGTTGATAGTGTCGTGAGAAAAAGGTTTAAGACCACACTTGACATTTCCAATGGCTTTTATAGCCATAACCTGTCCTCTATTAGTAGTCAATGGACAGCGTTTACTTCAGGTGGCAAACAAAAAGTTTAAAAGATTAGCCATGGGCTACAAAAACAGTTCAGGAGTCTTTGCCGCACGTGTAGGATCTCTGTTAGAGAGCATTGACCCTGATGCATACTCGTATGTTGATGAAATTTATCGCACGAACGACGAATTATGGCCGCATCTGTGTCGCATTGACCGCATCATTGTCATGTTTGCGGACTTCGGTTACAAATTTAACTTTGCAAAATCACACATTGCAGAGTATACAGTGTTGTTTTTGGGCTATGAACTCAACGACGAAGGACGAGGTTTAGCACCTCACTTCCTGGAGAAATGCGCATGTTTGCGCGCTCCAACAACTCTGAAAAAACTACAATCTCTGCTCGGTTTTTTACATTTCGGGCGTACTTACATTTCCGATTATGCCCAGCGTACCAAGCTGCTTGGTACAACCTACTTTTACCAAATCGAGCTGGCTGTCAGAACATTCAGCTATACTGCACTCTTTGCAGGTTGATCTTCTTGCTTCTAAATACTTATTGACGCCTGATAACCCCACTAACCTCGTAATTAGAATTGTACCTGGCGCAGTGGGTTTCACGTACTTGACGTTTAATGAAGCCACTGTCCCCATTGCTTACAAGTCACACTTGTACACTTCGGCTGAAATGCGCTTTTCCACCGTCCAAAAGGTGTTAACTGCAGTACAGATGGCGATTCTAAAAGAGAGAGCGCTATCACAAGGAAAACGCATGTTGGTGGTCACACCATATCCTGTCCTTGAGGCAGAGACAAAGGCCAGTGTACCTAATTCTAAAGCTTTTCATCCACATTGGATGCAATGAGCCACTTCTTTGACGTCTCCGGATGTCACTTTCATCTTTGATGCCTCATTGCAGACTCAGGAGTATGTGCAGTATGAATTTGTTCATCCAGCTCCTCTGTCCTTGTGCCCGCTTGAGGATTACCATTGTATCATTTACACTGACGGTTCAGCGCAAGCAGCGACGGAATCTAAGCATGCTTATTCAGCGACCTGCGCAATAGTGGCTGGTACTTTTGTGAATGAAGAATTCAAGTCTGATGTAGTGCATACACAGACATTGGGTGATTGTACCGCCCAGTTGGCAGAGCTACGGGCTCTAGTGCTTGCACTAGAGTTTGCTGCTCCTCAAGTGACTACTCTTATTGTGAGTGACTCATACTACTGTGTTCAGTCTTTCAACGATAATTTATTCTTTTGGTCTCAAAATGAATATCGTGATTCCAAAGGTAGCACAATCAAACATAAAATGCAATGGGTTTGAGTTGCAGAACTTAAACAACGTCTGCCGCTCGTGAATGTAAATCATACTCTTGGTCACCAGCGCATAGGGGTACACGCTGTTGGCAACAGTTAAGCTGACGAAGCAGCGTAAAAAAGCAGTGGCAACATATCTGGTAGCAGCAGTTACAAGATCCCAAAGTAAAATTGATGATGACATCCTGGCAGCCATTGCTGCAACAGAGAAGGGTGATAATGACCCTCGAGGTTTCCCTTCTAAATACTCTTATCATTTAAGTCCTGATAAAGTTCCCTATGTGAGAATTAATGACGTTGGTGACAGGTTGATTTCCAATGCGGACCACAGGCTTGCTTTGATAACAGTCGCTCACGAAGGTATGGCTTCAGCCTATGCAGGCGTCTTAGTCACTGTTACTATCTTGCAACAACGATTCTGGTGGCGCGGATTATATAAACAGACTCGTGATTATGTCCTTACTTGTGACTTTTGCCAGCAGATTAAACCTTCAACTGCTGCGCATCCACCTCAAACACAGTTGTATATATCTAATAAACCACTTGGGTGTGTTTATTTGGATCACTGCAGTCCTTTCTACTCTGATACTACGTGTAAGTACATCTTAGGTGCACTGGATTCGTGCACACGTTTTCTATGGGTCTGGCCACAAAGGAGTGCTGATGCTCAAACTGTCATCAGGGATTTGCGTGTCTTTGTGGGAATTTTTGCATGTGGTACCCTCCATTTGGACCAGGGTCCGGCGTTCGCCTCTAAGGCGTACAAGGATGCCATGAGTTCTTTGGGGGTCCAGGTCAAATTTTTGACTCCATACAAGCCTGAGGGCAATACTGTTGTGGAGCTAATGAACCGTGACTTAAAGCAATCCTTGACAGCTAGGGTTTTAGGTACTGGCAGGAACTGGTTAGCCCATTTGTATAGCGTTCAACGTGCACTTAATAATCTCCCTAGAAGGTCTCTGGGTGAGTGTGACCCCCTACGAAATGCTCTTTGGCATAAAAATAATTGTCCCGAACCTTGATGGTCTAGACATGGCGGCGTCGGCATCCTTTGACGTAGATGATCATTCTGCTGTGTTACAGAATCCACAAGAGGCTCGAGACAGTCTTGCAAAGGAACACTTGCCCTCCACAACTGATGCTGCACTTTAGATTCCGGTAGTTGGCTGGCTACCTCGAGTCGGTGACCGGGTCCTTGAGAAGGTGAAAAACAAGAAGGGGTTTGGCCCCTCTTATTGTGCACCAGTTCCAGTGCTTGGCGTGCAGGATACAAGAACAGTCATTTTACCTCCACTTCCTGGTCGCAAGGATAACAGGTACATCTCCATTGACAATGTCAAACTACAATGAGTGGTCGATTACCAACAGGCCTGACATTGCCATCGAGATGAATACAGTTACTAATCCTTTATTGACTCTACCGGCTGGTGGTCCCCATGAAGATACTGAGTATACCTATCCCACAGATGTATAAATGCCTGGTTTGCAATCACGTGCAGTTAACCATTCACATTTTTCATTTGACTCTAACTCTATAACATCGAATGCCCCATCGAAAATTTCAATTTTTGCTGTTTGGTTTAAAAGACATTTTTTAATTCCCCCTTGGACTTCCATTTGGCTGGTGCTCATATCTATTTTTTTGTTCGTTAATTGGATTTGTAGTTGTCTTTTTTCGTCTAGTGAATGGACATTATCTAACTGAGAGATCTGCAATTATATTAATTGATGGAACTTTGGCACCCCACTCCTCATCACACATCATGAAGAGGGACCAGACTTTTGTTAATATTACTGCCTGGCCTGTGTTAGATGGGATTGTATGGGATGCTGTAAAATTTCAAATTCACGGCCCTACAGAGGTGATTAATGTCCCCAATGTACTTCGTGTTTCTAAGGGGGATGTTGTGAAACAGAACATGCGCTCTGATGATTGGCATGTACAAGCCGTAGAGGCTCTTTTTTCTGATTTAAAATATTATGCTGCTTTTGATGCTGAAGATTTGTATTTAGACTCAGCAAATTATGGAGAGTTGTTTTGCTACCAACACTATGGCAATCATTTTCTGCATAAAGCAAATACGTTTAGAAATGTCATTAATTATACACAATGGGAACATTTTCCAGCTCCCATTGAAGGCAGTTCCAAAACTCTAGTGAAAAAATGTACATATTTTACCGATTTCAGTGTATCTAACTCTGAAGCCTTTTATTTTAAAATGTGTGCTGAGTCAGCTTCCAAAGTTAGAATAACACACACTAAATTACTGTATTCGAAGTCCTTTATGGATGAATTAGCTATTGGGGGCTATGAGCTGTGGAAGAATACCATTGATCTTAAATCTGTTTGGGGTTCAAAAGCTGGCAAGTTCGGGGCACGGAAGCTTTGCATCGCGCATGCCTTATCCCGAACAACATTTTGTTTTTGAATTCTACTGTTTTTCAGACCACCTGCTTTGGATTGGCTACATCTAAAACAAGCATTGGCATAGCCAATAGGTCTCGCCTTTGGGACCTTATAAGTGTTTAGCAATGCAACACTTGATGTTGTTGCACCAAGGATATTGTGATGGATAACTAAACACTTATAAGGTCCCAAAGGCGAGACCTATTGGCTATGCCAATGCTTGTTTTATATTGGTGAAGGAAGTCCTTTGCAGACTTGCAAACTTGGTTGAAAACTTGGTTAAGGGAGAGAGTAGGGACTGAAGTATAACCCAGAGACTGTAATTTAGGTGAGCTGATACTGCGAAGTCTTCCATTGCTAGGGCATTTAAAAGAGAGGGGCTCAAATTGATGTCAAGCCTGGATAAAAATTCTAATGTTTGCAGAATTCTGGAGCTTGGATCCAAACTTTTCAGCGTCAAAAGCACTGCTACATATATTCACAATATAGCTTTTCATTATCTTATTATAGACTTTAGAATGTGTAAATGCTAAATTGATCTATTAAAAAAAAATAGGAGAATGTCTATGAACTTATTGCCTGGTGTTGGTTCAAATAACCATCCTGATAATATTATTAAATCATTTTTCGCTCCCCTCTGTTGGGGTAACTCGTTTCTTGCTACCCAGGTGCCCAGTAAAGTATTTTGGTATATATATTCCCCTGTATTTTATTGGATTGAGTTAACATGTGCTAGTGTGGACAGTTTCCGCAGTCGCTGCTGTTGCAGATAACATCAGTTGGTATGTGCCATTTGGGCTTAGTGGAGGCTGAAATTTAAAACAATGTAATTTCATCCATGTGTAACTTCTGCAGAGATATGTATAATGACATGAAAAAAAACTTGGGTGGAATTGCCCATTAAATTTTTAGAATATGGTAAGGAAGTGTTTAGCTGTTGTTGAAATGGTGTGCCAAACAATACACATCATAAAGAGTTCATTATGCAGAGGAGTTTAAACAATACCGTAGATGTATTTAGACGCACGCCAACATAAAATGTCAGAAGCAAACAGGGATCCCCCTGACTTGTTCTCTCTGAGCTCTATTCAGAGCCAATGCCTGCCTCCTTTGAGTGTGCGCCCCTCCTTTCCTAGAGTTAAAGTCCCTAAGAAGAACATTAGCTGTTGCTAGCATCACCATGACTCGCCTGTTAAAATAATGATGCTGCGAGCTCATTTGTAGCCATCAGTTGCTAGCGTTCAAACGCGTAAGCACATCCCATCTGACAGCCTTGCCTTCCTCCTACCATCTGCGACCTGCGCTGACTGACCTTTGTCTTTCACAGTCCGAGAAGAAGAGAAGCGAAAGTTATTAAAGCGAGGCAGCGAGCTGCAGAGCGAGCACAGACAGCTGCAGGACAAAGACCAGCTCCTCGATGATGCAATGAAGGTGAGCCACAGGATTTACTGCAGCCGTGTGATGCACACGATCAAAAAGTCATGCGTCATTGCGTCCCCACAGACGCTCTGTAGCAGCTCCGAGTTCTGCTGCTTGTTTGGAATGGAGGAGGGGCGGAGGAGGTGTTGTTGGGTCTCATCTGAAGTTTCCCTTCGAACAGCAATTTTTACTCACTTGTTTCTGTCTTTCACAGCCATGCGCCTCACACGAGTCAGATTACACCTGCAGTAATCAATCACAATTTAATAAAGCCACGGATATTTTAAAATGTCTGACACTGACCTGCTCTTTAATAACGCAGTATGTGGGAGCTTTAGAAATGGAGAGACCCAAAACGTGCATCCTAAAAGGGGTCGGGTGGAGACAGCAGGAACGGATGAGGTAAGCTCGCGAGTAGTGCGCGTGCGCTTGTGAGAGCGAGCAGCCCATTTGTTTTCAATTATCGCGCCCGCGTCTGGGCACGATAATTGAAAACAGATGTGGCCCGTGTGCGTAACCGCAAGCCTTAGGCCGTGGTCAGGTACATTGGCTGGGAAAGGCGGGACATGCGCCCGCATTTACCCACTTGCGTGCTGTCTTTTAAGGAAGACGCACCCAAAGGCCAATGAAATGTCAGGACTTTGAGCACGAGCTTGCTCTCTCGTGCGCGAAGTGCTGGTCAGCTCCAAGAGGCCGTATCCTTAGAGCAGCGCATGCGCGCTGTGCTAAGGCTCAACCTACAAATAGGGAGAGAGAAGAGAAACATTCCTGACACACCGAATTGATGCCTGCCATGGTGCCATGCTTATACGTGAGAATAAAAAATAGACCTTCTTGTGATCCATTGTAGGTCTGGATGTTATTAGTGCTGCACTGATTGTTAACTAAGGGGGAGGGAGGTAGTTACGCTTTTAATAATCTAGCTCACTGGAAGTGCAAGATATATGTCACAAGTTATAAAAATCATTATGAGGGACAAAGCTGTTTGAACTAGATCTTGCAGCTATATTAACTATCAGATGCACTAAAATTCATAATGTACTGACCCGGATATACAACTTACGTATTATGCACGATAATATAACTTGTACAACAGATGGAATTTCATTTGGCTTAATCTCTTGTGCAGGATACTGCACTACTTGTAAAACGCAATAAAATTTGTTGTAAAAAAAATAAAAAAACTAGAAGTTTACAATGAGGGCACAAAATATTACTTGAACCTCTCAAACCCTGCAAACGGGGTGGAAGTGGAGGCTAAAACAGTAAATGAAAACTGACAATTCAGTGGAAAGGGCAGAGGCTTTTTAAGCTCTTTGTGTGAAGAACTTGCAACAACAAAAAATGGGCGGATCGAATGGGCCTTGTGGACCCCATCTGCACCAGCTCATGTTTGCACACAACGTTTGGGCCCACAAGTTAGTGAATGGATATTGTGATCAGTGCTTGAATTCCATGCGTGTTGAGTAATGTAAGAGTGTTTATCCAGGGCACCATCCCCAGATACCCTAAGAGATGAGTTACAAGAGAGAAACGCTTTCAACCATCTCACAAACATGCCATTGTGTTAATGAAAAGTTTCGACGACACCGTTTCCTTGACTTTTCTGCTGACGTCATTATTGTCTCAGGCTCACCTGAAGCTAACAGGGCAACTACAAGGCATCATGTTGGTAATTGAAAGACCAGGTCTAGAAACAAGATGTCGAGCTGCTAAGGGGGAAACCTGGCATTCCTGGGCCAATCACAGAATGTGAATACAGTGTTCTTTCACGGGGCACATAGAAGAATGGCAACCATTAGTTTACATTATGAAAGAACATCAGGGCCACTGGAATTATGCGATTCTGCAGCTGTGGCGTTTTCTGTATGAATATGGTTTTGCCACATGACTCATTACTAAGGGTGGGTGACAATTTCCGTTCCGCTCGCGGAAATTGCGAAAATTCGACATTTTCGCGTTCCACGCGGAACGCGAAAATGTCGACACTTCCGCGATCCGCGAGGGCACGGAAATTGTCACCCACCCTTACTCTTTAGTCCCCTCTGTTCCCTGCTCTTGCATCTCTCTCTGACCCCTGTGTTGTCATATTTTGCCCCCGTCTCAAGCTCTCAGTGCCTCGTGCATTTCTGTCCCTCTATCCTGCCTCCTCTCTCATCCCCAGGCTCTGCCTCACCCTCGATCCTCTCTCCTCTTCAATCCTTCTGTCTCTCTAGTGCTGTGACCAGTGGCGTAGCTATGGGGAGGGGGGGGGGGGGGCGGTGGGGGCGGTCCGTCCCAGGCGGCACTATTTTGGGGGTGGACAAAGGCATTCAGATAAGGCTCGGCTTGCTTTCGTGGACGTTCGGGGACGGACAGAGAAGGAATAGGACTTGGGCAATGTCCTCTTCTTTTTTGTGCTGGCATCTGTTCCCCCCTCTCTTCCTATTATCCCCTCTCTTTCTGTCTTGCTCCTTAATTACTGAAAACCGTGACTTGAAGAAACGGTTCACAACCTCTCTTTCCTTCTTTCATTTAGTTGCTACCCTGTGAAATGGATCCAAAAAAGAAAAACAGTCTTGCGGGAAATGCCCTTTTTCTGAAATTTTTCTATTCCAAAGTGCAGCGGGATGGAGAGAAATAGAAGATTTTAAATATGAAAAATAAATACATACCTAAATAAAGCAAGACAGTTGCAAAGTGGCCGGAGTGGTTTTATTCACATCCAAATCCATCAGTCACTTTACAGAGTTTGCCAGTGAAGCGGTACTTTTGTTTTTTAGTCTTTCTTAGAACAGAGTTGTCCCCAGGTGAGAAAGTGTACCATTCCTGTAGGGACTGCAATACCTGGTTGATGGGTGGATTGGAAAACAAAATGTGTACCATGGCTCTGTGTTTATGGATGTGGTCTTTTTAAACCATACTGCTTACGTTTTGTAAGGATATAAGCAATGGACTTTGAAAGGGTTCCCTTCAGGGCCCTGTAGTCATGTCCTTAACTTTTCAGGTAAAACCACTCGCTGATTTCTGAATAGTGAATGAGAGATCGTTAAGGTAACCATGTTGTTTCTGCTTACATTTCACATGCTTTACTTAATCTTGCATTCCCTATGAGTGTTTGCTTTTACTTTTTTTCTAGGCAGCATATTACTCATATCAAGTGCATAATTTGAATTGAGCCACATCCAAGTATTTATAGCGGGCACAATTAGGTTGTAGCTGAAGGCAGTGCGAGTTTCTCTCAGTTGGGCAGTATGGTGTTCAGTGGGGCAGAGGATGTGGCACTATGGCCAGAGCTGTCGAATTTGGAACTGGGTTCAGCCTTCATGACCAGTCCACCAGACCACTCTACTGAGGGAGCATATTCCCATGCTAGACCTTTGAAGGCCCCACTAGACCTTAGAAGGCTTGATGTCTTAGCACAAGCAGGTGTACCCTAGTGGTGTCATTTGTGGGTTAACCTTGAAGTCCTGTCCACCACAATCCATACTGAAGTTCATCTCCAGTCTTGGAGGCAGACCTACGAAGCAGCACACCCTAGAGCAACAGTGATCCAATCACTGTGACTCTGTCACTGAGGTCACATGAACCTTGAGCAGGTTAGGGCGGTGCGAACGGTGTGACCGCACTGGGTACCTTTTTCGGGTGGGTGCTAGTGTTTGCAAGTATATTATGGTTTGAAAAAAACTTGCTGCCTCCTTCCTGGCCTCCAGCAATTTTCAGATACAATAAAAATGTCATGATGACTTCGGTGATTAATGTTCTTACTAGTGAGAGATCCCAGTTTTGTCTAGTGGAAGGGTTGACTCCTGGAAAGGTAACACAGAGGGTTAATGTGCCTGCTGCAAAGAACATGTACCACGCAGATCACAAAGTGCTCTGCTTTAATGGGTGGACCATGATGAATGGTCATTTAATGTCAGCTGTAGATGATGGATCCCTGAACAGTGTCATGTATGTGCATGTTTGTATCGTGCTGAGGGGATTACCAGGTGATTGTTCACGCAGCTCTCTGATGGATGTCACATGCGGTTTTTCTGAGTCCCCAGATAGATCATGCCAGTCACCGGTGTATTCAACTGTGTAGCATTGGACCGTGTCATGTATGTGCATGTAACTTGCATGATCAAGGTAACTATTAGCGGCTATACTACGTGTCTCTCGGTCCTCTTTCAAGTGCTTGCCGTCCTTTTTCCCCAGCAACCCCCCTCCCAGGGGTGGCAATCTGAGGGATAGCCCCGGGCGCCACAAGCTCTAGCTACGCCTCTGGCTGTGACCCCTGCCCAAGCATCTTCTGCTGCCCCTTGAGACTGTTTACATTACACCCTCCTCCTGCGGCCCTCCCTTGTTCCCACCTCTGCTCTCTGGACATAGTGTGTACCTGCTGCCTTTCTTCTCACAGCAAGTGCCCGAAGTCAAGAGCAGGCAAACACCGGCACAAATTAAGCACTGAAGCAAGGCAGCCCCAGTTCGTCCCTCAAACTACCAGTGTAACTGCCACTACCTCTCAAGTGCCAACCAAAGTAACTCCGAGGTGGTCTCACCCTGCATTACTCACATCACACCACAAAATACCGATTAATTACGTAAATTCCTGCATAACTGCTTTTCCGTTGTTGAGAAAGTTTGCCGCATTTGGATTCCACAGCATTATTCAAACGTATTTGTTCTTGTCGATTAAAGTCACAAAATGTGGACAAACAAAACAATACAACTCACAGAAAGAAAAGATAGATAGATACAGCAGTACATGGTTAAAATAGCAAAAGTGTATGAAACTTTAAGAAAACTTATAAATCTGATATGTCTGTTACTGTCATGGAAAGATATAAAACTCAGAGCTCGATTACCACTCAGTGTTATCAGTATGTCTCGTGCTTACAGGTCCTGGACGAGTGAATAAAACATGTGTGAAATCCTGTGGCGCTGCATAATGAGCCAATCGAATTCTGACCACTCTGGATGTCACTTACACAGATTACTATTCCAGTGCAAACCACTGCTTCTTAATTCAGAACAGGTCTGCGTAATATGTGATCGTTAATTAATAACACATACGGTTGCATCACTTTGGGTTTTTTCTTTGTGAAAGCTGTCTCTTGGACTTCCAGACTACAATAACGCCTTCACTAATATTCTTTTCATGAACTTAAAAAAATAAAAAAGTTTATCGAAAGAAACAAGCACCAACCAGGTTTAACTTCAAAATAAATAATACAAAAGAAAACCTTCAGGTAAAGTAAATTATTTATTTTCACCTAAGCAGATCTGACAGCATTATTGCAGTAATGTTAAAAGGGCAATACTCGGAGATGCACGAACCGTGGGCCCAGGAAGAAGCACACGTCATGTTTGTCCGCTTCCACATCGGATAGACATATCACACTGTCTGCTGTAGATTCACTTTAAATAGATTCTTCCAACAATTACTATCAATTATTCGAAGAAGCTGTCTGTCTGGCCTCTTTGACCATGACATCTGATATATGTGTGTATTTTGCAACATTGCAGCTTTTATGACCAGAAAATTCTCAAATACCATGGGCCAGCCCACACAACATATGGAAAATAGAAAATAAGCAGTTGCGTTAATTTAAAATACGCAAGGTTCGATGAATATTTATGTATTAGGATAATGGTTTGCTGTGTTCTGTGATGTTAGAAGTTACAGACACACATGGTCGCTGGAGACAACTCTTCTGGCCCTTTACGCAGCTGTAGTGTAGGAAAAGCACTATACATTTACCCAACGAGGTAGCACTTACTGATTAACCAGTTGAGTAGAAGTATTGCACAAAACGGTGGCATCTTTTTGGATAAATATGCAGGGTAGGATTCATTCTGGCACGATGCTCCTGTCACAAAAATTAAACCTCAACAGGAAGCACTTATACTGAATTTGACCTTCAACTCGAGCACCTGCTTTATTTATATTTGTAAGTCTTACAGATATAAATAAAGCAGGTGCCCGAGTTGAAGGTCAAATTCAGTAACGCATTAATCAGCACAAAATCTCCGCGATCACACGAAATTTCACGTGATCGCGGAGATTTTTTGCCGTTTCGCGATATTTTGCGAAAGGCACTTTCGCAAATTCCGCCCACCCTTACTCATTACCTGCTGCAAAATCTGCAGGTTTTAACAAAATATATTTTTTGTTTTTATCTCAAACAGATCAAAAGTTACTAAACGCAAGCAACACATGTTGCTGCACATGGGAAAAACATTGGCAAAGTTTGATTAGTAACCTTTGTGATGCACATTGATTTGTTTAGGTGGTATGTTAAATTGGTACTAATGAAGTGAAACCTTTGCTCTTACAATGTTAATGTGAAGACAATATAGCAATAACGAAGTAATACTTTAACAAAACGGGCCACATCGCACTTCAAATCTTAATTCTGCTGCTGCATAATACTTTTCACTCTGGCGCATAATTTAGCAGCCCACCCTTGCCACATAACTTCAATAGCACAACACACATTAGCATTCATTTAAGTGCTTATATTTTCTTAGTTGAATACAAGGTATCTATGCCAACTAAATGCAAACATAGTATCGTTGTGATGCGGGAAGGGAGGGGCAACACCTGTTGAGTTCTGAGGTTTCTGAGTGTCCCTGCCCCAATCCTAATCGCTCGAGGTGTTAGGCACTCACCCATGGATGCTGGGGCCGCCCGGGGAAGCAGTGCTGCAGCCGCGCAGCAGCAGGAGGTTCGCCCTGGTGGAGAGCCGGGGGCAGCGCGAGGAGGCGCCACGGAGCAGCATGTTCTGCTCATGAAAACTCTTGGAGCTGGAGAAACTGTGGAGATATGTCCAAGTGGGCCGCAGGACGCAATGTGAGCCCTGTCTGCCTGTAAGAGTGGGGAAGGAGGCGCCTCCAGCTCATCCAATCACATCCGAGCAGGAGGGAGGGCGTCGTGCCAGATGTTTTATTCATGGAGCCCCTTTGCTGGAACGTTAAGAATTTGGTAACACATATTTAAGAGTCCCACCGTTACTGGAGAGCTGTGGAAGCGTACGTTTTCACACACCGCGTGCTTCAAACAGTTAAACCAGGACAGAGGAGGGGGCCTGTGCGATTCCCTTGCGGGAGCAAGCAGCAATGCGCGATAATTGATAACATATGGAGCCAGCTGCTCGCTCCCGCAAGTGAATCGCCAGATATGCACGTGTTGCCATTAGAAGCAAGGCAACGCGTGCACATTTTTGTCGGGAAAGCTGTGCCAATTACTAAAGGTCTCTTTCCTATGCAGCGCAAGTGCGCTGCGTAGGCAAAACCTAAAAATGAATGCCCCTCCCATTCCTGATCTGGGTGCTTATCCTACATGGGACAATCACACAGATCTATCCTTTGATGAATTGCAGTCACTAATTACTAATACATCCTTCAATATTTCCAACTTAGATCCCCACGGGTGGTTGATATGGCAAAACACTTCTGACTCGTGTCAACATCGTTTTCTGGGGCTGAAATCAGGCTACACAAAGGTTAGGGTTGATCCCCGGTTTGAAACCTCCCACTCTGTTACTACCGATTCTGTAGGAAAATTATGTCAAAACTGGCTTCAACATTCCACCTTGGCGTCAGTTAAACTTCATTTGTCCAAATTAACTGACAATGTAGATTTGAATGATTTTGTTAAGGGCCCTGTGGGTGGCAGGTCCAAAAGATGGGTGTATGCTGTTTACAATGAAGTTTGGAAATTATCTCAAATTAAAGCTGCTTCTAGATTACGAGCTATTGATCAAGCAAATTTGGAAAAAGTGCTTGCTGTCATTGATAATAGCATTAACACTCTTTCTTCCAGAATTTACACGTTAGATAATATTGTTTCATCTGTTGTGGATATTGTACAAGATGACATGTCTATCTTATACCATGGTCAAAATCAATTGCGTTCTATAATGCAGTTTGCATGTACTTTACAAACATTGAAGGCTGGGAAAGTTCCCTGGGACTACATGAATACATCATCTTTGTTCCTGCCGTTTAATCTGACTAATAAACAACAGCTCATGTCCATGAAGGATGCGACATATTCACTATTGCATATTGAAAAGTTGGAACCTTTACCATTCTCTGTGGCCGAATCAAATTCAGCTGTGTGGCTTATCCATGGGTTAATCACACTACCTTTTCCATTGTTTAAGTTCAGTTTGTGTATGAAACACTATGCCTTAGGCAGATATGAACCACTGGGTACCGCTTTCCTACATGAAGTTTGGCCACTCCCATTTACATACAGGTGCCTGAGAGAGGGTAAAGAGGTTTATTTAAAAGGAGAGGAGTGCACTTCCACACCTGATCACTCAGTAGTTTATAGGAACATCCAATTGCATGGCGCTTCCAACGTTCACGCCACAAATTTAGCTTGCATTTTGAAGGGGAATCCTGTGCCAGCAATTACACCCACTTTCACGTTGTTAGCTAATGGTAGTTATCTGCTTTTAGATAATGAACTATGCTGCGGGATGCTAGTGGGGATTCTGTACATTGTAACTGTCTCCCAACGAGTAGTCTGTTGTAAGAATGTGCTTTTCCCACCCCCGCATGGGAGACTCGATGTATCCATCTGGCCCTCAATACCAACCTTGAAAGCAGAGTTCAACAAGATGAGCAGAATAAGGGCTCTATTGTCTATTGCCCTAACTTCTTCTCGTGAAACATTTGTCCTTCACGTAGCTAACACCCGCCCCGAGGTGCGTGCTTTTTTAAATACTGGATCTCCCACTTCATTTAGGTGCTCTGATTCACACTACATTCAATGCCTCGTCAACAACTGGCTTGGCACATTTTTTTTAAGTTGTGGGCTCCGGCCTTGTGACCTCGTTCCAAACAATATTTGGTGTGATACTGGCATTTTTTGCATTCTATTTTTTCCAGCGTCTTCGGCGGGCTTCCCTTAATCCTCGCCTTGACTGCTGTTCATTTGTTTGCTCCGCAATGGCTGCACGATCTGTATCACACAAGAGCCTGTTCCGGCTGCTCCAACTGCGCGACCGGATGCTTGAATACTATGGAACACTACCTCTGGCCACTTTGAACGTAGCCTATGGATTATCCTTCTGGTTCTCATACTTTACTTGCGTGCCACCTGTTTTCCATTGCTTAGATTGTTCATTTGAATGGGCTCTGGATCTGTGCCTGTCAAACATGGCGTCTCCTGCCCTGGATTATGATCGACTAATCTGTCCCTTAGTGGCTCATGAGTTGGACTGTTCTGGTATCGGGATTATGGCCTGTGCAGCGGCGCACGGAATCCTTGGCAACTGGGATATATATGCAGCAGCCTATGACTTCCTGGCGCGAAGTTATCTCAAAGAACACGCAAGTTGTCCTCTGATGGTGCTAGAGGCTCCGGTTATCGAAGAACATGTATGTTTGTTTACTTTATTACACTGGATGGCTGAATCCTTTACTGAAGAATACAATGACTTCCTCTTGGAGGCTGTTGCGACATACTGTGCCTATACATTGATGGATTGGGATTGGCGGTCGTCCATCTTCTGCAAGTACCGACTTGACTTTTTTATTTTTTGTTTTTTCCTCCGATATAGGCTATATATCGCCCTCGATTGATTTTTTTGTTTTTTTATTTTTTACCAACAAACTTTTCAAACTTTTCACTACCAATTATACGGATTGGCAATATATGAACTTGGTTCTGTCTCACTCGAACTTGAACTCTGCATTCCTACATTACTTCCCTATTTTGTTCGTGGTCCGATCAAGGGATGGTGTAGTGGAGACAGGGTTTTGCCAGCACGCATTGCTATAAGCGTTTTAGATGTTAACGCCATCTTGCCACTTTGCTGCTTTTGCACACGGCACTTCAGGTAGCTGTTATAAGTAAAACTGCTTGCTTGCTTTTTCTTCACATGAGAACGGTCTGTTTTTCACATCCCTACACGTGCACCGCGACCTTAGTCTGAACACTGTGTGCAGAAACCGTCAAGGTCAAATAACAATGTATGCTGTTGAATTCAGGTTGATCGGCCCACGCTCTAGACACAACAAGCACACAGCTGCAAATATCTGAAACTCGGGTCCCTTTAATATTGCATTGCAGGCATGATACTGACACTCTTAGAGAAAACCTTTCCGGACACAGAGAGCAGTGCTGATCCTGTGATGTGATTCACCTAAGCTGATCTTGGAGGTATAGGGTTCCCCATTCAAACCTACAGACCTTCTATTGTTGTATAAAACTAGCTTATTAGCCAGGGGAGGGTGGTACACAAGGTATTATAGGACTTGTTTTCACTATCATTATAAGATGATTTCGCCTTTGTTTTCGATGGATTTATAACAATGCTGATGGTTTTATTTCTAATCATATGTTTGCTTATGTTAGCCAAAATACTGCATCTTAGAGCACGTAGTTAAAAATAAACCTTTTAAACTTTTCCGTGTCTCTGATTACTCACGTTATGGACTGATATGAGAATAACAACGACAAGGTGTTCTTGATTCCCACCATTCCTGAGAGTATTCTAAGTCGCTTGTTCTGGGTTGTCTATTCATTGGTAGCTTCGATATGGTACGGAGAATGAATGAAACACTGATGCTAGTTGGATAGGGGTTCTGGTTACTGAGGTGAGTTTTTTGGTACACCACAATTCACTGAGGTCCTGGTTTCCTGTGCATAGTTCTGTGCATGAGCAGAATCCCCGCAACACTGAACACAGGCAAACAGTAACAGAACAGGAAACAAAGAAAAAAATAGTCCCCCAAAGAACATATAAGGAACCATAGCGGAATAAGACAGTATTTAGTCCCTGTTGCATGGGAGGAACAGAAGATAAAAAGAAGGAACAAAGAGGCAGGACCCGCTACTAGCAAGCAAGGATTTTTAAAGGACACTGAAACTAATCAAAAGCAGGCGGATGGCTTTAAGCCAACAAGAGAAGTTACAACAGGTCTCGAATGCTCGACCTAAAAAATCCTCTTGATCCATATAGTACCCCGAGGTACTCTGCTGAAAAACAGGAGGATGTGACTCAACAGTAGCACTAGAAAAATCAAATTCAGAAGGATTCGCCAATGGTGGGTGCGTATAAATAACATCCATTGTAGAAGATGTGATAATTGAAACAGATGCTGTGTCAGTTAAGTTGTCAATGGAGGACTCGGCTTCACCCCCACCCGCCGGATAGTATCGGCATCAGGTGTTCTCAGGGGCTGCAAAAGATTGTCTTGTTGAAAGGTACAGACATTCCGTGGCATATTATTGAGAATCGGCCCCATGGTGTAGTTTGACATGTTCAATAGAGACACAGCGTTTGTCGTTATTACCAGGAAGTGTTGGCAAAATTACAGTTTGTGTACCTTGGAAACCAAGGACTGGATCAAACGTTGAGCCAAATTTCTTTTTGACGGCCACCTTTTCACGAACCAGATCTCAACTTTAGAAAGCCAAACCGAAACTGGATGTTGATCTCCAGTACTCGAAGAGAGAGATGCAGGCAAGTATTTGTGAAATTGAGTCTCACAGAACGTTTATAGGTCCTGTAAGACAGCACAATGGTTATCTACGTCAAAAGATGCGGTTGCCGCCACATTGTCTGGACCGTCAAGGTCTGAAACATATACCTTGATGTCAAAAAGTACTTTGTACGGAGTCAGCACACCCAGAGATCTTTTGGGATTGTTATTTAATGCTCGTTGAACACCATATAGAGATCTGGGTTATTAAACCCAGATCTGTGACTGGGGGTGAATGTTTTGCCAATGTGCAACATTCCATCCATCATCTTGTGTGTTTCACCATAGAGATAGTTCAACCAGCCACACCTTGTACCTAATACCATTGCCATTAAGGACTGCTTTAAGTCATGGTTCATTTCTTCCACAACAGAATAGCCCTCAAGACTATAAGATGAAGAATAATGCACTTATGCACTCATGGACTTCATCGATTCACGGTACACTTTAGAAGCGAAAGCTGTACCTTAGTCTGAATAGAATGCACAACAGGCATAAGTCCGGATGAAGACCTGCAAGTCTTTATTAACAGTGCGAGCATCAGCTGAGCGCTGTGGCCAAATCCAGAGGAATCTAGAGCAAGTATCAACTTCAACCAAGATAAATTTGAATGCAGTATCTGCCATCGATGGACCACAATGATCCAGATAAATGCAGCCAAAAGGTTTACTAGAAATAAAAAGATGTGTCTGCGGTGGACGAGACACAGTAGAACTTTTAATCTGTTGGTAGATATCAAAACAGAGAACATATTTTTTAGTTTGGTGATATAATCCCTGCCACCAATATTGTAGCTGTAAAAAGTGAAATAGTGACAGATACTCCCGCGTGAATGGAAGCTACACCTTCATGTGCCACCACAATCTGATCATGTCTGCGGTCTGCGTTGGGAATCACATGATTGCCAACACCTGGAATAGTGACAAAAGGAACATTCTGGTCATTTGTATGAAAAGAATATTTAAAAGGAAAGCCCTTCGGTAAAGGAGTGACATTGTTAAAAGCATTCACGGCAGCCAAGATATCATTGTCAATACGAGTTTTAGAGCGGGTTACCGCTGCTAGTCTAGCTGTGACTATTGCAGATCTGGCTGCTTCGTCGCCCGGAGAATTCCCTACAGAGTGTGCTCCCACATGTTCATGTTGATAACTCAATGTATGTATAATATGAGTTTGTAGCAACCGATCCTTAAGATTTGCCACATTAACTCAAAGCAGTTTAGGTTTGATTGTGCTACTCTTTGAATATAAAATATAAATTATCTTTAAAAGATTGTACACAATAATATGAATCCGACACAAAAAGCGAGGGAAATTCAGGATTCTTATTTTCAAGTGCAAGAAGTAGTCTTCAGGTCAGCCAGCTGCACAGTGCAGTTTCCAAGAGACTGTGTGTATCGTTGGGTGTGAAATACACCATCTGACATAGTGCCAATAACGATGGTGCATTAAGCTAAATACTGCTGCTTAGAACCTATAGCAGGTTGTGCGGAATCATCACTATAAATTATATATTTATATTGATCAAGAGGGAGAACTGAGGAAGGCAAAGGATAAACATGTTCATATTGGAAAAATTCTGGTGTCCGCAACAAAGGGTCAAAGACAAAGTCTACATCCATGGTTGGCAAGGATGTAGCACATTTTTTTCAGAAGAAGCAAAACGCATTTCTGCAGTCTAATATAAATACGATTTATATGCTATACGTACCGTTTCACTTTTGTTAAAGGTGACATATGTAAATCCAATTGCACCCTGCAAAACTTGGATGACTACATTTGTAGTATTGACGCGCATATGTAATTGGCATGTTTCAAGTAAGTCAGATTGTAAGTCAGATGTGTTCCGACCTCAAACAGGAAGTGGAAAAATCTGGGCGTATTAAAGCATAAATTGGTTTAATAAGTTGTGCATAATTAGGTATGTTTGTTTGGCCAAAATTCAATACTCCTAGCAGAGACTGTAACTTTTTAAGTGTGCTTGAAGGCTGAAATTGCGCACATTTTTCAAGGAAGTAGGGGGGCAAGGCTCTTTCCCTCAATTGTAAGTTCATATCCTAAGAAAAGGACACTCAGAAAAGCTATGTTTGATTTTTTGAAGTTAAACTTGTAGCCAGGTTTAGCAAATCACAGCATTATGCGATCGACTTTCGCTAGATGGGGGTTTCATTCATCGTCCATTAGGTAGATGTCATCTACGTAGGACAGAGAATCAGGGTTGATTTCATGAAGCATTTGAAAGCCTAAGGTGCTAAATGCGGACCAGTCTCAGCTCTCAGGATCCTAACTGTGACTGAAAAAAACACTGGAAATGTCTAATGTGGTTTTAATTTTTTTACGGACCACGTTATTAATAAGTACTGTACTGTGGGTATATTGCAACACAAATGTGCATGCATGACTGTTCAAATGTCTATAATCTAAGACAATGCAATATGAATAATCTGGTTTCAGAACAGGAAAAATAGGATTATTTATTAGAGAAACACAGGGTTCAATTACTTCCTGGTACTCCAGGTGAGAAAGAATATCTTTAACTGGTGCTTTTGCATTCCTTTTGATAGGATATTGTGGTTGTACCTCATGTGTGGATCAAATAGGAATAACATAAGGGCAATCCTTATCCCAACCAGTATGGTTACGATAAAAAGCAAGGGCCCATTCAGTTGCATAAGCTTGCTTGACTTCATCAGGGACAAGGTGTGAGAAAGAAGGGAGAATGATATCCTCACCCTGGGGGCATGCAAGTACAAAAGGTGTGGGCCAATCGACCTCCGCCAAGAGAATGTCATAAGAAGTAGTCAAGTTGTCCCAGAATATTGCTTTAATGGTGCGCTTTAAAGTCACCCTCAATTTGAATATCTAAGTGACATAGTCTGTCCAGAGGGGCAACACGGGTGTCCGCAGTTTAACCGTAATATATGTTTCAGTTGCTTTCACTACCAGAAATTGGTGGAGTTTCCAGCATACTATCGTGACTTCTGCCATGCTGTTGAGGTTAGTCACCGCCCAAATCCTGTTCAGGGAGAGGGTTCTCACTGTCTGTGGCATATTTTGCAGTTAAACCTGCAACTTTCTTTATCTGAAAAGGCGATTTATATGGAGGAGGTCGATCCTTTATCTTCATGTCAGACTATCGTTGTGTCTCCCTTGTTGGTTTCACGTACTCTTCTGGTCTACAGTCAGACTGCCCTCCTCTGTCATACTGTTGATCAGACAATTCCTGAAAGGAACGAGGAGAACGGAGATCAGGAATCTGATACCTATCAGGAGGTTTGATTTTAGTGCAATCACAAAAATCATATTGTCTTTAAGAATCAGAGGACCCCGAGGGTGGAGAACCTCCACGCTGTTTACCTTTCTGTTGTTGTTGTTTAGATTTATCCCATGGTTTTTTATTAAATTCATGGGTAAGTCTGGCATCCTTGTCAGAGCCAGGCTTGCCAAGTGGTGGTACTGTAAGTCTGATTCCCAAGCTGATACACCCTAAAGACATATATACATTAGCAATTATAACAAGCAACTCACGTTTGCGGCTGGCTACTGCCACTACCACTGCAACAATTTGCTGGCGTGTAGCCAAAGATGCTGCATCACCTTTAACATATTACGAATAATTTCAGAGACAACGGGAAAATGACCCACAAGTTTCCTTCCCAAATCTTGGGCAGGACCTGCCCCATGTTCATTCTGTATTTGTTTGAGGACGTTCGGTAAAACGGCCATCGAGGGAGTGCCATGATGAAGAGTATAGACAGTGGCAAAAACAGTCCCCAGGTATTGTGGGAACCAGTCCAGTGGGTAAGCACATGGTGAGAATTTTGTGCTTGTGGTCCCGCAAGGGGAAACACAACTTCAAGTTGATCGTTTTTTTTCAGCTATCCAAAACGGTATTTCCCTCCCGATTTGTGGGTCGTTTGCCCATACCTGAATGAATAATTATAGGACTAATGACAGGCGCTGCACTTGCAGGCCAACTTTAGCTGGACCAGTTAGCAAAGTACATGAAATATACTGAGTAAGAAGTCTATATAGGACGACAAGAACATTATACAAAGCACACAAAAATTATCTAAATCTGGATATGGGGTATAACCTGCAAGTGCCACATGGCTCCTTTGTTACTAAGGGGGCCCATTCAAACAGTCCCAGCAACATGAGGAAGAGGGG
Organism: Triturus cristatus; assembly: GCF_964204655.1. Classification (NCBI taxonomy): domain Eukaryota; kingdom Metazoa; phylum Chordata; class Amphibia; order Caudata; family Salamandridae; genus Triturus; species Triturus cristatus. The sequence goes on along the minus strand of NC_140582.1, from coordinate 1,009,472,971 downwards.
CATTAAGCCAAGTCTGGTGTTCCCAGACAGTAAGAGGAATTTCAACAAGTGCATATGTGCGATATGCAGCAGGTGCCTGGCTTTGTGCATTCATGGGAAGAATTATCATTAGGTTTCACAGCTGGAAATGTGACCCAGGAATAAAAGACTTAAAAGCGTAACACTGCGTCTGCTTCTCCAGCAAAAATCACAAGAGGTCCGGCTGTAGGGACCCATGTTCTGCAAATGTTGAGTTACAGCAGGGCGGCAATTAACAGCAATAGCAATGGGTTGCACCATAACTAATTTATAATAGATTCAGAGTGTAGCACAAACAGGGTGTAAACCTTTTAATATTCAAGCTTGAAAAACCAACAGAACTTGGAATTCCCTAAAAACTGTGGAGGACAAATCCCTTACACCACAGACGTCTCGGATAAAAGGTGTGAGGGTATTGTGGACAAGCACAAACACTACACAGAGTTCCCTCAAGTACCTGACCAAAACCTTGGCGCGAAGCTTGGGACCATAGAACATCGACATGTAGGGACTGAGTGAGCATACCACATTTGTACCCATGAGCCCAAGTCCGACTAGCTATAGTGTCTCACTTGCCCTTCTAACCTTACCAGAGAAGTGAATTGGCACCCCAGAACACAACACTCTCAACCCTCTCAGGGCTCGCTGTAACAGGAAACACCCTTTCGCTCTCTCACTCGTACTCGTGCACAATAAGATAAACAAGAGATGTGAAGGAAGTTTAGAATATTTATTTTAACCCCTTCCATGCGCACAACGGGCTTGGAGATGTCGTGCGCATCAGTGCTCATGTGCGCAGGATGGCTCACGGCCATCCTCGCACATGGCACCGGAAATCTCTCTGGTGCAGGCACCAGAGGGATTTCCTTTTCTCACCAACAGCCTCGGAAGCTGGGGAAGACCTTCCCTAGCTCCCGAGGCTCTCCCCCTGATTTCCCTGAAATGACGATCAGCGTGCACATCGCGCTGTCGTCATTTCATAGAAACTGAAACTGAAATGAGTCTTTAGGCTCATTTCAGTTTCACTTTCTATGTGCTCGAACACATATAAAGACGGGAGAGGTGTCATTGGAAAGGGGAGGATCTCCCCTTTCCAATGGTACCACTACCACTCCCTAGTGGATCCCTTCTTGGAGATTGCCCCAGGATGGGGTAGTGGGGTTTGATCTGCCCCCTGGGGGGGCAGATATCCCACTAGGTGCCAGCGATTACATGGTTTTTTTATGCGTGGGGGTAGGGGCTGACCAGAATAGGCCTTCCAATGCCCCAACCCCCAAAAAAACTTACCACCGTCTTTTTGCTCCCCCTTGGGGGCATATCAGGGCAACCCCCCCCCCCCGATCCCCCACTAGGGTGTCAGAAAGCCCACTAGGGACAGACTTGTTTTTAGCAATGTGCCTAACTGTGGATTTTGGGCCCTAGCGCAGCCGGCACATAGGGAAAACCTAGCAAACCTGTACATTTTTGGACACTAGACACCAAGGAGAATCCAGGATGGGGTGACTTGTGTGCTTCTCACCGGGTTCTGTTACCCAGAATCCCTTGCAAACCTCAAACCTAGTTTTAAGAAAACAAATTTTCCTCACATTTCTGTGATGGAAAGTTCTGGGATCTGCGTGGATCCACAAAATTCCACCCACCAAGCATTTCCCAAAGAACCCTAGCTCTGCCGGCACTTAGGGAAACCTAGCAAACCTAAACATTTTTAAAAACTAGACACTGAGGGGAATCCAGGATGGGGTGACTTGTGTTGCTCTCACCATGTTTTCTTACTTAATATCCCTTGCAAACCTCAAAATTTGTCCAAAAAAACACATATTCCTCATATTTCTGTGATGGAAAGTTCTGGAATCTGCGTGGATCCACAAATTTCCACCCACCCTGCATTCTCTAAAGTCTTTTGATAAAAATGGTACCTCACTTGTGTGGGTAGGCCTAGTCCCCTAACAGGAAACGGCCCAAAAACGCAACATGGACACACCACATTTTTACAGTGAAAACTGACCTATTGCGTAGCTGTAGATTTTGGGCCCTAGCTGTGGGGTGACTTGTCTGGCTCTCACCAGGTTCTGTTACCCAGAATCCCTTGCTAACCTCGAACTTTGTAAAAAAAACACATTTTCCTCACGTTTCTGTGGTGGAAAGTTCTGGAATCTGCATGGCTCCACAAAATTCTAACCACCACACATTTCCCCAAAGTCTTCCGACAAAAATGGTACCTCGATTGTGTGGGTAGGCCTAGTGCCCATGACAGGAAATGGCCCAAAACGCAACGTGGATACACCACATTTTTACAGTGAAAACTGACCCTTTTTTTTGCAAAGGGCCTAGCTGTAGACTTTGAACCCTAGCTCTGCCAACACCTACGGAAACCTAGCAAACCTATACATTTTTAAACCTAGACACCCAGGGAAACCTAGGATGGAGTGACTTGTCTGGCTCCCACCAGGTTCTGTTACCCAGAATCCCTTGCAAACCTCAAACTTTGTTAAAAAAACAAATTTTCCTCATATTTCTGTGATGGAAAGTTCTTGAATCTGCATGGATCCACAAAATTCCACCTACCCCGCAGTCTTAAGACAGACTTAAGACAGTCTTAAGACAGACTTAAGACAGACTTAAGACAAACTTAAGACAGACTTAAGACAGACTTAAGACAGACTTAAGACACACTTAAGACAAAATCCAAACTTAAGTCTGTCTTAAGTCTGTCTTAAGTTTGTCTTAAGTCTGTCTTAAGTCTGTATTAAGTTCGTCTTAAGTCTGTCTTAAGTCTGTCTTAAGTTTGTCTTAAGACAAACTTAAGACAAAATCCTAACTTCTGTGAATACCAAAAGTAGTAAGTTTAGGATTTTGTCTTAAGTTAGTTCTGTGAATCGGGCCCACCACATTTTTATAGTGAAAACTGACCCTTTTTTTTGTGCAAAGGGTCTAGCTGTTGATTTTGAACCCTAGCTCTTCCGACACCTACGGAAACCTAGCAAACCTATACATTTTTTAAACCTAGACACCCAGGGGAATCTAGGATGGGGTGACTTGTGTGGCACTCACCAGGTTATCTTACCCAGAATCCCTTGCAAACCTCAAACTTTGTTAAAAAAAACAAATGTTTCTCACATTTCTGTGGTGGAAAGGTCTGGAATCTGCGTGGATCCATAAAATTACACCCACCCCACACTTCCCAAGGTCTTCTGAAAAAAATGGTACCTCACTTGTGTGGGTAGGCCTAGTGCCCGCAACAGTAAACGGCCTAAAAAGCAATGTGTACACACCACATTTTCACATTGAAAACTGACCCTTTTATTACAAAGTGCCTAGCTGTAGATTTTGAACTCTAGCTCTGACGGCACCTAGGGAAACCTAGCATACCTATACATTTTTGAAAACTGGACACCCAGGGGAACCCAGAATGGGGTGACTTGTATGGCACTCCCCAGGTTCTGTTACAGGGAATCTCTTGCAAACCTCAAACTGTGTTTAAAAAAACACATTTTCCTCATATTTCTGTAATGGAAAGTTCTTGAATCAGCATGGAGCCACAAAATTCCACCTACTCCGCATTCTCCAATGTCTTCCAATACAAATGGTACCTCACTTGTGTGGGTAGGCCTAGTGCCCGCAACAGTAAACGTCCCAAAACGCAACGTGGACACACCACATTTTCACAGTGAAACCTGACCCTTTTTTTGCAGGGAGCCTAGCTGTAGATTTTGAACCCTAGCTCTGCCGACACCTATGGAAACCTAGCAAACCTATACATTATTGATAACTAGACACCCAGGGGAATCCAGGATGTGGTGACCTGTGTAGCTCTCACCATGTTCTCTTACTCAGAATCCCTTGCAAACCTCAAACTTTGTCCAAAAAAACAAATTTTCCTCACATTTCTGTGATGGAAAATTGTGGAATCTGCGTGGAGCCACAAAACTCCACCTACCCCGCATTTTCCAAAGTCTTCCGATAAAAATGGTACCTCACTTGTATGGGTAGGCCTAGTGCCCCCAACACGAAACGGCCCAAAACACGAAATGGACACACCACATTTTTACAGTGAAAACTAACCCTTTTTTTGCAAAGTGCATCGCTGTAGATTTTGAACCCTAGCTCTGCCGATACTTATTGAAACCTATACATTTTTTTACACTAGACACCCAGGGGAATCGAGGATGTGGTGACTTGTGTGGAACTCACCAGGTTCTGTTATCCAGAACCCCTTGCAAACCTCAAACTTTGTCAAAAAAACATTATTTTCCTCCTCACATTTCTGTGGTGGAAAGGTCTGGAATCTGTGTGGATCTACAAACCCACCTCACATTCCCCAAGGTCTTGTGAGAAAAATTGTACCTCACTTGTGTGGGTAGGCCAAGTGGCCGTGACCCGGAAACGGCTCAAAACACAACGTGGACACACCACTTTTTTGCAAAGTGCCTAGCTGAAGATTTTAAACCCTAGCTCCGCCGGCACATAGGGAAACCTAGCAAACCTATATATTTTTGAACACTAGACACCCAGGGGAAACTAGGATGGGGTGACTTGTCTGGCTCTCACCAGGTTCTGTTACCCAGAATCCCTTGCAAACCTCAAACTTTGTAAACAAAAAACACATTTTCCTCACATTTCTGTGGTGGAAAGTTCTGGAATCTGAATGGAGCCACACATTTCCTACCACCCAGCGTTCCCCCAGGTCTCCGATACAAATGGTACCTCACCTGCGTGGGAGGGTCAAGTACCTGCATCAGGCAAGGGCCCAAAACGTATTGCGGAGACATCAAAATTACCTATAACAAAACAACCTGGTTATGCAAAGGGGTTTTTGGTCCTTGACCCCTTGACTCGGTGGCCATCTTGGGAAACCTACCAAACCCACACATTTCTGAAAACTAGACACCCGGGGAAGTCCAGCGAGGTACGGCTTGCATGGGCCTCCCAAAGTTTTCCCACCCAGAAAGCCCCTGTAAACCTCGAATTTAGCTGTAAAAATCACATTTTTGTCTAATTTCTGCGTGGGTAAGTTCTGAAATCTGCATGGATCCACAAATTTCCAACCACCCAGCAAGGGTCCAAAACGTATTGAGGAAACATCAAAATTACCTATCACAAAACAACCTGCCTTTGCATGGAGTGTCACCTGAGTTTTTGGACCCGGGCTCGGCGGCCATCTTTGGAAACTACCAAAGCCACACATTTCTGAAAAGTAGACACCCGGGGGAGTCCAGCGACGTATAACTTGTGTGGATTCCCCAACATTTTCCTACTCAGAATCCCCTGCAAACTTCAAATGTAGCTGAAAAAACAAATTTTCCACATAGTTTTGTGTGGATTCACCATGCCTGCACAAATGTCCTACCCCGCAACGTTCCCCTCAGTCTCCCGAGTAAAATGATACCTCACTTGTGGTAATTTTGATGTCTCCTCAATATGTTTTGGGCCATTGCCTGTCACGAGTACTTGACCCACCCGCGTGAGTGAGGTACTGTTTTGTTGGGGAGACCTGGGAGAACGGTGGGTGGTAGGACATTTGTAGATCCATACAGATTCCAGAGCTTTCCCACACAGAAATTTGAGAGAATATTGATTTTTACCGCTAAATTTGAGGTTTGCAGGGAGCTGGGGAGGAAAACATTGGGGCACCCAAGCAAGCCATTCCTCGCTGGACTCCTCCGGGTCTCTAGTCTTCAGATCTGTGTGGGTTTGCTAGGTTTCCCAAAATGGCCGCCGAGCCCTGGGCCAAAAACCCAGGTGACCCCCCGTGCAAAACCAGTTTGTTTTGTGATAGGTAATTTTGATATCTTCTCAATACGTTTTGGGCCCTTTCCTGTCGCGGGTACTTGATCCACCCACGCAAGTGAGGTACCATTTTAAAGGGAGACCTGGGGGAACGCTGGGTGGTAGGAAATTTGTGTCAGCCCAGTGATTCCACAACTTTCCCACACAGAACTTTGAGGAAAATGTGATTTATTCATCTAAATTTGAGGTTTGCAGGGGAATCTGGGTAGGAAAACGTTGGAGGATCCACGCAAGCATACCTCGCTGGACTCCCCCGGGTGTCTAGTTTTCAGAACTGTGTGGGTTTGGTAGGTTTCCCTAGATGGCCGCCGAGCCTGGGGCTAAAACTCAGGTGACCCCGCTTGCAAAAACAGTTTGTTTTTTGATAGGTAATTTTGATGTCTCCTCAATACGTTTTGGGCCCTTGCGGGAACTTGACCCACCCACGCAAGTGGGTATCGGGAGACCTGGGGGAACGCTAGGTGGTAGGAAATTTGTGGATCCACACGGATACCTAGCACACTCCATCACAGAAATGTGAGGAAAATGTGTTATTTTTTTTACAAAGTTTGAGGTTTGCGAGGGATTCTGGGTAACAGAACCTGGTGACAGCCAGACAAATCACCTCATCCTGGATTCCCCTGGGTGTCTAGTTTTCAAAAATTGTATAGGTTTGATAGGTTTCCCTAGGCGCCGGCAGAGCTAGGGTTCAAAATCTACAGCTAGGCACTTTGCAAAAAAAGGGTCAGTTTTCACTGTGAAAATGTGGTGTGTCCACGTTGCATTTTGGGCCGTTTCCTGTAGCTTGCACTAGGCCTACCCACACAAGTGAGGTTCCATTTTTCTTGAAAGACTTCGGGGAATGCGGGTGGGTGGAATTTTGTGGATCCACACAGATTCCAGAACTTTCCACCACAGAAATGTGAGGAAAATGCCTTTTGTTTTTACAAAGTTTGAGGTTTGCAAGGGATTCTGGGTAACAGAACCTGGTGGGAGCCAGACAAGTCACCCCATCCTGGATTCCACTGGGTGTGTCATTTTCAAAAATGTACAGGTTTGCTAGGTTTCCCTAGGTGCATGCAGAGCTAGGGTTCAAAATCTATAGGTAGGCACTTTGCAAAAAAAGGGTCAGTTTTCACTGTGAAAATATGGTGTGTCCACATTGCGTTTTGAGCCGTTTCCTTTCGCAGGCATTTGGCCTACCCACACAAGTGAGGTACCATTTTTATCGGGAGACTTATGGTAACACAGTGTTGTGGAGCAACTGTTATCGCCTAATGACTTTTGATGCATTTCTGCCTTCCAAAGGAAAGACAAGTGTAAAAAAGAAGTCTTTTTGAAAAATGCCATAGAATTCTCATGCTAGTATGGGTACTCACAATTTCGGAAAAGTGCAAATAGCTACTGTTTCTAAACTCTATATGTTGTTCCAATTTCAGAAATACAGAGGTGTCTTTCATACCGATTTTTTGCTATATATTTTTTCCCAAATTGATTGCTATATACCCGGTGCTTAGTACAAAATCATTGCAAGACGCTGCTCAGGTATTGGCTCCGGGTTCGCCGGGTTCTTGGTGAAACTACAAGTCCTATATATCCCCACAACCAGAAAGGTCCAGCGGATACTTTCAAACATCTGTCATAATTAGAAGAAGTTACCAGTGAAAACGTTCCACAAATAGCAGTTTTTTTCAACTCATTTTCAATTTTTCCTATTTTCAACTGTTAGTTCCTATAAAGAAACCTTGAAGGATCTACACAAGTAACCCCTTGCTGAATTTCGAATTTTGTCTACTTTTCTATAATGTATAGCTTTCCAGGATCCATTATTGCTTTCATACCCATTTCTACCATTAACTGGAAGAAGGTTGCAAGCACAAAAAATAGGCTATGTCCCAGTAAAATGCCAAAACTATGTATCAAAATGTTGGTTTTCTGACAAAAATCTGTCAGTCCCTGAAAGCTGGGAAAATGGTGACTTCAGCCCCACAAAACCTTTGTTGATACCATTTGCAGGGAAAAAAACAGACGGTTTCATTTGCAGCACTTTTTTCCCATTGTTCCAAAAAAAAAAGAAATTGAGCTGTATTTTGAGTAATTTCTGGGTCCCCTCCTGGAGAATCCACAAACCCTGGGTACCTTTTGAATCTCCATGATGTTGCAAGAAAAGGACTTAAATCTGGCGTGGATACCTTATGTGGTCAAAAAGTCACAGGGGCCTAAGCGGGAACTACCCCAAATAGCCCAAAAAGGCTTAGCACGGGGGGGCAAAGGCCTAGCAGCGAAGGGGTTAACTATTGTGCTCTAAAATGCAGTATTTGCACCACAATTAGAAAACAAATGCATACCAAAAATACTGTAGCATGGTTAATAAACAATATCATACCAAAAAATACTGTGGGTCTAAAAGTTCTGTGTGAAGACCTGATATATTTAATAAAGTGAAACCATCTGGGGTATACCCAAAAAGGTTGAATTCCCATCACCCACAAAGGTGGCTATTCATCATCTGGGAACTCTGAACTAAACCATAACAACCAACCACTTAGGTAATTATGGCGGTTATATGGTAGTCCCAGTCGTGGGTGACCCAGGGTAGGGTGATGGTTTGCAGTGCCAAAAATATAAATGGAAAAAGTGCTATTAAAAATGGCTATCAAAACACAAACAATTTTATTCTGGTGCTGTCTTGATGCCACATTAAAAACAGTGCGTGGACAGCGTAACAAATAACTGTCAGGGTGTCGGTCTACATGTTTCGGCTATCGGACTAGGAAGTCCAAGCTCTCATCAGGACCAAATGCGCTACTCAAAAACGTGCAAAAAGGAAACTTATGTACACTAATAATTGGGATAAATTCCCAATACGACCTGTTTGTGCTAGTCCGTTTCCCTGGAATTTTGGGGGGAAAGGAACCCGTCAGTTTTCGGGTATGTACCTCGCCTCGCCTGGCATCCGCTCAGGACTGGAGGCACCGCTCTCTCCGTCGGTACCCCGCGCTAGCATCTGAGCTGGAAGGGGAGGCTTAGCACGGGGGGGGCAAAGGCCTAGCAGCGAAGGGGTTAACTATTGTGCTCTAAAATGCAGTATTTGCACCACAATTAGAAAACAAATGCATACCAAAAATACTGTAGCATGGTTAATAAACAATATACCATGAAAAGTTCTTTTATGTTATAAAACAGATTAGCCTAAACCCCCCCCCCCTCCCTTTCTACTAAAGCTATATGATTATATATCAAAGATCTCTGGGATTAGTGGTGGATCCTGTACCATACCATACCTACATGGCCGTTCTGCATCTCAGCTGATGCAGCAATCTTGCCCCAGGGCCTTCGCTCAATGTGTGTGTTTGCTTAAAATCTTGTGCTAAATTATATGACAAGACTTGTGTTCACAAACAACAGCTGCGTTCTAGTCTTGTGTCTATGTTCTAGTGCCAGACTAGAGAGAATAACAAGGGGCAATGTTGTTTGACCTTGTCTGTGGTGTTCAGACTAAACCCCAGTAAAAGAACAGAACACAAAAACATACGCAGGTGTGATAGTACAGTGCGGCACAAAAGCAAGCAAGTTTATATAGTAACGTGTGCAAATTAAAATGCGGCCTAAAACGTGCACAATTAGGCTAAAATAGAGAAAACTACAATGGGCTACTCAAGAAACACATGAGAAAATCTAAGGCGTCTTGTGGATTTAGCCGTGTGGAGTGAGAGACAACAACCCGAGGACCCCCGGTGAGATATATAACAGATGCTAGCAGTGGGGTGTGCATATCAACTTGTGGGAAAAACGTCAGCACTGGCAATTCAGGAGGGGACCTTTCAGGAGTGGAGGGTCGTAAGGACATATGTTCTTTTGAAGATTATTTACAGAAAGTCTGTGCTCCTGTCGCGGTGTAAAAAAAGTGAGTTTTACCATCCTCTTCAACACTGAGACGTGCATGGTACAACATACCATATCGAAGCCCCATTTTACGTAGTTTAGATTTGACATCTGCGAATTTCTGCACCACCATGTTGGAGTCAGGGAGCAGGGAGATTATGGAGCCCTGTCACTGTTGTGGTCCGGTCCCTTGAGCCAGTCTTAGGGCCACACCAAGGTGCCGGAAATTTAGAAGTCTGGCAATTATCGGTCTGGGAGAGTAGCCGGGGCTGGGTCTGGGGCAAAAGGAACAGGGTGCTTGTTCCACCGCAAAGGTGTATGTTAAGTTTTCTCTGCCCAACATATCAGCCAGTAACCTCTCGATGAACAAATCCGGGCATCCCATATTTGCAACCCCCAGGAGGAGCAGGTTGTTACACCGACCCCTCGCCTCCAGGTCTTTGTTCCTAATGGCCACAGATTTTAGCAGCTTTTCCAGTCACTCCAAACGTTTGTGGTCTATGCGGCACTATCCTCCAAGTCTGGAACTCACCCCTAAGCGGCGTCTAGTCTGACATCATGGCGGTTGAATCATCTACCCAAAGTGTCAATACGTCCAGCCAGGGCAACAACTCTACCATTAATGGCTCGGAAGCCTGCCTGAGTTAAGCCATGATGGCATCTGCACCCGACAGTGGGGCCAGCAGGGGACCTCCAGTGCCCCCCCATCCTCCATGGCACAGAGTACGCAGTGCCCAGTTGTTTGTGTTTGTCGATTTAGTTGTCTCTGCTTCGAGTCGCCATGTACCATATCTAGTGGAGAGGAGTAGGGGTGCAAAACCACCCCAGCATACACCAACCCAGTAGATCTCTGTGCCCAACTCAAGCAGCACAGACAGCAGAGGCAAGTGCATCCAGGAGTGACTGTGGACGGTGGACCATTGTGTAAAGAAGGTGTCCTTTCGAGGGTCTACTGGGAGGAACAAGATGTGACCAGAGCAGCAAGTGAGGCACAGCAGGCTGGACGCAGTTCTCAGTAAACTGAGTCCAGCCTGCAGGGCCAAGGACAGATAGTCTGCAGTGTCCCCGCTGTGTGATACAAGCGACAGCACTGTGGGCCACCGGTACAAAGCTGGGGAGAAGCTGGATGGGGGCTGGCAACTACACAGCATTTATGGAGGGCATCTGGGAGGCTCACCCTGAAGCTGGGTTGAAGTCTAGGCTGCAACTGTGCCACAGGCCCAAAAGAAGTTGGTAAGTAATAGGGCCAGCCCCGAGGCCTCAGATCATTGGGGTCCCATAGCTCGTGGGCAAAGTTATAGGAGATCAAGGCACTAGGCAAGGGGGGGTCACACCCCAGCAGTCACTATTGTTCCAGGACCCAGTGGTCACAATGCAGCATGTTGCCTCTCCGATGGCCCCACTGATGAGGAAGGAAAGTATGGCCGCCAAGTTGAAAGCTTGTGGCCCCAACTGGGAATCCGAGGAAGTAGAGCCACACTGCAGATAGGGGTCACTCAAAACTTTATCTGCCAGTCCGGATGGGAGCTGCAACCAGGCTTCTTAAGGAGGACAAGAGAGTAGTTAGGTGGCAGTCCTCATCGATCTTTATTAAGCCGCTTCGGCTGCACCGTGGCAGAAGGGTCAGGTCAGGACTGCCACAAGGATACGTGGATATGCGCTGCAGTAAAGGCAGGAGCTGGTCTGGACGGATAACAAGATCAGGCCCCCCAACGAGGCCTGATGGCTCGTGTACCTCAGGTGTGTGTGCGAGAATGGGTGGCTAGGCCACTGGTCACTATACACCATGTCTTAGGGCATCGCAGCCACTCACCTCCAGCAATGCTGCTATGTTCTATCATTGTGGCCAGTGCCAGACTCGTCGCAGTCTCGAGTGAGGCACTGTCAGGTGAGGGGGCAGAATCGAAGGATCCTAAGGCAGGGCACCCTGATGCCGGCCACTGCAGCAGCCAGATGCAGCCTTAATGTTCCTGAATGTTGGGATTAGGCAAACCTGGTCAGCAGCCCACCAGGTTATAGGCCACGGCAGCAGTCCGGGCCCAGCTCAGCTGGCGCCGGGTACAGGATCATAAATGGTGACAAAGACTAGTCGACAGGCCGAGAGCTGCCAAGGGGGTTTGAAACAGCGGCCTAGTGAGGCCAGATGGCTTCAGCACCGTAAGCTCATCGACGGCCCTATCGCCGTGGGGCCTCCAAGGAGAGGCTAGGCCATCCGCCACCTCCTGTCTCCCCATGCCACTAATCTAAATCCCTCATTCTGAAGGGGACCACCTCATGCCCTCAACAGCTGTTGGAGTCAGTGCAGAGACCCAGAGGATGTGGGATCATCGGTTGGGCCCATTCCAGCAATTTGCAGAGCTGATTCTGTCAGAGCTTCAGAGCCGTGTGACCATCTTCGTCGCCGGCTTAGCACGCCTCTCAGAAAGGTGATTTTGACTTTGAATTGACTATGATAAACATAATGACCAAACTTTACCCTCAAACCCAAATCCAAGGATGTTTTTTTTCACTTTTCACTGGCGTTTTGGCGCAAAATTAAAAAAACATCCTCAGTTGAGGATTCCATGTCAAACAGTAGACTACAGTTTGAATGACAAAAACTAACTGCGTTAACCTTTGTGCCTCCAGACAGTGTAGAACAGGTTGGGTTGCAGAAGGAAACAAGATTTTCAGTTGATTGTTGGAACTGTTACACGACCTGCTTAAAGAGAGGTACAAAAACTAACAATGCTATTGTTACGCACAACGCACAATTCTTTTAATGAAGCAATTGGAAAACATCACCATAACCTATATAATTTCTTGGAAAATTTTGAAGAAGAAGCAAAGTTTCCAAGAAATGCATATTGCACAATCACTTTCAGATAGCCTAAACCCATGTGTTTCTAAAAAAAGTAAGGAAATGTCTGAATGACTTTTGGCCAAAATGCAACTGTTTTTGTTGATGGTGGATTTAGACTACCTGGACAGTCGTGGTGCAGCTTACACTACTAATAGTAACTGTCTAGCTGTAACATTGCTTACCTGTTTTTAAAAAAAAACACAATTCAATTGGCTTTTTTCAATTTTTTAAAAACTAAATTAGGGGATATTTGGGGTACCTACCTGTTGCTGTCTACTTTCTTCACCTCTTCGTAACTTTTTAATACCACCTATCACCAAGAGGCTGCAGTACTCCAACAATTCATAAAGGGGTTGGTATATCCACTAAAATGCAAAAACCCGTAACTTATGGTTTGTGAAACAAAACCATTTCCTACAAGCCAAATTGCAAAAAACATTTTGAAGACTAAAAAAACAATTCCCAAAAAGCAGAACTCTGTTTAAAAAAGAAATCAGTGGGTGCGTGGCTTCGGCGGCGACGAAGATGGACATCTGCTAGCGAGGCTCCGTGGCGGCTCAGGAGGGTTGTGGTATCCCCGACGGCTTCCGTGCCGTAATCTGCATTGATTTGGAGTCCGCTGCACCATGGAGCATCAAGACTTAAGAAGCAACTGCTTCGACTTGAGAGGACGCCGGTAAGTGTCTTTTCATGAACTCACGTCCGCCATTTTCATTTGCTGCCGCTCAGTTTTTTCCTGTCATTCGGAGCACGTTTTGGTTTTACCACGCATTTCCTCACACTCATGTGAGTTCATTTTTCAACCAATAAGCCTAGTATTCATCATAATTAAGTACTGTGTGTGACAGAATTTTGCATTTCTGTGTAAATTCCTGTTTTAAGTACCCCAAATCTTGCCCTCAAGTGCATCTATCTCAACGCCAGATCCCTACCCAAACACGCTACGGAGATATGGGACATTTTGACTGATCTCAAACCCGATTTAGCCTTTATAACAGAGACCTGGCTTGACTATCATAGCACCCCCGATATTGCAATAGCCCTTCCAACTGACTATAAAATACTTCATTTAAATCGAGTGAAGAAAAGAGGCGGAGGGGTAGCTCTGCTATTTAAGGACTCCCTCTCTTGCAGACAAGAGGTGATCACACAGGCCAACAGCCACGAAGCTATGGCCTTCTCAGTGTCTATAAATACTAATATTCTATTAGGCGGAGTGATAATTTATAACCCCCCAGGCAGCACGATGGATTTTAGTGTTCAGCTTCTTGCACAAATCATGCCAGTCTGTCTCAAAAACAAAAATATCCTGCTGATAGGGGATTTCAACATACACCACGACAATGGCAACAATGCCCTTACTAAACAGCTATTAGAGGATATGGAAATCCTACAACTGACTCAGAGAATTGATCAGCCTACACACATAGCAGGACACACATTAGATTTGATGTTCTCTAATATAGGAACCATTGACATCAATGAGATAAAACCAATGACATGGACAGACCACTTTTTGATTGTATTTTCCATCAACCTATTTTTAAAACACCTTAAATCACCGGCCTTGGCATCAGTAACAACAAGGAGCTGGAAAAGATTTTCGGTAGAAAAATTCCAGCAACATTTTACACACTTAAACACAAGAACTACTAACACGAACGATGAAATAGAACTACTCCAGAACAACATCAGGAGTGCACTGGAACACTGTTCAGTTTCATACTCTAAACACAAAAATAGATCCACTATATCAGAGAAATGGTACGGATCAGAACTAAAGTTAATGAAAAGGAAATGCACATTATATGAACATAAATGGAGACTCAACAAAACCCAAGAAACTAGAGCCACATACAAAAAAGAACTTACACTTTACAATAAAGCCATCAGGAAGGCGAAGAAAGAATATTTCTCACGTAGAATAACAGAAAATAAAAACTCTTCAAAAGAACTATTTAAAATAGTTAAAGGACTATGTGGCCCTACGAGTCTTTCAATTGACCTCACTCCTTCGCAAGAAAACTGTAACAAAATAAATGAATATTTCTGTGAGAAAATAGACACAATGTATGCCTCTTTTTCCAATATCGAACAGAAACATACAGAACCTCATGTACCATCCACAATTCGAGCTAATTGTCCTAGGTTCGGCCCCTTCTCAGAGGAGGAGGTGAGTAAAGTTATGTTAGAGGTAAAATCAGGCTCCTCATCAGATCCATGTCCACACCACATTTTTTCGCAATTACTCCGATAATATGTCCGGCCGTAACAAAAGCATTTAACTTTTCTCTAAACTCCGCTGAATTTCCAAAAATCTGGAAAAACGCCATAGTCACCCCCCTAATAAAAAAAGCGGGTTCTGATGTTAACAACCCGGGAAACTATCGGCCTATATCACAGTTACCCTACTTATCTGAGGTATTAGAAAAACTAGTCAACAGGCAGTTGTCCAACTTCTTGGAAGCCAATGATCTACTGGATATATCTCAAACAGGGTTCCGGACCAACAACAGTACGGAGACAACACTCTTAGCAGTGATGGATAACATCAGAACCCAGGTGGATCAGGGGAAAACAGTCGCCCTGATATTATTGGACCTCTCTGCGGCATTTGATACCGTACCACACAATCGGTTACTGGAAATTCTTGCAGCAAAAGGAATCCGGGAAAATGCCCTAGGGTGGCTACAGTCTTTCATGCAAGATAGGACACAATCAGTACGGATGGGTGACTTCTCATCCCCTCCCCGGAACATCAAGTATGGGGTCCCACAGGGGGCATCATTAAGCCCAACTCTGTTCAATGTGTTTGTCTCTTCATTGGCCAAAATAGAACGAAAATGGGGTGTCGATATATGTTCCTATGCAGACGACACCCAATTGATGATCACACTGGACGAGGCGGATAGCCCAAAAGATAGATTACTAAACTGCCTTAAGGAACTAGCCAATTAGATGTATAGTCACTGTCTTAAGCTAAATGCAGACAAATCCGAAATACTGTTGTTTGGCAGACATACACAACTATGGGACAGCAGCTGGTGGCCCACAACATTAGGCACCCCCCCAAGCCCGACACTGACGGCTAAGAATCTAGGGGTGACACTAGACAACACTTTAAGTATGAAAACCCACGTATCAATAATCTGTGGTAAAGGCTTTGCACTTCTGAAAATGCTCAGAAGAGTCTTTCCATGGATTCCTACTGACTGTAAAAAGATCTTGGTCCAGTCTCTACTAATGAGTAGGCTGGACAATGGAAACTCCTTGTTTGTAGGAATGGCTGACTATCTCTTTTCCAAACTACAGGTTGTACAAAACGCTGCAGCCAAGGCAATCTGCAACAAAAGAAAATACGACCCAGCCAAGAGCTGTATGAGAGAACTGCACTGGCTGCCAATGAGACAAAGAGCTATCTTTAAGCTACTGTGCATAACATATAGAACACTGCACAATATGGGCCCTTGTATTCTAAAAAACAAAATCAAATTCTATGTCCCATCTAGGAATCTACGCTCCCAAACCACAGCTAGAGCAAGAATGTGTGAAAACAGCAAGGATGGGAGGGCGAGCCTTCTCCCACCTGGCGGCAACCAGTTGGAACGAGCTGCCTGTGAATCTTAGATTGGCAGACAGCTACCTGTCCTTCAGAAAGCAACTGAAAACATTTCTCTTCCCCAAGCTTGACTAAAATAATGATCTTGTTACTTACCTTTCATTTCCTCACTGCTCCTATAGCGCCGTGATATCCTACCCAGGATGATTGTTTGCGCTTTATAAGTACTTTTAACATTAACATTTAACATTAACATAGTTTCTACACAATGAAATACCTGGCTACCTAGCTCTAATATTTTCTGCATTATGTAGCTTTGGGCATATTTTTTCCACCTGGCTTCATGTTTATTTTCCCCACATAATATGTAAATCTTTCCTACATCAACGATATTTCTCTCCCTGAAATGTGTCTAACTGAAGTTAATTTAGCTTTTTATGGGGAGAAAGAGGTCTGTGAGTCTCCCATTCATCGCTGCTCCTTCATCAGTACCTCAAGAGGATTATAATCTTTTTAATATCCTTTTAATGGGCATGGAGGATTCTGACTGCAATAAAATCCCTCCTTCTATGGGAGCTATGCTACCATTATCAAATATTCCAATTTCAAGAGCAAGCATGCAACTAAAGCAAATACTTCCTCTTCACTTGTTGCTGGCGAGCGTGTTAAAAAAAGACCCTCCTTTGCCTGACACTTCTCCTCCACCTAACTCCATGGACTTGCTCCTTGGGGAGATCCAAGCACTTCGACCTTCCATGGAGGAAACCAATAAGAGTCTTCATGATATAGAGGATAAATGGGTGTGTATGGACATTAAAATAGCGCAAATGGAACAACGTGTAGACTCTTTTCAAGCCTTGGTGACCAAGGTTCCCCCTATGCAAATGAAAATTGCTCATCTCAAGAAACAAGTGGGAAATCTTCAAAATTGAAACAGGTACAACCTCCTACATTTTTATGGTTTGACAGTAGGTTTGGAAGGTCCGGATACTATCACATTCTTCAGATCTTGTCTTCCGAAGATTCTTGATCTACCGACCACCCCAACTCTGAACATTCAAAGAGCTCATCGCCTAGATCGCCTAGATCGTGAACAACATGCCTCGTCTTCATCTACTAAACCAAGAGGGGTTATCATGTACTTTTTGGAATATACTGAACTATTGAAAGTTATTCAAGCAGCCAAGCTTAAGGGTCGAATGTCTTGGCAGGCCTCCACTCTTTTCTTCTCACAGGATTATGCCAAGCAAACAGCAGATAGGAGGAAGACGTTTTAGACATGAGACCCGCTCTTTGCAATCTGAATCCTCGTTTTGGTCTCTTCCACCACTGCTTGTTTAAAGTGACTTATAATAACAAAGCTATGACTTTTGAAGATCCTGCAGTGCTACAACAGTTTCTGGTTAATTGCAGGGAGGAAGAAATGGATATAACCTGGCTTTCAAGTGTCTGGTTTTGTTGTCATATGTTATTGTTGTTTGGTACCTCTTGGTCTGTTATAAATACATGTTGTGAGTATGGTCATTAACTGTTACTCATTTATTCTGTCTTTTCTTTCCTTTTATTAGGTGTGGTCTTCATGTTTGATCATTGTACTTTCAAACCATGTGGTTAGTGTACCCTTCCCTCCTGGTCCACCGTGGGTTTTCTGGTTGGCTGTTTCGTCTTCCTTATGTGGCGTCATCACCCCCATTTAGTCCCTGTCTATTTTGCTATGTCAATTTATTCCTTACTCGTTTGGTCCATCTTTTCTCGTTCTTTGTTTCCTTTTTATTCTATCTTTCTTTTTTCTGTTCCTTTTCTGACAATCTATATGTATCATTATATAATTTTTGTTTCATTTGTTTCTCTTACACGCCTTTCTTCTTATTGGCTCTTCATTCTTTCTATACTCTTAACCATGTGGTGTTATTTATATTTTGTTGGTTCATTCCAAGTGATTTTCTGATAGTTTTCATTACATTTACGATTTTAGTATTTTTGAACCACTGTTCTTCCTTATCTCAAATGTATATTCGTACTACTATACTGTAGATGACTCTAAGACTTATTTCTTGGAATGTTAAGGGTTTGAGTTCTCCTATAAAATGTCAGAGAGTTTTAACTTTCTCTTTCTCATTTTAAATGTGATATAGCCTTGCTGCAGGAAATTCACATTCTGGACAACGAAATATCTAAACTTAAACGACAATGGGTTGGCCATGTTTTTGCTTCTTCCGGAACTGGCAAATGTAATGGTGTTGCTAACTTATGCCATAAACAGTTGGATGTACAAGTGATCACACAAGATACTGATACGATGGATATATGGGTTTCTATTTAACCCCTTCAGTGCCCGCCCCTTTCCCCGCCCAGTGCCGGCCGTTGCATTAGCGGGCGGGGTCTATGACGAGCTGGACTCGTCATGGGCACAGCGCCACCGCGGCCCATGACGAGTCCAGCTCGTCATGGGCACTGAAGGGGTTAATTGCTAATCAATAAAATACCCATGACAATTTTTAACCTTTATGCACCCACTTCTCCAGATAACACCTTTTGGCCTGACATCTTGTCTACATTGATGTCTTACAAAGATGATTATTTAGTAGTTGGTGGGGACTGTAATATGGCCTTTGATCCTATTATTGATCGGAACTCTAAATCTAAATTCATTCCATCCCGCATGCACTCTCAGTTTATGTGTGCTATCCATCAGAGATCTTTAGTAGATGCTTGGAGATTATGCATTCCTACACTTTTAGAATACACATTTTTCTCCCCTGTACACCTTTCCCAATCTTGACTGGACTATCTGTTCCTTTCTAAATCTCTTACACAACACATTACTAGCTCAAGTATAGGATCCATATTAATATTGGATCATGCTCCAGTTATTTTGCACTTGGATCTTTTTCCACATACTCAAGGAGTTAGAAGGTGGAGATTTAACGATTCCCTCTTATTAGACCCCAACTTCACTCAAAGCTTTGAATCTTTTGCCAATACTTTCTTTCTTGAAAATGAGAATCCAACAATTTCTCTTTAGGTAATATGGGACACTTTTAAAGCTGCTTCTAGAGACTTCATCAACTCTTTTGTGTCTCATAAAAGGAAAGCATCCTTCAATCATCGGCAGACACTTACAGTTCATATTAAACAATTAGAATAGGCTTATCTTCAAGGTAATTCTAAAACGTGTAGAGGAGCTTATCAAATCCAAATTCACCTTTAACAAGTTATCCACAGAAAGCGCTCACTCGTTTCTACTCAAATCCTCCACCAAATACTACAGTGGTCAAAATAAAGCTATCAAATTATTTAAAAAATAAAAAAGATTGCACTAATATCGAATCTATCCTCACCTCTTCTAGTAATACAGACATTTTAAAGGAATTTACTAAATTCTTTCAGAATCTTTACACTCCGGAGTTTTCCATATCTCAAGTAGACACTCTTAAGTATTTGTCCCCGATTACTCCTCCTTCTCATTCCAATATTGATTTTTCATCATTAGATGATGATATCCAAATTAGGACATTTCAAATGCTATACGTACTATTAAATGACGTTAAGCACCAGGTCCTGACGGCTTTACTATAGAATTTTATTCACATTTCTCTAAATTCCTCATTCCCAATGACATAAACTCTTTCTCTCCTTTATCTCTTCCTACAACTCTAGTGGTTCTTCCCAAGATGCCTTAATATGTCTTATCCCAAAAGACAATAAAGACCATACATTGTGTAAAGTTAAAGGCCCATTTCTTTAACTAATGTAGACTATAAAATATTTGCCAAAATCCTAGCTCTCTGGTTAGAGCCTCTATTACCTCATTTGATTGGTCACGAACAATGCTGTTTTATAAAGGGCAGACAAATCTCTGATACTACTCGTCTATTTTTTTATGTCTTTAGCAAATCAACTTCTTGTATTCATCCTCTAGCCACTATCTCTTTAGACGCACACAAGGCTTTGGCCGCGAAGGGAAGGAGGGAGATGGTAGTTTTTGAGGTCCGAAGGATCTGTCGTGGGCATCTTGAGCTGGGGCTTGACTTCTGCTCATTTCCAGTCGTCGGGAAAGATGCCAGTTTTAAAGGTGGTGTTGATGGTGTGTCGTAGTTCTGGTGCGATGGCAGCGGCGGCTCTGTAGGAGATGTGCGGAGGGCAGCGGTCCGTGGGTGCTCCTGAGTTGATGCCTTTCATGGCAAGGGGATCTGGGAGAACCCAAGGTTCTCCAGCTCCAATCGCTAGGCCGGGTCGGACCATCTTCCAGTGAACCAGTCATGTATCTGTTGGAGGCGGGTGGCTAGATAATATAGGAAAAAGTTAGTCATCCCCATGCCCCCGTCGTAGGAGGCCCTTCGACAGTGGGTGAGGGCCATGGGTGGTTTTGAGTTACCCCAGAGGAATGTTGTGGCCATGCTGTCTAATTCCCGGAACCATCTGCGGGGGAGATGAAGTGGCAGGTTCTGGATTATGTATAGGAACCGTGGGAGCACCATCATCTTGAACAAGGCAATCTTACCCAGGGGGTTGAGTGGAAGGGAGTGCCATCTGTGGAGGTCCTCTCTTGTTTTTTGGGTGAGGGGATTAATATTGATTGACAGGGCTAGCTCCAGGAGAAGCGCAACCCAGATGCCTAGATACTTAAAGGTAAGGTGTCGTATGGGGATGTTTGTTTGCCAATCTTTGCCCTCTCGTGACACATGAAGAGGCACCAAATTTGATTTAGTTGAGTTCAGGAGCAGGCTAGAAGTCGCTTCAAATAAGCAAAGGAGTTGGAGGCATTGTGGGCCTGAGCGAGCCGGGTCTGTGAGGAAGAGTAGAACATCATCGACATATAGAGCGATGCAGTCTTCATGGTCTCTCTGCCAGCCACCCCTGCATCTGCGCATCTGCACGGATAATATGGGTAAGCTGCTCTATCGCTTGAGTGAAGAGGAGAGGAGACAGAGGGCATCCAGGTCTTGTTCCTATTCTGATAGGGAAGATGTTCGAGAGAGCCCCGCTAATGAGAACCCTCGTGGAGGGGTTGGAGTATAACACATGCACCAGTTTTCGGAAATGCGGACCGATTACGCGGTCTTTAGCACATCCTCCAGATACCGCCCACCGGACGTGTCAAATGACTTTTTGAAATCGATCAGTAGAAGAGGTAGATAAATGGGGTAAAGAGGTGGCGGTGAGCCAGTGCTAGGTGTAGGCATCGCAGACAGTGCCTCATGCTACCGAGCAGCATGAATCCACATTGGTCCAGATGGACAAGGCTGTTGAGGACCCTTCTAAAGTGCGTGGAAAGGATTGTCGCATAGATTTTGACTTCGTTATTAATTAGGGAAATTTGCCGGTAGTCTGAGCAGGAGGCCGATAGGGGCTGTGTTTTGGGTATGATGACAACAGTTGCCATGTCAATTTCTGGGGGAAGGCACCTTTCTCCACCACCTCCTCATATAGTGCATGGAGGTGGGGTATCAGGATTTCCCAAAATGCCGCATAGTACTCCACTGGGAACCCGTCTGGGCAGGATGTCATCCCAGATGCGACCAAACAAATTGCTGCATCTATCTCTTCTTTTGTAATGGGATGGTCTAGGTGGTTAACCTCTGGGTCTGTCAGTCTAGGGAGGGGGATACTATCTAGGAGGTGGGAGGTGGAGGCTGGCGTCCTAGACTGATCCGCAGAGTAGTACTCACCAAAGACCTGTGCGACTGCAGCAGGTGCATGGTGGGCGAGTCTGTGGTCGTCTTAGCTCTCCTGAACTATCTGGCTCACCAGGGGCTGAGAGGCCAACTAGTGGAGTAACTTGCCATTTTTATCTCCCCAGCCATAGACGCGGGCCGTTGAGGACCTCCTTATCAGTTTGGCTGACTAGAGCGACATGTGTCTTATTTCTTCCTATATCAGCACCAGTTGTCAGCGTTCACCCTCTCCATTCACCGCAGTTATATTTTACTCAAGGCGAAGGGCCTGGGCCTCCAAGAGGGAGAGACGGCTCTCTTGCGCCAAATGTTTACATATGAGAGACCCCTAGGCGTAGCCTCTGATTGTGGCCTTGCCTGCCAGCCACAGTGTCCCCTGTGATTGGACTGTGCCCTCATTTACTTGAAAGTGTTGTTGGAGTTCTTCCTCAAGTGCCCGCTGGTAATTATTGTCCTGGAGGAACCAGTGGTTAAGTCTTCAAACAGGGCGTAAGGCCCCCGTGGGGCCTCCCACCTGGAGAAGGAGGGGAGAGTGTTTGGAAATGCCATGGGAGGATACGGATATCAGTTACCGTACGGCATTCAGGGGCCAGCATGAACAGCAGGTTGTTGCAGGAGTGGGTGTGCGGCAGAGGTGTGGGTGTATTGAAATGTTCTGGGATTCCATGTCCTCCACACATCGCATAGGCCTAGCCTGGATGTCCAGTCTGTCAGTCGATTAGCGTGTTGTTTCCTGTGCAGGTTTTGTGTTCCGGTAGCATCTTTAATCGGCTATAAGGCTGAATTAGAATCCCCTCCAATCACTGTCAGGCCCGGGGGAAAGGAGGAGATAATGTCTATAGTAGCACAAAGAGTGGATGCAAGGGTCGCTGGAGGCATGTTAAGCGACACCAAGTTGATGGCAGTGCCCCCCAGGGTCCTGGTGAGGGCCAGGAAGTGTCCTTGAGGATCTCTGATTTCACAGGCAGCAGTGAAGGGAACAGAGTGTCACAGGAGAATTGCCACACCCCAAGAGCCCTGTCAAAACCTTGGAAGGGGCAGTGGTGCCCCATCAGGTGTGTCTCCTTTAGGAAAATAACATCCGGGGTGAACCTCTGGGAATACTTTAGTACTGCTGTGCTCTTCACCTTGTCAAGGAGCCCGTTGACCTTCCAGGAGAGAGTTTGTACGGGTTCCCCTTCATATTGGGATGCGGTCATGTCGTTTAAGTGGGGTTACATGTGGTTGGCTGCAAGGGTGATCTAGTGGGCCTGAGTGTCTGGGGTATGGAGCTATTTGGTGGCGGCCTTGACAGTGGCGCTCATGTGTGTCTGGAGTATAGTGCAGAGTGCTGCAACTGGGAAGAAGTAAGGACAACGGTCCCAACCCTGTACTTCTTTTGAGGAAGCATCTGTCGCCCTAGCAACAAAAGTTCAAAACAAGAGTAAACTGCAAAGCTTAATGTGGGAGCAGCGTGGTGGACCCCTCCACATGACAGAATGTGCTTGTTTCCGGAGCAGAGACATTGTTGTCAGTATAGGTTTGTTAAATTTTAGGGCTGTGCAAGAGGTCTGTGTCTTCAGAGCTTGTTTTTGGAGATGCGGGAGGCGTCTTTCTGTTTCCCCTGCTTGCTCCATCCAGGTCGCCTGGGAGATCCATTGACCTGTGGGGCATGGGCGATCCATTCAATCTTTGGGGGGATGCCAGAGGATGAGGCAGAGACCACCCTGTGGGTGATACGCCCTCTGCGAGAGTGGGTGTGCCGCCAGCTTGATCCAGTGCCCCGCAGCCTTAACTGAGCCAGGTAGAGGCGCGGAGAGAGAGGCAGCCGCTTCTGGGTGAAGCGGGAACTCCTCGGTCGCCCAGGTCCATGCTGCTTCAGGTGATTCAAAGAAATGGGTCTTGTTTTGAAAGATCACTTTAAGGCAAGCTGGAAAGAGGAGTCTATATTTGAGATGAGGGCTCACAGTTTCTGTTTAACAGCATAATATGATCTCCCATGCGCCTGTACTTGTCTGGTGTAGTCCGGGAAAATCATCACTCTGCTTTCTCGACAGGACAGGGTGGGATGCATGCGGGTTTCTTGCAGGATGGCATCCCTGTCTTTGAAGTTTAGTATTTTGGCTGTGATCGGCCTGTGCAGGGCCCTGGGTGGTGGTCTGGGTGTAAGCGCCAAGAGTGCGTCCATCAGCATCCAGGATTTTATCCAGTTTTCAATTAAGGTGGCTACCTGCGGTGGCACCCTCCCCTCAGGGATGCCCACTAGGCAAAGGTTGTTACAACATAAGCGGTTTTCAGCATCTTCTGCATGTCTATGGAGATCGGTCATGTGTGTCAACAGTTTCGTGACCTATTCCTTCAGGTGCAGGACTTCATCTTCCATTGTGGAGAGGTAGGACTCCGCTTCTGTGATCAGGCAGTGACATTGCGGAGATCTTGTCTTATGAGGGCCACATCTACTCGCACCTCCCCTATTTTAGTTTCCACAGAGTCTTGCGATTATTTTATGACGTGAAGGATCATGGCAAGGTAACTCTCTGGGATGGGGGTCTTGGCCGGCGCAGTGTCACTGAGGCTAGTCCCACTTGTAGTGTTACTGTTCCATGCAAGGAATGACGATATTGGTAAGGTCACAGTAGAAGTGGTGCTGGCCGCCACGCCCGGTCATTGTCAGAGGATCATGGTGCCCCAGACTTCTGTATTGTTCCAGTGCCTGATGTGCAGGAACCTCCTTCTATGGCTGCATTTTCATTTGGATTTCCAGGCCTCGTGGGTGGTGCCCAGGAGCCGCACTTTAGGAGCGAGACCCCGAGGGCCTTTCCAACTTGCTGTCAGAGGTTGCCTGGAAAACTACGATATTGGTCGGTTCCCATCTGTGACTCTTGATAATTGCTGAGTTTGTTCAGTAGTTCTGTGGCCTCATCTGGCCACCAACCTGCGGTGCAGGTTCTGTGTCTTCGCAGTCGCAGGGGAGGGCGGTCGCAGCCGAGACCCCACCGGTTCACAAGTGCCTCCTCAAGGGCTCCAGGCCTTGCATTCCAACTCAACGTCTGGGGCATCCAGTCGTCCTGCCGGACCAGAAGGGGCCTCTCGGGCCCCATGTAGCGGTAGGATCTGGTTGAGGCTATAGGGTCCCCGGTCACTCCTGTTGTGGGTTACAGTCCCTCTTCATTATGGTTGAGGCTGCTGTCTTTATGTGTGAGTTGGTCAGTCTTGGTGCAGCCGGCAAGGATGTTTTTGACAGTGCTGAAGGGAGAGGGACACTCTAGAGCCGCCTTAGGCACCTCTGTTTGTAGGCTTCCTCACGTCTCCGAGTTTGCCTGCCTGACCGGAAGATGCTAGCAGGCCTCTGTCTGGGCCAGGTGCCGCTGGACTTCATCCCCGCCACTGGTGTGGACCATGTGGAGACCTCTGGAGGGTAGTCTTCTTCGCCCTAACTCGCTTCCTGCCAAGTCGCAGGCTGAAAGCACCCCTACAAATAGTCTAGGGGGGAGAAGAGAGAAAGTGGAAAGGGCCGCAATCTATATGGTGGGTGTGGGCTCCAGGAAATTGCCGCCCTCCTCCAAGACCCGGCCAGCCGAGCCCACCAGGCGTCAGGCCTCCCCCTTGTGACTCTTGGGTTACACCTAGGGTGGGTTGCCCTGCGTCACTTGTTGTCACCGTTGCCCATCCGAGCCGCGGGTTAAGTATGTGTGCTCTCTCCAAGAGCCGCAGTGCCACTAACTTCTTTTACTTGTTCCGCAGGTCAAGGCACAGGCACCATGTTGTCAGCCCTGATGGGGGCTACCTCGGCTAGGCGCTCACCGTCCAGGAGGGAGGTAAGACAATCCGGTTGTGCCATGTGCCTGCAGTCTTATCACGTTGCGGTCAGACCAGCAGACCCACTGGCAGTCCACACTCATCCGGGGCACCCTCAGGGCAGGTTCCGTCAGGCCCTGTCACTATCTTTCACTCAGGCGCGGCCCGCCCGGGAGACCCCTGGGGCAGCCGCCACCTCCTCCTCTCCGAAACACGCCGGGCCGCCTACCGACACTGCGTTTCTGCACTTTGGCAGCCAGAAGGGGGACTCTATCTTCATGTTGGGTGGCCCTCCACTGCCCGTGCAGCAATCTCTCTGCGATGATCTCCTCTGCTGAGCCACTGACGGGCGAACTCACCTGGTGCCGCCTCCCTTCTCTCAGTCAGTGCAGGGCGCAGGGAAGGTCTCCAGGGGGCGCTCCCGCTCATACGGAGGCCGCAGTCTCAGCAGCTCAAGATCGTCCGAACACCCGTCTTCTTTGTTTACGCGGTCACACCCCACCCCCACCCCCACAACCACACCAGCCCCAAGTCACCTGGTTCTCTGGGGGGGCCCGAGAGCTTTGGCTCCCGTTTTTTCACTCCGTGGCCAGTGATCCTCGCAGGCCGCAGCTATGCCATCACCATTTTGTTCCCTCAGCTGCCAGGTCCACCGCAGTGGGTGTCTTTGCTCCGTGCGGGTCGTTTTTCGGAGGTATCTTTCTGCAGGCCGGTTCTCGAACAGCTCAGCTGATGACAATTTTGCTCCTGGAGGGAATTTGGAAGCAAACGGATGAGGGAGGGGTCCGAGGCACTCTTAGAGTGCGACCGCAATCTTGGAGCTTCAAGCCTCACCCCACATACTTTTTACCAAAGCATCTAAAACCAGCAAAAACATCAGAGGCCACAGCAAAAAATGGAACGGAGACCCACGCCAATGGTGCCAGGTCGAACACGTTCTATTAACAATAATATACTAACTACCTCCCCCTCTGTCGTTACAATAAACATAGCCACCAAAATACTTTAAAATGTACATTAAGTAGATCATACCTGCCGCAGCTCTTCCATGCTTCCAATCTTCACCACAACCTCCACCGACAGTAGAAACCGATGCTCAACCCCGTAGGTCATGCTTGAACATAGAAATAAAAAAGGAAATTTTATTCCATAGACGTCAATGCAAAAACGTGGGAAACTGCTTTAAAAATTCTTTTAAGTAAGTTATGCATTGTAAATGAATATTGATATATTTTTATAAATATTTTTCAAATTGTACTATTTAATAAAGTATTTTTGGCTGCTTATTATTTTTTCAATAAATATTTATGTAAATGTTTTGTCAGAAAATTCATGTCAATATTTAAATATTTTTTCCAGTCTTTTTACTTAGTATTTTTACTGTTTTTAATTAAATATGTATTATTAGAAATGAATAAATAGTCTTTAGTAATTATTACTCTATATACACTGCCTTGATCCAGTAGACCTATATCCCTTGCATTCACTCCCTAAAGGTACGTGTTCTCAATTTAAATTAGTTTATAATAGTTATAAATTAAATACATTTATACATATTACATTTTTCACAAATTAAAACTCAGTTATTAAAATTGCCATCTGATTATTAATAAACTCCCCCACCCAATACCCCTATATCCCTCTCATCCTGTCCCTGAAGGTTAATGTTCTTAATTTAAATTAATTTATAATTATTATAAATCATATAAATGTATACTTATTTTAATTGTAAGAAATTAATACTTGGGTATTAATATTAATACCTTAGTATTAATACACTTCCCCACCCAGTACCCCTATGCACCTTACATCCCATCCCTAAGCATTAATCTTGTCTATTTAAATTAATTTATATTTTTGAAACCATATAAATTAATAGATATTAAAATTATTCTATTGTAATCCTCATGCATTTAAAGGAATACCTGAGTATTACTACACCCTCCCACCCAAAAACCCTATGTCTCTTGCATTCCGCTCCTGAAGGTTAATGTTCTTAATTTATATATATTTAGAATAATTATAATTTATATAAATAACTTCTTATTTAAATTTTTATCAATTAGTACTCAGGCATTAAAATTAATACGTGAGTATTAATACATTTCCCCACCCAAAACCCCTATATCAATTGAAACAGAAGGGGGATGGGAGCACACTGCTACCTCCCAGCACAGTTCGCCCCTTTGCATCCTGGTACATGCAGTTCAATTTAAATGCTTACTTAAAATTTTGAAGAGTGTCTCACCAAAGTTGGTGCAGGTTAGTGCTGTTAATCTCTAGACACGTGTTTCTGGATTTCATCCTTCTTCAGTAGAGATAAAACGAAACTCTTCTGGGGTTTGCTGAGAAAGCTGCCACAATCCTCTCAGGTCTCTGTACCTCTCCCTGGCGAACAGGTGCCTCCCATGAGCTCGTCAGCCCAGTGGCTCAAGGGAGCCTTTTTGAAACAGAAGGGGGATGGGAGCATACTGCCACCTCCCAGCACAGTTCGCCCCTTTGCATCCTGGTACATGCAGTTCAATTTAAATGCTTACTTAAAATTTTGAAGAGTGTCTCACCAAAGTTGGTGCAGGTTAGTGCTGTTAATCTCTAGACACGTGTTTCTGGATTTCATCCTTCTTCAGTAGAGATAAAACGAAACTCTTCTGGGGTTTGCTGAGAAAGCTGCCACAATCCTCTCAGGTCTCTGTACCTCTCCCTGGCGAACAGGTGCCTCCCATGAGCTCGTCAGCCCAGTGGCTCAAGGGAGCCTTTTTGAAACAGAAGGGGGATGGGAGCACACTGCTACCTCCCAGCACAGTTCGCCCCTTTGCATCCTGGTACATGCAGTTCAATTTAAATGCTTACTTAAAATTTTGAAGAGTGTCTCACCAAAGTTGGTGCAGGTTAGTGCTGTTAATCTCTAGACACGTGTTTCTGGATTTCATCCTTCTTCAGTAGAGATAAAACGAAACTCTTCTGGGGTTTGCTGAGAAAGCTGCCACAATCCTCTCAGGTCTCTGTACCTCTCCCTGGCGAACAGGTGCCTCCCATGAGCTCGTCAGCCCAGTGGCTCAAGGGAGCCTTTTTGAAACAGAAGGGGGATGGGAGCACACTGCTACCTCCCAGCACAGTTCGCCCCTTTGCATCCTGGTACATGCAGTTCAATTTAAATGCTTACTTAAAATTTTGAAGAGTGTCTCACCAAAGTTGGTGCAGGTTAGTGCTGTTAATCTCTAGACACGTGTTTCTGGATTTCATCCTTCTTCAGTAGAGATAAAACGAAACTCTTCTGGGGTTTGCTGAGAAAGCTGCCACAATCCTCTCAGGTCTCTGTACCTCTCCCTGGCGAACAGGTGCCTCCCATGAGCTCGTCAGCCCAGTGGCTCAAGGGAGCCTTTTTGAAACAGAAGGGGGATGGGAGCACACTGCTACCTCCCAGCACAGTTCGCCCCTTTGCATCCTGGTACATGCAGTTCTATCAATTGCATCCTGTACCTGAAGGTTGGTGTTCTTAACTTATAATAATTTAAAATAATTATAAACTAAATTAATTTGAAACTATTTTAATTAGTACAAATTAGTACTCAGGTATTAAAATTAATACCCGAGTATTAATACACTTCCCCACTCAAACCCCTACATCCCTTGCATTCCGTCCCTAAAGGCTATTGTTGTTTGTTTTAAATAATTTAAAATATTTTTGAAGTGTTTACTTTAATATTATAATTAATATATACTAATACTCCGGTATTTAAATTAATACACGCGTAATAAGACACTCCCCCACCCATTACCCCTAAATCCCTTGCATCCATTCCCTAAGCATTAATGTTACAGTCTTTAAAAATTATGTATTATTATTATTCATATATTTTTACAGTACATCAAATAAATATAAAAAATGAGCCTTATATACTTACTATTGTACTTACCTATAACAGTGATGAATGTTGTTGTGAAGGCATGTGTTGTAATCTACAACAATACATTTTATTGTAAAGACATGCGTAGTAATGTCATTTGTGCTAAAACAAATTGTTGTAAAAATAAGCGTTGTAAGGACTGACTCATGGTTTAGGCTTCATTGTAAAGGCATCTCGTTGTTAAGCCCTCGTTCTTAAGGATGCTTTCTGTTTTATTGGTATAATTATTGTGAGGGTATAAGCATTGCATTTTGTACACCAGTTATGGTTTGGATGGCTGTTGGGTGTATTAAAGGTTGCGTAGTCAACCATAACTGATACATTTAATTGATTTTTAGGTTTTTATATTGTAGCCATAACTTCACTTTAACTTTTTTTAAGTGAATTTGTTGTAACAAAAACTAACCATAACTGAATTTTAACCTTTAGTTTTTCAGTTAATATATGTTTTCATGTACTCATATATATACACAAGCATTACACAGTCAGTGATAGCGTCATGCTTAAGTGGAATCCTATATAATGCAGATCTGTCAACTTTTTTATTTTGGGGCCGATTCCGATCCGGGTCGGAAAGCACTCCGACCGAGTTGGATCTGGAGTGTTTTCTGACCGAGCTGGACCCCTACAGTCCGACCGAGCGAGTACGATGCCCACGTATGCTGTCGGACTCGGTTCGGTCGGACTCCCATAGAAGTCAATGGGAGCCAGTTGTACGATGCGTACATGCACTCCGATTGACTGAATGGGTACATCTCGAACAAGTGCACCCCTACAGTGCAGTGGGTATGCGTCGATGCCATCTGCGCCATACATGCCTGTGTGGGGGAGACCCCTGTGTCTCCTCTTGTGTGCGAGTCGTACGGCTGCGGGTGTCGGGGGGTCTGACGCGGACCCCCGAAGTCCGACTCCGGGAGCTGTTGCGAGCCGGACACTCCGGCTCGCACAGGCTGTCCGACGCGTGCATCGTACTGGCTCGGTCGTGAATCGCATCCCTTGCATGCTACGGTTAGCTTACGACCGAGACGTATGAAGCGGTTCGGACCCAGAAACGACTCGGTCGGTGAATTTCATGTAGCTCGCATCGTACTGGCTCGCTCGTTCAGCTGTATGAGTTGGGCGGAAAACACGTGTACGACTCGTAGTTTTTCCGTCCGGATCGCGTTCGGTGCCCTTCCGACCCGGATCGGAATCGGCCCCTATAAGTCAAAAAGGAATATGTGCTCTCTGCCACAGTACAAATGCTAATTTGAATCCCACCAAACTGAAGACAGAACAATACTCATAATATCCAGTTTTCCTGATTTGTATTTGTTCAATATGCGTGTTTTTTAAATTTGTTCACCTTTTTATCGATAGATTTCAAAATCTAACACGTAACAATAAAGAATTCCATAAACTACAAGTTCACATAAAGCAAGAGCTAAATACGTATGTATCTGAAAAGCACTATTGAGGGGGGAGGAGCCAAGATGGCGACCGAGACGGCAGCGTAGACTCCCGGCTCCGTGAACCTCCGTATCCCGCACGGATATCCTGCATTAGATCCTCAGCCTGAGCTATGCGCCCGTGTTTGTGAATGAGAGCGGCAACCGATCGAGTGATTCCGAAGTTTCTGGCGGCTGTACCGCCGGAGAAACGGGTATTTGCAATTTGCGGCCTGTGCGGCCCTGGACCGGGACCTCGAGTGGACACCTTGGCCGGGTGGCAGTTTAACAACAGCGGCCTTTGGTGACTGGGTGGAGTCGGACTGCCGGATCGGTGCGACTATCGGCCTACATTTCGCCGTGGTCGCTTCCTACCACTAAGCGGAGCGGAACAAGTGCATGCCCGGGGTGGCAGTTCCACGACTCTCCGGTGATTGCCTCTACCTTCGACGGTGAGCTGCCCGCACGCCGCCCGTAACTCGCCCTGATTCCTGCGGGCTGCTCCCGGATTTCGCGGGCGCTGGTCCGTGGTGGGGATGACTGTTGCCTGGGACTACATACCGGATACATTTTTGATCTGCCTCCGGAACCCTGTTTGCCAGCGACATGGACCTTGATGAGCTTGCCCCTGGGTCCCGGTCCCAATACGGGTTGGACCTACCCGGCGGCCATCTTGTCACGATGAAGTCTACCATCCTGTCCACCAGGTCACAGCAGGATCGGGAGTGTGCGACTCTGGGGAGCGTTGCGGAGCGATCGCAGAGAGCTGTGCTGGGGTACTGTGACCTTCTCGAGGCTCTCGGTGCCCTTCATTCCACCTTGCTTCATGGCGTTTGGGTATTGGGGAGTAGGCTTGATGGTGTGGCATCAGCGTTGGGACAGTTGCGGCCTGCCTGTCTTCCGATACACAGGGACTCCCTGCACTGCACTCAGGACGACAATGTCGGGGCCACCCCTGTGCCTAGTGACCAGCTGGAAACTCCGGACAGTCTACTATTGTGTGATCGGCTGGCTGTGGGTCTGATCTGTCCCGGAGGTATTGGACCTGAGTGGGGGGGGGTGGCCTTGTCCGGTGCGCGGCCTCCGGCGACCCTGGGAAAACTCAAGCAACGGTTGTCTACTCTGGCTGATTCCGCCTTCCTGGACCTTGTGTGCAGTGCAGATCCTGGGGCAGCACTGGGAAAGACGTTCCTCCATAATGCTGACTGGGTTGGTACTCAGAGACTTCCACCCCACCGGGGTGCGTCGCTTCCTGTTCATTTTTGGACGCTCCTTTACCGTGTAGCATTGGACATGGCGCCGGGTCGAGGGGTATGCATGGGCGGATTTGCCAAGAGTGGCCAAGGATAAGAATGATCTTTCAGAGGTGGTCGGCTAATAGGCGGGCGGGCTCGGGGTTGCGTGCTCTCATGGTATAACTGTCGGTATAGTAGGTGCAAAATGCTCCCCATCTTTCTTTGACATGGTCGATTTTGTGTTGCTTACTGTTTGCTTTGGGGGAAACATAATGTGCGGGAGGGAGACGCCGGGGGCATGTTCTGAAGGCCCTCCTCCAGTTTATTAATACTCTCTCTACCCCCCCTTCTGGTGGGGTTCTTTTCTTACTCCTTTTTCTCTGTTTCTTCTATATTTCGGGTCTGGTTCCAGGGCGACAGGCACACTGCTGGGGAAGGGGGGCCGTACTCATCTGCAGAGGTGCAGGGTGGAGGGTTGGGGGAGGGGATTCTTTAGTCTTTCATCTCTTTTTCCATGGCCTCCTTTTTCTTCTCTGATTCTTCTTGTTCTCTCTTTTCTGGGATCAGCGTGGTACACCTCCTTTGTTGTGAATCGTTGCCTTTTCATGTGTGCCACAATTTCCGGGGTGTTCTCTGGGCTTTAGGGCAGGGGACTGTAGGCGCAGCTGGGCATGATATTCTTCCCCATCCTGAATTTCCTGTGTCTGCGCCATTGATCCAATAGATTGCTGTTTATTGCTTACGTTTATCATTCTGCCTGCCTCTTATCGCTGTTGGGAAATTGTTTGGCACCTGATCCTTCTGTCTTTTTCCATTATAAAATGAAAACCCTTTCTATCCTGGTGTCCTACCTGCGCTGTTCACTGGCCTGACTATATTAGCATGAAGATTCTGCTCCCCGAGGTGCTGCCTGTGTTAACATTTGATCTCTGTTGCTCTGACTGCTTAGCGGCCGGCCCGGGGGGTTGTAGGCCCATACTTGTTATTGATTGAAATGTCAATAAAGGTTTTTCCAAAAAAAAAAAAAAAAAAAAAAAAGCACTATTGAGACCGTATAGGGTGTTTTGAGAGAGACATATATATGCTACAAAAAGGTTGCTCTGGCCTTTGAAGGGTATTTTTAAAATTAGGTTCAGAAATGGTACAAAAAGTGTCTGGTTTAGAAAAAGTATTTTGAATTGAAAAACAAATCTATTTGTTATTTTTTTCTGAAGTGCACATATTTTTGGACAGTTCAACACAGGCTTGAGAACCACTTAAATATGAGTGCCTGTGACTGCAATTCAAGCGGTTTAACAACTGTTCTCAAGCTCATGGTCATAGGGGGAACAAAAGAGGTCCCACCTTAACCCCAGAGGGATCAAAGGCAATCCTAGAAGGGTAGAAAATATACTTTATTGACAACAAAAATGTTTAATCAGAATGGTGGATTCAAACACCAAAAGTGTTGTTCGCAAGCCAGTTCCAAACCCCATCTTGAACAGCAAAAAAAACTATAAAAGTAGTCAAAAATCCATAAAATGTCTGAGGGCACACAAGTGTGGCACAGTGTCTTTGGACGCTAAACCTTGCGACCGTAGCCCGCTAGCTGTGGCCCCAGGTCATGTGTTACTAGTCTGATTGTCTAGATACAGGATATGCCATGCCTGGTGCCAAGAGCCATCATGCATCATGCAGCCATGATCTGGACACAGGTCGTTTCAAAATGCCACACCCTGTGCTAGGATCGTGATGCACACAGCCGTAGGCCATATGCAGAGGTTTCTTGCTTTTGACGGGCCAGTGTGACTTATTAAAAACCTAATCTTCTTTAATGTGAGGCTAGGATGCTTTACTAAAAAAAAATCTGTTATATATCATCTTTAAAAAAACACTATAAAACATAGAAATGTGCACGCTGAACGTGCAACCCAGTCAGAAATGCAAGCCACGACAGTGGAGAATTTATCTCTGATACAGTCCCTGTTCAGCAGGTCAATACAGGGATGTTCCCTATCACCTCTGTTATTTCTGCTAGCACTTGAAACTCTTGTGGCTTCTATCATACAGGTGGAGAACATAAGGGTTGTGGAAAATGCCGTAGGCTGCTACAGACTCATGTTATAAATCGAAAATATTCTTCTCACCCTGCAGACTCATGTTCTACATAGACAATATTATTCTCTCTTTAGGGACCCTACATCTTAAATACCTACCCTGGTTTCTATAATTAGCTCTTCCTATTCAGCATACAAAACTCAATTGGGAGGAAAGCGAAGTTCTGCCTTTCTTTAGGAACAAGGACAGTTGTTGATGACCCAGGATTCCAGTGGTTAGCCTTAAAAAGTGCCTGGGTGTGCTGATAGGTCTGGAGGATGTGGTTGAGGATAACATTCTGCTACTCATTTGAAACATGGCATGTGACTTAGAGCAATGATCCTCCTTACACTTATCCCCCATTGGGGTGGATACAAGTCAAAATGGTGATCGCCCCTACTTTTAATTATTTGCTAGGCATGCTTCTTATTCCCATCTCTCAAAAAACTGCTGTTGATTATGAACAACATCATTCTTTTATTTGGACTGGATAAAGAGCCAAGCTCAAAACAGTAAAGTTACATGCAGTGACCCCATCAGAGGTTGAGGTTCCTGTTCATGGGTTGTTATGTGGTCTATGTTTTGTCTCCATTTTACTTTTTCATTTTTAACTTAGCATCATTTTTTAGTGGTGGGTTGCACATAATTTTCCTCTTGCAAAAATGTCCTTTGCAAGCATTTCTTTTAGATAGATATTGCCGCCTTGTACTCTGCCCATTCAGTTTCAGGGTCGTACAAATTAGAATATGAGGAATTGTTTCATTTTTCTTTGCTCGAAGGAGGCAACGTTTCTTCTGCAGTCTTATTAACACGTTGTTCTGCACCTCTTGTACAGAGTAATAAGCTTGCTGTTTCATTATAAAAACAGCATCCTTGCTGAAGCCTGGGAGAGGTTAACTTCAGGCCAGAATTGTCATGGACCGCTGCAGACCTGTTACTGAGATGCAGTTCAGCTGAACCCGACCGTCATCCTAAGAAAGAAAATAACTGTGCAGAAGAAGGGTGCAGGCTTGCATATTTGAGACAGGGTGCATTCCTTAATGCACTAAGGCTTCCTGACATAAAATACCAAGGTATGGGGTTGAATCATTCCAACAGGCCTCCCGGCAGAAGGGTTCTCCCTATTTACTCTCTTTAGCATAGAGATATTAGGATTAGATATGAATAAAGATACTAAAATTATGAACAATTTACAGTTGAATTGTTTGTATTTTTCACCATTCTAATAATGATTTTTGCAATATGTGTCTCATCTTTTTCATAATCACGGTTCATTGTATATTTACAAATATTAAAGCTTTACAATAAATGTTTGAATACGCAATACTACATCCTTTCTTTGTGCCACTTTGGGCATGCTTGAGTGACAAACTAAAGAGTAGATCTGTTTCCACATTTTCCTTGGGAAGCTGATGGCCGTGTTCTAGGTTACTGACAACATCTTCAACTCTGTGTGTTTAGGAGTTGTAAGCTAGCCAAAATAGACCAACAATGACTGATTATATGGTAAGATTCAGTCCCTGTATTATGACGTTTTGTTGTTCTACATACACGGTCCTACTAAATTAGTAGGAACAATATAACATGGCCTCTACTAACTAGTGAACCAACCCTCAAAATGAATACATTTAGCAACCGCCTGCCAGGTTCCTTCGATGTGCACCACCTTTGAATTCTGGGGATAGCACCTATTTTTTGCCATGCCAAATGGAGACATTCCAAACAGAGGCACAGTCCTGTATACATGGTTTAGTTGAACTTATTGATTATGGTCCATTAGAAGCTGCATGACTGCAGGTACATGCATGAAGGTGCACCAGTGTGGTACAATGCAGGGATAGTTATGGAAGGAAGTCACAGTGCAGGCTGGTGTGCTACTCAAAGCGCACCCTGAAATCTTTTGACTCCCTTTGTGACAAATTCCACCTGCCACCTCGCAAGGGTCAAGATATCAACAACTGTCCCTTTGCCTAGAGGGCTGATTTGGCCTGGTTCCATTTCTGCGCCTCACCACCCCTATCCTAACTAGGCCTGGGCGGAGCTCACGGAGAATCACTTCGCGGAATTCCGCGGAGTTACCGAAAAACTCAGCTGAATCCCGCAGAGTTCAGTGAGTGGGCGGAGTAGTGCCCGGCCACCCCTACTTATATAAGCTGAGCCAGGAGGCGAGCCAGGACACTCCCTCATTAATGCTTCCACGCCTCTCCCCCGCTCACAACCAGAGCAGATGTTGGAATCAAACAAATAACAGGAATCTAACAAGCGAAAGAAGGAACCACGCCAGCCGAGCAGTGCGAGCATATCCAAACAGGAGTAGTTATATATGGAGAATACGTGAATCATTTTTTTTAACAGGTTAATTTTTGAAATGTTGAATTAAATGCAACAAATAGGTAATTCTGCTATGAACCTGCATGCCAAAGGAGCCTGGTTTTCTTTCGGAGCGTCGCACCAATCAATGAGTGCCAAGGTATAGCGTACCGATCCAATCTGTAGTCTGCATTGCAACATCAGATCAGTACCAACAAAGGTTAGGGAGTGGAAGCCCCACCCCTCTGCCAGCATTTACTATCAGGCAGTATCATGGAATCGGTAGTATAGCTGCCTAGTCCGTGGCGCACGATTCACTCTTCTCCGGTTTGGATTTCTCATGCAATCAACAATGCACAGATATGTTCACCCAGCGAGTCTTCTAGCCTTACTCCCAACCTCCAATCAGTGCTTGGCTACAATACCACATTGCCCTGCTTTGCCCCTTACGAAACAAAGTGGGTACACTAATGGTGGTTAAAGCCGTCTGTGTTAAATAAGGACTGACAGCATTCTGACAGCTGAAAGAAGCTCAAATGACATCACTGATGACATCATTCAATGACAGTGTTTCTGAAAAGTTTAAGAATGTTATCTATATATACGCGAAGGTGTATTGAAGAATAAGTGGGTGTATGAGTGTCTGTATAGATGACTTTGTGGGTGCATGACTGACTGTATTAGTGAGTGATTAAACGTGACTTGGTGAATGCATGGGTTAGTGACTAATCTGTGTGAATGTCTGTCTCAGTCTGTCAGTTGGTGTACAAGTGGCTGCATAGTTTGGTGAGTAGCTACATGAGTGTCTATATGGGTTAATGATTGGTTGTCTGAGTACCTGTATGGGTGCCTGAGTGTCTGTGTGGTTGGGTGAGGGGTGAGTGACTCCCTCCATGGATGTTCACTAGGTGTATGGGTTCATGAGTGTGTCTGTGAGGGGATGTATGGGTGGGTGAATGTGTGTATGGCTGTGTTGGTGAGTGACTGGATGTCTCAATAGTACATGTATGAGTAACTACATATGTGAAAGGCAGTATATGTGAGTGTTGGAGCATAAGTGACTATATGTGAGAGTGCATGATTGTGAGAGTGGCTGTATGGATGAGTGTGTGCTTGTGTCAGTGATTGTATAAGAGAGTAAGTATGTGTTAGTATCTGTATGAATAAGTGAGGTGGTATGTGTATAACTGTATAATTAATAAATGGCAGTGTGGTTGATTCTTTGGCTGACTGACTAGGTGTGTGAGTAACTATGGGTGAGTGGCTGTGTGTGAGTATCTGTATAGTTGTATGAGTGCTTATATTAGTGGCTGTATTGATCAGTGACTGCGTGTATGTTTGACTGTTTGGGTGGGTGGAAGTAGACCTATGATTCAGTGAGTGGGTATGTACTAACTGATATTGGTATGTAACCCTGGGCGTAGACTGCATAGTAGCACTACTCGTAGCTACGCAAAGTACACTTTGAACTACGCTCAGCCTCAAGCTGCGTAGTGTGTAGCTGATAGCACTGTGTGCTTGTCTGATCTGAGCAATAATTGCAAACAGCATCTTGCACAGTGCAAGTTATGATAAAATATGTATTTCTATCTTTATATGCTAAAATGCATATAGTCATTTCACAAAAGTGAAAATGATAAATTAGCAAGCAGTGAGAGAGGTGATGATTTTGGGATCCTCCCAAACCTAGGGAGAGAACCAAGCAGATGCCTTGAAAACAAAAAGCACATCTTCTTAAACGATTCGGTGGTGGTCCCATCCTCTTAGGACCACCCCAAGCACAGTTATTGGCAAAAATACAATCCCAACCAAAGGCCCTGCAAAGCATTATGGGACGAGATTGGCAGTGGGCAGTGAATATTATAGTATCCAATATCAAAATAATTCTACAAAGAGCAGCAGTTCAAGTAGTTGTTACTAGATGTCCCTCACGAGTCAAATGCTAAAGCATTGAAATTATTATTACATCAAGCTGCAGTGCCACTCGTCGTCACTAGATGTCCCTCACGAGTCAAATGCAAAAGCTTCATGAAAGGGTTTCAATGCTTTTGCATTTGACTCGTGAGGGACATTTAGTAACGACTACTGGAACTGCAGCTTGATGTAATAATAATTTCAATGCTACGTGTTGTAGCACAGTTTTTACACTGTGCTAGGTGCATTTTGCATGCTCTGTGAGCGAAGTGTAGTACTATGCCTAGGGTTAGTGTCTATGGTTTCGAGAATATTAAGTCCGTATTTTTTAGTAGGTGTATGTACGTTATATTAGGGTGAGGAGGTGCATCAGATAAAAAGTGGATGATGTCATCAGTGATGTCATTTGAAATGTGTTAG
Organism: Triturus cristatus; assembly: GCF_964204655.1. NCBI lineage: Eukaryota > Metazoa > Chordata > Amphibia > Caudata > Salamandridae > Triturus > Triturus cristatus. The sequence continues at coordinate 1,009,434,156 of NC_140582.1, read as the reverse complement.
AAATGGGGTCTCTAGCTGACAAGGGCTTGCACCTTTGTCCAAGTGGGGACCCTTCTTCCTAGTCAGGGTAAGGGAGTTACACTTCTAAAATAACCCCTACTCACCCCTTGGTAGCTTGGCACGAGCAGTCAGGCTTATCTCAGAGGCAGTGTGTAAAGCATTTGCACATAACCAACAGTACTACAGTGTAAGCACTACAAAAGGATACCACACCAGTTTAGAAACATATCCAATATTTTTATATACTTAAGGCAAGACCAAAACCGATTCAAAAAAACAACAATACAGTACTTTAAAAATAGATAGTTCGTAAGATGTCTTTAAATTGCAGAAATACTTTGAAAACACAGTTCGTACGAGTCGGTAGCTCAGTCCGAGCCGGTTGGCGGGAATTGACGTTGGTCGACCCGGACAGCTGTGCGGGACGAATCGGTCACAGGTGTTGAGCCAGAGGCGACCGTGTCGGTGAGACCAGGCTGGCGAAGTGAAGCAAGGTGGTGTGGGCTGCGGTGTCCACAGGTCATGGTGCAAACAGCGTCTCGGTGGCGGAGGCGTCGGTCCTCGACGTCGGTGAGACCAGGGTTGCGGTGCAAGATGCGGACCGTGCGGTCTGCAGTGCCTTCAGGACACAGAGCCAGCGATGGAGTCAGTGACAGAGTCGGTCGCGGTTCCCTTTCACTGTGGCAACTGAAACCAGCGGTTCCAGGAGCGGTACCCAGAGGTTGGTGATGTCTTTGCAGTCCCTGAGACTTCTGAACAGGAGGCCGGTCGATTTCAGGCCCTTGGAGATACTCAGCACAAGTAAAGAAAGTTCAGTCCAGACCTTGCACTGCTCAAGGCAGAAGCAGCAGCTGCAGGCCAACCCAACAAAGCAACAGCACAGCAAAGGGGCTGTACTCCTCCTGGCAGCTCTTCCAGCTCTTCTTCTTGGTAGGTTCCTTGATTCCAGCGAGTTCTAAAGTCTTGGGGCTTGGGCCCCAATATTTATACTAGCAAATCCTTTGTCCTCTGAAGGCAGAGGGGCCTCTACCTAGTTCAAACCAGTTCTGGGTGCATTCTGTTAGTGTGCACCTTCTTCTATTGTCAGGGTGGGCCAGGGCCATCAGACGCACCACAGGAGGTGGAGCCAGCATTGTGGAAGGCAGGTACAGCCCTATTCAGACCCAGGTGCTACTCCTCCCATCCATCTATGTGTAGATAGGTCTATTCAGCCCTGTGCTGACTAACCCTGTCTCCTGGAGTCTCCCCCTCCCCCTGTCACTTACAAACCAGACAGACAATACTCAAGCTAGCAGAGGCAGGTTGGATGATTAGGTAAGAAAATACCTACTTTCTGAAAGTGGTATTTTCAAACATAGAATGTTAAAACCGACTTCACTAAAAGATGTATTTTATCATTCTGAGTTCACGCATTCTAAACTCGAATTCCTACCATGTTCCCTGGGTCAGTTAGGATTATAGGATGTTATAATCAAACTGCCCATTCTGGTCTATGGGGAACAGATAGCCTTGCAATAGTGAAAAACGAAATAGGTTGTAATTCACTATGAGGACATGCCACACACACCAGGGCATGTCCTACCTTTCACATACAATGCACCTTGCCCACAGGGGTACCTTGGGCCTACCTTAGGGGTGACTAACATGTAGAAAAGGAAAGGTTTAGGGACTGGCAATTGTGTGCACTTGCCAAGTCGACATGGCAGCCCCAGGCTGCTCACAGGCTCTGTAATGGCAGGCCAGAGTTACACTTTACGGGCTGTTTGCGTGGGTGGCCCAATCCAGTGCTGCAGCCCACCAACAGCATTTGATTTATGGGCCCTGGCACTCGCAGTGCACTTTACTAGGGACTGATACATAAATCAAATAGGCCAATCATGGAAACACCAAACCATAACACATTTTATAACAGGAACACTTGCACTTTACCACTGGACAGCAGTGAGAAAAGTGCGCAGAATCAGTACACCAGCAAAAACAGAGTCAAAACCGGGAGGTCAGAAGCAAAAACTCAGGGGAAACACGCAAAAAGATGCCAAGTCTAACACATGTCCCCTCCAGCTGAAAGTAGGGAGAACTACCCAGCCTCCTGGGAGTTCTCTTCACTAATGCGGCAGAACATGGACAAGCCATCTGCGTTGGCGTGTTCTGTGCCAGGGAGATGGACCAACTCAGCAGTTGTGGATTCTCACCCCTCACTTGCATCAACCATCTGAGGGGCCTGTGGTCTGTCTGAACCCGGAAGTGACTCCCAAACAGGTATGGTCTCAGTTTCTTCAGTGCCCAGACCACAGCAAAAGCTTCCCTTTCTATGGCACTCTACCTCTGTTCCCTGGGGAGTAGTCTCCTGCTATTTAAGACTACAGGCTGGTCTAGGCCTTCTTCGTTCAGTTGTGAGAGCACCAATCCCACATATGCTCTGAAGTGTCAGTCTGCACGACAAATTCCTTAGAGAAGTCTGGTGCCTTGAGCACGGGCGCCATGCACATGGCTGCCATCAGGGCATCAAAAGCTTTCTGGCAGGACTCAGTCCAGCTCACCTTCCTGGGCTGCTTCCTGGAAGTCAGCTCTGTTAAGGGGGTAACGATGGTGCCGTAGCCCTTAACAAATCTCCAATAGTAGCCGGTGAGACCTAAGAAGGCTCTCACCTCTGTCTGGGTCTTGGGGGGCTTCCAAGCCAGAATGGTGTCAATCTTGGGTTGTAGGGGCGCCACCTGGCCCCTTCCTACCTGGTGTTCCAAGTATACCACAGAACCCTGCCCGATCTGGCACTTACTGGCCTTGATCGTGAGGCCTGCCCCTTGATCCAGGTAAGCGGCACTGAAATCCTCTAGTCTAGCCAACACCTAGTTGACCAACCTCTGAAAGGTGGCAGGGGCATTCTTCAACCCAAAGGGCATCACTCGGAACTTGTAATGACTTTCTGGGGTTGAGAATGCTGATCTCTCCTTGGCCCCATCGGTTAAGGCAATCTGCCAGTACCCAGACATTAAATCACACGTGCTGAGGAACCGGGCAACTCCCAACCGATCAATGAGCTCATCAGCTCTGGGGATGGGGTGCGCGTCAGTCCTGGTGACTGCATTGAGCCCATGGTAGTCCACACAAAACCGTAGATCTGGAGTGGCACCGGGTGCAGCAGCCTTTGGGACCAAGACCACTGGGCTGGCCCAAGGACTGTTGGAGGGCTCAATCACCCCTAACGCCAACATCTTAGAGACCTCCTCCTTGATGCTGGCCCTGACCCAGTCAGTCAACCTGTAAATCTTGGGCTTTACAGGAGGGCTGTCACCAGTGTCCACGTCATGGGTACACCAGTGAGTAACACCTGGGGTCAGAGAGAACAGTGGGGCGAACTGTCCCAACAACTGGCAACAGTCCCCCTGCTGCTCTGGAGTCAGTGTAGGGGAGAGGATCACACCTTCCACTGACCCATTGTGCTCCTTGGTTGACAGGAGGTCAGGGAGAGGCTCACTCTCCTCTTCCACCCCATCATCTGTCACCAAGAGCATTCTCACTTCGGACCTCTTGAAGTGGGGCTTGAGGTAGTTCACGTGGAGGACCCTCAAAGGGTTCCTTGGAGTCCGCAAATCCACCAGGTAGGTGACGCTACTTTTACACTCCACCACCTCATTTGGTCCAGTCCACTTGTCCTGCAAGGCACAGGGTTCCATTGGGGCCATGACCCACACTTTTTGCCCAGGTTGAAATTCGACCAGTGTGGCATTCTGGTCATACCACCTCTTCATTTCTTCCTGGCTTGCTTCTAGGTTTGCCTGAGCGAGTCTCCTGAAGTGGGCAGTTTGGTTTCTGAAGGCCAGCATGTAACTAAACAAATCCTGGGGAGTTTTCCTGGGAGCTGCCTCCCAGCCTTCCTTTACCAAACTCAGAGGTCCTCTGGCAGGGTGGCCATACAGGAGCTCAAAGGGACTGTACCCAAGAGACCTCTGAGGCACCTCCCTATATGCAAAGAGAAGGCATGGCAAGAGGACGTCCCACTTACGCCTCATGGGTTCAGTTAGACCCTTAATCATGTCTTTCAAGGTCTGGTTGAATCTCTCCACCAGGCCGTTTCCTTGTGGGTGGTAAGGAGTGGTGAACTTGTAGGTCACACCACACTCCTTCCACAGGGATGTCATATACTTGGATATTAAATTGGTCCCCCTATCAGAAACCACCTCTCTGGGGAATCCCACGCGGGAAAAGATCTACATTAATGCCCGGCCCACCACTGGCGCCGTCGTTGTCCTGAGAGGGATTGCCTCCGTGTACAGGGTGGCATGGTCCACCAAGACCAGGATGTACCTGTTGCCCATGGCTGTCTTGGGATCCAGTGGCCCCACAATATCCATTCCTACCCTTTCAAAGGGTGTTCCAACAACAGGAAAAGGTTGGAGAGGAGCTTTGACCTTCCTCCCACTCTTGCCACTTGCCTGGCAAGTTTGGCAAGACCTGCAGTGTCCATCTGACTGCCTTTGCATTTGGTGCCAAAAGAAGTGGGTGACAAGCCTGTCAAAGGTCTTGTCCTGCCCCAAATGTTCTGCCAAAGGCACGTCATGAGCCAGACCCAGTAGGAAGGTCCTGAAGCGCTGGGGTACCACCAGCACACGGGCTGACCCAGGCTCAGCAACCTTAGGCTCACTGTATAGGAGACCATTCTCCCAGTAGATCAGATGTGACCTGGACTGATCACCAGCTGCCTGGTCTGCAGCCTGCCACCGCAGACCCTCCAGAGTAGGGCACTCTTTCGGCTCCTTGCAGAATTCCTCCCAAGTGGGACCCCCTTCTTACTGCCAATGGGTCAGCTCAGAGATGTCCCACAGTTCGGCTACCTGCTCCCCTGTAGGCACAGGGGCATCCCCCTCGAGCTCCACCTCCTCCCGGTCCGTGAGAACTTCAGGGGACGGTTTCCCGCGCCCCCTGCCCTTTCTTTTGGCAGGGACTTGGGCCACTGTTCCAGGCTCCAAGTCATCTTGATCACGCTTTCTGGCTGCCATTGACCGAGTAGACACGCATGCCCACTCTGGCAACCCCAGCATCTCCAAGTCAGACCTGAGCTCAACATCCTTCCCTAAGGACTGCTTCAGGTCGTTACCTAGCAGACAATATACAGGCATGGAAGGGCTCACAACCACCCTCAAGGGACCTGAGACCCTCCCACTCAAAGGGAACCTGCGCCACCATACACTGGCACTCTGAGTTGTCCACAGCAACTACCTGGTGGAATGCCCCTGGGACTACCTGATTCTCAGAGACCAGGTGACACCGGACTGAGGTCACAATGGCTCCAGTATCTCTGACAGCCTCTACCCTTTTCCCATTGATGGTCACCCAGGTACTATATTTCTTTGTGTTAGGGGGCACCTGGTTTCCTGGGACCATCTCATTGTCCCCTAGTGAGACGAAGGTCATTTCTGCGGGATCCCCACCCTCCTGTGGGCACCGCTCTTCCCCAAGCGCTACACTAGCCAACACCTTGGACTGTCCACTGGTGGGTGGCTGTGTCCCCTTTGGGCACCTGGGGTGCCCCTTCAAGTGACCCACCTGGTCACATGAAAAACACTTGCGGGAGCCAGTCTCAGCAGGCTTTCCTGTAGAGACCCCTTTCTTCTTATCTCCTGGGCGTTGGGAACCTTTACCCTGGGTACTAGTTTGGGGCCCTTTAGAGAACTCCTGTGCTTCACCCTTGTCCCCCCCACTTTCCTGCAGGAGACCCTGCCCACCTTTGGCTGAGTCTCCCTCAAACGCTTTCTTGTGGACCCTGGTACTCACCCAGCGGTCCGCCTCCATAGCATGCTTCCTGGGGTCAGTCAGCTTACTATCAACTAGGTGCTGGCGCAGATCTGCAAAACATAGCCTAGACAAGTTCTCCCACGCAATCAAATTGTAGAGCTCCTGAAAATCTGTCACATTACTGCCCTTCACCCAGCCATCCTGCGACCTGCAGAACATATCCACATATTCCAACCAAGTGTTGGTTTCAGACTTTTTACTGGACCTAAACTGATCCCTGTACTTTTTAGAAGTGAGTCCATACCTAGTGAGGAGAGAGTCCTTCATGTCAGCTAAGGTGAGGTCCTGCCCCTTACACAAAGCTATCAGGGTATCCCTAGCTTCTTCTGGAAAGAGAGGCCACAACCCTGCCCCCCAGTTCCTTTCAGGGACCCCATTAAAATGAATAGACGAATCGTACCCTTGAAAACACCTGTGTATGTCATTCCCCTTTTTGTACTCTTTACCTACATTCTTGGGCATGTGTACAATCCTATCTGTGTGCGCTGAAGAGTTACTGCCACCATCTGAGCCGGATCTACTTTTTAGCTCCAGCTCCTTGAGACTTCTCTCATGATCTAAGATCATCTTCCTTTCCTCCATGGCTAGTCTTTTGTCTTCCCTCTCACTTTCTATCCTGAGTTTCTCCAGCTCAAACGTCCTTGCTTCCAGCCTGTCCTCCAGCTCCTCTGGAAACAAGCTACTGCTGCCTAGTCTGGAGGGTTCCCCCCTCCCAAAAGTACCTCCACCCTAGAAATAGGCTCCTCCACCTCTACACGGAGATCACCAGATTGCCCACTGGCAGGTCTGGCTGCTACCCAGGCCCTCAGCGCCTTTTGTAGCTCATCCTTCCTGGTGAGGCCTCTGACCTGGACTTTCAGGCTCTTGCAAATCGCTTCCAATTCCTTTATGTTGTAGGATTCCAACCTATCCTCCTCAAAGGCAATTTCCATTGATGCAATTAATGATGCTCTAGATTCAGGCATGTTGAAGTATCTAGTTGAAACTGGCAAGATCAAAAATAGGCCAAAAAGAAGAAAGAACCAGTATGTGGTACGTAATGGTCTGCGATATGGTAGTAGTGCACACCAATCACTGTAAGTCAAGTGCAAACACAAGTCCTATCCTCACCGATGACAACCAATGTTAGAAATGGGGGTCTCTAGTTGGCAATGGCTTGCACCTTTGTCCAAGTGGGTACCCTTCTTCCTAGTCAGGGTAAGGGAGTTACACTCCTAAAATAACCCCTGCTCACTCCCTTCGTAGCTTGGCATGAACAGTCAGGCTTATCTCAGAGGCAGTGTGTAAAGCATTTGCACATAACCAACAGTATTACAGTGTAAGCACTACAAAAGGACACCACACCAGTTTAGAAAAATATCCAATATTTGTATCTACTTAAGACAAGACCAAAAACGATTAAAAAAAATCCACAATACAGTACTTTAAAAATAGATAGTTTGCAAGATGTCTTTAAATTGCAGAAATACTTTGAAAATACAGTTCGTACGAGTCGGTAACTCGGTCCGAGCCTACCGCGATGCTGAAAACAACGGAGTCTCTCGGTTCCAGCTGACCGAGTCGGTGCGGTCCAGCAACAGCGTGTACAGACTCGATAACAGTACCTTTCTTGTTGTGGCTTACAAGGAGGTGCGAGTTGGTTGTGGCGTCCGTCGCGGTTGCGGTGCAAAGTGGAAGCGGTGCAGGGCGCGGTGTCCTCTCGATGCGGTGCAGGCAGCGGCTCGGTGACGATCGTCCAGACGGCGTCGGTGAGACCAAGGCGTGTGGTGCAGGGTGAGACGGTGCTCGATGCAGTGCTGGCAGGCTGCGGTGCAGGCGACAGAGACGGTTGGCGGGAATTGGTCGACCCGGACAGCTGTGCGGGACGAGGCGGTCAGGGGTGTTGAGCCAGAGGCGACCATATCGGTGAGACCAGGCCGGCGAAGTGAAGCGAGGCGGTATAAGCATAAAAACCCCGGCACTCTGATTAAATGTAAATATACACAATTATGAAAATTAATCCTTTGGGCTAAGAACACAGAAATGATGTTTGAGAGAAGACCTCTGACATAGAGAATGTTCAGAAACATACAAATATATAGTGGAAAAGCTAATTAATTGATTCTTAGAAACACAAATCCAGAATATTGTATCCCATGTCAAAAAATTCATGAATATAGTTAATTTCGTGAAGTTCTTGACAGTCCAGTTCTTGACATGAGAAGCCTTAGAAACACAAATCCAGAATATTGTATCCCATGTCAAAAAATTCATAAATACAGTTAATTTCGTGAAGTTCTTGGCAGTCCAGTTCTTGACATGAGAAGCATCAGAAACAGCCGAAGCGCGTTTCATCACCAACGTGACTTCCTCAAGGCTGTGAAAGTAATCATGAATACAATGTTGGTGGGATATCTTACCTCGAGTTGGCACCTATGAATTTGTTCGATTTTTAGCCAATTGTATCCATTCTATATAAGTACCCTACTATCTGCTAAATATTTGGTTTGATTGTGCGACGCATTATGCACCACTACCTCATGTGTTAACCTGAAGCGAGGCGATGCAGGCTGCGGTGTCCACAGGTCACGGTGCAAGCAGCGGCTTGATGGCGGCGGCATCGGTCATCAGTAAGATCAGGGTTGCGGTGCATGATGCGGATGGTGCAGTCTGCGGTGCCTTCAGGACACAGAGCCAGCGACGGAGTCGGTGACAGAGCCGGTTGCGGTTCCCTTTCTCTGTGGCAACTGAAACCAGCGGTTCCAGGAGCGGTACCCAGAGGTTGGTGAAGTCTTTGCAGTCCCTGAGACTTCTGAACAGGAGGCCAGCTCGATTTCAGGCCCTTGGAGATACTCAGCACAAGTAGAGAAAGTTCAGTCCAGTCCTTTCACTGCCCAAGGCAGAAGCAGCATCTGCAGGACAACCCAACAAAGCAACAGCACAGCAAAGGGGCAGTACTCCTCCAGGCAGCTCTTCCAGCTCTTCTTCTTGGCAGGTTCCTTGATTCCAGCGAGTTCTAAAGTCTTGGGGCTTGGGCCCCAATATTTATACTAGCAAATCCTTTGTCCTCTGAAGGCAGAGGGGCCTGTACCTAGTTCAAACCAGTTCTGGGTGCATTCTGCCAGTGTGCACCTTCTTCTATTGTCAGTGTGGGCCAGGGTCACCAGACACACCACAGGAGGTGGAGCCAGCCTTGTGGAAGGCAGGCACAGCCCTATTCAGACCCAGGTGCTACTCCTCCCTCCCATGTATGTGTAGATAGGTCTATTCAGCCCAGTGCTGACTCACCCTGTCTCCTGGAGTCTCCCCAGCCCCTGTCACTCACAAACCAGACAGACAATACACACGCTAGCAGAGGCAGGCTGGATGATTAGGTAAGAAAATACATACTTTCTAAAAGTGGTATTTTCAAACACAGAATGTTAAAACCAACTTCACTAAAAGATGTATTTTATCATCCTGAGTTCAGGCATACTAAACTCGAATTCCTACCATGTTCCCTGGGTCAGTTAGGATTATGGGATGTTATAATAAATCTGCCCATACTGGCCTATGGGGAACAGGTAGCCTTGCAATAGTGAAAAACGAAGTAGGCTGTAATTCACTATCAGGACATGCCACACACACCAAGGCATGTCCTACCTTTCACATACAATGCACCTTGCCCACAGGGGTACCTTGGGCCTACCTTAGGGGTGACTAATATGTAGAAAAGGGAAGGTGTAGGGACTGGCAAGTGTGTGTACTTGCCAAGTCGACATGGCAGCCCCAGGCTGCACACAGGCTCTGCAATGGCAGGCCAGAGTTACACTTTAAGGGCTGTTTGCGTGGGTAGCACAATCCAGTGCTGCAGCCCACCAACTTCCTTTGATATATGGGTCCTGGCACTTGCAGTGCACTTTACATGGGGCTGATACATAAATCAAATAGGTCAATCATGGAAACACCAATCCATAACACATTTGATAACAGGAGCACTTGCACTTTGCCACTAGACAGCAGTGCGAAAAGTGCGCAGAATCAGTACACTAGCAAAACAGAGTCGAAACCGGGAGGTCAGAAGCAACAACTCAGGGGAAACACGCCAAAAGATGCCACGTCTAACAAGATGTCATCAGTGATGTCACTGACCATGTCATGAGTGTTGTAATATGTTACGTCATCAGCAGTGCAGCATTACTGGGCGCAAGTTATAGTTAGCTCTACTAACTATAAAGGACCGAATTTCTCTGGTTTTATTCGAGTGAAATTTCCAACTAACTAGAAAGTCCCTGAAACCTGTGGTTTTTTTAAAGTGAAATTCTAAGGTTTTTTAAATGCTAATTTCTAACTATAACGTCCCTGAAACCTATGTATTTTTCAGTGAATTTCTAAGGTTTTTTAAATGCTAATTTCTAACTATGACGTAGTAGTCGCGTTAGCAGAGTGGTGCAGAAAGTGGCCTGGGTCTCAGACCTGCGCTCAGCAATTCCGCTGTGTAAGACTTACAGGAGTTACCATGAGGGCTACTTGGCCCCCAAAGTTCCCCAGGAGTAAAGTGGACTTCATCCCACAACCAGTACTGTGCCAGGAGGCGCGTTTGCATAGAGGTGTAGAAAGGTGACCGTGGCCTCCGAACACCTCTTAGCAATCCCACTGTGTGGGAGTTACTGCAGTTAACAGGAGGGGTAGTTGGCCCCAAAGACAACCTTGTGGGCCAACTACCCCTCCTATTACCTCCAGTAAGTCCCACACAGCAGGAGTGGTAAGTTCTCATAGCAGGCCACGTCCCCTTTGCCCACCACTCTGCAAACTCACTCCCTGGCAGGCTGTTGGATGGGGATTAAAGTTCCCTTCACTGCTGGAGGTCCCTAAGGGCCAACTAACCTACCTGATACCTCCAGTATGCCCCAGGTAGTGGGATTGCTGAGAGGTGGAAACAGGAAGGCCCCCTTTCTCCGCCACTCTGCAAACGCGCCTCCTGGCTCGCTCTTGGTTGAGGGATGAAGTCCCCTTGCCTACTGGGGTCCCTGGGGGCTAACTAGCCCACCTGTTATCTCTAGTAAGCGCCACACAGCTGGATTGCTGAGAGGGGTCCGAGGCCACGCCCCCTTTCTACACCACTCTGCAAATGCTCCTCCTGGCGCACTGCGGCTTGGGGGATGAAGTCCACTTTAGTCCTGAGGTCCTCAGGACACAAGAGGACATCATCTCCCCACCAGCTCTGTGCCAAGTGGCACGTTTGCAGAGAGGTGTAAAAAAAGGGGCGTGGTGTCGGACTACCTCTGTGTGGGGCTTACTGGAGGCACCTGGTGGGCTACTTGGCATCTAAGGACTCTTAGGAATCAAGGGGAGTTACCCAAAACATGCCAGGAAGTGCGTTTGCAGAGTGGTCTTTTTTTATTGTTAGAAGGGGGGGCTGTGGGGCCCCCCTTCTCTTAATATTTTTGGGCCCTTGGGACCCCATCCTGAGACCTTTTTTGGGTTTTTTTGTTAAGAAATTGGAAGGGGGCCCCCCTCCCAAGGCCGATTTCGGCCCGGGGACCCCATTCCCCGGGGCATGGCCACCTATTTTTTTTTTTTAAGGGGGGGGCATGCGGCTCCCCTCCATTTTTGGCCCCAGGGACTCCATCCCCCGGGGCTTTGACTCATTTCCATGTTTTTATTTATTTTATTACGAGAGTGGGGCCACGTGGCGTCCACTACCCTGGGCCATAGCCCGGGGCCTGTCCTCAACATTGGGGATTGCGGGGGTGCCTCAATGCCCCCGAGGTCCCAGCCGGCTCCCCGTCTCCGGCGGGAGCCGGCATTGCATTCGGACAAGGGGAGCTGCTAACATGCAGCTTCCCTTGTCCAAAAGCAATTTGCTTCGCTTCATGGAGGGCTTCAACGTGAACATAGGCCCGGGAAGGTGGTGTTCCCCGGGGCCGGGGGTGGTTCGCAACATACCCCCGTATTTGCATACAGTGTGCCCCGGGGAGGTGGTGGTCCCTGGGGCAGTGTGGGGGGCTCGAACCCCCCACACTTACTATTTATATTAACCCCAGGTAGGTGGTGGTTCCCAGGGCTGTGGGGGCCTGCGCGGCCCCCGCATATATTCGTCACATTGCCCCCGGGACCTGGCCCACACCGGGGATTATTAAAATGAAGCGTGGGACACCGCACTTCATTTTTTTTGTGTCGGGATTCGCAAATCTCGCCGAAATTCTTTTAACAAAAATGCTTTTTTTGGCCCTGGGGGTCACTGTGGGTCTAGGGGGTCAGGGTGTTTCTACCCTGCCCCATTATCTTGTTTTTTTACCTTTATTCCGAGTCACAAGATGGCTGCCAACACTTCCTGGTTGGAAGTATTGGCAGCCAATCAGAATAAAGCTTGTGCTTGAGAGGGTTCAAGGATCCACCGCAGTCACCAGATATCGATATTTTTTTATTTTTTATTTTCTCAGAAACCAGTGAAGGGATTTACACCATTTAAAAAAACAGAACGCTTTCTGAACCAAGAGCAACCTTTTTGCCAAATTTAGTGTAATTCCGTTCAGCCGCTCGGGCAGTAGCTTTGTCTAAAGTTTCCTATGGAAATTAACATAGAGAAAACGTGATTTGGGACCACCCTTTTTCTAGAGCCCCGCTTGACGAATCACCCAGTAACTTTGAAGACAGGAGCTGGCCGAAGCAGGCCATTTGTTTTGAAAATTTAGCGAAGATTCGTCAAACTGCGTCAAAGATATTGGCAAAAGAAAAAATGCTTTTTGAATAAAAACAAGGTCCTGACTATAACTACCAATTGGCGACTGCCAATAGGTTATTTATATATATATATATATATATATATATATATATATATATATATATATATATATATATATATATATATATATATATATATATATATGTTCGCTCACTCCTTTGTCTCCATCCGGATTAAGGAAAGCACTCGCAGGGGTTATCTTTCGTATTCTTTATTTGGACCGCTTTAAAACATGACGCGTTTCGGCTTGCGCCTTAATCTGATGTTTTTAGATTTCGCGCCGTGAAACGGCCGACATTTTAACAAAGTGTCAGAGGTCACATGATACATCAATGTATGGAGAGCAAAGAAGGACCACCATAAGTCCATGAACAAGCGCCATATTGGAGTAGATAAACTCCCATAGGAACATCATAAAGCAACAATCCTGCTGAATATTTAACAGCCTACAGTATATATATTTGCCACAAATGTGCGAACCATATTATGTATAAAATAACATCAACTGTAACTTGTTGCTAATTAACACAATCGTGCCGTGTATCGGCATAAATCCAAGGTGGTATACTTATTACGTCGTATATCGGCTTTTATCCAATTCTCTCCACACATAGTTCTAGACCAACCAACGTTTAAAAAATGGAGTTTGCCTTAAGGAGTACATAAAACTGAATTCAACATAATCATACAGAAACACAATAGTACCTAAAAGACTTCAAGAATGAGAAAGACTAATCACCTAGATGCACTGCTAATTCTTCCCCTACATTCATCCCTTGGGGTATCTTTGTGCCTAGGTCTATAATGTATCTCGATTCCAGTCTACGAAGCTGTTTAATCCTGTCCCCTCCCCTGATGTTCAAGGGGATTTGGTCTAGCCCATAGAAACGCAGCAGCTCCCTGTTGCTTTCATGTTTGTCAGTAAAATGTCTTGCCACAGAATAGGTGGCATCATTTTTCGCTATTGCTCTCATGTGCTCCAAGATTCTTACTTTAACCGGATGGATAGTGCTGCCGATATAACGCAGACCACATGGGCATTCCAAGCAGTACACTACATAGGAGCTGCTGCATGTCAGAAACTTAGTTATGGCTTTAGGCTTCTTAAGGCCAATGACCCTGTATGTGAGTGTTCTTCTACTATTCACACAAGCCTTACATTTCCCACAAGGGAAGAAACCCCTAAGCTCCCTTAAGGTCCCCCCCTTGGGAAGTTTCGGACAAAATTGGCTTTGGACAAGGCTGTCTTTTAAAGATCTAGCCTTTCTGAAAGTTAGTAAAGGGTTAGGTGGGATATCAGAGCCAATGACACTATCTGTTTTTAAAATGTGCCAATTTTTTCTCATGATTGTTCTTAATTCATTGGCATCACTCGAAAAAGTAGTGATCATTCTGAATTTATTCAATCCTATTCCTTCCTTGCTAACTTTCTCCTTGGTGAAAAGGTCTTCTCTAGATACATGTCTAACCTTGTTGAGGGTTATATCCAGAAGATCCCTATTGTAACCTCTAATCAGGAATCTAGAGACACTGGCTTGTGCGGCTTTTTCAAAGTCCACTTCCCTAGTGCTATTCCGTTTGAGTCTTAAAAATTCCCCGTAGGGGATACTCTTGACTAGTCCTGGTGGATGGTTACTTGCTGCATGTAATAGGGAGTTCCCGGCCGTGGGTTTGCGATACAGTGACATATTTATGTTGTTATTGTCAACGCTTACTTTAAGATCCAAAAAATTCACGGTTTTAGAGCTGATTTCCCCACTAAACTCCAAATTCACTGTGTTCCTGTTTAAATCATCAATAAAATCTTTGGCTGACTGCTCTGATCCGTTCCAGATTATACAAAGATCGTCTATGTAACGGTACCAGGAGATCACCCTTTCCATATTTGTACCATTGGGTCCTTTGGGCACCTGCTCCTCCCACCAGCCCACGAATAAATTCGCGTAGCTGGGAGCGAAGCAGGTGCCCATCGCCGTACCTGAGATCTGACGGTAAAAGTCCTCACCAAAGACAAAAATATTATTTTTCAAACAAAACTCTGTGAATTGGAGAATCATTTCATTATGTGCTGTAAATTTTAATGGCTTCTTTTTCAAAAAGTGAGCTACTGCTTCAAGGCCATGTTCATGCTGGATCCGAGTATATAAACTTGTTATATCTAATACAATTAATTTGTATTGTGGGTCCCATTGTTGTTTTTCCATGTGCATGAGGAAATCCCGTGAGTCTTTGATGTATGCAGGTAGTGTCTTTACCAAAGGAAAAAGGAAAAAATCAATAAAAGTTGACAAATGTTCCGTGAGTCCACCTTGTGAGGAAACAATCGGTCTTCCTGGTGGTTGTGTACTGTTTTTGTGTATCTTGGGGATATGATAGAAGGTAGGTACCACTGGATTCAAACAACGGAGAAATAGGTATTCTTCCATGTCGAGCATAGATTTATCCAACCACATCTTGATCATGTCGTGGTACCTTTGTATGCTGTCCAAGTATGTTTCTTTGGAGACTTTCTGATAGCAGCTTGAATCAGATAGTTGCCTTACTGCTTCCATTTGGTAGTTTTCTCTGGTTTGTAGGACTATATTGCCCCCTTTGTCCGAGGGTTTGCAGATGATCGTGCTATCCTCACTCAGACTCATAATGGCTTCTCGCTGTTCCTTGGTTACATTTTGTATATTTTTCAAACCAGGTTGTTTGTTGCGTAACCGTATAAGGTCTTTGTTAACTGCCTCAGCGAAGACATCAATTGCATCCGGGGGTAGTTGTGGTAAAAATTGTGAGGTCGGTTTGAAGCCACTTGTGTCTTTTTCTTGGTCAAATCCTAGTTGTAATGTTCTCTGTAATTGATCACCTTTTCCCAGAGTGTTATCGACTTGATTTTCTTCTCTCAGTGATTCCATGACCTCTAGGGCCGCCAAATCTTCCCCAGTCAACGCATCAGTTGTTCGCATTTTGGTTTGATGTCTTCTTTGTTTGAGAAAGTTCGGTTTGGATTTGAAGTATTTGTGAAGTTTCAACTTGCGAGTAAGTTTAAATAGGTCTATACGGGTTTGGGCATATTCCCATCTGCTGGTGGGGCAGAAGGTAAGACCCAATTTTAATACCTGTTGTTCCGTATCCGTTAGGGTTTTGGGAGTCAAATTGATGATCGTTAAATTGTCTACATCCACTTCTTTCCCTTCCTGTTGCGGGTTGATCTGGTTGCAGCGTTTGAGCCTCCTGCTCCAGCCGCCCCTCCTTGTTTTTCTTTTTCGGCCTCTGGTGGTCTGCTTTTGCCCCCTCTTAGCCACGCGATTATGCCCAGGGAAGAGTACTCACGTTTGCGAAGAAATTTGAAGGCCCACGTAAGGAATTAAGAGCAAATGCTAACACACCCGCGGCAGTAAGAATCGATACCTCAGAGTCCGAGGTTACTGGAGGTGAATCCTCCGATGATGGTGGAAACAATCCTATGATGGCGAAGACTCCTTTTCAGGAGGAATTCCGAATTATGAGGCAAACGTGGCTAAGTTGAAACTTCACAAATACTTCAAATCCAAACCGAACTTTCTCAAACAAAGAAGACATCAAACCAAAATGCGAACAACTGATGCGTTGACTGGGGAAGATTTGGCGGCCCTAGAGGTCATGGAATCACTGAGAGAAGAAAATCAAGTCGATAACACTCTGGGAAAAGGTGATCAATTACAGAGAACATTACAACTAGGATTTGACCAAGAAAAAGACACAAGTGGCTTCAAATCGACCTCACAATTTTTACCACAACTACCCCCGGATGCAATTGATGTCTTCGCTGAGGCAGTTAACAAAGACCTTATACGGTTACGCAACAAACAACCTGGTTTGAAAAATATACAAAATGTAACCAAGGAACAGCGAGAAGCCATTATGAGTCTGAGTGAGGATAGCACGATCATCTGCAAACCCTCGGACAAAGGGGGCAATATAGTCCTACAAACCAGAGAAAACTACCAAATGGAAGCAGTAAGGCAACTATCTGATTCAAGCTGCTATCAGAAAGTCTCCAAAGAAACATACTTGGACAGCATACAAAGGTACCACGACATGATCAAGATGTGGTTGGATAAATCTATGCTCGACATGGAAGAATACCTATTTCTCCGTTGTTTGAATCCAGTGGTACCTACCTTCTATCATATCCCCAAGATACACAAAAACAGTACACAACCACCAGGAAGACCGATTGTTTCCTCACAAGGTGGACTCACGGAACATTTGTCAACTTTTATTGATTTTTTCCTTTTTCCTTTGGTAAAGACACTACCTGCATACATCAAAGACTCACGGGATTTCCTCATGCACATGGAAAAACAACAATGGGACCCACAATACAAATTAATTGTATTAGATATAACAAGTTTATATACTCGGATCCAGCATGAACATGGCCTTGAAGCAGTAGCTCACTTTTTGAAAAAGAAGCCATTAAAATTTACAGCACATAATGAAATGATTCTCCAATTCACAGAGTTTTGTTTGAAAAATAATATTTTTGTCTTTGGTGAGGACTTTTACCGTCAGATCTCAGGTACGGCGATGGGCACCTGCTTCGCTCCCAGCTACGCGAATTTATTCGTGGGCTGGTGGGAGGAGCAGGTGCCCAAAGGACCCAATGGTACAAATATGGAAAGGGTGATCTCCTGGTACCGTTACATAGACGATCTTTGTATAATCTGGAACGGATCAGAGCAGTCAGCCAAAGATTTTATTGATGATTTAAACAGGAACACAGTGAATTTGGAGTTTAGTGGGGAAATCAGCTCTAAAACCGTGAATTTTTTGGATCTTAAAGTAAGCGTTGACAATAACAACATAAATATGTCACTGTATCGCAAACCCACGGCCGGGAACTCCCTATTACATGCAGCAAGTAACCATCCACCAGGACTAGTCAAGAGTATCCCCTACGGGGAATTTTTAAGACTCAAACGGAATAGCACTAGGGAAGTGGACTTTGAAAAAGCCGCACAAGCCAGTGTCTCTAGATTCCTGATTAGAGGTTACAATAGGGATCTTCTGGATATAACCCTCAACAAGGTTAGACATGTATCTAGAGAAGACCTTTTCACCAAGGAGAAAGTTAGCAAGGAAGGAATAGGATTGAATAAATTCAGAATGATCACTACTTTTTCGAGTGATGCCAATGAATTAAGAACAATCATGAGAAAAAATTGGCACATTTTAAAAACAGATAGTGTCATTGGCTCTGATATCCCACCTAACCCTTTACTAACTTTCAGAAAGGCTAGATCTTTAAAAGACAGCCTTGTCCAAAGCCAATTTTGTCCGAAACTTCCCAAGGGGGGGACCTTAAGGGAGCTTAGGGGTTTCTTCCCTTGTGGGAAATGTAAGGCTTGTGTGAATAGTAGAAGAACACTCACATACAGGGTCATTGGCCTTAAGAAGCCTAAAGCCATAACTAAGTTTCTGACATGCAGCAGCTCCTATGTAGTGTACTGCTTGGAATGCCCATGTGGTCTGCGTTATATCGGCAGCACTATCCATCCGGTTAAAGTAAGAATCTTGGAGCACATGAGAGCAATAGCGAAAAATGATGCCACCTATTCTGTGGCAAGACATTTTACTGACAAACATGAAAGCAACAGGGAGCTGCTGCGTTTCTATGGGCTAGACCAAATCCCCTTGAACATCAGGGGAGGGGACAGGATTAAACAGCTTCGTAGACTGGAATCGAGATACATTATAGACCTAGGCACAAAGATACCCCAAGGGATGAATGTAGGGGAAGAATTAGCAGTGCATCTAGGTGATTAGTCTTTCTCATTCTTGAAGTCTTTTAGGTACTATTGTGTTTCTGTATGATTATGTTGAATTCAGTTTTATGTACTCCTTAAGGCAAACTCCATTTTTTAAACGTTGGTTGGTCTAGAACTATGTGTGGAGAGAATTGGATAAAAGCCGATATACGGCGTAATAAGTATACCACCTTGGATTTATGCCGATACACGGCACGATTGTGTTAATTAGCAACAAGTTACAGTTGATGTTATTTTATACATAATATGGTTCGCACATTTGTGGCAAATATATATACTGTAGGCTGTTAAATATTCAGCAGGATTGTTGCTTTATGATGTTCCTATGGGAGTTTATCTACTCCAATATGGCGCTTGTTCATGGACTTATGGTGGTCCTTCTTTGCTCTCCATACATTGATGTATCATGTGACCTCTGACACTTTGTTAAAATGTCGGCCGTTTCACGGCGCGAAATCTAAAAACATCAGATTAAGGCGCAAGCCGAAACGCGTCATGTTTTAAAGCGGTCCAAATAAAGAATACGAAAGATAACCCCTGCGAGTGCTTTCCTTAATCCGGATGGAGACAAAGGAGTGAGCGAACATTTTAGCGCGGTTGCACCTCGGCGCCACAGAGCACCCGTCCGTGAGTGCGCTGGTCTTAGGTGCAGTTGGAGCCATTATATATATATATATATATAGAGAGAGAGAGAGAGAGAGAGAGAGAGAGTTTGCAGCTATTTAAATATATTTATTCCCAAATTATTAGAATGAGTCTAACATCGGGTGTTGGGGTGCGAGCGCAGGCTACGTGCACAGGTCACTAGGATCATTTGTAATATCTGTTCTTGATCGTACGTGATGTTTTGTCCACGTTTTTTGCTTGTTACTGTTGCTGAAAACCACTGGTTATCAGCTACATTTTCCCCCAGACGAGTGCAGTGACATTCAAAGCAATATTTACCAGCAGGGTAGAAGGAGGGCAGTCGGGCACAAATCGATGGTCTGGTGCATGAGGGTCACTTCTGTGCCTTTTTTGTGCTGTGTAGTAAGCGATTCTTGTGCACTTTTGCAGTTTGCCGCTTAACCAGAGGCCTGTTTGGCGGCCTCAGGCCCATTGTAAATAGGGCTGACTTGCACTCAAGGTAAGGGGTGGGGTGGGGCTCGATAGTGGGATCACAGGTTCCTCCTCTGGATCAACTGTTCGTGGTTTGTGTCCTCCACTACCAGCTGGGTGGGCACAATGAACGCAGGTGGGTGTAGGGGGTAGGGAAGGCTGAGCGGCTTCAGCCAGAGACCAAGAGCAGCGGGCAGGTGGGTCTTTGTCACCCAATCCTCCCTGCTGGGCTGGTCCATTACGACCAAGCCAGGTAGTGTGGACAGACAGTGGCCTTCTCTTCCTTCTTCATGGACAAGGCCAATACATCAGCCCACACAGAATAGGGGTGGGATACACAGGCGCAAATAGCACCAAATTTCGGAGGGGCTACTAAAAATTTCAGGGGGGGGGCTAATTCTTCCAGCAGTAGTCAGAGTGGAGATGCAGGGGCTAAGAAGGGATGAAAAACAACAAAGCTTTGTTAACAAGTAAATGGTCTTTTAAAGACCTGTGAAGTACTCTGGTGTGTACCCGGGAAGCTCTCAGCCCGGACTGATACACATAACGAGAGGGGCTGAAGCCCTTTGAGCCCAATGGGAGTTGCGTGCCTGGTGGGACCACATCTTTCATCTTTTTTCTGCACTGTGGCAGGGGTGTATCCAAGTTTAGGTTGGACATTCCTGATTGATTACCAAAAGTTGTACTTTCTTGTTAATTCATGCATAATTGAATCTCTATGATTAAAGCACACAAGAGCAAATTTCCATGAATAGGATATGGGTCCTGGTAGTGTCAGTGCTAAGCAGCAGCAAAAACACTGAAACGGGTCCTTACATTGCACTATTTATACGTCTTAAACTTTACTTTTCAAAACAGTGATCTCTTGCTCTATAATGAGAGAACCCCAAGTAGTTGAGGTCAGTGATGCAGACCTATGTTATATTTCACTTGTTTTATTTATTCAGTTCCATAGTTTACTTTTTCCATTTGCTCTTGTTTAGTTTTTCAAGCAACACAAATACTGAGGTGAAAATATTCATGGTGCTGAAGGAAAAGAAAATGCAGCGTTTCTGGGTGTGTTTAATTATATGATATTGAACACTACTAACAAGCACTGGTAGAGTTAAATGGTCACGTATTTTATGTGTATGTGTTCCTTCAGTGGTCTATTGGGAATCCCTAAAAAGCAAACACATGCAGAGGCATTTGAATAATAGGCAGGTGGCATACCTTGAGACC
Source organism: Triturus cristatus (assembly GCF_964204655.1). Taxonomy (NCBI): domain Eukaryota; kingdom Metazoa; phylum Chordata; class Amphibia; order Caudata; family Salamandridae; genus Triturus; species Triturus cristatus. The sequence goes on along the minus strand of NC_140582.1, from coordinate 1,009,413,540 downwards.
ACAGGATTTGAGCTCACGTTTTAGGTCGAGCCCATATTTATACTGACACAACTGTTATAAAAAATTCTTAACTACACTTCTTTAGCCACGCCGATGTTATAAAAGATTCCGAACTACACTTCTTTAGCCACGCCTATTTTAAAGACCCTACCCACCTTTTTCATCCTATTTAAAGCAGTAGCTCGCATGCAATGACCTGTTTAGAAACAATACTTTGTTATGCTCTGTTGTGCGGCACATTTATCACCAATGGAAATACCTGTCAAGAGATAGGTCAGTGAGTTGTTCATCGCGTAATAAACAGACCACACTGCGTCTTAAGCGTAAAAGGCCATTTATTAGGACCAAGCTGCATAACAGTAAACAATAACCAAAACAACATTACATCAATAGCAACTTCCAACATCACTCTCCAACCCTTCACTCCTTTCACCCACTCCACACTCACCTTTTGTACCACTCCATGCCCCTTCCGTTCCTCATCCATTTCACAAACCTCCTAGCATCCTCCCCGATATCATTGGCCATTTCACTTATGCCTCCATTACCCCCACCTCGTTCACTCTCCCCCCCATGGGATGGGTGTGCCCACTGATGACTCCCCCACCCCTCCAAAGTACATCCAACCCCGCAGCCTCTCCTAAACTGGCACGCTTTAGCCAACCCTTAACCCCAGCCCTGCAGAGTGGGTGGGTGGCCTTCGCTAAAACCCTCCCGATGGTGCCGAGCGCAGGAAGAGGAAGTCGCCTTCCTCCCCTGCGCTCTTGTACCCACCCCCTAACTCCACCCCTTGACCCTGCTTGGTCCTACCCCTGCGCGAAAGACCCCGGGGGAAGACTAGTCTGCGACTCTGCTTCCCCCGGGGCCCAGCATTTATCCCATATATCTCCAAAAATGAACCCAGTTACACTGACCAACAAATGTTTTGCGAAAGGTTGCTATCCACAAATGGGGGGCACTTTTTTGGGGGTGCCCCGGGCCTATTTTGGATTCCAATCCGACCCAGCCAACACATTTCAATGCAACACTTTATTTCAAGGTGCAAGTTTCACTATTAGCACACCTTCACCGTCACACTGTGTAATTGACAGTAAGTTAGCATGAGCAGTTTAGGAAGTCGCGAGCTGTTGAGTGGAATGATAGAGTGCACCTCACCTCCTCACCTCCTTTCTGTATGATGAGATAAAAATCTGCGTGCTCACATGCATAAAGGGCTACGCCGCGTCAGGCGACCTCCACCTTTCAAAGCTTCACTGTGCATCTGAATAAATGCTACCACAGCATCCTTCCACGAGCCATCCTCACGCACGCTGCTGCTGTCGCCCACACAGACTCGGAGGGCGTGGCGTAGTCAGTGACTGTCAGGTGCAGCGGCGCCTCCTCTCGTTAGAACTGAGCAGGGAAGGCCGCTAAACCCCGCCCCACCCCGGTGTCTGAGCCCTGCGGCCGCCGTGCACAGAAGCGGAGGGGCGGGGCACGCTTTCATCCCCAGGTGCCCAGTGCGCGCGCCTCTAATGCATGTGCCTGCACATAGAGCGCGCTGCAGCAGCAGCTTCCACGGGAGGAGCCCTACCAAACGGGCGCTTCATTCATAAGCGGCCAGCATCTTTTACAAAATGATTTAGGACATAACCCATCCAGGTGCCCGTTGCTTGTAAGTATTTTTTTCTGCTTTGGTATCCATACAACACCATTTAACTGAATTTGTGCAAACAGTATGGTTTTAATCATGTCATGTTCGGTGGTGCATGTTTGCAAGAGGAGCAACACTTGTATGTCACTTGTGTGGTGTGTGCACTGCGCCGCCTTGTAGCAGCAAGCAGCAGCTGCTGCTGGGCGAGGTTGGCGTGCGGCACGCTGCATCCTGTAGCCGGCTGTCTTTCCTGCCTCTGCTCTGCATCTTTCCGCCGCTTTATAAGGAGCGGTGCATCAGGGTTGCAGATATCTGGGCTGCTGGTGTTTAAATAGATCATGTCGGGGGCTTCCGAGATCAGAAGCTGAGCCCAAGTGTCCCAGCATTCTCGGACATGCAAAGAGACGAGCTGCTGCCGCTTGCCATGTTGCTTCTGTGAGTGACCCTTCGGCAGAGATAAGAGGGACCCACCCTTTTGCACTTAGGTGCATTGCTGCAGAAGCTGCCCTTTTCTGAGCGACGATGCACTTGGATGCTGGCTCAGAACTTGAGACCCCTCCTTTGCCAGGGAGCTTACCCTGATCTCCGGGTGTGCTTCTTGGCACTGACGCACTGAACCCCAACTCTGCAAGTGCCTCAGAAGAGGCAGGGCGTGCAACACTTTGCTGCTGTCTTCAGGAAGCTTCCTTTACAGAAGCATGGAGGGCCACTCCCCCGCGAGACGTAACAATACGGGGTTCAGAGTAAATAAGGTCTATGCTGGTTTGGGTACAGCCAGGGGCAGGTCCCTAAAAGAACCGGACGACCCACGCCCTGCACGCGACTGAAGCAACCAAGAAGCTTCCACAGCCTCGTGGCCCCGTGGGATGTCAGTAATGCTGCACGGCTATGTCTCTTACACCTTTTTTTTTATTTCCTTGTGTTCGTATTTGTCAAAGACGGGTGTTTGCAAAAGGGCCATCTGTCACATGTCACCTCTTTCATAATGCTCTGTCCTGATGGGCTTATATCAAGGGGGCATGTGCTGGACTGCCATATGCTGGCTGGCGCGCCCCTGCCTGGAGTTCACCGTCTGGTACGTTTCCAAAATACACACCGATGAGGAGAGGGCACAACTTATGCTGTTTTACCAAATATTCTGCATTTTGGTATGTTCTATCCCTGTGAAAATCCAGTTCATAGACTGTTCAACGAGCTCCCACGCTCTCCTGGTGCTCGTTGCACAGCCGTGCACGCCAAGAGGAGGCTGATGGGCGGCGCACGGCTGCTGCTCGCTTGGCAATGTTCATTTCTTACTCCTTAGCATCTACAAGGGAACATTATGTTCAGGTGAGGGCGGGGGCGTAAGGCGGGGGGGGAGGGAGGTGAAAATCAAACGTAGGACCTTATGCACTTGAACCAGAATAAGGTCCGAACCATTACATGCTTGCAAAGCTCCTTGGCCTCATTACGCTAAGGGTGGAAGTACACTTTGGGCGGTAATTCCGAGTACCGCCAGGCGTTATATGTTAGTTATGGAGGTCTAGCGTTATTTGGAGGAGCGCGCTCCAGCAGTAAAGTCTGCTTGTGGAGCCTCCAGGCCATCCATTGGGTACTACATATAATGTGCGGAAGGACAAGAGTGAAACTGGCCTTTTCGTGGTCTTCTAGGCGGTGTTGCAAGGGTACTTTGGAAGATCTAATGTTTGTGACAAAGAAATAGTTTAATCCACTGCTCATTATCAAGAATATTTGCAGCCCACTTTAGTGGCCATTAACTGCTCTGTAATAATTTTCCAGTCTTAGCAAAAGACTTAAGGCCTGAAGTTCGGTGTTAACGGGGTACCTGCGATTTAAAGTGTTCTTAAACGTGTAATAAAAGCAGTATAAAAAGTATATGTTCTTAGGTGCCTTTGACCGATAATAGGTGGATTGTAGGGGCTTAACACAGGTGCCTTCATTCACCCCCTGTGGCGCAGGGGGCTCCCTCCGAACCTCAAGAACCCCCATTCATCCTAAGGGCTGTTAATATTGTAGTGTCCATGTTATCTGTGGTCATGTTCCATCTTGGAGTGTTATTGTATCACTAGGGTTCTAGGTTCCATGATGGGTCGAGAGATCCTTAGCAGTTTGAGACTGTCTTGTGTGGTTGTATAAGTTGTCCTCTCTGTTGGTAATAAATCTGCCTGAATCCTGTGTTTACTTCAAATATGTGTGACATATGGAGGTCTCAAGGACCCTTCATCATATTCTATGCGTGTGTGTGTGAAGGTGGGGGTCATGTTGCTTGACCCCACTGGTGGATTGTCATTTGTCACATTATAAGCCATATTATTATGTCATGTCAGATGTTTGGCATACCACTTCCTGCCTTTTTCTGTGTGATGTCATCGGATTGTTCCATAGCGAATATGTAGGGATGTTTTGATGGATGAGCCTATATGTGATCACAGCCTTAAAAAGACAATGCAGTGAATGATGTCACAGTACATTGCAAAACCTCAGCTGACGTCATTGATCAAACCAACGTGGACTAGGCATAATTGGGATAAGAGCAGTTCAGGAGGCGCATATGAACAGATCCCTAGGCCTTCCATGGCATGCCAGGACTCTTTCTGGCTGAGAAGAGACGGAAGGAGTGATCCCGTTTCACTGTAGCGGGGGTTAAACACTCTGATTTCTGGAATAAGTGCTGTTAAAAATCTAGTGCTGGAAATTCTACATTTGGGTTCTGTCCCGCCCCATCTCTTAAAGAGACCCTTAGTTATTAGTATTTCTTTTCAATTTCCATACTTTAAACTGCAGCTGTAATTTCTGACTTTTCTGCGATCATAGAATACTTTTTACATTGAAAATCTCCTGGTACATACCCAAAATTTTTATTTATTTAAATATTTTGCATAGTGATGGTTTGTGAAGGAATCCACTTTGTAGTACAGTATCGGTGGATTTATCATGTATGTGTACATGGCATGAGTAAAGAGTAAAGATTACTCATTTACAGTTTCGTCAAGGGCTTACTCCACCCACAAGTGTAAAATCGCCACTGACCTCTACAGGATACAACTGCAGTATAGGCCTTTCTGTTTACCAAGTTAATCAACAGGTGCATTGCTGCAGGGAGGCCTCCGCTCTGCCCTTCCCTGCAAACATACCGTCCCCTCCCAGGTCGATCTGAATGCAGTCAACACGTGCATGTCTGCTCTTCAATTGTTATCTATCACAAGGCTTATCTATTTGTTCTGTAGATTTTATTTTATTTATACATTTATTTATGAAGCGCAACACTCATCCCAAGGGACATCACGGCGCTAAAAACAAAACTGAGTGTAGGCGCGGAAAGATTCCAGTTAGCAGCTTAGTAACCAGGAAATAAGTGTGTTTTTAGTGTTTTTTCTGAACATTAGGTATTCTTCAGTCAGGCGTAGTTCTGGAGGGAGTTTATTCCAAATGACCCCTGCTAATTTTGAGAACCATCGATCGCCCATCCTAGCTTTGGTCGTACGCTTGACTGATGCCAGTGCCTGATGGCGGGATCTCAGATTACACAGAGGTGCGTGAAGTTTTAATTTTCCATGTAAGATTTGAGGGCCAGTTTTGTATAGCGTTCTATGTGCAAAACACATGAGTTTAAAGTTGGCTCTTTGACGTACAGGTAGCCAGTCTAGTTCTTTCATGCATATAAATTTGGCAGCGGCATTTTGGACTACTTGTAATCTAGTGAAGAGATAGTCGGCCTCGCCCATATACAATGCATTGCCATAGTCCATATTCCTCACAAGAAGTGCCTGTGTCACGGTTTTCCTACAGTTTAAAGGAATCCATGGGAAAAGTCTTCAAAGAAGTTTTAATATGGCAAAACTTTTTCCACATAGTGATCGTACTTGATTCTGCATAGACAAAGCATTATCAAAGATGAAGCCCAAATTCTTGGCGACCTGCATAGGTTCAGGAGCGGTTCCCGGAGTCTGGGCCCACCAACTATTGTCCCAAATTGTCTGAGCTCCTCCGAAAAGGAAAATCTCTGATTTTCCGGCATTGAGTTTTAAGCAATGTCCAGACATCCAATTTGCTATTTCAGTAAGACAATTGATGAGATTATCCTTAGTATCTACTTTTGTCAGCCTGTCAAACAAAGGAGTTATCAATTGTGTATCGTCAGCATAGGAGCATATATCAAAGCCCCATTTCCTGCTGATATCTGCCAAAGAAGAAACATATATATTGAAAAGAGTAGGGCTCAGAGTAGCTCCCTGTGGCACTCCATAGTCAATGCTCTTAGCAGTGGAGGAATAAGGTCCCATTTGAATGATCTGGGTTCGGTTTTTAAGAAAAGACTCAAACCATGCTAAAGCATTTGTGCATAGCCCTTTTTCGTGCAGAATTCGCAATAGTTTGTTATGGGATACGGTATCAAAAGCCGCTGTAAGATCCAAAAGGATCAGTGCTACAGCTTTACCCTGATCGACTAGAGACCTGATGTTATCTGACACAGCTAGATTAATTTGTCATGCAAACCACATAGTAATACCGAGAAGGTGGGCATTTACTTTTCTAATGGTGCCCACCCGTTAGCACATCAGTGGCAGCAACACACAACACAACTACTGTTAGCATAAAATATTTATGCATTTACCTTTCATTGTCTTTCTCTTTTTCCCTGTCTTTCTACTTGTGGTCATCGTGGTTTCTCTGACGTGGATCTTTGCTGTTGAATGTGCGCTTCTTAACCATCTACTGTTGGCGTGCTTACATTGTTCTCAATCACTTACTCATCACTGATTAAAAAAATCTCTGTATAGGAGGACCTGGGTAGGAGGCTGAACTACTGCATAGTGTCATAGTCCTGTCTAACCAGTGACCTAACTAGGTTGTACTTTTTCTCCCTAGAAGACTTGCACCTTTTTTGCACCCATCTCTTTTCTTTTGGAACTATTTTACTGCCATTTACAATGCTAAACTCTTTTCTATGAGTTGATGATTGGCATGCCCCACTAGGTGCCCATGTGGCCAAGGCCTAGACACACTCCAGTGGAAATCCACACAGAGCAGATCCCTGCTATGCAACAAGATACCGAGAGCTTGCTTATTACTCTCATAGCACCACTTCCTCTGAGTGCCTAGGGACTTCTGTTTCTAAGTGCTCTTCATTCATGAGGCTTATCACCTCCTTGTATTTACAGAGTATCATTATCATGCTTGAAGTACAGTCAGTGTAAAGAAGGAATCGATCTCTGCACAGTACTTAAATACAAAAAGGTAAAAAAAAAAGGTTAATCTTTTTTAGTAGATGCTAAGCCGCATGCTTCACGTACCTAAAATTTCCGTGCATTGATGAAGCACCCCTGTGGTTAATATAGGTTTTGTTGTAGAGCATCCCGTTCCACATAGGTGCCCTGAATTATCATTTCACTAATTAATGTCATACACACAAGATCATCTATCAGCAACTCACATTCTTCTTGTGATACTGAGCATGATCACTTCCGGTTTTATAGGAAAAGAGGTTAGTTCAGATACTGACTTATCTTTAGAGGGTTCTACAGCACGACCCAGTCTCCAAAAGGTAGAGTGGCAAGGCGTGGCTTAAGACTGCTGTCAGGATTGTATATTTATATAAGGGTTGACTAGTGTAGGTCCTAAAGTGTCAGATGCGTGCCAGATTTTCAGGATAAATATTGAGTACGTAATTGAGTTCCATTTACATGGTATATGTGGACTTGTCCTCCGCATTCGACTGCGTCTCGCATGCGAAGCTCTGGTCACTGTTGAGCGCAATGGGGGTTGACCCCACTCTTTTGGACTTTCTGAGGGAGCTATACAGTGAAGCCACGGCGAGAGTGAGGTACGGGACAAAAGGAGAACTGACATCACCATTCAGGGTAGAGCGGGGAGTGAGGCAAGGCTGCGTCCTGGCTCCCTTCCTCTTCTCTTTGTACACCAATGGCTTAGAAGAGTCTATGTTGAGAGGGGGGAGAGACCTCCCTAGAGCAAAAGATCGCTTGATCCCCGCACTGCTCTACGCGGACGATGCAGTCATTCTAGCACGTACCCCCATTGAACTGCAGAAATCCTTATCCAAATACGCAGATTTCATGGGTGCCTTGGACCTCCACATTAACGTCAAAAAAACTTTTGTCATGGTAGTCGGTGGACCAAGAAAAGTAACTAAGTCCATCTTTCTGAAAGATCAAAAAATTGAAAAGACCTCACAATATCCATACCTAGGCATTATGATCGACGACGCCCTAAACTGGAAAGCGGCGGTTGAGGCCAGGAGACATCTCTTCAAACGAGCAATCATGGCATTGATGAAATTCTCCAATAAACTCGGGAAAAGACCACCAGTAGAATTGCTACAGATTTATGCTGCGAAATGCCAAGCCATCGCACTATACGGTGCAGGGATCTGGGGACATACACCCACCCGCTCCATACAAAAAGAGGAGAATATCTTCATGAGATTCCTTTTATCAACTCCAAGAGGCACCTCCACCTATGCCTCACACATAGAACTGGGAATCCCATATATCGAAGATTTAATGAAAATCCAACCCCTTTTACTTTGGAGGCGAGTTTGGCTGTCGGAAAAAAATAGCCTGACCAAAAGCATTCTGCACGACTCTATGGAGCTGGACCACGCTCACAAAATACCCTGGCTCTCTTATGTAAGACATTTTTTTTCCGACCTGGGTCTACAAAAATATTACCACACGCCAGAAAATTTGAAAGAAATATCCAAAAAAGAACTGAAATTAGTTGCGTTGAGCCATTTGGAATCCCTTAGACTGACTTCGCTGATTACGAAAAAATCTGTTACTCACGCAATCATGACACAGCAGTCCCCGAAAATCCAGCCATATTTAACTCTGGAGATCACAACCTATGAAAAGATGCTCCTAACAAGGTTCAGAATGAATCTTTTCTTCAGACTAGTGTCATTTCCTGAAAAAAACAACTGGAATACTCAGACGGATCCGTGCCCATGTGATGATCTTTCCCAACAGTCCACCATGCACACAATATTGTTCTGCAAGTTTTTCCATACCCATCGAAAAATCTGGCTAATCCCTTTACTAAAAAAATGGGGCCACAGACAATGCCGTCCAGCTATGCTGGCACTTCAAACTTTGGACTCCGAATGTACTGTTTATCACGTACTGAATTTTTTAAAGTGTATCATGAGGCACAGAAATAATCTGTAAAACTGAGGACTAATTCGAATACCATCTAACTGTCTACATTCCCTCTTTTTTAACTGTATATTCAATTATTCTTTTTAAACAAATTTTACTGTGAATATTTGCATGCTATGATATCTTTTATGGTTTTGCAATGCTAAAAAACCGAATAAAGATTATTATTATTATTATAGAGTTCCATTTAGGTCCATTCCATTGTAAGTGCATGTACTCATATGGCAACGGTCAGGTCTTCATGGACATATGTTCGAATCCTTAGATGTGTGCATGTGAAAATACAAGACAATTTTTGCAAGTTTGAGGAACTGATTGACAGTGTGTAATTTAGAGAGAGACTGTCAATTCTTAGGCGATATCGTGAGCATCACAATTTTATGAAAAGATGCAGCGGTCTAAGAGACGGATTTAGAGTTTAATTGCAATAAATAATACTTCAATTTCTAAAGGAAATGCTTCATTTGGATGAGTCACCAGAATTCCCATTCACCTCGTGGGAGGAGTATGGTGGAGAAGTTCAGCTGGTGGATTTTCCTTTTGGTTTAGGCTCTTTCTTTAGAAAATGTTATTTTGTAAAATAATCTCATCTACTGTGAGTATTGAAAAACGAGCACCGGTATCCACAGCTGTGCATTAATTATGTGTGTTGCCATTTTATGGTGATGCACAGGGTGTGATGTGTGTGTGGGGGGGGACAGGTTGTGCATGGGGTAGTGTGTATGGGGGACTTTGCCTACGAGGTAATTCCTCGGGATTGTCTTAGCTGTGCATCATTGTGTGCTCAACTATAGTTACAGACTTTGTAAATTGCAGGTGAGTGGAATGCAATGAGATTTGATCATAAACTCTTTATGTTTCAGGATGTCGGTAGGAGATGGGGTAGTCAATTTTCTGTGCAGTGTGAGCATGGAGGTTTTTCAGTTTAGTTCACTGCCTGTGCCCTTTCTTTTGGGCTTTGCTGGATAGGATATTCTCTTTGGTGGCTGGGTTTAGATATTGCCTGCAAGGCTGATTCTCAAAAAGAGAGTACTTAAGTTTACTCCGGTTGATGAACCATAGGAAATGTTCTTGCAACTTTATTCAAATACGTCAGCAATTATAGTGATTAAATGATTGCATGAATAACAGGTTCTCTAGATATTTAGAGAAGAAGACATATTTTGACCAAGAGTGCCAAGTGAAGATGCTTGATAACTGTTGGATTTGGCCCTTTTTAGCAGGTTCACCCCTAAACGTTTTGCCTTAGCTCTGACATGGTGTTAGTGGTTTTAGGCCTCTAGGCACTTTAGCACTGTGGTCCAGTGTAAAGTGTGTGTGCTCTGTGTTACCTTGGTGAAGTTGGCCTGCCCTCCCATAGGAATGCATTGGAGATAAGTGTGTCCATGGTAATTCCTGGTATGAGAGGAGGGCAGGGTCGAGTTTAGTGTCTACGAACTCGTGAGGATAAATGCTGCGCAATGGTGTGCGCAGATTTATGGTGACTGGTGGAGAAATGCCACTTTTAGAAATTGGCATTTCTGTGTGCTCTGTGTCTGCCTGCCTGATGTGAATTGCATGTCTGGCTTGTGAGTGACAGGAGCTGAGAGGTGTGGGTGGCTCCAGGAGTGGCAGTGAGTCAGCGCTAGGCTGAATGGGACACCTGGGCTGGGAGTAGTGGAAGGAGTAATCCCCTGACTCTGAATAGGACTGTGCCCAGGCTGTACAATATTGGCTCCACCCCCTGTGGTGTGTCTGATCACTGAGCCCCCACCTGACAAAGGGGAGAGGAGCTGGGCAAAACAAAATGCTCCAAATCCCCCCTAAACCAGTCCTGACTGGTATCCCCAAGGCCTGTGCTGTGACACAAAGGAAATGTTAGTATAAATATAGGGGCTGTGACCCCATGAAAATGTTCTGTACCTGATCCAAAAACTGCGGGGGCTTGCTGCTGCTGGGGCCCAGGAGGAACCGCCATGGGGGCTGCCTCCCTTCTGGAGGGCCCTGTGTGCTGGCCTCCCTGGTCCCAGCTATGCCCCTGGGACTCTGGCAGGACTTGAGCGCTATAATATGATGCCCTGCATTGCCCTTGATCCCTAAGGACTTCTGGCGGCCTGAGCGCCCTGGGAGCGCTTTTCTTTTTATCCCCCAGGACCATGGCTGCATCCTAGCACCCTGTGAGCGCTTTATTCTGAATTATCCCCCCAGCAAAGGGAGCACGAGGGCTCCGCAACGCTGAGCTGCAATTTTCTTGAGGGAATTCCGACGTGGGGATTCCCCCTGCTGAAGGTGAGGAACGCGGGAGCCCACCCCGCGTATGCAATATTTAATTACCGGGAGCCTACCCCGTACTGGCCGCAAAGAGAAGCACCGCCGCGGCCCGAGCCGCTCATAGAATTTCTTCCGGGCCGCTGCCCAGCGTGACCTGGAAGCCTGTGTTCCAGTAGGTGGGGCTTCCGGGAAGGAAGGGAAGCCCCGCAAGTAAAGAGGCCGGCGTGAGTGGTGACGCGGGGCTCCCATGCGTGAGGGAGAGTCCCGCGGTGGCGGCCAAAGAAAAGAGAAGTCCTGGGCCCCAGGAGGGGGCCCGGGTGAAGGAGAGATGTGGCCGAGGCCCGACGTGGCACCTTGTGATGCCGGCCCCACGAGAGAAGTGCAGCCGGATCCCCAGCGAGGCTCTCATGAGAGAGAGAGCCCCGCCTGCTGCCCGGAAGAAGGAGAGCGAGAGAATCCAGCGCCAGTGAGCCCGGTGAGTGAGGGCTGGGCAGGGGACATGGCCTCATTTCCATAACCGCTCCTACGAGGGGGCATGTTTTGTTTTGAGAGCCTGTGTGGCTCCAACGTCTAGGGGCAGTTTCTTTTGGTACGTGAGGGGGCTCCCAGATTGGAGCGCATTGTCGGCGCTCGTGCTCCGGCCCCAGCTGCCCCGCCTGAAAGTGGGCAGCTGCCACGTTTTTGCCCACATCTCGTTTTGCTACCAGTGAGGCCCCGAGGACACAGTTGTGCCAGGGCCGAGTTATTTGATCCCAGCTGTGCCGCACCAGCGCTGGCAGCAGCACCGTTTGGCGTAATTTATTCAGGAGTCCCTGAGAGGGACAGAAGCGGCACAGAGGTGCCACGCCTTTACTTGACTCACAGCTGCCCAGCAAATAGTGGGCAGCTGCAACGTTTAGGCCATTCTTTCTTTGGGGGCCTGTCTTTTGAGTTAGGAGTGTGCTGCACTCCATGGCCCCATATCTTCACAGCTGCGCAGTACTTAGTGCCAGCTGCTACGTTTAGGCCTGCGCAGAGTGCGCACCCTTGACTTCCGCTGCATTGGCAGCGTGCCCTGACTTTGGGACATAGGGCATAAAGAGCCCCCTTTGAGATGGCCAGTTGGCCAGGGGGACTGTTAGGTTAATAGGGCGCCAGGCCCTAATGTGATTTATGTGGTACTAGGAAATGTGATTCATGTAGTATGATTTACGCACCCTGTTTTGATACTTCTAAATGTGGCTTTTATGATTATGAGGTTGTTTTGCATATTATGGTTTATGATAGTGAGATTATGTTCCACTGAGATTATTTCCTAATGTGAGTTATGCTTAGGAGGTTAGGGTCTAACGCGTTTTAGACTAAGGTGATACTGTGCATAATGTGGTTTATGTTACAGGCTGATGCTGAGTACAGTGGTTACCAGTGATTACTGGTTGCACGTTTATGATATGTTTTACTTTTACTTAGTTCACTCTGTGATGGTTCTGACAGTAGTCCAGTGGGCCTTGTCAGGTGTATGTAATCCCTTGTAGATATGACCTAGTGCCAGGTGGCACCGTGTATATTATGTGAGTACTATTCTAATGTGTTATGAGAATACAAAGGCTATTTTTGATATAACCTTGTGTGGAGCTCCTTTTGTGGTGTGCCTGGGATGTTGTTGCTGTGTGCGTGCGCAAATGCTTTACACATGGCTTCCGGGATAAGCCTGACTGCTCGTGCCAAGCTACCAAGGGGGTGAGCAGGGGTTATCTTTGGCGTAAAACTCCCTTGCCCTGACTAGATTGGTGGTCTCTGCCTGGCTTTGGCGCAAGCCTTAGCCAACCAGAGATCCCATTTCTAACATTGGTGGCAGCGGTGGGATAGGACTTGCGTTTGCGCAGTACCACAGCGACAACTGGCTGCACTACAAAATTCTGCATTTTGGATAGTCACATGGAAAGGGATTATTGTGTCTGAATTTTTTTTAAGTGTCATTTCTTTGGAAATGTGTTTCTTGTGCACTATGAGTTGGGTGTCCTGCCAAGGACAGAAACCAGAGAATCTGGAGGAGTGACTGCCCTTGTGCAGACTGCTATTTTTTGGGTTGGCCTGAAGCGGAAGGAGGGACTGCCCTTGAGCCATTGTGCTGGTTCTAGGGTTGGCCTACAGTGGTGACTTAATTGGTATGGAGTAACTAGCTCGGGAGGGTAGATTATCCCCTAAGTGCAGTCTGAGTGTCTGGATTCTCCAGTAAGGGTGGGATCCAGTGGTGGCAGCAAAAGTGAGTCCAGTGCATGAAGTCCCATTCCCAGTTCCCAGAGTATGGTACCTGGTGCTCAGTAAGAGGGGTGCAGGTTGAGATTCAGGGGCAGTAAGGAACTGTCTCACCAGTCTGGGGAGGAGTGTGTGCATGAGTGGGCACTGGATGATTGAGTGTGAGTTCTCTGAAATAAGGAGCTTGCACGGGAGGTGGACCTCTGGCTGTGTGCTAGAGGCCCTGCAGAGGCATTGGGGAGTGATTCCTAAAGGAGTGGCTGAGGTCTCTTCCAGCCCAGAGTGGTGGAAGAGGTTCAGAGTAGCCTAGCTAGGTCCTGGTGTAGTGGGAGGTGTGTATGGACTCACGTCCTGTCTCAGAGGAGAAGGAGTGAATGGGAATGCGTGTCTCCAGGTGCCCGAAACCTCGTCTCAGGACCTGGATAGTTCCAGAGGGGAACACCAGGTTGGGAGCCTAGGCTGTACTGATAGGCCATTTGAGAAGGATATCCTAGTGTCTGGAGAACGTGGAGCGTCTGTAAGCAGAGCTCCAGCAGTTCTGGTGTCTGACAGTACCGCTCCAGTTGGGAGGGTGCAGAGGTCCTGAGTGAGGGGTGAGAGGGGGAAAGAGTCCCCAGTGGGAACCAGTGGGTCAGGGGCCAGCCAGAAGGGCTGAGTCGCCAATCATTGGTCATGGTGACGCCACTTCTGTCCTAGGGGATCTGCACGCAATGTCAGATGGACAGGAGGTCGTTAGATCTGCGCCAGGCAGACAGTCACATGACACATTAGTTATGTGTTACCCTCGGGGGGGGGGGTGGCATGCGTGCTCCCCATGAAGTCCTGGTTCGCCGGGCATCTGACCCAAGGGTAGCATCCCTGGGTTGGGGAGCCAGGAGCAGGTGTTTCCTGACCTGGAAGGCAAGACGGCTGTAATCGGTGTCCTGGCCGGTTTGCCTTCTAGGGGTACCCCTGTGAACACAGGTGGGGCCCATCTTAAGTGAAGAGACCCTGTGTTTCCCAGAAGGGGTGGTGTAGGCCTAGCCAGGATCTTTAGGGTCCCTGGCTGAGTGTGGTAGAACTACCCTGAGAGCAGGTGGGACCCATCTTAAGTGAAGGGACCCTGCTGTACAGTGGGGGAGGGGGGTGCAGAACTCTGGAAGGGGGTGCAGAGGGAGGCAGTCCTTGCCTCTGACTCCGGTGTTTCCAGTGAATGTGGATCCCAGGTGGTAGACCAGTTGATGGAGAGAGGTCCTGAACTGGTGGGAGAGTTGTGTTCTGGTGGGTGCTTCCCTTGGGAGGGTGCGGGGGACATGGCCGCATTTCGTTACCGCTCCTACGAGGGAGCATGTTTTGTTTTGAGAGCCTGTGTGGCTCCAACGTCGAGGAGCAGTTTCTTTTGGTACGTGAGGGGGCTCCCAGATCGGAGCGCATTGTTGGTGCTTGTGCTCCGGCCCCAGCTGCCCCGCCTGACAGTGGGTAGCTGCCACGTTTTTGCCCACATCCCGTTTTGCTACCAGTGAGGCCCCGAGGGCACAGTTGTGCCAGGGCCGAGTTATTTGATCCCAGCTGCGCCGCACCAGCGCGGGCAGCTGCACCGTTTGGCATAATTAATTCAGGAGTACCTGAGAGGGACAGAAGCGACACAGCCTTCGCTTGACTCACAGCGTCCCAGCAAGTAGTGGGCAGCTGCAACGTTTAGGCCATTCTTTCTTTGGGGGCCTGTCTTTTGAGTTGGAAGTGAGATGCACTCCTTGGCCCCATATCTTCACAGCTGCGCAGCACTTAGTGCCAGCTGCTACGTTTAGGCCTGCGCAAAGTGTGCACCCTTGACTTTCGCTGCATTGGCAGCGCGCCCTGACTTTGGGACATAGGGCATAAAGAGCCCCCTTTGAGATGGCCAGTTAGCCAGGGGGACTGTTAGGTTTTTAGGGTGCAAGGCCCTAATGTGAATTATGTGGTGCTAGGAAATGTGATTTATGTTGTATGATTTACGCACCCTGTTTTGATACTTCTAAATGTGGCTTTTATGATTATGAGGTTGTTTTGCATATCATGGTTTATGAGAGTGAGATTATGTTCCACTGAGACAATTTCCTAATGTGAGTTATGTTTAGGAGGTTAGGGTCTAACGCGTTTTAGACTAAGGTGATACTGTGCATAATGTGGTTTATGTTACAGGCTGATGCTGAGTACAGTGGTTATCAGTGATTACTGGTTGTACGTTTATGATATGTTTTACTTTTACTAAGTTCACTCTGTGATGGTTCTGACAGTGGTCCAGTGGGCCCTGTCAGGTGTATATAATCCCTTGTAGATATGACCTAGTACCAGGTAGCACGGTGTATATTATGTGAGTACTATTCTAATGTGTTATGAGACTACAAAGGCTATTTTTGATATAACCTTGTGTGGAGTTCCTTTTGTGGTGTGCCTGGGATGTTGTTGCTGTGTGCATGCGCAAATGCTTTACACATGGCCTCCTTGATAAGCCTGACTGCTCGTGCCAAGCTACCAAGGGGGTGAGCAGGGGTTATCTTTGGCGTGTAACTCCCTTGCCCTGACTAGATTGGTGGTCTCTGCCTGGCTTTGGCGCAAGCCTTAGCCAACCAGAGATCCCATTTCGAACAATAACCTATCTATCTTTAGTGATTTACTGCTTATGTGACAAAACAGCATTGAAGAATATGTCATGATTTCTTGCATGATTAGCAGGAACAGGCAGGTCTCTCATTGAAGAAGGCTTTACAAGGCTAGGTGGCAGTGTAAAATAATCACTTTCAGTGTTGTTACTATTTAATTTCAGCTGACTCGAACATCCAACAGGAAATGTCTAACTTACAAAAGTCTAAAACACACAAACAATGATGGGAGGAATGCTTGCAAATAGTATAAACCACTGCCAATCTCTCTAGGTAGCATTCCAAACCACTGGTATATGGATTCCGCTCGAATCTAAATACTTGGATATTATCTAAAGCTGCAATAAGTACTTCCTCTGTTCCATGAACCATGTGAAGCATGTCTGAGAAGGATCAAGAAAAGAATGAGTTTCAAGAAAGGCGAATATTTGGAACTCTACACAAAAATCCTGATAAGTATACTAAAGAAATTCCGGGCAGAAGTCCAGCACTGGTTACATTTTCCACACTCTCTCCTTGGACGTGCACCTCTATATGAAATGATACTACCCACATTTTTGGGTCTAGGAGGAATTCTTTAGTTAAGCAGGTACTAGTACGCTCATTGTTGTGGTACAGGGGGCTCCTACGATTAGCAGTGACCAAATTGTTTAGATGTGCCCAGGATAGAGGCATTCCAGTGCCTGATCTGCATCAAAACTATTGAGTTCTTGGGCATCACAATTAATAGGTGTTGATGAGTGGGCGATCAGTCTACAAGAAGAAGACTCACTGAGGGTGGACGGACATGCTTGGGCAACCAGAGCTTCACCGCATCTTTGTACAGAGAAAGGTCAGTGCTGTGGCTCATTTAACATTCCAAAATGGTGGTGAGAGTTTGGTGGAAGTACCTGCAAAAAATAAATTAAAAGAATACACCCATCTGTGTTTGAGCTTTAGTCTGAAAGAACTGAAACTGCTTTGGGGATTTCGTAGATTGGCATAGCCATACTGGGTAACATCTGGAGAAGAATAGGTCTTTTGCCTGCCGACTCACTCTGTTCAGACTATGGCCTAACTTACAATAGCATTTTCAGTTACATAAGGTTTTGACACAATCTGATGTGCCTTGTGGTGAACTGTGTAGGCTCCCCAGTTGAAAACTGGACATTAACAGAGGATTAGCAAAGAGGTGCAATGTCTTCAATCTACAGGACATATTAACAATGATATGGGGGTCTCTTACCTACTTGAGGTTGCTCTTAAATTGTTCCTTTGACCCATTGGAGGATGTTGAGTGGGAGGGGGCACTGCAGCACCCATAGGCGGTGGTAATCAGGGCTGGGTCCAAACCGCTTCAGCTGAAACTCCTCTACTGGATCCACTACTTCCAGATCCTGAAAAAGAGACCTGGGAATGATGACTACAGGTCTTTGCTAGGAACAAGTGGGAGAATGTTTCCACATAATATGGTCATGCCCTAGGGCCGGCATTCTTTATAATAGTGTTGGAGATTACCCGCAGAAGGATTCTGGAACAACAATGGAAGTCAGTTCATAAATATTATTGGTTGTATAGCCTAGTGAAACTCCAACAATGTAAGTGAAATTGTTCTGGGTCATTGGAAGGACAGTAGCCCAAGAAATTTCAAAATAAATGGGGGGCCCTGAGGCAATGTTCATGGACTGATGTAACGCTTAGCAAATCCACCTAGAAGGCCCCTCATGTGGGAACATTTGTTTTTGTTTCATTTATTAAAATAGGAATTCTAGCAGAAGAGGGTAGGGGCCAACAAGAAGTACCTTGTTTATGCTTCCTTGTATACATTGCTCACAAAAAACAGAACAGTGCTTAATTGAGATTATGGACTCCTTTGTTTTTGCCAGAAAACGTAGTTTTTGGTGCCAATGCAACATTAGCATCTCAGATCTGTGGTGTGTTGAGCAACTGCTAATTTCAAACCTAGAAAACGCGTGACCATTCTCCCCGAAATCCCCTCCCAATTTGTCTTTGTTCTGGCCTTCCCCTCAAGTCCAGAAAGTTAATAAGCATTGGCAATGCCAATAGGCCTGACTTTAAAAGAATGATGTATGGCAACTCCAAGTGTAACAAGTAAATAGCATTGGAATAGATATGTATTGGTGTGGAAGCCGAAAACTGTAGAATAATATTGGTGTAGGTTAAAAGGTCAGGCGACAGTTGCACTATCAAGCTCGGCCTAAAAATCCATGTAGCTTAATGACTGCCCTTCACCCCCTATCTGTGCTGCTGCCAGAGAAAACACCATAAATTATCTATTTTTCTAAGACAGTTTAATAGCATTATAATGTGTGTGTGCCCCTGAAAGTCCAGTCTCAGGCAGTTGGATAAATAAATAAAATGATCACAGCTGTGTGGGGAGAGAACTTTTATGTGAAAGCACACAACTTCTGCCCAATCCAAACATATAGTCCTGGTTCCCAACACATGGGCGGAGCACACAGGCTCTCCACAAGGGGAGCATGTTTCCCCATCCTGTATTTAGGCAAGGGGGGCACTGTGGTATTGTTTGCAGTAGTACACACAGGAACGACTGCAAAAGTGGGTACTGTTACCCTCAGGAACTTATTCCCTATTGGTTAATAAGGGTCCAGGAGTCACCCCCCCCCCTTCTCCCCCCCCCACAAGTTACTCCCAGGCATAAATGTGTTATCCCCTAACAGCCTCCTCAGAACACTCTGGGCCAGTGGAAGACCAGAAGGACTGTGCTTGCTGTTTGAGACCTGTGAAGAGGCCTGAAGGTTTGGACCAGCTTGCTCCAATTTGTACCCAGGGCAAAGAAGTGAATTTCATGAGTCAGTTGATTCACCTCCAGTGTAATCAATGGGGTCACAACAAGCTGAAATAAGTCTTTTCTCTGAAGAACCTAGCTGACCAGTACTAACTGGACCTGATCTAGACTCTGCTGGTGGCCTCTGCTGGAGTGAGTCTTGACCCTTGGCAGTGTCAAAGTGTATTCCCCCTAAAATCCCTGAAAGAACTGGGACTTAGAAACCTTATGGATTAAAAGACATCCACAGGACTGGGACAACCCTGACAAGCAGATCAGCCTAGCGTGTGTTGCCGGTGGGGCTAAAGAAACGGGTTCCCCGATTCAGTGGAACCTCACTGAGAAGTTATCCAGCCATGTGGAGTCCTCTTCAAATACAGCCCTCAGTCCTGGCCCGCTGGAGGATTCCAATTTCTTAAAAAGAGGCTAAGTCCGAAGGTAGATACCTTGACTGGGAGAAGGCATCAAAAGTTTCCAGCCAGTGAGACGACTTTGAATTTATCCCACTCAGAGCTTTTTGTGCCAAAACCAGGGCTACAGCGGGACCTCGTCCAATACTATCCGATGTCTTGGAGCCTTTTTCATAAACCGCCTGCTGCCTTGCCCTGTTGAAGGATATTGACTTCTAGAAAAAGACTAAGTCCCAAGGTAAAACCTCCAACCAGGTGGAACCTGGCTAGCGTTTCTGGCACACTCTTCTTCACGACCGGCCTGAAATCGCGGCTAGGTCCCTGTGTACTGCCATTATTGACTGCCACTGATGCTTTGCGATTTTAGGCACTATTTGTACTTAAATCTTTAAAAATTAATATCTCTGGTTTCCTTCATTGGATTTTTGTCATTTTGTTGTCATTGTATTCATTAAATTATTCTCAATTTTCTAAATTGGAGTGTGATTTTTATTGTGTTTTGTTTTTGACTTTTTAATTATTTATTTACTTCTAAATGCTTTACTCATTTTCCTAAGTTAAGTGTGTCTGCTCTGTGCCATAGCTTCCAGGGGTTGAGCTCCGGTTTAAATTAGGGAATTCTTTACTGAACCTCACAACAATAGTTTCTCCTATCCACCCCTATTTAGAAATCCACTTCCTCACTACACAGAGAAGTATTTTTTAAATTAAATCTGTGGGAGCAACCAAAGGAATGCAGTCCAAAGATCTCCACTCCAAATCTCCTCACATATTTGCATGTCTACACAGATGTATATGTTATTAAGAGTTGGCTCACTTTGCAATAATTTGTACTGGAGGTAGGGCAGAACAAACCAATGTTCATTTGCTTTGACAACATCTTCCAGAAAAAAAAATGGGCAGCAACTCAGACCTTCCTACCTTACTCAGTAATATGTTTTTAATATGTCAAAAGCCCAGCCGTAGTCATATATATGATACAAAAGGTTTTTCAAGGTGCGAGAAACCATAAATGTTTATACAATCTTTTGAAATGGAAGGCGATCTTCCCCCAGAAGCACATATATAGGATACACATATTCAAGCATTTTCAGAAGGAAATGTTCTCTACCAGCAAGGATGTGCAACCCAACTTTTATACTGAGATGGAAGGAAGCCTAAAAAAAGTAATAGTTTTCGAATCTGCATACCCACCTGGATGCACAGATTCTCAGGTTACATTCCAGACAGACTTATATGTGTATGTAATCTTTAACATGTGCTGACAGTCAAAAATTTCCAAAGTCGGTTTTTATGATGTCATGGGTGGTCTCCCATGGAGTAACACTAGTTTACCTTATTATATTAAATAAGACCTAAATTCAGTTTGACAACAGCTAGAGAAATTTCTTCCACTCATTTTAATTTTATTTTAAAAACATTGTTAAAGGTAAAGATGGATTTTAAATGATTCGTTTGGAAATACCTCTTTTAGAAAGTTGGCATTTTCTTGCCTAAAATGTCTAGGGCCTTTCTGTGAGTGGCCAGTGGCACTTGGGCTGGTAATGCCTTCTCCTCTGGGAAATGTGTATTGGGGTCTGACAGTGAGCAAAGGGGCCTGGTTGTAGAGGGAGTAAGTATTTCTGACAGGATGGCTGGGGAGGAGTTGTGCCCTGCCTGGATTACACTTCAAAGAAACCTGCTCCTGTGCACACAAAGGAACCTGACACCATGCTTACCCCTGCCTTTTGTCCCACTAGTCAAACTGGAACCAACCCTTGATAGTAGGAAGAACATGCAACAAATATTTTTGGAAATAGGCAAGGGATCGCCCCCCCCATCCACAGACTGGCATTGGGCATAAATGTGGCAACCCCGGACTCTTAAATTAGAACAATCCTGGAGCTGTGAGACTCAGAAGAACGGCCCTGCTGTCTGAAACCTGAAGGGAGACTTGACCTGCTTGCTTTAAACCCAGGAACCCAGAAGTGCATCCAAGGGTCATATGGCTGACTTCCTGTTTGAGCTACAGGAACACAACAAGCTTCCAGAAGCCTGTCCTGCTTTCCAACTGACCAGGCCCAAATAAACTTGACCTGGTCCTCTATGCTGACCTCCGTGGGAGTGAGTCTAGACTCCCAAGCATTGTCCTCAGGTTCTAGGACGCCTGGCTAGATTGAGAGTGTAATTGTGCCTACTAACCAACACAGCGCAATGCAGGACCATGCAGAACCCGCAGAGCCACTACACGTCATCTTTGCATCCAAATCTTAATTCCAGTTCTACTGATTGTATGTTTGTTGTTTTGGTGTCCATTTATTTATTAAAATATTCTCTACTTTTCTAAATTGGTTTATGATTGCTCTTGTGTTGTAGTTTCACTTGATTACTACTGAAGTGTTGCTAAAGGACTTTACACATTGCCTATAAGGTAAGCCTGACTGCTTTGTGCCAAGCTACCCGAGGGTTAAGCACAGGTTTATTTATTCCCATTTATGGTTCACCCTGACAAGGATTTTGATTATTGTTTGAAATGGGTTCTCTCTCCCTTCAATAAAAAATCTGATTTGTTTTGCAAACGTCCAAATATAGAACATTCGTATGTTATGTGTATTTGTAAAGCACACTATGACCCATGAGGGTATACTGGTGTTGAGCAGTTGTGGCTAGCCCTCTGTAGGGTAAGTTGGTTAATGGCAAAGCCAGGTCTTCAGCTTCTTGCGGAATTCAAGAAGATAGGAGGCTCCTCTGATGTGGAGTGCGGGAGACAGCGTTTACAACGCTGGCAATACCACACGGGTTGATAACGCGGTTGTTACATCGACCGCGTTGTTACCACACGTGGCATTACATCGCAAGTCGTTTCAACGACTTGCGCTAAGTGGCGTGCAACACCAGGGAATGTGTTGGATTTTAAATCCAACACCTTCCCTGCTGTTACGCTAACTGGAGTAGGAATAGTTATTTATACTGTTACTTAGTCCAGATGGCCACCTAGTGCAAGTCATTGAAACGATTTGCGATGTAATGCCACGCGTGGTAACACGCGTTGTAACGACCGCATTGTTACGTACCACGTTGTAACGTCATACATTTGTAGTGGGAGGTAGTTCTAAGCTTTCAGAGTGATGTAAGAGAGTGCTCATCCTCCTGATCTGCTTCTCTGTATGTGTGGGATGTGTGCTAGTAGGAGCCTTGCAGAGCTGCGGTGTCTGGATGGTTGGTAAAAGGAGATTCAACTGTTCAGGCAGGTGGGGCCTAAACTGTGTAGTGTTTTAATGTATGTGTTAGGAATTTAAAATGATTACCTTTGTGTATTGGGAGCCAGTAGATCTCAATAAGGTGTGGTGTGATGTGATTTATTGTGTGAGGTTGAGGTTGAATCTAGCTTCTGACTTCCAGATGGTTTGTAGTTTGCTGGTAAGTTGCGTGGTGATCCTGGCCTAGGAGGGTGTTCCTGTAGTACAACTTGCTAATGACTAGGGTGTGAGTGCTAGTTTTCTTGGTGTTGCTTGGAAGCCATTTGAAGATCTTCCTCAGCATCTTCTGTATGTGAAAGCAGGATGTAGTGATGACTTTGACTTGTGTGGTCATGCCCAGTTTCCTATCGATGTTGATTCCAAGGTACATAGCATGGGTGCTGGATGTGAGTGTGGGTCTGAGTTCAACTGGCCACCATAGGGAATCCCATGGCGATGTGTTTTTCCTGAAGCTCACTACTTCTGTCTTATCTGTGTTAAGCTTAAGACAGCTGGCTTTCATCCACTTAACAACTTTGGTTATGCAGATGATGAATTTGCTTCTTATGTTAGGAGTCTTGTCCAAGAAGGAGAGTATGAGTTCCACGTCATCTGCAATGAAGAGGATATTTATGTTGTGTGCACAGTTGACGGGGGCCAGAGGGATCATTTATGCGCTTGAGAGGGTGGGGCAGAGCAATGAGGCACTCCACAGATGAGTTTGCTGGTTTCGGAGCAACCAGTAAGTAAGGTGCCAGGCTGACAGCTTGTGTTCTATCCGTTAAGAAGGAGCAGATCCAGGGGACAGGGGATCCTTGGGTGTCAATCTCGTGCTGGTGTCTGATGAGGAAGGGATCTGAGACCATGTAAAATCCTGCAGATTGGTCCTGGTTAAGGAGGGCGGCCGTGTCTCCGCTGTCAAGCATCATGCAGTTGCCATCTGTGGTGGCGAGGAGTGCTATTTGTTTACTGTGTTTGGGCCTGAATCCAGACTGCCTGGTGGTGCTGAGGTGGTTGGGGAGGCATCAGTTGATTAGTTTCTTTAAGACCTTGACTGGGTATGGTAGGAGGGAGATAGGTTGGTAGTTGGAGAGCTCAGCTGAGTCTGCGGGCGGATTCTTGAGTAGGGGCATGATGGTGGCATATGTCCAGGTGTCCAGTAATGTGGCTTTGTCGATGAAAGCGTTTAGGATGAGTGTTAGTGCTTTGATGACCTGCAGGAGTCCTTTGGTAAAGGTGTGGTGGAGACAAGGGTCCGATGAGGCCCCTGAGTGAATGGTCTTCATGGTAGCAGCGACTTCAATGGTGGTGACAGGGGGCCACGAGGTAAGGGTTAATTCTTTGGCCATGATGGGAAGTCGAGTTGTGACAGTGATTGGGAGGGTCAAAGTTTCTGTATATAGAGGTTATTTCGTGACAGAATAATTCGGAGAGCTTGTTGCAAAGGTCTTGTGAGGCGGTGATGTTGCTGGAGGTGACAGGAGGCATAATGAAATCTTTGATGATGGCAGAGATCTCCTTGATGCTATTTGCCCTGGCATCAATGTGGTTTGCAAGGGCTGTGGTCTTGGTGTTCCATATCTGCTGATGGTAGCTTCTTAGAGCGGCGTGGAAGATGTCTTTATCCATGGTGTTATGATTTGTTCTCTATTTCTGCTCCAGTTGCTTTCAGTCCCAATTCATCACCAACTGGCCAATTGTCGGGCTCTTGTCAATGGGTTGCGCTTGGGTGGAGCTAGGGTGTTGGTGCATCCAATGATACAGTTGTTGAGATTACTGATGACTTTCAGTAAGTTGTTAGTATGCTTGGGCCAGTGTGCGGAAGGCGTGGAAGTTCAGTCCTCTTAAGTGATGCTTTTCCAGCTGCATTGGGCGGGTCTGATGGTGGTAGGTTTGTGGTTGCGTGGGATGGGTATGCTGAATCTGACGAGGGTATGGTATGTCCAGATAATAGTTGCTGGCTTGTTGACCATAATGTTGCTGATTGAGGAGAAAGTCCAGTCTAATAGATATATGGCAGTGTGGGTGGGTTCAGTAACGTGTTTGGTGAGGCCAAAGTTTCTGAGGTTTTTTGGAAGGCATAGACTTTGGGTCGAGTGATGTCCTAGGTCGAAGTTAAAGTCCCTGAGAAAGATGACGTTTCTGGCATTGAAGATTAGGGGTGTGACAAAGTCTGTGATGTCGCTGGCGGAATTGGTACGGGGTCCTGGTAGTCTGTATACGAGGGTTCTGCCCAGGGAGAACTTGACTGTGATGCATATCTTGAATGTGAGGTGTTCCATGTAGCTGGTGGGGATGTCCATTTAGGTAGTGCAGCCGATGGTGTCTTTGAATATGATGCCAACTTTGTCTTTGGGCTTATGAGGACAGTCTTGCCTGGCGGTCTTGTAAAGGGATGGGATGGGTGTATCTATGTGCGGTCCAGAGGTTAGGTTTAGCCATTTTTTTCATGAGGATGAGGAGGTCCAAGGCGTAGTCGTGCAGTAGGTTCCATATCTCCATAGAGTGTTTGAGTGAGGGGGTGTTGAGGAGTATGCATGCGAGAGTGGTGTGTCACATTGGTGGTCTGTGTGAGCGGATGGCTGGTTTGAGTAAGTGTAAGCGAGTGGCATTCTGGATTCTATTAGTGTGGGAGTGGTGGGTGCAGGGTGTGCAAGAATGCATGAGGACTTGCAGGAGGATCATTAGATCTCTCCCTCCATGGTGTGTGGTGCGGTGAGCCAACAGTGCGGCGAGCAGCGGTTGGGGTTGAGAGCACATGGGAGCTTATCAGTGTCGATGTGGATAGAGGGAGCAGTCCATGCGCAATTGGGTGCAGAAGGACTTGCTTTTAGCACGGCTTTGTTGCACCAGCGACGCACCCACTGCATGCGCCCGTGCTGTGGCCATAATTAAGTAGGTCCTTGGAGGGGGAAGGACCATGGGAGACGGTGGGTGTTGTACAGATGGATGATGGCTAATGAAGTCCTCTTGTATGGCTTCTTTTTTTGTTCGAGCATTCGAGACCTCTTGTATATACTTTACTATATACTTGTATGTGTATGTACTTTGTGGGCTCTGGAGATCAGCCCTAGAACTTGTCTGCTTCCGCTTAGGGACTTTTTTTTCTGTTCAACTGCCTCTATTTAACTGTCTTGATAGAAAATGTCCAGTAGAGGTCAGTAAAATACCATTATTGCTTTCTGCTTGTTCAGCTGCTTCTATTTAACTGTCTTGATAGAAAACGACCAGTAGAGGTCAATAAAATATTAGAATTACTTTCTGCTGGGGGACTTTCTTTTTTAAATTTTTCTGGCACTGCTTCTATTTAAGTTTCTTGATAGAAAACGACCAGCAGAGGTCAGTAAAATACCAGAATCACTTTAGGATTCCCTAGATTCCAGTCCATAGAAATTGTCTTCCACGAGCACCCGTAGACAATAATATTTTTTTCAAATCTTGTATTTTCAGAGATATGACCACCGGAGGCCCTGATTTTATATTAGAAACAGAGCTTTGGACTATACCATTTCCTGCTGAAAGGCAATATTTCTCTCCATGTGTTCCCATACCTGGCGTGTCACGCAGTTTGGTGCTTATTTTCCCTCCATGTTAAAGAACAATGGATGTTTCAACAACCAGGCTTATGTGCTGCATAGCTGAATACATATAAGGTCCCAAAGGTGAGACCGATTGCATTGCAAATGCTTGTTTAAATACTGTTCTTAAAAAATTAACCCAGATTACTAGATATCCATCTTTGTAAAATAAAGCAGTGACACACAAAGTTGAATGGACAGTACATAACCAACTTAGAAAATGTGTATGTCAAAGTTAGACTGAAAATGTAATTGAGGTGGAACGAGTAGTTGGAAAATGACTGTCTTTGTAGAAGTCTTAAAATGACAAGCAGCTGGGGTTGAGTGAGGTGGGACTCATGCAGCAGGCTAGCTGCCGAGAGTATTCTTGCTGCACAAACAAAGGTACTTTAAGAGATCAGGGACACGTCACTTTAGAGTACTGAAGTTTGTCTGCGTAGGATGTGGTGCTAAAGGTGTACGATTGATGTACGGGCAACATCCTTGAGCGATTCAGGGAGCTACATAGGGAATTAAGACTCAGGGACGATTTTCGCACATCAGTCAAGGTTTCGTTCTCTTAATCCCATTAGTGCTTAATTTGTGCCGGTGCTTTCCCGTGCTCAGCACCGGCACTTATTTCAGAGGGCCGGGACTATAAATCTCATCTCCTGCGGTCAGAATTCCTTTTAACTTTTCAAAATGATATGCCTGCCGTGTGACTGCCTGACATGTCTTTACAGCTTGGCCCTCTCTGATTCAGGCATGATGCACGTGTATTGTGCAGGCATGATGCATGTGTTATTTTTCAGGAGAGTGAGCCTTTCTTAACTCACACACACCCTTCAAGTGTCTGCCTCTACTGAGCACACGCGTCTGTGCAAGTTCTGCGTCATGCAGACTCAAAGAGCGCAGAAAGGGATTGATTTGTGTGATGCTGAAGAGATCGAACTGCGGAAAAAGTTAATTTTCACATTTCTACTTTACCGATAAGGCAACCTATGAACTCCAACTATCCCAGCCCACGAAATCAAGAGAGAGTCCGCTAACGGGGTGCAGCCTTCCTCCTAGTCGAAGATGGGTTTGTGCGCTGACTCAGACAGAATTCTGTTCGTGTTTGTGCAGTGCCCTCGTCAGATAAAGAAGGTTAAAGCTCCAGGGTTGTCAAGTTTGTTTTGCACAGTGCTTCATTTTGGTCATTAACGGTTTTCTAAGCACTCCTTTAGCATTTGAGCGGCTAACTCATGGTATGATCACACGATAACGGCAAGTTAGGGAACTGGGATATTAGAACTCAGATGAAAATTTCACAGCTTCGCTTCTGCCCTTTGCCCAGAGGCATTAAAGTCTTTGACAGGTGCTGGGCACACTCCCTTGCCTGGCACACTGCGCTCGTGGTTACCTTCCACTGCAGGCTGCACCACTGTGCCAAGAATGCCCACTGCTACATTTCACCAGCACCCGCTGCTTATTGTGGGCATTGCACTGACCCGGTACTTATTATAACTAGTTCGGGGCTAGTAGGCAAAACGCACTTTTCCAAAGCCGCTTCATGTTCATAGTCTAAGGCGCCCAAAGCGCTGCGAGGCACAGTGGACTACCCTCCCAAACTAATACATCTTGAGAATGTAAAGCTCTTGCACCAAAAGGCGTACGCCTACCAGGTGGCATTGCACCATGCCCACCTTGTGTGTGTGGTGTTCTCGCTTTAACTTGTACCAGGGCATTTCAGTGCTCGGAAAATTGCGCTTTATCAAGCACACAAACTTTTAAGGAGATTAACCAAATTCGTCAACACTACAATGTGTGTAAATGTAGGGCTTCTATGGATTGCAGAACTAAAAAAGATGGCAGACAAAATGTACGTCCTAGGAGCAAAATAATAGTGTCCATGTGCTACACAAACGCTCATACACAAACGCTCATAAATTCACTACACAAACGCTCATAAATTCACTACAAAATAAATAAAAAAGTATTTAGGTGGACTGTTTAATCCCCACTGGACAATCCAGTGCCTTGAGATGTTTGAATGGCTATACTTTCATGCAAAAACATTCTTAAGTAAGTTGCTTCTATGCGCTGAACTGAATGGTCTGCTTTTGTTACATACAGCACGTAACAGTCTACCCAACTTTGTTTCTAAAAAACACCTCTTCGTAGCAGCAGATCATAAAGCCCGGGACATGAAAGCAATTTGCCCAGGAACACACTTTCAGATGCATTTTGTTTAAATGAATGCTGTTGTTGTGAAATAAGTAGACTGTTATAATCGATGTTGTGATGCTCAACCAGTAGTTTATTTTTGATTTTGGCTGCTTTCGAGTTGTCAGTGTTGGCAGTGGGCATAACAATGGTACAGTTGGGTGGCGCAGTAATGTAGCCGGATGAAAAGCTGTAAGAAGCTGAGGCCGCCGCCTAAGAAAGATTTTGAGCACCGGGACTTATTTGTTTACAAATTAAGCACGCCATTAACGGTAATGTTTGCCTTTTTGTTTTGGTCTACAGTAAGTATGACTGAGGTTCATGTAACCATCATCAGTTAGGGAGGTTCTTATGTTTCTTGTGCGTTATCCTCCTGAAAACAATGTAATACCTCAGCCTCTACTCACCGGTGGCTTAAAGGATGGTGTGTTGGATTCGCTCTAAACTTTACCCCAGCTGTCAGACCCACAAAAAGATAAAGTTTGGAACTCAAGTTGGTAGCCACTGGCACAGCTACAGGTTGTAACAAGGATTGCTTCCAGCCGACTCCAGGCAGCGCCTCAGTGAATGACTTGTGCAGATTTTGATTCTTGATTCAAAGGGGTTGGAACTTTAAGTTGTTTTTTTTAATTTGAAGCTGTTTGAGATGAAGTACGCAGAGGGGCATATACTGTTATTCAATGAGAGAGTATGTAGTAAATGGACAGTTGAAGGAATTCCCTGTTGAGAACATCATTGGCCTTACCAATGCATTCCTGTCCTCCCTAGGCGAGAGTCTGCATTCCAAATTAGGACAAAAACAAAGATGTTATCTTTATCCACCATCGATTTGGTGAACTGTCTCCTGCTCGTTTCCTGCTGCTCATCAGTGCTCAAAGGTGCATGTGGCTGCTTTTCTGCCGAGTTGTCATATTACAATTGTATTCACATGGGTTGTGTGCATTTCCTTGTCCTAGCAGTGGTGCTGCGTTTTGTTGTTCTGGAATCCAGAAATGATCCAGTTAAGAACAGACGCCTGCACTGTTGTCCGCACCTTGCTTTAATTAACCGGTCTGTTGCGCGCTGCTCCAGTTCAGCCTGCGGAGGGCATTCATTGTGCCCTTATGATCATTAGGTTTACTGGTGCTGACGAAATCACGTAAAACCTCCAGATTAAGCCCTAATCTGTTTACTAATCTTGCGTTGTTTCGTTAGGCATTTCAGGGTCTAACTTCCTTTGTATGTGAGGCAATGGTGCCCTCTCACAACCTGATCCCTGAATTCTGCTAACAAAATATTGTATTTTTAGTCTTTGGAAATCAAAATGACGTCTAGAGCTGCTTGTGACAATTAGTTAGAAAACATTTGTACATATCACCTACTGAGACACGCCTGGTCTCTATTTCCCTGATCTCCTGTAGTAATAGAGACACATCCCACCAGCAGGGCCTGGAGCAATATTCCCGTGTGAGGTCAGGCTCTGTTCTATCCCTTCCACTCCCAGGCAGGGCACAGACGAAAGCAATGGATAGCCCAGTTCGTTAATGTCTGGAGCGTTTTCTGTGATTTCATATCAATATATCCTTGTTGTTATCCAGGTCACCGTGGAAATTACCCGTGTGGCAGGCGCATTGGGACCGGTGATCGCTCGCCCGTGGAAGGCTAGTAGCCCCGGGGCTTGTGCTAGCAGTCGAGTGTGTTACAGGCCTCATGTGTGTTGCTGGTGTCTCTGAGAGGGTCAGGGCGGATCAGATCACAGGCCGGTGTCTCTGAAGGTTACCTGAGGAAGGGTCAGGTCAGCCAGACTCACTGAGTCCTTCTAAAATGTAAGAACAGCTGAGATAGTGAATAGTCCTTTACAAACGCGTTGCTTGTAAACTTCTGGCACAGTGGTGGCGCAGTTGTTTTCCTACAACACATGTAGGCATCATGGCCGTGCTGCTTATGAAGCATGTACCCAGTTCTTTTCAAAGGCTGGTGGGGCTGGCCAGGTCAGTCACATTTTCCTTGAAAGCCTTGCCCCGGCCGCCCACGAACTCAGCTGATGGCCAGGTGTCAGGGCAGGTTAAGAAGCCCAGAAGGCCTGGCCTGCAGCCTGTCACTGCGAGGCTGTTAATCCGAATAGCCGTTATCTTTAATGGCGGTGACCCTGGGTAGCCAGCAGTGCAGGGGACGGCCGGTCACCTATCCAAATCAAATCAAATCAAAACTTTCTTTATTCGACCTCCCGAAGAAAGGTCCTAAAAGATACATGCACAAATACATTTTTTTTTTTAAAAAGACAATAATTAAAAAATAACACTTAATTTAAAATACAATAGACAGAATTTATCACAGCGATTTCATCACAAATTTAAAATAGCAATAAAATAAGAGCACCTTGGGAACAAGTTTATAAGATCAGCCTAAATTTGGTCTATGCCGCATAATATATTTAAAGAAATTTGAGACAATGTAAACCAGACTCTCGCCCTCCAGTGATTGTAAAAAGAGTAATGCTGGGCGGCAAGTTCGAAAGCCCTCACGCTTTAGTAATGGTATAAGTAGTTTTCTCCGATGGTCCATATAATATTTACAAAAAAGAATGGTATGCATGGTAGACTGGGAGGAACTCCCGTCACAAGGGCAGGGCAATAAAGTTTTCTCCCAGTTGCTTCCCAGCGGAAAAACAACTAGACGATGGAAAAGGTTCAGCCTAAACCTGACCAATAGAAACAATTCATAAGACGTTATACTAAAAGTTAGGTATGGCTGAATCCCAAATGTTGTCTGAACTGTGAGGCTATGTCTGGCTGATTGCTTCATAACCTCTGAGTTTAGTCGTAACTCCCCTAGATGATCAAAACAAAGATTATAAAAAGACTTTCTGGATATCTCGGAAATCGAGGTAGGTTCAACATAGTATTCTTGTAACCCGAGGTCAGTTAAAAATCTTTTGATATAAACCAACCACTTTGATTTATGTACATTTTCAAGGGCTAAACAGTCTTGAATAATTTTTTGGGTGAAGACTGTTTTTTCTGATGACCAAATTCGGTGCCACAATAGCAACGGCTGGATTCTCACCAGGTCTGTGATATAAGGGAGGCCCAATTCTAAGTGGGAGGAATAATTCGCCGCAGAGGGCGGTAAGGCAAGAAGGTATCTCAGAAAACAATTTTCTACTGCCTGAATGGGGCCCACAGCTGCATGACCCCAGACACCCGCTCCATATAATGCCACCGATGTACATTTGGCTTTATAAATTTTGATCATTTCAACCGGTGGTTTTCTTCCCAACTTTCTGGAGAAATTTACGAGTCCATTAGTAGTTCTCATGAATTGGAGTTTCCTAACCTCCACTGCCGGTTTCCAGCTTAGTTTGTGGTCGATCATGACACCTAGATAAGGGTATTTATCAGTGGTCAATATTTTTTCGTTATTCATATAAATAGCCCTGGTTTTAGTTTTTGTTGTTTTACCAGCCTTCATAACAAAAGTTTTTCCTATGTTAATTTTTAGATCTAGGTTGGCCATAAAAGATGCATAGTTGTTTAAGGCCCTCTGGAGTTCGTTTGGAGTACGGGCCAGTATCACCGCGTCATCCGCGTACAGGAGTGCTGGTATGGGGCGATTGGCTGCCATGGGAAGGTCCTGGGCTCCATTCAACATCTCCCTCTCCAGGCCATTGGTGTAGAGGGTGAAGAGGAATGGAGCAAGGACGCAGCCCTCTCTGACACCCCTCTCCACACCAAATGGCGCGGTGAGTTCTCCACTGGTCCCAAACCTTACCCTGGCTGTTGCGTTGCTATAGAGTTCCCTCACAAAAGTGACTATAGTTTGGTCCAACCCCAGTTTAAGTAGGATGGTCCATAGTTTTGAGTGACTCACACAGTCAAATGCTGCCGATAAGTCGACATAGACCATATAGAGCGCTCCTGCCTTAATATTTACATATTTGTCGATCAACAATGAAAGATTTAAGGCTTGGTCTATGGTCCCCATACCTTCGCGAAACTCAAATTGTAAATCGGGCAGGATGTTATTTTCCTCTGCCCATTCCTGCATACGACCAAGAATTATCCTACCCATCATTTTCCCTGTAGAATACAAGAGGGAAATAGGTCGATAGCAGGAAACTGAGCTCCTGTCCCCTTTCTTAAAGATTGGGACAAGTATAGATTTCTTCCATGACTCAGGTATGCCAACAGTGCACAACGAATTTAATACCCTGGTCAGAAAAGGAATCCAAAGATCAACATGGGTTTTAAAGAAATCTATTGGTACTCCATCTGGTCCTGGGGCCTTCCCTTTCTTACATGCGCTTAATGCCCGTGTAACCTGATCTAGAGAAATAATCAAATTATTGGGAGCTGGCACGACCTGTTGGCCATAGAAATTACTTTCACCGATAAAGGTTACTTGCTGGCCAATCGTAAAAATCTTAGAAAAGTGCTCTATCCAATCCTTTTCCTCTATGGCCACCTCTATTCTTGGGGAACAGTCATTTTCCGTCAAAAATGGTGACTTCACGACTTTCCAGAAAGCAGCACTGTTTTTACAAGAACAACTATCATGCAGCTGGTCCCAAAGCTGCCTTTTTAACTCTGATTTTCTTGTTTTGATAGCGGATTTGTAGGCCCTTCTCGATTCCAATATCTCGGTAGGGTCCCTGACTGTTTTGTGCAACGCAGATTTTAATTTAGAATATGCTGCTGTGCAAGAATGATTGAACCAGCCCTGCTTAGTCCCTGCGGATTTCTTCTTTTTTACTGTTAGGGCTTTGTGAATCGCCTGAATCACAATGTTGAAATTAATGGTAACATCAACATCTGTGGTAGTCACGTCCAAACATTTCATGATGGATGAATAAGCATCAATTACCACAGTGTTAGTGATTTCATTAGAATCAGCCATGGCCCATTTAAGAGAATAACCATTAACTGTGGCTAGGACTAGGGCATTTTCGTCCAAAAGACTTGCAATTTTAACATTGGACTTATCAGAAAGGGAGAGGGTAATACTGAGGGGATAATGATCACCCAGTACGATCTGGTGAGTGTGAAAAGCAGTATCCCTTTTTAGTGCACCATTAGACGTTAGAATGTAGTCGATGGTAGAATTACAGCCTCTCCCATGAAAGGTTGGAGCCATTTTCAGAGTTGGGTTGGCAAAATTATTGGCAATTACCATGTCTAGTTTAAACATAATTTCGTTTAGAATACTGCCAAATATAGAATGTGTAAAATGAGAGATGGGATTATCGAACTCATCTGTTAAACCACATATGGGTTGGTTTAAGGAACAACAAGGGTACAAATTAAAATCACCTCCCCATATAATGGTAATCTCTTTAGTTGACTTTCTTATTATGGATAATATCAAGGAGCAGATGTTATTGGTTACTTCCACTGCATCCAGGTCAGAAAGATTATTATAAAAATTGACCAATATGAAAGAATCCTTTGCATTGACATTAAAACTAAGGAGTTGAAAATTTGAATCAAGCTTAACAACCCCAATCTCGTAAATCTTGATCAAATTTGATATATAGATGGTGAGTCCACCCTTAGCCCTGCCGGATTTAGAGGTTTGGGCGGGTGAGAAGTAAGTTCTGAACCCATCTAGATGAATTGCTTTTGTTAACCATGTTTCCTGCAAACACAGGTTATTAAAATTTGGAATAAAATTTGTCCAGACATCATTCCCCGACTTAAGACGTTGCCCTGCTATATTCAAAAATACAATCGCTAATTTGGATTTGGTGGGCTCCTGCTCATACGTTGTTAAAGGAGTTGGTGGTAATAATGGCAAACCTTGCTCCTTGTCCAACGACTGATACTCCAAACTTATTACTTAATGTGGCGATTTTTTTATTCGAAGGGGAAATAAGGATTAAGTCCGGGGGGAAAGAATCACTGCTCTCTTGTACCCTGAAACCAGAATCATAAGGGGCCCTAGCAGGTTCTCGGGTAAGGAGTCAGTCCACATCCTCTAGACCCCTAAGAGGGGAAAAACGATTAAAAGTGGGAATGCTAATTTTTGGGCCCCCTAGTTCGGTTCGTCGAAGTCTGAGCAGTATTGGTTTTCTTAATAAAGCCTGAGGATAAAAATAAGTGAGATCGAAAGTTTTGATAGCACTCTGGGTTGAATCATCAAACCAGTTGATTATGTGCCTAGTAGCTCTGTGGTCTCTAAAGTTGATTATTATCACATCCCCCTCAATGTCCTTTGGACGTGAGCCAACCCAGCCGAGTCTTCTGACATTCAAGATTTCGCCGTCAATATCAGAGGGTAAAGGTCTGTTTTGCCCTAGCCAGTAAATGACCTTGTTCTTTAGGTCATAATAGCCCTCTTTTTTTCCTATTTGTAATATAGGGACTCCTGCCAAAATAACAGCATAAGGGGCCGCTTCTGGAGGCAGATCTATGTGTCGGCAATTTATGCCGTCAGAGTTTACCAAGGGATCGGGAACACGTGTAATACGGGAATGAAGATCAGACCCATTTAATTTGGAACTAGCAACTGTCTGGGCGGATTGTGAGACTGTTTTATTGCTCCCACTGGTTGACTGAACATCTGTACCTGATGGAGGGGGTACGTTTTTATCAACCTCTAACCCTGTCCGTACGTCATCCTTAGGTGGAGATGGTTTAGGATGAATAGGAGTTTTTAGGGGAGCTAGTCTCTCAGACAGTACGTCTTTTATTTGATCAGTATTGTTTGCGATCAACTTCTCAATGGACCCAAGTTGTTTGGAAACTCCTTTCACCCTCTCAAGAAGTGGGAGGAGAAGTGATTTTAGAAGCAGCTCCAAGCGGCCCGTTAGTTCGTCTATTAAAGCGTCGCAATTATGAAAATTTGATTGATTGGTCGTATGTTTTAAATTTGTAACAGACGAAGAAGAAACAGTAATTTCATTATTTTTTGCAGATAAAGGATTATTACTGACAGGGGTGTGAATTTTGTTTTGCTTTTCCCTCCCCTCTTTCTTTTCTTTAATGGAGGAGCTACGATAGTAGGTCCCTGAACTTTTGATTTTAGTTGGGTAGTTATGCTGGCCGTGCTGGTAGACCGTGTAACTGATGTTATAGCGTTAGATGAAAGATTAGGGGGTGGGTTGAGAATAAGTGATGAGGAATCTGTTTGAGGTTGTACAGAACAATTTAAATCTTGCATGCATGGAGAGCAGCCATGATCATTGGAGATATTAGTTATCAGGCGGGGAACAGAAGGTACCGGGGCCGGTGAGGTGGCCATCTGAATTGAGCCAATTGAGGAGCGTTTGTTCTGTAAAAGCTCCGACGATAAGCGTCGTTCCACCATAGCAATCTCCTTTTCGAGTACTGACGCGGCCCTTGTGATGAAATTATCCAATGTACCCCGTACTGACCCACCCAGCAGCGAGGGTCTTCTTTGAGGGGTACTTGATGACATAGTTATATGGTAATAAATAGTTTACAAGGAACAAGTGTGAATGAATGGTGATGACCGGAGCATACAGTGTCAATGGTCACGATGGTATTATGCTTAGTAACGATGATAGACTCACGGACAGGAGGTTATAGTAGATCTATGTTAGTGTTCAGAGGGTAGGCCCAGCCCTGCCTTCTCCTGCCCCTGACGGCCACAGACGGTCCCGCCCTTGTCCCGGGCTTAGCCCAGCGCCGCCCGCGCGCGTCCCGCGACGCGGAGGCAGCGCCGATCTTTTGAGCGCCTCCTGGCGCGGAAATGGCGTCAGCGGCTCCCCTGGCGCACAGGATGCTGGGGAGTGTAGTCCGTCCCCGCTCTGCGGCCGCTGCTGGAGATGGCGGCGGCGGCGGGGGACGAGGAACGGCAGCACAGCAAGATGAGAGGCACTGAGGTGAGTAGTTTATAGACACTCGGGATGCAACCACGAATTGGCAAACAGGAGCCCGCTCGGCCGAGGCAGCGCCGATCTTTTGAGCGCCTCCTGGCGTGGAAACGGCGTCAGCGGCTCCCCTGGCGCACAGGATGCTGGGGAGTGTAGTCCGTCCCCGCTCTGCGGCCGCTGCTGGAGATGGCGGCGGCGGGGGACGAGGAACGGCAGCACAGCAAGATGAGACACTGAGGTGAGTAGTGTATGGACACTCGGGATGCAACCACGAATTGGCAAACAGGAGCCAAGTCAGCATGATGCTTCTGGAGGGGTTTCGAGGTTGAACAATAGACTGCCACCTGTGGCGCATCCGGCCCCGAGTCTGGTAGGCCGGAAGGCTGTGTTTAAGTTGGTTACATTTTGTGTTGGTGCCTGGGGGTGCTGGGGGTGTGAAAGATGTCAGACAAGTGCATCAGAGAGCATGGTGGGAAGAGTTCACCTTTGTATCGCCGCCTCTTCATGCGCGCCCACAGATGGGACGAAGTGGAAGTTTAATCATTTAAATATTAACCCATTTAGGTGCAATATCTCTCGTGGCCTTTGAGCACAAAAAATGGAAATAAATTATTTTATCGGCCGAAAAAAGGCGTTATTCTAATCTCTTACCTAATATGGTAGTCTATACATATCATATTTTTTACATTAAATCTAATGTTGGTCGAAGTTTCTTTTTATCTACTAGTCCACATGTAATGTTAAATCTGTCATACAGCAGCACATTTAGAGGGTGAGACTGTTTTCGAAATAGCTTCACGGAATATAAGTATGCTGTTGAGTATCTGTGAACAAATTCACTAATAATTAATAGAAATAAAACGCTGTAATTTGCAAAACGTAATAAGGTAAAGCTGAAGTTTAACGTGGACAAACCAGCAGGTACTGGTGTAATAGATACAAAGTTTATAATTTCAAAAGCAAATATTAAAAGGTAAAATTTGCAGCTTTTTGTGTGGATTTGTGTAGCCGAACTTTGCAAACGGAATCACTCATAAATGCTTCTTGACAGAAGAGGTGCACAATGGAATAGGTGCGAATGTTTCTGAAGACATTTGCCTGAGAGGGGATGTAGTCAGGAAATGAGGTCAGGAAATGGTTACCCAGCAAAGACTACATGTGACTATTGTTTTTTTTTTCACATCTCAGTTATTGCGTTTTAAAGTTGTTAACGTGCGTTGCATGATACCGTATGTTTCCAGATATATCAGTCAAACACTTAGCTGGATAACTTAGTGATTGGTGTGCTTAATACAAGCCGGCGTAATATTATTTGAAGTCTGTGTCAAATAAATCTACGTTTAAGAATGTGTATCTCTTTACGGTTCCTCACAGCACACAGGCGCCTGGCCATCAGAAAATTGCATTAGCAAAGCTGTCACTATGACTGCCCTATCTACCGCACTTCTACCATGACCCTTTCTCCTTAGCCGCATAATTATGCAAAAGGGGCAGTTATTTAATCGCAGCAGTGCCGAGAGACAATTATAGCGTTGCTGCCCCTTCGGTATTAAAGCTGGCGTTGCACTGCTTCCTGGTTGGATGCGAGACTTGGGGGGAATGGACCACTCCCGATGAAATATACCAGGAGAACCAAAACATGATGATCAGTCCGCCTGGGGGGCAATGATGGAACATATTCGACTCCTCTCACACACACCTACCATGAATGCTGACAAGTTATCTGCAGAAGAGGGATAAGCAAATAATCATTGATAAGGGAGGAGAAACAGATGTTACCATGGAGTGATGATTGGTAGGTAAGCATAGGTAAAACAAACCGTTTGGCCGGCATTAGTACTTTGGGAGGAGAGATGGGGAGAGGATGTGGCGTAACGGCCAGAGCTGTCGATTTTGGAGCCGGGGAACCAAGATCGAGTCTCGGCGTTGGCTCAACATCCTGTGATTCTGGGCAAACCACTTAATCTCCCCGTAGGTACCAAAATGAATGCGTCCTTGTGTAACGTAACTAGTGCTCATGGTAAAGCACTCCAATACCTTCGAGTCGAGTTCGTGCTATATAAAACTACAAAAAAAGGCTGTTCAGAAATGTGATAGCAAAATCCATTCATTAGTTTCATGAAGGAGCTCGTGTCGAAAGCATATTTGGAGGGTTAGTGGAAGGAGAGTCAAACATACCAAGTTCTCTGTTTTATTATAAGCGTCCTTTGTTTTTTTTACTATTTCCATGTATGGATTCTATATTGACTGACAAAGAAATGCATTCAAGAATAGACTGCAAGTACCAGCTCTCCTGCAAAAGCCTTAATCAGTCCACAATGTTCGAAAGCTGCTTTTCTGACAGCTTATGACAATACTTATCTTGTGGATCTCATTTGCTGAATGTGATTCTTTCTACTAAATTCAGGTTTTAGGGACTCACAATTACTGGGACACTTTTTTATTCAAGTGCACCAAGTTCTTGTTTCTAAGCTCTTTTGAAGGTTTGTACTTTCACACTCTGGATATTTGTAACTAAAATACTATACTAAGTGTTAGACCTGACATCTTTGGTGTCGTATTCCTCCAAACTTTGTGCTTTCGCACCTCCTGTTTACTGAATTGTTTCTGTTGTCTTAAGGACTCTGTGCACTTACCCCTGCTAACCAGTGCTAACCTGCTTGCAGGCTCTTCTAACATGGCAAAATCGGCCTACCCCTAACTGTCACATTTAATTTACTTGTAAGTCCCTAGTAATTGGTACTACATGTACGCAGGGCCTGTAAATTAAATTATACTAGAGGGCCAGCAGCACTCATTGTGCCATCCACTAAAGTAGCACTCTAAAACACAGGTTTAACGTCTGCCACTTCGGCCTGTACTGCAGTTTTAAACTTCCATTTTCACCTGGCAAAATAAACCTTTTGCCAGGCCTAAACGTTCCTTTTTATTACAATAGTAGGTTCTAAAGGTTCATAGGGCAGGGCGCATTGTATTTAAAAAGTGGGAGATGTGTGCTTAAGTTTTACATGTCCTGGCAGTGAAAAACTCCTACCGTCATTTTTCACTGATGGAAGGATTATCTCTCCCATTGACTAACACTAGGTTACCATATTACATTTAATAAGTGCTAACTTTATATTATGATTAGATAGAGATATGCTCTTTACACTCAAAGCAATTGTAATTTAAAGTCCCATTTAATGGTAAAGTCGGATTTTAAGTTAGAATTCTAAAACTGGCATTTTTAGAAAGTTGGCATTTTCTTGTCTCAATCATCTGTGCCTTGAGCAAATGTTCTTGGTCACATGACTGTGAATGGCTCTGCTGTTGGGGTATGTGTATTTCTTTTTAGACAGAAACACAAATGGGGCTTAGGTGTGACACGGATAGGCTATACTGGCAGTATGAATGGGGAGGTCCTTTCTCAGCCCTAGTTACAGTTTAAAGGGCTTTGCCTCCTGGACACACAAAGAAAGCTGACACCAGGCCTGCCCTGCCTTTATCACCGCCAGACAGTTTAGATCCTTGACCAGGGGACGGGGAAGAACTTGCCAGAACCAGTATTGGGGGTAGGAGAGGGAGATCCCAGACACTAAGGCAGGCACCAGGTACAAATATTGTTCCTCCAGAGCTGCTCATCGGAGCACTCCTGGACCTATAGAAGTTACCGAAGATGGACTGCCCTGCTGCCTGAAGGACTGGCTTGCAGTCTGAGAAGGAAGTTTGGACCTGCTTGCATTCATCCCACACTACCAAGAGTGACTCCAAGGGTCCGTTGGCGGACCTTGTGTGTGGGCTACAGGGACACAATAAGCTTCAGAGGCCTCCCTGCAACTGTGTGGCTGACATGCTGTGGTGACTTCTCCGCTAAGGCAGAGGAGCGTTGCCCCTGATTTTTAGCAGTGAAATAAAGGAAAAATAAAGTGATAATAACGACATTATCATCATTTTATTTGTTCCTGCTGTGGCAGCTTTGCAGAGCGTGGCGGGGCTGCTCTGACGACAAGAGCAGGGGGAGTGGTGAGCACACTTTGTAAGTGCGCATGAATAGCTGGCCATCTCGTGCCGGCCAAACATTCATGAGCACTTTGCATGTTCTCCACCCAGGCTGTATTGCAGTCTGGTTGGAGAACATGACCAGGCACCCACTGCCTGTCTGAGCGCCGAACCATGGCGCTCAGACTAATCACAACGCAGCGTTGTGATTGGCTATAGGGAGCCTGGGTGTGCTTCCTGTTTCAGCCGGAGCGAGAGACTGTGGAGGAGATATGCAGCCAGGAAGTGGCAAGCAGGTACATTTTATTTTTTACACCCATTTTTCCCACTTCCCACCCCCCCCCCGGTCCGTGCCAGCCGCCACTGCTGACATGCTGCAACTGGACCTGCCTAAGCCCTGCTGCTGGTCTCTGCTGGAGTGAGTCTTAATCCCCAAGAGGTGCCCCCCAGATCCTAGACCTTTGACTGGCATCAGAGAGAGCTTCCTCTAAGAGAAAAGATGAAAATCCTGAAGTTTGTGCTGTTCGCGACCAAGAATGAGCCTGTTTGCACCAAGTCTCTGCCACCTGTGATGACCGCGAATGCCAAGTTCTGGTGAGATCTGCTCTTCATGCCTAAAGAGGCATCCAGCAATGACCGGCAATGTGAAAGACCTGCACTTCGTGCTACAGCAACAGCAGTTTGCGACGACGACCGACCTGAAGCTACAGCATCTACCGTCCATGATGCTTGACTGGCTCTTCATGGGCTCCTCCAACGCAAACAAAACGCCTTCCGCTGGACTTAGAAAGATAACTTTTAAGCTGGACTAACCTAGTCGCTGTATCCTGCTCCATCGCAGTCAGCCTGAACTTGTGGGTCTGGCGCAGCCAGATGATCGGGAGTGGCACTTTGTGCTTTTAGGTTCTATTTTCACTAAAAAGTTAAACTTTAATATCTCTTAACCCCTTCGGCGCTCATGACGGAACGGTTCCGTCATGAGCGTCGGTTGAGCTGTGCTCATGACGGAACCGTTCCGTCATGATCACGCCCGCGCAAGCAGCGCTCAGCACAGCGGGGGAATCCGCCCCGCATGGAAGGGGTTAATCTGCTGATTGGATGTTTGCCTTCTGGTATCATTTTATTTATTAAAATGTGCTCTATTTGTTTACATTGGTTTGGGATTTTTCTTGTGTTTTATTCTCACTTTATTACTGTTTATGTGCTGCATAAATAATTTACACATTGCCTCTAAGTTAAGCGTGACTACTTTGTGCGAAGCAATCAGAGGGTTAGACATAGGTTAATTTTGTGACTTTTGTGGTTCACCTTGACAAGGATTGTGGTTGTTGCCTGAGTGGAGCTTACACCCCATTTTCCAATTACCCAGTTTCTTACACTGGGCGAGGAGTCACATATTTACACTTTATAGTCAAGACATGGCATGAATTTGTTATAATACGTGAGTTTTGTGGTGTCATGACTAGTGATTTGCCATTATTTGCTATTATCCTTCTGCCACATTACACTTCCAGTCTTTGTCTCAGGCTCTAATTTCATGGCTGGTGTGCTTTTGTGGAAATGGGGCTTTGCTACTGTAATTTGAGTTGACTGAATAGTTAAGTTTTTTTTCCATTTGGGTTGGAAACGTTGGTGTTCCCGTGTAATTGCATATTTATGCATGCAGTTACAGTGCCCATTCATTGCAAGGCTAAAACATCAGCCATCTCTTCCTTTACCAGTCAACTCACATCAGACCTTACTAAGTCTTAGATATTTTCCTTACCAAGGCTGCTTCGCCACTCCTTTGATCTGGCTACCTCCTGAATGTAGCATAGATTCAGTTATGGTCAAATTGAGTTTCAGAAAACGACGGACATCCACGTTTAGTTGGTTTTTAAGTAGACTCAGAGGTGGTTAATTATTTGGCAACAACACCTTAAGCTAGAGTTGTGTTTCCGCCTACTGTTAAAAGTAGATATATTGATGGGCAAACAAGACCCACAGGGGATCCACGTCTAGGTTTAACAGCATAGGTACAGGTATGCAGGCCTGCGGGATACCACATGCGAGTGAGAGGGTGTGTGCGCGCGTGCACACGTGTGTGTGGGTGTGTTTAGATGCAAGTTTGCATCTGAGGTAGCAGCTGCCTTATACCACTATTTTTTCGATTGTTTTTCTCCACAGATTACCGTGCATTGGCAATTCTTTTTGAGGGGGCTTCCAATCAAATAGACCCCCCTCATGCTACATATCGGGTGTTTCCCTGCAATGCCTCTGGTGGCCTCATGGCCTCACAGGGGAAACCCTCATTCAACCCTGTTATAACTTGCCACTTGGTAGGTCCCATGTCCCCCCCCCTCCCCTCATCCGCTATTGGTACAGCTTAGAATGTTGGAGTGAAGGCAGCCTTGGAATGTTGACAGACTGCCTTCACAGATGTCTTTACTGCCAGCTGCTAAGAGTGCCTGTTTACTTTTGACTTAATAAAGTCTTTCTTCAACTTACCTTCGGTGTACTTACTTCATCTTGGCGACGAGGAGAACTGTGGCTGTGGCAGGGACAGCGTGGCACTCTTCCCTGCGTGTATTAAGGCATGCTGGCAAATCAGAGGAGAAGCATCGTGTGACAGCTGGATGACGGAGCGCGAACGTAAACTTTCGCTTTCGGCAGTGCGCTCAACGCATTGGGACTTTATTCAAATCTTCATGAGAGGCTATTGTGCTGATGAACAAGGCAGCCTGAAGTTTTGTGAGTCTCGACATCAGAGGCGCATT
The DNA here is from genome assembly GCF_964204655.1 of Triturus cristatus. Lineage (NCBI taxonomy): Eukaryota > Metazoa > Chordata > Amphibia > Caudata > Salamandridae > Triturus > Triturus cristatus. The sequence goes on along the minus strand of NC_140582.1, from coordinate 1,009,370,898 downwards.
CTGTGGCACATGGACAGCGGGAAAGTTGTTCTGGCAGTAGCGACTGCCTGACGGCTGGGGTGCTTCACTCCAGAGTGACCCGTGCGGAGCTGTCCGGTCTGTTGAAGCTGGTGGCAGCGGCTGTGAGAATCAAACCAGCTGTTGTTGGCGTATCTTTACCGGGTGATGCCGTGACGCCTCAGGTCTGGTTCCTGTCACGCGCTGTCCAGGAGGATTTACGGCGAGAAGCTGCTGTTGGTCGGCGTGAGGAGGGAGCTGTTCGGTCGTGTGAGGCTGGTGAGACAGCGGCTGCGAGAACCCACCAGCTGTTGTCGGCGTACCTGTACCGGGAGATGTCGTGACGCATCAGGGCTGGCTCCTGTCACGCGCGGTCCAGGTGGAAAGAGGAGGACTTGCGGTGGGCAGCTGCTGTTGGTCGGCGTGAGGAGAGTCTGTTCGGTGCAGCGGCTGTCTCCGGAACACCTCAGGGGATACGCGACGCTGGAGGCGCACAGGAGACGATCCGTGAGTAGCGGGTGTATGCAGAAGTGAGGCGCGCCTCGACTGTTGTATCCTAAGGCAGCGGCAAAAGCGGTGCTTACATCACGGCGAGGGAGGCAGTCCGTGAAGGAGAGGCACCTCAGCGATTGCAGTCTGCGCTGGTATTTCTTTTTACCTCAGAAAAAAGCGCTGATCTCGTCAGGAGGCTGGAGGAGTGACAGGAAACACTTGAAGGGACTGCTGGGAGTCTATGGTGAAGATAGAAAGAGGACTGATCTTTTAGGTTAGCAGACTTTCTGTGTGGTTTTTGGAGGGTATCACCTTTAAAGAGTGTTCCAGGAGCCTATTTCCCAGCAGCCAAACCCCATCTTTAGATTCTTTGCCACTCACCTTTACATTTTGGTTAACATTCCTTCCTTACTTATTAGTTCCTCAATTAATACAGGTTTTTCCTCTGTGTTAGACTGTACCTGACCATGGCGGGGGCAGGAATGAGTCAACCCCCACCATTCTTAAATGAATTAGGGGAACCAGACATCCCCTGGAAAAGGTGGGAAGGGATTTTTAAATCATACCTGATAGCCATAGGTGGAGGGAACTTCTCTAACATTAGGAAACAGCATATACTATTACATAATTTAGGAATACAGGGAAGAAAAGTTTTCGAGGACATTACTGGGAGATTAGTGGAGGACGAGGTTCAAGATGAGGATGAAGGTGTTGATGTTTATGAATACACATTGCGTAAGTTAGAAGCACATTTTAAAGTGAAAATTAATGTAGTCCTAGAAAGACACAAATTTTTCAAAAGGGTGCAAAGAAAAGAGGAGAAAGTGTCTTCATACATTGCTGTGTTGAGAGGTATGGCAGCTACATGCGAGTTTGGGGCGCTTACTGATTCACTGATCAGAGACCAATTAGTAAGGTGCACCAATGAGGAGAAAGTGCAGGAGGAGTTGCTCACAAGGAATCCGGATCTGGAGGAAGCCATAAGCATAGCAAAGGGTCTGGAACATACAGCCATATGTATGAGAGAGATGAAAGTGTCAGAAGAAAGGAAAGATAAGGCTATATCTAAAGAGGCATCTGAGGGGGAAACTGTGTGCAAACTGGAAAGCAAGTCCAGAGAAGGGGTGAGCAACAAGATGGAAGGTCTTAGATGTTTCAGGTGTGGGAACCACAATCACTTAGCCAACAATTGGCGATGCCCCGCAAGGAACGTCACTTGCAGGAGATGTAACAGAAAGGGCCATTTTGCAAAAACATGTAATGTAGGGAGCTCAAAGGTTCACATGGTAGATCACCCTGAAGACGTAGGGGGGGAAGAGAAAAATGTTATTTGTCAAATTGAAGACGAAAGTAAGGAACAAAGTACACAGTACCCCACTTGTGAAATAAAGTTAGATGGTGAGACATTTAAGGTGTATGCAGACTCTTGTTCTCCATTCACCTTAATAGACAAGCAAGTGTTCAGTGAGAAATTTGCGAAACATAACATCAACTTAGAGACAGCGGACATAGTCCCCACAGGGTACAATAGGGTACCCATACAGTTGGATGGGATGGTGAGAATGAGAATATCCTTTAAAGACAGGCATACGGTGGGGAAGGTATATGTTACCAGAGAAGGATCATGTCTGTTAGGGTGGAAACACCAGAAAGAACTAGGTATAAGACTCGATCCGAACAACCAGGAGCAGGTACTTCTTATAGACTCCCCGGGGATGGGGTCCAATCTAGTGAAAGAATTTCCAGAAGTGTTCAATGAGAATCTGGGGGTACTAAAAAACTACATGCACAAGATTGAACTCAAGGCAGGTGCAACACCTATTGTACACAAAACACGGTCCATTCCCCTGCTAATGAGAGAGCCATTAAGAATGGAATTGGAGAAGCTATTAAAACAAGGAGTCATACAAGAGATAGAATGTTCTGCATGGTTGGCGCCCATTGTCATTACAAGCAAGGAAGGTGGAAAAAGTATTAGATTATGTGTAGACTTGAGGGCGCTTAACGCTAATATTGTGGTGGACAGGCATCCTCTCCCAAGGATACATGAAATGTTAAGTACTTTACAGGGAGCCAAGTTCTTCAGTGTGCTCGACCTCTCATCAGCATACCATCAAATCCGACTGCACCCTGAATCCCAACCCTTGACAGCTTTCACTACACCATTTGGCAATTTTAAATTTATGAGAATGCCCTTTGGGTTGGCGTCAGCGGCAGCAGCGTTTCAGAGGGCTATGCAGCACGTGTTGAGAAATTGTCCTAAGTCCATGTGTTTTCAGGACGATATTTTGATTTATGGGGCGAGTGACACTGAACATGACGAAAATGTGAAAAGGGTACTCAGATGTTTAAGGGAGGTGGGCTTCACCACCAAGGAGAGCAAATGCAAAATAGGTGTTACCACAGTGGATTATTTAGGGCACACCATCTCTGAGGAGGGGATAAAGCCCAAAATAGACTTGGTGGAGGCAGTAAGAAAAGCGCCCATGCCATCTTGCAAGGAAGAGGTAATTTCTTTTCTGGGTTTAGCCGAGTACATGGCTAGGTTCATAAAAAATTTTGCAATGATAGCCCATCCACTCAGAGAAATGTTAAAAAAAAACACGCCATTCCAGTGGGAGAGAGATCAGGAGCTAGCCTTTGAGAAGATCAAAGAGGCTATTGTGTCGGCACCTTACATCGGAAACTTTGATGTAAACAAGGACACCGTAATCACCACTGATGCAAGTGGCAAAGGTGTGGGGGCCATGCTGTCACAGAGAGTGGATGATACAGTAAAAGTTGTGGCATTCGCTTCAAGAACCTTGTCTGGGGCGGAATCCAACTATTCCACCATCGAGAAGGAGGCTCTGGCGGTATACTGGGCGATCAAACATTTCAGCTTTTATGTCTGGGGACTACCATTCGTAGTATGTACCGACCATAAGCCGTTGGTCAATCTGTTCGGTAACAAAGTGTTGGAGAACATCACTCCCCGCATTGCTAAGTGGGTGCTGGGGTTACAAGGCTACAATTTCAGAACTACGTATGTTCCGGGCCAACAGAATAAAGTAGCAGACTTCCTATCCAGAGCTCCAGTGGAAGGACAGGAAGAAGACCGGGAGAGGGTCTTAGAAATAAAAATCCCGGCTATGACCAGAGAGCAGTGGGATGGTCACATGGAACAGGACAATACCCTCCGAGAAGTCAAAACATGGGTCGTCAGAGGGTGGCCTAACAAATGTGGAGGCTTGCCGGAGAGCTTACGACCCTATTGGAATGTACGGAATGAGCTGTCAATCGAAGGAGAGTACCTCCTCAAAGCAGGCAGACTAGTTCCCCCGGAGGGGTTAAGGAAGCAAATTATTGACCTAACCCATGAAGGTCACCTGGGAAGAAGTCTATGCAAGGCTAGACTAAGATCAGATTATTGGTTCCCAGGCATGGATTCCAGCATGGAAGAGAGAGTGAAAGAATGCTACGCGTGCGAAGTCAGCGACAAGTCAAAGAACACCAGGAGATCTCCCCTTAGCCCGGTGGAGGTTCCAAAGTCCCCATGGGACCAGTTGGGATTTGACATCACGGGCCCCATCAGGGCAAAGGGGCCGCAGCAATGGTACCTGTTAGTAATCATTGACTATTATTCCAACTGGGTCTCCCACAAGTTCGTAACCAGCATCAACACCAAGGCTATAGTTGAGTTTTTGAGCGACACTTTTTCAAAGGAAGGCATACCCTCAACATTGATCACAGACAACGGAGTCCAACTGGTGTCAGAGGAGATGGGAGAGTTCCTAAGGGACTTATCCATAAAGCATATACGCACTCCATTGTACTGCCCCCGAGCCAACGGCAAAGTAGAAAGAGTCAACCGTATGCTGAAGGAATGTATCCAACTAGCAGTTAAGTCTGGGGGGAACATTGAAGCAGCATTGAGAGACATGCTCTGGTCATACCACACGACGCCTAGTCTATCCACGGGGCACACACCTTTCGAACTGTTGAGAGGAAGGAAAGCAGGATCTAAATTAACGCCTAATTGGTTGAAGACCAAGGATCCTGTGGTAGTCGATCAAGAGGAGTTTAGAAGGAAGGTTGAAGCAAGGCAAAGGAAGTACAAAGATTCCTATGACAACAAATGGGGCGCCAAAGAAAGAACCTTCAGCCGAGGACAGGAAGTGTACATTCGCAAACCAGTGGCAAGGGGAAGTAAGGAGGACAAATTCTATGCTCCAGAAAAGATTAGGGAAGTCATGAGAAACGTTGTCATCATGGAGGATGGGCGGAAATGGAGCATGGATCGGGTGGCCACAAGTCCGAAGGACTCGGTACAGGTGGGGCGCAATGGGAATCTGGGAATGGGATCCAGAGCAAGGGGAACCCAAGAGGGAAGGGGATTCAGACAACGCAACCCCCCTGGGTGGCTCAAGGACTTCAGTAGGGAGTGATCTATGAACATGTCTAACCATTTCTTCCCTCTAGGTCTGGTTCTTATTATCAGTTTTACAGTCGCATTGAACTGTCTATATTAAAGGGGGAAGATGTGTTATAACTTGCCACTTGGTAGGTCCCATGTCCCCCCCCCCTCCCCTCATCCGCTATTGGTACAGCTTAGAATGTTGGAGTGAAGGCAGCCTTGGAATGTTGACAGACTGCCTTCACAGATGTCTTTACTGCCAGCTGCTAAGAGTGCCTGTTTACTTTTGACTTAATAAAGTCTTTCTTCAACTTACCTTCGGTGTACTTACTTCAAACCCCTTAGACTCAGTCACAGCTGGGGATAAAATAGCCATAATTCTGAAGTGCAGTAATTGCACCACAGGGTGAAACCATCTGTTCTTATGCCATCTTGTAACAGGGACTCCTTTTGAATGTTTTTAAAGGAAAGTTAATGTTCTTAGTCTTTGTATGGATTGCAGTCACATTATTTATAGTAAGACAGGAATTTGCACCATTGAAAACATTGATCATGGTTATCTGCTGTTAAGGGTCATACATATTTTGGTATGAATCAAAAGTGTAAGTGGCTGGTGCATATAAAAGCAACAAGCACAATCCCTTCGCAGCTTTTATGGCAGCTGTTCATTGGAATACCAAAGGTTTTCTACCAAAGCAGCTCTTCTGTAACATCTGCACAGAGAATGCCAAGAGCGTTAAGAGGTGACTCTCTCTCTCTCTCTCTCTCTCTCTCTCTCTCTCTCTCTCTCTCTCTCTCTCTCTCTCTCTCTCTCTCTCTCTCTCTCTCTCTCTCTCTCTCTCTCTCTCTCTCTCTCTCTCTCTCTCTCTCTCCTCTCTCTCTCTCTCTCTCTCTCTCCTTCTCTCTCTCTCTCTCCTTCTCTCTCTCTCTCTCCTTCTCTCTCTCTCTCTCCTTCTCTCTCTCTCTCTCCTTCTCTCTCTCTCTCTCTCCTTCTCTCTCTCTCTCTCCTTCTCTCTCTCTCTCTCCTTCTCTCTCTCTCTCTCTCTCTCCTTCTCTCTCTCTCTCTCTCTCCTTCTCTCTCTCTCTCTCTCTCTCTCCTTCTCTCTCTCTCTCTCTCTCCTTCTCTCTCTCTCTCTCTCTCTCTCTCCTTCTCTCTCTCTCCTTCTCTCTCTCTCTCTCTCCTTCTCTCTCTCTCTCTCTCCCTTCTCTCTCTCTCCTTCTCTCTCTCTCTCTCTCTCCTTCTCTCTCTCTTCCTTCTCTCTCTCTCTCTCTCCTTCTCTCTCTCTCTCTCTCCTTCTCTCTCTCTCTCTCTCTCTCTCTCCTTCTCCTTCTCTCGGTCTATCAGCTGGCTTCACGGTGAGTGACAATATTCTGCTCTATTGCAAGGAGCATATTGGCACACAAAGTAGTTTTGTTCAGTGCCTAGAACTGCTGTGGCAATGTGTGCTTTTTGAGAACAAAAACAGTTTTTTGCTTTTGCAATTGCTTGTTAGAATGGCGAGGGCCCTGCAGCTCCCACACAGATAAGGTTTTACATAAACCATGCCTAAACAAGTCACGCATTGACAAACCCAAAAGCCTGACCACCAATTTCAGACCTACTGGCTTTGCCAATGCTTGTTTATTTGTTTCCCACAATCGTATTTTAACTGGTTACACTGATTTTCCATTATGAATATTTTTGGGAAATACAAGCATACATCAACATGTTACTAAATGATGCAGCAAAGATATGGTACCTAAAATCTTACAGTAGTTTAGCAAAATATTATTTTCCTACTTGCATTTTTTTGTGAACATTTTATTTTGAAAGCAAAGAATCATCACTGTTGCTTTCAAGCTTCTGCAAATATTTGCATATCATCAGAGAGCATTCTGGGAGCATTATACATAGCCTCATATTACTAAACTTTGAAAACGTGTGTACATGTTTATACTGGAACCACCGTCAGTAGTGCAGGGAGAGCTGACAACATTTGCTTTTAGTGCTCACCCTAATAATAAAGGCTTTGCATTAATGAACCATAAATACAAGTTTGAACAGTGTTACAACATGGACACACATATTACCTTAACTGTAGACAATGCCCTTCCTTGATCCCTAATGTGGTATTGTAAACTGGCAGCTAAAGGGTTTGTGCTGTAGGGGGTTGGGCCTACTTGTCCCAAGGACAAAACAGACATTAAAACTTGTTGCCCTTGACCCCAAACAATATGTCCCGGGCGTCCGGCTATAGGAATTCCACATCCCTGTGGAAGAGAACTGTTAGTTATTAAAATGGCTGGTAGTTGAGGGGTATTAGAGTACCTGATTGTCGGAATCTACAGTCTCTGCATAATCTTAAATGTAGAAGTAGTTATACAGCTAGTTAAGCATTTTTTCTTTCAGCAGAATGATTTAGCGATTCTTAAGGAACGACTACCCCCAAATAGTAAGAGTGTTTTGGCAGGTAGACAGGAGTGTTATGGTGAAGGGTCTTGTGCGTCATGCATTCAATCCTCAATTGGATTCTAGCTTCAGTCAGGAGCCATTTTAGAGGTTTTAGGTCTGGAGTAATGGGGTTGATTCTCCTGGATCCTGTTATGAGTCTGGCAGCTGAGTTCAGTGTGGCCTTTAACGGAGACAGCTTTACTTTGGGTAGGCCAGCAAGAGTAGCATTCCCATAATCTAATCAGGAGTTGACTAGAGATTGTACTGCATATTGAAAGTCCTCAGGGGGCAGGAAGGGTTTGATTTTACTTAGAATGTTCATTTGGTAATTGACTCCTATGATGGTTGCACTGATATGATCTTGAATATTCAGGTGTTCGTCCAATGTTAAAGCTAAAGATTGAGTAGAGTCAATAATGTGGGGAGAGCAGTTGAGAGCTGTGAGTTGTTTGAGCCATTCTTCTATGGGGGCAGAGAGATTGTGAGGGCCGATCAAAAGGAATTCCGGTTTGTGGGTGTTAAGCATGAGGGTATTACGGGTCGGCCATTGTTGGGTTTTCAATAGGGTGCAGTGGAGCTCTTTGATATCTTCAGGTGAGGAGATTTTCTAATATAATTGTGTCTTATCAGCCTACATGTGGTAATGAATGTTTGAGAGCTTCAAACTTACGGTAAGAAGTTCCATGAACAAGTTGAATAAAGTAGGTGAGAGTGTGAAACCTTGAGTTACTCCAGTTGTCACTGGTGTAATGTCAGATAGGGTTTGACTGACTGATTCTCTGAGCTCTGTTATGAAAGAACAAAGTAAACCATTTATAAACGGGACCAAATAGCCACAGCCTATTTTCAAAGGGGTCAATCTTAGTTCTATGTTTGACCGTATCAAACGCAGAGGAGAGATCAAGACGTATAAGCATACAGGGTTAGTTCTGAACAAGCTATCTCAAGGCATCGTCACATATGTGTGTCAGAGCTGTTTCAGTGCTATGTCCAGTTCTGAAGCCAGAATGGTAATGGTCTAGGAGTTAAAATTGTTCCATATGGTTGTAGAGTTGCATGTGTACACATTTCCCAAGCAGCTTTGCTAGAGTCGGGATATTGAAAATTTGGCAGAAATTGTTGAGGTCTGATTGGTCTGCATTTGTCTTTCTTTTTAATTGGGGTGACCTATCCCAACTTGAGGGAGTTAGGAACCATGCCTTGAAACAAATGCATTGACAATTGTTCATAATAGGAGTATGGAAGATTTAAACTCTTTGATGAGCATGGCAGGCAGAGGATCATTAAAGTGGTTAGAGGGTTATTTTGATGTCATTACTGTGAATATGTCGATTTTGTTAGGGATTTTTAAGGAAGACCAGGTACCCTCATTTTTTGCAGTTCATCCAGTACGAGGGGAACTGTCCAGGAGCTGCACCAGGATGAGCTGGGCTAGTCATGGCTGAGCAGAAGCTGAGAGACGAGTTGTAGTTCCAGTTCGATCCACCTTGTCTTATGGATGTAATGGGCTGGGAACTCATTGACGATTGGTAGTGTCCTGGTATCTACCGAGTGGTGGTTAGAATGGGAAGTTGTTTGTTGTTTGATGATTTAGAATAGTTTCTTGGTTTGTTTTTGGCATTGTTTAGTTGTGCCCTAAAGTATTCTGTTTTTGACTTATAGATGTGTTTTTTTGTAGGAGCTTCTTACTGACCGCAATTGCTTGAGGTAGGAACCAGATGGAGAGATTCTCCATGAGCTTTCAACAAGCCTTAGATTGCGTCTTTCCTCATTTAGCTTGTCATTAAACCAGGGTTTGGACTGTCTACTAGGAATTATTTTAAGCTGCTTTGGAGCAATCCTGTCCAGTATGTCTGAAATGGATTGGATGTAATGTTCAGTAAGATCATTCACATTAATCATGTTTGTGGTAGGAGGTAGGATTTGGTTGCTAATAGAAGTTAGATCAGTAGGATTGATATTTATTAGGTCTCTAGACCATTGCCTGGGTTTAAGAGATTTACCCTTTCTAAACAACCCTTTTTCCAGGATAAGGAAGGAATTTAAGCAGTGATCAGACCAATCACAGGGGGTTATGTTTATTCAAGTTGTATAGCAATATCCTTAGCGATGATTAGTTCTAGGGTGAAGTCTATGTTGTGTGTTGGACAATTGCATCACTGGGTGAGGTTGAGGTCTATAAGGAAGACCTTGAAATGTTCAGGAAGGAGTCATTTAAGTCATTCCAATGGATGTTGAAATCCCCAAGGAAGATCTGCTTGGTGTGTTGGTCCGAGTTAGAGGAGATTGTCTCCATTATTTGTTTGATAAAAGGGAGAATATTACCTCGGGGTGGTTAATTGTGTGAAGTTTTGTCATTGCTCTATATTTTGATTCCTGGGTATTCCCAAGAGGGCATAGGAACCATTTGTGATTGTTTTAAGGTGAGCATGGAGAGGTAAATGCATGTCATGCCACCTTCAGCTCTTCTGGATCTGTCCAGTCTGATGATGTCATAGTGGGGGTGGTACAAGAAAATCCAGAATGAGTGGGGAGGCATGTTTGAGTTAAGATAAGGAAGTCACGGTCCTGAGCTAGAATGGGATCAACGGTGTCAGCTGCGTGTCTTACCGCTGGCCTGCAATTAAGGAGCTTAGAGATGAGATTTGTTAACTAATGTTTCATTGTGTGTAATGGAACTTGTAGAAGATTGTACTTGTTCCTGGATCTATAGTTGAGAGTGGGTTCTCTGAGCGTGTTGGAGAGAATAGTCTGGATGGGGACTGGCTAGGGTGATGAGTCCTTATGTTTATTGGTTTATATAGGAAAGTAGGATCTACTTTCATGGTTACCCCCACCTTTTGCTGGTGTCAGTGTGTTTTTTTTGACTAGTCTGACTGGGATCTGTCTAATCAGGACCCCAGTCACTGGATCCCTCCCTAAATTGACTATGGTAAGTTCTTCTGTACATCCACAATTGGCTAATGGTGTACCTTTGTAAGTCCCTAGTATATGGTACTAAGGTACCCAGGGCATAGGGACACCAGGGGTCTTCCATGGGCTGCAGCATGTATTGTGCCACCCATGAGGGACCACTCAAACTGTGACAACAGGACTGCCATTGCAGCCTGTGTGAGTTGGTGCTTGCACCTCTCACAACAGATATGTTTCCTTATATCTGAGGCCACTACACTTAAAACCCATAAGTCACTCCTAGAGCAGGCCTTACAGTCCTGAAGGCAGGGTGCTTGGTTATAAGTGTTAGGGTGCTCCTGCATGAGCAGGACACCCTTACAAACCCCGGAGTCGATTCTCCAGGCTTTGTAAGTGTGGTCAGCCATTTTAATGCATATAGTGGACATCAGTCATAACAAGGTGTCTAACTATATAGCGGCTGCACCGAACCCGGTAATGTTTGGTATCAAACATGTTGGAATCATACCCCAACGCCAATTCCAGTGTTGGAAGTATGATCCCATGTACTGGGGGCTCCCTTGGGATACTCCCAGTTACAGCGTTTCAGGGTCTGACAGCAAGCTATTGCTTCTGCCGACCACAGACACGATTCTGCCTTCCTGCTGCTGAGCCAAGCCTGAGCAGGGAAAAGTAGAACAATAGGTTTCCTGTGCAGGGAGGTGTGACCACATTCCAGACAGGACTTAGTGTATTGGGCTAGGGTGGGGGCGTTTGCCAGTGCCACCAGACTGCTTTGAAGGTCACATTTAGTGCTTTCCTTGCATACTCCAGTTGGAGCCAGTTCTGGGAGTCCTTGGATCCCGCTGTGATGCGAAACTGGACAAAGGACATGGGAATATCCTCCCCTGCTGTCCAGCCCCTCTTCTGGGACGGACCACTGAGTCATTCCAACCCTTTCCCTAGGGTACTTAAGGGCTTATCTGTGTTTGGGTCCTAAGATTCATCATGGAACAAGACTCAAGCCCGAAACCTCATCACTCTTCGACCGTATGGACACTTGGACTTCGCTAGACTTCGCTTGGAACCGAGACTGCATCACGGAAGACTCCTGATGCCCCTGGTCTCGCTTTTCTGCAAGTCGTCTTCGTCGTCTGTGTCTGTGCTTCTTCCAGGATCTTCAACAGACCTGTGGGCATCAAGGACACCTAAAGTAATCTCCCTTGGAATGAAGGAGTCACTCCCCCTGCAGCTGCAGTCACCGCAACAAAGCTGACCGGTCTGCTGCTCCTGACGTTCCACAGACTGTAAAAGGCCCAGCAACACAGGTGGTGGTTCTACAACTCCCTTGATGCCTGATGAGTCCTCTCTGCAGTTTTGCGGCCACTATTCCCCCATCTGAATTGCTGGGACCACCCTTGTGCACTGCGTCGACTTGCCATTGCCAAGGCTTGTTGGCTCTACACTCCAGAGATCTTCAAGCTACAAGTATCTCCAGCCCCCAGCATCTCTTCCTGCCAAGTACAGCATCTTCACTGCATCCTCTGCACCATGGGCCTTCCTTCTTGGTGAGCTGCTCGAGGTCCTTTTACGACTCCTGTGTCTTCGGCCTGTAGGTCCTCTTGGGGGGGTCTTCTTCTGCTTCAGTGGGCTCCCCTGCTTGTCGAGGAGGTGCTCTGACTCTCCTGTTTGTGGTGAGTCCCCGGGACCTTGCTGGTCCCAATGTTACTCCTTCTTCACTTTCCACGCCTGTTGCAGCTGCCAAAGCTTATTGGTGCTCCTGACGGACACCGACCCCCTGGTTCTCAACTTCCGACGTGGGACAGCTCATGCATGGCTCTTGGTCTTCATCAGCATTGCCTGGTCCTCACAGATGCAGCGACAATGTCACCGCCAGTTCACTTGAACCGCCCGGCTTCGATCGATCTATGGGCATTGCTCTTCCGTGCCTCCTGGTCACCCCCGAGTAGCATTGACACTGTCGTCTTTGCTTACAAGTTCTTCACTTCACGAATCCACCCTTGGATTCCACCGAACTCTTGCACAGTCTTCTCCAGCGGCATCTTTCCTGAAGCCCTCCATTGTGGTCTACGGCGGTTTCCGACATCACTTCACACCAATGCACCCGGCTTCTCTAGTGTAGGTATCCTGGTTCCTGGGGGATCCACGGGTGGGGTGACTTTCCGAACTTCTGTCTTTCATGGGCTTTCTTCAAGGTCCACTGGGAAGGGTCCTTCTACTTCAAAGCTGCAACCGCGACTTCTCCGTTGACTTCTATTGGACATGCAGCTGTGTTTCCACCATGCACACAGCCTCCGTAGGGTTCCTGGGTACTTACCTTGGGTGGTACCTTGTGTCCCCAGCTCCTCTGAGTCTCCTTGTCAAAGTCCCAGTTCGCATTCCATTTGTTTTAGTATATGGTTTGGTCTCCCCCTGGAGACCACTGTATTTTGTGCTTACTTACCTATTGCAGTTGAAGTATTGTTTTGTCTTTCTGTTTATATCGCCGGGTAGGAGATATATCAGTGAGTGTTGTGTAATAAATAGACACATTTTTATATATACACTATGTGCGTCTTTTTCATTTAACCTACACTACACGATTAGGGGTGGTAAAACAAGCTGCTTAACACTCCTTCAAGATGGTAAACAGTCAGAATGGTGCGGTCTGAACCACGCGTGTTACGACTACGCAAGATCTAACATGCATGCCTTAACCACGCATATGCCAGGGTTGGGGTAGTTTAAGAGATGGCAGGAGAGTCAGGGGGTCCGGGGTAGTGTCGGGTTTTAGGCCTTGCGGTAGTGGGAGGGGAATGGGTAGTTGGGGTAGTTTTTAGTGGGGGACTGGGTAGGTTTTAGGGCAGTGGAAGGGGTTGGGGTAGTTAAAGGGACAGCACGGGGCCGGGCTGGGGGGTGGTGAGGGGGGATGCGGGGTAGTGGCGACCATAGCCACACATACCCCTTTACCATTCATGCCTATACCACAAACATTTGTGGTAAAGGCATGCGCGGTAAAGAAATGTGTGGTTAAGACGCATTCGTGGTTGGATTGCGTGGTAGAGGCACACTTGGTAAAACTATTTGTGCTTCTATCATACAACCCTTCAAGATAAGCCTGAAGGCTTCTCCCCGCAGCTACCACTTTGAGAGTTTACAAAAGGTTATCAAAGACCATGTTGCTGACTTAGATGCTTTGGGCACTTTGCCACTGCTGATCACTGTCAAAGTGCAAGTGCTCCCTGTATAAAGTGTTATGGTAATTGGTTGTCCATATTTGGTATGTTTGTCTTATTAGTAATGTCCCTAGTAAAGTGCACTATGTGCGCCAGGGCTGGTAATGCAAATGCTACTAGTGGGCCTGCAGCACTAATTGTGCCACCCACACAAGTAGCCCTAAAAAGAGATCTCGGGCCTGCCACTGAGAACCCACCCACCCCCACAGACCACGCTCGGAACCTCGGCATCATCCTTGACTCTTCACTCTCCATGAACCGCCAGATCAACGCCGTCGCCTCCACTAGTTTAAACTGCCTTTGCATCCTCCTGAAGACCTTCAAGTGGATCCTCCCAGACTGCAGAAGGACCGTCACCCACACACTCATCACTAGGAGGCTGGACTACGGCAACGCCCTCTATTCCGGAATCAACAAGACTCTTCTGCACAGGCTCCAGACCATCCAGAACGCCGCAGCCAGACTCGTCCTCGGGACACCGCGCCATGAGCACATGACCCAACACCTACGAGACCTCCACTGGCTCCCCGTCAAGAAGAGGGTCACCGTCAAACTCCTCACCCACGCTTACAAATCCCTCCACAACATCGGACCCAAATACCTCAATGAGCGATTATCCTGCCACGTACCCAAGAGAAACCTCTGCTCCGCCGACCTCGCCCTGGCAGAGGTCTCCTGCATCCGCAGAAACCGAACCGGCGGAAGAGCTTTCGCCTACATCGCAGCCAAAACCTGGAACGAGCTCCCGGTGAACATCAGATGCACCCCAACCCTGCACACATTTAGGAAGGACCTCCAGACCAGGCTCTTCGACTGATACGGAGCCCCCTTTCCCCCTCCTTCCCCCCCTCCCTCCAGCGCCTTGAGACCCTCACGGGTGAGTAGCGTGCTTTACAAACCCCTGATTGATTAATTGAGTTTGTCAACTGCCTTGTTGTCCTGACAAGTGCACCCACTTGCCAGGCCTTACCTTCCCTTTTTATGCACATCAAACACCCCTATAGTAGGCCCAACGTACCCTCCTGGGCAGGGTACATTGTAGGTGAAAGGTAGGACATGTACTGAGGTGTGTACCATGTCCTGAAATACTGCCAATTCGTTTTTCACTGTTGCAAGGCCATCTTGCCCATTGGACAGAATGGGGAATGATGTGTCCCATGTTTCCAGCATATCGTCCCATAGGCATAAGATAGAGAGATGGAGTTTAGTGTGCCTGAACTCAGAATTTAATAACACATCTTTTTGAGAAGATGGTTTTTAAATTGTGTGCTTAGAAACCACGTTTTAAAAAGTGGCAGGTTTCTTGTCTTAAACCATCCTGTGTGCCTCTGCCTGTTTGTGTATTGACCATCTGGGTTTGGGTGTGACATGGTCTGGGAAGTGTCCTGACCCCAGGGAGGAGAAGGTGAGATAGCAACAGGCTGGCCTGCATTTGATGTGGGGGGGAGGAGTAAGTCCCTGGATGTGAAGAGGGCTGTGTTGCTGCCACAAAAGGATGGCTCCACCTCTGCTGAGTGTCTGGGCCCCAGACCCTGGCAATCAAAGGAAGAGGGTGTGCACTGGCAGGAAGACACCCAGGTCTGGTTCGGACTGGGCTCAGAGCCCCCTGAACACAAAGAATTCAAAGGCATTTAGGGGTATAAATGTAAGAGCTGAAACCCCTAAACTCAAGACTGAAATCCAGACTGAACAAGGATTGAACCTACTTTGTGATCAAGAGGAACCTCTGCCAAAGAAGAAGAGCTGAAGAGACTGAAGAGAAGGACTGCCCTTGCTGTGTGTTCTGGGACTGGCCTGCAGTTTGCTGATTTGACTATGGAGAGGCCAAGGGACTTTGCTGTGTGCTGTGTCCCCCTGCTTGTGAGGACTTTGCTGTGTGCTGTGCCCTGAAGTAGCGTGTCTCCAAGGGCCCGAGGAGAGCTGGTCCCCTGTTGTGGAAACTCAGAAACATAAAAGTTTCCAACCGTGTCTCAGCAACGCTTTGTGCGTGGTGCTGTTGCACACCTGAGACTGCTGTGTGGTCCGCGGTACTGTTTACAAGGTGCCCCGTGATCGCTTTGCCCCCGCAGCGTGAAACATCGTCCACGCTGCTGTATTGCTGTTTGTGACCCGAGCCGTCATCGTAACTGAGGCTGTGAGTAAGAATCACTGCCGCCGGCCCGAGTCGCAACGTGCTACAGGATTTCTGGAAGACTGCCGTGTGGTCCGTGGTACTCTTTACGAGGTGCCCCGATATCGCATTGCCCCCGCAGCGTGAGACATCGTCCATGCTGCTGTATTGCCGTTTGTGGCCCGAGCCGTCACCGTAACTGAGGCTGTGAGTAAGGATCACCGCCGCCGGCCATAGCTGCAATGTGCTAAAGGATTCCTTGAAGTTAAGAAAGCCGCTAGGTGAAAGGGATAGTGATCGTTGTTCACCGAGAGGAATCTGCCCAAGATCGTCAACGAAGGAGAAGGCAGCGCCTTAACCCGTCTGGCTACAGCGTCGCCTATCAACGGAGCTGCACCGTCATCGGGCCGCCCAGCAGGACGTCTGACGAGCAGGGAGAGAGAGAGAGAGAGAGAGAGGCAGCGCACCCCCACAAGGTAAGGCTTGGACTCTGGTTGGGAGCAGCAAGCGTGTGTGACCTGGGGAGGCGTGCAGGAGGAGTACAGGAGTGCTCCGAGCTCTCTCCCGCTGCACTGCATTAGACGCGCTGAGTTCCCGAGCGGCCCGTACCTGCCCAGCAGTCCCGCTGCCCTTTAAGCGTATGACCGTTGTATCTGGTGTTGGAGCCTAGTAAGGGCCCAAGTTGACTGCGCAGATTGGCGTACTGCATTATTCTTACATTACGAACTGCCTGATTCTTGCATTACGAATCGCATTATTCTTGCATTACGAGTTCCATTATTCCTGCGTTATGAACTGCATTAGTACGTGCATTAGGAACTGTGTTATTACTACATTACGAACTGCATTACAAACTGCATAGCATTGCATTAGGACTGCATTAGATCATTGTAAACTGCTCATTAATAGCGCAAGAACCCTTAGTGATTGCTGGCCTAATAACAGCAAAGTGAAAGATTATGAATACGCATATGTTGGATTTCTATCGTTTGGTCTCATCGTATTCCTTTTGATAAAGATTCCGCTATTTTTATAAAAACCAGTGTGGTGTCCATTTGTGGTGTTATCACTATGTTGCTGGGAGTGTGGTTGCAAATACTTTACATCTTGCCTTGGAGATAAGCCTGGCTGCTCGTGCCAAGCTACAGGGGGGTGAGCAGGGGTTATCTAAGAGGGTGTCCCTCCTTTCCCTGACTGGAAGAAAGGGTCCCGATTTGCACTAAGGTACCTACCTCACCCAACTAGAGATCCCCAGTTCTAACATTTACGGTCAGAAAATTGGATGAGAACATTCACATTGTTGTAAAGGGAGATGGCGGCCTCGACCTTGAAAGCAGCTGAAGTTGTTATGGTGATTCGAAGATCATGTGATGTTTTCCTGGATGTGTTTATCTGGAGCATTGCAGCTATAGCTCTCCTCCATTGTGCTCTTCTGTTGGTGAAGAGGATTAAATCAGTAACCACTGCTCCTTTATTAGCACAATAGAAGGCGTACGATATGAATGTTTCAGAGATCAGTTTGAGAAGATTATGTATGAAACACTTGGCAGCGTTCTTAGATAGATTTAGGGGGTAATTAATCTTGAATGCATTATGGCCCACCAGCGCAATCAAACTATCACTAGAGCATAGGTTGTTTGGTTCCATAGTAGCAAAGGTTCCCTGAATTTCAATGAGTAGATAACTCTACTGAGAGTCTACTGACAAGTGTCAGATGCAAAAGGAGTTGTAGCACATGTGAGAGTGCTGACAGAGGGGGTGTAGTGGTAGTACCAAGAGCGGCAGTCAAAAAGGCTGCTTGTATTAAAGTGAGCATAGTACCGAAGGACCAACCCAGTGCCATTCCAATAAGGCCCCTCATTAAAAGCTCTGAAGCAAGGAGTCCTTCTTTTCCCTATAGTATAAGCAAATCACCAAGAGAATTTCTTCTCTCTCAGTGAATTGGGGTGACTGTTAAACTCCTCTTAAAAAGTCAGGAGTGGCAATGAATAGGCTACCAGATTAGGGTGACCAAAGGTTCTGAGGGACCAGCCCAGTACCCTTCAAAAAAGGCTGCTCCGGAGGCAATGAAGCAAAGATTCCTTCTTTTCTTTCAATTGTCCATGCGAGTTACAAAGATTCCTTCTTTACTGTCTGTGGATCAGCATGATACAAGTCCTATGTCAGTTTCACATAATAGGGGGTGACCACCATCTTGAGGATGTCGGTAATTGGAGAGAGGAAAAATGGTGTGTCGGCAAAAGATCAACATGACCCCCTTCCCCCCCACCCCCTCCCCCAGCCACCTAAAAGTCACAAAATGGAAACATGAAGCGCATTAGTGAGCGGGCACTCCGAATGTTAGAGAGCTGCACATTAACACCTGCCAAATAACCCATGGGTGTCTGGTGGAGCAAGGAGCCTGCAGGATGCCGTGAGTGGGGGGTGAAAGGCAGGATGTTTAGCAAGTGGGACCGAACCCTCACTGAGAAGAATGAAAAAACTCTTGGGCTTCTACGTAGGATGTAAGATGAGCATTAACATGCTTCTCCCAAATTTTGAGAGCACGGGTAACCGAGAGATTGGTCTGAGGTCGACCAGATCGAAGCGTCTAGATTAGGTTTTTTTTAGGAGTGGAAGCACCATAGCGGGCTTCCACCTCTGAGGGACAAAGCCCTCATGTAATGAAGTGTTCGGAAGATCCACCATCATATGTAATAGCATCATATCAAGTAGGCAAAGTTTGGATGTGGTGAAGGATCCAATGCAGAGCCTGAATGGATGAATTGTAGAATAGTGAGTAAGGTGGAGAGGACAACCTCTAAACTAAGCCGCTAGACTGAGGGAGAGAGCTAGAATAGTGCATGTGAGGTGGTATCCATCCTTTGTAGTGCATGTGAGGTGGTATTCTTCCTTTGTAGTGCATGTGAGGTGGTATCATAGAACAGGAAACCTTTGACACCCTCTTCTGCCTTGATCTCCTCTCCATCATTTCTTTTGTCATTCACCTTCCTGTCTCTATTCTTTCTACTTTCGCTTTCCAGCTTCTGCTCTCTCACTATCTTTACCAGTTTCTGCCCTTTTCTCCACTTTCATTCATCATTTTTCTCTAATCTCTTCTCCCTCCCTCGCTCTGTCTGCGTTTATGCCATTTTTATCCTCCTTTTTCTACCTTTACTTTGTTTTCTCCCTTCAATTCCTTTTCCTCTTCCCCTCTTTTTGTCATTCTTCTCCACTAACTTCTCCTTTTGTCTCTCCACATTACACCCTTCACTCAATCCATTTTGTTACTCTCCCATCCATTTCTATTCTCCCTTCCCTTTAACATTGTGTCCCTATATAAATATTTTTCACAATAACGTTTTTAGAAACTAATTGAGTTGTCAAAAAAAGAATTCTTTTTGCTCCTATCGGTTGTTATGCATTTTTTTTTTATGTTGGTCAGTGAAGAACGAGAGCCCCCTCGCAATGTTTACGTTGACAAGGTGCTAGCAGGCACCTGAGCTCCTTTGCTGTTGCTGGAGACAAAGAAAGAGCCTCTTAAAATGCCACACCTCATAATCCGGCTCACTGCAAATCCCCTCCCCAACCCCCTGTAACGTTAGTGAAGGCTGTGAAACTTTAGTGCTGACTTTAATACTCAAAAGCTGCACTGCTGCTCGCCGAGGCCTCACTGTTGCAATCAAAAACACTCAGGCTGGGAGGAGACCCACCACATGCTGTGCCTCCTCAGTTTGGCCCATTGTCCTACTGCACATGACAATGAGCCAGTTAGGCTTTGTACTTGGTCTTACTGACCTCTGCTCTAAGGCTGCAGAAGCCTTACGGGTTGAGCACCAGTAGCCAAGCCGGTCGTGGCAAATGTGAGCTTATTTACAGCCGAAAAACAATGCCCACCTGCTGGCCTTTGTCACAGGTCCCTCGGGCAATGGCCGACTGCCCACCCTGCCAATTCGACACTGATGTGTGCCAGATGGGGCCATAGCAGATAAACATAAAGTGGTTGCGCCAGGTGAGCACAAGGTGATGTGGTCTAGATGCGCTCTGGGTATTGTCTTAGGGGGAACAGTGGCTAAAGTGACTCACATGAACACTGGGTACTATGCATCATGGGAGCACAGGTTAATGTGCCTCCTGAGATCTTGAGCACTGGAGGTTTTGCATGAGTTGAGCCCTGAGTGTTTGCAATAATATACTCTTCAAGTGCACATGATTGTGTAAATTATGAGAGGGGGCGTGGCCTACAGCCGATGGAGATGGACGCGAGCTGAGGAGCTCCGGCCGCCGTCTCCCCGATTTTAACCATCCTGATCCTCTGACACCGCAGGGGGAGCCGCAACCCACATCACAGTCCTCCGGAAAAACGTCTGCCGGACTCGGCGGAGATCTGCTCGGAAATTACAGCCACCCGTGGGGGTGAATTGCCTCTCGCCGCCTCGGCGGACCTGGAGTTAAGATGGCAGCCGCGGTATGACTACTGCTGTGGTCCCAGCCTGCGAGGCAGACAGTCATCTCGACGCAGGGAGAGATGCCAGGGCTGCTCAACAGACAATAACACGCTCCCGAGGAGGTGTGGAGGGGGTGACGTGCTCCCATTGAGATCCACTGGCCTCCAGCACAGCCCCCTGAGCGGCCCGAACTGTTGCACAAAATGGCGTCCCGGCGGTGAGCACCCTGCGATGTTGACTGTGTTGGGCAGCAACCTGATAGTGATGGTCCCACTGAAGTACCTCCTTTGACCACCGAGCCGAGACGGCCGTGATCAGACACGGAGTAGTGCGGGGGTGATTAAGGACCCTGGTGGTGCCCGCAGTGAGGGCTTTGCAGAGCTACGATCAAAATGGTGCCGAGCGCCCCATAAGGGCACCGGCTTTCCCTTCCCTGGCACAATAATTAGAGTGGAGGTCATTGTAGCACTAGGCGGTGGAGCTCCTGTTCACCCTGCACACCAGCAGAGCTGGGTGCCTTGTTTTGACCGGCCTCACCTCGATACTGAGCCCGGGGACGGCCGCTGCAGGGAGGTGTGCGTACATCCTATGAGGAAAGTCCTCCCCCACTGAAGCGCACTTCATACAGCAGGTTGCTCAATGAGTCATAACTGTGCTAGGAGCCAAATCAAACCCCCACTGGGTGCAACGAGTGTCTAGCGATAGCGGTCCTGCGTGGGCATACCATACCTCAGCACCTCTGCCACGACTGCAGCACCAGTCCCGGAAGTAGACTTGCTGACTCTCAGTGGGGCATCACTGTGCTCGACGGGCGGCACAGTGGCACGATAACAGAGGGGGACACTTGCACTGAAAATCGGGCCTGACACAGGCTACAGAGAAGAAGCGGAGTGGAACAGCTGTGGGGTGCTGCGGTGTACAAGCACAGGGGAGAGCTAGTGGGACCTGTGACTTATTGAGCGGCGTCTTGTCTCAGCGAGACCCCTCGGCTCATGACGTCAACGGTGGGAAAAGATAACCGTGGCGAGGACGACGAGAGCTCTTCGAATCGAGGAAATCCCACAGATTGGGGACTGCCTGGCGAACTTGGTGGTGTTGAGATGCTACACTCCCAGAGGTCACTGAGCTCCTTCGGACACCAAATTCGCACGCCAGAACTTTGCGATTGGGAGACCACAAAAGAAGCGGGGTTTCACTGCCCTCGGTGTGGATGTCCTCGGTCCTCACTCCGACGAAGAAGAGGAATCGCCCGAAACAAGTGGAGACCTGCCCTCACGGAAACCTACATTAGCGGACATGATGCAGGCCATAACGGCCTCCAGGGAGGCGCTAGAGGGAAAGATAGATGCCATCGGCATGGACCTCAGCTTACTCAAAGATGATTACCATAAGCCTAATAACAGGGTGTCAAGCATTAAAAAGGAACTGTGTGGCCTGTCGGACGACGTGCGTGAGATGGGCCGATCTCTTACTGTTCTGGAAACCAAGGTGAAAACCCTGGAACTGCGTGCCGAAGACAGTGAAGGGAGGTCACGGCGGAACAACATCCGCGTCATCGGGATACCAGAAAAAACGGAAGGTCCGCTACTTGGAGGACTGGCTCCGCGATGAGGTGGCCCCAACAGGCCGTCCCCCTTCTATGCACTGGAGCGGGCTCACAGAGTACCAGCTAGGCCGCTGAAACCAGGAGCTCCCCCCGACCTGTGGTGGCTAGACTCTTACACTTTCGGGACAGAGACCACATATTGCATTGTGCCCGCCAAAAACAAACATTATGCATCGCTAATAGTAATGTAATGATTTTCCCAGACTTTACAAGGGAAGTTCAATGAAGCAGAGCATCCTTCGCTGCTGCTAAGGCTAAGCTGCGCAAACTGAACCTGTCCTATGCAATGCTATTTCTCGCTCGTCTTCGGGTGGCCGACCCAGCGGGAGCACGCTTCTTCAATTCGCCACAAGAAGTTTGGGACTGGCTAGAAGCCCACAGCTCTGCGGATCATCCAGCTTCAGCTTCAGGGACCCCGCAGCAGATCCATCGGGGCCTTGGGGCGGGCTCCAAGGCTCCTTCACTCAGGGAATTTAGCCTTGAATGACGTAAAGCTCTGCAGGTGGTGGTGTCACACAGCCCGGCCAGCCCCGGTTCCTCTCCGGGCGGCAGCGAACGCCGCGATGGTGGTTCGGAATCCTCGCAGGACAGCAACGACAGCTTGGGAGCAAACATGCTGGAGGTTACCCCCCAAACAGCCGATGATCTAATGTAAAGTATGGGGCCTGCCATTCAAAATGCTGAACTTCCAGAGGCCTCTCATCCCTGCTCGGTGGGTGCAGACTAGCCTTGGCTCCTCTCCAGGCGGGAGCGAACGTTGCGCTGGAAGATCAGGGTCCTCATCAGACCGCAGCGACAACAACCGCTTGGGAGCGAACTTGCCGGTGGTTACAGCCCAAACGGCTGATGATGTGGTGCAAGGAGCGTGGCCTGCCATTCAACATGCATTTCTTCCTGAGGCCTGACATCCCTGCACCGTAGGTGCAGCTTCAAAGAACTGTGGGCTTCCCCCCTTTGGACCTCTAGGTAACATCCAGTCAAATTGGGCCTTATCAATTGGAACAGTTAACGGGGAGGCGGCTCTAGAGGGTACCATGTGGGGTTCTTAGAGGGAGGCCGCCCCTTCCTTTGTCACTAGACACTGGTTGGTGTTATCATAGTTTGAATAGGGACGCCTCATTGGATACCTGTCCTGGGGAGGGGGAGTTGGGATTGTTTTTCCAGTTGGGGTATTTTAAAGGGATCCAGGCGTGCCACGGGGGGAAAACTCGTAAGGACTATATGAGTAGGTTTCAGCAATGTGACCCCCATTAGGCTTGGCTTGTCTCTCATGGAATGTGAGGGGTATGCACTTCATGATCCGGCGCCACAAGATACACTCATATCTGATTTGCAGAGGCATTCAGATCGCATTCCTTCAAGAAACCCACCTCCTGGCACACGAAGGGAAGGCGTTACAGCGTTGCTGGAGGGGTCAGGTTTACTAACGGGCGGGGGTCCCATTCCAATGCACAACACAGGTGATTGACCCAGAGGGCAGATTTGTGGTAGTGACGGGAAACTAGACGGTAGACACCTTACCCTGGGTAACATATATGCGCCTAACGTGGACCAACAGGCCTTCTTCTCATTACTGTCATTAAGGTTGGTGACCACCCTCACAGGGCCGCTGTTTCTGGGGGGTGACTTTAATTGCACCACTGATGTTACACTAGACCGCTCCCACCCCCGACTCCCTAATGCCCCTGCACACAAGCTGGCAGAATCACGCCGTAACTGGCAACAGAAATGGGGATTAATCGATACCTGGGGGGCGGGCACCCCTTAGCCCAATATTACTCCTTCTCCTCAGCCCTTCATGAGTTACATGTCCGCCTAGATGCCATACTATGTTCACCCGATGTCCACGAGGGGATTAGCTTCAGCAAATACGTCACTAGGACGCTCTCCGACCACAATCACTGACACTGACACTAGGAGCAAGAGTATTCACAAGAATACGTGTTTTTACTTTCCATGATTTTAAAGCACATTGTTTTTTAATTGACTGCTTTTAAACAGCGCCGGAAACACTCAGATACTTTCACGAGTTAGCGCGTTTTTAAAGTAACTTTGTCAGTTTTAAACGTGTTGCATTGTATTGTACTGTTCTACCGTTGCTCACCTGGTTTAGCGCTGCAGCTCCGCCCGCCCCGGTCCATCACGGCGTGTGCCGATTGTGTGGAGGGCGCGGCCGAGCTAGCAGACGCATTTCTTGGGAGGGAGGAGGGGAGGAGTTAATCTGACTCCTCTACTTAATCTCATGTGCAGGCGACCGCGCAGCGGACGCACGCAGCGGGCGCGCCGAAGGCGCGCCAAAGGCAAGCCCGTCTGCGCCCGTCCGCGCCGGTACGGGCCCAGGGGCCAGGTCCCCCGACCCCACAACTCCCAGTGACAGGATTATCTACACCAGAGAAGAGCTACTCATATTATCTAAATCACTGAACCCTACATGCAAACACAGGATAAGTGTAGACAAAAACACTTCGAAGTGCGGGCATTGCCAAACCAACTTCAGGCCTAAAACACAGATCAGTAACATCCACATGTGGCGTCTGGCCCTGCTCAATTGTAGATCATTAGCCAAACACAAGTATGAAATTAAAGATCTACTGGAGGAACATAAACTAGACACCCTTTTTCTGACAGAAACCTGGCTTAATGAGAGTTCCACCCCAGATGTCCTGGATGCTATCAATGATGATTATAGCATGGTCCGGCAGGACCGACAGGGGCGAACTGGAGGAGGTATAGCCATAATCCATAAAAGCAAAATAACATGTGCCGTGCAACAAGTTGATATAGACGATTGTGAAGCTCTTTCATATACTCTGTCAACATTAGAAGGCACTACACTAAGTGGTATTCTAATATACAGACCACCAGGCCCAGCTACTAAGTTCATATTAAGCCTAGTGGATACAATAGTGCAACCAGCTCTTAGACACAACAAATTTATGGTGCTTGGTGACTTAAATATTCATTTTGACAACAAACAGGACGAAGGAATAAATCTCTTATGTAAAGACCTACTGGCACTAAATCTAGCCCAAAGGGTCACAAATCATACTCATCAAAAAGGACACATACTAGACCCTATCTTCACTAACTGCGAAGATATAATGGTTGGACTTCCTTGTCCTATCTCATGGTCAGACCACTACCTAGTGCCTTTTTCCATACCCTCACACAGGAAATTACCTAAACAACCCGACCAGAAAATAACCACAAGAAACTGGAAAAAATGCAATTCCACCTCTTTTTCGCAGGCACTTATAGAAAGGGAACCCAGATTAGACAATGACCCTAACTGTGCCAATGACCAATTAGATTCATGGATCTCAGAGACGCTAGACGCAGTGGCACCATGGAGCACTAGAATCCCCAAGAGGAGGTGTGCAACCGCACTTTGGTTCAATAAGGAATTAGCTATGGCCAAAAAGAAATGTAAAAAGCTGGAACGAATATGGAGGAAAAATTACTGCATCAAAGCTAGAGAGGAGTATAAACACGAACTCAAACAATATCACTCACAAATCACGAAAACCAGAGGCACCTTCTACACTGAGAAAATAAATGGAGCCAAGAACGCTCCAAAAGAACTTTTTACAATATTGAAGTCGCTAAAAACTCAGAAGGAGCCGGATGAGAATCCTACCTCCAAGGAGAACTGTGACAAAACTGCAGTGTTCTTCGCCTCTAAGGTTAAGAACATTTATGACACCTTTCCTTTAGAGGCAAGACTAGGTACTAGTACTACTGACTCGAATAACAAATACTACGCAGGAGACACTCTGGATGAATTCACTATACACAGCCTAGCTGTACTTAAGGATACAGCCAGAGGAATAAAATCCGGCTCTCCCCTTGACGCCGCTAGACCGAATATAATTATGGAAGGCGCTAACATTATCCTGCCCCATATTATGGACATTATAGCTCGCTCCTTCCAAGAAGGCCTAGTTCCCGACAAATGGAAACAGGCTATTGTCAAACCTCTGAAAAAAAATTCCCGTATTGACCGCACTGTACTAGAAAACCTACGTCCAATCTCCCTTCTACCTTTTACTGCTAAGATAGCGGAGAAAATAGCTAATAAACAACTAACTGACCATATAAATAAACATGATCTATTGCATCTTTCGCAATCAGGTTTCAGAAGTGCGCATTCAACGGAGTCGGCACTACTCTATGCCACGGAAGCACTGAGGAAACATGCTGATGAAGGAGATACCGCTGCACTGATTCTCCTTGATCTCAGTGCAGCTTTCGATACCGTATCCCATCAGCTGCTCCTACAGAGACTGGAAGCATGAGGTATCAGGGATAAGGCGTTACGCTGGTTAAAGTCCTTTCTCTCTGATCGTAGCTTTAGAGTGGCTCAGGAACCCTATATATCAAAGAGCATGCCTCTTGAACAAGGAGTACCGCAGGGTTCCATATTAAGCCCGACCCTTTTCAACTTGTATGTAAGTCCTTTGGCCGAACAAGTTGAACAACACAATGTGTCAATCGTCTCATATGCTGATAACACACAACTAATTGTCCTACTATCACAAAGGGACAAACAGGCAGCCACCCGCTTCTCCAACTGCCTATCAGAGGTTGCGAAGTGGATGTCAAACCACTGTCTAAAACTAAATGGGAACAAAACGGAGGTAATGATTGTGGGGAAATCACCAACCATCTGGTCATCCGCCTGGTGGCCAGCCTCCTTAGGCCAACCACCCAGCCCTAAAACCTAAGTTAAAAATTTAGGAATCTATTTTGACTCCAATTTAAACTTCATCAACCAGATACATAGGGTTGTGGGCAAATGCTATGGAGCGATTAAAGTCTTGAGGAAAATTCTGAACCTCATGCCTGCTAGTGCTAGAAAAACCATCGTCCATGCAACAATAACATCACAACTGGACTATGGAAATGTTCTTTATCTTGGAACCACTAAGGAAGAACTTGCCAAACTACAGAGGGTACAGAATGCTGCTGCTCGACTAGTACTGGGCTTACCCAGAAGAGCAAACACAGAGAGTGCTCTGAAGAAACTTCACTGGCTGCCAGTAGGAAAGAGGGTCATATTTAAGGCTCTGTGCTATGGACACCGCATCCTCACGAAATCAGGCCCTAAGTATCTTCATTCACTCCTGAAGGAATATAAACCTGATCGAACTCTGCGATCCTCGGACAAGGCCTTGTTTAAAATACCCAGGATATACAAAGCCAGGCTGGGAGCACGGTCCTTCAGGTATCAAACCGCAAAGACCTGGAATACTTTACCAATAACCCTAAGAACGGAGATTTCTGAAATACGTTTCCGCAAACAACTTAAAACATGGCTTTATGATAAGAAAGAACTACTATAGTTTCTTATTAGTACCTCCCCTCTTGCATCTGTTTTCTCTCTCCTGTGTCACAGCGCGGGGACACACCGTCTATGGTGTAACCAGGCGCTTTATAAATGTGTTATAAATAAATAAATAATCCTGTCCTGGCACGGTTGCAATGTTCGCGTACACACCCCACAATCCCCACCTGGCGCTTACTTCTGAAGGCCCTAGATGACCAGGTTTTCCGTGCCACTCTTGGAACAGCTATCACTGAATATTTCCAGGCCAACGAGGGTACAGCTATGTCCACGACTGTGGAATGGGACGCCTGCAAAGTGGTGCTTCGAGGGCGGTGCATATCTGAACTAGCTGGGGTTAGGAAGATACTGTTTCAGTATATTCAGCGAGATGATAAGCGCCTACGCGCCCTGGAGAAGGACAGGCCTGAAAACCCGGGCAAGCACCGGGAGTTACTAGAGGCGAGGGAGGTAGTGGCCACTCACGTTGAGCGTCTGCGCTGCTTTAATTATAAGACCTACATCACGCAGGCACATTCGGAAAGGCCCTCCTGGCTTGGTTGGCGAATCCGGCCAGGCGAGGTTCAGCTATATTGGAACTCTGAGATCAGAAGGGTGTAGCTAGATATGACCAACAGGGGATCAACTATATATTCTTTGACTATTACACTGAGCTTTTTCAGAGCCGGCTGGCCCCATTGGCGGATGAACTCCAGGAGCTCACACGAGACGTTGAACTGCTCGTGCTCGATGAGGAGGCGGCTACCTTGTTGAGACGTGAAATCGAGATACGGGAGGTGCGTGGTGCCATCAAAAGCATGGCCCGTAATAAACCCCTGGCACTAATGGCCTTCCGAATTTTACCTCGCTTAGATAGACCTCCTTGCTCCCCAACTTACACGATGTCAAGAATTCCTGTCATACAAGGGAAACACGCCCTTATGTAAACAGGAGAGCTGTTACATAACTCAAGGGAAACACGCCCTTATGTAAACAGGAGAGCTGTTACATAACTCAAGGGAAACACGCCCTTATGTAAACAGGAGAGCTGTTACATAACTCAAGGGAAACACGCCCTTATGTAAACAGGAGAGCTGTTACATAACTCAAGGGAAACACGCCCTTATGTAAACAGGAGAGCTGTTACATAACTCAAGGAAAACACGCCCTATAAAGGGAGGAACCGGGAGGTACAAGGCTGTCGGATATTGTGTTTACACCGACGTACCTGCTTCGTGAAGAGCAGTGTTCCGGAGTGGAGCTCCAGTAAGGCAAGAACGGAGGTAGGTCGAGTCGTTACTCCCTGGGCCGTGTCTTGCCCCATCGTCACCAGTGAAGGACCCGGAAGCTCTACCGGTCAACCATTGAGCTTCGCTTTTTGACTCGGCTGAGTCAAAGCGCAGTGGCGCTTTTGCTGGTTGGAGTCGTAACTCCCAGCCCGACCAGAGATACAGGGACTGCCAGCTGTAACGCACACCAGGAGGTGTTTGCCGCGTTACAGACTCGGAAGTCCACAGGATCGATCGAGCGGCTGCTCCCTTCAGGTAGAGACCCCGGCTGGGTGTTTCCCTGACTCCTCGATTCTCCCCAACACTCTTCGTGCCCCTCACAGCCTACCGATTGGTATTGTCGGCCGTTTCATTTCTGCCCTCTGTTGGCATACGCCGGGACCGGCGTATATGCAGAGGACGGTTAGGACCACCCGTGCTGTGGGCTGGTAACGTACTTAGCCTGGAGGATTCCAGTGACTATAACTTTTGTTTCTTCTTTGTGTTATTTTTGCCTTCATTAAAATAACTAACCCTTCACAAGTGGTTGCGTCCTCATTATCGTGTCTGTTAAACGATCCCGAGACGTTCAGGGCGTTACAAAATATCCGACCTTAATAACACTAACTGTCTCCCGGTCGATAACAGACATGGCAACACTTGATGATGTGCTGGCTGCTTTAGCGGCCATGCAAGTTGAAGTGGCTGCCTCTAGGCAAGAAACAGCCGATGTAAAAGCCAGACTGGATGCTATCCAATTGGACCCGCTCACGCCCAGCACCTCCCTCACGAACCAGACCCCTGCGGTAGTAGTGGAAATGCCGGTAGCCATCCCCTTGGCAACACCAGAGAGGTACAGTGGGGATCCTAACACAGTGCAGGTATTCCTTACACAAGTGGCGCTACATTTATCGTGCAAACCAAAGGCGTTCCCCACGAGTCAGGCTCGTGTGGCTTTCCTTATATCCTATTTGGCTGGAAACGCGGCACAATGGGCCGTACCTCTGGTGAGCAGGGACGACCCCCTCTTATGTGATTGGGGTGCTTTTCGCGAGGAATTCCTGAAGGTATTCGACAGAAGGGCTGACTCGTACACGGCGGACCGTGAAGTGCTTGAGTTGAGACAGGGATCCAACGACCTGGTGCAGTATCTCAACGCGTTCCGAAGGCTGGTTGCGGAAACCAAGTGGCCTGTTGCTAAACAGACGGCGCTCTTCCATCAAGGGCTGTGCGATGAGCTCAAGGACGCCGTGGCTCATATTGACCCTCAACCCAAGACATGTGAGGGCCTTATCAACCTGGTATTACGGCTGGAACATAGGCTAAGTGAAAGAAAGGGGGATCATGGGAGAAAAGGAAAATCCCTTCCATCCTATGTGACGGTGGGAAGTCCTGAAACTTCCACCGCATCCAAGGGAGAACCCATGGACATCAGCGCAATACGAGCGAGCCTCACAGCCACGGAGAAAGAGTCACGCCGTAAACAAGGATTGTGCCTATATTGTGGCAAAAAAGGCCACTACGTACGTGAATGCCCTGCCAAACCGAAGACGTCACGTTATCGGGCCAACCGGTCGGTAACAGCCGTGGTGGACATACCGGCGGAAAACTAGAGGACTCCAAGACCAGAGAAGGGGCATCTCGGAGTCACTCATCCATCCCTTCACTTTCCAACTCGGTCACTAAGGGACAACGACACCTGTTTATCACGGTGCACGTGGGAGTGCATGACCAGTGGATACCCGTTGTGGCCATGGTGGATTCAGGGGCCACTGGCATGTTTATGGACCACAACGAGGCATGCAGGCTAGGGCTAGTGCTTCTTCCCAAAGCAGTACCCGAAGACGTCTATGCGGTAGACGGAAGGCGATTGGTGACGGGGCCCATCGGACAGCACACGGGGGTCCTTCCGATGAGATATGGGAGGAACCATTTGGAACAAATCGATTTTAACATCATCCGAGCGCCCCAATATGGCGTCATATTGGGATTGCCGTGGCTACAGAAACACAACCCCTTTGTGGATTGGCCAACACATCGCATCGAAATGACGTCACCGTATTGCATCCTGCATTGTGGAATAAGAACGGAATCCCTTGACGCAGATGAGAGCGGGAGTCAGACGGTGGCTACAGCGGCAGAAAAAGATGTGGCTCTCCCCCAGGCTTATCACAGTTTTGAGGATGTATTTGATGAGGTGAAGGCGGAAGTGCTACCACCACATAGACAGTTTGACTGCCAGATCGACCTGGTGCCAGGGGCCAGCGTTCCCAGCGGCAGGCTGTATGCCCTGACGGAGCCTGAAAACGTGCATCTCCGGGGGTACCTGGATAAACTCCTCAAGCTAGGATTCATCCGCCCGTCCAAGTCTCCGGCCGCCTCGCCACTCTTCTTCATCCCGAAGGCTAATGGGGAGCTGAGAGCCTGTGTGGACTTTAGGGCATTGAATGCGATAACCATAAAAAATCGGTACCCCTTGCCTCTCATCAGTGTACTTCTGGAACAGGTCAAGAAAGCTCGTATCTACACCAAGTTGGATTTGAAAGGGGCATACCATCTGGTGCGCATGAGGGACGGAGACGAGTGGAAGACCGCCTTTAAGACCAGGTTCGGCCTTTTTGAGTACCTCGTCATGCCGTTCGGTCTGTGCAACGCCCCGGCAGCCTTTCAGTACTTTTTGAATGAGGTATTCAGAGAGGAGTTGGATATCTACGTGGTCGTATATATCGACGACATCCTCATCTATTCGTCCAGTGTGGAGGAGCACGTACACCACGTCAAAGCTGTGCTCCAAAAGCTGAGGGAAAACATGCTGTTTTGTAAACTCAGCAAGTGTGACTTCCACGTCACATCCGTGGAATTCCTCGGAGTGATGCTGAGTCCAGAGGGACAGGAGATGGCAGAACGAAAGATCAAGGCGGTGAAAGAATGGCCGGTGCCCCAAAGCGTGAAGGACGTCCAAAGTTTCATTGGCTTCGCCAACTTTTACAGGCGGTTTATAGATGGATTTTCAGGAGTGGTGGCCCCAATCACACAGCTACTGAGGAAGTCCAAGGAGTTTGTCTGGTCCCCTGAAGCGAACAAAGCCTTTGAGGCCCTGAAAAGCGCCTTTGGTAAGGCGCCGGTGTTGGCTCACCCCGATCCGGATCTCCCCTACGTGGTGGAAGCGGACGCGTCGGATGTGGCGCTGGGGGCTATCTTGTCCCAACGCAACCACGACACAGGGGTGCTTCATCCCGTTGCGTACATGTCCCGCAAACTCAACGACGCCGAACGCAACTACCATATTGCGGAGAAGGAGCTTCTCGCAATCAAGGACGCCTACACCGAATGGAGGCATTGGTTGATGGGGGCAAGACATGTGGTATCGGTGTACACGGACCATCGGAACCTACAGTTCATGACGGCCACTAGACACCTTTCTCCCAGGCAGCTGCGGTGGATGATCTTCTTTGCGGGGTTCAACTTCCGCATCACATATCGGCCGGGGACGGAAAACCGGAAGGCGGACGCCCTGTCCCGTCAATCTGCAGTTAAGGAACCATTGCCTGCAACCGAGCGTTCCATCATTTCCCCGAGGATGGTATTGGGGGTTATCCAACCGGATACTTTCCTGAGGGGAATAAAGAGAGGGATCAGGTCATTCGCATGGCGGAGGTGGCTCCTCAGTCACAGAGAATGGCAGCTGAAGGACGGGATACCCCTGAAGGGCAGGTGCCTATTGATACCCACGCCTAGGCTAAGGAAACAAGCATTCATCTGGTGCCATGACTCTCCATGCGCAGGTCATTTGGGCTTTGAAAAAACGGTGGCTAGCATGGGACGGCATTTCTGGTGGCCAACCATGAGAGTGGATGTCAGGAGGTGGGGACAGGAGTGTCCTACGTGTGCTACCATGAAGGCCGACCATGGCCGAACCCAAGGGCTCTTACATCCACTTCCGACCCCGGATAGACCATGGGATAGCATATCACTGGACTTCGTGGTGGGCCTACCGGTAGACCAGGGGATGACGGCAATACTGGTGGTGGTGGATTACTTGACGAAAATGGGGCACTTCATCCCCTGCAAGAGAGTCCCTACGGCCGGGGAATTGGCGTCACTACTCCTAAAGAATGTGGTACGACTGCATGGATTACCTGGGGTGATCGTGTCGGACCGGGGGTCGCAGTTTACTGCGCAATTCTGGAAGACTTGGTGCACTGCGCTGCATGTTAAGACCGCCCTGTCCACCAGCTACCACCCTCAAACGGACGGCCAAACCGAGCGCCTGAACCAAACGCTCAAACAGTATCTGCGATGTTTTGTGGACCAGGGCAGGGAAGAATGGGTCGACTTGCTATGGGTTGCAGAGATAGCCTATAACAACGCCACTCACAGCTCCACACAGTCATCTCCGTTCTATAGCAACTATGGCCAACATCCCAGGTTCTTGCCATTTCTACATCCGTTCAGAGAGGACAGGATTCCCGCCACAGCGGACAGGGTGGCACACATAAAAGACACGTTGATGCGCTCAAGGGCTGTCCTAATAGAGGCCAAGAGAAGATACAAGGCTGCGGCAGATAGGAAGAGAAGGCCCGGGCCACTGTACCGCACTGGAGACTACGTCTGGATATCCACAAGAAACATGAGGTTTCGAAAGAACAGTGTGTTCCATCCCAAGTACATGGGCCCCTATCGAATTACCAAGTGTATGGGTCCTGTGAACGTGAAGGTGTGCTTGCCCCAGTCATTGCGGATACACCCTGTCTTTCATGTATCATTGCTCAAACCAGCACCCTCCAAGCCGTCTGGGACACCTAGGCCGGTATGCGTGGAGTCGGAGGTGGAGTATGAAGTGTCGGGCATACGGGCGTCCAAATGGCGCAGGGGGAAGCTGTGGTACCTGGTTGCGTGGAAAGGCTATGGCCCGGAGGAGCATTCATGGGAACCGGCTGAAGGGGTTCATGCTCCGCGCTTGGTCTCCTTGTTCCATCGGCGTTTTCCTGCCAGCGCTGGACCCGTGGGGAGCCGCTGAGAGGGAGGATGTACTGTCAAGAATTCCTGTCATACAAGGGAAACACGCCCTTATGTAAACAGGAGAGCTGTTACATAACTCAAGGGAAACACGCCCTTATGTAAACAGGAGAGCTGTTACATAACTCAAGGGAAACACGCCCTTATGTAAACAGGAGAGCTGTTACATAACTCAAGGGAAACACGCCCTTATGTAAACAGGAGAGCTGTTACATAACTCAAGGGAAACACGCCCTTATGTAAACAGGAGAGCTGTTACATAACTCAAGGAAAACACGCCCTATAAAGGGAGGAACCGGGAGGTACAAGGCTGTCGGATATTGTGTTTACACCGACGTACCTGCTTCGTGAAGAGCAGTGTTCCGGAGTGGAGCTCCAGTAAGGCAAGAACGGAGGTAGGTCGAGTCGTTACTCCCTGGGCCGTGTCTTGCCCCATCGTCACCAGTGAAGGACCCGGAAGCTCTACCGGTCAACCATTGAGCTTCGCTTTTTGACTCGGCTGAGTCAAAGCGCAGTGGCGCTTTTGCTGGTTGGAGTCGTAACTCCCAGCCCGACCAGAGATACAGGGACTGCCAGCTGTAACGCACACCAGGAGGTGTTTGCCGCGTTACAGACTCGGAAGTCCACAGGATCGATCGAGCGGCTGCTCCCTTCAGGTAGAGACCCCGGCTGGGTGTTTCCCTGACTCCTCGATTCTCCCCAACACTCTTCGTGCCCCTCACAGCCTACCGATTGGTATTGTCGGCCGTTTCATTTCTGCCCTCTGTTGGCATACGCCGGGACCGGCGTATATGCAGAGGACGGTTAGGACCACCCGTGCTGTGGGCTGGTAACGTACTTAGCCTGGAGGATTCCAGTGACTATAACTTTTGTTTCTTCTTTGTGTTATTTTTGCCTTCATTAAAATAACTAACCCTTCACAAGTGGTTGCGTCCTCATTATCGTGTCTGTTAAACGATCCCGAGACGTTCAGGGCGTTACACACGATTATATAATGATGCCAAGAAACTTGGCAGATTACCTATCTCCACTAGAGAGGCGATCATCATTCCTCTACTAAAACCGGGCAAGCAGGCATGGGATAGAATGGTATATCGCCCTTTGTCCATGCTCAGTCTTCATTATAAAATACTAAGTAAGATCCTGGCCTCCTGATTGCTCCCCAACATAACCACCCTCATACACGCTGACCAATCCGAGTTCATCCCCTCCAGAAATACAGCCCTGACTATGAGACGACTCCTGCATGTATTAGAGGCAGATTCTTACAACGATAACACCGCTGCCATCTTTGCAGTAGATATAGAAAAAGCCTTTGACAATTTGGAATGGGCATTCCTGTTTCATGTGATGCAGAGAATGGGGCTTGGTCCCGAGTTCGTGAAGTGGACAGCTCTCTTGTACGCTGACTTCACCGCCAGGGTCAGGACTGGGGGAGTAATCTCGGAAGCATGCAAGGTGGGACGGGGTACACGACAGGGGTGTCCCCTCTCTTTGCTCTGGCGGTGGAACCTTTGGTGGCACATGCTAGGTCGGGCGGGCATATCCACGGCTTGACGTACATGGTCAGGTTCATCATATTGCACTTTATGCGGATGATCTTATGCTTTTCCTTACTGACTCGGGGGAGGCATTGCTAGGGGCAAAAAAAATGCTCCACGCAGGGCCGGCTTTAGGGCGGTGCGACCGGTGCCACCGCACCGGGTGCTGGTTTCCTGGGGGCGCCGTGTTTGAAAGTTCATTATGCTTTTGAAGCAACTGCTGCAGCGTTTCTTTCCCCCGGCAATTACCAGGCCTCACATAAATGTCAAGATAACTTGTGTGATTAATTATCTTCCTGGAGAGAGAGATCAGCATTTTGTATATTTGGGGTTTTGACTTATGTGAAGTTAGTGCAGAGGGTTAATATGCCTGCTGCAAAGAATGTGTACCAAGTAGATTACAGAGTGCGTATGATGAAAACAGGTCAGCAGGTTACTGCTTTCAAAAGAGACATCCTTTTGTTACTTGCAATTTATAACTTAAAGTCCTAATATAGAATAGTGAGCTATTAACTTTCATCCTAGACCTGCATACACACTGCAAAGTATACATTATTAGAGCATTGATTAAATCGATTCTTATTATTAAAGAAAACTCTTAACTATGCTGTTTCTTTTTCGACTCTGAGTTTGTGCTTCTCCACACCAGCACTCTTAAAATATACTGCCTACCAGTATGGATGACATGTGACTCCTACACTTTTGCTCCTTTGGCTTATGTAACATCTCCTATACACTGATTTACACACGTATGATTGATGGTCTGTGTGTAGTGTGTGTGATGCAAAGTGCTCGGACACCCTACACTGGTATGAGTGGCGCTATATAACTAATTCAATGCATCTGAGAGAGTGTTGTTATGGAGACTTGGTCACTGTTAAAGGGTGCTCGTGAGAGAATCCGTGGTGGAGGTGGTCATTGGGGGGCGCCAACAAACATTGTCGCACAGGGCGCCACCAGCGCTAAAGCCGGCCCTGGCTCCACGCTTTCAGCAAAGTGGCAGGATTAAAAGTGAATTGGTCAAAGTCATGCCTATTCCTGGCGCGCGGAGGTAGAATAGGCCCACAGTGCACGGAGGGGGTGAACTGGGAGGACAGATGCTTGCCCTACCTGGGCACTCTTATCTATCACAGACAGGAGGATATTCTTGAAGGCAACATTGGGATGGTCATCAGGGGGACGAAAGCTAACTTTGAATTCTGGAGTTCCCTGCCGCTCTCAGTGGCAGGCCGGGTGGCGCTGCTCAAAATGGTGACCCTCCCGCGGCTCCTATACTTCTGCGGGACCTTGCCGATCTGGATTCCAGCATCCTACTTCAAGCAGCTCCTTGCAATGATCACTGCTTTCCTGTGGGGCAAGGGCAGTCGCAGAGTAGCCCTCAGCACACTCATGCGCCCTCGAGCAGAGGGAGGTCTAGTGGTCCCAGACTACAAGACTTATTATTTAGCAGACCAATTTCAATGGCTCACACAGTGGGTAGAGAGGGCCACTAGGGGGGGAGGAGGAGCCCAGAGAAGACTGGGGGCCTCTGATGGTGCTGTCCCGCATAGTGCTGCGGCTCCCAATCGGTCCTATGTCCCTCACCCTAGAATTCACCACAGCGGCGAAGTGCTGGAACAGGTATTTGCGGAGGGCTTATATTGGGCGCCCCAACGCACCGGAAATACCATTACAGATGTGCAGGGCACTGCCACATGGGGGCAACTGGCAGAGAATGGAGACTTGATCGCAGCGGGGACTGACCACCATGGTAGACCTTTATGAGGAGGGAGCCATGATCCCGTTTGACGATCTACAGGCACCCCCTGACACTACCCCAAACCCTAAGCCCTAATCAGTAAAACAGTAATAGACACTACCCCAAACCCTAAGCCCTAAACCTTAAAACATACCGTTGCCTTTGTTTCCTCGTGGTTCCTGTGCAGCGTTGCCGTCTCTGCTCCCGGTTCCAGCATCGCCATTACATCGCACGCGCATGCGCAAGCGCATGCGATGTAATGGTATGCTTCGCAATGTCCACGCGTGGTAACGTCGCATGCGTTGTAACGCATGCGACGTAAAGCCATGCGTAGTGTTGCCAGCGTGGTAATGGTTGTTCGCCGGTACCAAGTGATGGCTACAGTATCAATATAGAGAGAGTCCCAAGGGATAGCCGCAGCAGTATCAATATACATACGGTTCCCAGGGATGGCAGCAGTATCAATATAAATAAGGTTCCAAGGGATGGCAGCAGTATCCATATAGATAGGGTTCCAAGGGATGGCGGTAGTATCACTATAGCTAGGGTTCCAAGGGATAGACATAGTAGTAATATTTGTAGGATTGCAAGGGATGGCTTCAGTATCAATAGAAATAGGTTTCCAAGGAATGGCAGCAGTATCAATATAGATATGGTTTCAAGGGATAGATACAGTATCAATATATAAAGAGTTTCAAGGGATGGTGGCTTTATCAATTTAGATGGGGTTCCAAGGAATGGCGGCAGAATCAATATACATAGGGTTCCAAGGGATGGTGGCAGTATCAATATAGATGGGGTTCCAAGTGATGTATACAGTATCAATATAGAGAGAGTCCCAAGGGATGGCAGCAGCAGTATCAATATACATACGGTTCCCAGGGATGGCAGCAGTATCAATATAAATAAGGTTCCAAGGGATGGCAGCAGTATCAATATAAATGGGGTTCCAAGGGATGGTGGCCAGGGACGGCGGCAGTATCAATATAGATGGGGTTCCAAGGGATGGCGGCAGTATCAATATAGATGGGGTTCCAATGGATGGCGGCAGTATCAATATAGATGGGGTTTCAAGGGATGGCGGCAGTATCAATATAGATGGGTTTCAAGGGTTGGCGGCAGTATCACTATAGCTAGCGTTCCAAGGGATAGACATAGTAGTAATATTTGTAGGATTGCAAGGGATGGCTTCAGTATCAATAAAAATAGGTTTCCAAGGAATGGCAGCAGTATCAATATAGATATGGTTTCAAGGGATAGATACAGTATTAATATAGATTGTGTTGCAAGGGATGGTGAAAAAGTGTATTTACAGACGTCTAAAGATGATTTATAGTACTCTCATTTCAGCATTCTCAATCTAACAAACAATGCTTACAAACGATAGTGGAAACATACACACTATAAGGCATAATTAGTGTTCCTTTTGCCCAGTGGCCCACATAGACGTCACAGTAACTCCACAGTGAAGGAAATCCCAAAATGTCGAAACTTTTAAAATCTGGGCATAAATCTGACGTGTGGGAGCAGTTCTAACTAGTTGTAGTCTGAGCTTGGATCGAAATAACAGAAGAACTTTGCTCCTGTAAAATCACTAGTGATGTCAACAAGGCTATGGGTCCAGTGCCTTTCCTTCTATATTGATTTATTATGTGACCTCAATCACACAGAAGCAAACTACATGCAATTGTATGCCTTTTCAAACGAACAGGTAGACGCACAGTGTTGGACCAGCCCCGCCCTGTGATGTCAGCTCCTTCTCACTCTTGGTGCACAGTTAAAGGTATGTACCTGTGGCATATAATGATGTGTTTGATAGTGGAATCTATATGCAGCTCAATGCAGGAGTCTTAAAGACATCCTACACCACAGAGAATGTATTCTTTCCGGATGATGTCCAGCTCGTTCACATCAGGTAACGATGATTACGTGACCACACTTGGCCCTTCTTCCAGGGCATAGCTCAGGAGTGTTGTGACTCTTGCACAGCATGCAGAACATTTTTTCACAGTTTGAATGCCTCTCAACGAAATAGGCGTAGCCAGTGCTTCATTTGTAATACAATACGAGCCCACAGTTTTGCTCATAAGACTGTGGACCTTACTATTGATTGTAAAAGTTTGCACATAGCAAGGCTGCATAATCGTGATTCCACCTCATGCCTCTTTATTCCATCACCAGACACTCCCTGCCCCTTTATCTCACTCCTTTAGGTTGTTTTTCAATCAAGCTTTAACGCTTTGTCACTCTTCTGCCTTTCTCTTCCTACTTCTTTTCCCCTTTTGTGTTTTTTCCTATCTGGCTGGAAGTCAAAGACTGATGAGATAAAATAAGTGCCGGTCAACAGGCACGAGCGCTAGTGGGCCCCACCTGTAACCACCGGCTCACATTAAGCACTGTGGGCAGCTCCTCCCAAACCTATCCCTTCAAGTAGGTATCTGAGAGTAGCGCCAGTCTCCAGAATGCTACCTCAAGCACCGGGTTTGATTAGGCATCCGAGTCTATGATGTGTACCCAAGTTAAGCATATATGTCTGGTGTCTGTCGGGTACATGCACAGCGGGAGCACCGCTCCCAGAAGAAGGCGTCAACCTCTTCAGTAGACATTTTGCCACCACCAGAAGTCAACAGGCAGGTGAGATATTCATTGCAACCCTTACATTTCGAGTTCTGGCTCTGGACTGATGTTTTTCCAAGTCATGCATTATGCAGATCGTGCTTTATTCATATGCCCAAGAACAGTGGGAATTTACTTCTCTATTTTTGGAAATGTATATTTGTTCGACAGGTGAGGTCGTTCTCTTAGAGCTCTTTTTAGGTCTCGCGCCTAGCGAGGCAGTGCGTAGCACTGCTCGCGCAGGCGAGAGTTCTTTTGTAGAGGGTTCCGAAACGGACCCTGGAATTGCACTGGCTCGTGCGTGTGCGTTTCCTTTTGAGGTCCCTCATTGGCCTTTGCGTGCGTCATATTGTAAAAGACTGCATGCAATTGGCCCAAGGCACGTGCATAGCTCCTCCCATGGCCTATTGGTGTCTATTACGCGCACCAAGCGTGTAATAGATACCAATAGGCCGTGGGAGGAGCAATGATCGTGCCCAGACACAGGCGTGACGCGCGCGCCACTTGTTTTTCTTTACTTTTGGTATAAACGCGGCACCCGCGCTTTACTTATAACATTAAAAGTAAAGCGCTGGTGTCGCGATTATACCAAAGGTAAAGAAATAGATTTTCTTTTTCTATTTCTTGACTTTTGGTATAATCGGGGCACCCGCGCTTTACTTTTGATGTTGTAAGTAAACCGCGGGTGCCGCGATTATACCAAAGGTAAAGAAATAGATTTTTTAAAAGAGCCAGTGGTGAGGAAAGATCTAGTGATTCAGCTTGTCACCTCCATGCCTCCTGTGCCCTCTTCTTGAAACATCGCTTGAATACAGTACTCTAGTGACTGCACCAATAGGCATCAAGAGAACCAGGGCGTGTTTAACACATAACAGAGTAAACCCTCAGCACAGTTTGAAAGCGGTAGGATTTTACACCTGTCATCTGCTGTACCTGCTGCAGGTCCCGTGGGGTGCCATATTCACTAAATAAACTCCGAAGCCTTTGAGGATTCATCTCTGGGTTCTACTGTCTCCTGGTGGGCGTTCCTTGCGCTCATTATCAAAGCAGACCAGCCCTGTGCTAACATTTATAACATTCCCTACATCCCAAAACAGAAAAGCTGGCGCCCAGTCTTGCTACAAGTGTTATATGTGCAGAGAACAAAGACAGAAAGCAATAACGACTTATTCCCAGGCATATTCTTAGTTCCAATTTGATGAGGAAATAATGGCAAGATAAATTAATCAGCAGTAAAATCCTCACGGATCGTGCCACCTGCATTTTAAGCATGGGGCCCAGTTTAGGAGGAAGTTGGTAAAATAATGTACAATAGAATGAATTAAAATTAGTAAATTGAATGATTTTCCAAGTGGTTTGTCAGTGGGAGTCAGCAATAGCCAATCCTTGAAGTTTGAAATATGTTAGTCGAATGTGCCTAGATTGTGCGTAGAACATAGGAGCCCCACCTCGCCATAGAAGCTTGTGTAATTTGATGTATTGCGTTCTTGTGGGCTGCTGCCACACACACCTTTACTGATGCGATCCTGATATTACATTTCTTCAATATCACACCAGTGAACAGCCATTGTTGTGATATCACACCTCTCGAAGTACTAATTACATTTCTAAACACAGCCAGAGCAGCCGAGGGGAGCAACTTCGACTTTTGTGGCAATAGTGAACTCCATGATGCAGCTGTCTCAGCTTTGGTCCCTGCTGACACTGCCATGCAGTGAGAGATCGAGAAACTCCTTTTTGGGGACGGGGCCTACTCTTCTCCATCAGACTTCGATTTAGATTAAGAGAGAGAAAAGTAGAAAAAGCAGAGAGGATGAGGAAGTGAAAGATAGGAAGAGAATTATAAAGTAAGAAAGCAGGCATTAAAAACAGAACTTGCTTGTGTGAAACGAAGATCAGAAGTTCCAGTGGTGGAAAGAAGGTATGCATGCGATGGAATCAAGATTAGACGGCCTTGAAGTTCTGCATCCCTGTGATCAGCACTGCCTGCAGTAGGCTCCTAACAACAACTTTGGGCCCCTGCATATCTTAGGTCTCGCCTATAGTCAGCTATAGCTGTCTGTTAGCAAAGAGATCGGTTTTCCATTATGATTCAGCGCCCTACAGGTTTATCGTCTCAGTTCCGTGTCCCTGGTTTGATGGTTTTCCTTCCCAGTCTTGTGTTTGTCCTGCCTATGATGCATTCCGTTCTCACTGTGTTTTGATTGTATGCATCCTTCCTCAGCAGACGTAAGTGGACAATTTATTTTCATTTTCATTTTAGCACTTCATAACAATGCTTCGATTTCATTGCGCTCTCCCCATTGTATTTAGTTACTTTTTATGACCTCCTGGGAGTTACACACTGCTACCTGGCACATCGCATTTGTGGATTTGCTCTGAGTCGTGCATGCCCCTCTCCAGATCTATCTCACTTGGGCAACCCAGTCGGCACTTTTTTGTTTTTGAACATTTTCAGCGGGGTGCAGCAGCTGCGCACTATCGGGCTACTTGCGCATCCTTATGTGCACGGCATCCAGCACATCCCCATATACGTGACATCCCCCTCTGGGCAGTGGACGGGTAGGGGAGGGACAAGCACTACCAAGCCAATAGGATTCATGGATGAAACTTACTGCCCTTACCATCCAATGCTTTTTTTTTTTTAACAAACGATTCACTGCATCTATGATGGGCTGCAGCACCGCTTTACTGCCATGCCTTTACTCCTTTAAGCCTGAGACCATGCCATTACGCACCTACCCACTTGCTGCTCTTTTTCTCCACTACACAAACCCTTAGCCTCTTCCCCGTCCCCCACAAAAATGGACCGAGCCAGTAGCCACCTTGAAAGCCTTCCTCACAATTTGGCCTGGACAGCCCACCTTGGACTAACCCTGTCAGGTGAACCCACAATACAAAAGCTGTGCTTCCAACTTAAAAGGCCTACTACAAGTGTCCACAACATATTCAAGGATGTA
Organism: Triturus cristatus; assembly: GCF_964204655.1. Taxonomy (NCBI): domain Eukaryota; kingdom Metazoa; phylum Chordata; class Amphibia; order Caudata; family Salamandridae; genus Triturus; species Triturus cristatus. Next base: position 1,009,328,846 of record NC_140582.1, on the reverse strand, counting down.
GAGCCTAATCAACAACTGCCTTTTATAACAAGCATTGGCATAGCCAATAGGTCTCACCTTTGGGACCTTATAAGTATTTAGTTATGCAGCAGGTCCCAAAGGTGAGACCTATTGGCTATGCCAATGCTTGTTTTTCTTATAAGGGTATAATTTATTTCATAGGTACTTATCTAAGTCTATCTTGTTTCAAGACATCGTAACGATAGTTGATAAAATCACCTAATTTAATGTTTCTGATTTTACCAATCCTAAAAGGTGATGGGGCGTGTAGCTTTGCCCAGGTTCAAACTTGAGATTTCAGGTGTATTACGTATCTCAGAAGTAGGCGCTTGCCTTGGTGAGCTATATTGCGTGTTGGATGTTCATGAGCATCCCTGATGCTCGTGAACTAATTCGAGAACTGCACATTATCAGGGCTAACTTTTAAAAACCCAGTTCTAACTTTTCCAGGGCAGAGTTATAGTTTACCTATAATGCATGCATAAACACAAAACAGCTATTGTGTGGGCTTCTTTCAAATCATTGGGCCACGACTCTCCAGAGTAACAAGGCCACGGAATCAAGCCAAGCGCCATTTTCCTGCCAAATTTTGTGATCATTCATTATTTTTATTAATTATTTTTTTTTAGATTTTAGGTGTGCAAAAAATTCGACACATGAGGCCGAAGGAGAAAGCATTCATTTACAAGTCGTCATGTAACGTTGCCCCTTCCCAGGTTGCATACGATGCCCAGCTGTGTTTGTGGAAAGTTGGTGCATATTGTTAATTGTGGTCAACGTTCTAAATCGGTCGGAATGGAACCTTAACCGCAGAGAGGCAAGTGACGTCTCAAATATTTACTGTGTCTATATGATCTGTTAAAAGTCGAGGCTTAATTATTTTTTAACTGCCATGCGAACTTTAGTTTACAAGTCTCTCCACACCATCTCCACTTTGCAAGCTCTCCCGGAGGCCTACTGGATACGCTGCTCGAAGCACATTCCATTGCCATTCGGAGCTGCTGCCTAGGACCCTCTTCCCGCTTCTCAGGCTGCGCCTTTATCTGTTCCGAGAGCCTCGGCCTTGTTACAGTGTGAACTGTAATAACGGGCGGCCTTGGCGCGCAGAACAAGCCTGCTTGACCAGAGGAAGTTTAATGGCGCCTGGAGACAAAGTTACGAACAAGGCCCGCTGTGATTCCCGGACTACGGACTCTCATGGGCAAGAAGGGGGGTGGGGGGAGGGGGTGAACTGCTTCCTGCCCTCGAGCTCACCGGCTTATTTTATTTAGCTTTTGCTTTTTTTGTAGCGGGAATTCAGCCCAAGGGCATTGGAACCAGTGGCGCTACAAAATTTGAGGGGTTGGGGGGCGGTGGGGAGAAGGTCTCAAATGCTTGGAGGGGGGCCCCACTCTCCGGATCCAGTCAGGAGCGCTCAGGCCCGCCCGTTCACAGTGGCAGAGGGACCGCTCCCCCCACCTCCGCGGGACCTATTGTCACGCCTTTGACCGTCTGACGTGAACTTCAGATTTATTTGTTATCCTTTTTTTTAAGGCACGAGTACATTTAAGAGATTTACCTAAAATCAAAGAAGGGTGAGTGGACGCCAGCACCCGAACCTTGTCCAAAATTGGCAGCTGTGGCCTTTAGGCCTCATCTCATAGCCTCCTTCACTTGGTCCCATTGTTGCCTTTTGAACCCAGTTCCACCCCACTTGGATGAAAGAGCGACAATTTTACACCTAGTAATTGGAATGACGCAGAATAGATGCGCTGGTTCTGCTCCATTCCCTGTTGAATGTGGGTCGCCTGTTCTCGAGCTTCTGCTTTGCGGCTCCTGAGGCAGTTTTTAAAAATTCACCCCTCACAGAGCATTGCTTTACCGACCAGACATTTCCGCGCAGGTCCCCTGCCGGTGGCGGATCGCGGTTAACCCTTTCTGCTCGCGCGCTTTCATCCTGTCATACCCAGGACTGCGGCGGGTCAGAGAGATGCTCCTGGTGATACACAACGGATGGATTGTTGTTAAGGCGGACAGGGAACCTAAGCCGAGGGTGTGACCCGGAAGTAGGCCTGCCTTGAATGAGGGCGCGTTCTTGTCTTGCTGCGTATATTTAGCCGCTCCTCAAAGAATACAAACTTATCATCTTTCACCTTTCATTGTGCACATTCTTTCTCAATGTTAATAAGTGAATGTATAAACCTTTGTGCCGCCTCATTTCAATTCAGTACCGAGGCGTTTCAACTGCCTTTGTCCTTGATTTATTTCTGTCAGCAACAAAAGGCACAATTCACTCTGTCTCTGCCATGCATCTTTTAATTTCTGGCGTGTAATGCCTGGTGTGTATCACAACTGCAGTTGTATCGTTTTACTTGTTTAACAAGAATGCATTGAAGAGCACCCACTGTGACAAGGCCGTGCGCCTACATTTCAACCCGGTCAGATTTCCAAACAGTTTGGTACATATAAAACAATCACAAAACAAGGGGATGGAGGGTACAAGTGTCCATCCGATATTGACTGCTTTGTGTAAGCTACGGACTTTGCATCCCTGTCGTGGGGCTCCTGTCCCAGCTCGGTTCAGACTGTAGAGAACCTGAGTCCACCATGCCAAGGACCTCATTCTGAGTTGTGCACAATTCTAAGATTTAGAGTGCGGAACTTCACCTTGGCGAGCCCAGTGCTTTACTGCCTACGGTTGGAAGCAAGTGGAAAATGTCCATGGGAAAGGGTCAGGAATCAGGGAACTAACTGCTTGTGGGAATGGACCCATTAATTCCAGAAACAGCACGTTTTCCCTTTTCTGGCATTGGCATCTTATGATGTCCAGTAACCAGGGTGGAGGGACCGGCTGATCTCAGTAACTCTGGCCCCATGGTCCCCCCTCCATTTACCCACCATAGTAATAAAGGCCACAGTTTGGCTTTTAAGTGCACTTACCTACCCAAGGAAAAATCCACCACTTTTCTTCCTACAGTATCTGGCTTCTTTTTTCTATAGGAGATTTCAAAGAGGGTGTGGTGTCTACATGTTTTTACAACTGCTCCTCACAAAACGTATTCTTTTTCAAGTAATATGTTGATAGAATCTATGTTAGCCAGGTCGTTTTGTTTTATTTGTCTTTCTTTTCTAAAAACGATCACACGAGGCATTGTTTTACTCCTACATTATAACTTCACATATGAAGGTCCCACTCTCTATTTTATAAAATGCAAAAAATCTTTGGCTCTTGATGCGGATGTGCACTAACTGTTTTACGGACACACGGCCATTAGTGAAACAATTCAAAACTGATGTAGAGCAACTAAGCCACAGTTTATGGTCTGGATGAATCGTCTTAGGTCGTGTGTGTTTGTCGGGGTGTGTGGTACTTCTGCAGTTTTTCAGAAAGATATTGGAAAGGTGATGTGATGCCATTCATGCATGCTGGTATGGTTTGTCATCTGCTAGGTTAGGACTTCTAGCAAGTACTTTAGTAGCCTCGGTGTTCTGGGCGGGCAGGAGACATGGGGCATACCCATGAGAGTGATGCATGCAAGGAGTCTTGCAGCACAACTAATAATTGCATTGAGATTTCGAAGAACATGTATATACACACATAGGGTAGTGATTGCGGAGTGTGAAGGAGGATATTTTTGCAGTTACTTAGCAGCATGTTTAGGCAACCAAAACAAGATGACTTTTGCTGGCATTCAGAAAACACAGGAACAATATAAAAGCTTTACAGATGAGTCCTGATTATGGTTTGCTTAGTTTCTTTTTTGCTACAATATCTGTCATGTTGCTTGTTTCCTCTCGCTCTGTTTCCCATTTTCCCCTCTCTGACCATCATGACTCTTCCCTCCCCTGACTCATTGCTCCCATGTTCATCCGCTCACTGCAGCTTGTCTCATGGTCATTCATGCTCCTTCTTCCCATCATGGTCCTTGCCGCATCATCCCAACCCTGCCTCCCATCTTCCTGTCTTTAGTAGCATCTGGACAGCCACAGATAGCCAGATCAAAGACTGGTGAGGCTAAGGCAGAGGGCAGGGTAAGCCTCCAATCTGATCAAGAGCACCAGAAGAAGGCACTGCAGCCCCAGCAGAGCACAGCTGCTGGGACAAAGCTGTGGGTGATGACTTTTGAAGACCTGCCAACCTATAAATACATTTCACAGCGTGAGGAGGGGGCGGGGTCTTGTGCTGAGAGCTACCTAACAGGCACTCTGCCCTCCACTCGATGGCCACCTCCAAAAAAAGCAAAGGATCGCTGAGGCTGTTGCCGATGTTCTGGGGTGTTTTCACACTTCTTAATGGACATCGGCTACTTACAGCCACAAAGGACGAGCTCCAAATCCACGTATGCAGTGGTTTCCAGCTCACCTTGCCACCATGATTTTGGCTCCTCACCGTGTGACCGTGTGAAAGGAGCCAAAATTGTGTGACACATGGTGCCACTGTGTGAGTTGGCAGGTCTGTGTTTGGACAGTGTTTCTTGTATGCAGGTGTGCCCCCTTCGGCAAACTCCTTAATCTTCTCTGGTTCAATTAGTTGCTCTGACCTCTTCAATGAGCTTTTCCTACCAGGGGCGCTACCTGGACGTCCTCTTTTGAAACCCATTTCCAAGCTAGGCAGGCTTTAAAATGTGGTCCTTCAGTTACAGTTACCATGGTAGTTAGGAAAATGATTTAGAGATATTACAGAGGGTTGGGTATAATCTTCACTCACAGAATACTACGTATACCATAGATTTATCCAAATTGGAATAGTATGTACATTATAACTTTCCCATTGCACTTCCTCTGTTCTCCACCTGAAATAGATATCTAAATTTTTCTCTGGTGATTGTTTACTGGAAAAATGATATGCAAATAATGTGAAATCCTACAACAGGAGTTTTTGAAACAGAAGGAATTTACTTGCAAATAGCTCAACACGCAGATATTTGTTAAATCCAGAGCCAGCGGGAGCAACAACCCCCTGTTGTGATCTGAAAAGGACTGGGTTGCTCCCTGATTTTATTGTTCTCCATATTGTTTTGAGGCTGAGCCCAGTGCCGTGCCATATGTTCTAAGAAGTCTGGGTTTGAGTCAATACATGGAAGCTAGTTTCTTTTTGCTTTTAAACTCCGAGCTGTTAAATTTACGAGGTGATTCAATAAGGTCATAAGGATCAATAATCATCATCATATATTCCTTATTCGGTTAAATGAATAACCATGAAAGATACAGTAAAGATTACAAATCCATTGCATATTGTAGTTCATAAATCTGCAGCATATTATACAGCACAAACATAAAAAAGAAAACAAAAACAATCACAGAAATTGTTGCTGCTAAACAAGGAGTATTAATTAAAACCTAATAAATACATTACATCCCCCAAATATAACTGCCTCAGTCCAGAAAACCGCATAAACAGGACGATAAATATGTAGTGAGAATGTAACCAAAAATAGCGCAAGCTCATAACACAACCATCCCTTAATAAGGTTCTTATAATTTTGATTGAGTGTTTATAGTTGGTTACCACCGTTACCGGCAAACAGATAAAAGTGGAATGTAATAATTGAGATAAAGCTTAGGGGGTCTACATTGTCTAAAATTGTTGGGTCTCAAAACTGGAATCAAGAAGGGTTTCTTGCGAGAAATATAATATTGGCAAAAAAATACCAAGTGCATTTGGACTGAGGTGAATGAGAATCTCGGGGATAGAGAGGACGCTTAGAGGCAAAAGATCCGGTCTAAGTAAAGCAGACAAAAAATGCATGGTCTTAACCTGAGGCATGTTAGTTGATATCTGTTGACCCAGATAAGGTATGACTCCATACTTGATGTGTGGTGATTGATAAATAATCGATCATTGTACGTTCGAAGAGTTCCGTACCTTCTCTACCGTTGTTACATAGAGAGTAAAAGCAAACATTTACCGTATTCCTACATGAGAATGAGCTGGCCTCAGGGTTGGTGTGTATGTAGGTCGAGCATGCCCACATAAGAGCACACTTTTTTTTATGGTGTCTAACCATGCACTCTTTCTATCTAATTTTAAACAGTTGGACAGTACCAGACAGTCAAAACTGGTTTTCTGCTGGGTCCAGATTGAGAATCACAACATTGGAGGGCGCAACCTGACGTAATCAGTAACGTAATCGACCTCTACTTCAGCGTGGCACCGATAAGACGAGGTGTGCTGAAGGGAACTGTGAAAAGCCTCCTTTGAAATGCATTCTCAATTTTCTGTATATCAGAATTATCCTGCATACCCCAGAGCCACACACAATAGGTGGCAGTCAAGAGACATTTGGTTTTGTAGACTGTCACCAATTCTTTTGAAGTATTTATTCTCAGTTTTGGTGTAAAACTAATCGGCGCAACAATGGTCTTAGCAAACTCAGCTGATCTGACATGCCCTGACGGCTTCCAACTGCAAGCATCTTGTAACGGGACCCCTAAATATGGAAAAGTAGATACTGACCAGATCTTGGTGTTCTAACAACATATGCCATAGATGTTGCTCTCTTCTGTCAATAGACCATAAGGTGGGTTTTGGATTCAGAACAGTCAAATCCAGGTCAGCCATGAACCTAGAAAACAGCAACAACAGTCTCTGAAGTCCATTGGGGGTCCTGGCCAGAAGCGCAGCATCGTCAGCTCAGAGAGATCCTGGGATTGGGTGGGTCCCTGCTCGAGGCAGGTGTTTGCCCAAGCAGACCAGATAATTCTCAAGCCCATGTATATAGAATGTGAATAGCAAAGGAGCGCTAACGTAGGGCCAGATTTAGAGCAGTGCAACCGGTGTGGCCGCACTGGGCACTGACCCGGGCAGAGGGGCGCTGACCTCAGGGGGTGCGTTATGTTTAGCAATAGCTTACGAATTAAAAACACCTGCAGCAGAGTTCTCTGTGCGTCCATTTTTCAGGCAGCATTGAAACTGTCAGCTAACTTTTGTGATGAATGTTCCTGTTAAATAGAAAGAGATCAGAGTTTTGTCTAGTGGCAGTTTTGACTTGCCATAAAGTAGCGCAGAGGGTTGTATGCCTGCTGCAAAGAATGCGTACCGTGGATAGCTGAGTGCATTACTGCTTTTGTCGCAGAGATCCTTTTGTTACCGCAGTTCAGAAGATACAACCCTAATATAGAACAGTGAGTGTACGAACTGGCATCGAGGTGCTGCATGCAAACTGCATCAAATAGGTGAGGACGTTCTGTTTTTCCCCCCAGTCTTTCATTATCTATCCTAATGTTGCTTAATAGGGTTTGTTTGGGTAGATATACATTCTTATTAGTATATCCAGCCTTTACCAGTCCTTAAAACCAAATTAAATGTTTGTTAGAGAGGGGCTATGGAGCGATGAGGGGCACTTTTTCCCAGTGAGAGATAGTTATAGATGGAAGCTCCAAAAATGATTGTCGCGCCGGGTGCCAACAACGCTAAAGCCTGCCCTGTGTGCACACAACCCTGCCACACGCCCCATTTGAAGTCTAAAGGGCATCATAGTTTCACTGATGGGGCCATGCCTCACACTGGCCGTAATCTCGCTATGCAGTTTCCTACATTTTTTTACAATGTGCTCATCCACCCTCAAATTGATCTTTATGTCCCAAAGTTTGGACCGATTCGCATGATTATACATTATTTTATTTAATTAGAAGGTAAAGGTAAAGGCATCGTTCAGTGGTGACAGGGCCTGTCCGGAATCCCATCTGGAGATTAGAAAGAACATGATATTCTTAGGCCCAGTCCTCAAGGCAATCCAAGAGAATCCTACCAAAAAGGTTTGCTATTCCGTTTATAGGAGATATAGGTCAGTAGCATTTGAGCTCGCCTTCATCACCATTCTTAAAGATGGGCACAATAGTGCCCAGGGACCAAGATTGTGGTGGACTGCGCTTAACTGTTCCCCCCAGCACTTTGGTCCCAAAAGGTGCTGAGAATTAATGCATAAGAAGCCCCAAGCTAATCCAGAGCACCAGCAAAAGGTGCTAGAGCACCCAGAAAGCTCAGATGGCGGGGAGGCAGCTCTGGGTGAGGATATCTGTAAAGTGTAATTGGTGCTGGTGTGCTTCTTACAGTGGACTCTCTCATCTGAGCTTTCCGTACCATCAGCGTTGCAAGATGTCCTATTTTGGTTCCCTGCCCTTCTATGCTTGTAGTTGGTATGTGTGTAGTCTTTCATTTGTCATTGAGCTCCATTAAATCTTAGTCATGCTGTTATGTCAGAAACTTGCCTCACTAAGTGTGTTTTCAGACACCACCACTTCTCCGTAATTGCTTCATAATATCATCTTCAGTGCTTATTATCTTCAATGGTGAAGGTTTGTGTAAGGCTGTGTTCTGATATTTTTTGCTGGTTTCAGAGAAACTACAAGAGGTACTTTCATATTCTATTGAAAACAAGCACTGGCAAAACTAATAGGGCATGCAAATATGGTAACGTCTTTTAAATAAAAGCAAGACTTATTATCTTTATAAGTGCTTGTTTTTTACTGGGCTTTTCGCTTTTAGTAGTTTGCTCCCACGCCATCAATTCCCTCCCTCCTACTTCCCCTTGCTGCTTTTTTAAAACCTTTTTTGCAAGGGTCTGGGAATTGCACACTGCAGCTTAGTTGTTTAATGTACTGCAACAAAATTGTCACCCTCCATTTTAGAACAGTATATTAATATTACAATATAGAAAAAGAAGAACTAGATATATGCTGTGCATAAATATGCATGCGCGCACACTAGTGGCCATTATGAAACGATTACTGGTATACTTTTTTTCAAAAATTGAATCTGGCCATCATGCATGTGCATGCATGCTGGCACACGGCATCCGTCCAGAAATGTTTTTTCTAAGAATTACAAAAATCATTCCAAGATGGCTAAGATGTCCACCAGTATATGTGTATACCGGCTCACATGTGGTGATCATCTTAAAATAATGTCAAGGAATGGAAAAAAAGAAAAGGGCAACACCTTCCAGTAGCCATGGTACCACCCTTCACTTCACAGTACACATGAAAGGTGTCATGTGCCTTTTTGAGAGACTCCCAGTTTGGAGGAAAAAGCCACAAAGGGCAAATACCCTTATCAGCAGTCGTATAGCTCTTAATTGAAAATCAAGCTTATGCAGACGTAGAAAAGCAAGGCACCAAACTCTCGCTGACATCAAGCAAGAGGAAAGATTCAGGCAGAGACATGCAGTTGGCGATCCAAGGAAATTCAGGGTTCAGGGTGCAAAAAATCAGGGACAAAAATAAGGGAATGTATTTGGTGTGATGCATCCTTTAAATATGATTTAAACAGGAACTGACATCACAGGAAAATACTTTACTTCATCTTGGATTGGTAACTTTAGACAGAAATCTCTGGATCGACCACCATCTTGAAAAGTGCAGTTCAGAAGACCCGAGGATGACATCTTTCATCTGATGCAGAACTCCATAGTCCCAGCGCTGGCATTCCCACCAGATGCCCCTCACAAGTTGCGGACCACCTCCCATGGAAACAACTGAGCAGTCTAGGCTTCTAGGACACCCAGTTGCAAGCTATGCGTCGTTCCTGCAACATGCTGCTTCAGAGGCCGATGAGCACACAGTTTTCTTATGAACACAGGCCCTGCCCCCAGCATCAAATTTGGACATTACTCAAGGTACACAGTCCACAACGTTTTATTCTCTGCTTTAGCCTTGAGGAAGTCCTGATTGGTAATAGTCCAAGGACGAAACATGTATTGGCTAACTGAACTTTTTAACTATGTTCAACTCTGCAAAAAAAGTTAATACACGTCTTTAACTGAAAAGAAGAAATTGTGATTTTATATATAAAACAGTTGAATAACGGAGCAGATGAATACAGTATTCAAGGACATTATATACACTAACAATGTTTGTAATAATTGGGGTATGCAAATTGTACAGGCTCACTGCTGTGAACATTTGGACACCCTTTTGGTAACCTATGCCTTTATGCCAAGAAACACCCATATTACTGTAGCTGTCACAAATGTGATTTACACTTTAGAGATATGCATACTGTAGTTGTCCTTTCTTGTGCCCCTTGAAGTGAAACTTAAAAAAAAAAAAAATATTTATTGATTTTTCACAATGCATACAGTACAAATCAAAATCAAGATCAAAAACAAATAACAACAAATTAAGAAACAGTGTTGTGTAGTGGACCCCTCTTGTAATCAGAGCATGTGGCAGAACATTTTCCCCAAAAACTTAAACAACAAAATAGTACACAGTGGGCTCAGCGATGCACCATACAACGGACACAGACGACCTCCGCCGTCCAATAAACAATCATGTAAGACTATACAGATTTTGACAGTATTAGACACTCGACTACCACAATGTCCACATGTAGTGCAAACATGTTACCCCTTTCCAGCACGTCATAAGGGACTACGTCCTAGTGCATGTACACAATAAGTCACCCAGGACCGACAGTGACTCCAACTGCCGTGTCAGCTACCAAATTAGTGGATCTAGCACGAGCCCAATCAATAAACGGTTCCCATATATCTCTAGGTCTGGAGGTAGATGGCATTAATTCCCAAAATACAGCTAGCTGAGTTTGTCCGTTTGTGACCCCCCGAACCCAGTCCTCGACCGTGGGTTTCCTCTTCCTACCCCAACATAAAGCTATCTGTCATTTGGCAAACAGCAATAACAGCGCATGTAGTTTGCGTTTTCTAACATGTGTGTCTCTAACAAATCCCAACAGTCCGAGCAATGGTGATGAGGCCAGTGCCAGCCCCAAGATTTGATTGATGGATTCAAAAATTTGCGACCAATATTCAGTAACAACCGGGCAAGCCCACGCCATATGGAGGAAGGAGGCCTCAAGGGCTCCGCATCGCCAGCAACAGTCGTCGTCTCTAAGTCCCATTTTAAATAAACTAATCGGCGTTCTATAGTAGCGATGAATAAATTTGAAGTGGATTAGCCGAAGTTTATAGTTAGGTGACCGTTCCGTCATCTGGGCACAACAGTATGCCCATTGGTCATCAGACAAAGGGGGATCTAACTCTGTATTCCATTTAATGCAAGCATCGGAAACAATCACAGGTGCGTCGTTCTTGATATGAGTATATAGTTGGTGATAAGCTTGCGTGGCGATGGCGTGACCAGCAAATTTTCTAGGGCAGTCAGTGGGACGGGCTGAGATGGGACATGCCGCACTTATTTTATGATATAAAAACATCTCTCCAAAAGATACCTCCTGACCCTCTACCGCACTTGGGGGATCCCTGAATACTCTGCCTGGGTATAGACTTGCAAAGGTGTGAAGCTACATAATTTGCGCCACCTTGGCAGTGATTTCATCCCTGACATTGGGATGCATGGGATTCTGCGCTAGGGGGATGGAAGGTGCATATAAACACTGCGCGCCTGCTCTTCTACGTAGTCCATCCCAGGCCCATCTGAGGGTCTCAGTAGTATCTATGCAGTCAGTGGGACGCTTACATTTTTGATACACTGCCACCTTAAGTGGAACAGGCGCAACCGCGTCTTTCTCAACAGCCACATGAGGCTGAAATGGCGTCTGGTGGACCCAGTACTGCAAGAACTGCGCCTGTGCACAGAGCGCATATAGCTTCATGTCTGGGGCACCCAGCCCTCCCTGCCTGGTAGGTAAAGATAACAGCTCCCAGGACACTCTAGCTTGGCCTCCAGACTATACCAAGGAGATTAGCAAAGAGCACAGTGTCTTGAAAAAGGATTGAGTAAGTAGAAGTGGGAGATTAACGAATAAATACAAAAATTTGGGGAGGACAATCATTTTGGTCAACGCAATTTTCCCCGCCAAGGAAAGTGGAAGCTTAGCCCATAGGTGCACCTTGTCCTCCAGCCAGGCGATGGCTTTGCCATAATTTAACTTCCGCAAGTCTTGTAAATCCCTGCTTATCCAAACTCCTAAGTACTTCACAGCCTCATTTTTCCATTGCAACGGGAACTCCGAGTTAACTGCCTTAGTATTGTCAGTGAGTGGAAATATCACCGATTTAGACCAATTAATGTTTACTCCCGAGAGGCCCCCGAATTTGATGAGCTCCCTTAGCACTACATCCAGATTGTACTCGGGTCGCAGAGTATACAGCGCCTTGAAGTGAAACTTATCAACACTTTTATTATAGGTCAGTGGAATCAACCTTTGACATAGAACAATAGAATTCTAATGGGAATGGGGAACATTTAAGATAACATTTTAGCGGGCACAGGCTAAAACATTAGAGCTGCACGTGAATGGTGAAGGCCGGTATAGGGTTCTCAGTTGTGTTTGGTGGAAAAAGTTAGATTCACACCTGAAAAGTTTTCTCAGAACTGGGTTCCCTTTTGCAGCAGTTGATCAAGTCCAAATCCATTGAATAATCATGGATGTGCAGGAGTGACCTTTCGCCCATGCACTCTCTTCGCAGAATAGTACCAGAACACTTTGAATGAAGCCATATATAGGTGTTCTCCTTTGCACTTTGCACTATTTTATTACTTGCTTTTCAGGGTCAAATTAAATAGATTATAAACCCTATGCAATTGAATTTGGGAGCGAGACAGCTGTCACGGCTTATTTGTTATCCTTGCACCACCAGAGCGCTTTGCAATCTACTTCTTTAACTTCTGGGTGGTTTTTTTCACGTGACTGTGATGCTCTTTCTCAATTTAAAATGGACGCCATGATCGGAATCCACAAAAAAAAAAAAACTCACCTTTCAAAATCCCTATGTGCTGATTTAAGAATATCATAGTTTGATAACCCTGCTCAGAAATATCAAAACACGCTTCTGATGTCTGCATTTTGTAACCATCATACTATTACAGCTATTAGTCATGTTATAAATGTTTTATAAGTCAATTCTGTTCATTCCATTAACATCCCAGTCGTAAATTACTTTGCACTCTTGCTGTGTTTGGTACTTCAAATAAATTCTCTCACTCTGGTGCCTGCTCTTATTGACAGAGTAATTGAAGCTGTATTTTATGTTCCTTGAATTGACACATCTACTTGCTGTTTAGTTTGCAGGAAAGATAGTTATAAAAATGCAGTCAATGGCTGTTTTTGTTGTTACTGAAAGTTTAATATTCAAGTTTAATTTGGTAATATGTTTTATGATCTGATTTTCGTGGTATATCCACCCCGGTACTGTAAAACAATAACATTATTAACTTAAAGCAAGCAGCATTAAACTGAACATTATAAGAACCAAATAGATAGGGTGCAAGCTAATGCCTTTTTGTGCATGTTTTATTAGGGGCATTTCTTATTCTTATCAAAGTATTGCATTATATTCATACATTATTGTGCACTTTTTCCTTGTATGACACATTTTTCAAATTGGAGTAGTATTCTTGAAGTTACTTAAAACCACTGCATACAAGCTTTCTTAATTAGCGTTTGAATTGAATTTCAGAAATATCATGAGATAATTTTATAGTTAGTGGGACTTTACCTGTATAATGGACACATCATAAAGCAGCTCGGAGGATACAGACTGCTTTGGCATCTTTTGTTATATTCCAGATGTGATTTGTCCTTTAATGAGCAAGACCTATCATAATTATACTTATTGGGAAGAACCGACTGCTCTATCTTTATGATGAATAGACAGTAGGGTGTCCCTAGGTATTCCAGCACATCCAACACATAGAACATCAAACACAAGTACTTTTGCAGACTACGCTACATTGACGCAGCGCTATTTCAGTTGGTCCCCTCCCTGAGAATAGTCCAAAGAGAGCAAAGTGATCATTGGCTAGGGAGTATAGCCCTCAAATTTCTGGCTACAGTGCTTTCAAGCTTTGAAACAATGGGAAGCCTGAAAGTTGTTACTTTGCTGAAAAATCTCAAATGGAACCCAGTAGCAAAATCTCGGCTACCTCAGTAGAAGTGATCTGTGAGAATCAACCCTACCTGTACAGCAACTACAAATGTCATCATTGCCTCCCACCAGATGCAGGTATTTTTGACACATGGCAGAATTGTTGACTAGTGTACTTGATTTTTTCAGTCCTGTTAGAATTGAGTCAATGAACGTTGTTAGAGTGAGACATAGTACTAGAAACCCTGGAAAATCATGGAGGAGGTGCATGGCTGAGTTAAAAAACAAGATGTTGCAGCTTTATGAACTCATTAAACGCCATAAAAAGAATTCCATTTTGTTAAATGAAAAAGATCGCATCACAGTTCCAAAGTTCAGCAATAACAATGCAGTTTGGGAAGCGAAAGAGACTTTCCAAGCAAAGAGATGGTCATATATTCAGCTGTGTATAAGACTAGAAACAAGGAAACCCTTAAAGTCAAAAGGAGGACCTAGGGCAGTAGTAGTTTTAAGTGACAATGGTCCCTTTAGGAGGAAAGTTAACACAGATGTAGCCAAATTATCACATTAAACAATGGCGCTGTTGGTGTCTTAATAGACCGTATCAAGACATTTATTCACAAATAATGAAAAAGGACAACAAAATATACGCAATAAGTGAGCTAGACATGACTGGGTAATTGGAAATCAGCCGATTTCCTTTCCACAGGCAAGTGACTTAAAAGTGACACTTTGAGGTAAATTGTAAATATGTAAAAGTCGCAATGAACGAAACATCTTTTACTCCACATATATGAAAAAATAAAGTATAGAATTAAGATGTAGGTGTCGACGACGTTTCGATCCCAAGAGGGGATTCTGGGATCATCATCAGAACTGAATAATAGAACAAATTGCATGGGAAGTAGCCCTGTATCAGTAGACCCGGGGTCTGATGGATAGTTTTGGACATCGGCGCATTCATTCACGTCCCTGAGGATTGACCTGACGTACCTTCATTGCCTTATCCCGGCACCTTTCCACACCGGACCCCCAGTTGTTTTCCGGCTACCCATCGAACACGCCCCTAATTGGACGGTTAATTGTTCTACTCATTGTATCCTCGCCGTGGAAGGACCATTTACCTACCCTGAGGCTACACACGCCCAACCTTGGCCGTTGATTCCCGTTCCCTTGACTTGGCCATCACCAAAACTGTGATAATTTGGCTACATCTGTGTTAATTTTCCTTCTAAAGGGACCATTGTCACTTAAACATATATTCAGCTGTGGCCACATACTGACGACTCTAGTTAGTTTTGGGATTTGGTGGTTCCCCTGACAAGCGTAGTGATAAAAAAACAAAAATGAACAACATTCAGACCGGCGATTAGGAAAAGCATGCCAGATATATATATATATATATATATAATCTACTGGCGGTCGCCAGTAGATAGTTATAGTTAGGACCGTGTTTCCATAGGAAATCCGCAACATTCTATTTGGAATAACTTTGGCGCCGGTTGACGAATCCTCGCAAAATTTTCAAAATAGGTGGGGCGCTCCGCTCCTACCCTGAAAGTCTCGGGGGGGATTCGTCAAGCGGGGGCTGAGAAAAAAGGGGGGTCCCAAAACGCGTTTTCCCCATGCAATTTTCCTTAGGGACCTTTAGTCCAAGGTACAGCCCGAACGGCTGAACAGAATTACTTGAAATTTGGCAGAGAGGTAGTCCTCAGGTCAGGGATGTGCCTTTTGCAGGTCTGGTGTCTATCTGTTGAGTAGTTCCTGAGAAAATCAAAAGTAAAGTCATATATATATGTGGGCGGAGCCCAACCACACATCTCATCCTGAGATCTGATTGGCTGTCAGCACTTCATCCAAGAAGTGTTGGCAGCCATCTTGGGACCAATATACATGATAGCACCTCATTAAAAAGCATTGCAGTTAATAGAAGGTTTTAAGACTTTAGTTACATTATAAATCATTTGTTGATGGTACCATACTCATTTTAGGAACTGTGGTATGTTCTAAGGTGATTTCACCATGTGAAAAAGCCTTCTGCTGGGATATCATGATTGAGAGAAAAATATTTTCTGTAAATTCACATTATCTTTCTCAGTCATGTGAGAATGAAGTCTGACATTCTCAATAAAACATGTACATCCAACAAGGGCAGAGACTGTCAGTTGATTCCTTTGTGTTCTACTGCAGCTTCCCAGAGTGTTCCAAAGAACAACTAGAGCGCTAACAGTCCTACTTATGATAAACGTATGGCACACCTGAAGCCATCTTGCTTGGATTAAAGTGGTAACTCTTAAAACATTTAATTTAAAAAGGAATAAAATGAAGGGGTTCATTTTTCCATAAAAAGTATGATTAGTGCTGCAGAAAGAAAAATTAGGGCACATTTTGAGTGACTTCTCAAATCCTCTTCTATTTCATTAAACAATTCTGACATGCAGACTGAAACATGCACTTTCAATACCAGCAGCAGTTTTCCCTGGTGAGTAGTAGCTTTACTATAGTGATCTAATGAGCAAAAAGAGTGCTAACATTCTGAATTTATGGCAAATGTGTGACACATCTGAATGCCTTTGGAATCAAAGTAAAAAACTGAAAGTATTTCCTACTGAGGAGACTGCAGTAAATGAGGAAATTAGGAAACTTCATAACAAATAAGTCTGCCAAGATGGCCACCAGAGACAAAAGAGCCCAAATGTAGCCCAAATGTCACCCAGATGTAGCCCAAGTATAGCCCAAACACAGAATGTCCCAGAGTGTTCTTAAAAACATGCTAGAGCGCTTACTGTCTTCATTATGACAGAAGTATAGCACACCTGAAGCCATCTTGATTGGAATAAACTGGTAACACTTAAAACATTTAATTTAAAAAGGAACACAATGAGGGGGTTCATTTTGCCATAGAAATTATGATTAATGCTGAAGAAAGAAAAGGAGGGCGCATTTTGAGTGACTTCTCAAATCCTCTTCTATTTCATAAAAAAATTCTGACATGCAGACTGAAACATGCACTTTTAATACCAGGAGCAGACTTCCATGGTGAACAGTAGTTTTACTACAGTGATCTAATGAGCAACTAGAGTGCTAACATTCAGAATTTATGGCAAATGTGTGACATATCTGAATACCTTCATGATGGAATCAAAGAAAAAAACTGAAAGCATTTCCTACTGAGGAGACTGCAGTACATGAGGAAATTAGGAAACTTCATAACAAATAAATCTACCAAGATGGCCACCGGAGACAAAAGAGCCCAAATGTAGCCCAAAATCACCCAGATGTAGCCCAAATATAGCCCAATGACAGAAGTGTGCAAAACACTTATTATTTTGTGTTTTTGCAGTGTTATATAGTGCAGACTTGTCAGGTATTGGAGTGCTTTACATGAGCATTGGTTACATCACACAAGAACAAATTCATTTTGGTTGTAGACATGGGGAGACTAAGTGATTTGACCAGAATCACAGAATGTCGAGCTGAAGCAGAAACTCCAACCTGGTTCCCCAGTTGCAAAGTCTGCAGCTCTGGAAGTAACACCACATCCTCTCCCCTAGGTGCAACATTTAATCAAGTGGTCAACTGGATAAAAAAACATGAAGGTAACAAATAATTTAAAAGTGCTTTCTCGCTATTTGAAAACTCAGAAAATATGTCCTTATTTTAGTCTTTTAGAGCACTAACCATAATTTTGATGCCAATAAGACCCTCTCATATATGTAATTTCTAAAGGAAATGCTCTAGGTATTACAGTTTTGATTACATCAAGATGACGTCAGGCGTTTCACACTTTTGTAATAAATATAGAATGTTAGCAATCTAGTTGTTCATTAGGATACTGTTGAGAGGCAGAGGCCAGGGGCACGGACTCTGAAAATTGAAGGCAGGTAGGAGGGTGCAAAGGCAACAATTTAACCACACTGAGCAGGCAGGAAGGGCCGTGGCAGCACAACAGACTATGGAGGGCAGTGGAAAGGGGGGCAGGGGCAACAAACCAACAATACAGGACTTGCAAGAGAGGCTGTAGCAATGTAATAGACCATTGTGGGCAGAAGGAAGAGGCAATGGTAGTACAACCATACATGCCAACAGACCCGATTCAGCCAGGAAACGTCCAATATTTTTAAGCTCAAATGGGCTTTATTTTATCTGTCTCCTGTCTACAATCTCCTCTTTTTCAATGTAACTCAAAGGGGAAAATCAATACCCAAGTTTTTTTTCAAAATCTCCCTCTTACCAAGTTCAAAATGTTCGCAAGTATGGTACATTGGATCATGGAAGGAAATGGGGTAGGGACATGGACTTGGATAACAGAGGACAAGAGGGACATGGAGAGGTGCACCAAACTGACCCTGCAGGGCAGGCATCAGGGTTTGCAGCAGCACAATACACCACACAGGGCATGCGGGACGGGAGTGCAGCACAACAATCCATAGAAAGCAAGAGGGAGGGGACAGGACCATGCACATGGACAACAGAGAACAGAGGGGCAAGAGGCAGGACCATAATGGACAGACACGAGAGAAAGCTGCAGCATAACAGACCATAAAGGGCAGGAGGGATGGATCAGGGGCATTACAATGAAACAGACAAGCCAGGAGGGAGGGAGTAGGGGTTTGCACATGTAAACAGAGGGCTGGGGGCAAGGGGGCAGGGCAGGAGCAGCAAGATAGCCATGGAGGTCAGGCAGGATGGGCACTAGAAGCAAGACACACCATGAAGAGCAACAGTGAGACTGTGATGGCATACACACAGACCATGGAGGGAAGGTGGGAGGGGTTCAGGGGCAGCTAACTGACCACACAGGGAAGGTGGGAGGGGCCATGACAGCACAGAAGACCATGCATGGCAAGTGGGAGGGTTAGTGGTAGCACAGTGGCTATGATGGGCAAGAAGGAGGGTGCAGGGGCATGCACAAAGGACGATGGAGGATAGAAGGGAGGGTCAGGACCTGTGCACAGACAAAGTTCAGGGGAAGGGGCCTCACAACAGACCGCACGGGGCAGGCAGGAGGAGCAGTTGCAGCACAACAGACCAGGGAGGGCAGAAGGGTGTGGCAGTACAATGGACCATGTAGGACAGGAGGAAGAGGATAGGGGCATGGCATGTGGACAGGCAGGGTGGAGGTGGCAGGGACAGGTTACAGTCACCTGACAATGCTAGGCAGGTGGGAGGGGAGTGGCAGCTCAACAGAACACTCAGAGTAGATAGGAGTGGCAGGTCCATGGAACATGGTGGGCAAAAAGGATGGAGCAGGGGCATGCACAAAGACATCGGAGGGCAGGGGGAAGGAGAATAGGGGCAGCAAGCTAAGCACAGAGTTCAAGCAGGAGGTCAATGATGGGGCATAGAATTGGGCAATGGAGGGCAGGAGGAGTGGACTGGTACATCATACTAAATTGAGGGCAGTGGCAGCACATCAGACCATGCATGGCAGGAGGGAGGAGGCTAGTCCATGGATTCACACAACAGAGGATAGGGAGGAGGGGGATGGGGCAGCAAGCGAACTGTTCAGAGAAGGCGGGTATTAGGAACTTTATTGTTTTTAAAATGTGTGTCTGTGCGAACTACTTAAAATATGAACAAGTATGCAGCATAATCTCACTTTTATTCAGGAAGAAGAGGACGTTTGTGACTGTGACTCGGGGCTCACTTGGCAGAAACACCCCCTGACCCTCCACCCCCTATCGCAAAATGTAATGCCCGTGAAAAGGGTAGGTGAACACAGTGTTATATAGAACATAGTCCTGAGAGCACGATTGAAAATGAAAACTAGATATAGTGTATGGTATAAACTATGCTCCAAAAAGTGTGATATAAGATGAACCGGGCGTGAAATATAATATGCAATACATTGTGCGCAATGACAGATTCATTGGAGAGCGCGAGATAGCACAGGCACTAGCGCGTGCTATGCGATATGCGCCTTGGAGTGGAATATGCACAGGGCAGTGTTGTGTAACCTAACTAGTCTCTAAAGTTGTAATATAAAATATGTGCTGGGGAGTGTAACGTTGCATATGCACTGTGACAAAGATATGGATCCCAGATTGTAATATGTATGGTATAGCACTGTGCGTTATAACATAGGCATCGAGGAAGGCACGTTAGATGGGGCAATATAACCCGTGCGAAGACAAGTGTGGCATGACATATTCACGGGGTGGTGTTACAGTGCACATGGGCTAGAGAGTGTCATAGCATATGCACTAGCTAGTGGAATACAACACAGAAGTGTGTGGCACTCAGCATGCAATGGTGCGTGTAACACAGCATTGGGCTCTGCCAGGAGCGCGCTGTGACTCTCAAGTGATGTTCGTCCCCTTTCCAGAGAGTAAAATAAAAAGTATTACACATCCGGCAGTGGATGTGTGTTTTATTAACCGTGAGGGGGGTTTCTTGCATAGTTTTGGTCGAATTTTTGTCGAATCCCCTTTGAATGGCTTGGTGTGCATGTGTATTAAATATGCCCGTCAATAGCTACCCATGTTTGTATAAATAAACGACAAGGGTGTCTACCGGGATTAGGCACGGTAAGGCATCAGACATGTCAGAGCTTCACTATTTTTATTTATTTATTTAGCGATTTGTAGAGCGCCTGGTGACCCGAAGGCATCCCCGCGCTTTAAACATTTGTAGAGACCAGAGGGGACAGGCGACCTTATTTTGGGAACAGCAGCGTTTTTAATTTTTTCCGGAACAGGAGATGGCTGGGTTCCGTCCTCAGAGGGCGAGGAAGTGAATTCCATCCGGAGGAGACTTTTACAGAAAAGCGACGGCCGCCGGTGCGTGCCTTCCTGTATCTAGGGACGTTGGCCAGCCGCTCATTGTCCGAGCGTAGGGATCTGGGGGCTTTGTAAGGGGTGACCAGGTCTCTCAGGATAGCAGGGCCAAGACCATTGAGAAGTTTGTGTGCGGTGCACAGGGCCTTAAATTCTACCCTTTGTCGAATAGGGAGCCAGTGGAGTAAATACATTCCACGTGGATTCATTGTATGCATAGTCGCCTTTTAATGAATATCACGCAAATCGTCATGGTGATAGGTACGTACGGTTTGTCCAGCATGTCCTAGGTGTGTCTATAAATATATATTTTTTTAAAATGATAAAAAACAGTGGCCGGCCCTGGGGATTGGGGTAAAAAAAATATAATTAGGAGACAGGCCCTGAGGGATGGGGTCATCAGGGCCAATACATCAGAATAAGAAGGGGAACCACACAGCCCCCCTTCTTAAAAAATTAAAATAAATAAAAGACTGGCATCGTGCCGGAGGCCACGCCCCCTGCTTGCAGCACTCTGCAAACGCGCCCCCTGGCGAGTTGTACGTTGGGGAATTAATTCCTCTTCAATACTGAGTGTCCCTGAGGGCCAACTAGCCCAACAGGCATCTCCAGTATGCACCAGGGAGCTGCGCTGCAGACAGGTGTTCTGAGGCCAAGCCTCTTTTTACATCTCTCTGCAACGCAGCTCTGTGGCGCTTACTGGAGGTACCTAGTGGTCTAGTTTGACCCTAGGGACCCTTAGGATTCAAGGGGACTTCATCTCTCAACTTAGAACAGCCACAGGGCGCGTTCACACAGTGGTGAAGGGAGGGGACGGGGCCTGAGGTGACGTGTGCAAACACGCGCTATGGCACGTTTTAAATTGGGGATATAATTTTCCTTCAATACTGAGGGCCCCTGGGGGCTAACTAGCCCACCAAGTTTTTCCAGTAAGCGCCACTGAGCTGCATTGCAGAGAGGTGGTCCAGGCCGTGCCACTTTTTACACCTGTCTGCAACGCAGCTCTGTGGCACTTACTGGAGGTACCTAGTGGGCTAGTTGGACCCTAGGGACCCTCAGGATTCAAATGAACTTAATCTCCCAACTAAAAACGGACACAGGGCGTGTTTACACAGTGGTGAAGGGAGGGGACGGGGCCTGAGTTAACGTGTGCTAAAACGCCCTGTGGCCTGTTTTAAGAGGTAGTTTTAATCCCCCTGCCCTATTATATACTAGGGGCTTACAGAGGAGGTCATGCTAATCACAGGGGGACCCCAACGCATAATGTTCCCTAGTGTATGTAGGTGTTTTCACTGTATTCTAAGTGTCTTTTAACATAGCACTGGCTCTAGGACTGGTTAGTCAGACTCCGTTACCACCAGTATCCGTCTGAAAAAGTTGAGGGTACAGGATGATTTTGCAACAAGGCTTCTTTCTGCTCTTCTTTTTGTTCTTTCTGCACGTTATCCTTCTTCCTGCACTTTTCTTCGTCTTTGAGGACTTCTGTTGCTTCTTTCTGCACTTCTCTTTTTTCTTTCTGTGCATTTTTTCTTCTTTCTGCACATGTCCTATCTCTGTAGGCATAGTTAGAAATTAGCATTTAAAAAACCTTTGAAATTCACAGAAAAAAACATAGGTTTCAGGCACGTTATAGTTAGGAATTAGCATTTAAAAAACCTCAGAAATTCACTGAAAAAACCATAGGTTTCAGGGGTGTTATAGTTAGCTGGACTTTTCACTTCTACAAAACCATTGAAATTCCCCCGTTATAGTTAGTTCAGCTAACTATAACTCGCGCGCCCTCAATGCACTGCTGATGACGTCACATATTACATCACTCATGCCATGGTCAGTGACATCACTCATGACATCACTCATGACATCTCAAATGACATCACTGATTACATCATCCTTGTGATAGAGTGGCAGACCTCCTCTCACCCTAATATAACCTTTGATACACACATTCAAAAATAGAGACTAAACTTTTCAAAACAATGGACATACCAATACCAGTTACAACAACCTCTTCACTAATTCTAAGATCTACATACACATCCACTCATTCACCAACAGTCCTATACAGTCACTCATACATGTATTCACTCATCATATGTACTCATACACCTATACATCCTGTTACACAATGCCACTCATCCATAGAGTTACTCACACACATAGTCACTCATGCTAATAAAGAATCAAACATACATTTATTTGCATATACAGTTATACACACACCACCACACTTACTTCTACGGAAACTTACACATACTTAGTCTTTTAAACAATCACTTATAGAAACACATACTTATTCATACAGGAACTCTTTCAATCTCTCACTCTCACATATACTCTCTTATATACACCAATAGTCACATATACTAGTTTAAAACATATGTAGTTACTCATAAAGACACTATTGAGACAGTCATTCACTCACTAACACACACATACACACACTCATCCACCCATAAAGTCCTGCACACATGCTGTCTTCAACACATACAAAGAGTGAGTCACTCATTCATGCACCTATGCACTACGTAATACCCCCCACCGAACCATGCAGACACTCAGACTGATACTCAAAAAACCAACTAATAACCTATATAGACACCCATGTAGCTACTCACCAACCCATGCAGCCACTTATACACAAAGTGAGCGACTGATACAGATATTTACATATTTAAACATTACTCACTAAGCCATGTATTTACTATGATACACTTAATCAGTCAGTTACACAATCAATTTTTCAAAAACAAATCATCCATTTAGACACTTATATACCCATTTATTCTTCCATCGACCTTGAGATCTACATATATAAAACATATTTAATTTTCAGAAAAACACACATTCACTGGATGATGTCATCAGTGATGTCATTTGAGATGTCATCAGTGATGTCACTGACCATGTCATGAGTGATGTAATATGTGACGTCATCAGCAGTGCATTGCGGGCGCGCGAGTTATAGTTAGCTGAACTAACTATAACGGGGGAATTTCAATGGTTTTGTAGAAGTGAAAAGTCCAGCTAACTATAACACCCCTGAAACCTATGGTTTTTTCAGTGAATTTCGGAGGTTTTTTAAATGCTAATTCCTAACTATAACGTGCCTGAAACCTATGGTTTTTTCTGTGAATATATATATATATATATTATAATCACATGCAACTGCTGAATGGGAACCCTTAAATCCTTCCTCAGTGGTGTCTGTGTCACTTGCATAAGGCCTTTCTGAGCACTTGCTCCCAATAAATGTAATCAAATCAGGTTGTGTTTTCTGGAGGTGTCAATCATTATCAGCATGTGATCTTTAGTTCAGCAGTAGAACTAAAAACTGTTCCTGACTCTTGGAGATGCTCAGTACTGCACCCCATTTTTAAAAAGGGAGACTGTAAAAATATACAGAACTATATAACATTCAGATTGTTAAATAGCGAGGAAAAGTTATTTGCTAAAACCTTCCTTGAGGAGTTGGAAGTATGGGTTGAGGACAAGTCTCTTTTGCTGCTTCATCCACGTGGTTTCAGGAAAAGTGCTGAAGCCATATATAATGTAATAGTATAATGACACAAGTGGCAGTAAGCTTTGTGGAAGTAAAGTGTATGCCTGCTTCCTTGACTACTCCTCATCATCAATCTTTATTTCGTTATGTTTCCAGTGTATATAAAGTACATAAATAAAAAAACATCTGTGAAACCTATATACTTACCATAAAAATGCCACATAAGACAGCATAAAAATTCATCTATAAAATCCGAAAGGTTAAAAGTAAATCACCACAACAATATAAAGTGTATTGTGCCCTCGATCTTAGTCACCACAATATTATAAAATACATTGTGCCCTCGGGCTTGGTCTCGATCATTCCCATTTTGCTTCGCTGACCCAATCTGTCAGGGTTATCGGGTAATTGGATATTATGTCTAATATATGTACATATCATATGACCAGCCTCATAAAATAATATTGAACTTTATATATAAAAACCAATGCTTAAAAAGGTGATCCCCACAAAGATATACAATACATTATGCCCTCGAGCTTAAACTCAGTCATCTCACTTTTGTCCTTCCCTATCCCATTCTGTCAAGGCCCTTCTATTAATCCAGAATGACCAAAAAAAAGATGCCGTTAACATAACAAACAAAAGGATTAAGATTAGATCATTGTTATGTAAAATACAGCGTAGGACAGCATTGTTTAAAATGCAATTTTCGCAGAAGGGGGAGAATATACATTTTCCTGTTCCTGTATAAATTATAAAAACCACAAAAGAATATTATATACAGATCGGAATGGGCAGACCTTTTATCACAAGGACATACTGGGAGATCATTTAGCGAGAAAGTATTCTTGGGAAAGCCCATCATTAACGGTATATGATTTATGCGAAATCTAACTAGGCTAAAGCGTTGTTGGGGGTTTGACACAAATACCAAATATGAGTCGTCTGCTTGATTGAGGAAGGGGCATGTAAGGTATATCTTTACTGAGTTTTTAGTGCGGCCTGCTTCTACTTGGTCGCATACCGACTTCTCCAAGAATATTTGTTTAATTCTTTTTTGGACGTGGTTCAACAGCGGGAAGGATTAGCAAATAGACCCTCCAACCCCAGACTCCCCAGCGCTGTTTTCACATTTTGCAACCAGATGATCTTATGTACATTGTCTAGGGCCAGGCAGTCCTTAATGATATTTTGAGTCACACTGATTGTGTCTCTCTTCCAGATCGAGTGCCATAACCTAATCGGAGCAAGTCTTAAGACATCTGAGATGTACGGTGTGAGAAGTTGGCCTGATATATGATGTCACTAATTCTAGTGTACACCTTGTATCAGTCCAAACAACCCTTATGGTGATTGGTTGTAAAGTCAACCTTATAGACCAGCTATCCTAGTGGTAGCATGGACAAGAGCAGTCTTAGGCTAAACTCTGCATGGCATGTGAAGCCAGCTGTTATACCATATGTAATCCCTTGAATACCAAATGAAAGGACACCACAACAGATATATATAAAAATAGAATGTATTTATTCTAGTCAAACCGTCAGCACTCTTTATGAGATTCGAGGTAAGTACAACAGTCTTATTTAAGCATACATTAAGTCACACAGGTAAGTAATACAGTTAGGCCCTAGGGCCACGCAAACCATATACTAAGTAAGTGGTATAAGAACCACTGTCACGGATACAGGATAGGCCTAGGCGTAGGGAATCGCTGGGGCTACAATATACTACCAAAGGTTAGGAAGTGGGAGGCCCACGGGATTCAGGTGCAGAGTGGAAACACTCACGCGTAATGGTCGATAGAAATGCAAGTTATTAGAAATTAGCAGTTTTAGGACACTTCTGGTATAGCTAGGAAGTCGAGACTCGGAAACTAGACCCTTGGATAGTCAATACCCTAGTGAGCACCGAAATGCTCAAGTTACCTAGCCCACGGGCTGCGGGTGCATAGGTGTAAACTTGCGTTGGGTTTCGTCGTCGATTCCTATGGATGCCTGAAGGAAAGTTGCTGACAGGCAGTCAGTGAAGAGTGTCCGGTGGATCCCAAGGTGGAGATCAAGAAGGAAGGAACCTGCAAGCAGAAGGGACAGAGTCTAGGTCACCAGCCAGGAGCCGGGAAGGAACCAGGAAGGAACCAGGCAATGTCGTGAAGATGCAGGTGAAGAGGTGAAGCTTGTCGCAGCAGTCACGGGTACCAGGAGGCGTCGAGGACAACCAGGACCAGGAGATGAGCTGTCCCACGAAGGCTCTTGCTGTCGGCGGTGTCGAAGTCGAGTCAGGACCCAACAAGCCTAGGCAAGCGGAACCCATGCAGGATAGAGGACTTGCTTCTGGTGCAGACCAGGAAGGTCTGGGGTGCTTCTCTTTCACAGAGGAGCGGGTGCCAGTCTGGAGGAGCTGGCCCAGCAAGTTGGAAACAAAGGTTAGTCGTCGCAGAAGTCACTAGCCAACGGGCCAGCAACCGGACAACACGTCGAGCAACTCAGGTGCAGAAGGGCCCCACGCAGAACACGTGAAGTGTGGGGAGCTGATCTTCGTTGCAGATGGTGCTCGGGATGGGGGCTTCTCAATTCCCCAAGCACAGCCTCGAGGGAGCCTCGGAATTTGCGCTAGTTGGGTACTAGCCACTTTTCCCAAGTCGCCGGTCCCACGTCCTTCGTCGCCTCCACGGGTCTCAGCTTCGCTGGAGATGTGGATCTGGGTCAGAGGTGTCTGGAAGTCTCAGCGCTGGTCAGTCTCTGCAGTCGTCCCTCGTAGGATCTGTCGCAAAGCAAAGCAGCGGTCGCTGGATGGTGCCTGGTTGCCCAGGGTGGTCACTCCTTGGCCACAAGGGAGATTTCTTCAGTCTTCTTCCTGAGGTCGATTGTCAAAGGTCCAGAGTTTCTGTTCAAGTTGCAGATTCAGGATAATCTAATTTAGCAGGGCTCAGCTACCTACTGATATACTGGGCTAGTGGGCTGGGCTACCTGCAAGGTCCCTCCTATGGGTGGGACCAGGAAGGGTAGTGGTTACACCCCCTTTCCTTTGTCCAGTTTCGCGCCAGAGCTGGGGCTGGAGTGCCCCAGCGCCGGTTTGAACTGGACTATGCATGGGGCACCTTGTGTGCCCCAGGCAGTGTCTAGTTTCATTCAACCCTCCCTGCCCCAATACACTAAAGTCTGTCTGGGGAGGTGCTAGCACCTCCCCAAGCAGGAAACCTATTGTCCAGGCCTCCCTGGCTGGGACGGCTCCCAGCTGCAGGAGGTCAGACTCGTGTCTGTGGCAGCAGCATCCATTTTGTGATGCTGAGGCTTTGGTCAGAGTTAAACAGCAAAGTAGGATTTTAACATGTCTCTCCCTCTAGAAGAGAGGAATAATATCCTCATCACCAGAAATGGTATGGGGGTATTATTCCAAAGTGTTAGACACCTTACACGACATATTTTGATAAAGCCAAACCATAGTTACCATAACCGTTTAAGATTATAAGGCACTTTAAGAGTATATGGTAGGCTATATCATAGAACAGCTATAAGGACATGGTTCCGAAAGCTGCAGACAGGCTCAGCTCATGCTAGAGCACCATCTCACATGTTACCAAGCACTCTGCCTCCAGGATTGTTAACATAATATAAACAATGGTTCCATAGGGAAACAAATAATTTCATTAACAATAAATCAAAATACACAGCATATACAAATCAATTGAATAATCAATATCAATCAAAGATATGCAATTTGGATACAGAAATTTATTCTTCGTGTTTAAGTTAAGTATCAACTTTCAGAAATAACATAATCAAAAGAAAAAGATAAAGATAAGGCTGTATATACAATATTTTGAGAAACGACGCAGTGACCAAGTGAATAAGGTGACTTAGTGCAATAAGTGACAATGTGAATAGTTACAATATATACACGTATTTACTAAATAAAACCAAAATATATACAAAATTTCTTATTATGAAAAGTCCTTAATTTCCTCATGGGTATACAATAATCCTTGTAAGGCACATGTCCTATCTTTTTAACAACAAGGAAATCCAATTAATAAGGGACTGGAAAGCCGTCAACGTTTCGACCCTACACCAAACACTACTTGTGAGTAGTCGTATCGGGTCTTCTTCAGGACACAGGAGATGTATAACAGCATAAACAAGATAAATGAATATATATAAAAATAAGTATCCATGCTGTGATCAAGGTTTTTGACGAAAAAAAGGGGGAAGTAATCCCAAAAACTCACCTAGGATATAGGTGATTGAGCAGGTGTACCCAATAGTATTACAGTTGCCTCTTGTTGTCAATCAAAGGGGAACTGCCAGGGGACACATATGCAAAATAATAAGAATATATCAGAAACAAAAAACATTTTCACCATTAAACCAGTAAGAAAGTATTCTTTTATGAAGTTTTACCGAGCTCGTAAAGAGTCTTGGCTGAAAAAAGGGGGGCCTCTTAATCTGCCGGATTAGTTTCTTCTTTTTTCTCTCTCTCTTTTTTCTTTCTGCTTTGATTAACGGGACTTTTTCTTAGTTACTACAAAGGCAAACCCAATAGGAATAATCAATATGATGTTCACAACATGTGATAAGCAGATCAATTCATTTGACATGGGAAATAGCCTAAATTAATGGCTCACCTGACTTCAAAGTTAGGACTTTGCGTATGACATTTCACACATAGCCGCAGCCACCAGGACACACATTCCACTACAATACATAAGCAAAACATATCTGATATCACATTGATTTGTATATGCTGTGTATTTTGATTTATTGTTAATGAAATTATTTGTTTCCCTATGGAACCATTGTTTATATTATGTTGATGAGGCCAGGTTCCTTGGGTTATAGGGTTACCCCTGTTTCTTTAACCTCTGTCCAGGTTTGTTAAGGCCTGCCATAGGAGTGGCTCACAGGTACACATGTGTCTATTTTAAGGGTAGATATAGGTATACTATATCTAAGCAAGGGGTGATTACATGACCTTGCCCCAGCTGAGTGATCAGCCAGTTGTGTCTGATTGGAAGGCCAGACCAGGGGTGGCATAATACATGCTGCAGCCCCTGGGAGGCCTAGCGTACACCTATGCCCTGGGTACCTAGGGTACACTGTACAGGGTCCAATAAGGTGATCCTTACCAATTGGGTATGTACCCAGGGTACATGGAATCCATTTTAAAGAGAGAGCAGACATCCTGAGACCCTGAATGGCAGGATCTCAGGCCAACTAAGTCGAAAAACCAGCTAGACACTAGGCAAAAAGTTGGGGGTAACCATAGTCCGATATCCACCTTCCTACATACGGGATATCTCAGTGTGAGAAATATAGTTTACGCAATTACTTGGGAGTGCTAACAGTCTTTTGTAGAAGCCATCCTCTGTTCTTTGAAGTTGATCAGTGCACCTTTTTTATTACCTCGATCATCTTGGAACCCAGCTTCTTGATGAAGCTGGAGATGTCCCTAACACTTTTCTCCATGGCTAGGGCCCTATTGTTCACAATGTTTGACCAGGTATAATTTCTATCAAACACAACCCCCAGGTACTCATCTGCCTTGGATGAGGCGAATCGGGTCATGTTGTGGAACAAGTTCAATAAGTGGCGGTTTGCTCCTTCCCTAATTAAGACTGGGGATCCAGCTTCTACATTAGGAAACGTGAGTGTGCTTGAAGGTGGGGGATAGAAGAATGGTATCAAAATTATACTAACCAGTCGAGGACTGAAACCAGGATGTTTTCTGACCCTACTGCTGTTTAATCAATAGATACCAGATATGAGCCTGTGCAAGGCGTAAGGCATTCTCAGCTAAAATTAGAGAGCCAGCACGTGACCTTGCTTCCAAAAGCAGAAGATACTGTTCGTTTGGATACAGTCTCATTCACTTTAAATTGGGTATTGGGAAGCTAATGACCTGACGAGTGATTTGACATAAAATGTTGCAAAACCTCCACAAGCCCAAGGTACAAACAATGTTTGCCATAGTTAAGGCTAAGTTGGCGCCATCAGTCTCATACAGTGCCCTGACCTTCACACAAGGCATAGGCGTAGCTCTGGAAACCCTGTTTTGTAATAGTCTTAAATACAACTTTTGTTTACCTAAAACATGTTTCTAAAATCAATTAAGATTAGAATTAGGGTTAGTGAGCATGGTATGCGTGCTGGATGCAGTATTTCTCAAATGATCTTATGAGATGCGGAATGCAGGTTTGGGGACCCGGAAAAGGTATTGTGGACAAAAATGCATGTCAATTTTGCATTTAATTCTGAAATGGTTTTTACGCAAGGAAAAATAGTGGATGATTAGGACGGCTCTCGATTTTATATTCGCTTTAAAGAAAGTTATTTATTTTTGGTTCTGCACTGGTGAGCTGCATCACACTTCAGTAAACACAGCATCGCAATTATTACATAAGCTTTCATTGAAACATTCATCACCTCCTCTTTACCTAGGCATAAAGTCTCCGCACTTTTCTTTCACCCCCACCCCATGATGTGTGGCTGGCTGTGTGTCTTCATTATGCGGAGGTTCCAGGACCTCTGGGAGTTTGTGAGGAGTCATACTATATGGATAAGTTCTGGTGGGCAAGTGGCCAGGGGATCTACTACTTGGTCTCTTGACATCTATGAATGAAACGCTTTCCAAACTTTTGCAAATTTCGCGCGTGGCATATATGATGGACGAGAGTTTCGCCATAGTGTAAATATGCCATATTTTACTCCCCCCGGTGACTGGGCCGTGTTATTTGTTGTTTCCTTACATGCACCAATGCCATTCTTGCTGCTGGTAGGAGCTGCAAAATCAGTTTGCCTATCAATGTTGTTAGCAGGAATACAGGGTTGTTGCCTGGGTCACCTAAAAGTACCACAAAGGGGTCAAGAGGTAGCTGGGTACCCATCATGCGACAAATGTGCATTAAAATCTCCCCCTCAGTATGTCTGAATGTGAGTGCAGGACCATCGCATGGACATGAAAGTGCCCTACCAGCAGAGCTCCGAATTCTCAGTGATATTATGTAAAGCGCGTGGGAGAGAGGTACCAGTGTGCACTTGCGTAGCTAGGGGGGGCGGTCCGCCCCAGGTGGCACTATTATGGGGGCGGCCAGCCAGCGGCAGCTGCGTGGCACTAGTGTCCCGCCGAACAGTCAGTACACCACACATGTTACTGTAAAGTGCAAACGCACCAGCTTGCAAGCAAATGCTGCGGCTGCACCGCCTAACTTAGCGGTGGTGGGGTGCCGTGCCGCACAGCGTACTGTGCATGGGGTTCCCAGGGCCGTCAATCTTGTAGTGAGCGTAAAGCGCTACTAATGACGGCCCTGGGGTTCATTTTTGGCCAGCCCCGTGCTGCAGTATGGACACAGTGTCGCGCACACCACCATGCACGCTCCCTTGAGTGGATGTCAGCAGTGTACTTGTACCCCTGCTATGATCTATTTAAAGTGGGGGCATGGGGAACAACAAGGCAACATCTGTAACGTGGAGGGCTATATGAACAGCACAGCTGCATCGTTGTTTCAGCAAAGCTGTGGAGTGGAGGCTTCGTTACATAGACACTCTTTCTTGGAGCGACTTGTCGAGGGAGGAAGGGGGTAAGTGTGATGTGAGGTTGCGAGCGAGGGATGAGCCTGAGATACAGCCCAGAAGCGCACCTACTTTATTAGCTGCAAGTATCACACGTACCTTATTAACTGCAAGTATCACACGAGTGCACCCCTCTCTGAGGAATGTTTAGCGAGGGAGGGTAGAGACAAGCAGGGTTCGAAAGGTTCTGCTAGAGAGAACGAGTGTTGTTGTGGTGGAGCATTGAAACTTCTCCCAGCCTGCCCTGGCCTGTCCCAAGCCATGGCCCACTTGGCGGCCTCTAGCATCCTGTGGTGCCGCAGATCAGCACTATGGATGCAGCTGTGCGATCAGCCATTGAAAAGGAGGGGGTGCTGCTAGGAACACATGACGTAAAATGCAGCGGGCACATCTCATTACTACTCCAAAAGTAGTTGGGACTGATGTTATGAATGAAGGTGTCCTAGCAGAGCTGTACGTGGCCCTCATTACTACAATATTTGGGTGGTAGGCAGGTAACACGCTGCTCTGGAGCCCAGGATTGGTGCTTGTTGGTCATTGCTGGTTATTGGGGTTCGTCTGTTGCTCCCAGGAAACTGTTCCCTGCATTTCCTGCAGTTTCCTTGTGGTTGGTCGAGTTAGCAGGAGTTAGGGAAGGTGTGGTTGTCAGTGTGAGTTCGTGCAGATGGAGGCTGTGGTGTGATTTGGCGGACAGACTCTGTTCAGCCTCTGCCTCCTCTCCCTGCTCACCTCTCTCCGGGACGAGGGGTGCCAGTGAAGGACCCCCGGAGTAACACCGCCAGGCGGGGGAGGAGCCATTTTCCAGAGGTAAGTCCGTGCCCTCAGTGGCATAGCTAGAGCTTCTGGCGCCCGGGGCTATTCCTCAGGTGGCCGCCCATGGCCAGTAGCGGGGGAGGCGGGGCTGGGAAAAAAGGACGGCGAGCAGCAGAGTGGATTGGCAGGGTTTAAGTTACAACACCACTCTCTACTCCTCTGCAAGTGAAAGCAAAGGTCAGAGCAGAGTTTGCACGCTACAAATAAAAATTTGCTGAATGTTTTCAGGAATAAAATAGCTTCCTTTTGGGAGAAGGCCTTTTAATTTGCTTTGGCTAGAGAATGACCTTCCCCTATTGTGCATAAAAAAAACCTTAAGACTCTTGTATGTAATCTGTATTTTGTCATTTTAATCTATAATTCTCTATGATTTTCCTTGTTTTAATTACAGGGTTTTTTTCCAATTATGTTGTTCTATAGTGCTAAGAATCCAAGGTGTACATGCTTGTATTAATAAACCATAGCATAACATAAAATGTGAACAGAGCTCTCGGAGAGCTGTAAGCTGCTATTTGCTCTCCCAATTCTCAGCTCACAGTTTTGAACTGAGCACAAAGAGAACTGTGAACAGTTCACAGTTCACTGAGTGCTCAGTTCACAATTGCAATATGCGTGTTGAAAGAGCTATGGGCTGTTCTCAGCTTTCCCAGTGCTCAGACTGTGAACTGAGAAGTAGGTGTGCTGTGATCTTCCTCACTTCTCTGAGGCCTGGAGCATATGGTGGGCCACAACGTGCTCCCAGATACCCAATCCTCTTCATTTTCACTGCCTCTCACCCCTGACTAAGGATGAGCAGTGGCGTAGCTAGAGCTTCTGGCGCCCGGGGCTATCCCTCAGATTGCCGCCCATGGCCAGTAGCGGAGGAGGCGGGGCTGGGAAAAAAGGACGGCGAGCAGCGGAGTGGATTGGCAAGGTTTAAGTTACAACACCATTCTCTACTCCACTACAGGTGAAAGCAAAGGTCAGAGCGGAGTTTGCTGTGTGCGTCCATCCACTATTTTCACAGAGTGAACGCCACCCACCCTGCCAAGAAGTTGGGTCACACAGAAATATGCTGAACTTGTCCAGGTGTCATTTTCAGACTCCTGGAAAAGTTAAATTAATTTTGAGATCCTCCACTGGCTTCTTGTGAGGTATAAAAGACCCTCGTGATTGTACACCATTCTATCTACTCTTTCTCTCCTATTTGTATCAGGGATACACTTTAATAATACAGCCCTATATTAACTTTGCACTCTACAAATAAATATTTGCTGAATGTCCTCCGGAATAAAATAGCTTCCTTTTGGGAGAGGGCCTTTTAATTTGCATTGGCTAGAGAATGACCTTCCCCTATTGTGCATATAAAAACCTTAGGACTCTTGTATGTAATCTGTATTTTGTCATTTTGATCTATAA
Source organism: Triturus cristatus (assembly GCF_964204655.1). Classification (NCBI taxonomy): domain Eukaryota; kingdom Metazoa; phylum Chordata; class Amphibia; order Caudata; family Salamandridae; genus Triturus; species Triturus cristatus. The sequence goes on along the minus strand of NC_140582.1, from coordinate 1,009,295,020 downwards.
TTCTCTATGATTATCCTTGTTTTTATTACTCTGTTTTTTCCAATTATGTTGCTCTTTAGTGCCAAGAATCCAAGGTGTACATGCTTGTATTAATAAACCATAGCATAACATCAAATGTGAACTGAGCTCTCGGAGAGCTGTCAGCTGCTATTTGCTCTCCCAATTCTCAGCTCACAGTTTTGAACTGAGCACAAAGAGAACTGTGAACAGTTCACAGCTCACTGAGTGCTCAGTTCACAATTGCAATATGCGTGTTGAAAGAGCTATGGGCTGTTCTCAGCTTTCCCAGTGCTCCGACTGTAAACTGAGAAGTAGGCGAGCTGTGATCTTCCTCACTTCTCTGAGGCCTGGAACATATGATGGGCCACAAAGTGCTCCCAGATACCCAATCCTCTTCATTTTCACTGCCTCTTACCCCTGACTAAGGATGAGGAGAAAATTCCCCCCAACCTCCTGTTTGGCAAAGTGGTGGAAGTTGAACAAAGTGCCCCACATACACTTTTACAATTTTGGGCGGCTACTGCATACTCTTATACCTTTGCAAGGTGGGAGCCCCCCTTAGCTACGCCACTGTGCTGGACTACCTACTGTTTTTTTAGTAGTAACTTACACTTGGAGTTTGAGAATACCAAAAAGTAGTAAATGAATTAAAAAGTGTAAACTTATTCAAAAGTGTATGCTACCTTTGTGAATCAGGCCCAAAATCAGAGTGTAAGTTATACTTTTGAAGTAAATTTACACTTGGGTTTTGTGAATAGCCAAGAAGTAGTCCTCTTGCTCAAAAGTGTAAATTTCTCAAAATTGTAAGCTACGTTTGCAAATCAGGCCCTACGTGATCAAAAACAGGGATTACTACAACAATAAAACAAAAACAATCAACAGACCAAGAAAACGTTTTGAAACAATAAAGTTTTGCTCTAACCCTATCCAACCACAAAAAAAGAATTAAAACTCAAAGCATTGAATTAACACTGTTAGAAAACCGCATCCGTTCATCACTCCAGCAAGCTGTGTGTCCACATGGTCTGCCTTCCGACCCTTGAATATGGAAGCCCTTTGCTAGATTTTAATAATCATCAATGCGTGCTCACATCTTATAGAAGCTGAGTCAGGCACCCTAGTCAGAACATATTCAGATCAGTTTCTACCATTTCCCCCTTGAAATCCTACCCTCATTTCTAGCAGAAGGCTCCTTCCAGAATGTTCTGGAGTCAGGTTACCTCACTTGTGAAGAAACCAAACTTAGACCCATGAAAACTACGGAACTTAAGGCCAATGACAACTCGACTGTTCATTGGCAAACTAATTAAAAAAGTACATCCCTTCAAAGTACCAAGGTGGAACTTGCAGAGTTCAACTCAGCGGAATTAAAAGAAATCTCAGCGAGATTCCACGGGACGACTTCACCGACTCACTATCGGAACACGAATAAACTTCAAAACCACATTTGCTACACAAATCTTTCACTGAGGCTAGTCAGGTTACTTAAAAGAAAAATATGACGTACCTTTGAGGGACAGTGTAGATAGAGGTTGAATTTGAAAATCAACGCTTCAAAAAACCGAAAATCGCTAATAAGTCTTTCTCATTTTTCGCCCCTAAACTCTGGAACTAAAGCTAGGAAAAAATAAGATAAATTCCTAACTTCTTAACGTTCAGCAAAAAGCTAAAAACCGGCATGTTCAAAACTCATGGAGCTATCAGTGTGGCACTATCCTCTTAGAAATGGTGGATTCTCATTCTTTCCCGATGTGGAAGTGTCTTAACGTGCTGTCAAGGATACTGCAGACAAGACGCTCCGTGCCGCTTCCTCATATCCGTGTAGTTATCTGTCGCTAAGCAATGCAAACGCATTCAAAGGGCCGGAACTCCGTAATGTGAAATCCTCACAACCGCGTCCAGACAGTGTGTGACTGACTCGTTGTAAGTCAGAAGTCCGGTCAGACTGTCCGCAGCAAATCTACATTGCCCAGCACGAGACTCCTCCAGGCCAATACTAGCCCCAGCAATCAGTGGCGGCTGTTGACATTTGAAAGTGGTGAGGCGTAAAACACTTGTCCTACTGCACTGCGGTGAGCGAGCATAGCAAGTGAGCTTGAACCACCTATGGGAGATTCCCCCCCCCCGCGAAGATTTTGAAAAAAGAGTGGGCAAATGGTGCATTGTCAAGCAAATTTGAGAAATAGTCAGAGGAAAGAGGTTAAATGACCACAGCCAGAGAAAAAAGGTTAAATAACCAGAGGAAAGAGGTTAAATAACCACAAGGCCAACGACTTGTGGGTGCACTTTGATTATGAAGCAACGCGGTGCCTTTCAGCTAGGAGGTAGAACCTCTGTCAATCTCAGCGCAGAAGATAGAAAAATTTGGCGTGCTCCCACTGTTCATAGCAGACGCGCCTCACGGCTGAAAGGCTTCAACCGGAAGACCACATGTTTTTTAACACATTGTCTGAAATCTCAATGAACTGCACAGTTTCCGCAAATCTCAAATTAATGAACTACCTCAAAGAGCTTACAAATGAATCTTACAGTACTGAGCTCTGGTTATTTAGCCATTGTCCTCTGGTTAGTTAACCTCCATCCCCTGGCTGTGGTCATTTAACCTCCGTCCCCTGGCTCTTGATATTTACCCTCCGTCCTCTGGCTCAGGTTATTTAACCATTGTCCTCTGGTTATTTAACCTCCGTCCCCTGGCTGTGGTTATTTAACCTCTTTCCTCTGGCTCTGATTATTTAACCTCCGTTCTCTGGTTATTTAACCTCTTTCCTCTGACTGTGGTCATTTAACCTCTTTCCTCTGACTTTTTCTCAAATTTGCTTGAAAATGCACCATTTGCGCACTCTTTTTTCAAAATCTTCTCGGGGGGGGGGAAGAACCTCCCGTAGGTGGTTCAAGCTCACTCGCTATGCTTTCTCGCCGCAGTGCAGTAGGACAAGTGTTTTACGCCCCACCACTTTCAAATGTCACCAGGCGCCACTGATTGCTGGGGCTAGTATTGGCCTGGAGGAGTCTCGTGCTGGGCAATGTAGATTTGCTGCGGACTGTCTGACCGGACTTCTGACTTACACCGAGTCAGTCACACACTGTCTAGATCCGGTTGTGAGGATTTCACATTACAGAGTTCCGGCCCTTTGAATGTGTTTGCGTTGCTTAGCGACAGATAACTACACGGATATGAGGAAGCAGCACGGAGCGTCATGTCTGCAGTATCCTTGACAGCACGTTAAGACACTTCCACATCGGGTAAGAATGAGAATCCACCATTTCTAAGAGGATAGATTCATACTGAGAATTCAATGAGTTTTGAACATGCCTGTTTTGAGCTTTTGCCGAATGTTAAGAAGTTAATTTATCTTACTTTTTCCTAGCTTTAGTTCCAGAGATTAGGGGCGAAAAATGAGAGACTTATTAGCGATTTTCGTTTTTTTAAAGTGTTGATTTCTAAGTTCAGCCTCTATATACGACACCCAGCTGATCCTCTCCCTCACCAACGACCCAGCCGCCGCCAGAACCAACCTACACGAAGGGATGAAAGACGTAGCCGAGTGGATGATGAACAGCCGCCTGAAACTGAACTCAGACAAGACGGAAGTCCTCATCCTTGGATCATCGCCTTCTGCCTGGGACGACTCCTGGTGGCCCCCTGCCCTGGGCAGCGCACCCAAACCAATGGACCACGCACGCAACCTGGGCTTCATCCTGGACTCCTCCCTCTCGATGACCAGACAAGTCAACGCCGTCTCATCTTCATGTTTCAACATCCTACGCATGCTCCGAAAGATCTTCAGATGGATCCCCACCGAAACCAGGAAGACGGTCACCCAGGCACTCGTCACCAGCCGACTGGACTACGGTAACACCCTCTACACGGGAACCACAGCCAAACTACAGAAAAGACTCCAACGCATCCAGAACGCCTCTGCACGACTCATCCTGGACATCCTGGACATCCCCCGACACAGCCACATCTCCGGACACCTGAGAGACCTGCACTGGCTCCCCGTCAGCAAGAGAATCACGTTCCGACTCCTCACCCACGCACACAAGGCCCTCCACGGCCTGGGCCCCAGGTACCTCAACAACCGCCTGACCTTCTACACTCCCACCCGCCAGCTACGATCGTCCAGCCACGCCCTCGCCGCTGTTCCACGCATTCGAAGAGCCACCGTGGGAGGAAGATCCTTCTCCTACCTGGCAGCCAAGACTTGGAACTCCCTCCCCATCCACCTCCGTCTGACCCAAGACCACCTCTCCTTCAGGAAGCAACTCAAGACCTGCTGTTCGAGCAGTAGCAGACCCCCCCTACCCCTAGCGCCTTGAGACCCTCCGGGTGAGTAGCGCGCTTTACAAATTTCTTGATTGATTGATCTACACTGTCCCTCAAAGGTACGTTGTATTTTTCTTTTAAGTAACCTGGCTGGCTTGAGTGAAAGATTTGTGTAGCAAATGTGGTTTTGAAGTTTATTCGTGTTCCGATAGTGAGTCAGTGAAGTCCTCCCATGGAATCTCGCAGAGATATCTTTTTAATTCCGCTGAGTTAAACTCTGCAAGTTCCACCTTGGTACTTTGAAGGGATGTACTTTTTCAATCATTTTGCCAATGAACAGTCGAGTTGTCATTGGCCTTAAGTTCCGTAGTTTTCCTGGGTCTAAGTTTGGTTTCTTCACAAGTGAGGTAACCTGACTCCAGAACATTCTGGAAGGAGCCTTCTGCTAGAGTTGAGGGTAGTAGTTCAAGGGGAAATGGTAGAAACTGGTCTGAATATGTTCTGACTAGGATGCCTGCCTCAGCTTCTATAAGATGTGAGTACGCATTGATGATTATTAAAATCTTGCAAAGGGCTTCCATATTCAGGGGTCGGAAGGCAGATCATGTGGACACACAGTTTGCTGGAGTGGTGGGCGGATGTGGGTTTCTAACAGTGTTAATTCAATGCTTTTGAGTTTTAATTCTTTTTTTGTGGTTGGATAGGGTTAGCGCAAAACTTAATTGTTTCATAAAGTTTTCTTGGTTTGTTGATTGTTTCTTTTGTTTTATTTTTGTAGTAATCCCTGTTTTGCATCACGTAGGGCCTGATTTGCAAAGGTAGCTTACAGTTTTGAGTAATTTACACTTTTGAGTAAGTTTACTAATTTGTCTATTCACAAAATCCAAATGTAAGTTTACTCCAAAAGTGTGACTTACATGTCTCCTTGAAATTGAAGTGCCTGGGGGCTCTTCACTTTTGAGTAATTTATACTTTTGAGAAATTTACACTTTTGTAAATTTACTTCAAAAGTATAACTTACACTCTGATTTTGGGCCTGATTCACAAAGGTAGCATACACTTTTGAATAAGTTTACACTTTTTAATTAATTTACTACTTTTCGGTATTCTCAAACTCCAAGTGTAAGTTACTACTAAAAAAACAGTAGGTAGTCCAGCACAGTGGCGTAGCTAAGGGGGAGCTTCCACCTTGCAAAGGTATAAGAGTATGTACTAGCCACCCTATATTGTCAAAGTGTATGTGGGGCAGTTTGTTCAACTTCCACCACTTTGCCAAACAGAAGGTTGGGGGGACTTTCTCCTCATCCTTAGTCAGGGGTGAGAGGCAGTGAAAATGAACAGGATTGGGTATCTGGGAGCGCTTTGTGGCCCACCATTTGCTCCAGGCCTCAGAGAATTGAGGAAGATCACAGCTCACCTACTTCTCAGTTCACAGTCTGAGCACTGGGAAAGATGAGAACAGCCCATAGCTCTTTCAACACGCATATTGCAATTGTGAACTGAGCACTCAGTGAGCTGTGAACTGTTCACAGTTCTCTTTGTGCTCAGTTCAAAACTGTGAGCTGAGAATTGGGAGAGCAAATAGCAGCTGACAGCTCTCCGAGAGCTCAGTTCACATTTGATGTTATGCTATGGTTTATTAATACAAGCATGTACACCTTGGATTCTTGGCACAATAGAAAAATATAATTGGAAAAAACAGTGTAATAAAAACAAGGAAAATTATAGAGAATTATACATCAAAATGACAAAATACAGATTACATACAAGAGTCTTAAGGTTTTTTTATGCACAATAGGGGAAGGTCATTCTCTAGCCAATGCAAATTAAAAGGCCCTCTCCCAAAAGGAAGCTATATTATTCCTGGGGACATTCAGCAAATTTTTATTTGTAGCGTGCAAAGTTAATATAGGGCTGTATTATTAAAGTGTATCCCTGATACAAAGAGGAGAGAAAGAGTAGATAGAACGGTGTACAATCACTAGGGTCTTTTAAGCCTCCGAAGAAGCCAGTGGAGGATCTCACAAGTAGTGTAACTTTTCCAGGAGTCTGAAAATAACACCTGGAGAAGTTCAGCATATTTCTGTGTGGCCCAATGTCTTCGCAGGGTGGACGGCGTTCACTCTGTGAATATAGTGGGTGGATGCACACAGCAAACTCCGCTCTGACCTTTGCTTTCACCTGCAGTGGAGTAGAGAGTGGTGTCGTGACTTAAACCCTGCCAATCCACTCCGCTGCTCGCCTTCCTTTTTTCCCAGCCCCGCTACTGGCCCTGGGCGGCAATCTGAGGTATAGCCCCGGGCGCCAGAAGAACTAGCTATGCCCCTGCCAGTGCGTCAGCAGTTTGCATGCATTCTCCTTATGAGTTATGTGTAGTGGTGCTTTCACCGCCCTGCACCAGATTTGGACCCATGTCTCCTCTCCGATCTCCCATTGTGTGATATATTTGTTTGGTTTTCGTGTATAAACTAATAAGGATAGTTTCAGCCAAGTAATGCATTTAAGTACGATTTTGTTGGCAAATATGCTCTCTAGGGGTCCTGAAAAAAGAAGTGGGGGGACTTACCAGGTTAGGCAGTATGCAAGTGAAATCATGACGCGTGCCATCGCAGCGCATGATGTCAAGGTGCGTGACATCTGTCGTGGATGCGTGAGAGTGTCAGCAGTATTACAACAACCCACTAACCTGAGCCGGCCAGCAGGAACGATGCGTGTGTTGACTATCCCCCTTCTTCCCCCTTCCGCTAGCGCCCACCAATGGAAGAAAACCAGAGCAGTGCGAGGAAGCGGGTGGGAAAAAAGAGGGGAACAAATTAATACGGCAGGAGTCGTGGGGCAGGTCAATTTCCGTAGGGACTGCCGGTCAGGGACGAGTTCAAGGCGGTTTCTTGTACTGGGCACTATGGACAAGAAAACAGAAACTAGTAACGAGGCACTAATTTTACGGAAAATCTTACCCACCCTAACTCCACTAGCGTGAACTCACTGTTTTCAGGGTGTATGTCCCTACAGCCAGTATGCAGAGGGATTCCGCCATTGGTGATGGTCAGGATTCTCCTTCTGAGTCCAGCCCCAAGGTACCTCTCACGTACGGCCACTTCCTTAAGGGTAGAAGTCCAAACAAGATATACCCCGGTATGTAAGTAGTTGGGAAGATGAAAGAAGAGAGGACAAGGGAGGGCACTCCGGCCCCCTACAATCCTGCGTCTTTTCCCTCTCTTTGCAGCTAGGTTCCCCAGTCTTTTTTAGAGGACGATGTGCTTATCTGCTGTTTCTTCACAGCGGGAGCACCCAAGATATGAGGAGCTATGGCGCTCCCCCTAAAGCACTCAACCGCTGTTCCTGCACAGCGGGAGCACTTTGGACCACAAGGAGCTAAAAAGCGCTTTTAACACAGGTGCTCCTCCGCTGTTCCAGCACAGCGGGAGCACTCCAGCACCAGAGGAGTATTGCTCGTTGTCCTGCTCAATTGCGGGTTACCTGTCGCTGTCGTGCTGCCTCTGGTGTCCGCTGATTTCCTCGCGGTTTCTTCCGTCGGAGGCTGTCTCAAGAGAAAAGGCGTCCGGTTTCTCCGCTTCGGGGATGTCAGGGTTGAGCACGCACTCGGCGCTCGCAGCTGCTTTCTTCTCGTAAGCAACCCGGAACTGGGGGCAAGATTGTCAAGCGCCTCCTCTTAGAGGAGGCGGTCCTTTATGGAATCGGTGAACGAGTACTTGGATGACGCGAGTCCTTCCGGCTTGTCCCAGGGTTTTCTGGGTAACGTAGTTTTTCGCCAGTGTTCGCGTGATAGCGACAACATCGCAGGAAGTGACATCACAAGAGGTGACATCAGATATTAAGACCTCACACATATGTTTATCAGGTATATCATGAGTACATTTAAGCATATTATGAGATTTAACAAATCAGATTTGGGGTTGTGGCACAATCCCAAAACAAAATCTGGGCCTCAACTAATACATTTATTTTTAAACCCTGCCACAAAGAAATTGGCAACAAGGAGAAGCATGGTAGTAGGTCTGTTATGCTTAGTCTACATTTTGAAATATTTGTTTGGGTTATGGCATCAGCTGTGAAGGTGCTCAGTACATCTCAGGGAATAGTAATAATGGTGAGAACTCTAGTGGGGAGATCTGTGTTTTGTGAAGTCCCAAATTTGAATCAAAGTAGTAGAGAAAGTAAATGTGTTTCCTGCAAAGCGCATCACGTAACATGCAGATGACAGATTTTTATTTTATGTAGATAGTAAAGTGGGTTATTGCTTTTAACACAGAGATCCTTTTGTTACCTGCAGTTCATAAATTGTAATCCTTCTAAAAGACCACAGTGGGTATGAAGGACATGTGATTCCTACACCTTGTAACCCTCACTGTCTCATATAGCTCATCTTGTACAATGATTTACACATGTACATGATTTTTTGTCAATGTACAATGTGTATGTTGCGTAAAGAGCTCTGACACCCTGCATTGGGATGCAAAGCGCTATAAAAGAAATAAAATAGTGGTATTGACATTTTTATTTGTGTAAATACTGGTACAGACAAACACACCTGACATTCTGACAGTGCATACATATCTTATATACATGGACTGAACAAAGGCAAAAGCATGCCTCTCAAGTACCTGTGAAGAGATAAGCTGTGTGCGCCTTTGTTTCCCCTGTGTCACATTTACATTTAAGTGAGAGGTTCCAGGCCGCTTCCAGTCAGGATATTCAAACAAAAGGAGGCCTGGTGGCCCCCTAACTTCAGCCCAGCTGGAGGTAAAAAAAAGCTCCCAGCTGCCTGCATGTTGCTGCTGGGAATCGAAAGCAGACAACGTGCAGGCGCTGCTGAACGTGTCCCAGTGTTTGAAAATTGCACCGGGACACATTCAGCATATTTCTGTGGGGCCCAACTTCTTGGCAGGGGGGACGGTGTCCACCCTGTGAAAAGATGGGTAGACGCTGTGTACCTGCGTGTACCCCCGACTTGTGCCCTGCTGGAGGTGTTCTTTCACCTCCTGGGAGTCCGCCTATTGCAGGAGCTGAATTATTTGGTAATGGTGTCGTCTATCAAAGTTCCAGTTTTCCATCAGTTCTCTCTAGTGACCAGTCTCTCCTCTGTGAATACCTCCCCTGGTGCGTCTGGGTGCTACGTCTCCCATGCCTTTAAACTAGGGTTCTGTAGGCCAGGTGGGAAATACGGGTTATGCATAATAGGAGACATTGTGAAGGGGAATGACATCAAGCCCTTTCTCCGTATGACCAAATGCCAGTATTCTTGGAGAATTATCATTGAAGGGGAGGCGGGGTAGCCTATCTTCTCACCCTAGGTTGGAGCCAAAGCAGGTACCGGAGAGGAATTTCCAAGGAACTTGGCTCAACCTATTTCCATCCTCAATGGGCCTCATCATGGTTCCAAGCTAGTGCAGGATGTATCTGAGCCACCTGCACATATGTTTTCATGTTCGGAAAATCCAATCCTCTCTGAGTGCCAGGCTTTAGGAGCGTAGCTCATGGGACTCTAGGGCAGCGGTTCTTCTAAACAAACGCAAGTCAGCTATTTTGTAAATTATTTAATGTATAATTGTGTTCCCTAAGCTGAAGGTAATGTAGGATATAGAGAAGACTGGGCAGGAAGTTCATTTTTATGATCTTCATGCACCTCAACCTTGAGATTTCTACCGTCCCCCTTCTATAAAGGTCCTTTAATAATGTTTCTAAAAACGGGGGATATTGGCTGTAAATAGGTGTGCTGACCTCTGTGGCAGGTAAACCCCTAGGCATTTGAGGGGGATTGGGAATCACATGAAGACGTTCTGGTCTTATGCTGTGCAGGCCTCCCGGTGCTGCACAGCCATGCTTATTCCCTGGCATTTCATTAAATCCCGATACGCCAGAGAAAGCCTCCAGTTCCTCCTGAATGGCTGGAAACGAACATCGAGGAATTTAAGAAGCAGAGAATTCCATCTGCGTAGAGGATCATTTGAAATACTTGATTGCCTATCATTATGCCTTTTATTGCTTGGTTGCTTTGTATCTTCTGTGTGAGAGGTTCCATTGAGAGGGGTAACATTGATGGTGATAATGGGCATCTCTGTTGTGTGCCTCTGGTCAACTGTAGTGTCGGTGACAGAGCCCTATTTACCTTTATCTTAGTATTCGGTTTTCGATTACTGAGTTGATGCATTATGGGAAAGTGAGACATTTTATTGGTTTGCAATAGCGCACAGGGGGCACAGGGGGTCACGTGAATAGTCGTAATTAGGGAATGATAGGTAAAACGTGCGCGCGAGAATGCTTGAAAAAAAAAGCTCAGTAGAGGCGGGAAGTCGATGACTCCCTTCATTTGGAGAACGCCAAACGCACTTGAAACTGTTTGTTGCGAACAAGGAGGTAAAAGAACGGTGGGTTTTTCACGGAAGTTTTGTTGGAAGGAAGGATGATTACATGTCACTGTTTCTGTTTGTTTAGACTACAATCACGAGGAGAGAAAGAGGGGTGGGGGGTTAAATCACTGGCTGCTAATTTCTTTACCGTAGTTTTGTGTTTCTTCTAGACTTTGTCAATATAATATGACCGTTGATGTGGTTCTTTTCGATTTATTACAGTACCCCTGACGAAGAACTTTTTACAGTTCGAAATGCATTGGGTGATTTTTGAAGCGCCAGCTCGAAGGAATGTTTAAAAGCACATGTCTATGTTTAAGCATACTGCAGCATAAGACGTTTGAAAATGCAAATTAAACACTCTTTACTCAACATCATCGTCTCTGGAGTGAATGAAAGACTGTATATTTTGAATTCTCTGACAACGAACCTCTTGATTACTATCGATCACTATTGAATACTTTGGTTAAAATGGAGCGCATTTCAGAGGAAGTTTCCTCAAGTTAGCAGTGCAGCAGTTGGGGTGGTGACAATCGCCCCCTTCGTCAGCGGAACATATAATTAGCCATAATTCATTTTGTAATTTTTGGACCCAGAGGTGATCTCTGAAGGATCTTAGATATGAAGCACTAGTTGACTCTGTCGAAGGCCTTCTGAACGTCAAGCGGGAGGAAGACCATTAGTTGTTTTTGTCACTCTGCTGCTTTTAGTAGGAGGGCAGCCAGCCTGGTGGTGTTCCATGCGTGTCAGTTATTTACAAACCTGATCTGTTGCCGTGAGATTAGCATGGAGTCTAGTCACTTTGATTGGCGTGAACATTTTTACATCTGTATTTAGTACTGTATTTAGTAAAGTGATTGGTCAATACAAGGAACAGAGCAGAGGGTCTTTATCTGGTATCAGAATCAACATCAACCATGCCTCCAACATAGATTTTGTGACTGTGCCGGTGGTGAGTATATGATTAATCACTGTGGCCAACAGTGCTGCCAGTAATCCAGAGTAGGTTTTATAGAAGGGTGCTGTGAAACTGTGTAGTCCTGGAGCCTTCTGGCCAGGGAGGCGTTTTTATAGCCTTCAGGACCTCTTCCTCTGAGATGTTTTTCTCCAGCTCAAGACAGTCCTGTTTCAGTAGCTGACATATGAAGCTTTCCAGATAGTTATCCTGAGCTAAGCCGGGTTCTGTAAAAAGGGAGCGATAGTATTCTATCATGTGTTTTGTTGTGAGTCACCCACCCCCATCATCTATTGCTCCAATCTCATTTCGGAAGCGGTGTTGAAAGTTTATATGCCAGGAACTTGTTGCCTTTGTCGCCCTTCTCATATACTTCTGCGTTGTGTATAAGAGTTTCTTGACTGCTCCTGCACTGCAAAAGCTCCAGCGCCTCTCTTGCATTCCTGAGCGCCCTATACGTTTTCGGGAAGGTACCTATTGTTATGTTGGGCCTTCAGTCGCTTGATTTCAGTCTCTGTGTCCTTTTTTTTCTGCTTGCTTAGCCATTCAAATGATGCAGTGTGGGCTATCAGCTCTCCCTGTATTACCACCTTAGCTGCATCCCATAGAGTGTTCCAACTGACCTTGGGTGTCGTGTTCTCATGAAAATAATGTGTTTTGAGCTCCCAAATATTTTCCCTCACCACGTGTTCTTGGAGTGCAAACTCACTAATCTGCCATTGTCTAGAAATGGGTGGTTGTGGGACCGTAAGAATGAGCTCTAATTTACCAGCTGCGTGGTCCAAAAGGAACTTGAACTTGATGTTTGTGAAAAGACAGGCCTGTATGAAGTTAAACGATTTAATACAGCTCCTGAGCCACACATAATTCCAAAAGCATAGTCAATATATATAGTCGTGTTCTTCTATTGAGTTCCTTTGTCTTCTTTTCTTTTTTTTCATCAAACACAAATCCTTCTAGATTCATGAAATCACTCCAGTTTAAACTCGTAGCCTTGTAGCCAACATGTGTTTTGTCATGGGTACATTAACCCAGATTACTTCCTCACCTCAAAGAGCTGTAGCCCACTGCAAAACTTCAAGGTGCCTTAACCAAAATACCTGTGAAGATGACGCAAACTTTACTAGAATAAAAATATATAATAGAACAATGGATGTGATGAATCAATATTTACATACGATATTGAAATCTCCAACAAGTGATGCACAATTATAAAAATCATAAATAACATGCATATTCTAATTTATCATTCATCCTGGATGGATACATGGTATCCAATTTCTTAATCTAATAGAAATCTGTTTGAGACCGTCTCTTCTGAGTGTCCATGTCTGGCCTGGGTGTTACGATTTATAAAACTTGAAACTGTAATTTAGCCACATTGTGACTTGCTTTCAACCAATCCACAGCCACACTTAAAGTTTCAGCTTTATTCTGAATGTTACATTTATGTTCTGTGATGCAGACTTTGATTTTTCTTTTTGTTTTTCCTACATATAGTCTTCCACAAGGGTATTTTAATGCATATGTAATATTTTTGGTATCACAGTTTGCTGAATGTTTTAGTTGAATGGTTTTACCTCTGGTGGAATGTTCTAGAGGTACCCCATGCTCGCTGAGTGTAGCTTGTGAGCCGGTTAAGGAGTGTTGGCCCGAGTCTTTGTAAAGGCCTAATATTGTCATTGCTTCCTGGTTCTCTCTCACAGTGTGCAAAGTTCCTCTTGAAGCCTAGGCAGAAAGGGTGACCCCAGTGAAATGGTATTCTTTCTTTTTTGAGGTGGGTTGTAACACTCACCATCACGCCAACTTGTGCACTGAGAGATCCTGGAAGAGTGAGTGGGAGATGCCTCTGAAGACTACAGGTTTCTGTTGGCGAGCTACTGCCTTTACAGCCTCTTTGTCTTTGAAGAAATGCACCCGGGTAAGGATGTCCAGTGTCAAATTCCATTTTTGTTGGAAAGTCAAGAAGGCACTTTATGTGCGGTCTTGTTGTAGGCTGTCTGGTGCCACATTCTGTAGCAGATGTTTGAACACGTCCAGAACAAATCCCTCTAAGTCCTTATTGGAGATCTCTGCTTGGATCCCTCGTATGTGGATATTATTTATCTTGTAGCAATCCAGCTTATCTAAAATGTATTTTTGTTTTGACTTCAGTAGGGTCATTTTACGTGACATGGTGTCTTGTTCCTGGTTTGTGGTGGCCATGTCTGTTTCTTTTTGCTCTAGCCATGCTTCAGCCCTTTGAATTTGTGAGTCCATGTCTGCTATTGCTTTGCTGACTTCTTGTTTCCAGGACAAAAACTCCCTACGGAGCTCTTGCACAAGGGAAAGGATGATGCCTTTCATGTCTGGCACTTGCAATGTTGGGTCATCGTCTTGTTATAGATCCATAGGTAGTTGGCCGGAGCCCTCCCCTTCTGCTCCCTTGTCTTTTCATTGGCTATGAAGCATGTGTCTTATGCTCGTTGACTTTGTGGATTTCCCCTTTACTAGTGACATACTTGACTGAAGGAGTCACAGGTCCCTGAGGCACAACCTCCCAGCGCTTGGTCACCTCACCACACCAGAACTCTCAGATGGACTCTGGGGGTCTCTTGTGAGCTCTCGTCCCTCGCACTATTATCGTCTGTGTGGGAGATAGGCTTCAATGTTAGGGGATTCACTCTCCCCAGATTCTGAAAAATATCAGGGCCTCTCCCTCATCTGCGTCTCCATCCTCCATGCTGTTTATCACTATCCTACAATTGGGTTGGGGGGTTGATTGCCCCGGTCAGCCCTCAGTTAATGGGCCTCTCCTCGACTGAGCTAACTGCCTTGTCTCAATCTCACCAGCGCCAAGGAAGACCTCCCGCTTTCCAAGGCAGACGACTCCGCTGTTGTGCCTCCCTTTTCCTAGAGGTCTCCAAGCTGCCCCAGTAGAATTCAGCCACTCCTTTCAGGGCAGGTCAGCAGTTTCCCAGTTGTCTGCAGCCCTCCCATATTGTGAGCCAGTCATTCAGACCTGTTGGCTCACTTCTGTGGTTCACATCAGAAGGGCCAAGACATCTGTAATGGATCATGAATAATTTACAAGAGTCGAACAGTGAAGATTTGCTCAAGGAGGCAGTATGGTGAGCAAACTAGAATAGAGCAAACAGAATGACATATCAAATACAAATTAAGTATCCAGCCTTGACTATCTTTCTTAACTTTAATAGTAATAGAAGATTGTTTGCATACAGCACATCTTAAGGCATGTTTGCCTTTTCTAAGCACTCTGAAAGACATCATTTTTAACTAATGTAATGGTATTAGTTTGCCAACCTCAGAAGAGTGGAAGGATGAGTCTCCCTTGCCAGATTCAAACTTGTGACTTTTAGATCCTTGCGGATGTCAGTGGCAAGCATTATAAATTTATAGTGCAATCAAAGTGATGACCAGCATTAGAAGACTAGCAGTGCCAACCACTTGCCTAACATAAGTCATGGACATAAATGTATTTATAAATGAACCATCACTGCCTATATTGCTCCCCTCTGCCGATGGGCCACAAGAATGCATAAGAACTATAGCACTCCAGCCTGTTCCAAAGGTACTGGTTCTCTTAGCTATCAAGTTGTTTTGTTTATCCTTTTTACTAGGGCTTCCGTCAAGATCAAGTACTCACAGTCCAAAAGCACATACCACATCATTGCTCCCTAGCAGTACGCTACAGTGACTGAGAGCTCTTGTAGTAAGTAAGCCAAGCAGAAATGGTGAACTGATTCAAACGGTTTAGGCTTACCCTTCCACTACAGAGGAGCTGGGTATCAGTAAATATCTTACCTCTGCCCACCAGTCAATGAGTCAGGGGGAGTCAGCTGGTTAAGATATCACATCCATACACTTGAAGGCAGATTCAGAGCCAGTTTCTTTCCAGTGGGAGAAGAATTGTTGAAGTTCCTCCAGGATTTTAGGGTAGATGACTTGAAACTCAGTGTATGGTATTCAGTGTATGGTATTGTACACACCTTTGTCTATGTGGGTGCCCACTGAAGTAAGGGGATGGTTGTCACTAGCAGGGTGTTGTTAAGTCTTGAGCTCTGCTATACCTTTACATTTTGATATCTCAATAACAGTCCAATTTGGTTGGGACCAACATTGCTTATTGGGGTATCCAGCTGCATACTGCGATGAAAGGAAGTGGCCAGGGTGGTCCAAAATGTAGTCTTGGATTGACTGCATGCCACCTAGGTGCATGCATGAGGGACTGCATGGGAACACTGAATGAAAGACCAGGCTTACCAAGCTGACGTCTGCCTGCAGGCGCTCACCAGTTATCCTCTGACCTTCTCCAACAATTCTGCTCGGTGCTTAGCTGATCTGGTAAACTTGTAGCAGCTCTCTGGTATTACCAGAGCTTCTCTTCTCCAAAAGGGATGATATCCTCACAAAGGCTCGCACAGGAGGCTGGTCTGCAGATCCAATCACTGAATTAGGAAAGGGTCTCTTTTCTTGGCCGAAAATCTCCTTTTAAAATCTACTCCAGTAGCACAGCAGCTAAGAGATTCTTCACAAATTGCCCTTGTCCTGGTGGTATAGCGTCTATTCAAAACGGTTACTCCTTCCTCTGGACTGGCGTACTCCGCTTCTTGAAGGAAAAAGTGAATTATGGTTCAAAAGGTGATGGTTATATTTGGTTCAAGGCCGTTAATGTGGACAACCCAATCACTGGTCTGTCTGCACTAACCCTCCTCTTACTGTAAAGTGTGATTTTGTTTTTCTCATCACAGTAACAGGGCTGGTGACCTGGCAAGTCACATGCCAAATGTACTTCCATGCCAGATAATCTACTTTTCTTTGAAGCAGGTCTATTGACAGAAGCACCCTTAATCTACTGACCACAAGGAAAGGACATGGAAAGGCTGTGCTCTTCTAAATCAGAAGGTGTCAGAAGAAACCAGTTCTCTAGTAGGCAAAGGATGCCTTCTCTGGATTGCCGTGGATGAATATAGAATCCAGACCAGAACGTGTTTTTATTTGATGGAGTATGGACATCAAAAACACTTTCTGGCCTCAATCAGCATCTGACATTTTGAAACAAACCTTTAGGGGATGGAGATAGATAGAGAGAGAAAGAAAGAGAGGAAGAGAGAGAGATAGAGAGAGAAATAGAGTGTATGTGAGAGAGTAAACAAGAAAAAGAAATTGTGCGTAGGTTCTTTCACAAAATGAAGTCCATCCACATTCTCACTCACAGCCTGTCTTGAATACAGCAAACACCTTAACAAACCCATACTCTTCTTGAACATACGATAGATCCCAGATTCAGAAGACTTA
This sequence comes from Triturus cristatus, assembly GCF_964204655.1. Taxonomy (NCBI): domain Eukaryota; kingdom Metazoa; phylum Chordata; class Amphibia; order Caudata; family Salamandridae; genus Triturus; species Triturus cristatus. Next base: position 1,009,278,129 of record NC_140582.1, on the reverse strand, counting down.
GGGCCTCATTCTGATGTTGGACGGGCCGCCACTTACAGGGCGTTGATGTCCGTTCATCTGATATCTGAGGCTGGGTCCAACCGACACTTAATGATGCGGTCAGTTGGAGTGCAGTGAGCGGAGGTACCGACCAATGTCTCCAGCAGGTTCAAGGACCCTGTCCAAGCGTAATCCCACCACCTGAGGGAATACGATGTCCCTTTTCCCTCTTTCTTTACATGCCAGTCCAACCCCAATGTAAAGGCAGACACAATGGGACTTTGGAGGCTCCTAGCAGGGCCCTCGTCCCCTGTGGGCATCCGCTATGGGGCCAGGTGGGCACATGTGGTGCCCCCTCAAAAATCCAGGCAACGTGTGCCAGGTATCACATGGTGCCTGGCACACGGTGCTTGGATGCTTCAAAATATGCCTTTTCCAATTTTGGCTTGTGCTGCTGCCCTTGACCGGGCTGCAGCACAAGTTACAATTGAAAAAGCCATGTTCCTGACCACCTTCATGGCAGTCGGATTGTAATAAGGCGGGTGGAGCCACCGAATACATGTCGGCGGCTCATTCCAATACAATGGCGGTCAGACGCTCATCCGACCGCCATTGTAATGAGGGCCTAATAGACAAATACAGATTTTATAACAAGGAGTCTGTAAGCACCTCACAACAGAGGCAAAAGAAAAAAGCCATACACTTGAAATATCTAATCTGTGCCATCATCTGTCAGTCTCTCTTAGTCTTTAGCCTGATCTTCGTAGACAAGATTCACTCCTTCTCTAGGCGATCTCTTTAGTCTAACGCTTGATAGATGGGTAAAAATGAGTATGAAAGGGGAACTGGGCAGGAAACCACAGCAAGTAGATCAGAAACAACTCAATTGAGGTAGTTTAGCTGAGGGAGAGTAAGAATAAAGATTTCCAATCCAAAAACCTTTGTTCACGCTCCTAGATATTTGCTCGCTATGAATTGTCAGATTATTATTTATTATGTTATCTTAGGCTATGTTGTGTTATTCTAAAACGGTTTCTTCAACTGGATAACAGTATTTTTGGACCTAATCTAACATGAAGGGAACCATACTAGTACAAGATTAGTTGGAGAACAACCAGTATACAATGGTAAGAAGTATGGAAGATCATTTCACAGAACAGCATATTTTAATGGAAAAGCACAGTCACAGTTGTGACCTTATCTAAAACATCAAACTGCAGGAAGCCCTTCAGCAGCCAAACGCAAGTAGCATATTTGAATGTAGTGCTTAAATTGCTTGAAAAAGGGAGCAAGTTGATTGAAGACCATTCTACACAAAAATGTGAATTTAATCCATTGAAATACAGTGAGCCAGTGTAACTGTATAAAGACTGGCAAGATATATTGATAATAAGTCAAACCATTGGTGAGAGGGACCATGATATTCTGGAACTAACATGTCACCAGACCGATCAAAAACTGCAGCAGAGCATGGTTTTAGCTATTGCAATAATCAAGTTGTGATGACACCAGGAAGGCTATTGTCATGGAGCAAAGAGAGTTGCATTTCCAGATTAAATCTTGGTTTGGCCAGTAGGGGGTATAGTCACAGTGTAAAAGGTTATCTGGAGGCAAGACTTGTCCACACACTGTTGGACCTCACATCTAGTTCCATTCAGCTTTAAGTAAACAACCTGCATCCAGGTATGGGTAACTATAAGAAATGTCTGCAGGATCTTCAAGTATTGTTGGTGCATGCAAAGAAGCAGACTTCAATGTTTGAAATTAACTTTGCCCAGGGGTGCACATATGCATTGAATGGAGCAGCGTTTAGGATGTGAGCTGAGGGAGGAGGGGGATTTACAGATGAGCTCACGCTTTATAGAGGGGAATGGATGTAGTGTCACATGTCGAGAGCAGTGAATGAAAAGTAGATTATATAGGTTAAGACAGAGATGGCAACAATCATGTCAATGTGGCACAATTTATTTAACCTCCAGTCCTATTCATCAAATCCTGTAACTACCCCATATAAGGGTATTTAATGCCAGCTTTGGCAGCATTATACAACTAATACAAATTGACCCTCCCTCAAACCATGTCTATATTACCAAGATTACAACTCATTTTTTTTTTTTGTTAATTTTTTTAGGCAGCTTGCATCAAGAAAATAAACAACCGCCCAATCAAGGGCTACAATCCACATTGAGTTTTAGCCAATACAAGCCATTTGCAAAGATAAAACAACAATTAGCATTACATATATAATTAAAGCAGTAGCACTGTAATAACTGTATGGGGTCCCATCTCCCTCCCCTGCATACCCTACCCCCCAAAGGAATCTATCCCAACCCACTCCCCTCCATAACATGAATGGCAATACCTTATACACCGAAGGCACATTACTAGGCCGATATGTTCAGAAGCAGGTGGCTAACAACCCCTGACAACGTGGTCTACATCTTAAAGGAGTAATCTCCCAATGAACATTAGAAGCACAATATAGAACTCACAATAAATTTGGCTGAATGGTTAAATACCCCGTAAGAGGCGCCCAGAAATCCTTGGAGCGTGAGGTTGCAGGCAGCTCCTCAGCATATGCCTCCAATTGATCTCTGCAATAAATTAAATCACGGATCCAATTTTTAAGAGTGGGTGTAGTTCGTGCCCCCCAACAAAGCGCAACCGACCACTTTGCAAACAGAGTGGAAACAGCAACTATCCGCCTGTTAGATGGTTTTAACTGCTTCACAAAACCTAGCAGACAAAGTTCCGGCTCACACCGTACCGGCTCCAACACAACCTCTGTGAGGATATGTGTAACCTTGGACCAGAATGCGAAGATTCCAGGACAGGTACAAGACATGTGCAAGAAATCAGCGTCAGTACGCCCGCACCTCACACAATCAGCATGCTCACGCAAACCATATCTATGCAGTTGCAATGGGGTATAGTAAAATTGGTGCAGATATTTAAAATGAATCAACCGCAAGTTGCAGTTCGTCGTAAGGTGACCCGTCAAGGCACAGCAGGCTTTCCACATACCCAGCGTGAGTGTAGGTCCCAATACCCGTTGCCATCTACCAAAAGATGGGTGTTCTGCAACCTCCCGCTCCCGCAATGAGGCATTGTATAATTTGGTGATTAGACCTCGTTGCTCCTCCCCACCTAGCATAGCCAGGAACGCCTTCAACGTAACCGGTTCTGCCGGATAATCGGGATAAACAGTTTTTATAGCTTGCCGCACTCTAACATAAATGAAACCTAACATGAACCCTCGGTCGTCGATTACAACTCATTTTAGTTGGTTTGCTGATAAGTAAGCTGTTGGATTGTGTTCGTATTTATTTTTTTATTTTTGTCCTCATTTAACCACAATATGCTCTAAGTTCAAGAAGGGGGTAATCTGACCATCTCAATTATCCAAAGAGGATTTTTAAGGGCCCGGTCACTCCACAAGGGAGAGAAGGATACCATGTATCTCTAGGACCCCGCCTTGGGTTTCTTGTATGGCGTCCAACCCCTGATCTTGATTCTTCTGTTAGACCATTACTTTCCTTCTTTTCAAAGGTAGTGACGGCCCTGCCGAAAGGGCTATATCTAGAGCATATTCTTAATCATTTGACCAAGAAATCAAGTGCCAAAAAGTGAGAAACAATAAAAATACTAGAAACCTACAGAGGGAAGAAACAATAGACCTGCCAAGACCAGTGTCTAAAACTTTATGTATAATCCTAAGGAGAGCCTGCCTCCACCCACTTATCCCAGATTTCCCTATATTTAGTTTTTTTATTATGTTTAACAGATTGATCCAAAGAAGATGCCCTCTGAATGGAGTGAATCCATTCTTCTTCCGTAGAGGGACAGGGCAAAAAATGATTTAATACAAAGCTCCCTACAAAATCAGAGTGAAGAAGAGAGCATTGTGTCTTTTTGTTAGAAGACGACCGTCTAAGTCCCTTGGTAGTGTCCCAAAAATTATAGACAAAGTCGTTAATTTTATTTCAAGCCCCATAATATCTGAAATGGTCTTACCCACTTTCTGCCAATAAGAATGTATTGCCGGACAGCTCCAGAACATATGGACCTCGTTTGCCTTATCTTCTCCACATTTTGTACACTTCTTGATCTCTTGATTCCCCATTTTCGATATTTTCTGAGGTGTCCAGTAGGCTTTGTGTACTGTGGTTCTTCTTTAATATGATCACAAAGAAGACATTGATATTTGCCCTATATTTTCAAGGTCTTCATCCAGCAGGTCCTTCTTCCATATCTCAATAAACGAAGCCTGCATCTCTTCTCCATTCTGGACAAGTAACCAATACTACTCTACCACTTCTTTCGTTTTTGTTTGACGAGAGCATATCTTTAATGCCAAGTTTGAGTTCCCTTTTAGCTCTTTACCTATAGATTTTGTCCAGCTTAACAATTGATAATATTTAAATTTCGAGACCGAGTTCCCACAAATCGCCAAAAGGTGAGGCCAAGAAATAAGTTCCGCGTCAAAAAACAGTTTCCCCCATGTGGTGATGCCACAGGCACGAAGGGGAACCGCAAGGGCATCTTCCAAACACAGCAGCGTATCTGGGGAATCCCAGACTGGTGCAACATCATTGTAATACGGGATTTTTAAAAGGCGTCTCACCCGAGACCAAAGTTTTATGGCTAATGACAAAATCCTCAATGTTAACTCTTAAAAAAAATTTGGGTGGCCAAATTTTAGAAGGAAACACCCTGCTTGTTGAGTGAACTCGGTTGTAAGGGCTTCTGTAAAGTGGTGAGAAAGTTGAACTCTCCATCATTCATTGTTGAAAATATTTTAATTGGAAGGCACAGAAATACAGATACAAGTCAGGGGTTGCTATGCATCTATATTCTTTTTTCTTTCTGAGTTTCTTTAGAGCTATTCTTAGATTTTTATTTCCGCACATGAAGCTTGAGAAGAGCCCCTGCACCTTCTTTACCCGCATTTTTGGGAAATCTAAAGGGATAGTATTAAACAAAAACGTATATTTTGGAAGAATTGACATTTTTAGTAGATTGGACTTGCCCAGAAAGGAGAGTGAAAGTGCCCCCCATGAGTGTAGTTGTGAGCCGACTTTCTTTGTTACTTTTTCAAGGTTAACCTGGGCTATTTTATCAATATTTTGAACTATCTGGATTCCAAGATATCCAATTTCCTTTTTTGTGTGAATACTCCTAAAATTAGTATTCCATTTCATTAATTCTGATTTTTGTTGATTAATGAGGTATCCAGAAACCTTTCCAAAGCTCTCTATCTCTGACCATATCGCTGGAAACGATCTTTCCAAATTAACAGTATAAATTATAAGATCATCCGCATACAGGCCAATTTTCTTCTCCCATCCATTGCCAGAACATTATTCCCTTTAGATGCAAGCTCTTAATTTACACGCGGGGGGTTCAATATAGGTTTTAAAAAGTAAAGGGGAAAGGGGACAACCTTGTCTGGTTCCCCTTCCTATTTCTATTGATCTAGTTAATTTCCCATTAATGAGAATTTTTGCTGAAGGATTTTTATATATGGCTTTAATTGCTGTCAAACAAGTTTCGCCTAAATTAAAACACTGGATTACTTTAAACAGGAAAGACCAATTGACCCGGTTGAAAGCTTTGGCAGTATCGAATGTCATTCCTGCAAAAGGGGTCTTGTAGGTCTGAGCCATATCTATCACCCAAATTAAATCGTGTGTCAATTTACTAAGCTGCCTCCCTTTCATAAACCCTTTCTGGTCTGGGTGTATTAGAGGGCCTATTACTTTATCTAAACATTTAGTGATGATCTGAGTGTATATTTTATGATCGCAGTTCAAAAGAGAGATAGCCCTATAGGACTCACAGAGTCTTGGATTTTTATTTGGTTTTAACAAAATTGTTATGGTTGCTTCTTCCCATGACACAGGGGGGCTGTGACCTTCTATAAAGAATGAGTTAAATAATTGAAAAAGAAAAGGTGCAAGTTCTTCTTTTAAAATAATGTAGATCTCATTATGGAGTTAGGGCCAGCGGCTTTCCCTTTTTTAAGGAACTAATAGTTTGGATAATTTCTTCCATAGATATAGGGTGGTTTAATTGCTCTTTTTCGTTTTGTTGAAGAGAGGGAAGAGCTAGCTCTGAGAGGAATTCTTCCATATAATTTTCATCAAGTATCGTCTCATCCGTATATAAGTTTTTAAAAAATTGAACAAAGGCCTCCTCAATTTCAGAATCATCCGTGATTGTATTACCCGTATCTAAACATTGGAGATCCTTTATCCAATTTCTTGTCTGATCGACTTTTGTTTTCCAAGCGAGGAGCTTACTACAGCCCTCCCCGTATTCATGATGAGCTAGCTTGCTAGCATCCCACTTTTTTTAAATTATAAGTTTTAGGAAATCGGCAAGCTCATGTTTCACAGTTGTTTGCTCTCTTAAAATGTTTGGGTTCCCCTGATCTTTCTCTAAGCTTTCTTTGAATCTATATATATCAGCTTCTAGCTTTTTGGTCTCCTCTTGCACCTTCTTAGACTGAGAAATGGATATGGCTGTTAAAGAGCCTCTCAGATAAGCCTTGTACGTATCCCATACAGTTTGAGATGGAGCTGAATTAGGATTAAAATCAAACGCTTTAGTTTCTACTTTTAGCTTATCAATTACTGTATTTTCTAGTAATATTGCTCGATTGATGGCCCATCTCCGGGAAGGGGGGACCACATCCATGGCTAATTCTAGGATAACTGCAGAATGATCTGACATATGCTCCGGGACATGGCTAACAGAAATAGTATTTCTACTTGCCACAGCGTCAACTAAAAAAAAGTCAATTCTTGAATGGTGTCCGCACTTTTTATTATGAAACGTAAATTTCCAGCCGTTTATCTTAGACTTATGGGCCATATCTCTCCATATATCTACAAGCCCGATATCCAACATTAATTGCCTTAGTGCAGTTCTCATTTTTTGTGTATTTAGTGCTACTCTGCGCAAGGTGGAGTCTTGGCTCAGGTCAAAAACCAGATTAAAATCACCCCCTACTATAATATGATCATTTACTTTAGATAGTTGAAAAAGTAGAGTATATAAAGCGGCTGGATTGTCTAGGTTCAGCTCGTAGTAACTTACTAGAGTCAACCATGCACCGTTAATTTTTACCCTAGCAATTACCCACCTCCCCAAAGGGTCAACCATACATTCGCCTAGCATAGCTTGGGCAGTTTTTTTAATTAAAATTGCGACTCCTTTCACTGTACAGGATTGAGTTGTACAGATGCAATGTTCAATCCATTTCTGATGTTTTAAAACCATTATCCATTCCTCTTTAAGCAGATGTGATTCCTGAACAAAGAAGATACTACAGTCCGAAAATCTTAAATACGCTAGTATTCTCTTTCTTCTAGAAGGAACCCTTAACCCATTAACATTCCAGGACATGCCTTTTGCTCTTCATTCTTAGCCATGGAATACTTGGAGTTCACCAACATTGCTGACTTTTAAAAAAGAAGGCCAGAGATCCCTTTGATTAAGGTTTTTAAATGAGGACTTTTTTTGCTTTTCTCCCACTTGCTCCCCCACCCATTGTATAAATAAAAATTACATTTTTGCATTTTAGGTGTGATCCAACCCCCCTCCCCTGGGGAACCCTCCCTTACTGCTACTAGAGGTAAAATTAAATACCTCTGGTCTTCGGGCTCTGTCTCTAACCCAGCTTTATTTCAGTGAATCTCATTTGGATGTGCTCTTTATCTGGCTTATCAGGGCATTTGCTTCTTCTGGATCCTTGAAATTAAACATTTTATTGTTCCACATTACTTTAAGCGAGGCGGGGAAACGTAGGTGTGCCATAGCACCCAAATTTCTTAGTTCTTGCATCGATTTCCCCAGCTCCCATTGTTTGTCTTGAGTGATGTGGGAAATATCAGACCTAACTCGGAATGTCCATCCAGCTTTTTTATACATCCCCGCTTTTAATCCTCCTGCCAAGATCTTTTCTTTAAGCACATACGACCTGAAATTGACTAAGATACTCCTTGGATTTTTCTTCCCGGGTCTTTTAGAGAAAGCATCCCGATGTACTTTTTGTATATCATCCTCAAGAATCTTTTTGTCAATGACAGGATGAAGTTCTGTAAGGAGGTTAATTATGAAGGACCTTATGTCTCCTCCCTCCACGTCTTCTGGTAAATTCAAAAACCTAATGTTGTTTCTCCTTGCGGTATTTTCTAAGCTTTCCAATTTCTCCTTCAAGATCTTGTCCCGCCCTTTAATGTCTGTATATCTCGTGCTTTTTTGTCTAATTGCTTTGTGAGATCTTCCATAGCTAACTCCATTGCCCCAACTCTTTCCGAGATAGCATTCATTTTAGTTTCAAGTGTCTCAAGTGTTGAGACCACAAATATATCTCTTATTTCTGTAAGAAGGATAGTTAATAACCCCTCCGTAGAAGAAGTAGCCTCTATATTACCCGCTGTATTTGATAGCCTTGATGAGCCTAACTCTTCTACTGAGTTACCATTTATTGGGGGGTTATATAGCACAGAGTCATTAGGTTGGTTGACAACCTTATCCTTTTTAGCCAGGGAAGATGGAGAGATATTAACAGTTTCATCGACCTCTTGCGAGAGCGATTCGTATCTATTTACCAAACATACCAGATCTATTTCTGTTCCCGTCTCCTTGTTATTTATAGCCAGTGATTGTTGCGAATTCAGAGCTCTGCTGTTACTCAATATTGACCCAGGGTTATATTCAGGTAGTTTATTTGGTTCCTTGAAGGAAGATTGTGTAGCTTGAACCTTGAAGTATGACCTTAGAGAAGGGGTAAAGCGAATATTCCCTGATTTATTTTTAGACAGTTTTTTTAAGTCTTTACAAATGGGGGTCTTACCTATGGAGGTCTTTAAGCTCAGAGCGGTATTAGTAGTTTTAACTTGTTTTAGGGGCTTAATTTGCGCCGTAGAAAGCACAGAGTTTTTATTAACTACTTCGGGGGGGATTGATTTTGCCTACTCCTGAGGGTATATCTATTAAATCTATTAACCCCTGTAAATAAACCCCCATCCTGCCTCTCCACCCCTGAAGCCCCTCGTTCTAAATTCAGCTTAGGCCCCCACTCTCGCCCCCTTCTCCTTACTGGGGTCATTTGAGTAAGCCATATACCAGGTTCTGCCTCCTCTGAACTTTCTGGGTCACTATCTCCATTTCTTTTTTGTTTGGACCTTCGCTCCGAGGCTCTGTAGACTTTCAGGGGTTAACCCGGTCTGCCGGTACTGCAGACACGGAAGCGCGAAGGCAGGTGCCGGACTCTTTTGGAACCCGAATCTTGCAGCGATGTTTCTATTTCGCGCAATCCGCACTGCTGCTTCTGACCAGCGTCCTCTCCGAAGCGCCGCTTCCCCTCCGACCGCCACCTCTACATGCCAAACGCCGAACTCTGGAACGCGACCGCTGCTAACTAACGGCAGCCATTTCCCCCTGATCTTGTTAACGTATTTCTGATGTAAATCGAGAGCACATTAGAATAAACCAAGAGGAAGTAAAAGTGGAAAAACACTTTTTTCAAGAATTTTATGGAAATCAAAATACTGTTGACGGCTGGTAGAAACAACACCATTTTTGTTGCAGTGCCCCCATTTTTTCCAGTCTGGTTTTGTGGGCTTTAGAACTCTGTGTGTTTTACCACTGCAAATAGAAGTAAAGTTCCAGTGCTAGGCCCTAAAATGTGCTCTTCATTGGTACTCCCTTTTTTGCCTAAAAAACTACCTCCTTTAATCCAGTGTAAATGTTGCCTAAAATTCACCAATAGCATGAAGGTTAAATGTCATATGTGGGCTGCATTGACTATTTGTGCCACCCACATATATGACCAAAGTATATGCACAATTGTATTCTGGCTGGCCTGTAGTATATGCACTGCAGTAACTCGTGGCAAGGAAATATGCCTTTGCCATTTAGGAAAAGACATTTTTTAAATATTCATTAGTCACCTCTAAAGTGTCCCTTGTAAGCCCACAAGGCAGAGTGCTAATATGGCAAAATAGGGTACACTCAGTATTAGGGTTGAATGTAGAATCACAGTGACAGAAAACTCAAAATCTATTTCACTGTAGAGGGTTTATTGGACTTTTCCCTGAACAGGTCGTTTTTATCTCTGCCTGGGGAAATGCTGGCAAAATGCTTCAAATGTATTTCCCACTTAGTTTTCAAATTGATTTAATTTTATGATCAGATTTTTATTGTTTTGATGGATAAGTAACTTTATATAAATATACTTTGTGCTGCCTGAGGCAAAACTTACCTAAACACAGTTTTGACATTCATCCCCTCCAGAGCTTGAATTCACATCTTTGAGGGGGGAGAGTTACTAATTCAGAAAATAGCCTGCATCTGCGAGCAGGAAGAGCAGATGGATTTAAGCTGCAAACGGGGATTAGCTATCTTGTGGGCAGGAACATTTGACCGAACATATGCCAGAAAGAAGACTCCGGATTCGAGCCCCGGACCTGGAAAGATATTACAGGGTAGCGCAGGCGGCTCATCTACACACGTGGATTCATGCCAACTCGGATGTTCCGCATGTGATTTTAGAGCGATTGTTTGCAGACCCGCTCCCCTTGCCGGCAACTGTCTTAGGTAGTTTGGACTCTCTAAAGGCCACGAATCATGCTTGGCATGCGTTGATGAGAGCACAGGACTGTGTACTACTGTATTCCCCGCTGATGAAGATGGAGTGGGCGGTTTGGCTCCCCCCCACTGAGAGAGAAAGGAGTGCTACAGGCATTAGGCGCTCTGGGCATCACTAGGATGGAGGATCTGTTCCTGGATGGGGTAGTGAAGACATGGGATCAGATCGGCTCGGCACGACCTGATTCCACGCTTCTACAACGCTTTCAATTTCATAGAGTGCGCAGTGCGCTGTGAGACTTGTTGGGACCGGGCATGGCAGAGCCCCCGGAAACCCGGAACTTACCTATGTCCTTAAAACGGTGGCGCCGTCCAAACTGGTTACGATTCTTAAGAAAATTGGGGATCAACACAAGGCGCACCAATACTCCAAAGCGAGGCTAGACTGGCAGAGTGACCTCCAAATGTCTATCACTGATGAGATGTGGAAATACTGTTGCGCTAGCACTAAGAAGGTGTCGCTAAACGGTCGACACAGATTGGTGCACTTTAAGTACTTGCAGCGTGTCTATTATACCCCTGATAGATTGCATAGGTATGGGCTTCGCCAAACGGCAGAGTGTGAGCGCCGTCACTACCTAGTGGCGGACTTCATACATATGGCCTGGTACTACCCGGGAATTGCTAAGTTTTGGACGGAGGTGTTTCAGGAACTGAGCCAGATTCTGGAAACAGAGATACAGCCCAGTCCATCACTGGCGCTACTGGGGTATTCCAAGCCGCTCCCACCAGCATTGAGACGTCTGACTGATATGGCGCTGTTAATAGCTAGGTGAGTTGTGGCGACATGTTGGATGAGGGGGCCACTTCCCACTAAGAAACGATGGGCCAGGGATATGCTGTATTGCAGCACACAGGCGGAAACGTATAGTGAATTGCTACCTCCGAAAAGTCGCCCCAAGAACTTCTGGGGGTTATACAGAATGTATTTGACTGCCGGGGTCACCGAGGCAACTGACCAGGGGGAGGCACAGAGTGAGGAACTCAATACGCACACTTTGGCCGAGGGGGACACGGGGCAAGATTAGGGCTCTAGGGGCGCACGATTGTGAGGGATTCTGGGGCGTCAGTCGGGAAGGATGCACACATGTAGAGAGTGCGGTAAGGTACATTTCAGATCTCACTGTCACATTATAACAGGGTTCACTTGGAGGGTGACTGAGTAACCCAAGGTTGTATACGGACTGAATGTTGGGGGGTGTTATCCCTGGTTGCTACTAGAAAGAAGGACTGAGGACACGTGTACATGTAGATGGGCGGGAGGATGTGACGGCTAGCGTGCCGTGGGTGGGGTGGGTGGTTGGGGGTTAGTAATAAGATTGGAACGTACAGGGACTAAGCCAGGTTTACAGTCGCAGGTGGATAATTTTATACTTATAAATCATAACCGTATGGTGAAAACATAGACTGGGGACTAGTGAAGCCTCTAACCGAAGTTGCGAACAAGATTGTGTAACCATATCTATGATGTTTTATTGAGACGCCGCCGGTCCTCCGGGATGTCGGCTAAATGGCTGTGTACGAGGTAACTTAACTGCCCGGCTGGACGGCAGAGTCCTCCCACTGCTCTGTGGATAGTAGGCTGACTAATCTGTATAATCCCTATAAATAAATAAATGTTTTTGAAAAGTTAAAAAAAAAAAAAAGACTCCGGATTCAATTGGCCCTCAGGGACTGGAGCTGCTGTCCAAGAGTAAGCTGGATGACCTCCTGTTTTCCTGCTCACAGGACACAAAAAGCATAAACACTCCCCACTCCAAGAGGGCCAAGCAGACCACAGAGGGCTGGGCCCTGGAGGACCACTGACAGGAGAGTGATCTTGTGCCACAAACCCTTCCCTGTGGCACTGGGGCCTTTTGCACTGACTAAAGAGAACTATCCAAGCAGTTGGAGAAACATGTGACTTCATTATTCTTTTTATCTCCATGGGACTGGGACCAGGTGCTCAGGCTCACCCAGAAAAGATTGCATTCTAGATAGGCAAGAAAATCAAGTGTGTCTCTCACCAAACATTTTGCTGCATTGAAAACTTATTCAACAGGGCCTTGCGGAGCAGGTACCAAGTCTCATGGAGCCCTGCTTTGCTACAGTTTCCTATCTTGCCCCACTGGAGGATTTTGGGAGAGGAGTTGGCCTAACCGCAAGGGTGATCGATCTCGAATCTGGGGAACTGGGTTAGAGTCTCGACAATGATGCTGAACATCCTGTGATTCTGGGAAAATCACTTAATCTCACCGTGCCTAAAACATGTAATGCAATTGGTGCTATGTAAAGCGCTCTGATACCCGATTCAGGTCAAGTTTGCGCTATATAAAACTTCGTAAAATAAAAAATACAAAAATAAATAAAAACATTTTGTCTTACAAAAAAATAGAAGTGGCAAAACCTTTGAAGGCCATTAGTCTGCACTGCACTGGTGATGGGCAGTTCAAATTTGCCCTTTGTCTGCCCACTCTAAATAGGGCGGGCCAACATATGGCAAAACCTCTGTGGGCCATTAGTCTGTTGGCCCATCAGGAGGCGTATGCCGTTTGCAGAGAAGGAGTAGTTCTCCGCCGTTGACATACTGAAGGTCTACCCATCTCTAAAGGAGCCGGGCGGACCTTCAGTGTGTCGCAGACCATACTCCATTGCAATTGCGACAGAGTACGCTCTTCACCAACCTCGAAACCGGGCTTCAGTCTGAAGGTGAAACTTGAGCCGGGGCAAGGCAGCAACTCTATCTTACCCTCGAATCAACCTCCGCAGCTACCCAGGTCAGATGGATTTTATGCCTCACAAAGATTCAAGGTTTTACCTTCCAACCTAATCACTTTTTTAAGCAACCTCAGTGGCTAAGAAGTCCTGGTTTCTCCTACTTGAAGCATTTGGTGCCAAAACAAGTAGATTCAGCAGGAGTTTGACAACAGCATTTCTTACTTTGAGGGACCTTCACCGACCATAGCCTTTTCAACCTTGCTCTGCTTGAAGATTTTCTCTTCTATTTCAGAGACTATGTATGGCCAAAGATTAGAATTTTGACCTGGACAACCTGCTTGTATAAGTCAACGTCCGCTCCATTACATCATCCTGAGATCATGACTAGGTCCCGGTCAACAGAGAACAGTGTCTTGATTGACACTTTACTTTTTCTAGGTGCATTGTGCCTTAAAATTGAAAAAAATCATCTCTCGTTCTTCTCCGACTGTGAGGAGCTTGGTGTTTCACTTTTTCTCTCTTTTGCTAAAATGTTTATGGAAATTTGTTGTCTTCTTGTCTGAATTTGAAAAATATTGGTACTGCTTGAACTTAACTTTAATTTCTCTGAGAGATTGCCTGCAGTTGCAGCTATTAGGGGTTGAGCAGAGATTCTCTAGGGACTTTGATATAGCTAAACAGAATGGTTTTATTAAGTTGGAAAGAAGGCCACCGTCCCAAAATAATACCAATCCTCACAACTGCAATTGAGATTTACCTCTAATGTATCCCACTTTGCTTCTAAATTGTGTAAGCACTGAAGCAGTTAAACAAGGGAAACATTTAACTTATTACCTCAAACCTAATGTGTCCACTGAGGAACAGTGTCTTGAAGATCCTTAAAGCGACACAGAAAAATTGATTTTCCTATTTCAAGAGAGAATGTATCACTACATTGCTGCAAACATTTATGGTGCAGTGGTATAGCCAAAGTAAATCCCTGTTCTCTGAGGAAGAGTAAAGAAATGACCTAAAAAGTTGTAGGTAGCACTTGACAGTGCGTGACTGCTGAAAAACACTAGCTTGCACAAGAAATAAGACAAAAATCAGTTGAAAAACCAAAGTCCATTTCTTGAATAGCTGACTAACAATGTCACAACCTCCTTAAGTAGTTAGTTACAATTGGGGGTGTGGTCAAGCCGAGCAGCAAGATGGTCATTCGCTGAGAGAGCTCTGTCGGCCGTAATCAATCGATCAATCAATTTATATAGCGCGCTGCTCACCCGCAAGGGTCTCGAGGCACTGGGGGGGGAGGGTCCGTTACTGCCAGGTCTTGAGTTGCTTCCTGAAGGAGAGATGGTCCTGGGTCAGCCATAGGTGGATGGGGAGGGAGTTCCATGTCTTGGCTGCCAGGTAGGAGAAGGATCTTTCTCCGGCGGTGGCTCTGCGAATGCGTGGAACGGTGGCGAGGGCGAGGCTGGCGGATCGCAGCTGGCGGGTGGGCGTGTAGAAAGTGAGGCGGTTGTTGAGGTACTTGGGGCCCAGGTCGTGGAGAGCCTTGCGTGCATGGGTGAGGAGTCTGAACATGATCCTCTTGCTGACGGGGAGCCAGTGCAGGTCTCACAGGTGGGCAGAGATGTGGTCGTGGCGGGGGATGTCCAGGACGAGTCGTGCGGAGGCGTTCTGTATGCGCTGGAGTCTTTTCTGTAGTTTGGCTGTGGTTCCCGCGTAGAGGGTGTTCCCGTAGTCCAGTCGGCTGGTGACGAGTGCCTGGGTGACCGTTTTCCTGGTTTCGGCGGGGATCTATCGAAAGATCTTTCGGAGCATGCGCAGGGTGTGGAAGCAGGATGACGAGACGGCGTTGACTTGTTTGGTCATCGAGAGGGAGGAGTCCAGGATGAAGCCCAGGTTTCGTGCATGGTCCGTTGGCTTGGGGTGGTGCCCAGGGCAGGGGGCCACCAGGAGTCATCCCAGGCGGAGGGGGAGGATCCCAGGATGAGGACTTCCGTCTTGTCTGAGTTCAGTTTCAGGCGGCTGTTCTTCATCCACTCGGCGACGTCTTTCATTCCTTCGTGTAGGTTGGCTCTGGCGTTGGCGGGGTCTTTGGTGAGGGAGAGGATCAGCTGGGTGTTGTTGGCGTAGGAAATGATGTTAAGGTTGTGTTGGCGTGCGATGGCCGCGAGGGGGATCATGTAGACGTTGAAGAGGGTGAGGCTGAGCGAGGATCCTTGGGGTACGCCGCAGGTGACTTCGGTGGCTGCGGAACGGAACGGGGGGAGGCGGACTCTCTGGGTACTTCCGGCGAGGAACGAGATGATCCACTCCAGTGCCTTCTCTTGGATTCCGGTGTTGCTGAGGCGCTGTATTAGTGTGCGGTGGCAAACTGTGTCAAACGCTGCAGAGAGGTACAGGAGGATGAGGGCAGCTGTTTCCCCGTTGTCGAGCAGGGATCTGATGTCGTCGGTGGCTGCAATGAGTGCGGTCTCGGTGCTGTGGTTGAGTCGAAAACCGGACTGTGAGGGGTCGAGGGATCCGTTCGTCTCGAGGAAGGCGGCGAGCTGTTTGTTGACGGTCTTCTCGATGACTTTGGCAGGAAAAGGGTGGGGCGGAAGTTCTTGAGGTCGGTGGGGTCCGCTGTCGGTTTCTTCAGGAGGGCGCCGAGCTCGGCATGCTTCCAGCTCTCCGGGAAGGTGGCGGTGGTGAAGGAGATGTTGATGATGTCCCGGAGTTGGGGTGCGATGATGGAGTCGGCCTTGAAGACGTGGTGGGGGCAGGGGTCGGTAGGGGATCCGGAGTGGATGGTGTTCATCGTGCGGGTGGTGTCTTCGGTGCTGACCGGGGTCCAGTTGCAGAGGGTGGTGGGGGGCGTCGGTTCGGTGGTTGGGTGCGTGGTCTGTGCGCCGAAGCTGTTGTGTATGTCAGCGATCTTGCGGTGGAAGAATGAGGCGAGTGAGTCGCATAGGTCCTGCGAGGGTGTGATGCGTTAAGGGTAGCGGCGTCGTAAGTCCGTCGTGTGGGCTGGCATCGACGGGGGCCAGGGGTCCTGGCGCTGGGCGCGGTCCAGGCGCAGACGGGCGCAGACGGGCTTGCCTTATGCGCGCCTTCGGCGCGCCAGCGGCACGCCCGCAGCGTGCGTCCGCTGCGCGGCCTCCATATGAGGGGGAGATGGAGGGAGGAGCAGCTGGGAGGTGGGAGCGGGCGGCCAATGGGAATCAAGTGGGCGGGGCCGCAGGGACGCAGCGGCGGGAAAGGAACGGCGGGGGACACGGAGACAACGGGACAGAAAGGAAAAGGGGTCCAAAAGGAAATAAACGGGCACAGGGGTACAGAAGGTAAAAGGTGGCACAGGCAGCGGGGACAGAAAGAGAAAAAGGGTACAATGAGGAAGTAAACAGGCTCAGGGGTACAAAAGGCAAAAGGTGGCACAGGCAGCGGGGACAAAGACAAAAAGGGTACAATGAGGAAGAAAACGGGCACAGGGGCACAATAGGCAAAAGGTGGCACAGGCAGAGAAGCAACAATGAGGAAACAGTACTTAGTGGCTGACACGAGCGGCAGATGCGGCGAGATGCAGGACACACAGGGGGCTGTGTGGTGGTGAGGGGAGCGACCTACCTGGTGGCAGGGTCAAAGGTCGCTCTCTCTACCGCTGCGCGGCCTCCATATGAGGGGGAGAGGGAGGGAGGAGCAGCTGGGAGGTGGGAGCGGGGCGGGCAATGGGAATCAAGGGGGCTGGGACGCAGCGGCGGGAAAGGAACGGTGGGGGACACGGAGACAACAGGACAGAAAGGAAAAGGGGTCCAAAAGGAAATAAACGGGCACAGGGGTACAGAAGGCAAAAGGTGGCACAGGCAGCGGGGACAGAAAGAGAAAAAGGGTACAATGAGGAAGTAAACGGGCTCGGGGGTACAAAAGGCAAAAGGTGGCACAGGCAGCGGGGACAGAAAGAGAAAAAGGGTACAATGAGGAAGAAAACGGGCACAGGGGTACAAAAGGCAAAAGGTGGCACAGGCAGAGAAGCAACAATGAGGAAACAGTACTTAGCGGCTGACACGAGCGGCAGAGGCGGCGAGATGCAGGACACACAGGGGGCTGTGTCGCGGTGAGGGGAGCGGCCTACCAGGTGGCAGGGTCAAAGGTCGCTCAATATCCTGACACAATCCTACCTTTGGAGAGGTCAGAGGCGTTCTCTTTCAGTGGGGATATATCAGCGAGTGAAGGGGGCTGAATCTGAGCAGGAAAGCTCCGCCCGTCTGATTGGCGTAACCTGCTGGCCGAGAGGCTACATGGGACTGCAAGGCAGCCCTTACAGAGACGCCGCAGAGCGCTGCCTGGCGATCGTAGCATTCAGGCCTTGTGGCTGGAGTGGGGCGTGACTTGTTGAGAGGAGCGCAAAATCAAGGTACTGTGGGGCAGTGTGAGCTGCGACTGTGGCTCCCGCACTGCTTGTGGGGGGGGGGGGGGCGTGCTCCTTCCTCGGAGGCGGCCCAACGGTAGTCAGACAGAGGCGCTCCAGCTGTGGTCTGCCCAATTGTTGCGGCAGATGGTGCACCGCCTGGGTGGAAACGGGAGGAGGAAAGTGCTCTAAGAACCCCCCGGAGGGCATACAGTGGTATTGGCGAACCGGTAGCTGAGCTATTCCAGGGCAGATTGATGAAACGTCACAGCCTTCACCAAGCACGGGTGGAGTATACACTCGGAGAATTACTGGAACCTCCATGGTCCGCATAGTGAGGAGATGCCGTAGGCTTCCCCTGGAGGTGGGTGGGGGGGCCCGGAGCTGGGCCCTTGACACAGAGGCGAAGGTGAAAAGAAGATAGGCCTCAGCCAACAACCCTCAGGTCTGGGAGACTTGCCCGGTGGCCTAACGCTCAATCTCTGTACAACTTGAGGAGATCAGAGGGGTGTGCGCAGCGGTTGCAGTGGTGGACTGCAAGAGGCTAGGACATGTGCAGCGCATTGGGGGACTTTAAGCTTCGCGATAGAGGAAGGCACACAGTATCCGGCTGCAGGCGAGGTCTGTGAAGCCTTCGTAGCAGTATGTATCCACATATACGAACAGTGGCTAGCCCTTGCGGTGCACATTGCCTGCAGTGCGTTGTGCTGCCCCACCGGTCATCATGGGGAAGCATGACCCCAAACAGTCCAAATTGACATTTAAAAACAGGAGGGTCACCAGGCACACGGATGCGTACACTGAACCGGAGGTGGAGCAGGCATCGGGAGAGCAGATAGAGGGGTCAGGTGCGGATCTCCGATCTCTCCTGCTGGACATTAAAACAAATCGATACCAAGCTGGATTAAACTCACCTCTCAACTATACCAAGTAAATAAGCAAGTAGATGTTCATGAAACTCGCCTGGATCAACTGGAAAATCGCACATCCCAGGCTCACGACTTCCAAGTGGAAACAAAAGAACAATTGCTATAAATAGACAAAGTGCTAATCTTTATTAAAGCCAAGAACGATGACTTGGAAGCCCGCTCATACAGAAACAACCTTGGCATAACGGGCATCCTAGAAACCACGGTGATATCTAAGATGGAGACATTCGTGGAAGACCTGCTGAAAGAACTGTTTAGCTCAGACATATCCACCATGTTTACTGTAGAAAGAGCACACTGCACCTTGGGACCTAGACCTCCGTTGGGCGCGTTGCCCTGGCCGATACTTGCCCGTCTGCTGAACTACCAGGACTGCGATACTGTACTACGTTGAGCAAGACAGCAGAATACCATCAGTCATAAAGGAAATACTATATCGTTCTATCCAGACTTCACACCTGCCGTGCAAGCTGCCAGACGTGAATTTGCACCGGCCAAATGCATTGTCCTACAGGCAGAGGTTCCATACTCACTGCTCTACCCAGCCAAACGAAAGGTGACTTACAAGGGAACGGTGCACCACTTTACAGATGCCAAGTCGGACACGAAGTTTGCCAGACATGTAGGGAGCAGGAAGCGTACTCCAAATACTGCTGGGGGCTGCTCTTCTGATACTAGACTAAGTGACAATGACTAGGTGGACGCACAAGGCTGTGCCTCAGAACACTCTGTCCTGTTATGACTGTATGTACGTATTGCAGTTTACACACCGTATCGGCATAAGAGTTTGGTAAGCAAGTAACTTGAAACAAAACAAGAGCCCGCTTGCAGTCCAGTTTGTTTGAACTGTGATGTATGAGACTCCAACAATTGTATGACCACCCCGGCATAGTTGTAAGCCGGAAAAATCATGCCCCCAGGGAGAATTCCCATCTCTAGTCCCTATGCTTGTTGCCGGGGCACTGTATTTGGTTCTTGGGTAAGGGAGGGTTCTTTAATACAACCTGGTTGGGGGGTTGGTTTGGGCGGCGGGTGGTGCAAGGTTGTTAATGTTGTTACACAGGTCGGAGCGTCATTGAATCACTGATTGCTAGGTCATCACAGCCCCAAACGTCTCTCAAGGGTAATGTGGCCGATAACGTTTGGGCCTTGCATAATGAAAGTACAAGCTTGCACACACACAGCTGTAGAGTGGACAGTGGCAGCTGAGAGCAACCACACATGGTCTCAAACTCTTCTCAGATTGCTATGACTTCCTATATCAATTTAACCTGGAACATTCGCGGAGTAAACTATTATAGAAAAATCAGGTTAATACAGGCTTATTTAACTAGGCTCAACATTGAGATCTGTTTTTTACAAGAAACTCACCTGAGCAGCACTTCCACTGCCAGACTGGCTGAGTCGGAGCATACAGGAGCTATGGAGAATGAATTATGGGCAGGCTTTTTAGTGGCGAGAGGGTAGGATTGGAATATTGTCGAAACTTCCTCTCTCCCTTGCTGGAAGAATTGCGGTAGCAAAAATGATAGCATTACTAAAATTCTTATATATGTTCATCAATATCCCTCTTCCCCTCACTCAAACATTTTTTTAAACAATGTGATCTTTAATGATTTCGGAAGTTTGGGGAGGGAAACAAGCCAGAATCACATGGGAACTCCTCACACACCCCCTGGCTCAGGGTGGCCTGGGTGCTCCAGACAGTCCGCCTACGGCGCGCAAACTCAATTTCTACACTAATGGCTCCACCCTACCCATTTCTACCTCATGTGGCAATTGGTATAGACAGGGTGTCACCCGTTCCCCATACAGTTGCACTCTATCAGCCATATAGACTCCCAATAAATGGAATAAACACGATTGAGACCATGCATTGGGCGTTGAGAGGACTGCGTAACAGAGTGCAGCTGGAGCTACCAAATACCCCTTCTGTACCCCTGGCATATAATCCACAAATTCCCTAATTGTTAGACAAAAGTTGGGTGGAGCATTTGCGGACCTCTACCTGGACGATAAATTTCAAGCCCTACCATCAAGGCGAGAGGGAAATACACTATGGTTCTTCAAGACAATTCTGTACCACCGCATCGGGGCAACATGCTGTCAATTGCACAACACCTTTCCCAGTCTACCACCCGCACTACAGGCCCTCGAACACATAATAGTGGGACCATCACAGCATAAGCTTATAAAACGGCTTTATAACATAATGCAGAGCACCGCACCTGTGGCTAAACCCAAAGCAATGCATGATTGGAATGTGGAGCTAAACCCACCGCTTACAGAGGAACAGTGGGCATTCTGCTATGTTCAATTGCAGATGGTGTCCACCAATTACAAGTTACGTTTAATTCACTTTCAGTTTCTGCACCGTTTTGATAGAATACCTACCAAGCTTCATCGCATGGGACTCCAGCCGGACGACAGTTGCTGGAGGTGTGGTGCCGCACTGGCGACATTTCTGCACTTGGCCTGGAGCTGCCCCTCCCATTGCAAATCACTGGACTGTAGTTTTTACTAAGATTATTGTAATTTTGGGGATACAGACTGAACCTATTCCAACAGTGGGAATATTGGGATTTGTAAAGGATACCCCGATAGAGGTTTGGAAACTCCATGCTATGCTGTTGTTACTAGCAAAACGTAGGGTGGCCATTAACTGGGGGGAAAACATGCCCCTTTGATTAAGTCCTGGATACAGGGTATCACCTTTTGTCAAAACCAGCTGTCTATATTTTGGGAACTAATGCCAACGCAGTCCAAGCCCAAAGAGATCTGGGGTCCGGTCCTTGAGTAGCTACACACTCTTCAACCCGACAACACTAGTACCCTGAGCACAATGGAGGCTAACTTAGGAAACACGCCAAGCCACGGAAGCGAGATTAACTCTCCACCATACCCTCAATAAAGCCCAAAGCAATAAATGGGACATTTAGCTATGACACGGAGAGTTCTAGCTCTTACACTGGTTTGATAAGGTTCACTCAGACCTAAGCCTAAGCTGGGATAAGGCCCAATTGGCCCTTTGAGGATAAGTGACTGTTGCTCTGACCTATGTTTGTTCTGTTGTAGTTGTTGTTATCTCGACAGATAAGTACCTAAGTGATGGTTATGTCATTTACATGCAATACTGAGACATGTATGTACACTGTTGAAATGCCAATAAACAAAATAAAAAAATTAAATTAAAAAAAAAAAGTAGTTACATACAATTATCAATTCATGAGCATATTCCTTTTAGAATTCTATTGCACCACTGAGGGAAAATAGCTGTGTCAAATTTCGTGAACGTCAATCATTTAAAGTCCACACTATTACAAATATAGATATTAATCTACAGTTTGTAGGTATGTCTCCCTGCCCTCAACTGAATGTTGGACTATTCAGATTGTGGCACAGTCCTTGGTTGGTTAAAGACCAACTAAACCCCAGAAAGTTTGTAACACGAGTGAGGTCCTTGTGTGCAATGGTGTAGCGTGGGGAGGGGGGGCGGGACAGAGGGGCAGGTGCCTCAGGCGCAAACTCTTGAGGGGCAGTCTCAGGGGTGGAAGGCGCTAGCAACCCACGCTATGCCTCTGCTTGTGTGTAAATATACCTGTGATGTGCTGCACACATGGGGCCATATGTAGGTAGCTAAATACCGGTCGGTAACGGCCGAAAATATGTAATTTTCCCGTTACCGACCGGTATTTAAGCCCTTTCTAATGTAGGAGGCAGGTTATAAGGATTCGGTAGTTTACCGATTCCTTATTTTAAAATACCGAATCATTAAAAGCTCAAGTGAGTGCATTTTTGCATTCAGGATTCGTTATTTACCACCAACTACAAGTTGGTGGTAAATACAGAATAGCTTTAAAAAAGCAATAATTTGCTTTTTTCAAGGTGCCATGTGGCAGACATACATGCCCTTAGGGCATGTATGTGCACCACATGTGCACACATGCACGATTCTGGGGTGCAACAGGGTGTCAATCTGACACCCTGCCACCCTTGAATATGCTCCCCCTATTACTGAATCGGTATTTACCGAATCGGTAATAGTGAATGGCTTCCCATTCATTCCTATGGGCCTCCAGGCCCATAGGAGTGAATGGGAAGGTATTCCTTATTATCGATTCGGTAAATACCGAATCGGTAATAACGAATATTATCGAATCGTTAAAATTTACTGATTGTTTACCTACATTCTATTTACCGATTCTTAAATACTGAATCGGTAAAATTAGTTTTTAGGAATCGGTAGATAGAAATTACCTACATATGGCCCATGGTGTCTACATTTGAATTCCTACATGACAAAATGTTTTACATTGGTGTTGTGAAAAAGAAGCAAAGCAACATCACCAAATAAAATGATGGACGGAGTGTTGAAACTTTTCAAACACTCACCCCATTCACAGATCTGGGTTTAATCCATTGTTATTTTGCTCGCCACTTCACCCCAGTTTGTACCAAGTCATATGCAAATCATTCTTGGCTCTGTTCCCCCATTTTAACAGTCCAGTCCAAATTGCCATGCCAGGACCTCCCTGGACTGGAAACAAGGATCCTGGGACTGATTTTGGGGTATCACCTCTCATCAGCCAGACTAGCTTGAATCCAGTGGTGCAGCGAGCAAGGGACCCACGTCTGGGCATTCACCAGCAACGGTCCATGCAGGTGACAGCGGTGGGGCAGGGGGGAGGGGGGATTATGAGGGACGTTGCCTGGGAAAATTTAATTATTTATTTAATTTTCCCTTGTCATCATCCCTCGAAATCCCCTCTAACCAGGCTCCATCGCCCCACCGCTGTTACCTGCACGGACCACGTCTGGCATACACTGAGACACATAGCAACATCACAAAATAAAATAAATCAAGCAGTGCCCTTCTAGACAACACGGTTAGATGTAAACGTTAACTGAAATTATGCTAACGTTTTCCCAGGACCTACAATATACCTCTGCCTTATGGGTTCACACACTCAAATTTATCATGAAGCCCACGCCATGCATAAGCCTTTATTTCGCAATATAACTTGTACATGTTTGTAACATGTGCTTGCAGTGTAGAATAATATTATGCTTGCAGCATACACATAACTAGACCTAACAATCTTAATCATAAATTGGAATGATTTTTTTAAAACTATTTCTAAAACAATGCTTAGGTGGAGTTTATAAATGAGGGTTTTTCCAGCCTGTCTAACATTCTGAAAGCATATATGGCCTTAAAAAGTCGACACAGATTCTGGGTTTCTGTTATTTTCTACATGTTTTCTAAGTTTGTTATACATGGAGACTTATTTACTGCATGATGAGGCAGGAAGAGTGCATTTCTTTGCCCACCTTATGATAGGTACACCAGAACCTGAGAATATTCAAGTAGATGGGCTCTTTGTGTCCGCTGACTCTTAGATCATTTTAAGTAAGATGACTTGGAGGACAAAAGGGTCATAGAATGATTATTGACAAGAGCTTATGGTAATTTAAAATACATTCACACGAGATGTGCATGAGATTTGAGAAGTTGAGAACAGCTTCCATGAGATTTCCTCATGATTACACTGCTGTACAAGCTAGGTGATTCCACAGCCCGAATAGCCATTATTAGTAATTCAGCTTGGCATCCTCAATACTCAGGAATCAGTATTTCCCCATTTATATGCTATATTGAGGACCACATCCTTGAACATCTTTGATTAAGATTCCATGCTTGCCTGAACTTTCTTCATTTACAACTGGACGGATGAGATTTCTACCAGAATTGATGTTTAAATCGCCTAGCACAGTTCCCAGCAATAAAGGACGATTTGCCTGCCCATAGAACTATATGACTACCCTGCTGTAAGAGGATGTGATGATGAGTTGAAGTTGTCATTCCCTCCATGTAGGAAAGGGCCCCTTTTTGCATGGTTATCCCTGACTTTTTGCCTGACATCTTATGCAACCTGACTTGATGTGCCCTGCGTCCCTGCCAATCAGGTTCCCAGGGCCTAACCTGACTTGATGTGCCCTGCGTCCCTGCCAATCAGGTTCCCAGGGCCTGTGTTCTTTCCCAAAACTGTACCTTTGTACCCACAGTTGGCACATCTCTGGCCACAGGTAAGCCCCTTGTAGAATGTACCATGGGCACTATGATCAGCAAAGGCCTCTAAAGGCTGTAGCAACTATTGTACCAACCTTAGAGGCCCTGTACCTTAACACCCACACACTGCCATTGCAGGCTCTGTGTTTTAGTGCAGAGAAAAGTGAAGAGTCGACATGGCACACATCGCTAAGTCCTGCACTGCAACCCACTGCCTGGGGCCTAGGTAAGTCACCCCTCTAGCAGGGTGCTCTAGCCCCCAGGTGAGGGTGCAGTGGCATGAGCCCTGTACCCCTACAGTGTCTAAATCCATTCATAGACATTGTAAGTGTAGTAAAGCCATAAAGAGTATATGGTCTGGGAGTTGGTCATTACAAACTCCACAGCACCATAATGGAACTAAAACCTGGGAAGTTTGGTAGCAAACATCTCAACACATTAAACCCACACTGAGTGTGGGATTGTATGTAAAATACACTTAGAGGGCGTCTTAGAGATGCCCCCTGAAAAACGACCAGCCCTGGGGTGGTTCCTGTATTGTTGTCTGCCATTTGCCACCACTAGACAGGTTTCTGGGCCCCTGGGTAGAGAGCCTGTGCTCTCTGGGTCCAGAAACAAAGCCCATCCTGGGAAGAGGTGTCATGCCTCCTCACCAGGATGGTCTGGGTCCACGAAGGGGAAGCTTCAAAGGCCTGCCGCATTTGTAAGCTGTGCCTCCCTTTTGCTTACCCCAGCAAGTGGCACCCACCGGTTCTCCCCCCTCCCCCCCCACTTTGGGTGGGAGAATCAGTGGGAAAACCAAGCTAGGAGAAGAGGCGTGCTCACCTTTGCCAACCCCACCCCTCAGGTGGGAAAGGCGATGTGAAGCACACTTCTCAGTCTCCTCCATCTTGAAGATGAGGGGACCCAGCCAATTTGGGAGAGGCTCATGCCCCCTCCCACTGGAGTGTAGCATAATAGGGGGGAGTACCCACCCCATTGGTCCTGAAATGAAATGAAATGAGGATTTATTGAGCGCGATAGCTACCCTGAGGCGTCCCAGCGCTAACGGACAGGCGTGTGGGTGAGAATTGAGACACTTAATCAGATTTATTAAAGAACAGGGTTTTTAGCTGTTTACGGAAAGAGAGCAGATTGGGCTCTGATCGGAGATGAAGGGGGAGGGCGTTCCATAGTTTGGCCGAGTTGTAGGAGAATAAGCGGCCCCCACATCTGACTCTTTTGATCCTGGGGATAATGATGAGGAAGGAGGAGATTGATCTGAGATGTCTGTTTGGTATGCAGGGGATAGCCAGTGATTGATTAATGAGAGCGCCGGTTTTCCAAAAGGCTCGGTGGATGAAGTCATAGGTCCTGACTTGCACACCCCTTTAACACCCCTAAATTTAGTATTTAGGGGCAACCCTGAACCTTGCCCCCTCAGATTTGAGGAAGAAAGAAGAAGGACCAAAGAGCCGTGCTGACTCAGGAAGAAGAGGACACCTACTGCTTTGGCCCCAGCCCTACCTGCCTGTCCCAACTTTGACCTGCCTACAGTGATAACGCTGGTGAGTCCAGCAGCCCGCAGAGCCCAGAGGACCTGCCCTTCAACCATCAGTAAGACTCTGTCTCCTGTGAGCACCAGATTTGCTCAAGCAAAGAGTCACCCACAAAATCTGGATCCAGGCGGCTCTGCGCTTTTGCACCACTCTGCACCCGACACACTCGGCCCGAGTTCGAGTGGCATAACACCACGAGGAAGTCTCCCTAGCTTCAAGCCGACGCCTGCAGCCTCAACCTGAAGGGTCCCCCTGACCATGACCGGAGCTGGTAAGAAGAACCCGACGCCAAAAGCCACCCTTCCACCCGGCACCCCACGGCCTTAGTTGGTCCAACCAACGATATCCAGGCATCCCCCAAGAACCCAACTTACCTCTCCAGCCTGTGGTAGCCTTCAGGACGCCTCCCTACCTGAGCCTGCAGCTGTTTTGCCGAACCAAAGGTCCCCATTGGAATCCACAGGGACCCCCGATGTCTCCTTGGCACACTGCACCCAGCCTCCCCTGTGCGGCTGGTGGTGCAGCTCCTGTGCTGATAGTTGGCCCCTGCAGTGCTGATCCAAACCCCAGGAGCTTGGTTCCCAAATCCAAGTGGCTTGCTTGTAAGCTGTTCCTGACCGAAGGCCCTCTTAGCCCCATTGGCTACCATTGGGCACCTGCACTCTGCACCCGGCAGCCCCAGTGCTACTGGAGGTGCAAATTGAGTGCCTACCTAGACCCTCGGGAACCTTGGTCCTGACCCACAAAACTCCCACTCGTATGACGTTTACTTACGTGTGAAGCCGATAACTATTTTTCTCCCAAAGAAACCAATGTTACGATTTTTTTTGCAAAAATGTTCGAAGTGTTGAGCTGCATTTGAGAATATGAAGCCCCAAAACACAATAAGAAGTTATGTTGGCGGAATTTGCATTGCTGCTAGAAGAAGTTTATTTGCTATATGTTATTTGAGTCTCAGAAAAACAGTTTACTGGTGAGGACAAAATTAGAAGAAAACACACAAAATGTGTAGATCCAGGGACTCATTCAGATGCTCATGACCATGGCTATCACTTCCATTACATGAGTTAGGACAGCACCCTTAGTGTGGCACCTTGTATTGGTGTAAAATTATGGAATTTGCCATTTTACAGTAGAGGTGCTTCCGGAGGCACATTTCCATTTTGTTCAGAAACACTGGAAATCTTTGCACGGTTTCTGCATATTAACATAACTTTGGTTTTCAAGGTGTTTAACATAAGACAGTTACCACTTATCCAACCACTCACCATTCCCCCCTCTACAGGTAGATTTGTATCAGAGACTCTAGGTCTTGTATCAGCTGCAACAGGGCTTGGTGGTCATGTGCATAAAGAAGCTAAGGGTAATAATTGCAAAAGCATTCAGATGTCAAAAGTGTATTCCTTTCCTACGCTTCTATAAAACAGGTGTCCCAAAGATGACACTTTTACATTAAATTGCTAAAATGGTAATATCTTTGTCAGTGAAACTATACCCTAAGATAACTATAATTTGTGCCCTCACCATGCACAGTTTTCTCATTAATAAATTCATTGCACATGTTGCACTGATAATATGAATGATATCATAGACGATGTCATGAGTGATGAGAGAGAGGGAGAGAGAGATAACATTCCAAAACTCATAGAGGATAAAACACCTCAACTTCTGTAGAAGTCCTATCCTTATATCTGGATAAAAAGAAGTAAGTGGCATCAATAACAAGTCTCTTTTAATCATCGTTTGTATAGATTATATATATTCTATATCAAGTCTATGGTCATTGCACATCATATTTCACCATCCTCGCACGTAATGTTTGTAGTGTCTTTCCAATTTGATGTAAATATTTGTAGAGTATTAGCAATAAGAAGATCTACAAATTTTCTGTTAAAAACATTTCTGATTTAGGGTTGTGGCTCGTATTACTTTAGAAACGACTGTGTGCATTGTATGTACTATGATGTTCATGTGAAAGAGTTCTTCTAGATTGTGAACCAACGTTCATTCTAGGGCTGCTTCAGAACATGTATCTACTCAGCTCAGTGTTCCCTCAATATAATAATGTCTAGCGTACAATTTCAAAGAACCCTTTCAGTTATCACCATCTGGTAAAATACTTTCTGAAATGCAAGGAGAGCTACTAGGGGTTCCTGCTCTTCTCTGCTGTCCTTGTATTGGTTGCACCTACTTTCAGTCCTCGCTTTTTTGGTGGATGTCCCTGCAAGGCTGTGGTGGTTCCATAGGGCATTATACATATATTCTTCTCCAAGATGGTACTCTCATGCACTTAATAACGAAAATCAATCTAAGCTGGTGCTCCACTCTTAATGGCCCTGACAGAAAATACCATATGAGCAACCCAATGGATATTAGACGGATACGTTGCAACATTACTATTTGCCGGGCTAACTGGTGGATCTTGTTTGATAATGCATCCAATTTTCTAGGTTCTCATCTTCCCATATGTTCATTTTGGGCTTGTAAACTTTGTCACAACCCTGGCAGAGTGAGTCCATTGCAATCTGATATAGTCGGTAAAAGATACAGCCCTTCTAAGTTCCCCAAAAGTAATGTGCGGTATTTCAGAATAGAGTTTTATCTTGAGAATGCCTAAGAATGTTTCCTTAGGATGAGCATGACATCTTTTTTAGGTTTGGCTTTAGCTGTTTACCAGAGCTCATAAAAGCACAAACACGAATCAGGAAATGCAGTATAACAAGGACTTTAGCTCCATTCCTTTGGTGATATTCTTTACGGGCAATAGCTGTGTTAAACCATCTATGCAGTAGCTCCATTGCTCAGAGCTGATGGAGATTGGTAATGAAGATCCCATGTTAAATACAGTGTAGCAAGTGGCTTTGCATGGTGTAACCATATTGCAAATACAATAGCAAGAGGTTTCATATTGTGAAGTCTGTGACCGATGCAAAAGGACGGTGTGAACTTAGTGACATATACCATAGAATGGGTTTTATGTTGTTTA
Source organism: Triturus cristatus (assembly GCF_964204655.1). Taxonomy (NCBI): domain Eukaryota; kingdom Metazoa; phylum Chordata; class Amphibia; order Caudata; family Salamandridae; genus Triturus; species Triturus cristatus. Next base: position 1,009,248,896 of record NC_140582.1, on the reverse strand, counting down.
ACAATGATATCTATGCTATTTTTTGCATGGACTAGAAAGGTCTGCTTTCCATTGTGTACCTTTGTTATTTTATGTTTAGCATTTAGTGGTTTAGGGTATTTTTTTCTTTTTAAAAATGTGAACAACAACTGGACATTGATTGATTACTTATTACAGTTTGTTTTGTGGAGTTCTGTGTTTTTGTCCAACAATGCTTCTGTGAGTAAGACTTGGAATGCTCTGCCTCACGAGCATGAGGCTCAAGCGGAATTTACTTGGTTCTCATTTTGGGTAAGATTGTAAGGTAGGACTGGAAGGCCAGGGTTAAAAGATTTCCCTTGTCACAGTTGGAGCCCTGTCACCCTCTGAATCACTTTCCACAGTCACACTTGAACTACCCTGGAGGTGCATTATTATTGCTCTCGAAGAAAGAGGAAATGAGCCCTACTAATGCCTATTATTGCAGTGCCTACTCCTTTGCCACCTCAAGCTCCAGCAGGTGCAATGCAAGTCTTCATTGAAACGCAGTAATTGCTTGCCATGTTGCATATGACAGAAGAAGCAGGGCTGGTACAACATCTATTTGAATTGCTCGATCTGCTATACCCAAGATGATCACTGGATCCAAACGCAATGATGTGGAGTAAGCTGGTTAATAGTGCATATTACATTAAACAAAGACATGATCAATGTGCTTTGCTACCTTCCTCTCCCCGAGCAGTGATCGCTGTATGTTTTATTTTGACTGCTCCTGGACGTGGTGCTCCTCTATTTTGATAATGACAGGGGTGGGTGAGGTATGTTACATCATATTGGCTTATCTGGTATAGAGACCCTGCCATCAAGCTCACCTTATCGCATACTTGTCCTGCACGTGAATGGCACTCTGCTGCACAAGGGCACTGTATTTGTGCATGCACACAAGGGAACTGGAGTGACCTAGAGGCTGGTGCTTTTAGAGCGGCACCAACTAGGGAGATCAGCTGTAGATGCAGAGCTGTTCCTGGGCAGCCAGAGGCTAAGTCCCTGAGCAGTGGATGAGGGTCGTCAAGGTGGAGGGAGCTGAGATTCTGTTCACTTATACAACTGGCATTTAGCGGTGACAATAAGCATAACTGGTGATGCTCATTTTATAGGAGGGCAGGGATCCTTGCTAGAAGTTGGTAGTTGGGAGCGACCTGCCATTGTCACTGGGAAAGTGTTCTTGAAAGTAAATAAATGAATAGCCTGGGTCATTATTTCCCCACCCAATCTTTGGCCAGCCTTAAGTGGGAAAGGAGACAGTCCAGGCTCACAACCATAGAAACAGGACTTCACTTATGAGCAATTGTTTCAGCCTTGATTCAAGAGTAGGACAAGTCCATTGCTAAATAACTACACAGCTTTTGTTCACCACCATCCTCAATGGAGACACAAGAACAATTGTTAATGGCCTTATGGTAAAAAAGCAAAACACCATAAATGACAGAACTCTCATATCTCTTATAGACTATCAGTCATACGCTACCTGAAGCTCTCACTTACCTCATAGAGTTCCAGTCACATACTAGTGAAAATATTCTCAAACCCCACACATACCAGCAGTCCGGCACCACCAAGAGCACTCCCTCGCCTATTATAGTATTGGTTTCGCACTACCAATTTCACTTTCACACCTCTCAGAGAGTTGTAGTCTGAGACCCCGGACAGCACTGTCATTGCATGATGAAGACAAGGTAGTTATGCATGGAACATACTGGGTCATTATGGACAGATGATGGCGGTAGTGTCTGTGGGACAGAAGTTTCTACTTTATAGTCCGTGTTGGCTGTCAAATTGTTAACTTTCGTGGCGCACCCTCAACAACATGAAAAATAAACTCGGGGAGGGTGCAGAGATTTGAAACGGGCAATGGACTTCCACTTTAAGCTTTATTGTGAATAAGTGAGAGAGATTTTAACTTACTTAGTCTAAATAAAGAAACTGCATCTGCTTGCATTTTTGTTTAACTCGCTGCTATTCTGTACACTTTGTTTCACATTGATTTTTATTTTCTTGACAGATGGTGCTAATGTTTCTCTGGGTATTTCTCTGTTCCCGACAAAGGATCGAGTCTTTGCAATCTAGAGAGGTGTAAAGACTTTACAGCCTCGAATCCTATTTTCTGGATTATTTAAATCTTGGATTCTATACATCAGTTTTGAAGACCTCTGTTGCGGCTTTCAGAAATTAAAAAAGGTATGATTGCACTGTCCTTGTGCTTCTTTCAGTTTGAAGTACTAATAATTCTATCTATCTATCTATCTATCTATCGGTTTGTCTGTTTGTGTAGGTATCAAATATTTATTACTGAATGAGCACAAAACATCACATTAAGATGTGTATAGCATTACCACATGCTTAATTGGAGTTGAGGAAGTAGGAGTGTAAATACTAAATGTATAAAATGCAGTAAACTGTTGCTACGTAAAATAATATAGGAAACACCTGTTAATATAATACGAAGTCAGGAATCTTCGATGAAGTGGAAAAATATATTTTTGCATTGACCTAGACCTATGTATCTAACTAGGTGGACAACATGAACGTTTATGGTATTCTCATCGTTTCTGAGTTTGTACTTTCTTTTCTAACTTCACTTGCTATGAAAGGTCCATAGTCCATGTTTTCACACTCAGCCACAGCATAGTGTGCAGTTTCAGAAAAATAATTCATTTAGCTATTACTAGGCTATTTCTGATCAGAGATTCAATTGAGGAGAGATCATTTAAAAGTAAGCTAGATGGGGTCAGCTGAAGATACATGTATGTCAAACTTAATTCTGTCAAGGTTCTCTGGAAAGAGTACCTTTCAAAAGCAATTGCAAATTGTATTTTTAGCAAGGCTATACCTTTCTTGTTGTTTCTTGAAATACACTATCTAAATTTTATCCATATTTGGGTAGCATAAAGATACATGAATTGCTTCAGTAATTCCAAATGAAAGTTTCTGTCGAGGTTAAAGAAGGGATTGAATCTATTTTACTGAGTTAACTACAACTTCTTCAAAACATTTCATACAATGTGTGAAGAGTTTGCTTTTTCTATTTATACCTATCCCTAATTCATGTTTCGTAAGAAACCACTTAGGAGATTCACTCTATTGGTTGTTGATTGGATCTAGTGTGAGGCAATATATTCCTATTGTGGTATACTTTAATGAGGGAAAGCAAAATACTATTTTATCATTAGGGATTGCAAAACCTTTTATAGAGCTTTTCGTTTCATTTGTGTTTGACCCCCAGATAACATTTTAATAAAGGTTTTCAAAATTATAATCTAGGTAACAGTGCATTTAACTGGAGGGTTCTGATACATACTTTTTAATCATATCCTCATATATGGTAAGCAATCATTTTCTGGTGCAAAAGGCTTATCTTAGCAAAGATGCATGGGCCCGATTCACAGAACTAACTTAAGTTAAAATTCTAAACTTACTACCATTTTGGTATTCACTGAAGACACTTACTCATTTTGGTAGCTTATCCACTTGGGCATTCATGGAAAGCTTTGAGTTCTTGGTAATTCCAAGGTTTCTTACCTCTTTGAATATATTTTGGGGTGGTCCTATATCGTCTGGCCAGGTGCAGAGAGGATCGCATTTTTTCCAGTCGCCACAGGGGAGTATTTCTGTTTTGGAGATGTTCAATTTGAGATGCTCCATGCCATCCTCTAACTAATAGCCCAAAGCAGCTGAATATTTTTAAATTTCCAATGTCATTGGGTCTTTCAAATTTAAGAAGTATCAGTGTGTCATCTGTGTAGTTATATCAAGTAATTTCTAAAACATTAATCAAAGTTCTAGTGAGGATTTTATGTGGACATTGAAAAGAAAGGGTGAGATAATAAAGCTTGAGGGACTCCGGCTTTTGCGTTTTGATGAGAGTGGAGGAGTATATATCACATTTGTTTTTAGGTTTAGGGGAAGGCGAGATCCAAGTGAGAGCCGTATACTTTATGCCGGCTTTCTTGAGTCCTAGGTTTAGTGTGTCATGATTGACTGTATCGATGGCAGCTGAAAGGTCCAATATGACATAAAGATCCTAAAGCTAGACTCCATTTCAAGCAGTCTAAGACAACATTTTCTCCCTGACCATCTGCAGGTCTATCTTTGATGTAGATGCAGTATGTCCTTATCTTTACAAGAACATGTGAAGGTGTCAAGTCTTCCAGACAGTGGCATTGATTAGACACCTAATAGAACACGTAATGCAACATCAGTCTGGGGCAAAAGTCTTGTTATCTGTGCTTCAAGACCAGCTAACAACAATAACATAAACAACGTAGTCTGAACAGACATATATTTATTTAAACTAATGCATCTAAGACTAGAATATTGATGCACACTGGTTATTTCAGTAATTCCTCAGGAATTCTCCATCTCAGATAAGATTAGGGATCAACGCTATAAAAGGGTCAACAAGTGGCCATTTAGATAGAGAGGTCCTTTACCCCAGATTATCACACAAGATCCTTGCAGAGACTGCCATACTGCCTCAGCATCCCGTCTTTCGCAGAGAGCTGATATCGAGCCAAGTCAGAGACAAGAGGAGTTGACCCCAACTGATGATTGACGAAGGAGCACTCTCTCCCGGCTACTGATAACTATAGCTTCTTGCTGTAAACAGGTATGCAATGTGCTGATTCCTCCTAAGAAACTCTAGAAGCAAGTTAGGCTACTTCATACTTTCATAGTATAGCACATAGAGGTACGTTTTAGGTTGCCAGATGATGTTCCCACTATGGTAGAAATGTTCATAATTTATTTTCCATGTCAGCTGTTTTAATAATATTCTGTGTGGTTACTTTACATATGCTAAACCAGTAGGATTAGACTGATGAAATAAAACCCTTTTACGCATAAAGGTCTTTCTCTTAGTGCATTGCTTGTGTGTGATATTATAAAGCACGAAATCGAGTTTGAATTACCACTATATCCTGATCCCACTTTAGGGACCGTTTGTAACCCAGAAAGTACAGACGACATGTCTACTACGCATTGAGTGGGGTTGTGTGGGACTACAATAACCATTTTTTGACATTCAAACACTGATGGACTGAACTAAGTTCAATGAAGTTGTAGTTTACATGACAAAGTGAAGTAGAGCAGAAACCCCATTCTGGTCTACTCCATTGTTAAAGCCATGCCGTATGGAGTTTAGGGCTGATTCAGTGCCTGTTCCTGGATAGAATACTGCTTGGCAATCAGAAAGTAGGGAGTTATCTTCAGTGAATTGTGACATCTGGGCAAAGGCTGCTTTTTCCATAAGTTTGCTTAGTGATGGTCCATTTGCTATAGGTCTGGAATTGTTGGGGTCTTGAGGGTCCAGGTTTGTTTTCTTTAATAATGGGTGTAAATGTTCTCCTTTTTTAAGTCGTCTGGAAAAACTCCCATTGTTAAGGACTTGTTGATCAGTGTTCTGACTGGAATGGCTGCTGAAATTTGGAAGATTTTTGGGGGACAAGAATCCGAGGTGCAACCTACTGGATTGCTAACTTTGAAAAGATCCACAAATTCAGTTGGTGATAGTTTTTTGAAGGAGTGCACAGGATGTGTTAATCTTCCCCTGGAAGTGTTTTTTTGGGAAAAGGGTTACTGTTTGTTTTTTATGTGTGTAAAGTATGAATAAAACGTGTCCACTTCTGTAGTGTAACAAGTTGCCAATTTATGACGAAATTCCATAGTAATGAGATAGCTTCCTTCCGTGCGTTTTGGATTGCAAAATTCTCTGAGTTTTAAATATTGGGGCATTGTGCGTTGTGGATTCTGCTTGAGTAGTAGTTTTTTAAAGTTTTTTTGATTGTTGACTTGTACATTCTGTTTTGTTTGTGTAAGCGTATTTTGTTTGAGGGTGGTTTGTTTCAAATAAGTTGAATTGAAGGGATGCAATTTGTTGTTTTATCCTGTTTAAATCTGCTTTCATCCAAGAAGCTTTTTGCTTTTGTAATGTTTTGATGTGTTCCATGGGAATAATATGTCAAAAGCTTCATGATGCCATCCATAGAGTTTTTTAACTCAGTTTATTGTGTCCAGATCTGGGTTTCTAGGTCTTTCAAATTCAGCTTGTTCCAAGATCTGCCAGTAAACTAAGTTTAACAGAGGCGAGTTGCGCTGTCTTGTGTTAAAAGGCAACCAGATGGTGGTTTGAACACGTGACTGGAGTATCCCTTTGAAATGCAACTAGGTCTTGCTTGCCAAAAATGATATGCGAGATTTGCCCTGCAATGTATGTGGGTTTGAGAATGAGCTGTTTATGTTGAGCGTGTGTAGACCAGTGATGATCATTCTGGAGAGAGGAATAGGTCACCAAGAATGCACAGGTTTGAGTACTTGGTGTGTAGAATTGAAACTGTATCTAGAATAATGTCTGGGAATTTTCCTTTGCTAGGTGGTGGTCTGTAAAGAAGGAGGAAGCGACAGGAAATGGTTGGGGTAAGGTTGCAATTGAGGAGGGCCTTACTACCTTGGAAGGAAGCAGCCTCAGCTTTGGTTAGAGTTATTTCCTTAAATATGATGACTCAGTGGTTTCCTTTTTTGCCTGTACAATTTTGTGTAAACGTTTGATGGCCTGGTAATCATCTTCATGCAATTCTGGAGCCATGTCTTCCTCCAGCCAAAATTCAGCTATGAAGAATAAGTCAGGTTCTCTGTAACCAAATGGTAGAAGGTGTGGTGCGTGTTTTTCGACACAAAATGAGCAATATTTAGTAGGCAAGTTTAAATGAGATGTTTTGGAGGTGGTGTAATTTTGTGTTGCAGGAGAGTGAGTATTCTCCTTGGAAGTTGTAGGTAGTTTGTTATTGGTGATTGTGTTTGCTGTAGCAGGACAGAAATGCACTTCTTTTTGGGTGTTATCCTTGTCCATCAGGCATTTTGTTGGGTCTGTGTGTGCAGGTGGTGGGAAGACTGGTTGGAATTCAAAGGATAGGCTTTTGAGTTGTCTTTGAATAGTAGCATTGTTGTGTGGTAGACAAGAGAAAGTGACGTTATGATAAGTGGTGTGGATTAGCTTGCTTTTGTGTATGCTGAAGGGCAGGGGAAGGCTTAAGTGAGAAAAGGGAGAGCATGTTTGATATTTAGGGAGTATAGATATTACTGTGTGAGGTAGTGGTATAGTGGGGATAGATTGGGGTTTTGCACAGGGTTGTGGTTTGTATATAAGTGAAGGGGCTCATGTATGGCTGTAGGAATATGAAGGTGTGTAGGACTGTTTTGTGGAGATGGATTGTTGTTGGTGGAATGCCCTTTATTTGCTTGGAGTAGTAGTAGCATTGAGAGATTTTATGCATGTTAGTTGTTCTAAATGTCTTCTGTTTGATTGTATAGGAAAGAAAATGGGCAATGTTCTCGGCCCTAGGCTATACTAGGCCCGAATAGTTCCAAACAAGTATGTGGTCCTTATCCTCACTGTCCTTTGGTTCAAAGTTTGGGCGGAGATACCCTGGGAAGAGGGCTAGTATAGGTTGGTGGTGAGGTCATGTGACCCTCTCTGTCTATTAAGCTCATCTGCAGGCCCAGCAACCACCAAATTGAAATGAGTGCACCTGGAAGAGGGGCGTGCTCCAATTTCTAATTCACAACTTGTGTCTGTGAGACCAGCTAGAGACGGGGGAATGGAGGACAAGATGAGAAAGCAAGACTGGGTCTTGCAGCGGTAAAGATGCTGTTAATGTTAGGCAGAACTGCACAAAATACCAAAACCTTTACAGTCAACAGAAGCACAATTGGTCCCAAAAAGCTGATCTAAAGCTGATATCCCTTCCCTCAGCTTTGACTCAGCAGAATCCTTGCGGGACCTTTGATTATAGTCCGAGGAGTACATAGCTTTTGGGCTGATAAGTAGACTCAGATAGTCAGGAGGGCATTTGAGGGGAGAGGCAGGAGGCAATGAGAGCAAGGGTTACATTAAATGAAAGTACTCAGAATTACATGGTGTGACTGGAGAGGGAAAGGAGAGCAGAAGACAGAAAAAACAGATACTGCAAAAAGTGAAAGGAAGGGGCTTTTACTGACGTCTTCAAGGAACACAGGCTTTATTTGAGAAACAAGAGAGTGCAGCGCTAACAGGATCAGAGTCCAGATAGACCATTGGATGTTACCAGAAATCACAAAGTAACAGGTATTACACTATGTTATATTTTGTAAACGGTCAGCCCCTTGGTTAAGGCCAGATTAAGAGAAGGAGTTCTCTCTGCAGGTGTGTCAAGGGGTTCCAAATCAGTACATCAATTTTTGCTATATTGCTAAGCAAACCTTCCTATACCATTCACTCCCATTGACAAATTACATAATACCTGTAACTTAAGTGCATGTTTCAATTTTGTAAAGTAGATTTGTTGAGCAAAAATGGAAAATATAAGTCATCAACGTGATTTGTCTGTAAGCTGACCTAAAGATAGAGATTCATGGTTTACCGACTCTGGTCCACCTTCTAAGATATGCAGAACAGTGCAAGCATTAACAGCTCGTGGTAAATACTGTAATCAAAGGTTGGTGTATTTACTGGGTGTGGTACATCCATATAGTAATGAGATATAACTCGCAATCCCCAATTAATACACTGATATTAGCATGTTTTGTCTTTATTTCTGGCTATATCGCATGAAATTGTTTGTCCATATTTTCCCTGGTGAAATCAGTTAGAGGGAAATTGTAGGGATGTAATGCTTAGCATGCAACTTGGAATTCTGTCCCTTTGCAAATTCCAGTATGCTCAAGGTTTGTAATTTATCTCACAGCTCAGAATCAGAGCCTCTGTGTTAGGTATCTTTAGTCTGTCAAAGAATACTTTAAAATGTGTACTCCAAAGCCTTAATCAGTTCTATGTTTTTTAACTTGTTTATATTTCTGGGCCTTTTCCCCCTATTTTGTTAGTTTTACCAAGACTCAAGTCTTTTTACGTTGTGATATATCTACATTAGCCATTTCAGATTTGAAGAATCATTCCTGTTGGGGTACTAAGAAACATCATTTATTTGGTATTCACTGTATATAATGCTCCAGTAAAAATTATAGTAAGAGGCCTTCTAAATCAGAACATACAGTAATAGAAACATGTTTATACAGAATATAAAATTAATAGGAACTTAATTTGTAATCATAATAGTTTGCATTCTAAGTACAATTTTAAAGTTGGGGAGAGAATCTAACATGTCCAGAGAGATTTCGATTATAATAAAGAAAATGCACATAAAGGCAGAGGTGATAGGATGTGTAAGCATACGTTAGAAGATATACCTGAATGCATCTGCAAGCATTGAAAATGTCATGAAGTTAAAGTCTAGATATAATGGCAAGCCATCTGAACACTTTCTTTAAGCTCTTAGGTTAGCATGATGGTGCCAGTGAGGTACTCATTTAGAAAGTCATCTTACAACCCAATTGGACCTTTTGCTGAAGGTTGTTAAACATCAGGGGGCCAACAACTAAACTGCGGCCTGTAAGCCAGAATCCCCGCTTCCAAATTATTGCCTGCTACTACCCAGGTGACCATCTCATACCCAACGCATCTTGCAGTGCCCGAAGGCCCCTAACCCTGTCTCGTTCCCCCAAACAGAGGCCCAAGCCTTCTCTGTCTCGTCAGCTCCCCGCCCGGCGCACCCCCTCAGCCTCCTTTACAGCAATGCCTACCGAAAGGTGATTATCTTATCAAGCGGCCGACAAACCATCTCTACCAGCCCCACTCCCCAGGCAAGTCCCTGCCTGTAAAAACACCGCCCCCGTCACGCCTCGCGCCACCCAGTGTGCACAGTCAGTCAGGCCAACCCGCTTCCTCTGCTTATTTGCTCTGTCTAACAGCTGCCCTCGCACCCAGCAACATCCCCCCCCCCCCACCCGGAGACCTACCCTTACTCCCAGTCCTCAAATACTCCCTGTGCAGATGGACTTTTTGCCCCCAGGTCTACCGTGCAAAAAAGAGGGGGGGGGTGGCATCCAAGATGGTCAGCCACGACTCCCAGTGCTCCTGCTTGCCGCAGCCACTGATTCCTCCTGTGAGTCGACTAGTGCCATGGACCCATGGCCTCCAACTAATCGAGAAGGACCTCCAGGCCCCTGCCTACCCCCAAGGGCTTCTCCCCCCATCTACCGGTGCGGCCCAGGTCGCCCCGGAAATGACTCCGTCCCTCCCACGTCGTTACCCAACCGACACGGGAGCCCTCTCCAGTCGCCCCCGTCCCCCGTGACCTGTCCGTTAGAAAAAATTCCCCCGAAAAACCTGCATCCCCCCCCCCCCCCTAGGTCCACCCTTCGTCTGATTACTTGCCCAGCCACGGGAGTACAGAAAGAAATTCTCCTGCCTGCCTGCCTTCCCAGCTGTGGGTAGCGGCCGAATATTGCGTTGAAGAAAAAGACCACCCCCAGTAGAGCTACGTTCGGGCTTACCTTAACCCTTCTCCCACCGTTCCAGCCCAGCGCACAACCCCCCGTCTTATAATACCCCCAGCTGTCCCCGGGCCTTGCCTCAATATGCTGCCCCATGTGTTCGAAACCGATATCCACAACCTGCGTCAATTGGCACCCCCGGCTCAAAAATCACCCTTCAAGCATGGCAAAGAGCCGTTAAACACAGCAAATAGGGACAAGCCACCCTTCGTTTGCCAGCCTTCTGTTCGCCTGAGATCACCATCGGCCGTTCAAAACCCTCTCCTCGCATGGCCCCAAGGTTCCCATCGTCTGACGTACGCCGCCTCCTTGCTTGCAACACCCCCGAACTCCCCAGCTGACCAGCTGTGCGTCATTTGGGCCCTGGGTTCCCCAGGCCCCCTTTAAAAGAGATCTAACTGAACAGAACCAACGGGAATTGAACCTGTAACCTTGAGAGTAAGAGTCTCAGACCTTAACCATTAGGCCACAGTGACTCTAGCATTGCACGTATACATGAGCACCTGTTGACAACCAGGGCGTGAGCACCTAATCTTCCAAGTACAACTCCAAGACTTTAACCCCCAATTCATGTACCTGAGAGTCCGTCCGGGACCTCCGCTTCCAGAGCGCAGCTGCCATCCCCCTTGGAGCTCCGTCTTAAGCCGCACTCGCCTGAAACAAATAACACATGGACTGGTTACCTGCACTCCCCCCCCCCCCCCCCGCACCCCTCAGGCAACCCCCCACTCCAAGCCCCCCTCAAACATCCTCCTTCTATCGCACTGTATCCGGCACGCCAACTTCCCCTCCGACGCACACCGTCACATTCCTCCATCTTCACCCCCAACACCATCCATGCCACCCTTCACACAGCACATACTCAGAACTCGGTAAGATTCACAAGGTTGTATTGCTCAATGCGCGAATCCCTCGAAGGAGGGCAGGCCGCCGCGGACCCCCCTACTGCTTCTGGCCAGCATTACGGAGCCGTCATGCGCCCCACTGACATCACCCCTTATCTGCCGGCCTTATTCGCCGGTCATGGATCCCCCCCCACTCGGTCGCGCCAACCAAGTGGGTCCCCAGAACCACCGGGCCTCGTGCCGTGCTGGCAGTCCCTCACCCGGACTCTGATGACCCCAGCCCCTACTGCCTGCAGCTCCCCGCCTCCCTCTAGACCCAGCCCCTACACCTCCTTCCCTAGAAGCAACCCCTATGCAACGCCCGCCTCGCTGCTCCTACACTGCCACCGGACTCCAGTCCTCCCCCCAAAGACCTATACCGGACCCTGGGCCTCACCGTGGGAAAGCCACCGGGGTGGGCCCACTGCCTGCTACCATGAGTAGGCTCCACGCCTGCTGGGGTATACCGCAAACCACTACCAATGCCGCCCCCCCACCCCAAAACCCCGTACCTCCGAACTCACTTGGGCAATGCGCAGAGCCCGTTTTGAATATTTATACAGCGCGAACTCGCCCATAAGATATTGGAGCGCTTTCCATGGCACCTTATCTGCATTACACATTCAGGCACAGGGAGATTAAGTAATTTTTCCCGAATCACAGGATGAGGGCGCGACCACGAGGCTCAAACCCTGGCTTACTGCCCCCAAAGGCGGCAGCGCAGCAGACCGACGGAAAACCAGATCCCCCTTTCCGGGAAGCAGAAAGAGAAGGGGTCCCGCCTCCGCCCCCCCCCACTATCCCCCCACGTGTAGAAACCGGAGCGCTCCCACCAAGCCGGGCGACACCCGCATAACCCGCCTCACTCCCGCCCTGGGCCGCCTGACAGGATCGCGCCGCCGAGAGCGCCGTCCCCGAGCCTGCCCCCTCCCACATGAACCCGGACAGCACGCTCGCGACACACGGCAGCCGCGCCCACCTTAAAGCCCCCCCTTCCCCTCCGCAGCCCAGACAACCATGACATGGCAGCCCCCGCCCCCTACCTGAAACGGCAGGTCGAGTCTGCCATCCAGCACACGTAATCCCCCTCCAGCGCACTCGAGGCCATCCCGGCCCACACGCCTGATAACGCCCCAGGACGTAGGATATCCACCCGGCCGGGCCCTCCAAAGCCTCATACCGTGCAAACCTCCGCCGCATCGATGACACCGTGTCGTCCCGCCCGCTGTGGCAAATTCCCTTTGCTCGGCCATGACTAACCGGTGCCAAACCCCCACCCCCCCGCCGATCGACCGATCGGCAGGTGGCCTAACACTGCCTAACTACACAAACTTTTATCTTTCCCCCCCGGTGGTGCTCAGGTGTCAGGAAGAGGCCGGCTACTCCTCTCCTGACACCTATATACCCTCCCAACTCCCGCCCCCCCTCCTTCCTTCCTGTGATCCCACCCCCACCATGTCCATGTTGCGCGAATACCCCGGGGGAAGACTGGTCTGCGACCTTCACTTCCCCCGGGGGCCGCAATGGCCCCGGGCCGAGTCCTGCCTGGTCTGTGGACATGCCCGCCTGGGGCTGCAGCACCGAGGCAGAGAGAGCCTGCAGTGTGCAACCAGGAGCCATGGAGGTCCGTAGCTTGGGCCGAGATGTGCTGCTGTTCCCGGCCTGCCTCGACAACGTGAGCGACAGCAGCTGTCAACGGACAAGCTGATCCTGAGTTGCTGGAGGTTGGTGAGCCCTCCGATGACTAGGCGAGAGGTGACCGCCTGGAGAGGACGGTACCCCTGGTCTCCCACCCCTCACCCCTACTGCGGTGAGTGCCCTGGCATGAACCAGTACCCACATGGATGAGAGAGACCTTGTGGTTGAGGCCCGCGGTGGAGAGCTTTCCTGGGAGTGTCGCTGGGAACCAGGAGGGTCCACCGGATCACCAGGACTGAGTTCTGCTATTAAGGGAGAGGCATCTGGTGAACAGAGCCCAGAGACAGGAGGGCCTCGGAGTGTGATGGCTGTTCTGTGCCCAGGGGATGATGGTAGCCAGATCCTGAGGGTGATTAACTTTAAAGAACAGGGGCCCTAGAGACTGGTGGACGGAGTGGGGTCTGGGCCCTCACGGCACGGCTCCTTGTCCCCCCCCCCTCCCCCTTGGGGGAATTGGCATTTATAAAGACAGGAAATATTCTTTTGAACAAATAGACACCAAAATGACAAAAATCCAGTTAAGGGAACCGGAGATATGAATTTTTAAAAATGTATCACTTGATATTGCTTAAAAACATATAGCGCTACTCTGGGACATCTGTTTGCGCTTGACCGGGACAAAGTCAAAGTTTGAGTCCAGCCACGATGGAGCCCTGGTCGGATACACTAAGCGGGAGGCCCCGGTCAAAATTTTACCTTCAGACTTAGAAACACTTCTGTAGCTTTTTCTTCCAACGTCACTCGACCCTCCACAGCAGGCTGAATTCAGTGAGGGTTCACCAGCTGGACTTTGTGCGAGATCCTGTTAAAATCCTGGAAGTCTGGAGCTCCAGAGCTTTCAGCGGGATGCATATGAAATCCTGGCTGGTTTGCGGTTGAAGATGTCCGCTTGACTCTCAATGTCGGGTTTAGTCACCTCATGAAGCTTTCTCACAAAAGTTCTCCAAAGTTCTCCAAACTTCAGGAGGTTCTTCCTCCTGTCAAAGTGTCCAAATCACCAATCCAAAGGCCTGGAAACTCCTAGATGGTCTCTGGGAGGGCTGGACTATAATCCCCACAATGCACCTAGCCAAATCCATAAAAGTCCACTGGAAGCACTCCAGGATGGGCACTCTTGGTGGAGATGATGCAGGTGGGCTATGTTAACCTGTAATTTATAGGGAGTACACTCATTAACCCTTCTTGAAGCAAGGCACAGTCCCCGGGACTGTTTTACCATATTGTGCAGTCATTTAGAGTGCAGGTTTTGGGTCAAATCCAGATTCCAGCAGGGCAGTCCTTCTTCTCCTAGTAGTTTCAAGAAGCAGATCTGAGAGATTATGCAGCTCTCATACATGTATTCACTGTTCTTGCGAAAATCTGTTTTCGGTGGAAATTATCCAAAAGGTGAAACGCGTGTTGGCTGCATTCTGTTCAGACTGGCTGTCGTATTACCTATTTGGAATTCTGACGTTTTTAAATAAAACAAATAAATTACCATAACTACGGACTGCTGGATTTACTTTGGAATGGACATTTGCTCAGGATAATATTTTGTTTGTCTTGCATAAGAGAGATAGCTTGATCTGCTAAAGGTGAGAACGGTATCTAAGTGTTATATCCTACTTAATTGATTATCATTTTAGTCCAGCCCTGCTGCCACTAGCTGCTCAGCCAGAGCGTGAGATGGTCATAGAATGTTGGTGTGCCTGTGATGCATGGAATGCCTGGGTGTCTGAGTGGATGAGTGTTGGCAGTTGAAGATGGGCTGAGCAGCTAGGGAGGCTGCTCCTGGTGGGGCTGGTACCACACTAGGCTGGCTGGAGTAGAGACAGATGTAACCTGAACTGGAGACTGAATAAAGATGGCTTAAGAATACCTCCTGGCTCCAGGTGTCTTTCTACAGAGATCACAACAAAGCTTATTCTCTTTCTCCAAATTTATGATCCAGTGAAGAACACAGAATTTATTACAGTAGTTTCTGAACCCTCCCATCATTACTTTTTTGGGTAATAACATGTGCAGTTACTGACGGGCTTTGGAAGTTGTCGAACATTTCAATAGCCTCAAAGGCTGTTTCCAGCTGTGAAATGAAAGGCGCTAGAAATGTCTATAGTTGGCTTAAATAGGTAACAGGTAAAATAAGGTGTTAACAATACTGTACATTTTTATATATAAATATCTGATTGTAAAACTGAACAATGAACACGCACAATCCACAACAAAACCTGACAAGTGCCTTGCACTGACACGTTCCACAAATTGAACAAATGAAATCAGCAAACACTACTAGTATATCCATCTATTTATCAGAGGAGATGTTAAAGAATTGTGAACCTGACCAGCACACCCGAATATACGCAGATGTTCAGAATGAAGAGGGTTGCAACCTTCATCCAGCAGGGGGCGCTGCCACCAACCGTCGGCATTAGCATCGGGGGAAAAACGGAAGTAACTGCCGTCCTCTCAGACGCTCCTCACGGAAGAGTAATTCAGCACCCGTTATTCTCAGGTAATTGGTTATTCTGGTGATTTGTTGTCACTACGTTTTGAAAACTCGATATGCTAGAATTTTACCCGCCTTTCCCATTTACCTTTGCGTTTTAAATATTGAAATCTGTCAGTGAGTGGCTCTCTGTCAGGCACATAGAATTTCTGGCGGTATCATCATTGGTGAGCCATTCCCTAGTCTGTCCAGCGTTGGAGCAGACGAACTCACCCTGACTAAACTCAACTCACAGCCCCCCTTAACGACTCTAACAAATGCAGAAGGTTGTACGGACACAACTCGAAATTAAATTGGCCTGAGTATTTCTGCGGGGCTACAGAATAGTGCAGTTGCTGCTTCCAGTCAGTAAACAACGCGTCCAAAGTCTTGCTTGTGTTTTGGGAATCATTTTATCGAGGTCTCAACAGGCATCAAGAAGACAAGAAAGGTGGCTGAAGCGTTCACTTGTAAATACACTGCGGGTGATAGTACAGAACAAAATACGCAAAAGCAGTTCGAGTAGTAGCTGGCTGGATCTTCCCAGGCTATTGCTTGGCTAATTTATAGAGTGAATGAATGAATTGTATACTTGTATATTGCACTGTCACTCACAGTGAGCATCCTGGCCCTGCCATTGATGGTGTACACAAAAGGCCCACCGTCTGGACACAAATCTTTGTAATATGGATAATTTCTCATTGCAAACTATTGAATTAGAACAACGTCACCCAAGGAATTATTTTTGGCACTCCTACCGAGACCAAAGAAATATTTACAAATTGTAATTGTGCTGCATTAGGTGGCCAACTTTCTATTGTCACTCTGAAGGATACTTTGCGCTCCTGTAGACACTCTGCATGCATGGAGACGCTTTGGCCTCACTGAGACGCTGTGCACGGACACATCAGAAGACTTTCATGGGAGCAGGTATTATACATTGAGGAGTGCATTTTTGGGATTTCATTGCTTTACTCGCTCCTCTAAATCAGGCCCTTTTAAAAGATATTACCTGGCTGGATATTGAGCTTATGAAGTCTGATTACTATGTCGTCCTGTATTTGTAATCTCTTTTGAGTAATTAATAACATTTATTGGATAGTTAATTAAAACCATAACAAATGGGATTAAACAGCAACAGCATAACAAATGAAAACATGATTCCTGATAATTGTTGCATAGCCTACACATAAAGTCACCCCCGCCATCTGCCCAATGCAGGTTAAAATCTCTTATTGGTTTCTCAAGCACTCTCATATATAGGATTTGGTCCTGAGTATTTGCCTTAATGAGAAACGAGAAATAATTGTATGGTTCCCCAACACAATTGGAATCCGCCAGGGGCTGAGCCCATCCTTGACTCTCATTAGACCCTATATCCTTTTCCCAGGAGAACTCCTTCATTTGCTTATTAATGGCTGTCTTCAATGGCCAATAAGGAATGGTACCGACCCCCAAAGCAGTCTCCTCCATCTTGAGTAACAGAATAGCCTCTTTAAGTTGGCTGGACCAAGGATTACCCATTTCTTTTGAAGGGTTCTTAAACAGAAACACTTAAAGTGACCTCACTACTTGATCAGAGATCTCAAGTTTTAGAAATTCTTCTGAATTAGTACTAATTAGTATAATTTATAACATTACAGGAAGTGACATCATATGATCTTTTACCCTAATGACATTAAAGAAAGTTACATCTTATGACCACTGACCCCAATGACATTACATTCTAAGAATAATGAAACATTCAGACAAATCTTCAAATGGCAAACTGATGCCTTCTGGGTTACATCCAGCTCCTGTATATGAATGAGTAGTTTACTGAGCAATATTGCCAGAATTGTATTTTTCTGGTTCCTCAAGGATCTTTACAACACCAGCATTACCCAATGACCTGGTTTACATAAAATGCAAATGTGTGACTGCAAGTTACACACTGTGCTTTGCAGCAGGCACATTACCCTTCCAGGCTATTTATATAAATCAAACCTATAACCATATTACACACAGTTCTCTCCAGCAAGTGCATTAAATACCAGTTATCTGATAGAGACTTCTACCTGCAGATTCCTTACCGTAGAATTATCCCCAGGCCTCAGACTGGTTCCTGAAGTTTTTTTATGAACAGTACACCTGAGAGCCGGTAGGTTGCATTGCTCGGCTCTGCGTGGCGACGTCTGTGTCGTCCGTGCCAGAAGTGAAGTGAAGCACCACTCCAGTGCACTTACATCCATTATTTTCTTTCTGCTCCAGTCAGCACAGATCTGGTGAAAGCTGCCCGCATCATTTTTGACTGACCTTATTTGACTTTTTGTCAAAGTTTTTTTGAGATCTTTCTCCTGGTGTGGCACGGATGTCCACTAAGAAAGCTGGCTTCAAGCCCTGCGATGCCTGTCACCGACAGATGTAGGTGATGGACCCGCATCTTGTTTGCCTCTGGTGCCTTGAGCGTGACCACAATGGAAAGACCTGCGTCAACTGCCACCCTATGCACCCCAAGGCCTTGAGGGAGTGGTCCCTTAAGCTCCTTGCTGCTAGATGTGTGCCGCTCCGATGATCTTGATCCTCGACGAGTAGGCTCCTGCTGCTAGAGTACACATGTGGCACCCATCTGGAGCACCCAGGCCGCAAATGGCCCTGACCAGCTGTGGAGAGAGAGAAGGATGCAGCAGTTGGTGTGTCAGATGTCTGGGAGCCACTCAGCCCATCCGGTGTTGCGCTGGAGAGGCGGAGGCACGTCGAATGGAAAATGGTGCCTGACTTTGTCTGCCGCAGCAGTGACCATTCCGGGGAGCCCAGAGCACATCGGGGGCCTTCACGCAGCAGAGGAGAGCACAGGACGCAGGTCCTCCATTAGACTGACTTCTAATGAGGTCAAATAGCCCGACTTCAGGGGCCAGGTGACAGACTCGCACATACCAGCCGTCGGGATGAGGAGTGGACACAGACAACAGGCCATAGCGGTAGGCTGAAAGAACGCCTTTAAAGAGAGAATTAACGGGTTCTGATGCATTTGGACACTGCCTGGGATCAGGGGAGGGCGCAGCAGTGACACCTTCGGGGGGGCCATAAAGAGGGCGTGAAACAAGTGGCTGACTGCTTCCCCTCAGCTATTGTGATTCCTGGAAGGACCCTGCAGGGGGACAACAACAAGACTACGGCACACCTGAAGAGCAAGGAACCATTGTCCATGATAAGGGATACAAACAGGTGCAAACAAACCACCTGGACAAATATGTGTTCTGGACCTCTATGGGGGCTTGGTATAGGAAGCCCCTGCCGGAGGAGGCGAGCACCGGGGCACATGACTAGGGCCACATGCTCACAGAACTGCTCCAGGATATCAAGAACTCAAGGGTGGCACTGGAAACCAAAATAGTCACAGTGGCGATTGAGGTTACCATAATCCGAGCCGACATGGGGTAGATTGCTGGTTGTGTAAGGCAACCCTGAGAGAGGTCCACCGGCTCAAAGATGTAACCTGGCAGCTGCACCTGTGGGCAGAAGAGGCAGAAGGCAGATCCTGCCGAAAAAATGTGAGATTCTTATGGATACCCTAGAAAGCATAGGGAGCGAATGTTGAGGAGTCTGTGAGAATAGTTTGTTGGTAGACAATCTAAAAATCACACTTTGCAGTGGAAAGAGGACACCACCTAAGCCTGGTGCGTGACCAAGTCCGATCATAGCCAAATTTCTGCCCTTGAAAGATAGATATGCAGTTCTGCGGGCTGCATGGCAAAAAAGCCCACTGCTTTTCCAAAACCAAATAATTACGGTGTTCCCCGACTTTAACTGGAAGGTTTACGCAAGGAGACCATTATTTGACAAAGTCAAACAATCACCCAAGGCTGACTGATATACTTGTAAAGCGCGCGATTGCCGAGGCGTCTTGGCGGTGAGGTGGAACCTATGTTTACGACCAAATCAGATACATTTCCGACCGACCAATTACGATGCAAGGACACCGTTCGTGCTGTCCAAATTGGTTCCGTTTCCGCATTCTTTCGAAGCTGAATTGTATACCTCTATTTATTCGGTTTCCGACCGAGTGATTACGATGTCCGATTCTGACAGCCCTTCCGAATCGGTCTCACCGACATGAAACGGCTGTCTAAATCTGACTGTGGGGGCCTGTAGCAGGCCCTCCCTTCACCCATTGGCCTTCGGTTGGGGCCCGTGAGGGTAGTCCAGGGACCCCTCTTTCCAACTATGCACAGTGTGGCAGGCACCAAGAGGTGCCCGCCACAGCGTGCAAGGTTTTCTCAAACCACCCCTTTTGTTCAGAACACAGGCTCCCATTCGAGTCAATGCAGGTCCGACCGAACGATGTACAGAAGCATTGTAATCGGTCGGACGGACACGCAGAACCTGATTCAGTCGGAAACAATTCCGGAACCGATTCAGTTGGAAGAGTTTCCAACCGACATCGTAATTGGCCCCTTAGTGTATTTAATAGACAGGACAACTGTACTTTCCTGATAACTTGCTTTGGTGTAAAATGTATTTGGATAAAAATTAAACTATTAACGAGTCTAACAAAATGAATCGGGCATCTTCCACTTACTTTGGGACTGTTGGAACGTGGGGATCCAGTGAGGTCATCCCCCTCAACATGCCATCAGTTACCAACCTTCCGATTAATGCCCCACTTATAGAACTCTGGCTAGAATTAGGCCACAGACCATAGAGTAGGACTCAGACTACTGTTGTATTGGAGAAAGGTCTGGGTATCAGTGGATCTAGTGTCTTATCGGATGGGTGTAGAAGAAACGTTAAAGCCCCCGGGGCTGCTAGGGTGCCATGGTTCTGGTACATTAACAGTTTTATGATTGAGATTGGGTGTCAGAATCTTTGGATGAATCCGTAAACTGCTTGCAGATTGCTGATGTCTGTTCTTAAGGGGAAATATTGGAGTCACGTGGATTGTGGTATCATTAGGAATGGGATGGTGGGCTCTCTGACAATAGCATTTTTTGAGTATGAAGATGTCTACTCTCTAGAAGAGTACTTGGATGAGAAGGAGTCTCTGCTCAGAAAATCCCTGTACATTAAATATCGAATTGGGATTTTTTTGCTTTGTACAGTTACTGCTAAATGGCAATGTGCCTACACTCAAACAATCAATCCATCTACTTGTAAAGCGTGCTACTTAACCGTGAGGGTCTCAAGGCGCTGGGGAGGGGGGGGGGGTGTAGGTGCTGCTACTTCTCGAAGAGCCAGGTCTTGAGGAGTCTTCTGAAGGTGAGTAGGTCTTGGGTCTGCCGCAGGGGGGTAGGCAGGGTGTTCCAGGTCTTGGCGGCGAGGAAGGAGAAGGATCTGCTGCCGGAGGTCGTTCGTTGGATGCGAGGAACAGTGGCGAGGGCGAGGCTGGCAGAGCGGAGTTGGCGGGCGGGGTGTAGAAGTTGAGTCTGCTGTTAAGGTAGGCTGGTCCGGTGTTGTGGAGTGCTTTGTGTGCGTGGATGAGGAGTCTGAAGGTGATCCTTTTGTCGACGGGGAGCCAGTGTAGGTCTCTCAGGTGGGGGGTGATATGGCTGCGGCGAGGGATGTTGCGGATCAGGCGGGCGGAGGCGTTTTGGATGCGTTGCAGTCGTCGTAGGTGTTTGGCTGAGATTCCTGCATAGAGTGTGTTGCCGTAGTCCAGTCTGCTGCTGACGAGGGCCTGTGTCACTGTTCTTCTTGTTTCGGTAGGGATCCACTTGAAGGTCCTGCGGAGGGTGTTGTAGCAGGAGGAGGAGACAGCGTTGACCTGCTTCGACATGGAGAGGGAGGAGTCGAGGATGATTCCTAGGTTGCATGTGTGGTCAGTGGGTGTTGGTGCTGCTCCCAGCGTGGTTGGCCACCAGGAGTCGTCCCAGGCTGATGGGGTTGGTCTGAGGATGAGGATCTCCGTCTTGTCTGAGTTCAGCTTCAGTCGGCTGCTCCTCATCCATTCGGCGACGGCCTTCATACCCTTGTGGAGGTTGGTTTTGGCAGTGTGCGGGTCCTTGGTGAGGGAGAGGATGAGCTGGGTGTCGGCGTAGGAGATGATGTTGAGGTCGTGCTGGCGGGCCACTTGTGCGAGGCGGGCCATGTAGACGTTGAACAGTGTCAGGCTGAGGGAAGAGCCCTGGGGTACGCCGCAGATGATGTCGGTGGCTTCAGAACGGAAAGGAGGGAGGCGGACGCTCTGGGTTCTGCTGGTGAGGAAGAACGTGGTCCAATTGAGGGCCTTCTCTTGGATTCCGGCTTCTTGGAGGCATGTCTTTAGTGTGTGGTGGCAGATCGTGTCGAAGGCGGCTGACAGGTCCAAGAGGATGAGTGCTGATGTTTCGCCGTTGTCTAGTTGGCGCCTGATATCGTCTGTGGTGGCGATGAGGGCTGTCTCGGTGTTGTGGTTTCTTCTGAATCCGGACTGGGACGGGTCTAAGATGTTGTTGTCCTCGAGGTGGCGGGTCAGTTGTATGTTGACGATTTTCTCGATGACCTTCGCCGGGAATGGGAGCAGGAAGATAGGCCGGAAATTCTTGAGGTCCTTGGGGTCTGCGTTGGGCTCCTTGAGAAGGGCGTTGATCTCGGCGTGCTTCCAGCTTTCCGGGAATGTAGATATCTCGAAGGAGATGTTGATGACTTTCCGTAGTTGGGGTGCGATGGCTGCGTCTGCTTTGTTGAATACGTGGTGTGGGCAGGGGTCTGATGGTGATCCTGAGTGGATGGAGTTAATGACCTTGCGTGTCTCGTCGTCGGTAACGTTGGTCCAGGAGGTCAGGCCGTTGATGCAGGTGGTGTTCGTTGGGTGGGTGCGGCCTGTCGTTGTTGGGGCGGTCGGGTGTTGAAGCTGTCGTGGATGTCCATGATCTTGCGGTGGAAGAAGGTGGCCAGCGCGTCGCACAGTTCTTGTGAGGGCGGTATGGCGTTGGCGCTGGGGTTGGAGAGTTCCTTCACGATGCTGAAGAGCTCTTTGCTGTTGTGTGCGTTGTTGTCTAGGCGGGTTTTGAAGGAAGATCTCTTGGCGAGTCTGATGAGGTGGTGATGTCTGTGGGGGGCGTCCTTGTGGGCTGCGTGGCTGACTGGTGTTTGTTCGTGGAGCCATTTCTTCTCCAGTTCGGCATGCTCGTTTGGAGGTCTGGAGCTCTTCGGTGAACCAGGTGGCTTTCTTGCTGGTGTGGCTGTTGGAGGGTTTCTTGAGCGGGGCGAGGGTGTTGGCGCAGTCGTTGATCCACTGTCTGAGATTGTGGGCGGCGACGTCTGGGTCGGTGTGGTCGGTGGGTGGGTTTTGGGCGAGGGATGTGGTCAGCTGGTCCTCTCTGACTTTGCTCCAGCAGCGGCGGGGCAGCTGTTAGGTGCGGTGGTGAGTGGTGGCCTTGTTGAAGGTGAAATGGATGCAGCGGTGGTCGGTCCAGTGGTGTTCGGTGGTGTGGTTGAAGGAGACGTGGGTGTTGGTGGAGAAGATGGGGTCAAGTGTGTGGCCGGCAGCGTGGCGGCAGCGTGGGTGGGAGCTGTGACGAGTTGTCTGAGGCCGAGGTTGGCAAGATTGTCGATCAGGCAGGTGGAGTTGGCGTTGTTGTTGTTCTCGAGGTGGAAGTTCAGGTCCCTGAGGAGGATGTAGTCCGTGGAGGCGAGAGCGTGGGTGCTGGCGAGGTCGGCGATGGAGTCGCTGAACTGCACCCGTGGTCCGGGGGGTCTGTAGACGAGTGTTCCTCTGAGGGTGGTGTTGGGGTCGGTGTGGATCTGGAAGTGAAGGTGTTCAGCAGTGTTGAGGGTGTTGTCTGAGTGGGTGGAGACCTTGATGGAGGACTTGTGGATGATGGCAATTCCTCCTCCGATTCCATTGGCGCGGTCCCTGCGGGTGATCTTGTAGCCGTCCGGGACGGCTATGGCGATGTCTGGTTCCCGAGGAGTCGTTCCACCAGGTCTCGGTCAGGAAGGCAACATCTGGTGCGGAGGTGTCGAGCAGGTCCCAGAGCTCGACGGCGTGTTTGCGTGCAGAGCGGGTGTTCAGGAGTATGCAGTGGAGGTGGTTGGGTCCGGTCCTTGGAGTATTGGTGGCTCTGTCGCAGGTGAAGCTGCAGGTGCGGCAGGAGAAAGGTCCGTGGGTCTGAGGTAAAGAAATGTATTGAGCATGTTGTCTTCTTCTGTCCTCTTTACCGCACCTATAGGAGAAAGTGGATATTGCTGTTGTCGTAGCATGGGTACTAGGGATTTTTGGATAGCAGCTAGGATCCTAAGAACTAACACATCACAGCTAATTGTGTTTGCTGTTTCCCGCTTCCTGCTACACACTTTGAAGATGCAGACAGTAAAAGTTAGCCCTATGATAGTTGTGACGACCGTATATAGATCTTGCAATGGTTTATATGGCCTAATGCTGACAAGACTATGAGTAGAGGATTACAATGCAGATTTTGGTTGTATGAATTATGTGTTTTGTTTCCTGGGATTTTAGGAACTTTTAGCCAAGACTTTACATTTTTTGAGGTTCATGAACTGCTGCAATTATATGGATCTTTTGTTCATTTTTTTAATGCTAAAACAATTTTATGAGAGGTTTTGTAAGTGTTTTATTGTATTGGTTTTTTAACTTTGTGTGCTTTTATGGCAATTTGCCAAATAAAGATATGATAATTGACAGGTATTTGTGAGGGTATCATTAAATGGCAGCAAGAGCTCAAATGTTGCTAGTCTAGGCTGAATAATTTCTGTCAAAACATTTGTTTTAGTATAAGTGGAGGGCAACTGTAATTAAAGTGCTTCAGCTGCCCTTTGAACCACCACACCAAATAAGGTACTTTCTTCGGTTTGTGGCCCTTGTGGTGAGTCAAGTTCTGCCTAAGGGGAGGTATTGATGCCCCCTGGCATTTTGTGAATCAGAATGTAAGGCATCATCAATGTAATGAGGGGGAAGTCATCTCCTTCGCCATCATCATCAGTATATTGAGGTATACCTTTCTCTGGCACAGGTTCAGAGTTAGCCCAAAAGAAAATGGAGCCTCTGCTGAGATCTGGGATGCTGTGGAGGCACTGGTTTAGAGTCAAGTTGCATGATAACGTATTTGATTTTTATAAATTCATAGCGTGACATCGGTCAAGTTTGAGCCACTGTCAGTTCGGGGTCTGACATGGGCGTCAACACCGGATCATCAACTGTGCCGAAGGCATTGGTGGAGGCATCAGAGGAGCAGGGACCAGTATAGATCTGGTGGCCAGAGTAGAAGTTCCTACCAGAGTTGGTATGGGCTCAGTATTTGATCCCAAGGGGATAGACTGTACTGAGGAACGACCTGCCAGTGCTAACCTGACTGGAGGCCCCTGTGATTCTGTGGGGCTCAATAGTGCTAGAGGGAGCTGGTGGCGCACTGAAGATTTGAAGGATGGCCTCCATGAAGGCCTCGATCTGCTGTATGGTTGAAGATGGCCCAGAGAGCTGGGGAATGTCCGGGCCAATTGAGGAATCTGTTTCATTGCAAGAGACCTCGAGGGAATCCTACTTACATCTTCTCTTTGGAGTAAGCTTTCTTATGCTTGCACTTGGCCTTTGAATTACCTGAAGATTTCGAGCGGAAAGTTGAGTGGTCGCAAGAATGGCCTTTATCCAGGCCTGTGACTTGGAGCAGGACCTGCATGACGTACAACTTCGTCTACCGATCTTGAGTAGCCTTCAGATGAATTAGAGTGCATTTATCACACAGTTACAAGTAATATGTGGCACCCATGCACCAAAGACACACCTAGTGCGGGCCGGTGATCAACATCTGGTTCTTGCATCTGCGGTATGAATACTGCCATTTTCAGCGAGGGCATTGAGCCAGATGTATTAAACACTCCAAGTCACTGTTTGCGAGCATTTAAATGCTGTTTTCTATTTACCAATTCAATTTTAGGAGTCAGAAATTATTTTTTACATCCAAAATGGGATTTTGAATGGCCATGGGGGAAGGGGCGTGTTGTATGCACTGTTTTTTGATCTACGACCCCATCACTTCTGGGACAGTATGGTTTCAGCGTGGAACTGCACAATTTCACCTGTTGGCATATGGGAGCATCGCTAGAAAATTCTGTCAATCCAGTGTGTTGCCTGGGGATATTCTAAGATGAGGAATCTGCATTTAGAAGTATCCACCAGCAACGTGGTACTGTTTATATTTGCTCTCCCAAAAAGCTTTCCGTAAAAAGGGTGGGTTTCATTTCTTTCCTGAACTTGTGGTAATTTGCATGATATGACTAGGTCTAACTTGCCCATAGGACATTTATATGCCAGTATTGCTTTGTGCGTGGAACACAAAAGCTTAAAATGGTTCAGGGGTGTAATGGGTACCCCTGCAGCCCCCAACGAGCATTGGGGCCCCAAGTCTTCCATACAAGAAGGCCTCTCCCGTCAGCTTTTCAGCCAAGCGGCTGTGCAGCCTCTACGGCAGATGCATCGTACAGCCTGCTCCAAGGTGACAATAGGCAGACAAGACTGAAGAGAAACAAAATAACTTGTTTGTTTTTGAGCTAGTGCCTAAAATGTCCCTTTACCACATTGGATCGGGCCTCTGTGAGAATTTAAAAAAGAAATGCAGCTTTTCTCCACGATACAATTACTTTGTTAACCTATTTTTAAACCAACAAGTTAAATCATTTAGACAGTTTTAGGCTTCCAGCATTAGTCACTGAATGCAGAAATTTAAAGTGCACTTTTCTGTGTGAGGCTTCCATCCACAGATTCCTCACCTATTGAATATTTCCCAGGCATCAGACTGAATTCCAAAACTTTTTTGCAGCACCTATGCACCCTGGAAGGTGCTGACTTGCGGCTCCGTGTTAACGCCGTTCCACTCCTGAAATGACATGCGGGCCGATATAAGTTCCACTCCCGTGCTGACGTCAGTTCCTTTCTTTTTGCAACTCCAGACGCGGATCCTGAGCTCTCTCTCGTCTCTCAGAGAAATTTACCTTGATTTTTCATCTAAAGAATTCTACAGTCGGCAAGGGATGTCACCCCATTAAGTGACTGTCCCCCTATAGGGACTGTTGCAAAGAGATGTCTGTGAAGGATCCCCACCAGGTGTGCCTGTGGTGCCTGGGGTCCAACCACGGCATGCAGACCTCATGTCGATTAACCCGAAAGCCATCATGGAACTCTACCTCAAAAAGCATAAAACGAGTTCGTGACAAGACCATTTTAAGTTGTGCTCCAAATCCAAAATTCACTCTTGATCCCATGCCCGGAGTCGTCAGAGCTGCCAGAGGTAGGTCTTCGTCATGCTCTTAAGTTCCCATCTAGGTGTAAACAACACAAGACGTTTAAGTGAAATTCTGCTTCCTCACTCTATTCGCATTCACCTGAACAGGTGTGGGGGCAAGGCCACCTTTCTCTATCTCGCTCCCGAATATGGCTAACTTCAGAGATTTCAGAGAAGACTGCAAACGATCTGCAGTGCTGGTTACTGGGCCACGATTGGGTCAGTGGCAGGCCCTTCTTCCTTCACCATCCATATCTGACAGCAATGCATTGCTTTTGCGTTGAGGCGGCCACCTGGGTGAGGTGGAGATCAGAGGCATCTGGGCTCTGGCGAAGTCCTGGCTCCCATCAACCTTCTGGAGGTAAGGGCCATCCGTGTGGCACTGATAGCCTTCCTGCCATCAAGCCAGGCCTTGTACTTCTGGAAATAGTTGGACCACAAAGGAATTTTCATGTTGATGAACCTCTTGGCGGGATCATTGAATTCCAAGGTGGATCAGCTCAGCCGTTGAGATCTAGCGGATCACAGGTGGCAGCTACACTCAGAGGTGGTAACGGGTCTCTTCCGCAAATAGGGAGAACTTTGGCTCAATTTGTTTGCCACTGCCCACAACGCACACTGACAACACTTCTGCACCTTTCCATGGCAGCTCTCGCTCAGAGACGCATTCTGTCTTGAGTGAAATTTGGGACTCCTGTATACCTTCCTGCCAATACCACCTTTGTCTGGTGTTCTTAAGGGCCCAAGTCATTGTAGTGGCTCCGGATTGGGCATGGAGAGTATGGTTTCCAGAACTCCTAGGCTTGTGCATATGTCCTCCAATCAGGCTACTCCTCCGTGAGTACCTGCTGTTGAGCAACAGGGCAGGGTTCTGCTCCTGGACTTTTGCAATCTCCACCTTCATGCTTGGAGATTGAGTGGTGATAGCCGAACACTTTGGACCTTGGACCTTCCCAATGAGGAGGTTGATGTCAACTTGGCGGCCTGGTGGCCCTAAACAGAAACTGCATATGTAGAACAGTAGGATCTGCACTTTTTGCTTGATGTAATACTGTTTGACTAGTCTGACTGGGATCCTGCTAACCAGAAACCCAGTCTCTCTGCTTTCTCCCCTAAATTGTCAGGGTAAGTACTGAGGTACATCCCGGATTTGATACAGGGGTACCCTTATCAGTCCATAGTATATGGTACAAAGGTGCCCAGGGCATAGGTACCCCAGATGTCCCCCATAGTCAGAAGCATGTAATATGCCACATATGGGGAACCATTCAAACTACCTCTACATGCCTGCCATTGCAGCCTGTGTAAGCTGGTGCTAGCACTACTTACAAAAGATATAGGTTTCCCTATATCTAAGGTCGCTGCACTTAAAAGCTATAAATCACCCCTACAGCAGGCCTTTTCAATCCTGAAGGGAGGGTGCTTGGTTCTAAGTGTGAGGGTGCCCCTGCATGAGCAGGACACCCCTACAGCCTTCGGAGTCCATTCTCCCGGGTTGTAAGTGAGACAGCCATATAATATATAGAGGGACACGGCGTCATTACGCGATGACCATCTCAAAACTGGCTGTAACGAACCCTGTTGTGTTTGGTATCAAACACTTTGAAATGATTCCAACCACTGTAAAGGCCCTCCGTTAGACTCTCAGTGCCCCCGGTACCAGTCTTTTAGACCCGGGCAGCACAACATGGCTGCTGCTGACTAGAGACACGTTTCAGCCCTTCTGCTGCTGAGCCAAGCTCGAGCAGGGAAACGCAAAACAATAGGCATCCTGTAACAGAGAGGTGTGACCACCTCCCAGACAGGGTTTAGTGTATTAGGGCAGGGTGGGAGCGCTTGCCAATGCCACATAGTCTGCATAGTCCAGCTGAAACCAGTCCGCTCTGGTGCAAAACTGTTAGAAATAATGGGGTGACCCAGTAACCCTCAGAACCTGGGCGTTAAAGTGAAAACAAAAAACAATGGTTCTGTTGGGAAATACACAAACTTCTTTCAATATATACTTAATACATTAGTTAATAAACATGTACACATTTAATGAGAGATAGCAAAACACACACACGGATCCAGAGATTCAGAAATTGAATTCATTTTACTTCAACTGTGTGTATCAAAAATATATACACCGACATATTTACAGAATTGACCAACCAAGGAGCACATACAACATAAAACAAATGGTGATTTCAACGTACTGGTTAACTGACCACAAGATTCACATATAACAGTTATGTACAATGAACAATACACAATAATAAACAGATCCAATAGTAAAGCATAGACCACAGCAGGATATGATTTCCTAGTTCTGTTTGTGGAATTGCGTGGAACTTTGGATAAACAACGTCGACGTTTCGACCCTATGTAGCAGTGCCGAATTACATGCATCAAATGTGGGTCTTCATCAGGACAAAAGGAAGGCTGGCGGTCTGTAAGCGTAAAAGGTTTTACGTCAGGGCCATGTGTGTGTCAATTTACAAGGAGACAATAAAGCATTTCTTACATCGCGGCGAGATAGCTCACCTGGGAATAGAATTAATAGGACATTAATTCCTGGTATCGCCTTAAAGGGGAATGTCAGCCGACATATTAATAGGTCGTGAATTCTGTAACGAATAAATATAAGGAGAAGGTCACAAGGACTCCTTATTAAGCTGACCAAGGTGAAACTGGTATGATTAAAAAGCACGTACCTTAATAGTCATGTGTTCAATAAATGTAGAGAAGTGGTGCCGTCAAAACGATCGCCACATACTGAAAGCGAAAAGGCAAAATTAGAGTCGCCGAGGAAGCCCAATTATTTAAGGAATTAATAGACTTAAGTAGTAGGAAAGCTACGTATCAGTCTAGGATTAATTCACATTCGTCGCATCAATCAATGAACGTACGCGTGAAACGTGTACTCCACAAGTAACACGGCAATGGAGATATGGCGGGAAAAGCCGACTATGAATTAATCCCGCAGTCACACAGTTTAGTTTTAATCGAAGGATCTGTGTGTAGAGGAAAGGAGAGCCAAATGAAATTAGGGCCCATGGTCAGACGTAATAAGTCTTGACGGGTGATCCGTGATGTACAATAATGTATTGTAGATCGATAGAGTGTTTTGAGCCGTGGGCAATAATAGGTAACACCCAGACCGCACACTTTCAACTAACATAAACGCTGCAATGAAAACTTACTGGGGTCCGTGTGCAGGGACAGGGAGTGACCGCTGAGCCTTCCCCAAGGCGAGGTCGCCACCACTCCTCTGCTCTTACCTGCTGCCTGCCAGCCTTGCTCCTGCCTGCTGCCTGGAAGCCCCGTTCCTGCCCGCTGCCTGCCTTGCCTTGCTCCGCTGCCTCGTTGCTGCCCTTGGGTCCCCTGCCGTCCACCGGACGACCCAGCCGCCGCCGCAGAGCCGCCCTCAGAGCCCCTTCCCGCCACAGTCCACCGCCGGCTCCGCCCCCCTGCCCATTGGCCGCCCCGCTCCCGCCACCGAGCTGACCCGCCCTCCCGGCTCCTCTCTTATGACGCCCCCTGAGCGACCGCGCAGCGGACGCGCGCAACGGGAGCACCGAATGAGCACCGAATGAGCGCCGAAGGTAAGCCCGTCTGCGCCCGTCCGCGCCTGGACCGCGCCCAGCGCCAGGACCCCTGGCCCCCGCAGACCCCAGCCCACCCGCCGGACATACGACGCCGCCACCCTCAACGCTCTCAACGCCGGCCGAATCCCAGGATGCTACCGAGCCACCCCGAGACGCACCCACGGACCCTTCTGCTGCAACGCCTGCAAGTTCACCTGCATCCGGACCAGCACAACTCCAGCACCGACCAAGACGTGCAACAGCAGCAGCCACCTGAAATGCATCCTGCTCAACACCCGCTCCGTCCACAGACACGCCGTCGAGCTCTGGAACCTGCTCGACACCACAGCCCCAGACGTCGCCTTCCTCACGGAAACCTGGATGAACGCCTCCTCAACGCGCGACATTGCCATCGCCGTCCCAGACGGCTACAAGATCATCCGAAGGGACCGCATCAACCACACCGGAGGAGGCATCGCCATCATCCACAGGAACACCATCCGCATCACGACCAACACCGACGACACCATCGCACCCGCCGAACACCTGCACTTCCAGGTCCACATCAACCCCAAGACCACCCTCAGAGGCACCCTCATCTACAGACCCCCGGGACCTCGCACACAATTCAGCGAAGACATCGCCGACTTCATCAGCCCTCCCCTCCGCTGACTACATCCTCCTCGGGGACCTCAAATTCCACCTGGAGAACAACAACGACCGCAACACCACCACCCTGCTGGACCACCTCGCCAACCTCGGACTCAAGCAGCTGGTCACCACCCCCACCCACTACGCCGGACACACACTCGACCCCGTCTTCTCATCCAGCAAGGACATCGCCTTCAGCCACGCCACCGGACTCCACTGGACGGACCACAGCTGCGTCCACTTCAGCTTCAGAAGGACCACGATCCACCACCACCAGCAACAGGTTGCACGCAGAAGCTGGAACAAGATCACAGCTGACCAGCTCGCGACCGCCCTGAGCAAGAACCCACCCACCAGCGCAACGAACCCCAGTCAAGCGGCCACCAACCTCACGAAGTGGATCAGCGACTGCGCAGACGACCTCGCCCCTCTGAAGACCCCGACTAGCAGACCCGGTAGCAAGAAAGCCCCATGGTTCACCGACGAACTCAAGAGCTCCAAGAAAAACTGCCGAGCCCTCGAGAGAACCTGGCGCAGAGACCCAACACCGGACAACATGACTGCCCTCAAGCTCGCCACCCGAAAACACCACCAACTCATCCACGCCACCAAGAAAACCGCATTCAAAGAACGACTGGACAACAACGCACACAACAGCAAGGAACTCTTCAACATCGTCAAAGAGCTCTCCAACCCCAACGCCGGTAACAACGACATCACCCCTTCACAAGACCTCTGCAACTCCCTCACCTCCTACTTCCACAACA
Organism: Triturus cristatus; assembly: GCF_964204655.1. Taxonomy (NCBI): domain Eukaryota; kingdom Metazoa; phylum Chordata; class Amphibia; order Caudata; family Salamandridae; genus Triturus; species Triturus cristatus. The sequence goes on along the minus strand of NC_140582.1, from coordinate 1,009,217,288 downwards.
AGATCGCGGACATACACAACAGCTTCAGCACTCAACCGACGCACGCCACGACCGAACCACCGCCCCCCACCACCACCCTCCGCGCCTGGACCCCGATCAGCACCGAAGACACCATCCGCATGATGAACTCCATCCACTCCGGATCTCCTACCGACCCCTGCCCTCACCACGTCTTCAACAAGGCCGACGCTGTCATCGCACCCCACCTGCGGGACATCATCAACACCTCCTTCGACACCGCTACCTTCCCGGAGAGCTGGAAGCACGCCGAATTCAGCGCTCTACTAAAGAAGCCATCAGCCGACCCCACCGACCTCAAGAACTACCGCCCCATCTCGCTGCTCCCGTTTCCTGCAAAAGTCATCGAGAAGACCGTCAACAAGCAGCTGGCCGCCTTCCTCGAGACGAACGGATCCCTCGACCTCTCGCAGTCTGGCTTCCAGGCCAACCACAGCACCGAGACCACCCTGATCGCAGCCACCGATGACATCCGAGCTCTGCTTGACAACGGAGAAACAGCGGCCCTCATCCTCCTAGACCTCTCCGCGGCCTTCGACACTGTCTGCCACCGTACACTAGTGCAGCGACTCAGCAACGTCGGAATCCAGGAGAAGGCACTGGAGTGGATCATCTCCTTCCTCGCCGGACGGACACAGAGTCCGCCTCCCCCCGCTCAGATCTGAAGCCACCGAAGTCATCTGCGGCGTTCCTCAAGGCTCCTCGCTCAGTCCAACCCTCTTCAACGTGTACATGAGCCCCCTCGCAGACATCGCACGCCAGCACAACCTCAACATCATCTCCTACGCCGACGACACCCAGCTGATTCTCTCCCTCACCAACGACCCCGCCACCGCCAGAGCCAACCTCCACGAAGGGATGAAAGAGGTAGCCGAATGGATGAAGAACAGCCGCCTGAAACTAAACTCGGACAAGACGGAAGTCCTCATCCTGGGTTCCTCACCCTCTGCCTGGAACGACTCCTGGTGGCCCCCCGCCCTAGGCAGCGCACCCAAACCGACAGACCACGCACGCAACCAGGGCTTCATCCTGGACTCCACCCTCTCCATGACCAGACAAGTCAACGCCGTCTCCTCGTCGTGCTTCAACATCCTGCGCATGCTACGAAAGATCTTCCGGTGGATCCCCACCGAGACCAGGAAGACGGTCACCCAGGCCCTCGTCATCAGCCGTCTGGACTACGGCAACTCCCTCTACGCCGGAACCACCGCCAAACTCCAGAAAAGACTTCAGCGGATCCAGAACGCCTCAGCACGACTCATCCTGGACATCCCCCGTCGCAGCCACATCTCCGGACACCTGAGAGACCTGCACTGGCTCCCGGTCACCAAGAGAATCACCTTCCGCCTCCTCACCCACGCACACAAAGCCCTACACAACCAAGGCCCAGGATACCTCGCCACCGTCCCCCGCATCCGAAGAGCCACCACAGGGGGACGGTCCTTCTCCTTCCTCGCCGCCAGGACGTGGAACTCACTCCCGACCCACCTCCGCCTGACCCAGGACCACCTCGCCTTCAGGAAGCAACTCAAGACCTGGCTGTTCGAGCAGTAGCGGACCCCCCTCCCCTAGCGCCTTGAGACCCTCTGGGTGAGTAGTGCGCTATATAAATGCTTTGATTGATTGATTGATTGGGTTTGCTCAGTCAAGACGTCTGTATCCGTCAACTGCTCGGCCGCTACTGACAGCGAGGGGAGGGGGAAACTGACTATATGACGTAGTCGCATTCCGCGAGTACGTGCGGTACGCTGACTGAGCTGGAAAACACTAAAGACCGGGGCAGACTCCAACAGGACGGTACTTAATTAAACTAAACTCATCAAGAGAGAAGGAAAGTCGTACCGTATCCTCTCCTATATATCATATAATATAATAATGAGGGTTACGCGCAAGTTTAGTAAAGAAACAACAAGACCTGTCTCTAACTGTATACATAAAATGGGTTCAGATCCAACATTTCAGATGTATTAACACACAGGATATAAGGTGTACATTTGACAAACATATTTCAAAAGATTAAAGCACTACTTCATTTTACAGAAGAGGGAGGAAAAAAAAAAAAAAAAAAAAAAACCAACTGTACATAACAGGTGATCAGTTCACATTTGGTATTTCTGATGTGTGTGCCAAGACCAGCATTCGTATGACACAGGATTCTGCAGTAATGAGTATATAGGCATGAAACAAACTGATTATTCCTAATTCTTGAGATATACACACAGATAATTGAAATTGGTGTTGGGTATGAGTTCTCTTAATGATGAATAGATGTTTTATAGTACAACCAAGGTTGTGCTGTGCCAATTTACAAGGGGTATTTATATAGCAGACTAGGCACATTAAAACAAGATAGTGCCACATCGTCACAGTGGTTATATGTATTAAATCATACATCGATGTATATACATAATCAAAAACCATGAAGAACATCAAACTAACATTACCTAAACCCATAGAAGCATGACCAATTAGTGTGTTACTGTCACTGCACTACGAGTCAGAGGTTCAGGATTCAGAGTAAGGGTGTGTATCATACAGCCTATTTACAATTTACTCATTTGTAAATATGTTTCCTCATGCTCATTCAGGCCAAAACTGATGGCCTCAAGAGTATGGATCCAGCGGCACTCCTTGTAATTAAGAGAATTGGCTAAATTCCAGCCCCTCTGGTGCAGTATGATTTTCTCAAGAACCCACCATTCCAGATGTTCATGGGTATGTCCTGCATTTGTGTAGAGTTTGACTAATGGTGCTCCCACGGTCTTACATTTTAGTCTGCTCTGGTGTTGCATGATCCTATGCAAAACTGGACAAAGGACAGAGGAGTATCATCATCAAACTTTATTCGGTCATTAGAACCATCAAAGTGCATAGGCGTACAATACAGTATATTAGGTAAGACAAAGATTTTCATGTTAGGTATTGTGGGCCAAAATGGATGACATTATTTATACAAAAGCAAAACATAGTAAAACCAAACCATTAAAAACTGAGAAGCAGGTTAAAAATGACAACTTCATCAAGGTAAAAAAGCTAAAAACACATAAAAGAATTCCTGAAACAACAGTTCATATAAATCACTGAAAGGGACACAGTTTTTGTACAGGATAGAAAAAAAAAAGACAAAAGATGGAGCCGGAGATGTACATAAAGTGCTAGTGCATAGCGTGCAAGAATACAATATAGCACAAGTTCTCAGTAATTTAGGCATGAGTCATGTATTAATATGTACAAAAGATATCGGATGTGGACTAAATACTAAATGAGGATTGATGTTTGATCTGAGGGTGTACTTAGTTCATTTTTTGCATCTACCTCCTGATAAACCACATTCTCCCCAGGAATTTAGCCACTGCACATTCTATTAGTGACCTTGTATCTGTTCTGAGGATACGTAGCGCCTCTAAGTGACTACGGGTTCCTAGTTGTCTACAGGCAGGGGCTAACCATTTAGATCTTTGGTTTTTATAGAGAGGGCATGCAAAAAGAATGTGCTTGGTCGTCTCCACTGTCTCAAAACAGCATGGACAGTGGCAAAGTGTGGCTGAAGAGCCCCTGTTCCATGATGCAGTAAAGGAGTTCAAGGGGAGGCATCCAAATCTAAATTGGATAAATAACTTCCTCTCATGGGGGACAGTGATGAAATCCAGATAAGGTTCATACACACACGGCACCTTAAACTCCATAAATGCTAACGTGAGGCGACCTCCTATTGCATGTGTATCAGTTCTCTCTGCCACCCATTTCCAGTAATAAGACTTTACTCATTCTCTACTGGGCAATAAGCTGGTATCCGTTTCTTCCCAAAGGTTTCCCCGACGTAATTCGAAGAGCATTGTTTTAATGGTACGGAACCAGCCAATTATTTTTAAACAATCCAGCTTCCGAACCTCCTCAGTAGCCATCGCATAGTGAATATGCTCAGGTATTTTTTTAATGCAGGCCAAAAGAGAAGCGGGCGAAGCCTCGCCTTATCCACTATTGTAGTTCTACCCAAGTCTAACCTTAAAGGGGTGAGCGGTTTTACTCTGGGGAAGGGAGCAGAGTGATGTTAAAAAAATATTTTCAGTAAGAAGCAGGCCCTCCAGATTGTCAAACACCCAGATTTCAGCCCCTTACAGGGCCGAGCCAACCACCTTCTGGTCATATATGTGTAGCGGGGCTGCAATTGGTCTGGTTGTGATTTCCTATGTTCTAGGAATCCTCCCACTTGTCCCACTTGTCCAGTCCCTCCTAAGGGAGGGACCCCTTTCCTTAGGGTACTTAAGAGCTTACCTGTGGGTGGGTCCCTAGATTTGTCATGGGACACAATACAATTCAGACATCACTTCAACTTTGACCGTCTGGGCACTCCAGACTTTGCTGGACTGTGCTCTGGGCATCAAGGCTGCAACCGGGAACACTCCTGTTGCTCCTGATCTCTTCGCCCTGCTCGTCTGCTGCAACGTCCGTGCCTGTGCTGCATACAGGAACTCATTCATGGCGTGTGGACACCCAAGACACCTGAAGGAATCTCCCTTGAAGTGAAGGAGTCACTTCCATGCATCTGCAGGCACCACAACCAAGCTAACCGGTCTGCTGATCCTGGGCTCCTAAGGACTCTGAAAGGCTCAGCAACATAGGTGGGAGTGCTCCACATTCCTTGAGGCCTGCCCTGTTCTCTCACCAAGTTGGAGGCCAGTATCCCTCGTCCGAGCCGCAGCAACCTAAACCCTGTGCACCGTATTGACTTGCAGTTGCAAAGGCTTGTTGGCTTTCTTTCACCAAGGTCTTCGGACTCCAAGTAGCTCCAACCTCAAGCATCTACAGTGACCAAGATCTTCATCCTCACCGCATCACTTGCACCGTGGGCCTGCATCTTTGGTGAGCTGCTCAAGCTCCTCTGCGACTCCAGTGTCTTCGGCCTGTGGGTCCTCTTGAGGGTCACTTTTGAATCCTATTGGGCTCCCCTGATTGGTCGGGCCTGCCCTGACTCCCCTGCTTGTGGTGTGTCTCCTGGACCTTGCTGGTCCCTACACTGCACCTTCTTCTACTTCCCCGTTTGTAGTTGCCAAGGCTTGTTGGTGCTCCCGCCGGACACCGACCCCTCAACTATTTACATCAGACGCGGGACAACTCATGAATGGCTCCTGGTCTTCCACAGCGTCGTCTGGTCCTCACAACTGCAGTTCCAAGGGCACCATCAACTCTAGTACGACACCCGACATTGATGAGCATTCGTCTTCCGTGCCTCGTGGTCACTTCCAAGTGGCATAGACTCTGTCCCCTCTGCTTTCAGGAACTTCTTGACTGGAATCCACCGGACACTTTTACCTTCCTGAAGTCCTCCATTGGGTTCGACGGCGGTTCCCGAAGCCACTTTACACCTATGCACCCCGGCTCCCTTGGGGCTGGTATCATGGTTCCTAAGGTATCCACAGGTGGGGTGGCTCTTCAAACTTCTGTTTTCCACGGGATTTCTTCAAAGTCCACTGGGAAGGGTCCGTCTTCTTTAAAATTGCAACTGTGACTTACACATTGGTTTGTACGGAGAACGCGGTCGTGTTCCCACATTGCACATGTGGGGCTCCTAGATACTCACCTTGGGTAGTTCCTTGGGTCCCAAGCACTTCTACGTCCTCTGACTATTGTCTTGACCCGAGTCGTGGTTCGCATACCACTATTTTAGTATAAGGTTTGGTCCCCACCTCTCCCCGGTGACCACTGTGCATTCTATGCTACTTAACTTTTTTTCTATTGCAAAGTATTGCATGCATTGTGTGATCTCTGGATAGGACATATCTGTATGTGTTTGTGAGTGTCTTATAATAAATAAATATTTTTATAAATACACTGTGTGGTTCTTTTTAACTTAATCTATACCTATAAGATTGTGTTCTGGTAAAACAAGCTGCTTTACACTTCTTCTGGACTAAGCCTGAAGGCTGCTTTCCACACCTTCCACTTTCAGAGCTTTCTAAGATTGTCTAAGACCACTAAAATCACCATAAGGGTTGCCTGGATCAGTACAAAGTTTCCATAAATGTACATCATATACAGAGCCAGCCTCTCACAGCATACACCTGTTGTTTGGACAGCTTTGTGGCTTGGTGCGTCACAAACCAGATTGCTCCCTTTTAGGTCAAGGTATCTGACATTCTGTTATTTGCTCTGTCTCTTGTCTAGCAAGACTTTGCTATGGGAACAGGTAAGGGTTTATCTTGCGGCCCTTTCGGCCATCTTACTTTTGCCAGATGAGCCCTCGTTGTTTAAGACACTAGGTGTGATGCGATTTTTGAAAGGGCTGTAGCCATATGAAAATTAGCTTTGGTCCTCCTCCAATAGGAACAGTCCAGCCTGAACTGCTAAGCCATGTCCTATCCGAATCGGAATCAAACAAAGACCGGTTTCAACCTAGTTCAGGCTCTTCAGTCATGTGCAGCTTTGGTTACAGTGGCACAGTGAGCATGGGACCTATGTCTGGGCATACCTGTCTCACTTATAGAATCTCATTGAAGTAAGCAAAAATGTGATGGGTGGAATGCTGGAATTAATGTCAGCCACTGGTAATTACTTGTGCCACATCCCAGTCCGTTCTTTTTCTCCACCATGCCTGCTCAGAATAGAGCCAGCCATATGTAAATCAGTGATGGCCCTGCTCAAAAAGGAAAAGTCCAACCAGAACATCCAAGCCAGGTCCTATCCAGACCCTAACGCAAGCAACCAAAGACCCTCTATGAGAGCACAGGCTTACCTCCGATCATATTACATGAAATTTAATTGCACTGTACGCATACTCTGGTAGTAGATTTTGATGGACTGAAAATTGAGGGGCCGTGCACCACCATATTAAATTACAAGGAATCACTGGCAGAACTTTGATCAGTTGCTGTTCTTCCACTGTGTCGCTTTCTTTCAATTTCATAATGGTGTCCAGACCTCCTGGCCGTGATCAAATCGCTTGACTAGCCAGTCAAGTTGGCATTCTCTCTTCTCATACTTTGATACAATGTGATTAATATTTGGGTTGCTAACCTATTACTATGGTCATCAGTTAATTTAATCTTTATCCTTTACCTGTGTGGGTGAGGCAGAATTAGCACAATTACCATGTACAATAACGAGGTACTCAGAATGAGGTCTTAAATGGAAAAGGGAACAGTAAAATTGTTCCATCAATTTGTGATAGAACATCTAACTAGGCCGAAGTATGTATGCTCTCTTTAGTCTTCACCTTTTTGTGGATAGATTTTATTTGCATCTGCACGTCCCTTAAAACATACTCCCTTATTTGAGGGGCATATGCTATCAACCCTTCAACTTCAGTTATGTCAATCAAAATAATTATTGCTATAAATATGAACACAACTTTTTACACAGCAAGCTGTTCCCACATGGGTAGCAGTTTTTTCCTTGACACTGCATGTCACAGAAACTTCTCCTCATGCCATGTGGATGCAGGCGGGATAGGTAAGGTATTTTTACAGGGTGTGTGGCAATTCAAGTGTTCGAGTACTGCGAGGGCCCCCCTCCCCATTCCTTGTAGGGGGGCTCTAAGGTTGTGTTATGCCACAGAAATGTATACTTTATTGTGCCTTTAACGAGGACATTGTATAGAAGGAGGGGGGTTATATGATTAGACATGTTTTCGTTTAACAGCATCTAGCTGTCTGACTGGATCCTTGAAAGTTTTTGGATTTGTGCCTCAAATAGGTCTGCGTAAATGATTTTGCAGCAACCCAGCCCTAATAGGATCATGGACTTCATGAATTTCATCTGGTGTGTAATCTGAAGCAGAGGAAATGCTCTTCTCAGGAATGACAGTTGGAAGTTTCATCCTTTAACTCGAAGTATTAAGGAGATGGTCAAAGTATATTTCATGATTGAACTATAGTTAACTTTTGCTCCGTTCAGGCAGAGGAATCTTTCTCTCAGTGGAAAGAATATGAGCTTGGGGCATTTGGCAATACTGCTTCTCTTCCAAGATCCCCCTCAGCCGTCCCCCCACACTATCTGCCAGGGAGGTTTCAAAGGTACCTTCTCATTAGATGTTTGCTTTATTCCAGCCATTTTTTGAGCTGAGGAAGTGCATAAACGCGCCTTGTACATATTAGGCAACATAGCGACGAATATAGTTTTTTAAGGTCACCTTTGCACAAAAAGAGCAAGCGAAGACCCTGCTGAGATGATTCAGCGTGGATTAATGTTACTAATATTGCTTGGCCCATTGCTTCACGTGTCTTATAATGCAGACCTTTGCACAGTGCGATCCCATCCCTGTCAAGCCCGAAGGGACGAGGATGTGCTTCTCAGTTACAGCAAACATACCGAGTGGGTGTTCAGGGTGCGATAAGGGCAGCAGAGTTTATCACAGGCAACCACTCGCAGCTAGAGAACATGTATCCCGTCTGCGCAAGTCTGACAGTATTTAATTTCAGGTGGATAACCGAGCATTGCCAGACACCAGCTAGAGTGCATTGTTTCCGTTACTAATACTTTATCTGCGCTTTCACTATGGAACCAGCTGTGCGTCCGAGCTGTGGGTAAGCATTCTATTTATAATGTGGTTTAGATATTTCACACTTTGCACAGTCACGTTTATTGCATGGTAATCTCCACTTCTCCCTACATGGGTTCTACTTGCAAGTCCACGTGGTGTTGAACCCTTGTATTGGTTAAGGTGCTTGAAGTATAAACCATGGACTCCTGCGGCGGACTCCAGCGTCATTGTGGCCATGCTGAACACGACATTGAGCTGCTCGCTCAGTGATATACAGAACACTGCTACAGACACATCTATGCGTGTGCTTATGTATATTTCTAATTGCACAGTAAAACGGCGAGAGTGTTTTTGATATTTTAAGTGTTCATTATTTCTGCCAGATGGCTGCGGGCTTTTTTTCAGTTCATAGTTTATGTAATATCCTTAAGACACAAAGTAAGACTGGAAATCTTACATAAGACAAGAGTTGTGTATGCTAAATGAAACATATAGTAAACAATGTATGTAGTAGTCTTTCTAAACATGAAGAAACAGTTGAGTTGGAGGGAATAAGACTTTATTCAGTAGATGCACTCAGCAACACTAGGATCTTGTCATAGCCGTCAGCCAGCGCTTGCTCTCCATCTTTCCCCTCTTAATGCCATGCAGGTTGGATGACTATAAGGTGGGTTCCAGTCAGGTATCACTTCACAACTAAAGCATCAACAAATGCACACAGGAGGGCAAAGCCACTAGGTCTGACTTTATTGTGGCAATGCTTGGTAACACAGGCATGCATAAATTATGTTTCATGCAATTGCATATTCTAGGCTGGTCTATTGGCTTGCTAATTCTTTGTGATGGTGTTGGTGGTAGTTGTGTTATCGGTATTGGCGCTGTGTGAAATTAGTGGTGGTACGTATTAGAGGTAATGTTTGTGCGGTATTGATGGTGGTATTGCCGTAGTATTCTTGGTAGCATTGCTTGGTTTAGGAAGTGGTGAGATTGATTCTGGTGGTAATTGTGGTGAAATTCGGAGGTATTTGTATTAATGTTGATAATAGTGGTGGTTGTGTTGGTGGTAATGTTGGTAGTGGTGGTGTGATAGTATTGGTGTTTGTAGTCGGGTTGTTGCCCAGTGAAAAGCCAGTAAACAGCCATAATAGGGTCACACTGGCACTTGAGTAATGACAAAAGCATTCGAAAGACACCTGCTGCACTAAAAAAATTTGATTGGTGTGTTCAATACATATGTGAGGTAAATAAATTATTAGAACTATTTTTGGTGGTTGAGTGTACTTTTTAAAAGATATAAAATAGTCCCTCAGGCATTACAATATGAGTACTCGATAGGAGACAGAAAGGTACATCAAACTGCCAGTAGCAAGAAGTTTGGGAAAAATACTCCTCTGGGTGGAGTCAAGCTCGTTCTCTGTATATTTGAAATAATGGTACAAACCCTCTGCCAGACAGGTAAAGCCTTCTAAAGTCATACTTTAAAAAAAGGTGAGTTAAGTCTGGCAAATGTCATCCAATACATTTATTAGACTTAATTGGGAATATATCCTGCTGATTTGATGGCAACAGTGGCTAACCCCTAAGGCCCAATTCACCAACTGTTGTACATTACAACCATACTCTTAGACAAGGGTATAAATATAAAACAAATTAAAATTTACAGTCCCAGCATTCTTGGTGTATTACTGGGAAGTGACATCTATTTCCCTGTTGAAAAGTTATAACTAGAGTATAACTGTGTTGAGGAAATTCAGCCCAATGTACAAAACCACATTTTTCTTTTACTGGGAAAACATTTCTACCTGAAAATCTTTATTACTTGCAGATGAGTTTGAAAACAACCATTCTATCCATATCTCTGCAGGTTTTTTTCCCATTTTGTCCTAACTGGATTCCATCCTCGATTTGTTTGCTGCAGTCGAAGATTCTTTAGCGAGATCAAATAGAGTCTGAGATAAAATGCTCCATAATTTACAAACCTCTAGAGACAAACAAAGATTCAAGTCAAAAAGCATAGACGACCAGCTCTTAACAATAACGTCTGTTTGTCCTCAATTAGTGTACAGAGTACTGTTTGTTGGTCTAATTATTCCCCTAGACGTTATGGTCCTTTTGAAAATTTCAAAGATAATCCTATCACAGTACTGCTAAAACGTCTCCCTTCTTGAATGGTTTATCTTCCTTTCACGTTTCCTATTTAAAATCTTATCTTTTTTGGTAAGGTCATCCTTTTACGCGAAAACTTCCTTCCATTCTTGTTGATGGTCAGCCTGAATTTGAAGTTCAGGAGATTTGTGACTCCTGATATTTTAGAAGGAAACTGCAGAATTAGATTGATTGGAAAGGCTAAGACTTTTGTGATTGTTCTTGGCAACCTGCAGAAAAATATCTTGCTCTCCGATTAGAAAGTTTAGCTTAAAGAATCCCCATAAAACTGGAAGTCCTAAGAGGAAGCAGAGTGTAAGGAATGTCTCCTTAACTCTAGGTGGCATGCGTAGGCCCTTTGCATGCAGCAGCAGTTTTCTGTTTGGCGAGGACACAACTGTGTCCTCGTCCTTCACCATGTTTCTTCGCTATGCGTCTCACGCGTGCAGGGTTGTCATGGGGAACTTCCTGAATGCCGGCTTCCGACATACACGGCATGCAGGAATCACTTTTAATAAGAAATGAGGCATCTATCACCTTACCTAGCAAACATATTATATCCAGAAATGTGGTTATATTACTCCTTATGACTATGTTTAATTATATTGATGATTTCTGTTTTCTTCCTGTTGGAAAGTGGATTATTGTTAGGGGCAAACGTAGGTCTGCCACTGGCAGTAAGGCCACTAACACAGTAAAGGCTCAGTATAGGTCTTAGAAAATTATTCCTATGCTCAACCCTTGGTAACGTAGTTGCGAGCAGACATTTCAGTGAATAATTAAGACCCAACACATAATAAAAATCCAACACCAATTTATAGGAATAGGAAATATTTTCATCTTTAAAATAACACCAAAATGACAAAAATCCAATATAGGGAACCGGAGATATGAATTTTTAAAGATTTAATAAAATATAGCACTTAGAAGATTATAGCACCATATTGTGATACCTGCTCGCGATAGACCGGACCAAAGTCAACGTTTTAGGTCAGGCACGATGGAGCCCTGAGCGGCTACAGCTCCCGGCAGGTCCCGGTCTCAGTTTCTACCTTCACACTTGAAAACTTTTCTGGAGCTTTTCTTCCCGAGGGTCCTCAAAGCTCCCAGCCAGTCCGGATCCGGTGAGGGTTCGCCGGCTTGACTTGTGACGAGGTCCCGGTCAACTTCCCTGGAGCTGACATAGAAAATATTTCAAGATTGCTTCCGCGGGACAACCCAGGAATCCAGACCGACACGCGATGGAAGGCAGGCGGCTTGGCTCTCGCGAGTCACCTTTTCTACGAGCGGACTTGGAAACTTTTCTGGATCTTTTTCTTGCGGGTCTCTCGATGCTCCTCATGTAGCCGGATCCGGTGAGGGTTCGCCGGCTTAAGTTTTCTTCTAGTCCCGGTCAATCTCTGGAAGTTGGACCCATGGAGCTTTTAGCGGGACGAACCTGGATGGCTTGGCGGCTCGCGGTTGAAGGCAGGCTGCCTGGCTGACCAGGTTGAGTCGGTCCCTCTGTGGATCTTTTTTTCAAAGTTGCTCCAAAGTTCTCCAAACTTCTTGAACTTCTTCTTGAAGTTCCTCAAGGGGTCCCAAAGTGTCTCAAACTTACTCCAAGGGTCTGGAAGCTCCAAGATGGTCCTTGAAAGTTGAGGACGTCAGTTCCCACAATCCACTGGTACCAAACCCTTACAAATCCACTGATGGTGTAGATTTAGTTGGGGATGTTCCAGTTGAGCTCTTTTAACCTGTAACTTTCAGGGAGTCCACTCTTAAATTCCTTTTCAGCAAAATAATCCACAGTGCTGTAGTTTCAAATGGTGCAGATTTCAGAGGTCAGGCCTTAGAAATCTTTGCACAGCAAACCTTCTCAGCAGGGCACTTCTTGCTTCAGTAAGTTTCAAGCAGCAGATCTGGAGGGCTCTGCCACTCTCAGATACTTATTCCAAGTTCTCTGGCTCATGCAGAAGGTCACTTCTGACCAATGGGAGCAGGATAACTCCTCCACGGTATGACCACATCCTGTAGAGTGTGGCATTATTTTGTCCCAGAGTGCATCAAATCTTCCAAATCCATAATGGCTGATTTTCCAGCAAGGAGGTAAGAGCTGGCTAAACACACTCCTAGGATGGCTAATGTACTTAGACTCTCCCCCCTGCATCTGCTCATACCTTCCTTAATCCTACCATACGCCTGAGGCGGTAGGTTCAGAGCTGTAAATGACACTGGCCTCTGCTCTGCTCTTTGAAGACCATGGTTTACGACTCCTCCCCCTGGCCTGGCATTCCTATGGAACATCACACTGCCCTCCTAGCAGAGCTGGTCAACCCCAGGGGCTCTTTATCACCTCTACAAGGCAGCCTCGCTAATACACTTAACTCTGACCAATCAGGGCAGACCACTGGAAGGCTGAATTTGGACTTACAAACAAGAAAGTCTCATAACTTCTTGTATGTACACTTTAGGAGAAATTCAACAATATGATATTGTTGGATTAAATAATACCATTCTGGGAAGTCTTTGAATGGCATTTCTAACCCTCTCCTATCCATAGTTATTAATTAATAACTGCCTACCATGTTAACCTATGTAACAGGGGATTTGTAATGGGAAATATGACTTGGGCCATTTTTCCAGCACCAGGACGTACAAAAACATATTTTATAAGTACTTGTCTGATATCTACAGAAACCCCACCCCATGTGCAACTAGGGGAGACTTTAGGGGTTCTGAATCCATAGAAATATTGCAGATCCTCCCTCCACAGGGCTCCTAGCATCAAAGTCGAATTTGAGTAGCACTGTACGACAATGTGGGGAGTGAAATGTGAAATTTCACTTTACCCAGGCATATAAAAACTAAAATACCTGACCCCCCACCCCTGGGATACCTAGGGAAGACCCTGGGGATCCCTAATATGCCAAAACATTGTAGGTTATCCATTTTTAAGTGCCCCAAACACCAAAGTCGAGTTTGGCCACAATTTACTTTTTAAAAGCAGTCCTGGCACCCAGTGCTGCTTTTAAACTGGCCTCAGGCCTCTGCAGTGCACACATGCAAGTGCAAAAAGAGCTGCTGGCCTCTAAACTGTCATGCCACAGGGTACTAGGGACTTCAAGGTAGTTTCAATCCCCCTGCCCTATTATATACTAGGGGCTTATAGGGTAGGTCATGCCAATCACAGGGGTACCCCACCATACCATTGTGTACCCTAGTGTATGTAGGTGGTTTAACTGTATTCTAATGTGTTTCTTTCAGCATAGCACTGGCCCTGGGCATGGTTAGGCAGAGCCCAGAGTCAGTCAGTTACCACCAGCATCAGTCAGCAAAATGTTGAGGGGGTGCCCAGGGCACAGGATGACTTTGCAACACTTCCAAATCCAAGCTGGTTGAACCTTTTTGGGATTAGGTCACATGCTGTTTTTCCACTATACAAGAGCTTCATTGTGCAGTCCAGTTGCGTTGCAATTGTTTTCTACTCATTGCTCGCTCCTGGATTCCGCGGATCATCCGCGATCTCAAATTCTTTGAATTCCCTTGACAATCTCTTGCTGTCTATGTTCTGACCAGCTTGAAGGTTTTTTATGGACTCCAGTTTTTCTCCTTCCCGTTGGTTTATTTCCTGGAAGCAGTTCTGCATTCCTATTCAATCTGGCGTCGAGCGCTACTTCTGGAACTGAACAACCTTATCTTCATGCAAAGAAGCTTCTGCAAATATCGCCCAGAAGACGCACTCTTGACACTGGGATTGTGTAAAGTCAGAGCTGTGTCAACAGAGTGTTTGTACGTGTGAGAAAGTAGATTATTAGTTGTGGTGGATGGTAGCCCACCATAATTAATAATATTACTATTCTGGTTAGTTCGAGTAAAGGTTTCAGTAATTCAAGCCTGAGCTCAACTCCTGGTAGCTATGACACAAGGCAGACTGGCTTAACTTAAGGAAATGTGTAAAGTATTTAGACGCACCAAAATGGTTAAAAATTCCACAACACAACATAATAAAAATCACGCTCCAATTTATAAAAGTAGATAATTGAATGAATGAAATGACAGCTTCTTCATGATTAAAAGTTTTAGCTTCCGACTTAGTCACTGAATAGAAAGTCGAAAATTCTCTGTTGGACAAGGCAGCAAGCTATGGCCAGGAATTCCAACTTGAGGCTGGGTTGCCATCGGACAAAGTCCCAGTGAGACTGTTGACCTTTAGTGGGAAAGCTTTGAGTGGGAGAAATTCCAAATTAATGCCCAAGGAAGGTCCCTCACCGGCTGGATACTTTTGGGGCTTCATCCGATGAAGATTACTATGTCCGGACTTAGTCACTGTTTTTTGGAGCTTAGATTTCACCAGGGAGGCAAAGCTCCAAACTGTAGCCAAAAAGGGCTCCATTAGGCTAGATACGTTCTCTGAGATGTCCAGCTGAAGTGGATTTGCTGCTGTGGAAAAGCCTTGAGCGGAACCAACCTAAATCTTCGGCGGATAGACTTGGCAGGTTTGCCGTTGTCCTGCGGAGGTCTTTGGAGCCAAAAGGTTTCTAAGCCCCAGATGTTTTTGGATGTTAGGAGGAGTACTCTTGGCCCAGGGTTCCAGGACCTCAGGAACAGCACCTGGGGCCAATACTCACTACAGCAGAAGCCACCAGCAGGGTCCATTGCAGGTCCAGTAGGAAATGATCAGCTGGGCTCTTCAGGAAAGGGCTTTTAGAAGCTTGTTGTATCTCTGTAGCTTAATAGGAGGTCAGCCAACTGACCCTTCGAGTCAACTTCTTTGTCCTGGGTACGATTGAAACAGGTCTAGCCATTCAGGCCTTATCACCGGTCTCAATAGCAGGTGCAGTCCTTTTGTCTCACAAAACTCTGTTCTATTCTGAAGGGGTTGCTCAGGGGGGGCCCATTTATGCCTGGTACTTGCCTCTGGGTAAGGGTGACTCTGGGCCCCTCCCTAACCAAAAGGGAAAACTTTCCCTGGGGTAACTCTACCCACTTTTGCAGACGTTCCTGTGTGGCCTACTGCCTTAACCCAACATGGCAGATTATGTGCATAGCTCCAGTGGCCACCCTAGCGGTGAGGCCAGGGAAA
Source organism: Triturus cristatus (assembly GCF_964204655.1). Taxonomy (NCBI): domain Eukaryota; kingdom Metazoa; phylum Chordata; class Amphibia; order Caudata; family Salamandridae; genus Triturus; species Triturus cristatus. Next base: position 1,009,201,581 of record NC_140582.1, on the reverse strand, counting down.
GGAGCAACCCCTCTTCTGTGATCGCTCAAAATCGGTTCTGGGGCAGATTCTCCCCCACTGTGGTTGGTGCCTGACTAATTTAAGGGAAAAAGGAGGGGCTTGCGCCAGTTGTTAGTTAAATCTGCTTCGGACAGGGTAGGCCTCTTAGAAGTTGATTAAGATTCCTAGCACAGCCCAGATGATCTTTCAGCCAGACACCAGAGAAACAGAACACCTTTCCACACCCAAGGCCTTTGTCTTAGCTCTGACAGCAAGTTCACACCTCATTAATGGGGCTTTTCGACTTCTGAGAGATAGATGGAAGCTCCTACAAAGGGGTCACTAGAGCCTTTAGACCGGTAATAGGCAACTTTTTAAAAGTACCAGTTCTAAACTAATTATTACGAATTGGACTTGTAATAAATATTTTTAAAAGTCAAAGAATGAACTTTGCAGCTGTTTCTAAGACGTTGATGTCAGTATTTCCAAACTATCTTCCAATTCTTTCCAATGGAACAGCTAACCCTGCTACAGTGATAATAGCTTTTTAGGCCTTTTGACTGTAGGGACTTTTTACATGTTCTCTTTTTAGATATCATACACCCTGCTTATGGGCATTAAGGCCTATCTAGAGGTGTTTTTTCATATTCAAAAGGCGGTTTTAGCCTATCAAAAGGAGTTAATTTGACAAATCGAATTTGCAGGTTTAAAACTGCTCAACGGGCTACTGTGGTTGGCCAGCAGGCATGTTTGCACTGTCACTGTAGTGGGTGGAATAATGGATACTGCAATCTAGTAGTGTCAGTCAAAATACTTTATTTCAATCACACAGATCAACAAAGTAAAAAAATAGACACAGTTTACAGAGAACAAAATAGATAAAAGGACAGTCCAGCTGTTGTCATAGAATGGATAACATTATTAAAACATGATAAAACAATTCGTGGAAACAGATACACAATTTACAAAACATTCCACTGTATTCGTCTCGGTTATAGCTGCTCAGGAATTGACTTACACATTCAATAGGCACTTAGAGCGCCTTATCCAGGTTGCCATAAGAAATTTGGCCACCCTGAAGACATAGTGCCTAAATGTGCTGGTAGTCAAAATTCTAAAGGCAACCTGGTGTTTCTTGGTACCAGGTTTCTTACGCAGTGGAACAAGCCATTTTGTTTGCGACCTACTGTACTGGAGACAAAAGAACAATAGCTGTTCTAATGTTTCGGTCCTCCCCCCCACATGCTGGGCATTGGTCATCACCACCCTCATTCCCTACAGATCATTTAAAAATGAAAGATTTGACCAGAAGGATACAATATCTAAACTGTAGATATGGTTTGTTTGCAAAAGACATTTCGATTTCATCAATGGATGTCTCAAAGCTCATAAATGGTGTAAAATCAATAAAAGATCAAGTGAGACTACCTGTGCTACTCGTCAATATGTCCATAGCTACTACTTCCCAATACAAATTTTGGGACTTTTCTCTAGATAACTGACATAATCTTTCAGGAAAAAGCCAATAATCATGTAGGGTCAACCTCTGTAAGAGAGTTTTGATAAGATGGAACCAAGGGATATTGATTACACCCGAGAGGGTCAACAAATCTCTGACACCTACACAATAGGGTTCAAGATCGGCTGAGGTCCATAAACGACATCAGAACAGTAACATTCGACATTCAATTTTTTGCAATATCTTCCTCTGGGCATGATCTAAATAAATGCTGGTGGATAAGAGGTGTACTCATTGGGAGTGAAAGAATGAACCTCATAAACTTATGCTCAGTCGTAGAAAGGCTAGTATGGTTTGGTGATCCCTATACTTCAGCACCATACAATCCAGACCCAAAAACTTTAACATTATAAATCGCCACAACAGGAGCCTCTCACCTGGAAGAAGTTCTGTGGTAAACCTTCACCAAATTTACAGACTGTTGGGTAAGCATCAACCAGACCTTTTCAATCTGTGGGACCAAGCCCAGGTTTAGGGTCAACCAAACGCCTAAGTAATCGAAGGAGTACTCACGATCAATAGGCATGTTTACCACCAAGATATGTCTACTATAACGAAAGTGTTTGGCCTTAAAGAAAAACATGCATTTAGTTTTGGTAGTATTTAGCTCAAGCCCTCTCTCTGCACAGAATGAAGAAAAATGTTTCAAGAGCAATTGTAGGCCTTGCAGAGTCTTAGAAATCAATAAGGTATCATCGGCGAAAAGGAGGGCTGGAACCCTCCTTCCCCTGAGACTTGGTGCATCACACCCCTCCTTACTAAGGTGGTCAATCTCCCTATTAATATACAAAGAAAACCGAGTAGGAGCTAAAATACAGCCCTGTCTGACTCCTTGGACCACCCTAAATAGATCCGTGAGCGGTCCAGCTGAGCCCCATCGAACCTGAGCCTTATTTCCCACATGGAGTCTCACTAAAATGTTCAATAGGGAGGGGGAATACCCCAGGTTTTTCAGTACTCTCCACATACTTGCCTGGGGAACAAGGTCGAATGCAGTACGCAGATCTACAAAAGCCACATACAGCTTTCCCCCATGGAGTAACACCTCGCGCCAATATTGACACAGGTACCTAAGGACCTGATCCAGGGTACTGATACCTATGCGAAAACCCGCGTGAACGTCAGATAGAACCTCCTCCTCATCAATCCAATTCTGCAAATAAAACAATACTTGTTTGCAGGATTTTTTTTCAGTGAATCTATCAAACTGATGTGACTATAGTTCGCCAGTTGCTCAATCCCCCTTCTTGTAGATGGGCAGGATCTCGACAAACTTCCACGAGGATGGAATCGCAAGACCCAATAATATAGCTTTCAACAGAATATTTATATACTGACCCCACACTTCATTATTGGCTTTAAATAAATCGTTAGGAATCCTGTACGGACCCGCGGCATGGGCAGGAATACATGAATTGATGGCATTGATAAAGTAAAATCAAGAGTGTTATTAAATTCCTGAGCATAGATACATTCACTCACTCAGTTTATCATCCATAGCTAATGTTCCACTGCTAGAATATAGCTTACTGAAATGGTCTACCCAATCGTCGGGTTGTAAACAAAGATACAACGCAGTTTGGATATCAGTAGTAAAAGTAGAGGCCAGGCGCCAAATGTACGGCTATCCTTAACAATTTAGTAGTGACATTTAACTTATAACGCTGGGTACATTTTGTACAATATATTAGGGACTTATAGGCAAGTTAATTATGCCAATTTGGAGTATCACCACTTTTTACATGTGTTAGGGGTCAAAGCACATGCACTGCGGGCTGGTTAGCACAGTCCCAGTGTACAGAGACAAAAAATACCTGTAGCATGTGGCTAAAAAATGAGGGTTATAATGCAAAAGATTCATTTTCCTACAATATGTTTGCCTCTACCCCTGCATTTCCATCCCCAAAAGGGAGGCATTTTTTTTTTTTTTAAAAAAGCACATGTCCAATAAAGGGACCAGTGTTAATTTGAAAAAAAAAATCTAGTTTTGGAAAACATCGGGGAAAGAAAGCAAGAACACCTGATGGAGCGGAGCGGTTACCAGCTAGAGATACACACAATCCACATACTCACCTGGGCCCATAAAAATTCATACAAATGCTAGTAAGCTCCGCTCGGATCAATTTAGTGTGATGATACCTACGAGGTAAATTTACCGTACCAATTCTTACCGACCCTTCGTCTGTATACAATTTCCTCTGATCAATGGATCTAGTTGTTAGCAGTATAGGTGTAATACCATCTAAATATATACTTTAAATGACCACTGACACCGTTTTCTTAAGGAAGGAAAATCAATTTAAGTCAGAGATTTCAGACTAAGTTACAATAATGAGAGTACCTGAAAATTAGAAAAACAGAGAGAGCAGTACAATGACATACTACACAGAATTATATTTACCTAGAATGGTGTGGAAACCAACCCCTTGGCCTAGGAGCAGGACTGGGTCCCCTGTGACAGGTCAGGAGACTAAAGGATTCAGGACAGGATTCAGGGCGAGATAGGTGACCTCTTCTATGTCCGACGCCTGCGTCGCACTCCTCTCTGATACTCTCTTCCTCCTCGATTCTGCAGCGATGTTCTTCTAACTCTTTTCCTACTTCCCTCCTTGATTCTTCCGCGATGTTCTTCTAATTTAGCTTTGGTTCTAAGTTCTGTAGTTCGTTTCTTTTTTAGGATCTGCCCAATTCTTGGACAGCATCTCGGTATCTCAGCATCTCTGCAGCATGAGCGAGCTTGCATATCTACCTAACTAAACTACCTCAATTATACTCTTCTAATAGTAACCACCACCCCTAAATGTTTCAAGTTCATGAAACGCTTAATTCTGATTGGACAAGCAAGGGGGGATGATCATCACACCATGCTAAGTTTTAATATTGTTCTAAAGCTTATTGTTTACTGTTCCCACCCCTTAATTTACTTTCCCAAACTTTATTTCCCACCCGTATTCACATCTTAATCAATACATTTTATATAATTTTGTTCCTATTCACAGGACATCATGCTGGTTCCCGGGACATGTTGCTGTTTTCTTTTGGATGGCATTCAAGGCTTTGCATTGCGGTTCCTGGTTTGTCGTTACTGCGCATGTGAACTAGTCACATGATATACAAGCTTCAGTCCCTCTTGGAGGCCCAAATACGAACTAATAGAGAGGTCAAAGAAAAGAATATTAAAAGCAAAAATAAATGGTTTCACTCTATACCACCTATTTCTACTCTGCTCCCATTTACTTATAATAATCTTTCACATTAGCATTTTAGTAAACTTACATGGCTTAGTTTCAGCAAAGCATGCGCATTATCATGTGGGTCTCAAGCAGCCATTTTAAGAGCACCTGCGCAGCTGCAAAGATTTCCCTTTAAGCGATAGTACATCATACTACGTAGATGCAGTAGACGCATGCGCAATACAGAATCCCGCATTTAGCAGCCATTTTAGAGACACACGGGTTACTTGTTAGTAATACACATAGGCAAGCTTCCCCTAGATTCAAATGTACGAATTCTGGTGCAGATTAGTACTTACAAACACGATTATTACGGAGTTATGAGTTATTTGAGGGAATTGCTTCCGAGCAATTCTCCTTTTATACGAGTCCTTGCTCCATCACACCCCACATGGCTGCCATCAAAATTCGCAGCAGAAGAGATGCCTCACTGGAACAGATTCCCTTGTGAATCAAATACCACCACCTTTGAGATGTTAGTATATGGTTTGCAACTGTAGCTTGCGGAAAGGATCCGTTGATACATTTCTTCCTGAATCACAAATCATGCCTCCTTCTACTGACGAGTTGATCAGGGTCTACAAAACCATTTTGTGTTAGAAAGCCTTTTCTGACTCGTAAATACGCTCTGTAAATAGTGAAAATGTATTTTGTTGCCGCACACCCTGGGATGTTGCAAATTGTATGCTTTGCACCTGCTAAATACTTTTGTACAACAGGCCCTTTGTTCCAAATGTGTGCCTGTTGTGTGACGGTCTGGAGTCACAGTAGTTAATGAAACACGAAAGGGGACATGATTTCAGCAGTGGTCTGAGGTTTCGAAGGGTCCATATAGCAGCATAAAGGAATATGAAAGAAAGCGACAGATTTGGTCCAGCTCCAATAAAACAGTCCAGCATCAACTCCTATGCCACACCTTCTCTGAGCGGAAACAAGTGCACCCTCAGACTGTTTCGTCCTACTTGGGTGGTGCAGCTTCAGTCCTATTGCACTGTGAGCTTGTTATTCATTTCAGACCATACCCATCACTGAGAAAAACAAAAAAGTGATGCGAAGAATGTTTAACTTAATCTCAACCGCAGTTTTCACTCTGGGCTGTATTTCAGTCCATTGTTTATTTTTTGCTAATTTTGCACTACAGAGTCTGACCATAAACATTTTACACTGAATGAGAGCAAAAACAACCCCAAGCTGATTTTTTACATCTAATGTCTCCCCCGTGGGGTGCCACGTGCATTCTAAGGTACAGTTAGGGACCCACCTCTGAGCATAGCCATCGCACACTTAGGGCGTCTCACTGAGAAAATGAAAACTTAATAGTTGGAATGCTTAAAGCAATGCTTCAGTAGCTCCCGTACATTGAACAGATTCAACATAAAGGGCAAGAATATTTTGATTGTGGATGTAGTGCACTGGCTTATTAATTCTGATTTTTCAAATTGTGGACTGCAGAATACTGTTGTATTATTTGTCTCCCAGATTTTGAATAGAGGTAGTGCAGCTACTCCTTAACAGATAGAGAAATAGAAAAATAAATGGATAGTGGGAGCAAAAGAGTAAGGGGTTTGGTGTGCTGTTGGACAATCTATTTGATTTTTGGAGATGTTGAAGTCTGGTCACAAACTTTTGGCTTGTAAGCACAGTAACTAACTGGACTCACTTTTGTCGCCTGGACCGACAAACAGACATACGTACATACCTTCCTGATTTCATTGCTCGGTCTCTGGAAATATTTTGGTGTCTTAAAAATGTGGCATTCCTGAAGAAGGCGTTTCACGTGGAAAACGTGCTTTGAAAGTATTATATGTTAGCCACAGTTCTGAATCAAAAGGATTATTGATTTGTATCAGTCTAATTTAATTATGCTTAAAATGAACATATGAGATTCTGATGTTAAATATGAACAAATGAGTGACACAGTAGAGAAATATCAAAACCTGTGATACTATAGAAAACATTTTTTTCAATGTATGTATGTATGCATGGTAGATTGAAGTAGTGTGTATGTTTGTGGATGAGAGGAAATGTTTTTTTTTTCAGAATTTAAATTTTTTTCCCTTCGAATCCTGTGTTGAAAACTATTTTAGGATGTATTGCCTGGTTATACAATAGCAATTTTTGGATAAGAAAGATGTTATTTGGAAAAACAGATTTTTGGACAGAAAAATAAAGAATAAAAAAATAAAAAATATAATCCTTTAAGCCGTACATTTTTTATGTATTAGTGTGAGATGGTTCCATGGAATCTAAATTGAAAGGTTGACGGGGTTCTAGTTTCTATTAAAAAAGTTATGTTAGGCCTCCTGCTTCCAGTGAATCTAGTGAGAGAACGCAAGGGTGCATGTTGTAGTCTTCTTTGACTACCTCTGCTTTTTGACTGAGGATGTTAATGACATTTCAAGCATGGTTGTGATTTAATTTCTCAGTCAATTGTTTATGGACTAAAGTGTGTCTCACATTCTTGTGAGAGATGGCAGGCCAAATATGTTTTTGAGGAATTGTCTTGTAATTGAATACCTGCAGCTGTATCTGATAAATGGCTTATCTTGGACGAGTGGCTTCGAAGAATTGATATGGAAATGTGACACTGTATCACACAGATCCAAGTAAATATTTCTATTCTTTTCACTTGAAGGAAGGGTATCTGGAACTAAGTTTAATACCAAGATGACTGGGAAGAACAGAAGCAGTGTGGATGAGGACGTTACGAGAAGTTAGGGGCACTACATAATACCACATAATGCTTGGCAATAGGTTAACATACGCACGTTCTGCATGGTGGACTGAGTTGTGGTGTGCGGCCTTAGATTTTTGATGAACAATTTTTTATTGGAATAAAAAGGTTCAATGAAACAGAAAATATGATGGTTTTACAATATTAAGAGGTTTGGAGCACGAAGAATGACAGAAAAACAAGTGTGTTGGAGAAAGACAGAGTGTTCCTTCACATGGATTTCCTGAATAGGTGTGACTAGAATGCTATGAATGGTTGTCAACTAATTATGTCTGCGGCAAGTGGAGTTGGTGTAGTCAGTTAATGCTGTCCATCCTTGTAGGTGGAGGTTTTGGCGGGCTAATCTGACATGACTCCTGTAATAAACTGTCCACTTATTTACATTATACTCTTTATATCCCACTTGACCTTTTAATATGAACACTCATCAAATGGAGTTCTACAAAGATACACAAAGGCTTTTTGTACATCAGTTATTTCTCAAACCAATCAGTGCAGATGGGTTACTGTCAGGATTCAAGTGAAGCATCAGGTGCATTTAGGCTGGAAATGCTGAAAAACAAGCCAGTGTGAGCTAAGTAAGGACTGAAACGCGCTAACTGCAGTATAACACTCATTCCCTCACTTCCTGGAAATTTGGTCACATCTGGGTGAAGGCTGTAGAGTCTTATTTAAGACTTCACCTGAAATTAGGTCTTTGCCTGGCAGCAAGTTTTTTAGTTGCATTGACGCTGCAATTTCAGTTCAGTTTTCAAATGCATTGCATCATTGCCTATCATAGAACAATCCTCTGCTGAAGTGGTAAACTTGGTCTCGTTATGTGTTTAATGTTGATTAATTCGACTGGCATCACTTACTTACATTGTGTTTTCCGACCACTTCAGACCTACTACAATTCCATGCTGCATTTAGAAAGAATGAAGGAGTGTAGGAACCAGTCTTATGTTTCTCTATCATTCCATTTCCCTAGATCCTTAGAGTGACACTGTGCTTACCAGCATAAATATTCTAGGATAATGTGGGCCTTCCGTGGGTAGGCTGACTCTCTTGTACACTTACCCTGTCAATACACACATGTACCTCAAATCAGGATTGAATTTCACATCCTGGAGGGCTCTGCACTTTCCCCATGTCTGTTCAATATCAACATGAGATCCCTCAAGGTAATTGATAGATCTTTTGGTCAGAATCTTTGCATGCACGCTAATGACACCCAGTTATTATTTAAAATTAGTACTCATCCTAGAGGTAACCTTGCCCTTTGGGAGTGTCTTACAGTAATACTTATTTTGAATGGCATCCATTGGTCTACTGGGTCAAACTGAACACAGACAAGACAGAAATGTTTAGAATGTGCACTGTTCAGTCTTCCTAGCAATTCTCTTTTGGGCCCCCGAATCTTGGTACTTGCTCTCAACGAGCTAAAGCCGTTAAAGGCCTGGGTGTAAAAATCGAGTAATCTTTCCAAATGGATTGCCAGGTAGCTAAGTTGTTTCCTCCTTTTTTCACATGAAACATCTCTGTTCTTCTCTCCCACTTTTAGCATTTGAAAGCAAACGTCATTATGTGGGGCACACTCAGCCCATTGAACGGTGGTGTAGCGACATCAGTAAAAGAGCAAAGGAAGTAGGTGGCACAAAACACTACACTTAATTTTGCATTAAAAAGTAGGTGCTTATGGAACACATATGTGATCAATCAAATCCTCCTATAACAAGGAGGAAATATGATTATTGGAAGTCGCATGTGAAGCAGGTGCTATTGTGGGTGCGCTGAATTCTAAAAGTTTTGAAATGTTACGAGATTCGTGTAGCAGTATAGATTTGTTCTCCATTTCTTTTAAATCTTTTACATCTGACCAAAGTTTGTGTCTAGGGGTCCTTTTAAAAATCAGTGCAACTAAATTCTTGCTTTCCTTTTGTGTTTTGTAGTTAGGGTTAGCTTAGTGAGATACAGGTCCTTTGAAAGTATACTATAGTGATGCATTCAAAACCTCAGAAGACATTAATTCCCTGTTTTATTTCAGAAACGTGATACACCCATTATTGCACTAAGAGCTATCCCCTTGCCAGAACATTTTTGCTAATTTATTAGATGCCTAAAGTTCATGTAATCCACAGTGCTTCTAAATTAAAGTTTATTTTTGTTTAGTGTCGAGGAAAATATGTTACATAAAAAACAAAATGTGACACAACTTCTAAAAAATAAAAAGACAATAACAATATAATCCATTAAAAAGCAATTCAGTAAATATGGGCATAGAAAACATTTAAAAAGCTTTTTCCTAGACAAATTTCTAGTGCTTCTCGGCGCTCTGTATGGAACAATTGAATAATTGGATGGCTATTAGTTGCCTTAAATTAAACGGCAATAAAACAGAGGTCATGGTGATCGGGGACAATCCATCTCTCCGAGACCATCTCCTCTGGCTGACATGCATGGGTGACTGACTGTCCTTCCCCTAACTCGGAAGGAAAGAGTTTAGGTGTTTTTTTGAATAAAGACCTCCCCATGGCCCCATCAGCCAAAAAAGAGGCAAGGGCATGCTTTGGTCTTCTAAGAGCCCATAGGAAGACGCTTAAAAGGCTCCCTACAGAAACTTGTAGAACAGTGGTACAAGGCCTTATACTTTCGCTCTTCGGCTCGGTCAGCTCGCTATATCTAGGCCGGCCTGGCTACAGCACCAAGAATTTGCAATTGGTCCAAAACACCGCAGAGTACTGTTGAGCCCTCCAAAATCACTGTCAGCACGGCCGGGTCTGGCCAGCATTCATTGGTTACTGGTGAAAAAAAGACTAGAATGTAAAGCTCTCTGTATTGCACACGTAGTAAAACAGGCCCATGGCCCTCACATCCTTAGTCATCTTGTCAATTCATACAATAATGCAAGTGAGACAATATCGAATAACAACTTCCTCTTGGCTAAGCACAAAATTAAAACGGCGAGAAGTGCAGGGTGTTCTATTTAGTATCCAAGATGTGGAACTCCCTGCCTATTCACTTAAGAGCCTACAGCAACTTACTGAGTTTCAGAAAGCAGTTGAGGACCTACCTCTTTGTGTAATCAGCACATTACTCATCTCACGATCTCTGTCACAAAGCGCTGGGAAGCCCCATCTGAGGTAGCCATGTACTCTACAAATTATTGTAACCTAACATAACAACATAACAAGTAGCCCAAACATACTTTAAAACGGAATAAAAAGAACCTATGCAGATATACTTATCTATATTAAAAATGCTAATAAGGTAAAGTGACCATTTCGTGGTAAATGATATACATCAGTCTCAGAACATACAATAGAAACTCACATTTTTTCTTGCCGGACGGGCAGAAATGTATCTTTTCTTCTTTTTGCAAATTGCGATGAAGCTTTTTCGCTTCCAACACTCGCCCAAGTAGGTTCTTATTAATTGAATCTACCTACCTTTATATATATTTGATGACTGGAAATGTAGTAATTACACTTAATTGGTAGCATATGGTACTTGCTCTTGCTTAACCATTCCGTCATCTTTTATTATAGAAACTAAAGAAGTGAAGCAGACAAAGTAGGTCATTCCAGGCTTTCAGGAAGCTCATCCCAGCTTTTAAACTAGCTTCTTGAATTGATAAACGGACGTAGTTTCTAGTTAAAGTTTACCCTAGTTGATGGAAATAATTTAGAAAATACTTGTTTTGTAGCCGGCATGCATGCTCAGTTTCCATTCAATTACATGTACATTGATTCCAGTAATCTGTTCCGTCAGTGTTAATACGGCGTTCATCATTTCACTTTTAATGTGAATACACTGCATAGGCATTTTCCGTTGACATATACAATGTTTAGTGGTAAATTGAAATTTTGATAAATAGTAATTTCATTGTGGTTGGCTATAGTGAGAAAATCATCTTACTTTGGTCTTCTAAAGCGCTAAGATGCAATGTCAGTATGCACACAAACAATGTGTTGCAGCATGACACAAATGTAACGCACACACAAATAACAGTGCGTAACAGCATAACAAAATGACAACAGTAACCCACCAAATCTTTTTGTTTGTAATTGAGCCTGCTCACAGATGCCATACCCCAGGAAGTTTGAAGAAACAAACATTCAACAGTCTGGGAGCTAAGAGATTCCAGACCAGGCTGGTAGCCAAGAGCCAGAAAGGAATGATGGGAGGAAAGAAAGAGTGTGCTGCAGAGATGAGGAGGTGTAAATTCGCATTGCTGCAGTGAATGTCAAGTCCCTCCAGTGAGGTACTGTGGGGTTATGGCTTAAATTGCCTCAAAATACGCGGCAGAAAGGCAGATGTGCTCTCAAAGGAGCCTGAGGGCACCAAAAGTAGTACAAGTATTTTCACATAAGGTGGAATTGCATGAGACCTACCTATTGTTGGATCAAGGGAACGTGCTTGTTGCTGAATTAACTTTAAAACTATTATACTGTGATGGCTATACTCTAGTTTGATTGTGTTCTCTACCAAACCAATCTTCTGGGGTAATAATAGCCGATGTCATATTGGTCTCCTACAGATCTTCTTGTTTTAACAAACATTAACAGCTAAAAATGATCAAAATGAAATAAACCGTATCATAATATGAAACATAAGTCTTAATTGTGCTTCTGCATTTTTATATCAAACTCATCCCCAGCCAAACAGTAACATGAAAAATAGGCAAAATGTTAGAATTCTCTGGGATCACTTAACAGTCAAAAGATAATTTCTTTGGTCTCTGTATTAGTAATATAAACTTGACTTTCTTTTAAGTGCTGTTTTTTTTACAATACTTAGATAAGGTGCAATATGCTGGCCCCATTATGCTTTTTACACCTCTGAACCTTACAAAGTGCGCCACACAAAAATTTGGTAACATTGAAGAAGATAGAAACTCTGTCCTGCTGTCCCTTTGTGTTGTTTCTTTCATTTTGTAGTCTATCATCTTCCATTTAACACCTGGCTCAAAACAGTGACGGCTTGTTCTATAATTCATGTGATTCACCTGGCTTCACTATTTGAAAAACCGCATGATGACTACAGTTCAAGGTGATTAACTCAATGAAATCATGTTATGTTCAGTTTTTTTTAAGTTGGCATCAGTTCAAACAAGCCTGGTAGCAGTGTCTGAGCCATACTGAAATTGTGAAGATTACCTGTGCCAAATTATTGCCCGTTTGTGAAAGCATGTGTGGCAAACAAAATAGGAAATTATGATGGAAGACCACCATTGCATAGAATGGAGTGGGAGTAGCTTGTGGGACATCCCTCACAGGACTTGCCAACTACCTGCACCACGCGGGTCTCAGGAAGGCAACTGCAATCTTCTACTGTAACTGGAGATAACAGCAGAGTGAGACCGAGCAAGATGCCAGAGTTTACCAAATGAGCCTCTCAGAAATCTATAAAGACCTAGCAATGATCCAAACGCAGCATAGTCAAATGGAGGCACGAAAGGTCAAGTAAACACAAATGGGGCTGTCCCTAGTTGGGATTCCTACAGGTTCCTACAGGGTCTCTAGAGATGCAAGTCCAATGGGGGCATCTCACAAAAAGTGAAGGACTGGCTTCACACACCACCTGGTGTCATGCTTCATCATAGGCCGTCCTCGCCCTCTAAAAACTCCGTTTGATAGAGGGTGGGCATACACCTGAAGACAGGGATGCACTTAGCTTAGTGGTGGCCCGTGATTTGGTGTGAAGTGATCTAAAAACCATTACATTTGTCCACAGGCAATTTAATTAAAGAGCAAAAGTATGGTATTAAAAGAAGTGGGCGGTGATATGGGAACTCATAATCCCTTTACCGTATTAGAAATGGTCAACATGTTTCTGCTTTGCGTCCCTGATGGGTATATAGCATTCGTCAGGACCAGAATGTATAATGTGCTCAGTCTTTCTACACTATGTGTATGAAGGAACGACCACTTTAGGACCGGGGGTGAGGATAAAAACTCCCCGTGTAGTGCAGTACTCAAATGTGAGAGTATCTGTAGGAAAAAGGAAACAAAACAAACATACCGGACGTGTAAGTTTGATAATTGCACAATATGCTATTCGTACATCACCATACTTTATGCCGCGCATGGTGGTATCTAAGTGAAACACGTGTCAGTCATACGTGTCAACACTTTGGAAAAACGAAAACAATGTTTTCTAGCCGCTTACCCAAAGACACTATCCTACTTACTACATGGGAGGTCGAGGGTGGAAGGGCCTACTGTGACAATTCTGAAATGAGAACGATACATGGAATCATGGGCTGTTTTGATCCTGGCCCATGTGGGGAAGAAAAAGAAACATCCATACAATCATTCATAAAGGTGCATACCTCGTGTTGAGTAAATGCACATGTAGCGTGAATATACGCTTTTTCATTCATCCGTGACATTCATACTCTTACTGTCATCTTCAGCGCTTCCAGCAGTCTCATCTACAGTCGTCCGCTTCACCTCCCCGCTGGTGAATAATGGTTTGAGAGGAGCGAGTTTTTATACTCCAGCGCGCTGGCTGATTAGTCGTTAATTGGAAGGTAATCGCTGCCGCCTGTGTGAGATCCGGTGTACGGCCGGCAAGCTGCCTGGTTGCCTGATTTTGGGCGTGAATAGAGTATGCAATCTCTAGCAAGGAAAAAGTGCCTCTGGTGCGGACTTGTGCTTGCGTTAATGACGCTACACCGCTCTCCTCCCCGTTAATGAAAGAACGCGTGGTTTTGGATATGCGTGCTGGGACACAAGACCGTGTGTGTATGGCGGCTCTGTCTGAGTGCTGCGTGCGCATGCGCGTAAATTTAGACAGCCTATTTCTTAACAAATTTTTAAAGTTGCCTCCCTTTAGCTATTGACGGACACAGCGTAATCTATGAAAAATATTTGTTGGTTGAGGAAACAACGGGCAGGTGGTTAAGGTGCACCCATACTCCGACAATACAGGATGTCGGTCGCCAGGTGTTCTGGCTGTATCTTGACACATGGCGTCCTATTTTTAACTTGGTAGCCTCATATTTAGTAAGTTGTTGCCAAAATATAAAAAATAAACTAAAGAATTAATTTTAGAGTGGTGAGTGTTTATATTTATAAATGGATTTATATTTACTTATTTATATAGAGGCAGATCAGTTGGCATATATCCCTATCTGGCCAAGGGGTTTGAGGCAAAGTCAAATGTTCCTATGGCTTTATCAGTCGTGCTTGTCATAGAGGAGATGACCCTCTGATTCGGTCAGCTACTAATAGACTATATGTGTTTTTGGCTCAAAGGGCTAGTTGTAGCCATGGAATTTCATCGTTTAGCCCTGTGTCCCATGAGCGTAACCGGCACACCCAGCGTTGTTCTCTGACATGTAGTTGTTGGCTCAAGTCTGTTTTCTGTTTCTTCATTACCTCCATGACCACCCATTTGAGGTCTGATTCAGTATGATTTGACTCCAAAAAATGTTTAGTCAATGTGGTATTAGATTTTTTGCACCGAATTGTGCTGCGGTGTTCATTAATTTGTGTTTTCACTTTTCTTGTCGTCATACCAATGTACTTCAGGTCAAGTACCACTAACGATTACCAGTGAAGCACCTCTCTCTAAGCATAGCCATTGGAAAGGGTCCATACACTTCAGCAACATGGGAATAGGTGACGTTACATCGCATGCCATTACATCGCAAACTTTTACTCCGACTTTCTGTCGGGGGGCGCTGGAAGTTGGAATAGATTAATTTTCTATTCCAACTCCAGTGTGTGCAACAGTAGGGAAGGTGGTGTAGTTAAATCCAACACCTTCTACCCACTGCTGCACACCTTTTGTGTGGCAACAACATGCGATGTAATGGCATGCGTTGTAATAGTTTCGTTGTAAAGGCCGTCTCCTGCAATCCGGTAGCTTGTAACACATATAAATCACTTCAAGAAGGGGTGTAAGATGCTCAGTTTTTTCTCAAGGGCCATGCTTTCGAAACAGCCACGCAGTTTGCAGGCCACTCATGGTGGATATGGTTTTCCACTATCATTATATGTGTAATGCACTTTTTTTGTTTAGATTATTTCTTGTAACTGGTAGTGAAGTATTAGGTTATTATAGCCTACTGCCATGGATTGTACATCAGAGTGGGTAAAGGTAGATGGGATGGGATGAAGGAGGTAGAGCAATAGACGATTTGACAAAACAATATTATTATGATTGTGATATTATTGTTTACTAGGTATTTTCAGAAAACTGTATGTAGACATTACTCGCCTGTTCACCATGTACACACGCAAACTGACCAACTGCTTTTTGAGGACTAAAAATACATGCCTCAAAGGGTGCAGAATGTCTTGAACACTCTGAGGCCTCTCCCCACTCTTGTGTAATCTACAGCAGAAAAGGTCCCAGCGTCATGAAGTAGAGAACGAGTGCCATATGTCGAATACATGCTGGATGCATTGCTCAGACGGGATGGATGGGGGCAGAGAATGTGGATGCAGAAGAACTTGTAGGATTGTAATGTGAAATATTTAAAGTGGTCTTCAGAGAGACCTGTATTATCACTGTTCAAGGAGTGAGGAAATCACAGGAGAACAGTCGTTTTTACCAGCAGGCAACATGATGGCCTGCTCCAAGTACAGACTAAAGGCTAGAGTCGCATTTGGTTGCAGCCATTCCACAACATATGGACTACTGAATGACCTATGTAAATTTGGCTAAATGGCTTTCGTATCTGGACAGTACGGGAAGGGTGCTGATATTGACAGATATTTTGGACTGATAAGTGAGCAGAGCAATAAGACGCATGGAGAAACCTTAGAGCTCTATAACATACATGCAGGATGACATAGGAACACATTTGTTGGAAGTAAAGAGACTAGTGCCGGCCATTTTAACGGAGGACCTAATGGTAATGCCCCTTAACTAAAGAGTGACCACCTTAGATACCTCTGTTATGTATGCTTTATCTGGATGCAAGCATTCTGATTAAAAGCATTGCTGTAAGGTTTGGTTTGTGATGGTGGGTTTAGTTAGTTCGAACAGGCTGCTCTCATATCAGGCCATAACTGTGAATTAATCCGAGACTGTTCTGTTAAATGCATTACGTTCAGGCTCATGAGGCTGACTATGGAGTTGTTTCACTTGATGTGTAAAAACTATGCTGTCTGGGAACACCATTCCTTTAAAGTGCTGGAAAGTTAATTTGCGTTACAACAAACAAATGATGGATGGAATGCTGACAATGCATACATTCTCCCCCAGTCAAGAGATCTGGGTTAAATCCATCGTTCTTTTGCCCACTACACCACCCCAGTTTAGACATGGCCATATGCAAATCAGTCTTGACCCTGTGCCTCATGGGAACAGTCCAGCCCGAACTGCCAAGCCATGTCTTCCCTGGACCGGAATCAAGCATCCTAGGACCGGTTTCTGGCTATCAGCCGTCATCAGCCAGGATAGCTCGACTCCAGTGGCGTAGTGAGCACGGGTCCCACGTCTGGGAATACCCATCCCACTTAGGGCGAAAAGCGTTACAACAAACAAATGATGGACGGAATGCTGACAATGCATACATTCTCCCCCAGTCAAGAGATCTGGGTTAAATCCATCGTTCTTTTGCCCACTACACCACCCCAGTTTAGACATGGCCATATGCAAATCAGTCTTGACCCTGTGCCTCATGGGAACAGTCCAGCCCGAATTGCCAAGCCATGTCTTCCCTGGACCGGAATCAAGCATCCTAGGACCGGTTTCTGGCTATCAGCCGTCATCAGCCAGGATAGCTCGACTCCAGTGGCGTAGTGAGCACGGGTCCCACGTCTGGGAATACCCATCCCACTTAGGGCGAAAAGCGTTACAACAAACAAATGATGGACGGAATGCTGACAATGCATACATTCTCCCCCAGTCAAGAGATCTGGGTTAAATCCATCGTTCTTTTGCCCACTACACCACCCCAGTTTAGACATGGCCATATGCAAATCAGTCTAGACCCTGTGCCTCATGGGAACAGTCCAGCCCGAACTGCCGAGCCATGTTTTCCCTGGACCGGAATCAAGCATCCTAGGACCGGTTTCTGGCTATCAGCCGTCATCAGCCAGGATAGCTCGACTCCAGTGGCGTAGTGAGCACGGGTCCCACGTCTGGGAATACCCATCCCACTTAGGGCGAAAAGCGTTACAACAAACAAATGATGGACGGAATGCTGACAATGCATACATTCTCCCCCAGTCAAGAGATCTGGGTTAAATCCATCGTTCTTTTGCCCACTACACCACCCCAGTTTAGACATGGCCATATGCAAATCAGTCTTGACCCTGTGCCTCATGGGAACAGTCCAGCCCGAACTGCCTTGGCTTGGCAGTTCGGGCTGGACTGTTCCCATGGGGCACAGGGTCAAGACTGATTTGCATATGGCTGGGTTCAAACTGGAATGGCATGGTGAGCAAAAAAACGATGGATTTAGGCCCAGATCTCTGTACTGGGGTGAATGTATGACATTGTTCTGCATTCTGTCCATCAATTGTTGTTTTTGCATTTGTCACCCCGAGTGGGAAGGGTATGCTCAGACGTGAGTCCCTTGCTCTCCATGCCACTGGAATCAAGCTATCCTGGCTGACGAGGGCTGACAGCCCGAAACCGGTCCTAGGATGCTTGTTTCCAGTCCAGGGAGGACCTGGCTTGGCAGTTCGGGCTGGACTATTCCCATGGGGCACAGGGTCAAGACTGATTTGCATATGGCTGGGTTCAAACTGGAATGGCATGGTGAGCAAAAAAACGATGGATTTAGGCCCAGATCTCTGTACTGGGGTGAATGTATGACATTGTTCTGCATTCTGTCCATCAATTGTTGTTTTTGCATTTGTCACCCCGAGTGGGAAGGGTATGCTCAGACGTGAGTCCCTTGCTCTCCATGCCACTGGAATCAAGCTATCCTGGCTGACGAGGGCTGAAAGCCCGAAACCGGTCCTAGGATGCTTGTTTCCAGTCCAGGGAGGTCCTGGCTTGGCAGTTCGGGCTGGACTGTTCCCATGGGGCACAGGGTCAAGACTGATTTGCATATGGCTGGGTTCAAACTGGAATGGCATGGTGAGCAAAAAAACGATGGATTTAGGCCCAGATCTCTGTACTGGGGTGAATGTATGACATTGTTCTGCATTCTGTCCATCAATTGTTGTTTTTGCATTTGTCACCCCGAGTGGGAAGGGTATGCTCAGACGTGAGTCCCTTGCTCTCCATGCCACTGGAATCAAGCTATCCTGGCTGACGAGGGCTGAAAGCCCGAAACCGGTCCTAGGATGCTTGTTTCCAGTCCAGGGAGGACCTGGCTTGGCAGTTCGGGCTGGACTGTTCCCATGGGGCACAGGGTCAAGACTGATTTGCATATGGCTGGGTTCAAACTGGAATGGCATGGTGAGCAAATAAACGATGGATTTAGGCCCAGATCTCTGTACTGGGGTGAATGTATGACATTGTTCTGCATTCTGTCCATCAATTGTTGTTTTTGCATTTGTCACCCCGAGTGGGAAGGGTATGCTCAGACGTGAGTCCCTTGCTCTCCATGCCACTGGAATCAAGCTATCCTGGCTGACGAGGGCTGAAAGCCCGAAACCGGTCCTAGGATGCTTGTTTCCAGTCCAGGGAGGACCTGGCTTGGCAGTTCGGGCTGGACTGTTCCCATGGGGCACAGGGTCAAGACTGATTTGCATATGGCTGGGTTCAAACTGGAATGGCATGGTGAGCAAAAAAACGATGGATTTAGGCCCAGATCTCTGTACTGGGGTGAATGTATGACATTGTTCTGCATTCTGTCCATCAATTGTTGTTTTTGCATTTGTCACCCCGAGTGGGAAGGGTATGCTCAGACGTGAGTCCCTTGCTCTCCATGCCACTGGAATCAAGCTATCCTGGCTGACGAGGGCTGAAAGCCCGAAACCGGTCCTAGGATGCTTGTTTCCAGTCCAGGGAGGACCTGGCTTGGCAGTTCGGGCTGGACTGTTCCCATGGGGCACAGGGTCAAGACTGATTTGCATATGGCTGGGTTCAAACTGGAATGGCATGGTGAGCAAAAAAACGATGGATTTAGGCCCAGATCTCTGTACTGGGGTGAATGTATGACATTGTTCTGCATTCTGTCCATCAATTGTTGTTTTTGCATTTGTCACCCCGAGTGGGAAGGGTATGCTCAGACGTGAGTCCCTTGCTCTCCATGCCACTGGAATCAAGCTATCCTGGCTGACGAGGGCTGAAAGCCCGAAACCGGTCCTAGGATGCTTGTTTCCAGTCCAGGGAGGACCTGGCTTGGCAGTTCGGGCTGGACTGTTCCCATGGGGCACAGGGTCAAGACTGATTTGCATATGGCTGGGTTCAAACTGGAATGGCATGGTGAGCAAAAACACGATGGATTTAGGCCCAGATCTCTGTACTGGGGTGAATGTATGACATTGTTCTGCATTCTGTCCATCAATTGTTGTTTTTGCATTTGTCACCCCGAGTGGGAAGGGTATGCTCAGACGTGAGTCCCTTGCTCTCCATGCCACTGGAATCAAGCTATCCTGGCTGACGAGGGCTGAAAGCCCGAAACCGGTCCTAGGATGCTTGTTTCCAGTCCAGGGAGGACCTGGCTTGGCAGTTCGGGCTGGACTGTTCCCATGGGGCACAGGGTCAAGACTGATTTGCATATGGCTGGGTTCAAACTGGAATGGCATGGTGAGCAAAAACACGATGGATTTAGGCCCAGATCTCTGTACTGGGGTGAATGTATGACATTGTTCTGCATTCTGTCCATCAATTGTTGTTTTTGGAAAGTTAATTTGGGGAGAGATATGGTCAGCTAATCGGTTTTCTCTGTAATGTGCTTTTTGCCATCGATGATCACCTGCTTCATCTCAGCACTGGAAAGGCTTGCGTTTCAAACCACTCTGGCCCTGCGGGCTGCTGCAAATAAGATGCCACCTGTGCAGTTTTCGCCAATCTCTTCCCCAATTGTTGGATGTTGGTGCGTTCACACCGAATTAGTACCTCTTCGTATGTAGTCATGTGGTACAATTATACAATCGTGTTCGATTTAATTTACCACCACTCACTTAACTTGAAGTGAGTATTTGTTTATTGTGTAGTTAATTTCAAACCATTACAATTTTACTAAGAGCACAAACACGATAAAAACAGCAAGTCAAATAAAAGGCGCACGTTTTACAGTGTGAAAACAAATCCAGAGCGCAAAAGGACTATTGCACATACCTAATAACTGAAGCATTGTTATAAGTTAGTCATTTTCAAATACAACATCAAGATAAAAAGATAAGAACGCTTCTTGCTGCAAACAAGATGCAAAATGCAAAGTACCAAAGGTTGCCACTTCTGTCAGTGACGGCAAGACACATAGAAGCAATTGATCACACCTAGCAACAAGGCCATTAGTTGCAAACAATTAAAACAAGTATCAGGTAAAAGGAGGAGTAAAAATACTTACTGGTTCGAGACAAAGTACCATGTGCAATAACAAAGTGATAGCAGCAATATCAAGTCTGCAAACACTAATTGGAGAAAATCCTAATAAAATTATGGGGGCGGGAGTAATCGGATGAGAGGTGCGCCCTGCAGCATCCAATGGCTAAGATTTAGTGAGTACACACAATGGTAATCCTCTCAAAGGCATGCACCAACCAATAGTTCAGCAAAATGGATGCGCCTTTGTAATCAAGGACCCGGCTGGGGATCCCCTAGGAGGGTAGGACCGGAGCCACTCGCAAGACCCTCGAACAGCAGAGTTTCTTGGTGGCTAAAGCAACATAATTGGACAGCAGGATGAACAAAGCGATGTTGTCGGGATTGAGGGAGGCAAAATGGCCTGCCTGCATGATCGAATACCCAATTTGTTCCATTCCTGCTTGAGGAGAGATTTACGTTACTCAAGCAGGATTGGACAGCTGCAGATAATATGTTTGAGGGATTCCTTGTAATCCACAACCCCTTCATGCTGTTGCTTCCAAAGGCCTGCGCCACCTGGGAAGGTGTTTTACAAAAGGCGTTCCCAAGCCTAAGGGCCATAAATCTTCCCTTCTGTTGTTTACAATTTGTGCAGGACAAGTAGGACGGGAGAGACTGGTTGATAAGAAATGATAACAGCCCACACGTGCTTATTTTTAGCTAATATGTCTGTGTCAGCCTGGTGTAAACAAAAGCGCACACACTTTTTGATACATTGCTTGAATGCATATTGACTCGTGTTGAACACCCAAAGCTCTCTCACATTCAGGGTGCTAAGACAGTCCTCAAGGTGCAAGTAGTGAGGAAGTCTTGGGACGTCAATTTAAATCTCATCCCACAATAAGGCCTTCAAGCTCTCTCTCCTGGCAAGCTTGAGTTTGTGCCACAGAGTTAAGAAAGCTTCAGCTCTGTCAGCAGAAGAGGATCTTGGCAGGCAAAGGGCAAACTTGTATATCTTGGTGGCAAGTGTGTTCAGGAGTTTGCAATCTCTTCCCAGTAAAATTTCACTACCGTAGGACAGAGATTGGGTTATTTTTGTCTTCATCGCATTTAAAAGGGGGAGAAGGTGTTAAGTAGAAACGATGCAGGAACAATTAGTTGGTGTAGGTTTCTTTATTTGAGATCCAGAGAAAAAGACCAACACGTCCTCACAGCTGATGCCAAGCCTCTCAACTGACCATTGATGACAACATTCCAGGCATCATCAATGACCTAACAACCAAGAGGACATGAGCGAGGACAGTGAGGACATGAGCGCATGCACATATAAAAACATGTGGAACAATTTATACATTTACTAAATAAAACACAGCACACCTTCCCCCTTATGACATAACCAAAAAAATAAAATAAACTAATGCTCAGTAATGTAATCTTTAAGATAACCAGGAGTTTTCAACATCCTCCCAAATTTGTTAAAAGAAGCATTCAAACTTACAGGTGCAGTAGGCAAAGAAGGCTCAGACACATCACCTGAAATGGCATCAGAAGACCTTTCCTCTGAAGACTCACAACTCCAATCTCTCTCAGAATCCAACCAATGAAAACTTCTTTCTCCTTGGACATCTACCCATTTCTCAAGTTCACCATTAAATTTAACCTGTCTGCTGAGATGCCCATACTCTTCCATCAGATAACCTGACTGAATTGGTGAAAGCTTCAACTACAGCAAGAGGCTTGGAGAATTTACTTTCACCATCCTTTCTCTGAAAGGCAATTTGACTTGTACGAAATCTCCTTTTTTAAGAAACACCCTCTTAGCCATTATGTTTTAAATCCGAATAATTCTTGTACTTTCCTTGATGCAACTTAATATTGTTTTTTACTTAATCAGGGGACCATTCAGATAACCTAGAATGTTTCAACCAACATTGGGTATCTTGTAAAAGGTACACGGCCTCTCATAATGGTGAAAGGACTGAAACCAGTGACGGTGGGGGTCACACGATACATCCATACCATTTTTTTACTCCAATAAACCAGCCTAGCCCCTTTAGATTGGCAAGTTGAATAGCATCCTTAATCACATGGTTAAATCTCTCAACTTCGCCATTCCCACTGGGATAATATATGGAGGTGGCCTTGTGTTGTATGCCATTGCGTTAAAGGAAATCTTCTAGAAGGGAACTCTTCAACTGTACAACATTGTCAGTAATGACAACTTTAGGTAGTCCTTCTCTTTGAAATAAGTCATCTAAAAATTCCAGTACACTGTGTGAATCAGCACGTTCAACTACTTTAATCTCCGGCCACTTAGAAAAATAATCAACAGCAACCAGAATGTACCAACTACACTCATTTCCGATAACGGGGCCAGTAATGTCCAAATCCTGAGTTTCCCAATCCATTTCTGGATATGGAACAGGGCACAAAGGTGGAGTGATCGACTTTTGAGATTTGTCAGAGTTCAAACAAAAGGAACATTCTCTCACCACTCTTTCCACTTCTGTGTCAACTCCAAGCCACCAATACAATTCTCTTACAAGTTTTTTGGTCTTAGCAATTCCTAAATGTCCCCCGTGACACAATTGAATAACCTTTACTCTTAATACTGTAGGTGGAATGATCCTTCCTCCACGTAAAACATTGTCATCAACCAAAGACAACTCATCACGTACTTCCCAAAACTGTTTTAACTCATTACACAAGTGTTTTTTGTCTGGCCAGCCTTGAGTAACACAAATCCTAACTCTGGTTAAAATATCATCTTTAGCTACAGAATCATTCCACTCTAGAAACTTTAAAGCAGGATTTTCATAACCCATATCCATCCATGCTACTTGGATATCATTCTACCCATCCATTGAAGATTCCAAAGGCAAAGGTAATCGGCTAAGACAATCAGCCCCTTGATTCTTCACTCCAGGAATATAACATAAGGTATATCTATAATCAAGAAGGTGAATAGACATTCTAGCTATTCTCGGGGTCGTCTTGAGTAAACCATCAGAGGAAAGAACTTTGATTAAGGGCTTGTGATCACATCTAATTTCCATATGGAAACCACAGACAAAATTCCTGACATGTTCAAGACCCCAAACCACAGCTAAAGTTTCTCTTTCGATAACAGAATATCTCTCCTCAGCTGGAGAGAGCGCTCTTGAAGCGTAGGCTACAGCCTTTTCTTTACCATTAACTTCCTTCTGTGACAATACGGCACCAAGGCCCTTATTACTGGCATCGGTGGTAATGATGCAAGGTAAAGAAAGATCAAAAACCAACTAGCTCTTTAGCATTACACAGTTCTTCCTTCATTTGATTAAAATCATTCTGTAAACAATCAGACCAAACGAAGGAAGATCTGTTCTTTAGTAATTGACGCATGTTGTATGTTTTTTCTGAAAATCTTTTGATAAATTTGCTGTAGAATTCAATGAGACCTAAAAAAGATCTCTGTCTTTGTTGGAAGGAGAAGGGGCATACCTGATAGCATTCATCAAATTCATTTTAGGTTTAATACCATTGGCAGATATTTCATGCCCTAAATAGTCTAATGATTGAACCCTAAACTTGCATTTGGATAACTCTGCAGTCAACCCTCTCTCACGTAGTTTCTTGAAAACTGAACAAACTCTGTCATCATGTACACATTTCGTCTCACTCATGATAAGAATATCATCTTAGAACAAGAGAACACCAGGCATGTCTTTGAATAATTTGAACATGAGTTTTTGAAAAACAGCAGCCACTGACGCAAGTGCAAATGGCATGCAGAGAAAACAATAACATCCTTGAGGAGTCATGAAAGTAGTAAGGCTTCTACTATCCTCATGTAACAAAACTTGATGGTAAGCTGAGGTCAGGTCAACCACAGAAAACCACTTCATACCTTTGGTAAGGGATATTAACTCATTGATCTTGGGTAAGGGAAATCTCTCAACAACAATATTTTCATTGAGAGACCTCCAGTCAATGCAAAGACGAATTTGTCTATTGGCCTTGCGCGCTACAACCTCCTCTACAATGCCCTCATCCAATAAACGTTTTAATTCCTTATTGACTTCTTCCCTGACAACCCAAGGAGTATGTCTGGACTATAGGTATAGCATTGTCCTTAAGAACAATTTTGTAGAAATATCCTTTCAATTTGCCAACCTTTTTGGAAAAAACTTAAGGAAATTCTTCATAAAATTTTTGAAGACAATCTTCAGTTTGATCCAACACCATGACTTGTTCAACTCCATTGGGATTCAAGATAATATTCAGGTTCCTCTGATCAATCCACCCTAAAACTGAGGGACCATTAGGTGGAACGTACATCTTCCCGACAGATGATCTCCCTTTAAACTCAAATTTGAGTTTTCTGTAACCAATTAAGGAAATCTTTTCACCTGTAAAACTTTCTGGAGCGACATCAGGAGGCGATAAAGATGGGCCAAGAAAATTAACAAAATTCCTTTCCCATTGATCTTTATCAATGATGGTGTAGGGAGACCCTGAGTCCGCAACAATAAGTATATCTATACCGTCAAGACTTATGCAGCACACAGTTTCGACTTACACTGTAAGCTTAAAGGGTTAACACTGTCTGAAACACCTAAAACGCAGTCAACTTTCTTACCAGAATCTTCACCATGAGAAGAATCAGAGTATGAATCATCGTTGTCGTCAGTGACTAAGGCAATTTTCTTCTTTTCACCCTTATTGCGTCTACAAGCTTTAGGAAAGTGACCAACTAAACCACATCCGAGACATTTTTGGTTTTTACCTGGACACTTTTTATGATTTGCTAAGTGATTTTTGCTACCACATCTGTAACACTTTAGTTCTCTAGTAAAAATATTGATCGGTGAATTGACAAGCTTATTTTTAGTTTTTCTGCTGACTTTACTAACAATGAGTTTGTCAACATCTTTTGGCACTACAGAAATGGCTTTGGCACACTTTTTTGTAAATTCAGCTTTTTTAACTAAAGCAACAACATCAGCTAATGGGGCTTCTCCATGTATACATAAACGTTCTTGAATGTTTTTATTGTTGACATACATAATGATTTGGTCACAAATTAGTTCTTCTTCCAAAACACAAAATCTGCACGTTAAGGCAAGTTTTTTTTGGATCAGACAAAAACTCTTCAATAGTCTCTTGTTTATCTTGCTTCCTACCACAGAATTTATGACTATCAATGGCTATGCAAACCGAGGTCGAATAATATACATCTAAATCCTCTAAAACATGAAGAACAACATTAGTGACATGAACAGCACAAATTTTCTTATTCATTGAATTATAAACTTTTAAACCTTGAGGACTGAGAGAATGGAGTAAAAAAAAAAAAATCACTTGAGATAATTCATATTCACCATCCTTCTATGTATCAATGTAATTTAGAAAGTACTCTCTCGATTCTAACTATTTAATAGAAGGATCACTTCTAGTAGAAAGAAATGGTTGAGGTGGAGTCAAGGAAAATGTTTGTGCAGCACACATGGTGAAAATAGAGCGTAAGGAGGATTAAAAATGCTTAGAATGTGTGCCTATCACCATGACTGACAGGCAAATAGAAGGTGTGCTTGTCACCGTGAACTGACAGGATATAATGGTCAATCACCGTAAATAATTGACAGTCAATAATAGGTGTGATTATCACAGTAAGTCATCGACTGGGAGCGGTACATAAATGATAAATTCTTTGTAAAGCTTGTAGTAAATTGGTAAGTATAGGGTAAAACACACAAGTGCGTGTCTTTGTAGAGGATGAGCAATATATCCAACGAAAATGAAAGTACCTTGTAAGCGATGTTGTAAACTTGGGGTACTTTCCATAAAAATCAGTAGTTTAATTGATGAGGTGTGCCTATCACCGAAGGCAATAGGCAAGTGAAGAAAATTTCCGATGAGGAATGTAAACTCCAAAATGGCTGCTGCGTGAACTGCGTGGTGACGTGTAGATTCTTGAGGGATGCCCAAGGTAAAATGGATGAAGACTTAGGACGTCACATGTCGTCTGGAAGAAACACAGGGACCTGAGGATGTGACGTCGCTGTGAAGATCATCAAGACGTGAAGATGCAGTTCAGGCACGCACGAGAAAACATCGGTGGAATGCAAAGCCGAATCAAACGGCAACAAGACGGCAGATTCCAAAGTAGCAGTTATTAAGGTACGTAATGATACATATAATGGCAAGCAGCATGGAAAACTTCAACCCAAAAGAAAATCTTGTTAACATGTTGGTCTCCGGTGTAAAAGTAAGTTGAAAGCAGTACTCACAAAAATGCAGATGCCTTTTTCAAGAGTCCAAGGTAGCGTAAATTTTAGTCGAGTTCATAGACAATCCCGAAAAGGCACACAAAGGAACTCCGAGACGTCACCAAAATTGTTAAGTAGAAACAATGCAGGAATAATTAGTTCGTGTAGGTTTCTTTATTTGAGATCCAGAGAAAAAGACCGACACGTCCTTAAAGCTGATGCCAAACCTCTCAACTCACCATTGATGAAGCCAACGTTCCTGGTGTCATCAATGACCTAACAAAGAAGAAGACATGAGTGAGGACAGTGAGGACATGAGCACATGCACATATAAAAACATGTGGAACAACTTATATATTTACTAAATAAATCACAACAGCTTACATGATAATTTTGACAGGGACATCTGAAGGGCCGCAGCTTTTATTTCAACTTCCTTCATTTGCTGAACAGAAGTGCCCCTTGCATCGGTAAGGACCCCCAGGAATTCATAAGACTGTTTCTTCATTATCTTGTTGCCAGTGTAAAACCAGCAACAGCCCTTGTAGGATTTCCTGCCCAATCTTTACATTTTAGTTTTCTTTAGGTTAACCTTAAGGCCACTGATATAAGTGTTAGAGTGCAGTATGTTTAACAAGCACTGCAGCCCAACTCTTGTGTAGGTAAACAGGGCAAGGTCATCTGCATATAGCAGGTTGCTGATGCGTACACTTCCTATCTTTGGGGAATGACTATTGATGGTGTCAAGGGTGCTGTATAGATCAGAGATAAACAAGTTGAAAAGGAGGGCGGCTAACACACACCCTTGCTTTACACCCCACGTAGTTGTAATTTTTCTTGACACATAGGATCCGTCGCCCAGTTTAATGCGGATCCATGTGTTAGTATGCAACTGAATGATGGCCTCCAGTAGTTCAGGAGGAATACCCCATTTCTTTATTTTTAACCAGAACATGGTCAAACACTGCCTTGAAGTCTACAAATCAGCAGTGCAGCAAGGTGCACGAGGTGGTTACCTTATTGGATAGAATGGATATGGCTAGCATGTTAGTCAGCGTGCCAGGTTTTTCAGTAAATCCATTTTGGTTCTTTAGAAAGAGTCACCTCGATGCCACCCATCGCTGCAGATCGTTCAGCAGTAGACTGGCTTAAAATGTTGCTTTGTTGTACAGAAGCGCACTCAATCTATCATTTCTGTGATCGGATTTATGACCTGCTTTGTAGATGGGTTGAATAATGGCCCCACGCCGTGACTCTGGAATTACCGAACTGCTCAAGCAGTAGTCAAAAAGCGAAGAGAGCTTGCCGTCCCAGAAGGGGATGTCCTGCATGGCTTACAGTGGCCGTTGGGCCCAGGGGACCCATCTGACTAGGTCAGATATATATGATGAATCTACAAGGGAGAGGGACAAGCAATCACGTTCTTGAGAAGTAGCAGAGGTGGTGGTTTCATTCAGACTTGCTCGAGAGCGTGACCAGTCTGGCAGTCTGAGTCACTTAACATAAAGTGCCTGGAAAGGAAGGATACCCATTCTGGTTCGGAGATGTTTGCACCACCAGGTCTGCCAGATCCGTTCACTTGCCGGTTTACTAGAGCCCAAAGGTTCTTGAGTTTGTTTTCTTGCTTTCGCAAAGGAGAATTGCCCAGAAGTGGTTTGAACAACTTTTCTTTTCAACCCGGACTGCTTGGTTGTAGCATTTTTGCTCCTGCTTGAATGCCTTAATTAGCTGTTATTACCGAGTTTTTTTCAAACTCTGTCAAGGCAATTTGTTGAGCTTTCTTTAGGCTTTGAATCACAGCCATAGAGTAAAATGTGTTCGTGTGACTGTGCTGTGGGACAGCGGTTGTAGTTGAACGTGGGAATTTCACTAGAAGCAGAGTGAGAAGGTTTATCCACTTGTTGATCAGGGAGATGTTCCCTATGACTGCTCCTTTGGTAGATTTACATTTGGCCATGATTTCGCCATTTAGTATCATCTCTCTATTTGAGGCACCAAAGGTCGTCGGTTTAATTTCCCTTGCTGGTAACACAAGCTGGAGTATGTTGGGCCAAGATAATGTTTATTCTTATGACCTGGGTACGGTGGTCCCTCTTGGAGCGTGGAGCCACGCAATAACTTTCCACTAAGGTAAGTATTTCTATATTACATATGAAGTAAGCAAGGTAAGAGTGTGTTTTTCCATCTGCTCTTGACCTGTTGGGAGGAACATCCTGTGGATAACGGTCATTTAGAACTTTAAAGCCCAGATTTCTGAGCTGCAAGACTACAAGTTCCCCCAAGGACTTCGTAGAAAACCTTTGGGCCTAATTTGTTCAACAGTCTTCCAGACACCCTCAGGAGATGTCTGTGGTTTCCTCGTGATGATCTTGTAAGATGTTAAAGTCTCCTGTTATCATGCAGTCTGTTAGATGATGGTCCCTAGCCAGGTCACAGAGGTCCTATAGAAGCTGGTTTAGTTTAAGCCTTTTCTACCCTGAACTTTGATTAATGTAAATGTTAATTCGCAGGGGCAGGTGCTGTCTCCAGTTGCGAAGTTTGATTACTTGTAGCCAATTCTCCTGCACAGTTATGGATTTGATTATCACACACATTTTTATTGAAATTTATAGTGACAGCCCACCCTTTGGCCTTGCGTGTTTATGCTCTTTGAAAGTTGGTTTACTGTGCTCGATGAAGCTGGTAATGGGGCTGCTTGCCATGGACCATGTTTCTTGTAGGGCAATGATTTCAAAGTTACTCAAAAAAACTTTGAGGTCTGGGGACCGCTGTTCCTGGGCGAGACCACTGATGTTCCAAGAACACAAGGAAAGAGGACCCAGAACATCTTTCCTTAATTCAATTGGAGCGCATAGGGGACAATGTTGTCAGCAGCCAATTCCACTCGTCCCTTGACAGATCCTGTGTTGCCTCTCTTCAGTTGCTAAAAGTTGTAATGGTTAAGCCAAGGGCGTTTTTTAGGACTGATTAGGTCTCTTGCCTGGGCGCCTCTTTGGCTTTCTGATGCTTTGCAAGAACCGCAGGATAACCAGTTTCCTTAAAGGGGCTGATCTTGATTCCCCAGGCATTAAATAACTTGGTTCCAGAAAAAAAGTTTTGCATAAAGGCCACAGAGGCAAGGGTTACTAGTGCAGGTTCAGAAATTTGGGTGACCCTTGGGCTCAAGAACTCGATTGAAACAATGACTTGTGACTCCAGGGAACTGAGCTCAGGGATGGCCTTGAATAGCCTTACAATGTTTCTCCTATTTAGGGTGTCATGGGGGCCTTGTGTGTAGTATTCTCGAATAAGGAGCAATCTGGACCTGAAGATCACAAATGTGCATATAATGTAAATAGGTCAGCGCGTTACTGCTTCTGTCAGAGAGACCCTTCTGTTACTTGCTATATGTTTAAATCCTAATATAGAAAGTAGTGAGGAAATCTGCTTTGCTTTTAAAGCATTCCACTTTGCTTTGAAAGCCTTAGCATGGCTTTTTTTATGTCATGCAACACATTCAAGACATAGCCGTGTGCGAGGCAAACAAACATGGAAATATTTCTAAGCACACGCCACACGCGTGCTCTTTTTGTTATGTTGTATTTTTATAAAACGTGTGTCGTGTGCTTGGCAATACACACGCACTTATCAGCATTAGTGAATGCGTGTTTTGAAATATCGCCATCAGTCAATGCGCTTTTGTGTACTGTTTGCTTTAAAAGCCTTAGCCTTACTGAAATGTGCTTTTATATCTACTTTGCTTTCAAAGCATTCCACTTTGCTTTGAAAGCCTTAGCACAGCTTTTTTTTATGTCATTTTTTTGGGGGGGGATTCCCCCACATTAATTATTCACTCGGCTTTTCATTTATTGGGAATAAAACACATTCAAGACATAGCCGTGCGCGAGGCAAACAAAAATGGAAATATTTCCAAGCACACGCCACACGCGTGCTTGTTTTGTTATCTTGTATTTTTATGAAACGTGTATCGTGTGCTTGGGAATATTGCAAATTTTGTTTTACTCGTGCATGGCTATGTCTTGATTGTGTTTTATATATTTTGTTTGTTTATGCAAGGAGACATTCGCTGTTGTTGTACTTTCACTTTCTCTTCCAGGGGATCCTCATCAATAGTCATAAGCACTAGAATATTCCCGACCATGCGCGGGACCCCGGAAACACAATCATATATGTGACAAACATATATGTATCTCCATATATATACATATATGGGCAAACGAGTTAATTATTAGATGCCAACTAAAAATGCTTTATACCTATTGATATAAATTTTGACAGAAGTTATAATGGTTTCCATTATAGAGAAATCGATCATTTGTGAATCGTAAAATAAATGAACACTATGTTCTTATTGAAAAATTATTCGATTGATAATGTTAGACGATATAATATTATATTTTGCGCAATGTGAGCACTATGCTCTGACTGGATGTTAAAAATTACATGTCTGATGTATATCTAGTTTAAAACATTTCTGCATTTAACAAAGTTTGGCAAACATATTGAGATCGAGGGTAATATCTATATAGCTCAAAGTGAAGTCCCATGTTTATGTTTAGCAGCAAACTGTGTTGGCAATTGTCTAAGCGGTGATGTAATTGGTCAGCTTATATAAGGATATAGATTGGTCCTGCGCGTCATGTGATCAAGACTGCCGTGGGCAGTCGAAACGCGTCAGGCTGAGCTGAGCACTTGCTTGAAAATGCACTATGCACTTTAATTTGCACCATCAATAAAAAGAAACTATCTCCACGAAGTGGTCCGTACCTGCTTTTTTTGGATCCTATCGGATTGTTCCAGGACTTGTGGCTGTTACATATATATCTCTATATATATATATATTCATGCTCAGGCTTGCACCCTCCTCATAGGAAGCACTCGAACACCATCACGAACTTCCATGCCAAAAGTTCTTTATTAGGTACGGAAGCTTTATCTCGCCGATCTCTTTCACAGCCGTGTACCAGTGTTGCCTGACGCGTTTCGAATTTCTTCTTTTTCAAAGGCTGCTGGTAAGACGAAGCACAGTCCGGCACTACCCTTTATATGCACGTGATTGCGCGCCCTGGATGGGCTGCTCCTAATTAGACTGCGCAGTGTGTCCTGTGTATTGTAGTGCCAGGGAAAATGCGTTTCCCCAAAGTGCAAGATTAATTCTGCTGACATATTCAAAGCCCGCAAATGGGCCTCGATGAGTAAAGGCTTCCTCAATCCTGTGAAAGTGCCCCACAGTGGGAGGCCGGTGAATATCAACCCCCGTGGCCCCCTGTAGATCTGGGGTGGTGCGTTCCTGGCGGCTGGGCCACGGCTCCTAAACCGGGGGGCCATGTGGAGATGATGGTCCATTATTGTGGGACAAGTATTTGCTGGACAGTGCTGCTGGCGGGTACAAAGACTATTTAGTTCGCACTTGTGGTGGCCCGTATGCATTGCCAGTGAACAAGGGCAGTCCGCCCGAAACGCGTATGGCGCTATGGTCATGGGGAAACAATGCGCTGTTTGGCTACCTACAATAAAGAAAGGATTACCCTCACCTGTGTCGGCATTTCCAAGCATGGTAACTTTGTCTTTGGGAATACAAAATGCGGCGTGCCTCGTCGCGGAAATGCCCCGCCGCAGAACCTGCGAACCACGGCTCCTAAACCGGGGGGCCATGTGGAGATGATGGTCCATTATTGTGGGACAAGTATTTGCTGGACAGTGCTACTGTACTCCATCCAAACCCACGTGGAAATCATTTTAATGCATACAGTGCCGACTGCTACCATTAGGGAAATGCAGGAACTACTTTACCCAAAATGCACTTGCATATGATGGCGGGTACAAAGACTATTTAGTTCGCACTTGTGGTGGCCCGTATGCATTGCCAGTGAACAAGGGCAGTCCGCCCGAAACGCGTATGGCGCTATGGTCATGGGGAAACAATGCGCTGTTTGGCTACCTACAATAAAGAAAGGATTACCCTCACCTGTGTTGGCGTTTCCAAGCATGGTAACTTTGTCTTTGGGAATATATATATATATATATATATATATATATATATATATATATATATATATATATATATATATATATATCACCTTAATAACTCCTTTTCCACATTTCCTTCCGTCTGGATACTGGAAACAAAGAGCACGGACCACAGAATCCTTTTTGTAATACCGCTCAGTTTATTTGAGAAGTTCACACAACAGGAGCGGCAGCCATTACGCGTTTCGTCCCTCCCTGGGGACTTGATCACATGACGCGCCTGTGCAAATGGAAATGCTTTTTATAGGATACACACTTTTTTTCTCTTTTTGCTTAGTTTTTTTTAGTGTTTTTTACCCACATTAACTTTATGTGTTACATTTGTGCTAGTATCTTGCACTCTTTGATAACAATAGTTAAAGGCTTGTAAATGGCACCAATGTACATTGCTTGTGGATGATTGTCACAATTTAAAATCGTTTAAATTGAGGTTACAGTCTCTTTTGATGATAAACATAAGGTGCAAGGCAATGTGTACAAATTTGCAATTATATAAATAAATAAATAAATAAATAGTTAAATATTAAAAAACTGCAATTAAAACACAATTTTATGTTTAAAATACATCCTATTAATAAAAGTCCGTCAAGGTTATGCATGATAAATAAAATGCGTCACTTTACATGATAAAATGAATTATGCATAAAAAAGTTAACATTTCAGGATAAATCCTTATTTATTCATTCCGCCTAAAATACTCGTTTTATCCATTATATTGGAATTTGTACTGAGTGTCGGTTGGACTGGATAAATGATTTGCCTTTTATCATTTGCATATGACGGTTT
Source organism: Triturus cristatus (assembly GCF_964204655.1). NCBI lineage: Eukaryota > Metazoa > Chordata > Amphibia > Caudata > Salamandridae > Triturus > Triturus cristatus. The sequence continues at coordinate 1,009,167,678 of NC_140582.1, read as the reverse complement.
GCTTTTGCCAATGTTCTTAAAGGATATATTTTTTTGTGCCGGAACGTTGGTAATTCATGCACCTTAGTTGGAGGCTGTATTCTAAGCAATGCCAGGTGTCTTTACTTGCTAATCAAATTGACTTTTGCTGTGTTTATTAAATAAAAACACCCATAAGTGTCTAAAACCTAAGTGTTGGTACTAAAAAGTGCTGAGTGCCTAAAATTTAATCTAAAAAAAGTGGTTAAAAACAATTCACATAGAGAGGGAAATGTTAGTAGCTAAAATGGTTGGGGTAGTGACGGTAATTTAAATAATGGTTCTCATGTCCAATATTTTGGTCACTGGGGTCTAATTCGCTTGATATGTTACATGTTGTCTATGTGTGGAGCATCTTCAATTATTTGTTTGGTGTCAATGCTGGCGGACCGTATTAGTTAATCTTATAAACTAGCATGCAGTTCATCAGAGCTGTTGAGTCCATTCGGTTGTTTGGTATCTAAATTTAGAATGTAATTCATTTCCAGGATACGTAGGGTTCTTTCCCTGTTACCTCCTCGTTTGTTTTTGGGGACTGAGTCTATTAGAAAATATTTAAGATCCTATATATATATATATATATATTTTTTTTTAAACAAAATGCAGCCTTTCATAGCCAGAGCTGAATAATGCTGTAAGGACTCCCCTGTATATTATAAACAATACATTAAAAACCAGGGAAAAACAACAGCAAAGCATGTTTGAAAACTGTTTTAATACTTAGCACTTAGCACAATCTCTGAGATAGGACTGAAAGCATTGACAGCTCACAGACTGCATTGCAGAAAACATAGCCTAGAAAGGCTGAAAAGCTAACTCGTAGCCAATCAGAAACAAACTGGCACCGTGCCTTTAAGGCTGCCATGACCCCCAGCTTCCCATCATGCCTGAGGGGTGACAGTTAGGTCAGTTCTTCTTTCCGGCTCCTTCAGACAGGACCCTGGTTACACAGCTCCTCTTTTTTCTGGTTTTACTCAGAAATAATCTTCAATTTTCAAGAAAAAGTTATCTTACTTCGACGTTTTACATCTAGTCAAGTAAGGTGCTCACTTTTTCTGAATGATTTTGGCATTTTTTACCACTCAAAATGTTATCCCTTTTTGATCCCTGCCCTTCTTGTAGAAAAAAGAAGGCCAGATCAGACTCTCATGCAGTCTGTATTCTCTGTCTGCCTAAGGATCATGTTCCCAAGACATGTCCTCATTGCCAGTCTCTCTCTAAAAGAACTTTAAAAGAGAGAGCGTATACGTCTTGATGGGCTGGCAGAAAAGGCTTCCAGAGGCAGGTCACCGGTGAGCAAGAACTCTAAGAGGCCCAGATCCTCTTCTAGAAGCAGGAATCCATCAGCGTCGGGCTCGGCGCTGAGAATACAACCAGTGGTGGGACATACGTCCTAGAAAAGAACTTCGATGGCGGGCTCGCCGTCGAGAGAACGCAGACATGCAGGTACGTCACTACATTCAACGTCGACGTCGAAGAATCGTGAACCTCCGTCGTCGTCAACCCGGCGGCGATCGGCGTCAAGGAGCTCAAGTCCACCGCCGACGTCAACTCGGCGACGATTGCGTTGAAGAGCAAAAGTCCTCCGCCATCGTCAACCCGGCGACGATCGGCGTCGAGGATCAGCAGCCCTCCGCCGTCGTCATCTCAACGTTCGGCGTCGAAGGCTGGCAACCCACCGCCGTCGTCAATCCAACGATGATCGACGTCTAGGGGAGAGAGTCATCCGGCGACTATCGGCGTCCAGGACCAGAAGCCCTCCGCTGACGTCAACCCGGTGACGATCGGCGTCGAGGACCAGAAGCCTTCCGCCGTCGTCATCCCACCGACGATCGACGTCGAGGTGAAGAAGTCCTTCAGCGTCGTCTATCCAGCGACGCTCGACGTCGAGGCGCAGAAGTATCCTGGCGTCGTCGACGAGGCATTCGACGTCGAGACATTCGCCGTTGAAACACATGGAGTCGACGTCGAAATCTATCCCAACACAAATTTCGGCGTCTAGAAGAAGATCTAGATCGACTTCGAGAAGGGCTCCGTCAGAGCAGGTTATACACTCGACGGCGAGACCCACATCAGTGAGATCTGGAGAAGGTTCAGTGGTGTTGGTGACTGAGTCAGCGTCACGGCACTCATCCTCTCATTCCTCGAGACGTCCTTCAATGCATTCACCATCTGCGTTCCCAGAACGTCATTCGAGGAGGTCACGACAAGGATCTCTGTCACATCACAGGAGGGCTTCCCCTTCTGTTCACCTATCTCCAAGATGGCTTTTACCAATCCATCACTGGAGTAAAGATCCGGTGGGAGCAGCAAGAAGGGAGGAAGAATATACTAGTCCAATCCACAGATCTCCTTTACAAAGATTAGTACAAGAGGTGGATAGATCGCCTTCACCTACACGTCACCGTCGTACGGGAAGATCGCGAGAGCGCAGGCCCTCTACTTCCCATCGCCAAAGAAGGAGGTCTCCTACATGGTCATCTTCCTCCACCCGCTCCTCTAAAAGAGACTATTCACCTACTTTATCGGACAGCCCTCAGTCAAGAGTGTCGCCGATAGATGATATTAACACAAATCATGACGTGCTAGAAAGAGGGGCCCAGAAGCTGAACATTGAGACAACGGTGATCTTTGAGACGCTGCATCAAAGGTCTGTGTCTCGTCCGTTGCTGCCTTTAGTTCCTGGGCTTCTGGAACCAGTGATGGATATTTTCCTACCCCCCTCTGCTATTAAGGCTGCACCTGCGAGAATTCAGAAAAAATACAAACCGGCTGACACAGACCCATTTTTTTTTTTAAAAACAGATCAGCCTGCAGATTCCGTTATCGTCGCAGCGGCACGAAAAACGCACGCAGTCTCTGCTCATTCGTTTGTCCCCCCGGACAAAGAGAGTAAGTCCTAGGATTCTTGGGGACAGAAAGGTTTGTGGGTCTGCAGCGTCATCACTAAAAGTCTCCAGCGCAGCAGCCTTATTGGGACGCTACGACAGCCTTATGGGACTCCTTGGATCGTTTCAAAGAGAAGCTTCCAAAGGAGGATCAAAAGTATTTTAAGGAGGTCATCACAGAAGGATCCCTGGTAGCTAACCAAATGATTAGCACGCCAGCGGATGGTGCCACACTATCGGCGCATTCTTATGCGCATGGCATTTGCGCTAGGAGGTCAGCCTGGTTAATGCTAACCGCTCTCAAACCAGATGCTCAACAGTGGATCCTTAACCTGCCTTTTTCTGGCTCCTCATTGTTTGGCATCCATACAGATGAGGAGATGGCTAGAATGAAAGCCGAATTAGACACTCTGAAGGCGATGGGATTGGAGAAGAAAAAATAATTCAGGCGGAGATACAGACCCAACCAGCGCAAGAGCTACCAATAGAGGGATCAAACCCCTCAGTGGTCCCAAAACAAAAATCAAGGACGGTCGCAATTCCAAAGCCGAAAGTCATACAGAGGTAGAGGAGGTAATCAGCAGCAGTCCTCTACCACGGCTAGATCAGCAGAGAAGCAATGAGCAAGAGCTTCCTCTGGCGCCGTTGCCCACTCTAGTGGGAGGAAGTGTTTCACATCATCTGAAAGAGTGGTGCAACATAACAAAAGATCGTTGGGTGCTCAGTATACTGCGCAATGGATACGCACTACGTTTCCGTGTGTCTCCAAAGCACATCCCTCCAAAAAGATCTCGTCCTCACCAGCTAAAGTTACTACGACAAGAAGTGGTGACCCTTCTGCAAAAAAAGGCCATAGAGAAGGTTCCTCCCCCTCAGCGGGGGAAGGGAGTGTATTCCATGTACTTTCTTGTGCCAAAAAGAGATCAAGAGCACAAATTCAGACCTATCCTGGACCTTCGATCGCTGAACAAAGTCATCTTGAAAGAGAAATTTTGCATTCTGGCGCTGCATCAAATATGTCCACATCTGCAAGCAGGAGGTTGGATGTGTTCAGTGGATCTCCAGGATGCGTATTTCCACATACCTATGATTCCCCGTCATCGCAAATATCTGCGATTCATGGTTGGCAGCAATCACTACCAGTTCAGGGTGTTGCCCTTCGGACTAAAATCTGCCCCACGAGTCTTTACCAAGTGTATTGCGGTGGTAGCGGCGGCTCTACACAGAAGAGGTCTGTTCGTGTATCCGTACTTGGACGATTGGCTACTGAAAGGGTCATCCCCTCAGCAAGTAAAGAGCGACTTCCAAATGTGTCTATCTCTACTCCGCAGGCTGGAGTAGAGATGCTCCCCTTTCTCAACTGCATAGCTACGACTGCGGAGATCTGTGTGCGGTGCGCTTAAGCTTAATGTTCCGCCTGATGGTGGCTCCCCTTGTTTGGTAAGCGTTCTCTCTATGGTAGTCAGTCTGACTTGTAGCAGCGCCTGGACTTTATGTCAGCTGACCCTATTTTCCATCACTGCTCATTTTTCTGCAGGAACATTTTCACTTGTGGTCTCGGCCCCTTTTGATTCGCATATCTCCTATCCTCAGGGGAATGTACCCATGACGTTTTAAATCCTCCTCGGGGAGCCTCATACCTGACGCTCTGGAAGACCGTAATCAATCGGACCCAGCCGTGGGTAAGCCGCACTATTTTTCATACCTGTACTTACCCCCATCTTGGATTGTCTAGATTGTTTCTATGTTCATCTCATTTTACTGTGTCCTTCCATACATTGAACAGATGTGCTGTCCTATTTGATGCATATTTATTGCTCCTCGAATTTTACCTAGAAGAGTTGATTCTCAATAGCACACTTGATTTAAAGGTATTGCCCTTTCTGTATTAAACTTTTCTATATTATCCTTTTTGTAAATCCCCTAAGCATCTCTGTTTCTTCTACCCCTTGGTGGTCGGTTGGCTATATCTGCACCCTCCTGATATCATCTCCTTTGTAGCACTGGTGTTCTTTCATCTGTTCGTGAACATTCTTTGCAGCTCCCCCCACCCCCCTCTTTCTATCATTTGATTATTCTCCGGTTATATCTGCCCCTGTTCGATACTGTCCTTTATTGACCACTGGAGCCCTAACACTTATTTCTGATCACCATCTTTCTGTTTTGATTCCACTTCACTGGGTGCACCTCGGTCTTATCTATCTAAAGCAACTTACCATTTTGGTTCTATGTTATTTATATATTATCTACGTTTGAACCTGGGCCTTACTGACTCGTATTTCAGATTTTTATCCTTTAGCCCCTATGTGACTCTAGTGGCTCTTCTGTCCTACTGAGAGCGCTGAAGGAGATACTATGATGTCAATGTATTGTGAACAGAATGTTCTTTCAAATTTAGATTTTATGTTTTTTTGCTTTTTTTATGACTCAACAATAGGTTTCTTCTGTGTTGTCCCACACGCCTTCTACCATCGTTGCCCTGATGAAGGTGTAGCCTTGTATGGGCAAACACCGAAACGTGCGTTGGCTCTCATTTTCTCGTGCCCACCAGAAGATCCCATCTGCCCCTAAGAACTGGGAGCGCACGAGCCTGTTTGAATTGCCATCCTGCTAAATGCATATATTGTTGATGTTATTTTTAAATTTAACTGGAAATTAATGTGAATATTTTTTGTAGATATGTTTGTTCCGTCCTATACATGAGTATGATGTATGAATGAGTGTGTGTATGTCTGTTTTATGTGTGGGACCTCCACATATCTGTAAATTGGATCGTATTTTATATTGCTTATCCTTTGTGCAAAGATTATCATCCTGATCTCTGTCATTTAAATAAATCACGTTTTGTTATATTTTCCTTTTTTGTCTCTTTATCTTCCCGAGTCAGTTTTGGCCCTTGGTCCCTTTCTATAACCCTGACCCATGATTGGGCATATTGAAATCAGTGTAGTGTAGACAGTTGGTTTTGTTCTCCTCTCTTGACCCTTATTGTTCCCTATTCCTTCTGTCTACCCATCCTGCCTTTAGGGACCCCCTCCTATTGAATAATATCTCTACTCCGCAGGCTAGGTCTGCACGGGAATATGGAGAAGTCGGTTCACCGGCCCACTCAGGTGATTCATTATCTGGGCTCCACTCTGGATACAAGCGTAGGAAGAGCGTTTCCTTCGGAGCAGAGACTTTCATCAATTCAACATAAGTGCAAAACTCTTCTTCAGACAGCTCGTCCGACGGTCCAGCAAGTGGCGTCTCTGCTAGGATCAATGGCTTCTTGCATATTTCTCATTCCCAATGCCAGACTGAGAATGAGGCCCTTGCAACAGGACCTAGAGGACAAGTGGGACCAAACATCGGGTCACTGGGAAGATCGAATTGTGCTTTCGCAAGCGGTAAAGTCATCCATACAATGGTGGAGTCCACTTCCATCAGCCAGTGCCAACACAGTCCTTGGTAACGGATGCATCTCTGCAAGGATGGGGAGCGCACATGGGTTACCTACAGATGCAGGGACGATGGTCCATCAAGGAACAGTCCTTCCATATAAACATGCTGGAGCTGCGGGCAGTCCACCTAGCTCTGAAAGCTTTTCAGCCCTCAATCACATCCAACTCGATCCTGGTCCAAACAGACAACACGACCACCATGTATTACCTCAACAAACAGGGTGGTACGCGCTCCCGGCCTCTATCCTTGGAGGCTCAAGCGATATGGCACTAGCTTCTAGCCTGAGACCTTTCCATCACAGCGGTGCATCTGCCAGGGGAGCGAAACGTCCGAGCGGATGCACTCAGTCAGCACTTCGAAGATCAGCCGGACTGGATGCTAAACGACGAGGTAGTGGCAGAAATTTTCCATCAGTGGGGGCAGCCTTCCATAGATTTGTTTGCAGACGATCAAAACAAAAAATGGCACGCCTTCGCATCCAGGTTCCACCGTCCAGGGACGAGCGGGAATGCTTTTTTGATGATTGGTCCGGAATATTTGCATACGCCTTTCCTCCCCTGCCTCTGATCCCGAAGGTGGTATCCAAACTCATCCGATCCAACATGTCAATGATCCTGATAGCCCCAGACTGGCCTCGTCAGTGGTGGTACCCGGATCTATAACAACTGTTGGTGCACCCCCACAGGAGGCTTCCTTACAGATCGGACCTACTGACCAAGATGGACGGGAAGATTCTACATCCCAACCTTCCCTCAATGAACTTGGCAGCATGGCTCCTGAGGTCCTGCAATATGGACATTTGAATTTACCCCAGGACTGTATGCATATACTAAAGGAGGCAAAGAGACCTTCCACAAGGTCATCATACTCCTTTAAGTGGAAAAGGTTCTATTTATGGTGCACTCGTAATCATTTTAATCCTACCACAGGGCAAGAGGAAGTAATTCTCCCTTACCTGCTGTACTTGGCCAAATCAGGTTTAAAGTATTCCTCGATCAGAGTACACTTAGCGCCCATTACGGCATACAGAAAGTCTCCAAATCAGCCTTCCTTTTTTCAACTACAGGTGGTCAAGGATTTCCTACAGGGGTTGAAGAAAGTGTATCCCCCCTGTTTGGCTTCCTTCTCCTCCTTGGGAGTTGAATCTAGTCCTCTCTAGACTGATGGGTCCTCCTTTTGAACCCATCCATAAAGCCACGTTACAGCATTTGACATGGAAGACTGCTTTCTTAGTCGCCATAACATCAGCGCGCAAAGTAAGGGAGATCCAAGCGCTGTCTTCCAAAGAGCCATATACTATTTTTCACCACAACAGGGTAGTGTTAAGGACTCACCCTGCTTTTTTGCCAAAGGTTGTCTCTGATTTTCATGTTAATCAGTCAATTTCCCTGCCTGTCATTTTTTCCCAATCCTACTACTCCTGCAGAGAGGTCATCCAACCTTCCAGGACCTTAAGAGAGTGCTCAAGTTCTATTTGGAGGGAACGAAGGACATAAGGAAATCGAAGCAATTGTTTTTAAATTATGGTTCTATGAGGATAGGCTTCCAAAAAGTCCATTTCGCGATGGAAAGTGTCCTGTATAAAATTGGCCTACCAGTTGGCAAATAAACCCCTATTGTTGTCCCCTAAAGCACACTCCACTAGGGGCAAAGCAGCTACAATAGCTTTCTTGCATGATGTTCCGATGGCAGAGATTTGCAAAGCTACAACCTGGAGATCGGTACACACTCTCACAAGGCATTATTGTCTTGAATCCGATTCCAGGGCGGATACTCAAGTAGGCCAAGCCTCCTTGAGGAATCTGTTCAGATAATAAGATAGCTGGGTTTTTCAAGTTTAGTTTTCTGAGCTTGATTATTAATTGTTTTTTTCCTTTGCCCGCAGTTGGAAGAGGTGAGGCTCGCTATTCTATTCTAGTGCTTATGGCTATTGATGAGGATCCCCTGGAAGAGAAGGATTAGTTACTTACCTGTAATCCTAGTTCTCTTCCAGGGGTATCCTAATCAAAGTCATAAGCAGCCCTCCCGCCTCCCCGGGCAAAGGAACCTTATTTTTAAGGCATTGTCAACTCTTTGTGTCATGGCTTTTGAGTCACCGCAAAGAACAACTGACCTAACTGTCACCCTTGATGCATGATGGGAAGGTGGGGGTCATGGCTGCCTTAACGGTGCCAGTTTGTTTCTGATTGACTATGAGTTAGCTTTTCAGCCTTTCTAGGCTATGTTTTCTGCAATGCAACCTGTGAGCTGTCAATGCTTTCAGTCCTATCTCAGAGATTGTGCTAAGTGCTAAGCATGAAAACAGTCTTCAAACATGCTTTGCTGTTGTTTTTCCCTGGTTTTTAATGTATTGTTTACAATATACAGGGGAGTCCTTACAGCATTATTCAGCTCTGGTTATGAAAGGCTGCATTTATTTATATATATATATATATATGGTCTTTGTAAGCCCCGCTGTGTCGCCTCATCGACTTCGACAGAAGGAGATGTTTTTTGATGTATTGCGTGCTGCCACTGACACGCGAGGATGGCCCTTCCGCAACAGTCCAAAGGGATCGATGGCAATTTTCCCGGACTACCTCGCATTCTAAAAGTGAACAGGGAATATGCTGACATTGCAGTCTAGACTTTCATGGAGAGACGTTGCTACTTTAATGGCGTCTCCATACCTGCCACCGATGGAAACTGCGAGGCTGGAAGTGTGGGATACAAAGACTGTGATTGCCCAGTACAGCGCTACAGATCTTACCTGGCTATGTTAAAGTCGGTTCACTACTTCAGGATAAAAAGATAAATACCGGCTAAACGGAACCACTCATGAGCACGATGGACAAACTGCATGCTGGGTAATGTAGTCTAATAACTTTGTATTGCTCGAGTGATTCCGCATCAGGTGTGCTCCATACTACTTCAGGCATTGGGGCTATATAATGGACTTACTGAAGAACTGCTAGCACCAGAGGCACTTTGTGAACGAATGGCATTTGATAAAGGTGTAATACCGAAACGCGTCATGCCTGCATAAATAAATGGTCTTTGTAAGCCCCGCTGTGTCGCCTCATCGACTTCGACGGAAGGAGGTGTTTTTTTTATATATGATCTACTGGCGGTTGCCAATAGATAGTCATAGTTAGGACCTATTTTCCATAGGAAATCCGCAACATTCTATTTGGAATAACGTTGGCGCCGGTTGATGAATCCTCGCAAAATTTTCCAAACTTTTGGCCAGCTCCGCTCCGCTCCTACCCTGAAAGTTTTGCGGTGATCCGTCAAGCGGGGGCCGAGAAAAAAGGGGGGTCCCAAAACGTGTTTTCCCCATGCAATTTCCCATAGGATCTGTTGTCGCAGCTACAGCCCGAACAGCTGAACGGAATGACACCAAATTTGGCAAAGAGGTAGTCCTCAGTTCGGACTCGTGCCTTTTGCATATATGGTGTGAATCCGTTCAGTAGTTCCTGAGAAAATTAGGGTAAAAAAGTTAGTGATATCTATGGCCGCGGAGGATCCGCGGGCCTACCTGCACCATAAGCGCACCCTCCCCGAACCGAGCGCGCACCCTCCCGATCGAGCGCTGAATGCTAATTGGCTGTCGAGTGTCTCTCTACATTCGAAACCAGGAACTGTTGGCGGCCATTTTCTGCCTCGGTAGAAGCGAGGCTGAAGAAGCAAAGGGAATAAGTGTGTAAAACATATAAAGGGGGCAGAGTGGAAATACTCTGACCCTCTAGAGGTGCTTAGGGGGTCCCAGAAGGACCCCCTGGGGCCCCCTTTAAAAAAAAAAAACGGCGAAATACACGCACGGTGCGCGCATCCTAACGCGTTGGGTGCACGGATTCTCACGCGTTGGGTGCGCGGATCCACGGCAATGTTTTTTGAAAAAAGACAAATCATTGGTTGTATGACTACTTTCTACACTGAAAGGTAGGGTGTATATTTCTGTTTTTTAAAGGTATGATTCTTATTGGTTAACAAAAACAGAATGTAAGGAACATTATATATGATAAGCTGATATGTTGAAAAGTCAAGCACACTTCCTGTCTTGTGTAGGAACATTGTGTGCTGAACTTGTGACCTGTGAGCTCAGTGCAGTGTTCCATGACCTGTTTCTATGGTAACAGGCAGAAGGCAGATTGGGGGAAGGGTTGAAATGTATTTCAGTTGGAAAGGGTTGAAATGTTTAACCAATAGAAATGTGTATTTGCTTTTGAGTTTGTGTGAAGGATTGTGATTTGATGTTTACATGTATATGTGTGGAAAATGAAAGGGAAACTTTTCCATTCTTTGTTTTTGCTGAGAGGTGCAGAGATTCTGTAAAAGAAAATATGGTGAGTGATTGATATACTTCTTAATCTACAAGAGAACTTGAAAGATGAGTTATTTAATTGTGAGGGGATGTATGTAAACTATTTTGATTTTAATCAGATTAATGTATTTCTCCTGCTAAAGTGTAGGGAGTACTTTTTTTCTCTACAATGTGTGTGCATGTAGAAACCATTCTGTGATAAGCATTTGTGTTTTTCATGTGTTTGTAGACAGATAACTGTGCTGGTTTTATATTTTGGTAGAATTAGAAACCAGTCATTGTTTATGAATTTGTGAAATGAGTTGTGTTATGTTTCTATAGTAAAATGTAGTACTACTTCTAGATGAAGAAATGTGTTTTGGTATAGTGCAAGGGATAGTGTTGTTTGTCTAGAATCACCCAGTGAGTCTGTGCATTTGGGAACCACTGTGAGAGAAGCTTTTGGTAACATCGTGTATTTGCTGACAGATAACTGTTTTAACTTGTCATGTTGTGAAGTTTTAGTAGCATTAGAAGACAGTTATGGCTTCTGATTTGATTAAATGAGTCAGGCTTTGACAGAAAAGTGCAGTCCTGAAATATGTAGATTGTGTGCAGTTCCCTTACCACTTGCACTGTAGTGAATGAGTTTTGGTAAATTCCTAGGGATAGTGGTGCTTGTCTAGAATCACACTGAGTTAGTGTGTATTTGGGATCAGTGTGAGAGAAGCATTTGGTGACATCATGTATTTGCTGACAGATAACTGTTTTAAAACCTGTCATGTTGTGAAGTTTTAGTAGCATTAGAATCCAGTCTTTGCTTATGCGTTGATTAAATGAGTCCTGCTTTGACACTGATGTGCTGTACTTAAATATGTAGATTGTGTGCAATACCATTAACTCTTCCAGACTAGTGAATGAGTTTTGGTAAACTCCTAGGATAGTGTTGCTTGTCTAAAATCACACTGTGAGTCTGTGTGCATTTGGGTAAGGATTCTGAGAGAAGCATTTGGTAACATCGTGTATTTTCTGACAGATAACTGTTTGAAAACTGGTCATGTTGTCAAGTTTTAGTAGCATTAGAAGACAGTTATGGCTTTTGCTTTCATTAAATGAGTCAGGCATTGACATAAAAGTGCAGTCGTGAAATATGTAGATTGTGTGCAGTTCCCTTACCACTTCCACAGTAGTGAACGAGTTTTGGTAAACTCCTAGGTATAGTGGTTGTTGTCCAGAATCACACTGTGAGTCTGTGTGCATTTGGGAACCACTGTGAGAGAAGCATTTGGTAACATCTTGTATTTGCTGACAGATAACTCATTTAAAACCTCTCATGTTGTCAAGTTTTAGTAGCATTAGAAGCTAGTCTTTGCTTATGTGTTGATAAAATGAGTCAGGGTTTGACACTAAGGTGCAGTATCATGTGGTATTCTGTTCACTGTGGCAGAACTGAAAATTTAAAAGTTTTACCTAAGCACTGTCCTAGAAGTAGTCTGATTATTTAGTCAGTTTCTAAGTACCAAATAGATTGCTTCAAATGTCTATGCAGTATGCATGTAGTATTCTAACATACTATACACTTGTCTTTTACACCTTCAATTCCCTAGTCAGTATCCATACACTTCCAGGAAACATCCTGTCACTTCCTTTGCAGTCCTCTAGAGACCCATTCAACAGCATGTACTAATCCATTCACTTTGCTAAAACCCAAACACTTATAAATTCACCAAGACACTCTCTTTCCAGTACTCTAATGATTCAGTCACTGCCTAAGTATTCATGCACTGAGCCAGGTCTTAGCACATGGACTTCTTCAAACTCCTATCCACTATGCATGCAGTCCTCTAACCATCTACACACTGGTCTTTCACACCTTCAATTCCCCAGTCAGTATCCGATCACTTCCAGCAAACACTCTGTCACTGCCGTTGCACTCCTCTAGTGACCAATTCAGCATCCTGTACTAATCCATTCACTTTGCCAAACCCTAATAAATTAACCCAGGCACTCTCCTTGCTGTACTCTAATGATTCAGTCAGTACCCAAGTAGGGATGCAGTGAGCCAGGCCTTAGCACATGGACTGCTTTAAATGCCTATGCAGTATGGATGCAGTCCTCTAATCACCTACACAGTTGTGTTTCACATCTTCAATTCCCTAGTTAGTATTCATACTCTTCTAGCAAACACCCTGTCACTCACCCAGTGTGTCTCCTTATAGTACTGTAATCATTTAGTCAGTTAGCATGTAGTCTTTTAGTGAGGTAGGCTTTAGGGCATGAACTGCTTCAAAGTAGTATGCACTATGCATGTAGTGTTTTAACGATCGTCACACTTGTGGTTCAGGGCTATAGTTTCTTAGTCAGTTTTTATATAAAATGTGTTTGTACAGTAATGGAATAGTATAAATTTGAAAGTTATTAATATACATTTATTTGTGATTCTTTTTTACAGATTCAGAACAGGAGTGTTTCTCATCTGTTTGCACTCTTCTCGTGCAAGATTGTTTGGATGAAGGGTCCTTAGGTGTTTCATCATACTTGCTGTGCCGCACAAGTATTTTTTGTTAGGATCCTCTTGTAACAGAACTCTTTGGCAAATCTTGCGAGTGATGAAGGTGGCATTGGTCTTTGTTTGCCCCTTGGGAAAAGTAAAACATTTCCTCACCACTGAAGAAAAACGTTGTGGGCGTGGTGCCTTCTGCAAAAACATTTCCTCAGATTCGGTAAATATTTGAAAGCGGCAATATTTACAGTTTTTGTAAGTTAAACTTATACAATTTTGTTAGCTGTATGCATTTCATATATCTGTGATTTGTTTCTTGTGGTATTTTGTTGAGAATACCATGTTAGTTTTTTTTAACAATCTTTCTGATTTTCCAGGTCTGTCGTCGACATCCATGATTCCCACAGGAGTGTTCCGCCTTGTTGTTTTGTATTATTGTTGTTACATTTTGTTTATTAGTTTATTGTTCACATATATGTTAATAAAAAAATAAAGTTTGAAAATAGTTTATCGTTTATATTTTTATTATTATAAAAAATAAAGTGTGAAAAAACAAATTAATAACATTTTTGGTTGTTCTCTTAACTGCTGTGTGACTCTTTCTTGTTCTTATTACTGTTATTTGATGGAGTCCACCATGGTGTTAAATTTTGGAGCACTTATCGCTGGAATACTGGTGATATCTGCAGTTTGCACCAACTTCTGAATAGTGTGTTAGATTTATCTCAACTTTACTTCCGTTAAAGTGCTGATAATGAAATGGAGAGTAGCAGTTCCCGTGCAAAAAGACACAATGTGCACCTTTCCGATTTATTCTAAATACTAAAATCCTGTATTGAATTGCACTGAGGTATTGGCTGCACTTACAGTGTACACATACAATCTATTAAGAAATCTCATTGTATTTATATTGATTGGGAATAGTGCGTCAGGTGCTGGATCTTGACGAGATACACTGCTCAGTTCGTATATTGTTCTGCACACGAAAAAAATCACATCACAACTTTCACATTGCTATGCGAAACAAATTCCGGCGATAAGACACGTTAGCACCAGTGATTTTACACCTGCTTTCTGCTGGTGTTAAGCAGGACAACTACCTGCACCATGAAAGGGAACACAGCCAAAAGGCACACCAGAACACCCACAGGTGCCATAGAGTCAATGAGCATGATACAGGGATACCCATGAGGGCCACAAGACTCATCGCAACAACTTCAGGACCACCAATGCCCCCCAAACCCGCATCTGAGCAAGTGTGTCCCTGTGGTCATTGTGTTAGCATGATAGGCACGATAGGCACGAGCCCTGCAATATCACAGTGTGCTGTCACCTCAGCTTTGGCAGTGAGCCTGGACATGTATTCTCCTGCATGTACAACTGGCGTGCGTTGGTCCGGGGTACACAGGACAGCGCAGGGGTGTGCCTATTCGGCAAGGGGAACGGGGTGTCTCGGACATGTCCGTGTACAGAAAGTGCGGTAAGTGTGTCTGTGTTCTGGTGTGGCCTGCCACAAGGGCCGCAGCAGTCGATGTTGTAAAGTGGCATGCACCACCTCCAAACGGCACTGTGATGGTGTAATTGGAATGCAGCAGGACATGGCCGAATAGGCATTACAATGGTGTACCGTACGAGTGCACGAGATACAGCGCATCTTACATAAGTGTGGGGGCTCGTGTGAGGTAAGAGCAGCTGTTTGGCAACGTAACAGACAGTGAACTCGCCCATGTGCCACGTGCTGGGCATCTCATCCATGATGACCACGGTCGCAGACATCCCACAACACCAACGACTGGCCTTTGTACACATCCTGTATGAATGCAGCGTGGTTTTCACTTATATGCTCGTTCAGTGGTGTGATGTTGGCAGGTTGTGTGACTTGTGCTCCTTGTTGGTGTGTTTCATTTTGGCCATTGTTAGTCTATATGTGTGTTGTACTTAATTGTGCATGTGTGCCATTCTGCCCATCTCCCCCCCTCCCCCCACTCTCTGCTTCTTCCTCTTCCTAGTGCTGTTGTGTCTATAATTTTGTTGCTGCACACATAAATACATTAAATACATGTAAAGAATAAATTAGAATAGTTCCTTGATTCTTTTAGGTTTCAAAACTTCTCTATTAGTTTCTTTTAAATTCCATATGAACCGTTTTTTTAATATTCAACAACACATAGAAGTCAGAAGTGCAACGTATTCTATCAACACACTTTCTAGAACATTCTACAATACGTGCAGGTTAAAAGTTCATCAATTTTTTAAAACTTTACAATATTTTTTTGTAACATTTTCGTAAACATTTAATGACACGTGCAGGTTAAAATTTGACGATTGTTTTAAGTTCGAACAGTGCCTTCCAAATGCAAGTAGCAGGTGTGGTTGAGCTGAGCACATTTTATCCTATGATATGTACTCCACGTTGAAACTGCTTTTTCTTAACCAATCACAAAGATGCTTTTCCACAAAACTAATGTGCACCCTACTTTTAAAAAAGAATGTTTTTCATGATATATTTAGAGATAAGTTATACATAGGAATTAGCATTTAAAAAACCTTTGAAATTCACTGAAAAAACCATAGGTTTCAGTGGTGTTATAGTTAGGAATTGGCATTTAAAAAAACCTTTGAAATTCACTGAAAAAACCAAAGGTTTCTGGGGCGTTATAGTTAGGAATTGGCATTCAAAAAACCTTAGAAATTCACTGAAAAAACCATAGGTTTCAGGGTGTTATAGTTAGCTGGACATTTCCCTCGTACAAAACCCTAGAAATTCCCCTGTTATAGTTAGTTCAGCTAACTATAACTCGCGCACCCGCAATGCACTGATGATGACGTCACATATTACATCACTCATGACATGGTCAGTGACATCACTGATGACATCTCAAATGACATCACTGATGACATCATCCATGTGATAAATTACTGCATCTTCTCACACCCTAATTTAACCGTTAATACATGAACTCAAAATTTCAGACGTCCATTCTCAAAACCATAGATACTCCAATACCAATAACTACATACCCACTTATTAACTCTTAGGTCTACATACACCTCCACTCATTCACATGTACAGTCACTCATACTTACGGTCACTCCGTACAAGACTATCATATGCATTTATAAACCTACATAGACACTCACACACCACCAATCATCCATAGAGGTACTGTCACACCTAGTCAGTCATGCAAATAATAAATCACACTCCCATTTACTCACCTATGCAGTTATACACACTCAAGTTCACTTACTCATAAAAATAGTACCACATTCTTACGCTCTTATACAATCATTGATACAAGCACACACTCATCCATACAGCCACTCTCACAATCTCACACTCTCACATATACCCACTTATAAACTCTTACACGCATATATACTGCCTTTCACATATGTAGTTAGTCACAAATGTACCACTGAGATATACTTTCAATCCCTAACACACCCATACATACACTCACTCAACCATACAGTTCATCACAGATGCACTCTTAAAACCACGCACCCATAGAATCACCCACTAACACATCTATGCACAGAGTCACACACAGCCTACCCACACAAACACTCAGGCATCCATTCAGATACCCAGACAACCAATCGATAACCCATATAGACACTCATATAGCTATTCACAAAACCATGCAGCCACTTATACACCAACAGACAGAAACATACAGACATTCACACAGTTAAGTCACTAGCCTGCAGTAAGATACATTTAATGACTCACTTATAGAGTCAGTTACGCACCTAGAAAATCATCCATTCACACACTTGTACAACCACTCATTCTTCCACAGGCCTTTTACTATCAATATATAAAACCTATTTAAAATTTACAGAAACACACAGTCACTGGATGATGTCATCAGTGATGTCATTTGAGATGTCATCAGTGATGTCATCAGTGATGTCATCGGTGATGTCACTGACCATGTCATGAGTGATGTAATATGTGAAGTCATCAGCAGTGCATTGTGGGGGCGCGAGTTATAGTTAGCTGAACTAACTATAAAAGGGGAATTTCTAGGGTTTTGTACGCGGGAAATGTCCAGCTAATCTAGAACACCCCTGAAACCTATGGTTTTTTCAGTGAATTTCTAAGGTTTTTTGAATGCCAATTCCTAACTATAATGCCCATGAAACCTTTGTTTTTTTTTCAGTGAATATATATATATATATATATATATATATATATATATATATATATATATATATATATATATATTCACTGAAAAAACCATAGGTTTCACACATGTTATAGTTAGCGGAAATTTTACTGATAAAAAACCAATGAAATTCCCCCGTTATAGTTAGTGCAGGCAACCATAACTCACGCGACCGCAATCTTCTGCTGATGCTAATACTGTATTTAGACACTTATTTGCCCATGTCTTCTTCCATACATTTTTAGCTATACATATATTACAAATATTTTTTTTTCATAAAGACACATGTCATCAGCAGAAGATTGCGGTCGCGTGAGTTATAGTTGCCTGCACTAACTATAACGGGGGAATTTCATTGGTTTTTATCAGTAAAATTTCCGCTAACTATAACATGTGTGAAACCTATGGTTTTTTCAGTGAATTTGCAAGGTTTTTTAAATGCTAATTCCTAACTATAACGTGTGTGAAACCTATGGTTTTTTCAGTGAATTTGTACGGTTTTTTAAATGCTAAGTTACTTTACGCCATTCGTGGCGTGCGCGCCCACTTAACGCAGTTCGTTCCGTGCGCGCACGGTGCGCTTCGCGCACCGCGCGCCCACTTTACGCAGTTAGTGCCGTGCACGCACGGTGGGCACGCGGTGCGCTACGCGCACCGCGTCCCCACGTTACGCTAGATGGGCCATGTACGCACGATGCGCTTCGCGCACCGTGCGCACATGGAGGACATATGATGCACTTCGTTTTGAAAGGTAATATTTTAATTTTTCGTATATTTTATAAGCCATGCACAAATGGTGCCCTTCGGGCACCATTTGCACACGGGGTGGAGAGAGTGTGGATAATTTTTTTTTTTATTATTTTTTTTTTAATATTTTGGTTTATCTCATGTCTAATAGGCCATGCACAATTGGTGCCCTGCGGACACCAATTGCACACGGGGTAGAGAGAGTGTGGATAATTTAAAAAAAAAAATATATATTTTTACCGTACGCGTACGGTAAGCGTAATCGGCGAAATTACCGAAAAAATAAAAATTCCGTTTTTGGCCTTGGGGGATCTTTGGGGACTCCCTCAACATGGCTATGTGTGTGGGAGCTGTCTAAACAGCCCCTTTACATGTTTTTGGGCTTTATATTTTAGAAATCCCTCTCAGTGCGAGAGAGAAAATGGCGGCCGCCGCTTCCTGGTTTCGGCCGATTCGAATGTTTACTAAGATCTAAGAGCCAATCAGAATCGCGCTCGCGCACGCCACCGTACGCGTACGGTAAGCGTACCGTAAGCGCACCGTAAGCTGGCTCAGATATATATATTGATTTAAAGGCTATTTTCTCAGAATCTACTGAACAGATTTACACCAAACCTACAAAAGGCACTTCCTTGACCTGAGGACTACCTCTCTGCCAAATTTCTAGTAATTCTGTTCAGCCGTTCGGGCTGTAGCCCTGTCTAAAGGTCCTATGGAAAAATGCATGGGAAAAACGCGTTTTGGGACCCCCCTTTTATCTCAGCCCCCGCTTGACGAATCCCCCCGAGACTTTCAGGGTAGGAGCGGAGCGTAGCGCCCCACCTATTTTGAAAAATTCGCGAGGATTCGTCGACCGGCGCCAAAGTTATTCAAAATAGAATGTTGCGGATTTCCTATGGAAACGTGGTCCTAACTATAACTACCTACTGGCGACCGCCAGTAGGTAATATATATATAATTACCTACTGGCGGTCGCCAGTAGGTAGTTATAGTTAGGACCACGTTTCCATAGGAAATCCGCAACATTCTATTTTGAATAACTTTGGCGCCGGTCGACGAATCCTCGCGAATTTTTCAAAATAGGTGGGGCGCTACGCTCCGCTCCTACCCTGAAAGTCTCGGGGGGATTCGTCAAGCGGGGGCTGAGATAAAAGGGGGGTCCCAAAACGCGTTTTTCCCATGCATTTTTCCATAGGACCTTTAGACAGGGCTACAGCCCGAACGGCTGAACAGAATTACTAGAAATTTGGCAGAGAGGTAGTCCTCAGCTCAGGGAAGTGCCTTTTGCAGGTCTGGTGTCTATCTGTTCAGTAGTTCCTGAGAAAATCAAAAGTAAAATCATATATATATGTGGGCGGAGCCTAACCACACATCTCATCCTGAGATCTGATTGGCTGTCAGCACTTCATCCAAGAAGTGTTGGCAGCCATCTTGGGACCAATATACATGATAGTACCTCATTAAAAAGCATTGCAGTTAATAGAAGGTTTTAAGACTTTAGTTACATTATAAATCATTTGTTGATGGTACCATACTCATTTTAGGAATTGTTGTATGTTCTAAGGTGATTTCACCATGTGAAAAAGACTTCTGCTGGGATATCATGATTGAGAGAAAAATATTTTCTCATGCTTTTCCTACAGAGGTTTGGAAGGTGATCTATAAGCTAAACTGAGAGCTTATTTTCTGTAAATTCACATTATCTTTCTCAGTCATGTGAGAATGAAGTCTGACATTCTCAGTAAAACATGTACATCCAACAAAGGCAGAGACTGTCAGTTGATTCCTTTGTGTTCTACTGCAGCTTCCCAGAGTGTTCCAAAGAACAACTAGAGCGCTAACAGTCCTACTTATGATAAACGTATGGCACACCTGAAGCCATCTTGCTTGGATTAAAGTGGTAACTCTTAAAACATTTAATTTAAAAAGGAACAAAATGAGGGGGTTCATTTTTCCATAAAAAGTATGATTAGTGCTGCAGAAAGAAAAATTAGGGCACATTTTGAGTGACTTCTCAAATCCTCTTCTATTTCATTAAAAAATTCTGACATGCAGACTGAAACATGCACTTTTAATACCAGCAGCAGTTTTCCCTGGTGAGCAGTAGCTTTACTACAGTGATCTAATGAGCAAAAAGAGTGCTAACATTCTGAATTTATGGCAAATGTGTGACACATCTGAATGCCTTCTTGATGGAATCAAAGTAAAAAACAAAGTATTTCCTACTGAGGAGACTGCAGTAAATGAGGAAATTAGGAAACGTCATAACAAATAAGTCTCCCAAGATGGCCACCAGAGACAAAAGAGCCCAAATGTAGCCCAAATATCACCCAGATGTAGCCCAAGTATAGCCCAATGACAGAATGTCCCAGAGTTTTCTTAAAAACAACTAGAGCGCTTACTGTCTTCATTATGACAAAAGTATGGCACACCTGAAGCCATCTTGATTGGAATAAACTGGTAACACTTAAAACATTTAATTTAAAAAGGAACACAATGAGGGGGTTCATTTTGCCATAGAAATTATGATTAATGCTGAAGAACGAAAATGATGGTACATTTTGAGTGAGTTCTCAAATCCTCTTCTATTTCATTAAAATATTCTGACATGCAGACTGAAACATGCACTTTTAATACCAGGAGCAGACTTCCATGGAGAACAGTAGTTTTACTACAGTGATCTAATGAGCAACTAGAGTGCTAACTTTCAGAATTTATGGCAAATGTGTGACACATCTGAATGCCTTCTTGATGGAATCAAAGTAAAAAACAAAGTATTTCCTACTGAGGAGACTGCAGTACATAAGGAAATTAGGAAACTTCATAACAAATAAATCTCCCAAGATGGCCACCGGAGACAAAAGAGCCCAAATGTAGCCCAAAATCACCCAGATGTAGCCCAAATATAGCCCAAATATAGCCCAATGACAGAAGTGTGCAAAACACTTATTATTTTGTGTTTTTGCAGTGTTCTATAGTGCAGACTTGTCAGGTATTGGAGTGCTTTACATGAGCATTGGTTACATCACACAAGAACAAATTAATTTTGGTTGTAGACATGGGGAGACTAAGTTATTTGACCAGAATCACAGAATGTCGAGCTGAAGCAGAAACTCCAACCTGGTTCCCTAGTTGCAAAGTCTGCAGTTCTGGAAGTAACACCACATTCTCTCCCCTAAGTGCAACATTTAATCAAGTGGTCAACTGGATAAAAAAACATAAAGATAACAAATAATTTAAAAGTGCTTTGTCGCTATTTGAAAACTCAGAAAATATGTCCTTATTTTAGTCTTTTAGAGCACTAACCATAATTTTGATGCCAATAAGACCCTCTCATATATGTAATTTCTAAAGGAAATGCTCTAGGTATTACAGTTTTGATTACATCAAGATGACGTCAGGCGTTCCACACTTTTGTAATAAATATAGAATGTTAGCAATCTAGTTGTTCATTAGGATACTGTTGAGAGGCAGAGGCCAGGGCCACGGACTCTGATAATTGAAGGCAGGTAGGAGTGTGCAAAGGCAACAATTTAACCACACTGAGCAGGCAGGAAGGGCCGTGGCAGCACAACAGACTATGGAGGGCAGTGGAAAGGGGGGCAGGGGCAACAGACCAACAATACAGGACTTGCAAGAGAGGCTGTGGCAATGTAATAGACCATTGTGGGCAGAAGGAAGAGGCAATGGTAGTACAACCATACATGCCAACAGACCCGATTCAGCCAGGAAACGTCCAATGTTTTTAAGCTCAAATGGGCTTTATTTGATCTGTCTCCTGTCTACAATCCCCTCTTTTTCAATGTAACTCAAAGGGGAAAATCAATACCCCAGTTTTTTTTCAAAATCTCCCTCTTACCAAGCTCAAAATGTTCGCAAGTATGGTACATTGGATCATGGAAGGAAATGGGGTAGGGACATGGACTTGGATAACAGAGGACAGGAGGGACATCGAGAGGTGCACCAAACTGACCCTGCAGGGCAGGCATCAGGGTTTGCACCAGCACAATACACCACACAGGGCATGCGGGACGGGAGTGCAGCACAACAATCCATAGAAAGCAAGAGGGAGGGGACAGGACCATGCACATGGACAACAGAGACCAGAGGGGCAAGAGGCAATGGTAGCTAGCTGACCATAATGGACAGACAGGAGAGAAAGCTGCAGCATAACAGACCATAAAGGGCAGGAGGGACGGATCAGGGGCATTACAATGGAACAGACCAGCCAGGAGGGAGGGAGTAGGGGTCTGCACATGTAAACAGAGGGCTGGGGGCAAGGGGGCAGGGCAGGAGCAGCAAGATAGCCATGGAGGTCAGGCAGGATGGGCACTAGAAGCAAGACACACCATGAAGAGCAACAGTGAGACTGTGATGGCATACACACAGACCATGGAGGGAAGGTGGGAGGGGGTCAGGGGCAGCTAACTGACCACACAGGGAAGGTGGGAGGGGCCATGGCAGCACAGAAGACCATGCATGGCAAGTGGGAGGGTTAGTGGCAGCACAATGGCTATGATGGGCAAGAAGGAGGGTGCAGGGGCATGCACAAAGGACGATGGAGGATAGAAGGGAGGGTCAGGACCTGTGCACAGACAAGAAAGTTTAGGGGAAGGGGCCTCACAACAGACCGCACGGGGCAGGCAGGAGGAGCAGTTGCAGCACAACAGACCAGGGAGTGCAGAAGGGTGTGGCAGTACAATGGACCATGTAGGACAGGAGGAAGAGGATAGGGGCATGGCATGTGGACAGGCAGGGTGGAGGTGGCAGGGACAGGTTACAGTCATCTGACAATGCTAGGCAGGTGGGAGGGGAGTGGCAGCTCAACAGAACACTCAGAGTAGATAGGAGTGGCAGGTCCATGGAACATGGTGGGCAAAAAGGATGGAGCAGGGGCATGCACAAAGACATCGGAGGGCAGGGGGAAGGAGAATAGGGGCAGCAAGCTAAGCACAGAGTTTAAGCAGGAGGTCAATGATGGGGCATAGAATTGGGCAATGGAGGGCAGGAGGAGTGGACTGGTACATCATACTAAATTGAGGGCAGTGGCAGCACATCAGACCATGCATGGCAGGAGGGAGGAGGCTAGTCCATGGATTCACACAACAGAGGATAGGGAGGAGGGGGATGGGGCAGCAAGCTAACTGTTCAGAGAAGGCGGTATTAGGAACTTTATTGTTTTTAAAACGTGTGTCTGTGCGAACTACTTAAAATATGAACAAGTATGCAGCATAATCTCACTTTTATTCAGGAAGAAGAAGACGTCTGTGACTGTGACTCCGGGCTCACTTGGCAGAAACACCCCCTGACCCTCCACCCCCTATCGCAAAATGTAATGCCCGTGAAAAGGGTAGGTGAACACAGTGTTATATAGAACATAGTCCTGAGAGCACGATTGAAAATGAAAACTAGATATAGTGTATGGTATAAACTATGCACCAAAAAGTGTGATATAAGATGAACCGGGCGTGAAATATAATATGCAATACATTGTGCGCAATGACAGATTCATTGGAGAGCCCGAGATAGCACAGGCACTAGCGCGTGCTATGCGATATGCGCCTTGGAGTGGAATATGCACAGGGCAGTGTTGTGTAACCTAACTAGTCTCTAAAGTTGTAATATAAAATATGTGCTGGGGAGTGTAACGTTGCATATGCACTGTGACAAAGATATGGATCCCAGATTGTAATATGTATGGCATAGCACTGTGCGTTATAACATAGGCATCGAGGAAGGCACGTTAGATGGGGCAATATAACCCGTGCGAAGGCAAGTGTGGCATGACATATTCACGGGGTGGTGTTACAGTGCACATGGGCTAGAGAGTGTCATAGCATATGCACTAGCTGGTGGAATACAACACAGAGGTGTGTGGCACTCGGCAGGCAATGGTGGGTGTAACACAGCATTGGGCTCTGCCAGGAGCGCGCTGTGACTCTCAAGTGATGTTCGTCCCCTTTCCAGAGAGTAAAATAAAACGTATTACACATCCGGCAGTGGATGTGTGTTTTATTAACCGTGAGGGGGGTTTCTTGCATAGTTTTGGTCGATTTTTTTGTCGAATCCCCTGAGAATGGCTTGGTGTGCATGTGTATTAAATGTGCCCGTCAATAGCTACCTATGTTTGTATAAATAAACGACAAGGGTGTCTACCGGGATTAGGCACGGTAGGGCATCAGACATGTCAGAGCTTCACTAGTGGTGTAAATACATTCCACGTGGATTCATTGTATGCATAGTCGCCTTTTAATGAATATCACGCAAATCGTCATGGTGATAGGTACGTACGGTTTGTCCAGCATGTCCTAGGTGTGTCTATAAATGTATATTTTTTTAAAATAATAAAAAACAGTGGCCGGCCCTGGGGATTGGGGTCAAAAAAATATAATTAGGAGACAGGCCCTGGGGGATGGGGTCATGCCAAAAACTTTTGTTGTTGTTGGTGCATCTTCCTTATTACTGTTCTGTCCCTTGCTGCTCAGCCATGAATGATGTCACTTGGAATGTTGAGGGTGTGGGACTTGAGGAGATGGCAGTTGGAAGAGATGGGCTGAGCAGCAGGGAGGCTGCTCCTGGTGGACTTTGTGACTTAACTAATAAACCTACAACTTGTTCTATGTGACCTGTCTACGAGACATCATTCATCTTTACAGGTCATCAGGGCCAATAAATTAAAATAAGAAGGGGAACCACACAGCCCCCCTTCTTAAAAAATTAAAATAAATAAAAGACTGGCATCGTGCCGGAGGCCACGCCCCCTCCTTGCAGCACTCTGCAAACGCGCCCCCTGGCGAGTTGTAAGTTGGGGAATTAATTCCTCTTCAATACTTACCTGCCTCCGCTGCCTGACGCCTGATCTCCGCATCTTCTTCCCGCCGCATCTTTTTCCCGCCACTTACCTGACGCCGCTGCCTGCCTCCGGATACCGCCTCCCGCCTCCCAGGTAACGCCTGCTGCCTCCTGGCCGCTCCTCACGCCGCTGCCTTCACTCCTCCTACCTGCTGACCTCCGCTGGGCACCGGGTGACTTCCTGCCTGCTCCGCCGCTTCCCGCCGTTTTTCCCGCCGCCGCTGCCCCAGGCGCCTCCTCCCACTCCCGCCTCCACCTCCGGCCCGCCCCCCCTCCCTGCCCATTGGCCACCCCGCTCCCGCTGACCCTCCCTCCCGGCTCCTTATTTAAGGGGTACCCCGCGGACTGTCCAGTGCGACCTCCTGTGCCTCACAGAACGGACGCTCCCCGCCACTGCTCTGCCACTTACCTGCCTCCGCTGCCTGACGCCTGATCTCCGCATCTTCTTCCCGCTGCATCTTTTTCCCGCCACTTACCTGACGCCGCTGCCTGCCTCCGGATACCGCCTCCCGCCTCCCAGGTAACGCCTGCTGCCTCCTGGCCGCTCCTCACGCCGCTGCCTTCACTCCTCCTACCTGCTGACCTCCGCTGGGCACCGGGTGACTTCCTGCCTGCTCCGCCGCTTCCCGCCGTTTTTCCCGCCGCCGCTGCCCCAGGCGCCTCCTCCCACTCCCGCCTCCACCTCCGGCCCGCCCCCCCTCCCTGCCCATTGGCCACCCCGCTCCCGCCTCCCGCTGACCCTCCCTCCCGGCTCCTTATTTATGTCACCCCCTCCGCGACCGCGCAGCGGGAGCGCCGATTGAGCGCCGAAGGTGCGCCAAAGGTAAGCCCGTCTGCGCCCGTCCGCGCCCAGCGCCAGACCCCCTGGCCCCCGCGCCGGCCAGCCCCCCCGCAGGACCTACGACTTCGCTACGCTCATCGCACTCAAAACCGCCCGAGACCCCAGATGCTACCAAGCGTCCCCGCGACGCACCCATGGACCCTTCGTCTGCCGATCCTGCAACTTCTCCTGCCTCCGAACAAGCACCACGCCCACCAAGACGGACAACAGCAACCACCTCAAGTGCATCCTGATCAACACCCGCTCCATCCACAGACACGCCGTGGAACTCTGGAACCTCCTCGACACCGCATCTCCAGACATCGCCTTCCTCACGGAAACCTGGATGAACGACTCCTCAGCCCCCGACATCACCATAGCCATCCCGGACGGCTACAAGATCATCAGGAGGGATCGCAACAACAAGAACGGAGGGGGCATCGCCATCGCTCACAAAAGCACCATTCGCATCTCGACTGACTCCACCGACGCATTCAACACCGCCGAATACCTGCACTTCCAGATCCACACCGACCCCAAGACTACCCTCAGAGGCACCCTCATCTACAGACCCCCGGGACCACGCGCACAGTTCTGCGAAGACATCACGGACTTCATCAGCCCTCACGCCCTCCCCTCCACCGACTACATCCTCCTCGGAGACCTCAATTTCCACCTGGAGAACAACAACGACCGCAACACGACCACCCTGCTGGACAACCTCGCCAACCTCGGACTCCAGCAACTGGTCAACACCCCCACCCACTACGCCGGCCACACGCTCGACCCCCTCTTCTCATCCAGCAAGCACATCACCTTCAGCCACTGCACCGGACTCCACTGGACTGACCACAGCTGCGTCCACTTCAGCTTCAAGAAGAACACGGTCCAGCACCACCCGAAGCAGGTTCCCCACAGAAACTGGAGCAAGATCACCGTCGACCAGCTCACCACCTCCCTCAGCCAGAACCCACCGGTCAGGACAACGGACCCTAACACAGCAGCCCTCGACCTCACGCAATGGCTGACCTCCTGTGCCAACGACCTCGCCCCACTGAAGAACCCACTCACCAGGCCCAGAAGCAAGAAGGCCCCCTGGTTCACCGACGAACTCAAGGACTCCAAGAAGGCCTGCCGCACCCTCGAGAAGGCCTGGCTCCTCGACAAGACCACCGACAACATGACCGCCCTCAAACTCGCCACCCGCAGACATCACCAGCTCATCCGCACCACCAAGAAGAAATCTTTGAAGGAACGACTGGACAAGAACGCCCATGACAGCAAGGAGCTCTTCAACATCGTCAAGGAGTTCTCCAACCCCAGCACCGGCAACAACGATATCACTCCCTCGCAGGACCTCTGCGACTCCCTCGCCTCGTACTTCCACCGCAAGATCGCCGACATCCACAACAGTTTCGGCGCTCCACCCCCGCACCCATCGACCGAACCTACGCACCCCGCCGCTATCCTCCAGACATGGACCAAAGTGACCCTCGAAGACACGACACGCATGATGAACACCATCCACTCCGGATCTCCGACCGACCCATGCCCCCACCATGTCTTCAACAAGGCCGCCTCTACCATCGCACCCCACCTCCGAGACATCATCAACGCCTCCTTCGACACAGCCACCTTCCCGGAGAGCTGGAAGCATGCCGAGCTCAGCGCACTACTGAAGAAACCAACAGCGGACCCGACCGACAAGAACTTCCGCCCAATCTCGCTCCTTCCATTCCCTGCCAAAGTCATCGAGAAGGTCGTCAACAAGCAGCTGGCCGCCTTCCTTGAGACGAACGGATCCCTCGACCCATCGCAATCCGGATTCAGAGCCAACCACAGCACCGAGACCGCCCTCATCGCAGCCACCGACGACATCCGAGCCCTGCTCGACAAAGGTGAAACAGCGGCACTCATCCTCCTTGACCTCTCCGCAGCATTTGACACTGTCTGCCACCGCACCCTAGTCCAACGCCTCAACGACACCGGCATCCAGGGGATTGCTCTGGAATGGATCATCTCATACCTCTCCGGCAGAACACAGAGAGTACGCCTACCTCCGTTCCGCTCTGAGGCCACCGAAGTCATCTGCGGCGTCCCGCAAGGATCATCGCTCAGCCCCACTCTCTTCAACATCTACATGAAACCCCTCGCTGCCATCGCACGCCAACACAACCTCAACATCATTTCCTACGCCGATGACACCCAGCTGATTCTCTCCCTCACCAGAGACCCCGACACCGCCAAAGCCGACCTACACGAAGGGATGAAAGATGTCGCCGAATGGATGAACATCAGCCGCCTGAAGTTGAACACGGACAAGACAGAAGTCCTCATCCTGGGACCGTCGCCCTCCGCATGGGACGACTCCTGGTGGCCCCCGGCCCTGGGCACCGCACCCAAGCCAACGGACCACGCACGCAACTTGGGCGTCATCCTGGACTCCTCCCTATCGATGACCAGACAAGTCAACGCCGTCTCCTCATCTTGCTTCCACAACCTCCGCATGCTCCGCAAGATCTTCAGATGGATCCCGACCGAGACCAGGAAGACTGTCACCCAGGCCCTCGTCACCAGCAGACTAGACTACGGAAACACCCTCTACGCCGGTACAACAGCCAAGCTTCAGAAAAGACTTCAGCGTATCCAGAACGCCTCCGCCCGTCTCATCCTGGACGCCCCCCGACGCAGCCACATCTCGAGCCACCTGAGAGACCTGCACTGGCTCCCTGTCAACAAGAGGATCATGTTCAGACTCCTCACCCACGCACACAAATCCCTCCACGACCTGGGCCCAAGGTACCTCAACGACCGCCTGACCTTCTACACGCCCACCCGACAGCTACGATCCACGAACCTCGCCCTCGCCGTCGTCCCTCGCATCCAGAGAGCCACCGCCGGAGGAAGATCCTTCTCCTACCTGGCGGCTAAGACATGGAACTCCCTGCCCGTCCACCTGCGGCTGACCCAGGACCACCTCGCCTTCAGGAAACAGCTCAAGACCTGGCTGTTCGAGCAGTAGCAGACCCCCTCCCCCAAGCGCCTTGAGACCCTTCCGGGTGAGTAGTGCGCGATACAAATTCCTTGATTGATTGATTGAATACTGAGGGTCCCTGAGGGCCAACTAGCCCAACAGGCATCTCCAGTATGCGCCAGGGAGCTGCGCTGCAGACAGGTGTTCTGAGGCCAAGCCCCTTTTTACACCTCTCTGCAACGCAGCTCTGTGGCGCTTACTGGAGGTACCTAGTGGTCTAGTTTGACCCTAGGGACCCTTAGGATTCAAGGGGACTTCATCTCTCAACTTAGAACAGCCACAGGGCGCGTTTACACAGTGGTGAAGGGAGGTGACGGGGCCTAAGGTGACGTGTGCAAACACGCACTATGGCACGTTTTAAATTGGGGATATAATTTCCCTTGAATACTGAGGGCCCCTGGGGGCTAACTAGCCCACCAAGTGCTTCCAGTAAGTGCCATTGAGCTGCATTGCAGAGAGGTGGTCCAGGCCGTGCCACTTTTTACACCTCTCTGCAACGCAGCTCTGTGGCACTTACTGGAGGTACCTAGTGGGCTAGTTGGACCCTAGGGACCCTCAGGATTCAAATGAACTTAATCTCCCAACTAAAAACGGACACAGGGCGTGTTTACACAGTGGTGAAGGGAGGGGGCGGGGCCTGAGTTAACGTGTGCAAAAACGCCCTGTGGCCTGTTTTAAGAGGTAGTTTTAACCCCCCAGCCCTATTATACTAGGGGCTTACAGAGGAGGTCATGCTAATCACAAGGGGACCCCAACGCATAATGTTCCCTAGTGTATGTAGGTGTTTCACTGTATTCTAAGTGTCTTTTAACATAGCACTGGCTCTAGGACTGGTTAGTCAGACTCCGTTACCACCAGTATCTGTCTGAAAAAGTTGAGGGTACAGGATGATTTTGCAACAAGGATTCTGTAGGAGAGTAGGGTCTGCTTTCTATGTTCACCCCCACTTTTTGCTTTTGCTTTACTGGTTTTCGACTTAGATGTGGCTGTGGGCCTGCTAATCAGACCCACAGCCCTGCTGTTCTCTCTCTAAATTAATACTATGTACTTTAGGTGCATAACCCATTTGGATAGGATCACCTTATTGGCCCCTGTACAGTGTACCCTAGGTACCCAGGGCATCGGTGTACCCTAGGCCTACCAGGGGCTGCAGCATGTATTATGCCACCCCTGGCCTGGCCTTCCATTCTGACACAACTGGCTGATCACTCAGCTAGGGCAAGGTTGTGTAATCACCCCTTGCTTAGGTGTAGTATTCCTATACCTAACTTACATATAGACACATGTGTACCTATCAGTCACTCCTATGGCAGGCCTTAACAATCCTGGAGGCAGAGTGCTTGGTAACATGTGAGATGGTGCTCTAGCATGAGCTGAGCCTGTCTGCTGCTTTCGGAACCAAGTCCTTATAGCTGTTCTATGATATAGCCTACCATATACTCTTAAAGTGCCTTATAATCTTAAACGGTTATGGTAACTATGGTTTGGCTTTATCGAAACATGTCGTGTAAGGTGTCTAACACTAGGGAATAATACCCCCATGCCATTTCTGGACATGGGGATATTATTCCCCCCTTCTAGAGGGAAAGACATGTTAAAATCATACTTCACTGTTAGCCTCTGACCAAAGCCTCAGCATCACAAAATGGATGCTGCTGCCACGACACAAGTCTGACCTCCTGCAGCTGGGAGTGATCCCAGCCAGGGAGGCCTGGACAATAGGTTTCCTGCTTGGGGAGGTGCTAGCACCTCCCCAGACAGCCTTTAGTGTATTGGGGCAGGGTGGGCTGAAAGGAATGAGACATGCCTGGGGCACACAAGGTGTTCCTTGCATAGTCCAGTTCAAACCGGCGCTGGGGCACTCCAGCCCCAGCTCTGGCGCGAAACTGGACAAAGGGAAGTGGGTGTAACCACCCCCTCCCAGGTCCCACCCATAAGGCGTGACCTAGCAGGTATCTCAGCCCCCCAGATTAGTATAAGAGTGGGAGTTGGGCCTCAAGACTTTAGATTATCCTGAACCTGCAACTTGAACAGAAACTCTGGACCTTCGACATTCGACGAAAGAAGAAGACTGAAGAATCTCCCTTGTGGCCAAGGAGTGGCTACCCTGTGCAAACAGGCACCATCAAGAGACTACCCTTTGCTTTGTCCACGTTCTACGAGGAACCGACTGCAGAGCCCGACCAGAGCCTTGACTTCCAGACTTCTCCGACCCTGATCCACATCCACAGCAAAGCTGAGATCCGTGGAGGCGACGAGCGACGTGGGACCGGCTACCTGGGAAAAGTGGCTAGTAACTTAAAGCGCAGCTTCTGAGGCACCCTCGAAGTTGTGCACCGGGGATTGAGAAGCCCCAAGCACCATCTGCACCGGAGATCAGCCCCCCACACTCCACGAGTCCTGCGTGGGGCCCTTCTGCATTTTCCTGCTTGCCGCGTCTGTCCGGTTGCTTGCCCGCTGGCTGGTGGCCTTTGTGACGACGCACCCTGAAATCTTCTGCGCTGGTTTGGCTCCTCCAGACTGGCTCCCGCTTATCTGCAAAGAAGAAGCACCCCAGACCTTCCTGGTCTGCACCAGAAGCAAGTCCTCCGTTCTTCGTGGGTTCAGCTTGCCAAGGCTTGGTGAGTCCTAGTCCAACTTCGACGCCGCCGACAGCAAGAGCCTTCGTGGGACAGCTCGCCTCCTGGTCCTGGTCGTCCTCGACGCTTCCTGGTCCTCCTGGCTGCAGCGACAAGCTTCACCTTCACCTGCAATCTTCACGACATCGCCTGGTTCCTTCCTGGTTCCACGTGGTCACTGGCTAGTGACCTTGACTCTGTCCCTTCTGCTTGCAGGTCTCCTCTCTTCTTGATCCCAGCCTTGGGATCCACCGGACACTCTTCACTGACTGCCTGTCAGCATCTTTCTTCAGGCATCCATAGGAGTCGACGACGAAAACCGACGCATCTTCACCCCTATGCACCCGCAGCCTGTGGGCTAGGTAACTTGGGTACTCCGGTGCTCATCAGGATAGTGACTATCCTAGTGTCTAGTTTTCCAGTCTCGACTTCCTAGCTACTCCGGAAGTGTCCTAAATCTATCGTTTTCTAAACTGTACTATTGCTAGTGACTTTTACGCATTACGCGTGAGTGTTTCCACTCTGCACACGAATCCCGTGGGCCTCCCACTTCCTAACTAACGCTAGTGTAGTGTAGCCCCAGCGATTCCCTAGGCCTAGGCCTATTCTATTTCCGTGACAGTGGTCCTTATACCACTTACTTAGTATATGGTTTGCGTGGCCCCTAGGGCCTAACTGTATTACTTACCTGTGTGACTTAATGTATGCTTAAATAAGACTGTGTTGTACTTACCTCAAATCTCATAAAGAGTGCTGAGGGTTTGACTAGAATAAATACACTTTATTTTATATATATATCTGTTGTGGTGTCCTTTCATTTGGTATTCAAGGGATTATATATGGTATCACAGCTGGCTTCACATGCCATTCAGAGTTTAGCTTAAGACTGCTCTTGTCCATGCTACCACTAGGATAGCTGGTCTATAAGGTTGACTTTACAACCAATCACCATAAGGGTATTTGGACTGATATAAGGTGTACACTAGAACTAGTGACATCATACATCAGGCCAACTTCTCACAGATTCTTTCTGCTCTTCTTTATGTTCTTTCTGCATGTTATCCTTCTTCCTGCACTTTTCTTCGTCTTTGAGGACTTCTGTTGCTTCTTTCTGCACTTCTTTTTTTTCTTTCTGTGCATTTTTTCTTCTTTCTTCACATGTCCTATCTCTGTAGGCATAGTTAGAAATTAGCATTTAAAAAACCTTTGAAATTCACAGAAAAAACCATAGGCTTCAGGCACGTTATAGTTAGGAATTAGCATTAAAAAAACCTCAGAAATTCACTGAAAAAACCATAGGTTTCAGGGGTGTTATAGTTAGCTGGACTTTTCACTTGTACAAAACCATTGAAATTCCCCCGTTATAGTTAGTTCAGCTAACTATAACTCGCGCGCCCGCAATGCACTGCTGATGACGTCACATATTACATCACTCATGACATGGTCAGTGACATCACTCATGACATCACTGATGACATCATCCTTGTGATAGAGTGGCAGACCTCCTCTCACCCTAATATAACCTTTGATACACACATTCAAAAATAGAGACTAAAATTTTCAAAACAATGGACATACCAATACCAGTTACAACAACCTCTTCAGTAATTCTAAGATCCACATACACATCCACTCATTCACCAACAGTCCTATACAGTCACTCATACATGTACTCACTCATCATATGTACTCATACACCTATACATCCTGTTACACAATGCCACTCATCCATAGAGTTACTCACACACATAGTCACTCATGCTAATAAAGAATCAAACATACATTTACTTGCATATACAGTTATACACACACCACCACACTTACTTCTACGGAAACTTACACATACTTAGTCTTTTAAACAATCACTTATAGAAACACATACTTATTCATACAGGAACTCTTTCAATCTCTCACTCTCACATATACTCACTTATATACACCAATAGTCACATATACTAGTTTAAAACATATGTAGTTACTCATAAAGACACTATTGAGACAGTCATTCACTCACTAACACACCCATACACACACTCATCCACCCATACAGTCCTGCACACATGCTGTCTTCAACACATACAAACAGTGAGTCACTCATTCATCCACCTATGCACCACGTAATACCCCCACCGAACCATGCAGACACTCAGACTGATACTCAAAAAACCAACTAATAACCTATATAGACACCCATGTAGCTACTCACCAACCCATGCAGCCACTGATACAGATATTTACATATTTAAACATTACTCACTAAGCCATGTATTCACTATGATACACTCAATCAGTCAACAACAAATCATCCATTTAGACACTTATATACCCATTTATTCTTCCATCATTGTTTAGATATACATATATAAAACATATTTAATTTTCAGAAAAACAGACATTCACTGGATGATGTCATCAGTGATGTCAT
Organism: Triturus cristatus; assembly: GCF_964204655.1. Lineage (NCBI taxonomy): Eukaryota > Metazoa > Chordata > Amphibia > Caudata > Salamandridae > Triturus > Triturus cristatus. The sequence goes on along the minus strand of NC_140582.1, from coordinate 1,009,133,872 downwards.
CAGTGATGTCATTTGAGAGGTCATGAGTGATGTCATGAGTGATGTCACTGACCATGTCATGAGTGATGTAATATGTGACGTCATCAGCAGTGCATTGCGGGCGCGCGAGTTATAGTTAGCTGAACTAACTATAACGGGGGAATTTCAATGGTTTTGTACAAGTGAAAAGTCCAGCTAACTATAACACCCCTGAAACCTATGTTTTTTTTCAGTATATATATATATATATATATATATATATATATATATATATATATATATATATATATTCACTGAAAAAACCATAGGTTTCACACATGTTATAGTTAGCTGGAAATTTTACTGATAAAAAACCAATGAAATTCCCCCGTTATAGTTACTGTAGGCAACTATAACTCACGCGACCGCAATCCTCTGCTGATGCTAATACTGTATTTAGACACTTATTTGCCCATGTCTTCTTCCATTAAATTTTAGCTATACATATATTACAAATATTTTTTTTTCATAAAGACACATATGTCATCAGCAGAGGATTACGGTCGCGTGAGTTATAGTTGCCTACAGTAACTATAACGGGGGAATTTCATTGGTTTTTTATCAGTAAAATTTCCAGCTAACTATAACATGTGTGAAACCTATGGTTTTTTCAGTGAATTTGTACGGTTTTTTAAATGCTAAGTTACTTTACGCCATTTGTGGCGTGCGCGCCCACTTAACGCAGTTCGTTCCATGCGCGCACGGTGCGCTTCGCGCACCGTGCGCGCACAGTGAGAACGCGGTGCGCTTTGCGCACCGCGTGCCCACATTACGCTAGATGGGCCATGAACGCACGATGCGCTTCGCGCACCGTGCGCACAAAGTGAGCACGCGGTGCGCTTCGCGCACCGCGTGCCCACATTACGCTAGATGGGCCATGAACGCACGATGCGCTTCGCGCACCGTGCGCACATGGAGGACATATGATGAGCAAACTCTTAAATCTGCTTTTCATTTATTTTTTTTAATTTTTTTTACCGTACGCTTACCGTAAGCTTACGGTACGCGTACCCCGCGATTTTTTTTAAAATCAATAAATGTTTTTTTTGTACTTTTCTGTCCTTCTTTGACCCCCTTACAAATGTTAGGGGGTCTGTAACTCTCCTCATTGCCCCCTTTCCTTGTTTTCTCTGTTTTTTTTCTGAGTGAAACACACAAAATGGCGGCCGCCGCTTCCTGGTTTCGGCCGATTCGAATGTTTACTAAGATCTAAGAGCCAATCAGAATCGCGCTCGCGCACGCCATGTTTCTTCCGTACGCTTACCGTAAGCTTACCGTACGCGTACCCCGTGATTTTTTTTAAAAATCAATAAATGTTTGTTTTGTACTTTACAGTCCTTCTTTGACCCCCTCACAAATGTAAGGGGGTCTGTAACTCTCCTCATTGCCCCCTTTTCTTGTTTTCACTCTTTTTTTTTCAGACTGAAACACAGAAAATGGCGGCCGCCGCTTCCTGGTTTCGGCCGATTCGAATGTTTACTAAGATCTAAGAGCCAATCAGAATCGCGCTCGCGCACGCCACCGTACGCTTACCGTAAGCGTACCGTAAGCGGGCTCAGATATATATATTGATTTAAAGGCTATTTTCTCAGAATCTACTGAACAGATTTACACCAAACCTACAAAAGGCACTTCCTTGACCTAGGGACTACCTCTCTGCCAAATTTTGAGTAATTCTGTTCAGCCGTTCGGGCTGTAGCTCGTTCTAAAGGTCCTATGGAAAAATGCATGGGAAAAACGCGTTTTGGGACCCCCCTTTTATCTCAGCCCCCGCTTGACGAATCCCCCCGAGACTTTCAGGGTAGGAGCGGAGCGTAGCGCCCCACCTATTTTGAGAAATTCGCGAGGATTCGTCGACCGGCGCCAAAGTTATTCAAAATAGAATGTTGAGGTTTTCCTATGGAAACGTGGTCCTAACTATAACTACCTACTGGCGACCGCCAGTAGGTAATATATATATATATATATATATACCAAATAAACCGGGTAGCGGGTGTCTGTTTCAGCGTCCTAAAAATCTTACGCAAGGTCCTTGCCCTCCTCCCTATGTCCGCACGGAAAACGCTGGTACATGCCCTTGTGACATCACGCCTGGACTATGGCAACCTACTTTATCTAGGTGCCACCTGTAAGGCAGTAAAACGCCTCCAGGTATTACAGAATGCGGCAGCCCGCCTCATCTTAAAACTCCCCAAAAGATCAGACTCCAAGGCTGCTCTTCATAGCCTTCACTGGCTACCTATAAGACGCAGAGTGGAATTCAAGGCCCTCTGTACCTGCCATCGCATTCTTGCGCAGAAAGCGCCGGTACCGCTCCAGAACCTAGCCACCAAGCACGTACCTTCACGTGCTTTGCGTTCCTCTCATAAAGGTCTATTGGTGGTCCCTAGAATCAGAAGGGCCCGTATGGGCGGACGCTCTTTCCGCCACCTGGCAGCTAAATGCTGGAATGCTCTGCCTCTAATCTCCGCCTAGACCCCTCGGAATCCAGTTTCCGCAAGAACCTAAAAACTCACCTTTTTTCAAAGTAACTGTACCCCTCCTCTCCTCTGTTCTGAGTTTTTGCAAGTGTAGCGCGGGGACACGCTTTTGCGTAACCAGGCGCTTTATAAACTTTCCTAATAATAATAATATATATATATATATTCCAAGCAAAGCTGCCACAACAGTAAAGACACCACACCCAACGCTGTATTCAACCTTCGTTATTTGGCAGGCAGCAGCGTGCTAGAAACGGGCCATGTCAGCAAAGTCTTTCGCCAAATACCTCCATACGCATTTCGGGAACAGCTTCCCTTTGTCACTGGTTTGGCATTCAGGGGAAAGGAGCTATGTGCGTGTTGTTATCAGGTGTTTTCAATAAAGCCACAGTGGGCGTGTCCTCGCTAAGCCTGCTGGATGTCGTAGTGCAGGTAAGTATTACCATCTTTAGTAGAAGCCGCTTGCCCTTTTCCTCCTCCAATAAAATTCCCATCGGGTTGCATGCATAGACACGAACAGCCTGCTGCTCGATTTGCGCCTAACCAAACAGGTGCGTTGTTCCTGCATCGTACCTCCCATCAAGGCACTCGGACCTACTATGTCAGCAGGGGGTAGTCTCCGTGACCGGGGCGGGTCACACATATTCCAAACGAAGCTGCCACAACAGTGAAGACACTACACCCAACGCTGTATTCAACCTTCTTTATTTGGCAGGCAGCAGCGTGCTAGAAACGGGCCATGTCAGCAAAGTCTTTCGCCAAATTCCTCCATACGCGTTTCGGGAACAGCTTCCCTTTGTCACTAGTTTGGCATTCAGGGGAAAGGAGCTGAGTGCGTGTTGTTATCAGGTGTTTTCAATTAAGCCACAGTGGGCGTGTCCTCGCTAAGCCTGCTGGATGTCGTAGTGCAGGTAAGTATTACCATCTTTAGTAGAAGCTGCTTGCCCTTTTCCTCCTCCATTAAAATTCCCATCGGGTTGCATACATAGACACGAACAGCCTGCTGCTCGATTTGCCCCTAACCAAACAGGTGCGTTGTTCCTGCATCGTACCTCCCATCAAGGCACTCGGACCTGCTATGTCAGCAGGGGGGTAGTCTTCGTGACCGGGGCGGGTCACACATATTCCAAACGAAGCTGCCACAACAGTATATATATAAATATATATGTATGTGTGTATATATATATATATATATATATGGAGATACATATATGTTTGTCACATATATGATTGTGTTTCCGGGGTCCCGCGCATGGGCGGGAATATTCGGGGTCCCGCGCATGGGCGGGAATATTCTAGTGCTTATGACTTTGATGAGGATACCCCTGGAAGAGAACTAGGATTACAGGTAAGTAACTAATCCTTATTTAACGAAGAGTTTCAGTTCCCTCCTTATTCGCCCAATGTTTGTTAAATGAATGCTTTTGAAACAGGAAACCCTGTATTTAGTGTTTGGAGTGCAAAAAATGCAGACAGCGCGGCTTGGTAGCACTTGCATTCAAATGCTACTTTAAGAAGTGTTAGAAGAAAACAGACAAGAGGCGCCACTGTGGCACAAGGCAGACAGAGCCATCCTCCTAGATTCCAGTTTTGTCTCCGCGGAGCATTTGTTTATGGTTACTTCTTAGCACTTCCAACCCCCATAAGCCTGTCCTTTCTACTGTTAGATCTTTACCACTGTGTTGGTAACGTGCCGTAAATCTATCGAACGTAGGGGTAAACACCTGTTAAATGTACTACACAAAAATGGAGGCATTCAAAATCTTTAAAAAAAAAATGATTCAAGTTTTATTCCGTAACATGGACACGGATAATATTTGATTTGTGCTTCGGATTTACTGTAACAATTTTTACATTGATTTTTACCTTAAGCTATCTCTGGTGTTTTTGGAAGGTTGAAATTATTGTCTGGGTGGTTGGTTTTCACCTTTTATTGCTATCTGTGTTACATTGTTCTTCGCAGCCTAATGAAATATACATTTGGCGCAATCTGGTTCTTTTTAATTTATTTTGTTTATTTATTCGTGCACAGGACAAGGACAAATGGATGTGAATAAGACAAATTCAAGACATAGCCGTGCAGGAGTGACTCAAAACTTGAAATATTTCCAAGCAAACGCCACACGCGTGCTTGTTTTGTTTGCTTGTGTTCTTATAAAAGGGCAAGGCAACATTAGCAGTGTGCTTTGCAATTTAAGCATTAAATATTGACTCGTGCACGGGTTTTATTTTACTGTGAATAAAACAAATTCAACACATGGCCATGCACGAGTGAATCCACCACAGTATCACTCAGCGCCAAAAACAGCATCACTCAGGACCAAAAACTGCATCACTCAGCGCCACCACAGCATCAACAAAGCATCACTCAGTACCACAATATCACTCGCCACAACCAACGCATCACTCAGCGCCACCACAGCATCACTTAGCGCCAACACAACATCCCTCAGCACCACCACAGCATCACTCACCACCACTACAGCATCAATCACCACCACCACAGCATCACTTACCACCACCACAGCATCACTCACCACCACCACAGCATCACTCACCACCACAACAGATTCACTCAGCGCCTCCACAGCGCCACCACAGCATCACTCACCACCACCACAGCATCACTCACCACCACCGCAGCAGCACTCACCACCACCACAGCAGCACTCAGTTCAACAACAATCTCACTCTCTCCCTGACTAACGGACTCTCTCACTCTAACTGACTATCTAACTCTTTCACTCTCTCACTAATTGACTCTCTCTCACTGACTTACTCTTGAAAATCATTCTCACTAACTGCCTAAAAAAATAACTGAATAACCTTCACCCTCCTGTTATTTATGCCAGCCCCATAACTGAAAAAACATTGGCATAGCCAATAGGTCTCGTCTTTAGGGCCTTATAAGTGGTTGACCATGCAACAGTTAATGTTGTTGCACAAAGTATATTCTGCTGCATAACTAAATACTTATAAGGTCCCAAAAGCGAGACCTATTGGCTATGCCAATGCTTGTCCTACAATGTCGTTGCACACAACTATCTTTGTCATGCAGTTTTGGGAAATAGCAACGATCTCTTTTGCTGAAGGTCACAGACAGTGCTTTCATTGTAGGATGAATCAGTCTGCCTGGTGTAAAATCTAAAGAAATTGAAATATTTTTCAAACTGAAAATATTACCAGACAGACTGTTCTTTGACAATACTGATAACTGTTAAGATTCACAATGGGTTATTTCAGGAAAGAACCTGCTCTGTATAAATATCCTTCCCCTACAATGCCATACTTTATTTGAAAACGTGCTACAAATTCATTCTTCCTTTCCGAGACTGAAGTGTTGCAATAGCTCGTTAGCCAAAGCTGCAGTTTTCACAAATTATACGCATTTTATGCGGTGACTCTACCTGACTGCACTTCCAATCTGAGAATTGTCACATGCCCAGGGCAGATGTAAGGAAGCTTGGTGCATATGTTCACACACTTACATTTCTCGCGATAAGTAACTTGAAGTACTGTAGGAGAGTAGGGTCTGCTTTCTATGTTCACCCCCACTTTTTGCTTTTGCTTTACTGGTTTTCGACTTAGATGTGGCTGTGGGCCTGATAATCAGACCCACAGCCCTGCTGTTCTCTCTCTAAATTAATACTATGTACTTTAGGTGCATAACCCATTTGGATAGGATCACCTTATTGGCCCCTGTACAGTGTACCCTAGGTACCCAGGGCATAGGTGTACCCTAGGCCTACCAGGGGCTGCAGCATGTATTATGCCACCCCTGGCCTGGCCTTCCATTTTGACACAACTGGCTGATCACTCAGCTGGGGCAAGGTCGTGTAATCACCCCTTGCTTAGGTGTAGTATTCCTATACCTAACTTACATATAGACACATGTGTACCTATCAGTCACTCCTATGGCAGGCCTTGACAATCCTGGAGGCAGAGTGCTTGGTAACATGTGAGATGGTGCTCTAGCATGAGCTGAGCCTGTCTGCAGCTTTCGGAACCTTGTCCTTATAGCTGTTCTATGATATAGCCTACCATATACTCTTAAAGTGCCTTATAATCTTAGACGGTTATGGTAACTATGGTTTGGCTTTATCAAAACATGTCGTGTAAGGTGTCTAACACTAGGGAATAATACCCCCATGCCATTTCTGAACATGAGAATATTATTCCCCCCCTTCTAGAGGGAAAGACATGTTAAAATCAATACTTCAACTGTTAGCCTCTGACCAAAGCCTCAGCATCACAAAATGGATGCTGCTGCCACGACACAAGTCTGACCTCCTGCAGCTGGGAGTGATCCCAGCCAGGGAGGCCTGGACAATAGGTTTCCTGCTTGGGGAGGTGCTAGCACCTCCCCAGACAGCCTTTAGTGTATTGGGGCAGGGTGGGCTGAAAGGAATAAGACATGCCTGGGGCACACAAGGTGTTCCTTGCATAGTCCAGTTCAAACCGGCGCTGGGGCACTCCAGCCCCAGCTCTGGCGCGAAACTGGACAAAGGGAAGTGGGTGTAACCACCCCCTCCCAGGTCCCACCCATAAGGCGTGACCTAGCAGGTATCCCAGCCCCCCAGATTAGTATAAGAGTGGGAGTTGGGCCTCAAGACTTTAGATTATCCTGAACCTGCAAAACTGAACAGAAACTCTGGACCTTCGACATTCGACGAAAGAAGAAGACTGAAGAATCTCCCTTGTAGCCAAGGAGTGGCTACCCTGTGCAAACAGGCACCATCAAGAGACTACCCTTTGCTTTGCGACCGTTCTACGAGGAACCGACTGCAGAGCCCGACCAGAGCCTTGACTTCCAGACTTCTCCGACCCTCATCCACATCTGCAGCAGAGCTGAGATCCGTGGAGGCGACGAGCGACGTGGGACCGGCTACCTGGAAAAAGTGGCTAGTAACTTACAGCGCAGCTTCTGAGGTACCCTCGAAGTTGTGCACCGGGGATTGAGAAGCCCCAACCCAAAGCACCATCTGCACCGAAGATCAGCCCCCCACACTCCACGAGTCCTGCGTGGGGCCCTTCAGCATTTTCCTGCTTGCCGCGTCTGTCCGGTTGCTTGCCCGCTGGCTAGTGGCCTCTGTGACGACGCACCCTGAAATCTTCTGCGCTGGTTTGGCTCCTCCAGACTGGCTCCCGCTTCTCTGCAAAGAAGAAGCACCCCAGACCTTCCTGGTCTGCACCAGAAGCAAGTCCTTCGTTCTTCGTGGGTTCCGCTTGCCAAGGCTTGGTGAGTTCTAGTCCAACTTCGACGCCGCCGACAGCAAGAGCCTTCGTGGGACAGCTCGCCTCCTGGTCCTGGTCGTCCTCGACGCTTCCTGGTCCTCCTGGCTGCAGCGACAAGCTTCACCTTCACCTGCAATCTTCACGACATCGCCTGGTTCCTTCCTGGTTCCACGTGGTCACTGGCTAGTGACCTTGACTCTGTCCCTTCTGCTTGCAGGTCTCCTTTCTTCTAGATCCCAGCCTTGGGATCCACCGGACACTCTTCACTGACTGCCTGTCAGCATCTTTCTTCAGGCATCCATAGGAGTCGACGACGAAAACGACGCATCTTCACCCCTATGCACCCGCAGCCTGTGGGCTAGGTAACTTGGGTACTCCGGTGCTCATCAGGATAGTGACTATCCTAGTGTCTAGTTTTCAAGTCTCAACTTCCTAGCTACTCCGGAAGTGTCCTAAATCTACCGTTTTCTAAACTGTACTATTGCTATTGACTTTTACGCATTACGCGTGAGTGTTTCCACTCTGCACACGAATCCCGTGGGCCTCCCACTTCCTAACTAACGCTAGTGTAGTGTAGCCCCAGCGATTCCCTAGGCCTAGGCCTATTCTATTTCCGTGACAGTGGTCCTTATACCACTTTCTTAGTATATGGTTTGCGTGGCCCCTAGGGCCTAACTGTATTACTTACCTGTGTGACTTAATGTATGCATAAATAAGACTGTGTTGTACTTACCTCTAATCTCATAAAGAGTGCTGAGGGTTTGCTTAGAATAAATACACTTTATTTTATATATATATCTGTTGTGGTGTCCTTTCATTTGGTATTCAAGGGATTATATATGGTATCACAGCTGGCTTCACATGCCATTCAGAGTTTAGCCTAAGACTGCTCTTGTCCATGCTACCACTAGGATAGCTGGTCTATAAGGTTGACTTTACAACCAATCACCATAAGGGTATTTGGACTGATATAAGGTGTACACTAGAACTAGTGACATCATACATCAGGCCAACTTCTCACAAGTACACTGTTGAAGGGGATGAGAGGGTGGTCCTTAAGTTGTGGAGCGTGTGCCTAATGCATGCAACTACAGAACACCGACAGTCTGACAGACTATTGATATATATATATATAGTAGTAGGACATCAGTTTTTGGTATGTCATAGCTAGGGTTATTCAGGGTAATCCAAGAAAATTAGCAAATGATATTCAGATCTTACTACTCTAGTCTTAAGAACTTGTCAATAAAGCATTGAAAATTAAGCGATTCTAACTCTTAGGAAACTTCTTGAAGTCGTATCTCGCCACGTGCCACAAATAAAGGAACCTTAACATTACTATAATATGACTATTTCTTTATCCTTGTCGATGAACTAATGCACTAGGCTTCCCAGTAGAGGTGCCCTATGAAAGTCAAAGCGTGATTGCTCTAAAAAAACAAGCATTGGAAAAGCCAATAGGCCTTGTCTTTGTGTCCTATTGGCTTTGCCGATGGTTTTTAGCAACGCTCCACAGCATTCATGATGCTGTGCAGCATGGCTAAAGTGATTAAAAAAGCCTTTGATGTGGCTGCCCACGGTATTTTATAGGTGTATGCACCACGCATGCGTGCACCTACAAGACGATTTGTGTGCCTTTTCTTTTTAGTTACCAATCCGAGTTGGATTGGTAACCAAAAAGAAAATAAACAATGCAAAAGCATTTTTTTTAAAGTAGGCAGGCAGGTGGGGGGAGCTGGTGCAACATGGGTGATGGTGGGGGAATACGGGAGCAACACTGGGAGGGCGGGGATAACGCAGAAGCAACTTGAAGGGGAGGGTGGGTGAGCACGGAAGGAACATGTGGAGGGGTGTTGGAAATGCAGACGCTAAACAGGAGGGGATGCAAAAGCAATGCTGATGAGTGCTGAAGGGGATGGGAAAGTAACACAGGGTTTGGGAAAAGCATTAAGGAGGGAACAGGTGGAGGAAGTAATTGGGAGAAGCAAATGGCCAAGCTCAAGAGGAAGGTGGACGAGAGAAGCACGGCAAAGAGCAACACCAGATTGAAGGGGGGAAAGGTACTCAAGGGAGATGGCTCAAAAGCACATGCGCTCGCATGGAGTGCCTAGCACAAAAATAAGAAGTAGTGCTTGAAAAGCAAGCAGTGGAAGCAGAGATGGTATCCAGTTAAAGAGACTGTAAATAGGTAGTTCTCCCATGGAGGGATAAATGCAAGATTGACAGGCTGGGACAACTACAAGAAGCCACCAAATGAGTGACAATGAAAGCCAGTGAATGTTAAGCAGTGGGCAAGCTCCAAGCCCATATATGATTTTGGTAAGCCACAATACGTCTTTAGGTAGACAATGCATGCGCTGGTTAGTATGCTTGGCCTAAAAAATCAATTTCTGCAGGCACAGTTTTCGAAAGTGAATAGAGTGGAACTATAATATGTTAATTTTGTTGCAGAAATTTGGCTGCTGATGTGTTTTGAAGCATACTACAGCATTCACTATTGAGGTTCTACGCTGGCACAATGTTTTTTTTTATAGGAGATTAGCTTTGTTTCAAATATTCCACTCTATAGGTTCTACGCTTGTCAGTAGCACCACCAGCTTCAGGCACAGCATATGCTGCAGCAAAGCATATCATGTGGCAGATCATTGCTTAGAGATTACTTTAGCGGGCAGAATAATGAGATGGCGGCACTTGACACCACCCGTAGAGACTATGAAATTGGCAGTAGTAGTTACATTGCTCAGCGTGGAAGGTGTTTCAAGTTGTTATGCTATGTGAATTTGTAGAGCGTAGCTAATCACTTAGAGGGTATCCAGGCGCAGAGTATGGCAGTCCTGAGGGAGGAGGAGGAGATCATGATTGTTTCATCTGGAAGAGCCATGTCTTGAGGTCCCTTTGGAAGTCCATGAGAGAGGGGGAGGTTCTGAGGTGTTTTGGGAGGTTGTTCCAGGTCTTGGCTGTGAGGTATGAGAAGGAGTGTCCTCTGCTTCTGGTCTTCTTGATGCCAGGGAGGTGTGTTCTTGCCTCAGATGCAGATTGATGGTATCTGGTGGGTTGTAAGAAGTTGAGGCGGTGGTTGAGGTAAACTGGACCAGTGTTGTGGAGAGCTTTGTAAGCATGGAGGTTGTTAAGGTGTGGGGAGATGTGTTTTTTTCGCAGGATGTTCAGGGTGAGTCTGGCGGCAGCGTTCTGGGTGGTTTAGAGTCGGTGTTGGACATGGGCTGGAATTCCAATGTGAATGACATTTCGGTAATCATTTCGACTTTTGATAAGAGCCTCAGTGACCGTTTGTCTGGTGTTCAGTGAGAACCACTTGAAAATCTTGTATAGCATTCTGAGGATGTTAAAGTATGATGAGAATACCAGCGTTGATCTGTCTTCTCATGGAGAGCTTGGTGTCCGGGATGATCTGGAGGTTCTAGGCATGGTCTACAGAGTTGGATGGGGGGGCCAAGGTTCGTGGACCACCAAGAGGCGTCCAAGGGGGAGTGGTTGTTGCCAAAGATTAGGACTTCCGTTTTGTCTGTGTTAATCTGGAGGTAGTTGTTTTTCATTTGAGCAGCGATGTTTCTTATGCAGTTGGTGAAGTTTGCTTTGGCGGTGTTGGTTGAGTCGATAAGGGAGATGATGAGCTGTGTGTCGTCGGCATAGGATACTATGTTAATGCCGTGGGCTCTGATGATGTCCATGAAGGGCAACTTGTTCACGTTGAAGAGTGTTGAGTTGAGAGATGATCTTTGAGGGACTCCACAAATGAGTTTATTGGGTTCTGAGATGCAGGGGGAAGTCTAACTTGTTGAGTTCTGTCCTTGTGGAAGGCGGCTAGTCACTTGATGGCCGGTCCGCAGATAACCAAGTGCTGAAGCTTTCTGATGTGTAATTTTTGGCAGACTGTATCGAAAGCTGCAGAGAGGTCGAGGGGGATGAGTGCGGTCGTTTTCCCTCGGTCGAGGATGCTTCTGATGTCATCGGTTACCACAATGAGGGCTGTCTCTGTGCTTTGGTTGGTGTGAAAAGCTGATTGAGAGCTGTCTAGGGGTTGATGGAATTCTAGGTGGTCTGCAAATTGGGTATTGATGGCTTTCTTAATGATTTTAGCTGGAAAAGGTGGGAGCGAGATGGGTCTGTAGCTGCGGGGGGTGTTGGGGTCTGCTGTTGATTTCTTCGATAGGGCATTGACTTTTGCATTTTTCCATCAAGACGGAACGGTGGCGGTGGTTATGGTGGTGTTGATGATAGCTTATTGTCACTCTGTGGTCAAGTGTTCAAGAAGACACAGAACACATTTTACTACCTTTTCAAACTCTAATGGCCAGAACAAACTAACATACTTGTTTATCACATGCTTTCGTCTCAGCATTTCAGTGTTTATTGCAGGATCAATACATAGATGTACCCAATTATCCATGTAAGTAACAGTGACTTTCCATCTGCTGGCAATATTCTGCATGCAGGCACGTTGGTACTGCAACCCCTAATGGCTCAGAATTGTGGAACAAGCTGTGTTCTGTGATTGTGAATTGGCTTACATTCCCTATTCTGCGAATGTGGGCTTCTATGTCTTGGCAATACACCAACATCAAAGCCACTCTGACCATTCATGGGAAGTCTAAACACATGAACAATTTGATCCACTTCCTGCTAAATGGCGACATGTTCTGGGGATATGTTTTCATTTCAGGGAACCTCACATTCTGTAGTAGGGGATCTCTGTGTATAGTCATAATCTAGTGAATAGTCCCGCCCATGTGCGTGGACCCCAGAGCAATAAAAAAAACTTTCCAGATTTCCAGAACTTTCCCCAGTATCCCAGAATGCCCAGCAGGTCCCATTTACTTTCAGTTCTTTTTTCCGGCTCCTGCTAGCAGGACCCTGGAGCATTGAGCTCTCCCCTTTTCAAGGGTTTATTGTAGTTTTTGTCAATTTTTGTCACTTTTTCAAGTGCTTAGTGGCTGGTACTGTCAACATGCCTGGCTTGTTCGACAAGTGCCCGGAATGTGGTAGAAAAAGGCTAAAACTGATCCACACGAGGTGTGTATAGGTTGCCTTCCCCAGTCCCACGTGCCTGAAGACTGTGATATCTGCCACTCGTTCTCAGCCAGGACCCTGAGGGACAGAATGAAAATCAGGCTTCAAGTCCTGGAGGAGAGAAGGCTGAAGGCACCAGGTGGGTCTGGAGGGGCTGATTTGGCCTATACTCAGGCCTCTGGGGGGCTCCCCAGGGGCAGGAAGACCAGTAAGCGTTCCCACTCCCCGTCGAGGGCGTCGACGGCGGCGTCGAGGAGGATGACTACCATCTGTTAGCCGTCTCCCCAGGGCTCTGGGGAGAAGCGGCGTCGACGGTCGAGGGACCTGAATAGGCCGCCGTCGACTACATCGGCATCTTCGGCGACGACGCCGTCTACGGCGCCGTCCAGCAGTCGGCGTCGAGATCGGACCCGGCGTCGGCGCTCGCCGTCGAGGGGAGATCGCCGTTCGCCGTTGGTGAAGAGGAGACGGTCGACTTCGCCGTCGAAGAGGAGATCGACGTCGAGACGCTCGAGGTCAAGAAGATCGCCGTCGAGGCGCAAATCGCCGCCGAGGCGCAGATCGCCGTCGAGACGAAGATCGCCGTCGAGACGAAGATCGCCGTCGAGGCGAAGGTCGACGTCGAGGCGAAGGTCGACGTCGAGGCGAAGGTCGACGTCGAGGCAAAGGTCGACGTCGAGGCGAAGGTCGACGTCGAGGCGAAGGTCGACGTCGAGGAAGAGAGAGTCATCTGGATCGGTGTACTCTGTGGTGTATACGCCTCCTCGGATGCCTACGTCACCGCCTCCTCCCCCACCACATCCGACTCCGCCTCCACCACCACCGCCACCTCCACCGCCACCACCGCCTCCACAGCCGCGGCCACTGCCTCCGCCGCCCCCACCTCGGTCGTTACCACGCACTTCATTGGGGCTGCCGGCGGTTCCCCCGCGGTCGGTTTCCCTTCCGAGGTACCCGACTCCGCCGCAGGGGACTCCGAAGCCACGACGCCCGCGGTCGCCGGGACCGGCTAGACCGGCGGGCAGACCGAAGCCGAAGAGGTCGCGCTCCCGCTCTCTCAGGAGGAGTGTGAGAAGTTGGCCTGATGTATGATGTCACTAGTTATAGTGCACACCTTATATCAGTCCAAATACCCTTATGGTGATTGGTTGTAAAGTCAACCTTATAGACCAGCTATCCTAGTGGTAGCATGGACAAGAGCAGTCTTAGGCTAAACTCTGAATGGCATGTGAAGCCAGCTGTGATACCATATATAATCCCTTGAATACCAAATGAAAGGACACCACAACAGATATATATATAAAATAAAGTGTATTTATTCTAAGCAAACCCTCAGCACTCTTTATGAGTTTAGAGGTAAGTACAACACAGTCTTATTAATGCATACAGTAAGTCACACAGGTAAGTAATACAGTTAGGCCCTAGGGGCCACGCAAACCATATACTAAGTAAGTGGTATAAGAACCACTGTCACGGAAATAGAATAGGCCTAGGCCTAGGGAATCGCTGGGGCTACACTACACTAGCGTTAGTTAGGAAGTGGGAGGCCCACGGGATTCGTGTGCAGAGTGGAAACACTCACGCGTAATGCGTAAAAGTCAATAGCAATATTACAGTTTAGAAATATATAGATTTAGGACACTTCCGGAGTAGCTAGGAAGTTGAGACTTGAAAACTAGACACTAGGATAGTCACTATCCTGATGAGCACCGGAGTACCCAAGTTACCTAGCCCACAGGCTGCGGGTGCATAGGGGTGAAGATGCGTCGTTTTCGTCGTCGACTCCTATGGATGCCTGAAGAAAGATGCTGACAGGCAGTCAGGGGAGAGTGTCCGGTGGATCCCAAGGCTGGGATCAAGAAGAGAAGAAACCTGCAAGCAGAAGGGACAGAGTCAAGGTCACTAGCCAGTGACCACGTGGAACCAGGAAGGAACCAGGCGATGTCGTGAAGAGTTGAAGGTGAAGGTGAAGCTTGTCGCTGCAGCCAGGAGGACCAGGAAGCGTCGAGGACGACCAGGACCAGGAGGCGAGCTGTCCCACGAAGGCTCTTGCTGTCGGCGGCGTCGAAGTTGGACTAGGACTCACCAAGCCTTGGCAAGCGGAACCCACGAAGAACAAAGGACTTGCTTCTGGTGCAGACCAGGAAGGTCTGGGGTGCTTCTTCTTTGCAGAGAAGCGGGAGCCAGTCTGGAGGAGCCAAACCAGCGCAGAAGATTTCAGGTACCTCAGAAGCTGCGCTGTAAGTTACTAGCCACTTTTCCCAGGTAGCCGGTCCCACGTCGCTCGTCGCCTCCACGGATCTCAGCTCTGCTGCAGATGTGGATGAGGGTCGGAGAAGTCTGGAAATCAAGGCTCTGGTCGGGCTCTGCAGTCGGTTCCTCGTCGAACGTTTCACAAAGCAAAGGGTAGTCACTTGATGGTGCCTGTTTGCACAGGGTAGCCACTCCTTGGCTACAAGGGAGATTCTTCAGTCTTCTTCTTTCGTCGAATGTCGAAGGTCCAGAGTTTCTGTTCAGTTTTGCAGGTTCAGGATAATCTAAAGTCTTGAGGCCCAACTCCCACTCTTATACTAATCTGGGGGGCTGGGATACCTGCTAGGTCACGCCTTATGGGTGGGACCTGGGAGGGGGTGGTTACACCCACTTCCCTTTGTCCAGTTTCGCGCCAGAGCTGGGGCTGGAGTGCCCCAGCGCCGGTTTGAACTGGACTATGCAAGGAACACCTTGTGTGCCCCAGGCATGTCTCATTCCTTTCAGCCCACCCTGCCCCAATACACTAAAGGCTGTCTGGGGAGGTGCTAGCACCTCCCCAAGCAGGAAACCTATTGTCCAGGCCTCCCTGGCTGGGATCACTCCCAGCTGCAGGAGGTCAGACTTGTGTCGTGGCAGCAGCATCCATTTTGTGATGCTGAGGCTTTGGTCAGAGGCTAACAGTTGAAGTATGATTTTAACATGTCTTTCCCTCTAGAAGGGGGGAATAATATTCTCATGTCCAGAAATGGCATGGGGGTATTATTCCCGAGTGTTAGACACCTCACACGACATGTTTTGATAAAGCCAAACCATAGTTACCATAACCGTCTAAGATTATAAGGTACTTTAAGAGTATATGGTAGGCTATATCATAGAACAGCTATAAGGACATGGTTCCGAAAGCTGCAGACAGGCTCAGCTCATGCTAGAGCACCATCTCACATGTTACCAAGCACTCTGCCTCCAGGATTGTCAAGGCCTGCCATAGGAGTGACTGATAGGTACACATGTGTCTATATGTAAGTTAGGTATAGGAATACTACACCTAAGCAAGGGGTGATTACACGACCTTGCCCCAGCTGAGTGATCAGCCAGTTGTGTCAAAATGGAAGGCCAGGCCAGGGGTGGCACAATACATGCTGCAGCCCCTGGTAGGCCTAGGGTACACCTATGCCCTGGGTACCTAGGGTACACTGTACAGGGGCCAATAAGGTGATCCTATCCAAATGGGTTATGCACCTAAAGTACATAGTATTAATTTAGAGAGAGAACAGCAGGGCTGTGGGTCTGATTAGCAGGCCCACAGCCACATCTAAGTCGTAAACCAGTAAAGCAAAAGCAAAAAGTGGGGGTGAACATAGAAAGCAGACCCTACTCTCCTACAAGGAGAAGATCACGGAGCCATGGACGGTCATCGTCGGACTCAGGACGACGCCGTAGGAGGCACAGGTCCAGGTCGCACACGCGATCCTCGACCAGAGATTTTTCCCCGACGTTGTCGGACTCGCCGGGGACTAGGGTGTCTTCGGTGGACGATTTGGTCTCTTTCCAAGAGGTGCTGTTGAGAGGGGCAGCAAAGTTGGGTATCACGGTGACGGTTCTAACACCCACGACGTCCGTGATATTCGAGACACTTCATAAGAAACATCTGTCTCGCCCTCTGCTGCCCCTTGTACCAGGACTGGTGGAACCCGCGTTGGAGCTGTTCCTCACTCCCGCGGTGACGAAGGCCGCCCCCTCCAGGCTCATGAAAAAGTATAGGGCCCCGGAGTCGGACCCTACCTTTTTGAGGGTGGACCCGAAGCCGGATTCGGTCATCGTGACGGCGGCGAGGAAACATGCGACCGCTCCTTCATCGACGGTCCCGCCTGACAAAGAAAGCCGCTGGCTGGATACAGCGGGCAGGAAGGTGTGTGGGACCGCCGCCACCACCATGAAGGCGGCGAGTGCAGGGGCTTTGTTGGGCCGTTACGACCGGGCCCTGTGGGAGTCCCTGCAGCAGTATGCGGACCTGCTGCCCCGGGACAGGAAGGAGGACTTCTTGGAAACAGTGCGCGAAGGCATGCTGGTTCTAATCAGGTGATCGGCGCGGCGGCGGATGTATCCTTGTTGGCCGCCCACGCCTACTGTCATGGCGTCCACCAGAGGCGACATTCGTGGCTGCGCCTGACGTCCCTCAAACCAGAGGCGCAGCACAGAGTGGCCAACCTGCCCTTCTCGGGGGAAACCCTGTTCGGGAAACATGCGGATGATGAGATGGCCCGCATGAAGGCGGAGGCGGAAACCCTGACGGCTGTCGGGTTGGAGAAGGCCGAGAAGAAGAAGCGCCCGTTCCAGAGGCGGTTCGGGTCTTTGGGCAGAGGGCGTGGGCAGGGTTCGGGACAGCAGCAGCACCAACAGCAGCAGTTCCGGAAGCCCTTCCAGAAGCGCCAGAGGGGTAGAGGAGGCCAGCAGGCTACTACCACTACCAAGGGCCCGGCCGGGTCTCGGCCCTGAGCGGCTACTTCCCCCATCAACCGTTACCCACTCCAGTGGGGGGAAGCATTCAACTTTTTCCGGCAGAGTGGAGAAAAATTACTCAGGACAAGTGGGTGCTGAATATTGTTTGCAATGGATACAGTCTTCGGTTTATCAGCCCGCCTCCAGCGATTCCGCCGGTCAGCTCTCGGTTCCAGCTGAGAGAGCTCCAGGCGGAGGCAGACATCTTGTTGAGAAAAAAGGCGGTAGAAGAGGTACCTCTGTCTCAAAGGGGAAGAGGTCTGTACTCTCGGTTCTTCCTCGTTCGCAAGAAGGACAAGAACGAGTTCAGGCCCATTCTGGATTTGCGACAGGCAAACAAATGGATTCGCAGAGAGAAGTTTCGCATGCTATCGTTGCACCAGATTTACCCTCAGCTGCAACGGGGAGACTGGCTCTGTGCCATAGATCTACAGGATGCGTACTTCCATGTGCCCATAGCACTGAAGCACAGGAAGTTCCTGCGATTCCAAGTCGGCGCCAATCACTATCAATACACAGTACTGCCATTCGGGCTAAAGTCTGCGCCCAGGACCTTCTCGAAGTGCATGGCGGGGGTGGCGGCACATCTGCGAAGGAACAAGGTGTTTGTCTACCCGTATCTGGACGATTGGCTGATCAAGGCTTCATCCTTCTCGGAAGCGCAAGATCACTTCCGATGGACGTGCGCTCTCTTGCACAAGCTGGGGTTACACGTCAACATGTCCAAATCGGTCCCGACTCCGGTCCAGTGCATACAGTACCTGGGAGCCTCCATCGATACGTGGTCAGCAAGCGTGTCTCCTTCGGAGGAGAGACGGTTATCACTCCTTCGGAAGGCTTAGGACCTCAGGACTGCTCCATCGACGACGGTGAGGAAGGTGTCTTCTCTACTGGGATCGATGGCCTCCTGTATCTTCCTCACGCCTCACGCACGGCTACACGAGACCACTGCAGGAGTGCTTGGAGGATCAGTGGGATCAGAGGACAGGCTCTTGGGACGACAAGATACGACTGTCGCTGCATGCTCTTCAGTCTCTGAAGTGGTGGTGTTCGGCGGAAAACCTCCTCAAGGGGGTTCCCTTCCACAAGGACATTCCCACGACGAGTGTCGTGACGGATGCTTCTCTCCAGGGCTGGGGAGCGCATTCCGGGGACTTGCAGATTCAAGGAAAGTGGTCTCCTTTGGAATCGACGTACCACATCAATTTCCTGGAACTCAGGTCTGTCTTCCTGGCACTGAAGGCCTTCCTTCCGTCCTTCCAGACCAACTCGCTGCTGATACAGACGGACAATACAACCACGATGTATTACCTCAACAAGCAGGGGGGGTCGAGATCGCGCACTCTGTCGCAGGAGGCGCAGGCGATCTGGCGCTAGCTGCTGGCCCGAGGATTGACCATTACGGCCACGCATCTGCCAGGGGTGCAGAATGCTCAGGCGGACGCCTTGAGCAGGCTGATTCAGGAAAACCACGAATGGGTCATAAACAACGAAGTACTAGGAGAAGTCTTCGCAAGGTGGGGGACTCCAGACGTAGATCTGTTCGCCACCGCCGGAAACAGCAAATGCCGAGACTTCGCATCCAGGTACTACCAGCGGGGGACGCTGGGGAATGCGCTATGGATCGATTGGTCGAACAGCTTTCTGTACGCTTTTCCACCCATTCCCCTGATTCCGGCGGTGCTCATCAAGCTGTCCCAGTCCAGGGTGCGGATGATCCTGATCGCCCCGGAGTGGCCCAGGCAGTGGTGGTTCATGGACCTACTTCACCGGTCTCTCCTTTCTCACATGCGGTTGCCGTGCAGGCCGGACCTTCTCACGAAGTTCGGGGGGCGGATGGTGCACCCCAACCTCTCGTCTTTGAGTTTGGCAGCATGGCTCCTGAAATAGTGCAATATGGCCATCTGAATCTACCAGACGATTGTATGGACATACTGAAGGAGTCTAAACGACCTTCCACTAGGACATCCTATGCTTACAAGTGGAAGAGGTTCTGTATCTGGTGTAAGTCCAAGAACTTTGATCCGACAACATGTAAGGAAGATGTCATCCTTCCATACCTTTTACATCTGGCGCAGTCTGGCCTTAATTTCCATTCCATTAAGGTTCATCTGGCTGCTTTGACTGCTTACAGGAAATGCCCTTCACAGACTTCCTTCTTTCAGATCCCTGTGGTCAAGGATTTTTTGGAAGGCTTGAAGAAAGTGTTTCTTCCCGTCAGACTTCCCTCGCCTTCCTGGGACTTGAATGTGGTGCTGTCCAGACTGATGAAGGAGCCTTTTGAACCCATTCACAAGGCTTCATTGCAGCACCTATCCTGGAAGGCGGCGTTCCTAGTGGCCATTACATCGGCCCGCAGGGTGAGTGAACTTCAGGCATTATGTTGTCAAGAACCTTATACTGTATTTCATGCTGCTAAGGGTGTGATGCGTACTCACCCTAAATTTCTTCCTAAGGTTATCTCTGACTTTCATGTCAACCAGACCATAACTTTACCTACGTTCTTTCAGAATCCTTCTTCGCCAGCGGAAAGGTCTCTCCATTCCCTGGATGTTCGGAGGGTGTTGAAATTTTATCTGGATAAGACCAAGGATATTCGTAGGTCTGACCAATTGTTTGTTAATTATGGATCAGTCAGGACTGGTCTTGCGACCTCTAAGCAGTCCATTTCTCAGTGGATTGTGTCCTGCATACAATTGTGTTATCAAAAGGCTAATAAGACCTTAGGGGGTAAGCCTAAAGCTCATTCCACCAGGGGCAAAGCTGCCACGACGGCTTTGCTGCGTAATGTTCCTATTGCGGAAATCTGCAAGGCGGCCACTTGGAAGTCGGTCCATACCTTTGCTGCGCATTACTGTCTGGACTCAGATACCAGGGCAGATGCTCAGGTTGGGCAGGCTTCGCTGCGAAATTTGTTCGCACAGTAGTGGATTTTGTCTTGTTGTTCTCCACCGCTGTTGTTGTGTGGGGATTGGCTTGCCATTCTATTCACTAGATTATGACTATACACAGAGATCCCCTACTACAGAAGCAGTAGTTTATTTTCTGTAACTTCAGTTCTGTAGTAGGGGTATCTCTGTTATAGTCATAAGCGCCCGCCCTCCTCCCCGGTGGAGAGATAATTATTCATATGAAGAATGCTACAGGTCTGGTGTGCTACGCCTTCAAAAAGAACTGAAAGTAAATGGGACCTGCTGGGCATTCTGGGATACTGGGGAAAGTTCTGGAAATCTGGAAAGTTTTCTTAAAGGCACAGTATCCTGTTCTAAGCCACATAATGGCAGCCTATGGGGCTTGTCTGTCCACTCCTTCCTCTCTATCATTCCAGAGGCTTTTGCTGGTAGAGGCAGGGTTTTTTCCTATGTGGAGAAAAGCTAGACAGGCAGTGCTGTTTGTGGATGTTGGTGGAATTCTAGTTGAAGTACTGGACAGTGTAGCCTGTGGGTATAGGCTGCATTATCTGTCTTTAAATTAAATTCTCTCTTAAAGGTGTATGCAGGTCTGCATGATTTGTCACCTTTAGAGATTATTTTTTATTGCTCCGGGGTCCACGCACATGGGCGGGACTATTCACTAGATTATGACTATAACAGAGATACCCCTACTACAGAACTGGAGTTACAGAAAAGAAACTACTCCTTCTCTTCCAGGGTATCCTCATCAATAGTCATAAGCACTGAATATTCCCGCCCATGTGAGGGGAACCCGGAAATTATAACAATTATATATGAAAAACATATATATATATATATATTTCTTATTCTCTCATACCAATGCAGCTCCCATCTAGGAGGCTAAACAATGCAATAACACACATAAAAACTGTATTTGCAAACATATAAAAACACAAGAGGGCAAGTAGCACTTGTTTTTTAATGAGTAAAACTCATGAATAGTAAACTGCAAATAAAGTAGACATTGTTAGCCTACAGGCTGCATTGTAAACCAATAGCATAGAAAATAAGAGCATTTCCACACAAAAACTGGCACCGTGCCTTTAAGGCAGCCATGACCCCTAGCTTCCCACATGCCTCAGGGGTGACAGTTAGGTCAGTTGTTCTTTCCGCCTCCTTCAGTCAGGACCCTGGATTTTCAGCTCTTCCTTTTTTGACTTTCTGTCAAAAAATATCTCATAAAATTCTTGTTTTTCTGCTTTCACTCAATTTCTTTTTGCCTTAGAGTGAGAAGGACACCTTTTTTGAGTTCCAGAAAATGTTTATTTTATTCAAAATTGCCTTCTTTATTTGACCTTTGCCCTGCCTGTGGCAAGAAGAAAGCCAGATCAGATACACACCCTGTGTGTATTCTCTGCCTCCCTGAGTCTCACTTTTCTAACAACTGCCATCATTGTAAGAAGTTGTCAAGGACAGGGAGAGGATTCGACTTCATGGCCTCTGAAAGAGGTAGGTCTCCTGTGAGGCAGCAGAAGAAGAGAACACGGTCGACGTCAAGAGGAAAAGTCCCAACCTGTTCTCCGTCGGCTTCAGAATCGACTTCGAAACTGCCGACAACGAAGAAATCGGCGTTGAAGACTTCGGTGATGCCGGCGCATCATCAAACATCGACAACAAAATCATCGTCGACGAAGGTAACAGGTCCTCTGTTGACGTCAACCAGGCGACGTTCAACGTCGAGAGACAAGTCTCCGTCGATTCTGGGTAGACGAGCGATCGAGGCACATCACTCCATCGTCGCATCATCGGTGATCGACGTCGAGGCAGGTCTCCGTTAAGATCAGTCCAGAGATCTTCGACGTTGAGGCGCAGGACTCCTCCTTCGATGTCGAGGCAGAAGTCTCCGTCGAAGACAGGCCAAGCATTTTCGACGTTGATTCACCGCACTCCATAATCAACGTCGAGGCAGAAGTCTCCGTCGAGATTGGTGCAAAGATCTTCGACGTCGAGGCAGAGATCTCCGTCGTCGGCAGTCCAACGTCGAGACACCAGTCTTCAGAGTGGGGGCGGCAGACATTGAAAAATGGCACTCTGTCGGCGTCGTAGATGTTCAACGTTGAGAGAACGTTCGGCTGCATGGTTAAGTCCTCCTTCCAAGAGGAGAAAGTCAACGTCGAGGCAGACGTCTCCGTTGAGACGACAATCGGTGCAGAGGCGCTCCAGATCGGAGTCAAGGCACCCATCCAAAGAAGCCTCACATCCAGTAAGCCTGTCCTCGTCAACTTCACCGACCTCTAGAACAGGCTCTCCGAGTTCTCACCGAGGATCAACGTCAAGATCTCCGGAGGTGGTGATCTCGACGACCAGCAGTCCAGCGTCAGGTGGACGCCAAGATTCCCCAACCAGGCCTGCACAAGAAGAGGTGAACTCCCCTCCTCCTGCACAGTCTCCTGAGGGGTGAGAGAGGCACAGATCACCTTCCATCCATCTGTCACCACGATGGAACAGGCCTTTGCATCACTGGTCCACAGCCACAGTGGAGCAACATTACTCGAGCCCTCTTCACAGATCTCCGTTGGCTCCTCTGGTACAGGCTGTAAATAGAGAACGTTCTCCTTCAAGAGCCAGAGCTTGCAGCTGCACTCCTGCGCACTCGCACAGAAGGAGTTTTAGATCTAGAAGCAGGAGGAGAACACACAGCTCTCCAACTCCGTCCTCTTCTTCAACTCGTCCACTCTGACCGACAGTCTGCCGTCGAGGGTCTCTCCGGTGGATGATGTCTACACTTTTCAGGACATTCTTGGTAGAGGGGGGACGAAGCTAGGCATTCCTATGCTGACTTGTCAAAGTAAGTTCTCTGTGATTTTTGAGACTCTACACCAAAGGGCAGCATCTAGATCTCTGCTACCATTAGTACCAGGCCTCATAGAGCCAGTGATGGACATCTTTCTCACACCGGCGAGTGGTAAGACCGCTCCAGAGCGAATCTTAAAAAAGTACAGCTTATCAGATGACGATCCACTCTTCCTTAGAGCTGATCCTCCCGAGGATTCTGTCATAATTGCTGCGGCAAAGAAGACCCATGCTATTGCTTCCTCCTCTACTGTTCCACCAGATAAGGAGAGTAAAACACAAGATTCGTGGGGAAGGAAGGTTTGTGGCACTTCAGCCTCTATGTTGAAGGTCTCCAATGCCTCGACTCTTCTGGGCCGCTACGACAGATCTCTGTGGGACTCACTACAGAGATTCACTGAGAAGTTGCCGCAGAAAGACCGCAAAGATTTTGAAGAAATCTTGCAAGAGGGCAGCTTGGTGTCTAACCAGGTTATCATCGCTGTGGCTGATGAGGCTACCCTTTTGGCTCAAGCCTATGCACATGGGATATGCGCAGGAAGAACATCTTGGCTCCGACTTACAGTGCTCAGGCCAGAAGCGCAGTCACGCATCCTGAATCTTCCCTTCTCCGGTTCCTCTCTGTTCGGGGCTCACACGGATGAAGAAATGTCCTGGATGAAAACAGAGCTGGACACACTGAAGGCAGTGGGCCTCGGAAAAAAAGAAGGAATTCCGCAAGAGATTCTGGCCTTACAATCGGTGATCCTCCCAGCAGAGGGTTCAAACCCTCATTGGCAGAAAAGTCAAGATCAACAAGGTCAACAAAGATCTCAGTATCGGGGGAAACGTTCCTCCAGAGGAGGAGGAAACCAGCTTCATAGGTAAAAACTCCGCCAAGATGCAGACAAAGCAATGAGTGCCCACTTCCCCCATCGCCGTTCACCACTCCAGTTGAGGGAAGTATCGCAAATCATCTCGAAGAGTGGCAAGCTATCACGAAGGATCGGTGGGTGCTTGCTACGCTGCAGAATGGGTACTCTCTACGTTTTGACACCATCCTCCCTCAATCCCACCGGTTCCATCATCGTGTCACCAACTGAAGCTCTTACAGAGAGAAGTTGCCGCCCTTCTCAGAAAGTCAGCCATCGAGAAGGTGCCAGTATCTCAAAGAGGGAGAGGGGTTTACTCAAGATACTTCTTGGTAAAGAAGAAGGGTCAAAAGGCAGAATACAAACCCATTCTGGAACTGTGGACACTCAACCAATCAATCAAAAAGGAGAAGTTTCGCATGTTGGCTCTCCATCAAATATATCCAAATCTCAGGCAGGGAGATTGGATGTGTTCGCTGGATCTGCAAGATGCATACTTTCACGTCCCGATCAATCAGCATCACAGACAATACCTAAGATTCCTGGTGGAATCCTCTCATTATCAGTTCAAAGTACTGCCCTTCGGGTTGAAGTCAGCCCCCCGGGTGTTCACGAAGTGCATGGCGGTAGTGGCAGCCGCACTGCGACGTAGAGGCATCTTTGTGTACCCGTACTTGGACGACTGGCTGTTAAAAGGCCCTTCTCCTAACAGTGTGAGGAGTCATTTCCTGAACTGTCTCGAACTTTGTCACCGGCTGGGCCTGCATGTGAATTTCGACAAATCGACTTCACTGCCAACACAGAGAATACATTACTTAGGTGATCTTCTAGACTCTGAGGTAGGAAAAGTGTTTCCTTCGGAGGAGTGACAGTGTTCCATCATACAGAAATGCAAGCTGGTTCTGCGCAACAGAAGGCTGCCTGTTCGTCAGATTGCCTTCCTGTTAGGGTCGATGGCAACATGCATCTTCCTGGTTCCCAATGCCCGACTACGAATGCGTCCTCTTCAGCAGGATCTGGAGGACAAGTGGGACCAACAGACAGCTCGCTGGGACGAAAAAATAAGTCTTTCAAACGCAGCAAGAGCTTCCATCCCTTGGCGGATTAAAAAGGAGAATATGCCTCACTGCAGGGCTAGGGAGCCCACATGGGGCCTTTCCAGATCCCAGGTTTATGGTCCCCAAAAGAGCGATCCTACCACATCAACATGCTGGAGCTGAGGGCAGTTCACCTAGCCCTCAAGGCTTTCCTCCTCTCGATTCAGGCAAGTTCGATCTTAGTACAGGCAGACAATACCGCCACCATGTACTACCTGAACAAACAGGGGGGAACTCGCTCATGCACACTGTCACTGGAAGCTCAAACCCTCTGGCATTGGCTCCTGGCGTGGAATCTGTCACAGCAGTCCACCTGCCGGGACAACAACGCAAGAGAGGACGCTCTCAGTGGTCACTTCGAAGACCGAGAAGACTGGGTACTCAACGACGAGGTCGTCGAAGACATTTTCCAGTCGTGGGGTCGTCCCACCATCGACCTCTTCGCGGACGACGAAGATACGAAATGCTGAGACTTCGCCTCAAGATTTTACCGACCAGGATCGAAAGGGAATGCCCTTTTGATAGACTGGTCAGCGGCATTTGTGTATGCCTTTCCACCCCTTCCGCTCATCCCGAAGGTGGTGACCAAGCTGTCTCATTCACACACGAGAATGATACTGATTGCCCCGGACTGGCCAGGACAATGGTGGTACCCGGACCTTCTGCACCTATCAGAATGCCCTCACAGGAAGCCGCCTTGCAGACCGGACCTGCTGTCCAAGATGAAAGGGAGGGTTCATCACCCCAACCTTCCCTTACTGAACTTGGCAGCATGGCTCCTGAGGTCCTGCAGTATGGCCACTTAGGACTGCCACAGGACTGCATGTCCATCTTAAAAGAAGCAAGCAGACCATTCACTAGGCACTCGTATGCGTGCAAGTGGAAGAGTTTTTATATGTGGTGTGTGCAAAACAATTGTAACTCAACCAAAGGCCAGGAAGAGGTCATTCTTCCATACCTGCTTCATTTGGCGAAAGCAGGTTTGAAGTTTCCTTCCATTAAGGTGCCCTCACTGCATATAGACGTTCACCTTCTCAACCTTCATTTTTTCAATTACAGGTTGTTAAAGACTTTTTACAGGGTTTAAAGAAGGTCTACCCTTCGGTCCGGCCTCCTTCCCCACCCTGGGAGCTAAACCTGGTGCAATCAAGATTGATGGGTCTGACTTTCGAACCCATACACACAGCAACCTTTGGCGGCTTTCTTGGTAGCGATCACGTCAGCTCGCGGAGTGAGCGAAATACAGGCTCTCTGCTCTAAGGAGCCTTAAACAGTCTTCCATCTGAATAGGGTCGTATTGAGGACGCACCCCTCTTTCCTCCCTAAGGTGGTATCGGATTTTATCCAGTATTGGGGTATCTTTCATAGATTCACATGCCTGAATCATTCCCCGTCGCCGAGGCGGGAGTCCCCGGTAAATAAAAAAAAGTAGTGCCAAAACATTAGTAGTAGTAGTAGGCCCAAAGAAAAGGCCTAAAGCCTAGATCTTAGTAGCCTATCTACCTCATTATGCAAAAGAAACCAAGAATTTGGTAACAACCAATCAGACACCAGCACCCTTCTAGAACCCTCTCAGCAGAGCCAGTTCTCAGATTTTCACCGCACGTCGTGTGGAAGGGAGTCTCCCTTAGTGCCTCTCGGTTTTCAACTTGCTACAGCATGTCTGACAAGAAGGCCTTGTTTAAATCCTGCAGGACCTGCGCCAAGAAGAGGGTCCATGTTGATGATCAACATTTGGACTGCATCTACTGCCTCTATCCTAAACATGAGGCAAGAGATAACAAGATTTGCCGCACCTTCCCTACCAAGACTCTTAGGGATAGGGAGGCGAGAGTGCTTTTGTGGCTCAAATCCTCTTCGGCTGAGGAGGATGACAGAGCCTCTACTTCTAGCAAGAGAGCTAGATCACAGGACAGCTCTTCCAGTGAGGGGAAGAAGCACCAGAAATCTCACCATTCTACTTCTGGTTCTGTTCAAAGAAGTCCCAAGATTTCCTCTGAATCAGCGCACTCTCCTCAGCATTCTACGATCAAGGCTACGACGCAAACTGTGAGTAAAAGCCTTTCAAAATCTCTGGCTTTCTCTCCACCTGCGATTTCTGTCACCTCATCTGCTCCTTCATTGACTGAAACCATCTCGACGACGGCCATTACCTCACCTATTCTGTCTACGAGGATTACTATCCTCTCAAAAAAGCCCGTCGACGTGTCGTCGACGAAGCCAGCATTGACGATGCCAACGACGAGCCTTTCATCGTCGAAAAGAGAAGCGTCGACGAAGATCTCGTCGTCGAAGGTCCCGTCGACGACGACCCCGTCGACGTCGAGCTCGTCTACGAAGACCCCGTCGACGTCGATCTCGTCGACAAAGACCCTTGAAGTACTGGGTATTTTAGACCCAGCGGTGCAGGGGCACACACCCTATGACTTCTGGGTTCACCCTGTTCCGGACCTACAGAAACACAGAGTCTTCTGGGTGAAGTCAAAGATTCGTTTATTGGCTGCAGACCAATGACAGGTATCCTAGAAGTACAACAGCGTGTATGTTCTCAGGAGACTGCTGAAAATCATAGGAACGGACTTCTCCTTAAGTACAAAATATCATGCTCCAGGCACACATTCCTTGGTTTACGATATGGCCATATAAAGGTATACATTACAAACGAAAAAGCAGTCATGATGACCATCCCACATTCCAGTTCGGCCAGCCCACAATGATTTACACAGTAAGGTTCAGATCCCACGTTTGATGTAAATAGACCCCCCCAATAAACATGAGCATCTCCTGTTTTGGGAAACAAGTCATAAAGCAGGAACAAGCAGGTGTGGAAGAGATTAGCCGGGGGATTGTGTAGAATGAAAGGGTTTTATGACGGGTCAAGCCCTGATGCTAATCACAGGTGGACGGAGGAAGGGGAGCTCGTGAGACCGGTTTGACCCGGGGCAGCAGAGCCAGCTGCCCAGGTCACAGAGAAGTCAGAGGGAAAGCCCATGTACTGAGAGGCCCGTATTAACTCCATCATAGCCTATGTGAGGGCAATGACAAGATGGCCACTGCTTCCAAAATGGAACCCGCGTAGTGGAGCAGAATAACGTGTACACAGTGCATTCATAGCTAGAACGATATATAAAGCACTCGTACATGCCGCATTTACCATTTGCGCTTCGCTAATACCAAGATAGACAGGGGTAGGGCCCTGTCCCCTACGCGGTCCCGAATATTAAAGTACGACAGACCCTCCTTTTGCCCTTACATAGGCAATCACTATACTCATCTTAATCCGAGTCTAGGTCAATGTTCACGAAGTCATGGAGATGTTGCTGTAGCATCATCCTACTACTTAGCTCGTCCCTCGATACAGGTTTCCTTACACATAAGGTAGTACAGAGACCACATATCGCGGGAGCACACTGTATACACAGACAGAACAGGAAAAGAATGGCTAAGATCATTCCAATGACCATCAGAACTTTCCATCCCCAGGCAGATATCAATTCCCAGAACCACCCCACCAGTGACCTATCTCCCTTATCCACGTGTATGGCTTCAGATATTTTATGGAGTTTGGAGATGGCTTGATACACTGTTGGAGCATTATCTGGTATGAAAATGCAGCAACTGGATTGGATGACCTTGCATACCCCACCGCGGTCTGCAAGAATAACGTCTAAAACCATGCGGTTCTGCAGAGTCATAAGGCGATCCGCTTGGAGCTCAGCTGTCAAATTACTAAGGGCACCAGCCGTTACATTGACAGTGGATTCAACCACACGTGTCAGCTGTCTCAGGTTCCTACTATTGACCATAGGTCCCCAAAACGGCAGGAAACCCAAGAAGAAGTCTCCTGCTTCCTGACCGGCAGTATCCTCCTTACTAATCACACCTCTCACAACTCTGGTCTTGTGATAGTCAGAGGCAGCAGTAAATGTCGGCGGTAGCAAGTTCGCAATATAACATGTGCCCGAGAAATCAGGGGGCAGCCATGTATATGCTCGGTCATGACAGATGAAATATGTGCCCTTGGCAGCCAAAAACGCAGGGGAAAACTGTGACGGGAAAGTGTACGTTTCAGTACAGTCACTTCTTCCCAGTTGAGCTCTAGGATTCTGACCATTACCCTGTAAGCAGAACCGACCCATGTGGGGTACGACCCAGATTGGAGATGAGATTTTTCGCTGTCTTTCACCCAGACTAACACTATACCCCGTCGCGTTCCATCCTACATAAGGTCTCAGCTCTTCTTTGGGAATGGATGAGTATGCATCAATATCTCTACTCATATCGGCAACTCCTTTCATCAAAGCCTTATTATTGGTGATAGGTCTGATGGAACGCGGTTGGCGAGGGGAGTATGTATCTAGAGCATAGAGAAACATGGTTTGGAATGCCCATGACGATCCATTGTAACTATACGGCAGCACCAGGTAGGGAATACCCTTGTTAATGGTATGTGGCATTAACCCACACACCCAGCAATTGGTCGTATTCATTACCAGTTGGTGCTGGTGCAAGAGCTGGATAAACGAGTTATTTACAAACTCTGATCGTCTGGTCTGTTCGTGCTCAGGCAAAGGGTGGAAAGAGTGAGAGGAGGCAGTAGAAAGAGATATAGGCTGTTCAGTGGGTGCAATGGGCTTTTGAGCGGAGAAAAACACAAATCCTACAATAAACATTATGATACTACACAGTGTAAAAAGGCACAAAAAGACAAAACATTTACTTTTCATAATTTTACACATCCTTGCGGTAAAGTTCATTTCCTCAATTGGTCTCTCCATCTTAAAAAACTCCATCCTCTACTCGGGCCGCTCGCGGTGGATGAGTTTCTTCTGCTAAGGAGCACGCCTGTCAGTCCAGGGAAACGCCCTAGACCAACCAGAACCGTCGACCTAGCGTCTTCGGCCTGTACCCCAAAGTCTTGGCACCGCGACCCTGCGGCAGAACCCGGATGGTGGTTCGAAAAACAAAAATCAAGAAAGTCCTTCAGATGGGAGAGCAAAAAATGTCAAAAGGAAAATAGTGAGGAAATCTTTATTTGTCCATGGGCCTAGGTCTCAAATTATAGCGGAGACGGCCAGGTGCTGTTTGGTCTTGAAACAAAAGTTCAGGCTCAGTGGTGTCCAGTCGACTTGATGGTGGCACAGCTTCCTGCAGAATATTGTCACTCTCTTGGTCTGAAACTGTGCCTTTTAAGCGTGCGTCGCTGAATGGTACGGAACGAGGTACAATGTCTGTCTCTGAGTCGGCGATACCCTCCTTGACCCACTGGTCATATGGCAGAGGCAAGGGGACTACTTTGCAGTGGGTACCATGAATCCAGTGCTTCTTCCCTTTCACTCGCACTGCTGATCTTGTCGAAAGAAGAACAAGATGAGGGCCGATCCAGCGAGGCTCGTCGTTGCTCTTGCGCTGGAAATTTCGGACTAGCACCCACGTACCAGGGTTGATAGGGTGTCCAGGAGGTTCAGAGGCTTGGGGAAGAGTATCATGTACCTGTTGGTGCAAAACACGCAGTTTAACAGTCAAATCATACAGGTAATCGAGCAGTACTGGATGTTCTATTTCACTAAATTTCGCCGGTCTTGGCACGCCCCATACATTAGCCGGGCGGCCAAAGACGACCTCATAAGGGCTAAGTCCCACTCGTGAGTGTATGGTCATTCTGGTGGACAGGAGTGCTAAAGGCAGAGCGTCAGGCCATTTAAGACCGGTGCTCGCCTGGATTTTAGCCAGCTTGAGCTTTAAGGCTCCATTGTAGAGTTCTACTAATCCAGCTGATTGGGGGTGATTTGCAGCATGGAACTTCTGCTTTATCCCTAGCCCTTCACATACATTCTTCATCACATTACCCACAAACTCACTTCCGTTATCACACCACACCATTCTTGGCATCCCAAACCTAGGGAAAAACTCTTTCACAAGGGCTTTGGCTGTGGATAGGGCAGTGTTATCTTTCAGAGGATAAGCCTCTATCCATTTTGAGAAAGCACAAACAACCACCAGTACATATTTCAGGTTGTTGCATCTTTCCATGTGAATAAAGTCCAGCTGCAAAACTTCAAATGGACATGATGGGGGTGCAAAGTGACCAGCCGGAGTTGGGGTTCCCCTACCAGGGTTGTACTTCAAGCATACTATGCAATTCTTGACCACATTCTCTGCACACTTGGGAATCCCAGCATTCTGCCATACTGGAGCCAACAACTTGCATATACCTTTCGTACTGATATGTGCCATTCCATGTGCCATAGTAACCACTGGAAGCACATATGCATCAGGCAACAACCATCGACTATGTTCTGTCAGATCAATCCAACAACCATTCTCATCCAACTTACCCATACTTTCTCTCCACTTGCTTAACTCTTCCTCTGTGGCTTCAGCTTGAAGCGACTTCACACTCTCTATTGTGTTCTCACACATTCCCACATCATTAACCCATCTTGCGGGGCCTGCAACATACATTCTAGTCTTCACATTCTGTGCTGTTTCTTTCGCGGTCTCATCAGCAAACGCATTCCCACGTCCAACATCATCTGTGACTTTCCTGTGCGCACTGCATTTCATGATCGCAACTTGCAACGGTAGGGTCAGGGACTCAAGGAGATCATTCACCAACTTGCCATTCTGAATTTTAGCTCCATGCGACGTCAGGAACCCACGCTCCTTCCACAGTCGCCCAAAATTATGAGCCACGCCAAAGGCGTACTGGCTATCTGTGTATATGTTCACTCTCATTCCTTCAGACAACACACATGCTCTCGTGAGGGCGATTAATTCTGCTGCTTGGGCCGAATTATGTGGCACTCGTGCAGTTTCCACGACCGTGTGCAAAGTCGTGATAGCATATGCAGCAGTCGTGTCACCATTAGGGAGCTTAAAACATGACCCATCTACCCATAAAGTGCCATCACACTCAGTCAGGGGAGTATCTTTTAGATCTACTCTCCCTTTCGTCTCCTCTTCTGTCCTGAACAGACAGTCATGTTGCTCAATCTCATCTGAGTCTGCTGGAATTGGCAACAATGTGGCTGGATTCAGCGTATTGCATCTCTTTATGTGTATGTGATTAGCTAACAGTGTAAGTTCGTAGCCCGATAATCGTGCACTAGTCAAGTGTTGCGTCTTAGTTCTATTTAATAATGTGTCTACAGCATGTGGAACCATAACAATCAATGTGTTGTCCATTACCAAACCAGCGGATTGTCGGATAGACATCGCTGCAGCAGCTGTCGCTCTCAGACAGCTTGGCAATGCCCTCGCTACAGGGTCCAAGGTTGATGAAAAATATGCGCATGGGCGCGGTCTGTCGCCAAAAGGCTGTGTTAACACTGACAACGCACATCCATCTTTCTCGTGAACATACAATGTAAAAGGTTTGCTGTAGTCAGGAGTACCCAACACAGGTGCTGAACATAATGCATTACGCAATTCCACAAAACTTTTCTGGCACTCTTCAGACCATGGGATAAGATTCGGTGTGTCTTTGCATGTTAAGGCTAACAAAGGTTTTGCCAATAAAGAAAAACTAGGGATCCAATGCCTACAGTATGAAGTGATGCCCAAGAAAGCACGCACTTCTCTCTGTGTTTTTGGCACACTCAACTGTGCAATGGCTTGAATTCTTTCTGGGGTCAGTTTCCTTCCCTCCTTCGATAAGAGATGACCTAAGTAGGTCACTTCTTGTCGACAATATTGCAGCTTAGAGAGAGACACCTTGTGATGGAAAGCGGATAAATGGCGCAACAGTGACAATGTGGCTTCTTTACAAATCTTTTCAGTATCCGCAGCGATCAGTAAATCGTCCACGTATTGAATCAGGATAGCGCCACTAGGTAAAACAAGTGCATCAAGCTGCGCTTTCAAAGCTTGACTGTATATGGATGGACTCTCACAGTAGCCCTGGGGAGCGCGTTTGAAGCGGAAGCTTCGGCCTCCCAGACTAAAACCAAAAATATCTCTGCTCTCCTTTGCAATTGGGATGCTAAAGAAAGCATTCTTTAAATCGATCACCGAAAACCATGCAGCAGAGGCTGGAATCATCGTTAACAAGGCAGTTATATCAGGGACAACCGGAAACTGTGGCACAACAACCTTATTAACCTCTCTGAGATCAATCACAAATCTGTAAACAGGTGGCTGTGAAGGGTCCGTTCGTTTTAAGACCGGTAAAATCGGACTATTGCAAACGTTGCCTCTTGTCTCCTCAATCACACCCTTATTAATCAAGTCGCTGACAATGTCTAACAATGCTTTCTGCCCTTCATTAGAGATCTTGTACTGGGGAATACGTGGCAGTCTGACATTAGCCTTTAGAGTCACCACATATGGCGGTATCTCCAAGAGGCCCACATCATTGGGACCAGTAGCCCAAAGGGCATCCGGAAGGGATGACAATTCAGGTGGCATCGTGTTTTTAGACAAATACATTGGGGAAACCACTTTCTTGCCTAATGTAAGTTGTACTCCTGAAGGAGAACAATACAGTGTAGCGTGTAATCTTTTCAACAAATCTAATCCCAGCAAATTCTCACCACAACCTGTTGTCAGGATCAGGGGTGCTTTCAGCTCGCAAGGTCCAACAGAAAGTGACATGGGACTGGAAATCGGGTTCCTAACCGGGGCGCCAGAAAAACCTACTGAAACATTTATATCGCCAGACAAAGGTGCGCCAGGGAGTTTTGAATGCATGATTGAACTCTTTGCAGCACCAGTGTCTAGCAGAAAAGGCTCCGTTACATTTGCTGTCGTCACCTCAACATACGGTCCACTCTGATCCACTGGCACTGAAACAACTCCCTCTCTTTGTCTACGGCTGTCCTAGTAATCATTA
Source organism: Triturus cristatus (assembly GCF_964204655.1). Classification (NCBI taxonomy): domain Eukaryota; kingdom Metazoa; phylum Chordata; class Amphibia; order Caudata; family Salamandridae; genus Triturus; species Triturus cristatus. The sequence continues at coordinate 1,009,099,831 of NC_140582.1, read as the reverse complement.
TTCTCTGCATCACCGTCCTCTGCATAATAATCATTATTATAATACTGGGCCGTATTACTAGTCGCGTTAGCTTGCTGATCAAAGCTATTGATGGTACTTTGAGGCGGCAGAGGACGCGCGTTCTGGGGAACACTTCCACGCCCTCTGCCTCTAGGAGCTTGCTGACCACCCCTACCTCTTGCGCCATACATATTACCGTTCCGCTGCATTAATTTAGGGCAACTATATTTAAAATGACCTTCCTCTCTACAGTATGAACATTGGTTGGGACCTACAGGGACACGTGGTTGGTAATACCCGTTCATTTGCTGATTGTTCTGAAACTGTTGGGGTTGGTGACAGACACCTTGGGGTTGCCTATAATTATTCTGACCTCCACATGGCGGATAGGCCTGCTGTAAAAGGACCTTCGTCTTCAGTTCCTTCGTTTTCTTCTCTGTTCTATCTTTCTCGTCTTTATCTCTATTTTCATAATACTGTGCAGTAGCCAGTATTTGCGCTGAAGAAGAAACAGCCCAAGAACTTTCTGAATCTTTTAACTTTTTACACAGGTCAGGAAGTAAATTCTGCACAAACTTATCCACAAACAACCGTTGGCCACCCTCAGTACTCATATCTTGCCCACTGTGGTCAATAAACGTTTCTTCAAACCTAGTAAAGAAGTCTGACACTGTCTCATCTTTCTTCTGCTTGCATGCAGATAACTTGTCCCAATTTACGCGCATCGCAGGCATTATTGTCTTCATATACGTGATGATTCTACCAGGCAATTCAGCTACTAAAGGTTCTGGTTTCGCACCACCAGTTTGTCTAGCATCAGCAGCAACAATGTTAGCCCATGTATCCCCTAGTTCTGCATTGTGATCTACATTACGAATTGATCCCCATAGAGGCTGTGGAACAACATTACCGAACAACATGTCTATGTCGGCCAGATTCATAATGCATGACCCTGCCGTCTGTGACAACTCTTTATAATAACCTGCTGGGTTTTTACGGGGATCAGGCAAGGACTGCTTAAGCGCTAACACCTCAGAGCGCTTCCATGGAACATGCACCCAAACACGCTGGAAATGCGCTGCCACAGCGGGGTTACCACCGACAGCTGCAACCGCTTCCTTCCATACCGGGGGAACTTCTCTCATAGGGTATTGTCGCGCTTTTGCCTTTTTTCCCACAAGGACCTCTTGTTCAAACAATGACTGTTGGCAATCGTCATTCCTTAAGGACAATACAACCGCAACTGCTTTATCTACTTCGCGGTCCACAATTATACCAGTTCCAAAATCGCACCTCACTCTACACAATTCCTGCGGGTTCGGATTTTTACCACTATCCTCCAATTCTTCACAGAGAATTTCGCACATTTTCTCAAACACATATCTCTGTTTAGGGGCATCCCATTGATGGAAAATGTTGACAACTGATTCCACGTCATACAGTGAAGGAAAAACGATCCATCTACGCGCCATGTGATCTATTACCTTTTTCTCATCGGGGTTAGGCAATTGGCTGCGCAACTGCTTACGCTGTAAACCAGGAGTCGCACCAGATGACTCAAAGAGAGGAGACATTAATGTAGTAACCACTTTAGCTAAGCGTTGTCGCGCTGAAGGAGAAGCTGAGGCGAGAACAGGGGGAAAAACAGAGGGAAGAAAAGAGGATGTAGAGACAGGTACTGGAGTGGTGGAAGGAAGAGTGTTAGGGGAGGCAGTTACTGGATTAGGCAAAGTCGCAGGAAGTGCGGGGGCAGTTGGAAGCACAACTGGCGGCGCTTGAGAGGGCTGCGCTACAGGAATAGGAACTGGCTGCAAAGCAACTGGCGGTTGCGGCAAGGCTTGCAGTATATGCACTGGAGGCGGCATATTTACAAGCTGGGGAGGCGCCGTGGCAGTTTGAGCATACGGGGGTGGCGAACTCAACAAATATGACATCAGGGGATCTTTCTCCTTTTCTTCGGACTCATTCTGCTTAGAATGTGGCAAGGCTGGGTAACATTTGTCAATCCCTAACTTACGCTGCCTGTGCAATTGCTCATTCATTTGCTCCTCTTCATTGTCTTTAAATTGTACAGCTGCTTGCATTACTGACATACCTCTCTCTCTCTTATTCTTTTTCGCTAACTTAATTTCCTTCTGTTTGGCTTCCTTTCGCCATAAGCGGAAAGAGTCAAACATCGCCGGCCGGGCTTTCTTCTTAAACAATTTAATTTCCAAATTATCTAAAATATCGGTATCAAAACTACCATTTTGGGGCCATTTTAAAACACCATCTTTCCTGGTGTAGTGGATCCACACTTCGTTATATGCAATGGGGCCTACGCCATGTTTTACATAGAGCTCATAAGTTGGAGTTCCAACCGGAGGAACCGGACATGATTCCTCTAGCTGGAAATCTTTTCCACAACCCAAACAGAATAATCTACCAAATAGTCCAGAACCAGGCATCTTTGCTCACTAGTCTAGATCCAAACGTCAAAGGATTATCGAATACGATATTCTCGTGAATACACGAGTCCTCTGGTTTTGGCGTTTGCAAACTCCAAAGTACCAATTCAAATGATCCCGAAGGATACCAAAACAAATGGGAGACGCTCCACTTATACTTAACTGAATATTGCTGATCGATGGCGTCACCAGAAGACTCTCTCGATTGTTTCGCTCTCTCAAAACTCGTCAAGGGTCCAAAACAGGTCGATTAATCAGGGCAGCAGTCCTTCGTAGCCGTCGGGACGCGGAGAACCTCGCAGAAAAGACTTTCGGACCACGTCGACATGCAGGGGTCGATGAAGTGGCGGCCTTCCTCCGGAATTTCCACACGAAGCTCCTCACGAACCTCTGGCTTGGACTGGTACCGCTGAAATCGTCCCGAGTTGGGCGCCAAACTGAAGTACTGGGTATTTTAGACCCAGCGGTGCAGGGGCACACACCCTATGACTTCTGGGTTCACCCTGTTCCGGACCTACAGAAACACAGAGTCTTCTGGGTGAAGTCAAAGATTCGTTTATTGGCTGCAGACCAATGACAGGTATCCTAGAAGTACAACAGCGTGTATGTTCTCAGGAGACTGCTGAAAATCATAGGAACGGACTTCTCCTTAAGTACAAAATATCATGCTCCAGGCACACATTCCTTGGTTTACGATATGGCCATATAAAGGTATACATTACAAACGAAAAAGCAGAGTCATGATGACCATCCCACATTCCAGTTCGGCCAGCCCACAATGATTTACACAGTAAGGTTCAGATCCCACGTTTGATGTAAATAGACCCCCCAATAAACATGAGCATCTCCTGTTTTGGGAAACAAGTCATAAAGCAGGAACAAGCAGGTGTGGAAGAGATTAGCCGGGGGATTGTGTAGAATGAAAGGGTTTTATGACGGGTCAAGCCCTGATGCTAATCACAGGTGGACGGAGGAAGGGGAGCTCGTGAGACCGGTTTGACCCGGGGCAGCAGAGCCAGCTGCCCAGGTCACAGAGAAGTCAGAGGGAAAGCCCATGTACTGAGAGGCCCGTATTAACTCCATCATAGCCTATGTGAGGGCAATGACAAGATGGCCACTGCTTCCAAAATGGAACCCGCGTAGTGGAGCAGAATAACGTGTACACAGTGCATTCATAGCTAGAACGATATATAAAGCACTCGTACATGCCGCATTTACCATTTGCGGTTCGCTAATACCAAGATAGACAGGGGTAGGGCCCTGTCCCCTACGCGGTCCCGAATATTAAAGTACGACACCCTGTCGACGTCAAGCTCGTCGACGAAGACCCCGTCGACGGAGACCCCGTCGACGACGACGATCCCGTCGACGAAGAACCCGTCGACGACGATGACCTCGTCGACGAAGACGACTCCGTCGACGACGATCCAATCTACAAGTCCGTCGACGATAGCCCCGTCGACGACGACCTCGACGACGATGGACACTAAAAATCTACTACCATCGCCTGGAGATTTACCGGTTCAGCCTCAGACTCTTGTAATGGCGCCCGCTCATTCCACTCCTATTTCCACCAGGAGTTTTCAGCTAAAGACTTTTCAACGACAGGAATGTAGTGATATATCACCGCTTACCCCCTCACATCTCCTAGAAACATATGTGCAGGGTGAGGATGAGGATTATGAGGATGACGAGGATGAAGGGCCCTTTGGGATCGCTCGCCATCCTTCTGAACTGCACATCAAGTGTCAAGATGACGATGATGAAGAAGAGGAGGACAATTATCAGGGGCATTGCTATCAGGAAGATATAGTCATTCCGCATCATAGACCTTCCTACAGACAACCTCGTCAGAATGAGATGTCACATCTGCCTCCGACTTTAATTCAGGACTTGCAAGCAATGCTTGCAGATTATAAGCAGCGTTTTCCATCGCAGCCAGCCACTCCACAGGTTCCGCGGACTGCGCCGCAGCCGGACCCATTGCCTTTGCCTGAGGATCAAGCTCCAACACCTCAACTGCCTGACCCTCCACAGGACCCGCGTCGGGGTCAAGATTCAACCTCTGAAGAGGAATTCGAAGAGGGCGAGCTACCAGAGCCAACAGACCCTTGGGATTCTTATATCATCCCTATGCCTTCGCCACCCACCCCTCTACCATCTGATTCGCCCCCAGAGGATATAGGGGGATTCCATAACCTAATGCAGCGCGCTGCGACCAGGTTCCACTTGCCGGTTACCATTGAACAGTCTGACTGTTTTCTTCACGATTTTAAAGAGGAGTCAAGGAAGGTTACGAGGGCTATCCCTATCATTGACTACATTTGGAAGGAAGGAGTTAAGATTATGAAAAACCCAGCATCAGTGCCAGCGGTGCTTCCACGGATTGACAAAAAATACCGTGCTCCTGCCGACAGTCCTTCCGGTCTCATTGGCCAACCTTGGCCAGATTCGGTTATCTCACAGGCAGCCCAACAAAAATCTAAAAATCCGGCAGCACCTGTCACTACACCGCCAGATAGGGAAGGACGACGCCTGGATTTGATTGGCAAAAAATGTTCAACTATGGCAGCTGCATCCATCAGGGTAGCCAACTCGTTGGCCATAATAGGGCGTTATGACCGCCAGATGTGGTCAGAAATGGCAAGCTTTATTGATCTCATCCCAGAGGACAACAGACAAGATGCTCGGAATATTTTGTTGGAGGGTGAGCGTGCAGCATCAGAGACTATCGACTGCGCTCTGGATATTGTAAATACTAATTTCCGTCAGATGGCTGGTGCAGCTGTTCTTAGACGTCAGGGTTGGCTTAAGGCTACCACGTTCAGACCAGAAGTCCAAACAAAAATATTGGATATGGCCTATGATGGAGAGTCATTGTTTGGAAAGCATATAGATGACGCACTCCAAGCAATAAAGACCGATACTGATACCGCAAGATCATTGGGCTCCTTGCAGTACAAACGAGGTACCTTCAGAGGCGCAAGAGGCCGTGGATTTTCATCCAGAGGAAGTTATCACACCCAACAGAATAGGTACCAGCCTCAGTATCGACAGTCATATCAATCTTCCTACAGACAAACCAACACATCTGGTTTCTCTCGTCAAGGCGGACGAAAAAGATCGCAGAATCAGGGAAAAGACACCACAAGAAAGCAATGATTTCTGCAGGGCTCCTTCCACCCACTTTTCCCTCCCTGTGGGTGCGAAAATTTCAACTTTTGTGAACAAGTGGCAGGAGATTACGTCGGACCAGTGGGTTCTGGACCTGGTTCTCAACGGTCATACCTTAGAGTTTGTCACCAAGCCACCCAACACACCACCCAAGGGACCCCCTCCCCCTCGTCTTCACTTACTATTCAAAGAAGCTTTAACGATGCTCCTCAAGAATGCAATCGAGAAGGTTCCTACATTTCAAAAAGGGACGGGTTTCTATTCCCGCTTTTTTCTCATCAAGAAGAAATCAGGGGAGTGGCGTCCGATCTTAGACCTTCGCAATCTGAACAGATTCCTCAAAAAGCAGGGATTTCGCATGGTCACTCTGCAAGAAATTCTAGGTTGCCTCAACGAGGAAGATTTTCTAGCTTCTTTAGATATGGAAGACGCTTACTTTCACATCCCAATACATCCAAAGCATCGCAAGTATCTTCGCTTCACAGTGGCAGGCGCCCATTACCAGTTCAAAGTGCTCCCGTTTGGGCTAAAATCTGCACCAAGGATATTTACGAAGTGCCTAGCCCCGGTGGCAGCAGCGTTACGATCCCAAGGAATCCAAGTCTTCCCGTATTTAGACGACTGGTTGATAAAAGGTCCTTCGGAAAGCTCAGTCAAGGCTGCCGTGACAACATCTCTTCGTCGGTTCCACCATCTCTGGGGCTTACGGTGAACAGGAGCAAATCTCAATTACATCCAAGCCAGATACTTCCTTTTCTGGGAGCTTTACTAGACACCGTCCGCTGCAAAGCATTCTTATCTCCCGAACGGCAGGTTCGTCTTCAAAAGTTAGCAATCCTGATTTCCAAAAGAAAGTCAGTTTCTGTCCGGATGTTCGCGTCGCTCCTAGGGATGTGCTCCTCTGCAATACACCTCGGCCTCTGGCTCGGCTCCGGATGTGACCCTTGCAGGAGGAATTACACCTTCAGTGGCAGCAGGCGACGGGTTCCTTCGACGGCATCCTCAAAGTCACTTCAGGCATGAAGAGCGCTCTAAGTTGGTGGTCCCACATACCCAACTTAGCAGAAGGGCTCACTTTCATACAGAAGATTCCAGACTTTGTACTCACTACGGATGCTTCCATGGAAGGATGGGGAGGTCATCTCCGAGACTTACAGATACAGGGGAAGTGGTCTCCAGAGTACAAGAACAAACACATCAACAGTCTGGAATTGCGAGCAATTTTCCTGTCTCTTCAAGCTTTCCTTCCAAGGATTGCAGGTTCTTCGGTTCTGGTTCGGACCGACCATACCACCAGCATGTTTTACGTGAACAAACAAGGAGGAACAAGATCAGCAACTCTGTCCTCAGAGGCTCAGGAGTTGTGGGAAGGGGTCACACTCCACAACATATCCCTCAGAGCAGAGCATGTCAGAGGTCTCTGCAATACATTAGCGGACACGCTCAGCAGATCCCAATCGGATTGCCACGAATGGGAGCTGGAGCAAGCTCAAGTGCTCAGAGTATTCAGAGCTTGGGGAACACCGTCACTGGATTTGTTCGCCACAAAAGAAATGCCGCTTTTATGCCAGCAGATACCCTCAACAGGGGTCAAGGGGGAATGCCCTGTCCATGCGATGGTCATGGATTTGTGCTTACGCTTTCCCCCCGATACCTCTAATACCGAGGGTCATACGCAAAATGAAGTTGGAGGGCTGTCGTCTCATCTTGATTGCACCCAGATGGCCACGCCAATACTGGTTTCAGGAGCTTCTATTACTATCTCAGGACCAGCCGATTCGTCTTCTCCCGACGCCCACAATGCTGTCAAGGAACAGAGGTCAGGTTCTCCACCCAGACCCTCAATCCCTACATTTACACGCATGGCTCCTGACTTCTTAGAATTCAAGGACCTAAATATCCCTCAAGACTGTAGGGATATATTAACAAAATCACGAGCTCACAGCACGAGAAAAACTTAGTCTAAAATGGAAACGATTTTGCTGTTGGTGTGAAACAAACCAGGTGCACCCGGTGGACGCTCCTGCAGAACAGGTCCTCCCTTATTTGTTACACCTGGCAAGATCTGGACTTTCTTTCCCTTCAGTCAAAGTCTACTTGGCTGCACTTTCCAGATTCAGAAAGGGTGCTCATGGCCCTTCCCTTTGTTCATCCTCTTTAGTTAAGCAGTTTATGAAAGGACTCTTCCGGGAGTTTCCTCCGGTCAAGCTTCCACCACCGGAATGGGAACTCAACACAGTCTTAATGCAATTAATGAAGCATCCATTCGAGCCTATCCACAAGGCTGACCTCAAATTCCTTACCTGGAAGGTTGTTTTACTTCTGGCTTTAACATCAGCTCGTCGAGTAAGTGAAATTCAGGCGTTTACTATAAAGGAACCTTTTCTACACTTCACTCAAGATTACGTGCACCTCCGAACTAATCCAACATTTATCCGTAAGGTGCCGTCACAGTTTCATCTTAATGAACCAGTGAGGTTAAAAACTTTCTTTCCTAATCCATCTACTCCATTGGAACGAGCTTTACATTCTCTCGATATCAAAAGATGTCTCAAATTCTATCTTAAAAAAACAAAGAACCTTAGAAAGTCCGACCAATTGTTTGTGGCTTAAGGCCAAACTACCCTGGGAAGAGCGGTGACAAAATCCACCATTGCCAGATGGATAGCATCTACAATCCTTTTCTGCCATGACAAAGCTCACAGGCCATTGTTACGAAAACCCAAGGCCCATTCCACGAGGACTATAGCAGCGTCTACAGCATTGTTTGCTGGAGTGACTCTGGAGAATATCTGCCGTGCTGCGACATGGAAAAATGTCCACACTTTTACGAGACATTACTGCCTCCAACCTACGCATCGAGACGATGCAGCAGTCGGACAAGCTGTCCTGCGACATCTATTTCTTTGAGATGTTTTCAGGTACTTTTTCAAACTTTTAACATGTAAGATGTTTTATCTTTTGGTATGTTTTACAATAATGATTTGCTTTCATTTTAATGTTATTGCTTTACATGCTTTTTCTCTTTATAGATTGCATGTTTCCAATTTTAAGATCTTTTCTTATACCTCTTGTTAACAAGCTGTGGATGCAATTAGGGAGTATCAGCACTAGTCTCCCGCCATCCGCAAACGACTGTATACTTGGTATACTGCTCGCTATTCTGATTCAGGCATGTGAATCTATGAAAGATACCCCAATACTGGATAAGAAAACAAGTTACTTACCTGTAACTACAGTTATCCAGTATTGGTATCTTTCATAGATTCACATGCACCCACCCTCCTCCCCGTAGAGTCAGTTCTATATAATTTGGGACGTTACTTCCCACTTGTGCTACGAAAATCTGAGGAGAACTGGCTCTGCTGAGAGGGTTCTAGAAGTGTGCTGGTGTCTGATTGGTTGTTACCAAATTCTTGGTTTCTTTTGCATAATGAGGTAGATAGGCTACTAAGATCTAGGCTTTAGGCCTTTTCGTTGGGCCTACTACTACTACTAATGTTTTGGCACTACTTTTTTATTTACCGGGGTCTCCCGCCTCGGCGACGGGGAATGATTCAGGCATGTGAATCTATGAAAGATACCAATACTGGATAACTGTAGTTACAGGTAAGTAACTTGTTTTCTTCATGTGAATCAGACCATATCTCTACCCACCTTTTTACCTAACCCCTCCACTCCAGCTGAGAGGGCTTTACACTCTTTGGACCTGAAAAGAGTTTTAAAATTCTATCTGGATAGGTCCAAGTCCACAAGAAAATCTGATCAACTATTTGTTAACTATGGGTCGATCAGAACAGGATTTGCAGCTTCAAAGCGGTCCATCTCCAGATGGATAGTTTCATGTATCAAGCTAGCTTCCCAATTAGTGCAGAGGCTGTAAGAAACTGGCTCTATAAATACTGCACCGAAGTGAGGTATAGTGTGTATAGAGTCCAAGAGTCTCCAGAGGTTTGGCAGAGGTTAAAGTTAGATCGAACCTTACTCTGTAAAGTGATAGCTTGGTCGAGCAGTAAGGCAGTATCAGAGGACAGTGTAAAGCATTTGATGTACACACTCAATCAGCAAATGGTCTCACTCAAGAAGTGAACTCTAGGCCAATTGTTTTGTATAAAAAAATATACTGTTGTTTTATTTCTAGAACCAAGCAAGCCTGGTACAGGTAAGCATATAAATACTTTGAGTAGTAATTGACTTATTTGAACACAGTTCAGAAATGCAGTATAACTGATACAGGTTTTGATTACAGGTTTAAGTAAGCAGATTGCAACACATTGCAGGTATAGTACATTCAATTGAATGGGCTTTTAAAGTAAAATGCAGTTAATTACTTTTCAGATTACTTTTCTAACCACTGGACTCGATCCTAGATTCAGCCCTGGGACATTTCCTGAAAACAGGTGAGTAAATGCGTTTTGGTTAAAGGTATGATTTTTAAGGAATATTATTGTATTTCAAAAGTTGACACTTAGAAACTTTTTCACATAGACTCACCAATGTTATCCTATGGGAGGAAATTCACTTAGCAGGTAAGTTAGGTTATCGTTACTTTTTCTTACTCAGTGCTGGATCCTGGATTCAGCACTGGGACATTTCCTGAAAACAGTTGAGAAAATGCGTTTTGGTTAATCGGTCTTTTGAGTTAGGGTTTTGGGGTTAGACTCAGGGGTCTCCCAGGGTCAGTGATGCACAGTTAGTGCACCTTCAGCGGCACTCGGGTGGCCGGGTGCAGAGTGTTGAGGCCCAATGTTATCCTATGAGGGATAGGGGGACTCCGGTTGGTGGCTGCTGGCAAGCAGGCCACAGGTTTGTGGGAGCAAAGCTCCTGGGGTTAACTCCAGGGCACCTTGGGGACCAAGTTAGCACCAAAGGGGCACCCTCAGCGGCGCTAGGGCAGCCGGGTGCAGGGTGCAGGGTGCAGTTTTGAGGTCGGGTGCCCTGTTGAATTCAATGGAGATTCTCCGGAACAAAGAAACACTGCAGGCTCGGGGACGAAGATCTTCCAGGAGTGACCACCACTTTGAGGGGTAAGTTGGAATGTTGAGGGATGGTCAGGCACCACTGGGTTGGGCACACAAGGCCTTGGGGTGTCGGGTGCCGGGGTGTCTTTAGACATCGTATTTTCTTACCCGCTCTGGTCGCGATAGGGGGGGGGTCTCCTGGATTGAGGCTGCAGGCGTCGTCTGGAGGCTTGAGGCAGGTCAGGCGTCGCCGGTACTCGGGTCAGGATCGCCGGGGGGACCTCCTCGTGGTGTTTGTTCACTCAAACACAGGCCGGGCTCGGCGGGTGCAGTGTGCTGGATTCGTGGTTTCTGGCTGGCACCAGAAGCTCCAGTTCAAACCCGTCCGGTGTTCACGGGAGAAACAGCTTGGAGAGTGAATGCAGGCAGGTCCTCCGGGGTTTTTGAGGTTGCTTGCCGCTGGACACGCCGGGATTTTGCAGGAGCAGGTTCGAGGGTAGACAGGCCTGTAGGGCTGGGGCCAAGTCAGTGGACGTCGTCCTCTTGTTAGCTCTGCACGGCTTCTCGTCCTTCTTCTTTTCTTGTGGTTGCTAGATCTGAGGAAGGAAGGTTCAGGGTGCCCCTAAATACTAAATTTAGGGGCGTTGCAGGTAGGTAAAGGGCAGGGACCAATGGGTCCCTTCCCTGGGGTGGGTACACCCCCTATCCTGCCACTCTCTAGTGGGAGGGATGCAGGAGCCTGTCCCTGGTTGGCTGGGTCCCCCCATCCTCAAGATGGCAGGGACTCGAGGTTGTGCTTCACCTCGCCTCCCCCACCTTAGGGGTGGAGTTGGCAGAAGTGGGCACACCTCTCTTCCTCACTTTGTTTTTCCCGCCAGGTCTCCCACCCAAAGTGGGGGTTACAACCAGTGGGGACCAGTTGCTGAGTACAGCAAGTGGTCTGGAGAAGCTCACAAAAGCAGCATGCCTTTGAAGCATCTCCTTTGTGAACCCTGCCCATCCTGGGGGAGGAGGCTTGGCACCTCGTCCCAGGATGTGCATTGTTTCAGGCCCCTGAGAGCAGCAAGCTCTCGACCCAGGGGTCCAGAAACATGTCTGTTGGTGGCAGCCTGCGCAGCCACTCAGTCAGGTCACTGGGAGTTGGTCGAGTTTCAGTGGGCATCTCTAAGAAGCCCTCTGTCGTGCATTTTACATTAAATCCCACACTGGCATCAGTGTGGGTTTAATGTGCTGAGAAGTTTGATACCAAACTTCCCAGTCTTTAGTGCAGCCATAATGGTGCTGTGGAGTTCGTAATGACAACCTACCAGCACCATATACTCTTAACGGCAGCACTGCACTTACAGGGCCCATGATTTGGACCTTGGCACTGTAGGGGTACAGGGCTCATGCACCTGTATCCTCACCACTGGCATAGGGCACCCAGCTAGAGGGGTGACTGATGTATGCCAGGGCAGTGATTTGTGGGCATGTCTCTTTGTTTGGTTCTGCACCCAGACACTCAGCCTGCAAAGGCAGTGTGTGTGTGTGTGTGTGTCAGGGTACAGGGCCTCTAAGGGTGGCACAATAAGTGCTGCAGCCCTTAGAGGCCTTCTCTGGTCACAGTGCCCTGGGTACGCATGGTACCTTTTACAAGGGACTGACATGTGGACAGAGAGGTGCCAATTGGGTTTAGGCTTTCTTGCAGTTTTAGGGAAGGAACACAGGCCCTGGGTACCTGATTGGCAGGAGCCCAGGGCACACTCAGTCAAAGTACATCAGCAATTCAGCAAAAAGTGGGGCATACATGCAAGAAAGAGGGCACTTTCTCACAGAGGCCCCTTGGGTTTACTCCCAAAGCGCATTCTACCAGAGGAAAAGCGGCTACTACTGCTTTTCTCCATAATGTGCCCATATCTGAAATCAGTAAGGCGGCGACTTGGAGGTCCGTCCATACATTTACGAGGCACTACTGTCTAGATTCAGACACCAGAACAGACACCCAAGTAGGCCAGGCGTCCTTGGGGAATCTGTTCAACAGCTGATTACGGCTGTTGGTTGTATGTTGGGTCATTCTCTCTCATTTGCCTGCAGATGGAAGATGGGCTTGCTATTCTATTTAGTGCTTATGACTATTGATGAGGATCCCCTGGAAGAGAAGGATAAGTTACTTACCTGTAATCCTAGTTCTCTTCCAGGGGTATCCTCATCAAAGTCATAAAGCAACAAAGAACAACTGACCTAACTGTCACCCCTGAGGCATGATGGGAAGCTAGGGGTCATGGCTGCTTTAAAGGCACGGTGCCAGTTTTTTTGTGAAAATGCTTTCATTTTCTATGCTACTGGTTTACAATACAGCCTGTAGGCTAACAATGTCTACTTTATTTGCAGTTTGCTATTCATGAGTTTTACTACTACTTGCTACTTGCCCTCTTGTGTTTTTATATGTTTGCAAATGCAGTTTTTATGTGTGTTATTGCATTGTTTAGCCTCCTAGATGGGAGCTGCACTGGTATGAGAAAAATATATATGTGTATATATATATAGAGCTGTACATATGTTTCTCATATATAATTTTTCTTATTTCCGGGGTCCCCGCACATGGGCGGGAATATTCAGTGCTTATGACTTTGAGGATACCCCTGGAAGAGAACTAGGATTACAGGTAAGTAACTTATCCTTAGTACACAATGGCAATATGAGCTTGAAAGACTGGCAATGTTAGCCACAGCAGGCCTTATTTCAAGTACCCTCAATAATCCCAGTGGGATTAATAACACAGTTATCAGCCAAGGGATGCGGATTTATTTTTGGTCTATCCAGGGACAGTACGCTTCAGAAATCCACTTGTCCTATTAAAACTCCACTTGTACTTTTTGATGCCATGAAGTAAGGTGTCGGATGTTGGCAGCATTCTCATTATATCGGAGCTATGATAACAGCCTCTCTGATTATACCAGGACTCGCATTTTATCAGGGCTTGGATTCTTGCAATGCTATGATTTTGCTACCTTTCCACAAATCTACATACAGAGTTTGGAAGTAGTCATGAAGCAGTAGCTCACCACTCCTCTCTAAGGAAAACGTTGGAAATATGCTCCTGACAAGGGCATGAGTAAAACGTTTTCAAAAGTGGAAAAAAGCGAGGGCATAGGTGTTATAGGTTATAGAAATAGGGAAAGTGAATTTTCAATCGCACAGCAGATTTTCCCATGAGCAAATCTAATGTGTGTATGGTTTCTCATGTAAAAATGGAAATCACAAACCTTTGCTTGGAGTAAGGTTTCCAGGCCTACATCTGTCAACATTTCGAGAAGTTGGAAATCTGCATGAAGGCAATTATATATGCCAATATTGATGACCGTTATAGTTCTACACAAATTCTTCATTATTAATCTTTTTAAAGAAATATTGACATGCATAAAACATGCTTTACTAAACAATGTCTTAGAGAAATAGTATTTAGAGACTGCAGTGGGTTGGGCCAGTCCAAATTGCCTTTCTCGGAATCCTGCCCTAAAGGCATACTTGTGCAAGGGCCTTGCACTGCGAGGAGTCTAGCTGAAAGAAAAGAACAGAAGCAAAAGGAAGCACTATGATATAGGAGACAGTGGTACAGGTGCAGCTAATTCAGTGTGCTCTCATGGGTGAAGTCTACCGGCATAACTTTAACTGTGAAATATTTGAGGTCCAACTTGGAGCCTAGCATCAGATCTATATGAGGTGGAAAAACTATTCCTTGAAAGAATGCTAACAGTCCAGTATTGGGAGCAGGGGCATTAGGGAGTGGTGCTGATCAACCCTGGACTGGAGGTGAGTGCCTCATTGAAACATGCTGTTAGTGTATGCGAATAGAACAATGATATTTGGTGCTTTAGGTGTTCTAGTCTTAACCTTTGTTTTTCTTGCTTTTCTGGGCAGAGGGCTGTTTATGTGGTGACAATAGGAGATGTGTATTGTTTTAGGTTCACCACTTGATGCAGGAATTGGATTTGGTTTTTTTCGGGGCCTAGAAAAAACTGTTAAGGCCTCATTTTGTTTGCTACAGTGTCCATCTCAATTGAAGAACTGACATAATAAGCAAAGAGATGGGTTTATGACTTTATATGCCCCCAAGAAAAGGAAATGCTCCCCAGTTTCAATATTAAGACCCTCAGGCTGAAATTGAAATCATATTTGGGGGCAGAGGAGCCGCCCTGTGTGCCTACTATTTTTAGGTCTGGCTTGATAACATAGCTGCCTGCAAATCCATAGTTACAAGTTCTTTATAATATACATGCCTGAATAACTTTAGGGGTGATAAGTTACGCTTTACAAATTGGGAATGTTTATTTATTTATTTAAACACAGGATGCAACCCGCTGTAGCCCAGTATGGGGTTTTGCTACCACAGCTCCAGCTCTGTAGGAAATGGGCAATCATCCATTGGTCTTTCTGACACCCTGAGGGCTAGTAAGGCAGTGGCGAAGCCTGTTGAATATCCGGTACAGTTCAATCCCTGAAGAACTCCTCAAATGTGACTCACCCTGTGTCAACTCTAGAAGACTATACTTTTACAGGCCACTCCTTTTTCCTTGTATGCCACCTAGGCTTTACGAGATGTTTATTGTAGATGTGTACACAATATACTTGCTCTCTTTCTCTTTTCCCCCATTGACAAACGTGACGATTGCTGTGTGCATCCCATAGATAGACCAGGCCAATGTTTGGATGATCATCTTTGCGACCCAGTGACAGGCACTATGAGAAACTCACACATCCCTCTGACCCGACTACAGAGCTCTCAGTTGTGCCCTGTCAACAATACACACCACGGTCCTGATCCTACTCGACCTCTATGCCGCGTTCGACACCGTCTACCACTGCACACTCACCGCCACACTCCACAACGCCGCCATACAGGGAACTGCCCTCGATTGACTCAGATCCTTCCTCACCGGTAGAACCCAAAGAATCAGACTGCCACCCTTCCTCTTCGATTCCACGGAAATCAACTGCGGAGTACCCCAAGGATCATCGCTCAGCCACACACTCTTCAGCATCTACATGGCCCCCCTCGCCGCCATCATTAGACAACACGGACTCAGTATAGTATCTTACGCCGACGACACCCAGCTCATCCTCTCTCATCACCACCAGACTCAACTTCCAGGAAGGAATGAAGAACATCTCATCCTGGATGAGCAGCCGCTGCCTGAAGCTCAACTCAGGAAAGACAAAGATCCTTGTCTCCTCACCCTCTGCATTGGACAAAACCTGGTGGCTCACCGCCCTCGGCAGTCACCCCAACCCTACGGACCACACCCAAAACCTCTGCATCCTACTCGACTCCTCCCTCTCCATGACCCGACAGGTCAACGCCGCCACCTTCATCTACTTCAACACCCTCGGCATCCTCCAAAAGACCTTCACATATATCCACCCGAATCAAGGAAGAGCATCACCCACGCACTCATAACCAGCAGACTGGACTACGGAAATTACCTCTACGCCGGGATCAACAAGTTTCTGCTCCGCAAACTCCAGACCATACAGAACACTGCAGCCAGACTCGTCCTCAGCATCCCTTGACATGAACACATCACCCAACACCTGCGTAGCCTCCACTGGCTCCCCGTTGAGAAGAGCGTGACCTTCAAGATACTCACCCACGCCCACAAATGCTTCCACAACCCCGAACACCAATATCTAAACGCTAGAATCTCCTTCCACGTACCCAGGAGGAACTTACGATCCGCCGACCTCGCCGAACCCCCGTGCATCCACAGATCAAGAACAGGTGGAAGAACTGTCTCCTACATTGCAGCCAAGACCTGGAACAAGCTCCCGATCAACATCAGACGCGCCCCCACCCTGCACATCTTCGGGAAGACCCTCAAGACCTGGCTCTTCGACTGACCGGAGCTGCTCCCCCCTCCCCCAGCTCCTTGAGACCCTCATGGGTGAGTAGCGCACTTTTAATATTCCTTGATTGATTGAATTTTAACTCATCCAGACACCTAGAGGTGACTTAGTTTGCAGTAATAGGTTAGCTCCAAACAGAAGGGTGGTCCCTTTGGGGAGCAGGACGTGAGTTAATTCTCAACTAGGTCTGTATGTTTCTTCTGTTAATTAGATTATGGTAGCTGGTGCTAAAAGTGGAGATCTCTGCCCACTTGCTAGATATTTTGCACTTAGAGAGGTTGTATTCGACTTCTGGTTTCTAAACTCTTTCTTCCTGTATTCACAGTCTCCCATCTGTTTAGTATAGACTATTATCACAGAGAATCTCCATGATTTGGCACTTGTTTATTAATACATTTACACACTCAAAACCCACCCAGTCATACAGCCATGCTCTCCGTTCTTCTTTTTAATAGGTCTTTATTGCATTCATTTGAACACACAGAAAGACATTTGTACATATATTGCGTCATTGCTCTAACTGTTTACTCATTATCGATTTCACCCACTCACCCATGCCCACACCCACATGCATGCCAGGTAGCATCAACTGTGCCTTGTGAAACTGCCAGACGTGTTAACTTTGCCAGTACTTTGTTAACTTTACTCCTTTTTTTTTTTTTTTTTTAAACCTTTATTTTAAATCAGTGACACAGCTATTCAGCCGACAACCCGGAGGTACGGCAGCTTTAGAGACTCAACACATGCTTGCGTCCACATTTTACCGACAGGAGAGTCAAAGGTTCTGTTTTAAATAAACATAAATCCAACCCTAAACACAAACAAGGCGATAAGTACTGTAAGCACCAAAAGAGGTTCCCATCAGGGGGGACGAGCCCCATCCCGTCCAACAGACACAGATCTATAGTAAGGGAAAGGAGGGAAAGGCAGAGACTCAAGAAGACAAACACATACCAGCAAGGAATTCAAAGCCGGAAAGAAAGCTAAGGGGAAAGCTGCTCCTCAGGCGGGTCCGGGTCTGGGGGCAGGCATATGTTCCCTCTGTACTGGTTCCATGGCCCCCATACAGAGTGCCATTTCCGAGGGCGCCCTCGAGCACAATACACTGTCTTCTCCCTAAACATGCTCCAATCCATGTTTTCCATCCACGCTGTCAATGTGGGAGGCCTATCAGAGCCCCACAGCCGAGCAATGTCGCGCTTGGCTACCATGTTCCCTAGGGTCACCCACTGAGTCTGTGCCGCGTTGTGGTCAGTAGGACTCCAGACATTCAGGAGACAACATCGCGCCTCAGGCTGCATGGCAATTCCCATCACCTCCCCCATCACCTCGTGGACTCGCCTCCAAAACTCCATAATCGCACCGCATTCCCAAATAATATGTAGGAAGGTGCCCACCATACCACAGCCTCTCTTACATAAGCCCTACTCAGAGAAACCCATATGGATCAACCTTGGCCCCGTCACATAGACCCTATGGAGTATTTTAAGCTGCACCAGCCGCAGGCGCGCGGGGATAGCGACCTCTTTGGGAGAAGAAACTGCATACTGCCAATCCTCATCATCTAGTTCAAGGCCATCCCTGGTCCATTGATCGCGCAACCCTAGAAGAAGATCCGCCCGAACATTAATAAGTTTCTTATAAATGAGCGAAATCGTGCTCTCTGGCATATGGCCATCCAGGATCCGGTCCTCCAATGGAGAGGACTCGGGCACCTTCTCCCCTTCTACAAGGACTGACCGCAAGGCGTGGCGCACTTGAGCACATCGGAAGAACTCCGAGTTCCCCAGCTCGTATTCCTTCTGCAACTCCTCGAATGACTTTATCCTACCCTTAACCAGAAGGTCTCCAACCCTGGATATGCCAATCAGGTCCCATTTCTCAAACCCTTTTGTATGCCAAAGCTTTCCCAGAATATTGGAATCAAACAGAGGGGTGGCAAGGGTAAGCTTACCCTTCCAACCCAATGAGTCCATCGCCACCTTCCATACATGAACGGCCACTCTGGTGGGCCCCGTAAGGGTGAAGTCCGACGACTTCGAGTACAACGCTCTGTGGTAATTACCCCCACGGAGCAACCATCGGTCCATGGCGAAGCCGGGGCTAAGCGCCGGACCATATACACCATGGTTTATCGAGCTCAACTGGGTGGCCCAGTAAGCGCGATACCACCGTCGTACCACGGAAGCGTCAACTTAGCGATCGCTATACGCGGACGCCCGTCCCACAAGAGCGCGCGCTGGTGGCTTTCGACCTCACGGAAATAGCTGGCCGGGACCAAGTCAAGGGTATTCTGCAGAGCATAGAGGAAACAGGGAAGGGACATCATTTTGAACAGTGCGGCACGGCCAAGGAGGGAAAGCGGCAATCGCCGCCAGCCCGCCGCAGACGCGCCAAGGGAGGGAGCAAGTTCTTCTCGTAGCGTTATATGGGGTCGGTGGAAATATAGATCCCCAGATACAAAAAGCCCTGCTGGGCTATCTGGATCGAGCAGTTGCGCGGGACGGGCGGGACATCCCCACACAGGACATACAAGTATGACTTCCCCCAATTAATGACTAGGCCAGAGTTTCTACCGAAAGAGGTCAAGACGTCGCAAACCACTATCAGAGATTTCTTGGGCGAGGCAAGGTATAGCAGAATATCGTCGGCGTAGAGTGAAATACGGTCTTCGTGGTCAGGCGACCAACGAATCCCACGTATGTCCGGGTGCCATCGTATCCACGCCGCTAACGGCTCAAGAGCAAGGGCGAACAGCAACGGCGACAGGGGACAACCCTGCCGGGTGCCTCTCCCGAGCTCGAACGGTGCCGACGCCCGCCCGTTCACCACGACGCTTGCAAGAGGCCCCTCATAGAGCAACCTCACCCATCCCACAAATCCAGGCCCGAAGCCGAACTTGGCTAGCACAGCCCACAGGTATGCCCACTCCACCGTGTCAAAGGCCATCGTGGCATCGAGAGACGCCACAATAGCCGGCTCTCGCATCGTGCCCGTCCTAGCAATCACTCCATGGAGGCGTCTAAGATTCAGTGCAGTGTTACGGTGCGGGATGAAGCCCGACTGATCCGGGTGGACCAAGTCGCCAAGCACCCGGACCAGGTGGTTAGTGAGGATCTTAGCAAGGATTTTCGGCTCGGCGTTGAGAAGTGAGATCGGCCGATAGGAGCCACACTTATCCCGGGGCTTTCCCTCTTTATGAATTACTACAATCGTCGCCAGCCGTTGATCGAGCGGAAGAAACCCATTCCCCCGCGCCTCCACGAATATGGCGCGCAGGTGGGGAGCCAACTTATCCGGACAAAGCTTGTACAGCTCTATCGGCAGACCATTTGGGCCCGAAGCCTTACCGGAGCGCAACGCACGGATAGCACACGCCACTTCGTCTACAGTGATATCACCATCGAGGTCCTCCCTATCAATGGCAGAAAGGCAGGGCAGAGCGATGTCACGCAGAAGATCACACGAGTCCTCAGTCGGCCTATCCGAGACCGAGGTATATACCGTACGAAAATAGTCCGAGAAACACCGAACTATCCCGTCGGGATCAGTGACAACCTCTCCCCCATCCGTCAACAACTCCGGCACCACACGATTAACACGCTCTTTTTTATCCAGCCATGCCAGCAATTTCCCGGCCTTATCACCAACGTCATACAACCGACCCTGCTGCTCCCTATTGAGGGTCTTGGCGGCGTTTGTCACCAGGTCCCTATATTCCAATAGCTTCAGGCTCAAATTATGCAGTGTGGACGTCGCAACATCCCCCTCCAAGGCCACTTCTAAAGCCGCTATCTCGTCCTCTACTTGTATCACCTCGGCGTCTCTCCGCCGCTTGGCGGCCACTACCAAGGACAAAGCCTCCCCTCTCAGTACAGTCTTAGAAGCTTCCCACAAGGACACCGCGGATTCAACTGAGCCCTGATTATCTCGAAAATAGTGGTCAACTGTCTTCAGTAACGCGCTGCGCAGCTTGGGGTCACGAAAGTACCAGGGGTTAATGGGAGCCACCCTGCCCCCCACCACCCGGCCAATGTCCAGACGGGCCCACACCGGTGAATGATCAGATATGCCCCGTGCCATGTGTCTAGCCTCAGATACCAAAGAGGCGTGTGCCGCCAGAGTGAGCAAATAATCAGTACGAGAGAGACTCCCGTGGGCCCCGGAATGAAAGGTATATTGTCTCTGAGTAGGGTGCCGCAGCCTCCAACAATCTACCAGACCAAAAGTATCAATAAAGTCGGGAAGCCACTTCTGAGCACCCCCGGTGTCTCTGGGCGGGTACCTATCGAGCATTCCAGAACCAACAGCATTGAAGTCTCCTCCCACCACTAGCATCCCTTCGGGGAGTTCCAACAAGGCCTTGCCCAGATCAGCAAACGTGGAGGCCTGAAGGGCAGGAGGGACATAAACAGAAACCAATACCAATGTTCTGCCCTCCCACCTCCCCGCCACGGCCACAAAGCGCCCCCTATCATCAGCAATGGTGGGGTCAACCTCAAATGGTAGGGAAGCTCTGACAAGTATGCCCGCACCCCTGGATCCTGAGGAAAACCCCGAGTGAGCAATGAATTTATAGCCCTTTCTGTTAAGTGCATAACACATATTCCCCACTTCATCGTTCTTAAATAGATGTCACTCATGTTTTGTTGAGAAAGCAAAACAAGCCAAAAGCAGCCGCTTGTGCATCACAGCACGTGCGCATGAATGCACACCCTTGTCAGCCGTTTTGGAATGTTTTTTTCTTACTATTACATGATGGCCACAGGGTACGCATGTATGAGTTAAGCGGGGGACAACCAACAGATCGCCTTTTATAGACGAGACCTGAGCTGCCAATGCTTCTTATAGAGGCTCCTGTTCTGAATAGCCAGTACAGAGTTACACAATAATGTAAACCTGTGAACTGGTATTTGAAACTTAAGAGCTACTGCCTTTCAGCAGGTAGCTTGTGGACTGCATTGGCTCTAACTGCAGATGAAGATATAAAAAATGAAGCGTTGAGAGACATTCTTGATCCCAAGGCATGCGTTTTTATTTCCCGTTATTCCAGTCATAAATTAATCAGAACACAGCCTGTCTTTGTGCACCATGTGGAAGATGGTTTTCCATTAGCGAGAAATGCATTCTGCCCACACACAGTTCCTGTATCTCCGTATGTGCTACTTTTGTCGTGACTCATTTTCATTTTGCTCTATTTAAGTATTCCATCCTTACATCTCACGGCCAGTTATGAGTTTTTATTGTTTCCATGATAGAAAATCGAGATGTTGTTTTTTATGTACTTATTTTTCCACGGGTTATCTTCTCCTTGTTGTTCTTTAAGGGTATTCATTATAAACCATTCGGGCAATGGTAGAGTCACAGTTTGCTAAGCGATCGTTTCATTTTTTACTATGCCTTTTCTGAATATCACCCTATTAGAGATAATGACTGGGAAGAGTTTTAGGGGGCTTTAGATTGATGAATTTAGTGAGTAATCTGATTGGTAGCTCTACTCCAATTTCTAAACAGGCTTCCTTTCGTTATCCACTATGTAATTAATTCCGGGAAACGACCACTACAACGCGGCCGTTTCCACGCATAACAGTAACCACGCATGCATTACAACGCATGCGTGGTTACCACGAAAAACCTTTACCACGCATACCTTTACTACGAGATACATAGAAAAGGCATGTGTGATAAAGGTAATATAAAAAAAAAAAACCTGATTCCATCGATGTGGAGGCAATCGGCGTCGTACCGCCGTTAGAGGAAACGGAAAGACACTTCCGCTTCCTCTTTACGTCGTGCAAAGCAGATCGAAAGAGCTTCCAGAGAAAAGAGGACATAGCGAGGTAAGGGGGAATTTAGTTTAAGTAATTAATGAGGGGGACGTGTAGCGAAGGAGTAAATTTAAGGGTTTGTGGGTGGGGGAATCGCACAGGGAAACCTTTTTAATGTTGAGTGGAGGGGAATTTATTAGAAGAAAAAGGGGAGGGGGTGTCGCAGAAGGGTATTATTAATTTAAAAAAAGGAAAATTTACCACGAATATGCCTTTACCGATATGCGTGGTAAATGCATTTTCGTGGTAAACGTTATTCGTGGTAACGGCATTCGCGTTGTAACGCATGCGTAGTAAAGGCATGCGTTGCAACGGAATGCGTTGTAATGACATACAACCATTAATTCCTACTGTAAATAAAGCAAATTTCATTTTGAGAAGTAATAAAGTGACCATGTAAAATATATCCAATACAGGGCCTGATTACAAGTTGAGGCATAATTTATCTCCCCAAATAAATAACGATTCCATGGGGTACATTAATTATCTGGTGCGATAAAAAACACCTATAATGAGTTTATGTGAAAAATTGTGCCGATTTTGGTGTTTTTTCCCTGTTACATTTTGGCAGGTTTAACCTGCCGAAATGTAACTAATGTTAGGTTATTTAACGGATTCGATAATTATCGGATGTGTTAAATAAAACAAAACATATAATTCCATTCTGTGCGTAAACAGGGAGGTAAACAGGGATTCACATATGGGACGGAATTAACCTCCCTGCTTGTAGTCAGGCTCTCAGACTAGTAAAGAGGCGTTTCTGGATTTAACAATGTATGTAAATTGTTGAGTAATATCTGTGCAAATTACTTGAGCATATATCCATTAGATGGTTCATATTTAAATGCCATATTTGTATCCTGGCTACTTATGACCTAACTAGTTAGACAGCCCTTATGAAACCGAGGAGCTTTGCTCCTATGTGTTGAGCTTTGAGGTTCAGCCCATAAATGGATTGAAAAGCGGTCTTTCTACTTGAGACCGTGCAAACTTCTGTGCGGTTTGTTATGTCCTGTGAGACACGTTATAGTGTCTCGACAGGCATAGAGTTAATAACCACTCCCCCATGGTAGTGGGCACACTTGCACCCCCACACGCATCCCTCACAGGCGTCACGAGTGACGTGAGCATGTTAATAAAAGGGCCCGGTGCACGTGCTCGGGGCCAGTTTCCCACTACACCAGTACCGTGTCTGTGTGGTCATTATTTAGTTATGGGGGCCTAGGGTCCGCCAACACAACATTGACGACGATGGGACTGTGCCTGTGCGTGCAGCAGCCCGAAACATTGGTAAAAGGGGGAGAGTGCTGCCCGTGTTGAGGGCACCCCCTGCGAGTAGGCGCACCGCCCGCCTAACGACCCGCGGGGCATGTGAAGAGCCCCGGGCCTGAACGAAGTGGAGAAGGTGATCGGGAGCCCACCCCGCACCTGGTGTGCCTGCAAGTGCGTGGTGGCACACGAAAGAAAGAGTGACCACGTGGCTGGCGAGTAAGCGAGCCGGTGGCGAATCCCGTGCCACCAGCATGCTGAGGCTCAAATGATGTGAGAGCGGAGCCCACCAGCATCTGAAACGACTGCCCGCAGGGCCAGAGGTGAGCCACAGGGTTCGAGGCAGAGCATCAGAGTAGCCTGCATGGGGAAGTGGCATGTCTGGCCGGGAACGCAAAGTGAGGAAAAGAGGCGCCGTAAGCATACCAATTCTGCATGCCAGCACAGAACTCTGTAAGCTGCCCCCCGTTAGCTACTGTGAGTGGGCGCAAGACGAAGGCCGTCGGCTGCGCTGCAAGAGGGCCGTGCAGCGGTGCCCAGGAGTGGCGAGAGGCCCATTATACTAGGTGAGGCCTCAACCCAGAAGAGCCAGTGCGGACAAGGCTGAATCCACGGGAGCGAGGACGTCACGTGAAGAGAGCCTACTGCAGCTCCTGGTTGGAGAGATGTGTCTGGTGAAAGTGGAGCCGCGCCTGCATGGTGCCAGATCCCCGCGGCGCCTGTGAGTGAAGAGACACCTCTGCCAGGACACAAAGGAACCCCAAGAATGGCTCAGTTCGACAGAGGCCATAGACTTCAAGTGAGGAGCGGTAGAAATGGCACACCGAAGTCGCGGGTGTCAACGCAGTAAAAAATACAATAATAATAATAAAGATAGAACACGTACCTTGGTGTGAGGTGACCCGCAATGGCAGGGGAGCAGATCGGGCCGAAGTAGAGTCCTAGCACTGGCATCCAGAAAAAGACAAGGGTGGAGACCGTGCGAAGCATCGGCGTCAGGAGAAAGTCCTGGGCCCACGGTTGAAACGAAGCAACACTGCCATCGTGTGGCCTATTAGCGGTACTACACCTGCTAAATAAAAGAAAGGACTGTGTAACACATGATGCCACAAGAAAGACTGCAACCCAAAGTCACCACACAGTGAAGACTGCCAAGTCATGCAGACACTGCAGAAGGAGAGGCAGCTCCATCTGTGTATTTGGAAAAAGGGGAAACACACTGCCAAGCAAATGCACAGCAGCACAGGACCGGCTGTTTGCAGCACATGATTGAGGGACAAAAAGCACTAGCAGAAAGAAAAGAAAGGCAACACTGGACAGGGACACAGTGAGGACTGCCAAGTGCATAAAGTGAGTGCGCAGGAAAGCTGCCATGCTAGAGTGGTGCCAAGCCACTACACAGCTTTAAGGATGAAGAGATAATGAGCAGCTAGGCGACAGGAGTAAACGAAAACACAGCACCAAACAAGCGTGCAGCAGTACAGGAACAGCTGCTACAGTTCAGGAGTGAAGGACTGAAGAGAATGCGCAGCGAGGACGCCCAATGAAGCAACCGAAGGCTGCAGTCACTAGCACGCCGAAGCAATGCAACCAGAGAGAGGACGAAGAAGTGATTGCGCAGACCACCAGAAGCACGAATACCCAAAATAGGGTAGAAGAGCGCCAAGTCTGAGGTGCGCGACAAAGGCACCTAGAAGTTTGACTGCATGGGCAGTCGCCCAGGAGAGCAAGACCTCCTCGAAGAGAAGGAGAAATGCTGAAAGCATCAAGAAGAATCTCCCTCGCCTCAACGGAGCCTGGAAGGGGCCAAACGCAGCACAGTGTCCTCCCTCACACTGCCTTAAGCAGGAGTCGTCCGTGACCCAAAGCTGATGAGAAGAGAGTCGTACACCACAAGTGGCCAGCCGCCACCACAGCTCTCTACTGCCCGTGGAAGCCATTCCCTGGAGAGGGAACACCCAGAGTAGGAGCTTTGCTCCCTACTGCCCGTGGAAGCCATTCCCTGGAGAGGGAACACCCGGAGTAGGAGCGTCAAGCAGTTGCCGGAAGAAGGAGCACCTAAGATGAATGGCTGCTCACCATGCAGCTGAGAAGAGCGACTGAAGTTTCGCCTGGCTGGTCAAGAGACCATTGGCGTTAATAGGCCTGTTGGCCTTGTTAGTACATGGTGCATGTCACTGCACCGGGAGAAGAAGCAGAAGAGTCGAAATCGTGTCACCCAGAAGAAGCGGGACAGATGCAGGTGTGTCAAAGACAAAGAGAGGAGAGGCCAGAGGACTCGTAGCCCCACAAGCCAAGAACACCTCCAAAGACACCAGACAACCACCAAGGTGGACTGATGGCCCTGGCGACAGCACCACGGGAGAACCACACGTAAGCCGCAGCAAGCGCAAACCGCGTTGCTCCCATCGCTTCACAGTGAGACCGTCCAGCCCTGAGTGTCGGTCATTGGAGTCGAACGGCATCCCTGCCCCTGACCCCAGACGCCAGAGGTGCACGAACAGATTCAGAAGAGGCAGTCATGTCGATACGACGTCCCTCCAGAAACCTCGTCTCCCAGTTAATCATCGCCACCTGCCGTCCAGGTCCCATGGCAACTACATCATCAGTGCCATGTGCATGACACCGCACTCAGCAAGAAACGTGGAGGTGTGACCGGAGGGTCCACACCAAGAATCGGACAAACAGCTGAAGTCAGAAGGGGCAGTCGTGAGTGGCAGGGCCGGACGATGAAGAAAACCCAAGCTACAACAGGAGTGAGTCCTGACACAGCGACAGCAAGGGAAG
This sequence comes from Triturus cristatus, assembly GCF_964204655.1. Taxonomy (NCBI): domain Eukaryota; kingdom Metazoa; phylum Chordata; class Amphibia; order Caudata; family Salamandridae; genus Triturus; species Triturus cristatus. The sequence goes on along the minus strand of NC_140582.1, from coordinate 1,009,073,482 downwards.
AGGGGGATAGCCCGAAGACGACCTGGCAACCACACAGCGGAGGTCAGAGGGTAAGCCGCAAAGCCTGCATGAACCGAGTCTCATGCCTCACGTTTCCTAGCGTGTTCATCACTCCTCCGTAATCAAAGGCCTAACAGCCCAAGACGTCCAAGTACATGAATGCAAGTGCCTCCTCAGAGATCATGAAGGTACCTGGCCACTCCCTGCTTCAGGTGATCGACTCCAGACTAAAGGCCTGCAACCATCAAGGCAAGTCATCACCCGCCATTGTCCAGATTCACCACACGACTGGCAATGCCATCATGCCAGTCCTCATCAAGTGCGTCAAACAAAACCATCTCGAATACACATGAGTCGGAGTCCTACACTATTGCCAAACTAGCCAACACAAAGACTCAGAGGTTATCGGCTAACCTGGTCTGCACCTGAACTGCGGCATCGATAGCATGTCCTGACCAAGATCCGTACACCCTTGAGGTTTGTGCGAGAGACTGGCTACTGGCTCCTCAGTGGTTTGCAGCTGCCCCCAGCCGGCACACACGCAGCCCCATCGCAGCCTACCAGCGGTCCCGTGGCAAGCCCCATGAAGGGCCTCCCCAGGCGGGAGAGCTGGAAGAGACATTGCCCCACCAACAGGTCACCGGATACAGCAAGACAGCCTAAGAGACTTCAGGTGATCCAGAGATAATCCAGTGAACTTTTACCCTGGACTCCCACCATGATCGTGACGCACCCAGTTAATGAACTATTGTTACACAATACGTACCATCATCCCGGTCAGCGGACGGAAGTTACGTGGGACTAAAGGACATGCTTACACTGGCACGTTCCTAGTGCGCAGATGACATCTTCAAGCAAGAGTTTGTGTCCTGAACCAATCAGGTTAAATGATGAATACCTGCTGAGAGTGTCCTGCCACAGTCGAACTCACCAGCCCTTGTCTGCCGTCTTCCTGATGCCGGACCCGAGAAACTGATGGACCCTGTGCTGTTTACTTCGTTACTGTTTATCCCTACAGGTTGAACTATAGAGCTTTTCTTTTATTAAAATTTGAGAGGAATGTTATGTCCTGCGAGACACGTTCTAGTGTCTCGACAGGCATAGAGTTAATAGCCACTCCCCATGGGAGTGGGCACACTTGCACCCCCACACGCATCCCTCACAGGCGTCACTAGTGTCGTAAGCCTGTTAATAAAAGGGCCCGGGTGCACGTGCTCGGGCCGGTTTCCCACTACACTGCACTGTCTGTGTGGTCATTATTTAGTTATGTGGGCCTAGGGCCCGCCAACCCAACACTGTTCACGTTCATCGTCTAGGACATGTAAACATAAGCAAACGGCCATCTTACACTATCACGTATCTGCTCTGCCTTCAATCTCACTGTTCAGTTCCCGAGGAAGTACTCTTAGTTCAGCCAGTTTATGTTCTTGTTATTGTGTGAGTGAGTTACTGTGTGTAACGAGCTTATTGCATCCTGACGTCAATACAGAAATAATGGAAGGAGGAAGTTATGTCTTTAGACGGTGCCTGGTGATCACCATGCTATCAGTATTAATAGCTGCCTCCTCACAGTGAGCCAGGCTGGATTTATGTACTGTTTACTGTCCCTTCCCGAGAGTCCAAGAACGTGAAAATGTCGGCATTTTTCCGTAGTGAAGGTGGCAACCCTAATAATCACCTTGTGTCTTATTTGAAGCCATTGCTATAATACACGTTTTAAAAGCAGTTGTTTAAAAACAATACATTTACCACTTATCAATAAGACATGCAACAATGGAAAGAAAGCATACATGTGCAAGATGTATACCTAATGCCCGTGTACCGCCGACATATTTAGCAGTTGTCAGTATTTGAACTACAGGCTGTGCAAATTGAACGCAAATTCCTATGCAGCCATAGTATGGATATCAGACTGCCTATTATCTGTACACTTTTCCACCATTTAGACAGGGCTATGTTCTGTGTGACTCCTTATGGTTCGAAACAGTATTAGCATGCAAGAAAAAAGTTAATCTGTATTTTGAGGTGTCAGTAAGTATGATCGTTGGGTTTTGTTTTAATCAATAATCTAATTCCCGCTCTTCCTGCCTCATTTGTTAAGAATTTAGAACGAGTCGTTTGTTGTTATTGGAGGTAACCAGTATCCAGTATCTCAGTAAATGCTGTGCAGTGAAGAGATTCGTAGGTCACTCCTTAAATTTGAAATTGCTTTCAAAGTGTGCTGAAAAGAACTCCTGGGGTTCAAACACCTTGAAAGCAGTATGCTTCGACTGTATGTCATAAACTGAAATGAGAAAATATTTTCAAAAACTTGGTAATATAAATGGGTAAAACAAAAGCGATTGCTCCTTCGTTTTCTCAATAAAGACCTACCTATTTTTAGGTCTGTGGAAAGGCATAAGCTATAAGCTGTTACCATAGCTTAGGAAGTTATCAAAAACGGCTTCTATCTGAAAGGGCCTCTTCAGTGTCTGACTGGTTGAGGCCCTCAGTAAGCCAGCACCACACAACCCTTCTCCAATCTTTGCACTCATCCATCCATCCAGCCACTGACTCACACTTGCATTCACTCATTTACTTATCCACGAAAAGACACACAAACTCAACAAGCATGTTGAAGATAACTTAAAATATTAAAAGAAGAAAATGCCAACACCTAACATTTGCGGGCATATGCGTGCAATACAAAAATGTAATTAAACCTAGCAGTAGGTGGCTGTCTTGCTCTGTTATTGTACATATTGTGTTGGTGTTTAAAAGTTCGAACATAGCTGCCACAGTTAAAAGCAACATGTTGGCCATCTTGTTGCGAAAAACCCCACTAAATAACTATGCACAATAGCATTCTATGGCCATCCACTAAAAAATCCACTGGTCAGACATCTTCACTGATTTATCTTGTGATGATCCAAGGTGGCCAACATAATGCTTCTAAACATGCTGCATACTAATGAACAATACAACAGTGACACACAAGGGACGGTACCATTTCAAGATAGCTGCCCAGTTAAGAAATAGTAGCCTCACAGGGTGCAGCATATTGCTGATGAAATAGGTGGCAAGAGAGCGGCCTACACTCTGTGTACTGATGTAGAGAGCCAACTGCGGTTGAATACAATCATGTTAAAACCAAGGGTCAGTAATCAAATTTGTAATTGTCATCAAATGTACTAAGCTACAAATGGTGTATGCTGTCATAATGAGGTATACATTGTTATGGTAAATTGTAATAATTATTGCATTTAATTACTGCTTGTTGTGGGCTCCATCATTGCCTCACTAGTCCATATAATTACAGGGTTTCCATCGTTATTATGAGACATATGGCATCTGAAATAACTTTTCCTAATTAACTAATCAGGCCTGTACCCTTTATCATTGGTTCATAACCATTACTGACCCAGGCAAATTGTATTGAGCGTAAGCATTCCTAGAAATCTATGCAAAGTTTGGGTTGACAAAATAATTTATAGACACTCCTAAGAGTGCCTAACAAGGATTATTGTGGTGAAAAGGTTCTATCCCTATAGTTTTGTCAGGGAGGTATCCAACATCGGGCCTCTTGCCTTTTATAGTAATCTATGAGAATCAAAGTAATATAGTACAAGCTTTAACAGTGTAATAACCCTCTTCCCACTAACTGCCACAAATTACTGCCCAACAGCGAGATTAATTGAATGAGCCAATTACACTGCCGGAGGTACACGAAGCGATACGATCGCTAGCCACGGGCAAAGCACTGGGACCCAATGGATTTCAAACTGAATACTATAAAGCCTACCAACAGGCCCTAGCACCACGGCTCCTTACTATGTATCGAAGCGCGCAGGAGTCGGGGATACTACCTGGCACACTGCGTGAATCGTTACTGGTGTCATTACCGAAACCAAACATGAATGTGGAGCTGCTCGGCTCATATCACCCGCTGTCACTCCTAAATACAGATTATAAAGTGCTAGCAAAAATATTAGCATGCAGATTGGCCCTATAGGTTCCGGTGCTCGTCCAGCTAGACTAAAATGGGTTTGTACCAGGGCTGTCTGGGAACACTCAGGGTGTCTAGTATTAGACTTAGAAAAAGCGCTTGACACCCTGGAGTGGGGTTTCTTATTTGCCGCACTGCGTAGATACGACTTAGGTGACGGTTTTTTAAGTCCTGTCCGGCTGCTTTATACTCAACCAATAGCCAGAGTCAAAACTGGCCTATATCTGTCAGACCAGATCCCTATTGAACGTGACAAGGCTGCCCACTCTCCCCGCTCCTGTTTGCGCTAGCCATCGAGCCTCTGTCCGAATCATTGCGTAAATCGCATGACTAGTGGGGAATCCCCTTGGACAATGGTCTACACGGGGTTTCATTATACGCAGATGATCTCCTTATATATCTCAAAGATGTCAGGCTACCCTGCGTGACAGTAGAAAGAACACTGCTAGAGTTAGCCGCTGTTTCAGGGCTACGCGTAAACTGGGACAAATCATTCCTGTACCCCTTCCCGGAGTCCACTCCAGATCCGCACCTATCAATGGCAAATCAGTACATTGGCAATTGTCCACCTTCCGTTATCTCGGGATACTCATATATAGAGACCCAGTGGAGATGCTAGAGGGTAACCAAGTGCGAGATATCACTGCGGTGCGGGCGCAGATGTCCTTCTGGGGCACATTACCACTGACAGTCATGGGACGGATTGCCCTACTAAAGATGGTGGTACTTCCACGCCTATTATAACATTTCGTGAATTTACCATCGTGTCTTAAGCCGGCGTTGTTTAAAGGCCTGGAACTGGACACAAGGAAATTCATTTGGAACGGTTCGTGCAGTAGAGTGGCCTTGCCCCAGATGTACCCCTAGGCAGCCAATGGAGGCCTTTCGCTGCCGAATAGGGAGCAATACTACCTCGCAGCCCAGCTACAGTGGGTTGCAAAATGGGTGAGTGCGCTCCATCTAGAAGACTTGGCGACTCAGGCGCTGGAACTCACGCATCCCCATGTGGTAGAGTTGTTCCACCCCAGCAGGAAGGGCAGAAGGAAGTAGCTCACAACTGCTTTTTCCGCAGCCTGCGAATCACACGTCGAGTGATCCAATATGTGCCATCCCTCCCCATAGTGGGAACTCCCAGAAGGCACCGAGCTATCGCAGTGGGAGGGAGCGGGCATTCTAACACTAGGGTACCTGACAGTGATGGGCAGCTCCTGCCTTTTGATGTGCTTGCTGAAGATTCAGGCCTGCCACAGGGCCAGTTCCTGCTGCATGTAGCGGTAACCCGCACGTTGCAGATGGCATGGCGCAACATAGTGCAGGAACTGGCCACACATGTGACAGTACAATACTTGCACAAGCTAGGGACAGGCCGCCACCTTGTCAAATGGTTTGCGGAATCATTGAGGCTGCACACGGCACCGCAGTTGAGTACCCTCCATGCTCATTGGGATACGGATCTACAGCGGCCCGGCACTGAGCGTGAATGGGAGGCCATCCTTGAGGGCCCCATTGTGTTCCCCGTAACGTAAGATTCTGGCTCATCCAGTAATACATAGCGCACAGGGCTTCCTGACACCAGCCAAAATAAATAAATATTCCTATTGCGCCGACGCCAGTTGCCCAAGATGCGGAGAAGTAGGATGTGACTTGCTTAATATGCTTTGGTCGTGCTCAGCCATATAACCATACTAGGGAGTGGTTACCACGACCTTAACACAATGCACAGAACGCATGCTGAATTGGTCATGGGAGGTGTGCATACTGGGATTGTACCAGAGGTCTAGCAAATAGAAAGTAACGTCCCGGTACATAGATCTGGAGCTAATAGTGGCCAAACGCCTGATCACGAGATGCTGGAAATCTCCTGAACCTCCTGCAGTGAAGGCCTGGTTCCAGTCGCTGATCTGCTGGGCGCAGGCGGAGAGTATAGCGCTGCGTCGAGAGGATGCAATAGGAATTCGTAAGCAGCCACTTGCGGTGGACTGGGATGCGATCCTGACAGATTTCCGCACAATCTGGCGGAACTAGACCGCACATCTGAGTGAAGTACAGACCAGACCCTAGCAGGTTAGCTGGAGTACAAGGGTCAAGCCAGAGCATTCATGGCGCGTACAACAACATGCATAGGGCGACGGGTGTAACGTTCCTTGTCCAAGCCAACCAACACAGCAAGCAGCAGGCACTATTTGAGGAATAGGAGCCTAGAGGATGGCATACAATTTGGTCAACATACATGCAAGCAAGCGCTGCGCACAGGCAAATAGATAGGTCCCATAGAAGGGTGATATATGATTTACACTGTGTTGTACTGTTTTAATGTCTTAACTTTGAAAATAGGAGTCAATGTGTTATTTCCCTTGTTATATCAATGTTATGTTGTAAATTGCCTTATCATAATCACTAAGTCAACGAAGCCATTATCGCAATGTTGAGTAAAATTCTGATGTTTAATTGAGATACGTTGTGTTGCAAGCCTGCTCAGGGAAAATTATTAAGTCAAAATTGAACTGTGATACAACTGTATAACCTGATGTGAATTGCAATTACGAAAAAATCAATAAACTAATTTAAACCAAAAAAGTGTAATAACAATGCACCAATAAAGGTCTATTTTCATGATAAATAAGTCCAGCCCAGTGCTTTTATCGTAACCTTTTGTGAAAAACTGATTAGTGCGTTGGCTTCTGACATAACTTTCACAATAAACCAATTAACCCCATGGCTTTTATCCTTGGCTTGTCACCATAACCAACTAACGCCGCCTGCATTGCAAATAATATGGCAATCTACAGGTGCAGAGTAAAACTACAAAGAAATACACATTACAGTTGGTGAAACAATATACAGCCCCTCTGAAAAGGGCCTAACAGGGATTATCACATCTTAAACTCCAAGAGTTTGTAAGGGGGGTAACCTATAATAAAACACGATGCTAATCTGTAAGATTCTATGGAACAATACATCTATTTCAGCCTTTACCATAGTGTATTGACAATATACCTTTAAAATGCCTATTGGCTTTAACAAACACTTTCACAATAAATTGGTTAGGTATACTCCCTCCTTTGTAAATTTTCATAATAAACATTACCAGACCTTTCACATCTGAAATATAGGGGGTCATTAGCATGGCGGGCGGATCGCCACCGCCTGACATACGGTGGCCTATCCGCCTGCCAAAACACCCCGCCAGACGGCCTGTTACCCCCGCAACATTAGCATGGCGGGGGGTACCGCAGAGGATGGAAAGACTGTCCACTGCTTTTCCGCCCGTAGGCAATCGTCACGTTTGCCTACCGGGTGGAAAAGGCCCATAATATGGTGGCGGTGCCTTGCAGGCACAACCATCCATATCAGTATGAGGCATTTTCAATGCCTTTCCATGGCGGAGACTCCACCATGGAAAGGCATGCGGAGTTCTCTTTGGGAGCCCATTACGGGCCCCCAGTGGGTGGGGAGGCTGCACTTGGGGGGTACCCATGGGGGTACCGCATGGTGCCTGTCACGTTGTGCATGCAAATGCACAACATGCATATATTGCATTGTGGCGGGTGCTGCATACAGCACTGCCAGCCACAATGTAATATATGCGGGATGCCAACACCACCGTGGCGGTGGCATCCTGATTGTCATGGCGGGACCACTGGGGGCCGGTCCCAGCACCGCTAGGGTCCGCCCGCCATCCTAATGGACCCCATAATGTCCCAAAAAACAATCAGGTCTATAGCCTTTATTATTGGTTTGTCACAATTACGAACTGAAGTCTACTGAACTCTGCATAAGCTTTCCCACAAGGAAACCATCTCACATATAGTAAGAAACGTATAAAAATATTCAAAATAACAGTTGACAAAACAATATTCAAACTCTTCTAAGAGAGTTATCAAGAATTATCAAAGTGCAAGTCTTCAACACACAAGGTTTGTCACCTGGGGAAACTAACACCAGAACCCTTGTCTACAGCAGTAATATGTGCGATCCATGTAAAATATTACTTGTATACACACTTTTACACAGTGTATTAACAATTTACCCATAAATGTCTATTGGATTTAACATATGGGGGCCGATTCCAATCCTGGAAAAAGGCTGTACGAATCGTTGTACGGAGCGTTTTCTCCGTACGACTCGTACCCGGTAAACTTTCCATACAACCTAGGAAGTACGATTCGTACAGAAAGCCTCTTTCTGTACGAATCGTACAAAAGACCGTACGGGTAAAAAAAAAAAAAAAATCGGATCCGGAACAGCCTGTACGCAGCGATTTCCGGCCCAGCAAGTACGATTCGTCCCTACGGCACTCCGTACAGCTCTTTTCTTACGGGAGCCAAAAAGAGCCATAAAAGCAGAGTCCCCAGGGGTACGAGTTGTACAGGCATACACCCCCATGCGTTGTGTATGTACGGTGCGTACCCCAACATTGCGTATGTACGGTGCGTACCCCAACATTGCGTATGTACGGTACGTACATACGCGATGTTGTTGTAAGGTGCGTACATACGCGATGTTGTTGTAAGGTGCGTACATATGCATGGGGGGCCTGTACGACTCGTACCCCTGTACGACTCGCACCCCGGGAACAACTTTTCCCGGGATACGAGTCGTACAAAGTTCGCTTCGTAGCGGGTAAAGTCATTCCCCGTGTACGGGACGTTTTCTGTACGATTCGTAAATCGGAAAGCCGGTCCGGATCGTACTTGTACGGTCGGACTGTATTTTTACGATTCGTACGGAAAAGTGTCCGGGTCCGTCTCGTACAACATTTCCCGATCCGATTCGTACGGATCGGGCCGATCCGTATGTATTTTTCCCGTACGAATCGTACTTCATGGGTCGGACGGGACTTGTACGATTCGTACGGAAAAAATTACGGATACGAGTCGTACGGAAAAAAAATATACAGGATCGGAATCAACCCCATGATATTTACAATAAGTAAGTCCGGGCTACTGCATTGGTCGTAACTTTTCATAATAAACAGATCAAGGCTACAGCCTTCATCAATGGCTTTTCTCCATAGTGTGGAGTAATCGGCTTTCCCGCAAGTATAAAACTTCAATATAAGCATTTAATTTCAACTGAAGCACACAGAATATTCTCATTAAAAGTCTGTAATCAAGATAATCATATTTGGGTGGAACTAAAGCCTCTCTCTCAGAAGTCATAAAATTAGAAATAGATACAAAATGATAGTTTGTAAAACAGTATCCAACTCTTATTTATTTATTTTTTTATATTGGTTTTATCTTTTAAATACAACGGAAATATCAATTAAAAAATGCATTACAGATAGGGAAAAACACAACAACAAAAGAATGGCTTAGAATACATTGTCTGCAGAGGGGGGTATGGTAAAACGATAGAAAGCCAGATTTTAGAGGAGAGCTGATGGCAGAATTAGAAGATTTCTAATGTAGATCTCTGGATAGTGCCTTTAATGCCGCCAGGTGATGTGAGAAGTCCTTCTTATATTGCATAGAGTCGGGTTGGGAAGACAATGCAAACATTTGGCAAATAGATCGTCACTTCTGAAGAAAAAGGAAGAGTGGAGGAAGAAGAGGAAAAGGAGGGAGTACATGACTACCTCAATGGGGAAGAAGAGGGGGGAGGGCTAACCGCTTGAGCATTTCTTGAGTGGCTTTGTTAAACAACCTGTGGAGGCGAGACTAGCCTGAAGAGATATTATGAATAGGAGAGGTAGGGAAGAGGGGGATTCAAGGACACTTTAGGGGTGCACTAGGTAAGGAGGGCGGGTCACTGCCCTCACGAGGAAGTGAGGTTGTGCTGGCACGAAATGCTGATGGGTGCTAAAACAGTTGTGGTAACTGGGGTTGCAACCCGAGAGGTGTGCGTTATCGGGTTCAGATAGACACGGTATAGTTGCCAAATATCCTTGGAACGGGAGGTGGGGGGCTGGAGTGAAGAATATATTACTCTGTTTTAATGTTTCATTAAGTCATACTGCGGAGCCATGGGTTTTTTGTAGGGGTTTGCTTTGTGCCCCAATGTATTGTGATCTCTCTTTTTGCTAAAAGAAGGGCTATAGCAATGAATCGTCGTTAGGCCAAAGAGATATCGATGACAATTCCTAACAAAGCAAGTTTGGGAGTTGGGGGAGGGGTGTATAAATTATATCTGATATCGCTTGAAATATTGTGGTCCAGTAGGAAGCGATTTGTGGACATGTCATGTGAGCAAAGTCGGCAGTAGGGGAATGACATTTTGGGCACTAGGGTGATATGGAGGGGTTGAACTTGGCAAGTTCTGCCGGTGTCACGTATGGTGCTGGGACAGAATATCTAGTTGGAAATGTCGACTTACACAAATATCGAGTTGGAAATATCGTGATTCAGAAATATCGACAGGAAGAATATCGTGGTCAAGCATATCGAATTTAAGGTAAGAAATACAGTTTTAAAAAATATAGAAGTCGTTAATATTGCTTGCAAAAATATTGATGTTTAAGAAATCGATTTTTTTAATTAGTGTTATTTATTTTAGTTTATATTTTAAATGTATGTGATGTATATTTTTTTCTTTAAGTATTGTTTATGTTTTTAATATATATGTTAATTTTTTAGTAGTTATGAATTTTATTGAATTACATTTTGAATTTTTTAGTTCCGTAGCGGGTTGTGGGTTTTTGGGGAATAGGGTGGGAAGTAATTTAATTATAATAATGTAATTAATATTTTTTTTTCATTTAATTTAGATTTTATAGTGTTAATTGTGTGAAGTAATTTATTTGTAATTAATTATTAATTGGTTGTTAATTAATATTAATTAATTGATAATTATGGTAATTGTGTAATTTATTTTAGGTGTGGGTTGTAGGGTTTATAGGGGTAAAGGGTGGGAAGCAATTTATGTTTAAGTAATAATTAGTTGTTTTATATTAACTCATTAATTGATAATTGTGGTAATTGTGTGATTTATTTTAGGTGTGGGTTGTGGGGTTTATGAGGTAAAGGGTGGGAAGTAATTTATTTTTCATTAATTAATAGTTCTTAATAATAAATTGATAGAAAATTAATTACGGGAATGGTGCAATTAATTTTAGGTGCGGGTTGGGTTTATGGGGTAAAGGGTGGGAGGTAATTTTTGTTTAATTAAAAATTAGTTGATCATTAATATTAATTAATTTATATTTAATTAGGGTATTTGTTTATATGTTTGTGTGTTTTTTGTTTCTAATTAATATTTCTTTAATTGGTAATTAATTATGTTAGTTGAGGAAGTACATTTTTTGTTAAATGTAGATGTTAGTTGTGAATTGTATGGTGTCATAGGGTGTAGGAAATAAAAAAAAAGTAAATTTATGTAATAATTAATGTTTTTGCTTATAAAGTTTTTTAAATTAATAACATTTAGGGGTCGATTCCGATCCTGGAAAAATATTCCCCGTACGAATCGTATCCGGATTTTTTTACGTACGAATCGTAGAAGTCCTGTACAAACTGGCAAGTACGATTCGTATGTAAAAAACACCATACGAATCGCATTGGGAATATACCCCGACACGTCCTCGGGTCGGAAAAAGTGTCCGAAACATCCCGGACGTTTTTATGAACGACTCTGTAAACCGACGTCCGAACGCGCAAGTACGATCCGTACCGTCCGTCCGAATCCACAACCGTATGGTAAAAACACCGTACGGAGCGAACCTCCACAGCAACCATGGAGACGTCCAAACATGTGCCCGCATACGCGCCGAACACCCCCCCCATGTCCGCGACGTCCCCCCCGTATGTCCGCGACATCCCCCAAGCCCCCCCATGTCCCCCCAGCCCCCCGTATGTCCGTGACGTCCCCCCAGCCCCCCATGTCCGCGACGTCCCCCAGCCCCCCCGTATGTCCGCGCTGGGGGTCCGCACCGTACATACAGGGGGTGGGGTGGGGGTCCACACCGTACATATGGGGGTGGGGGTCCGCACCGTACATATTGGGGGTGGGGTGGGGGTCCGCACCATACATATGGGGGGTGGGGTGGGGGTCCGCACCGTACATACGGGGGTGGGGTGGGGGTCCGCACCGTACATACGGGGGGGCCTGGTGGGACGTCGCGGACATACGGGGGGGCTGGGGATACGTCGCGAACATACGGGGTCTGGGGGGACGTCGCGGACATATACGGGGGGGCTGGGGGGGATGTCGTGGACATACGGGGGGCTGGGGGGACGTCGCGGACATACGGGGGGGTCTGGGGGGGTGTCCGGTGCGTACCGGGCCCCCTTTTCCTCACGCTTCGCGGCGTACTTAGCTTTACCGGCACTTTTTGTGTGCCGTAAAAATATAGCCGTCCGGAGTGCTGTCGGTACGAATCGTACTTGCTGGTACGTAAAAAGGTGCCTAACTCCGTCCGCATGTCGCGTACGCGCCGTCCTGGATCCCATTTGTATGTGTTTTTGTGTCGGTCGGTGTTTTGTACGAATCGTACGGAAATGGTGTTTCTGTACGAATCGTACTTGCATGTTTGTATGGTGTTTTTACCGGGTACGAGTCGGACGGAGAAAACGCTCCCACCGACGGTTCGTACCCGGTTTCTCCAGGATCAGAATCGACCCCTTATTTGTTTGGAAATTGTTTTTTATTTTATTTAATATAACATTTGTTTGTATTTGTTATATGTATTTAACATTATAATATGTTTTTAATTTCTTTAAATGTTAAATATATTTGTAGTTTAATTTTTAACATATTTATATATTTTTTAGTTTAGATTTTTTTAAATATTGTTATTGTTAAAATTTGTTTGCTTTTAATATTGTACTGACTGGAGTGAGAATATTAATTGTTACTCCTCTGAAATCCAACACTTTACCTACTGTTGAACTCACTGGAGTGAGAATAGTAATTTTTACCGCTCCGCTATCCAACGCTTTCCCTACTGTTGTACGCACTGGAGAAGGAATTGTAATTTTTACCCCTCCGCTATCCAAAATTTTTCCTACTGTTACACGAGGGGCCTCCAACCTTTTTTGGACTAAGAGCTAGTTACGTTTTGTGAAAAGCATTGAGAGCTACCAAAATTATTAGTGTTGTATAATCTCAATTTTATATGTATATTAATTCAGCCCAGCAAAAGCTTTCTAATGTATTAAGCTGGGCTGCACACAGGTGTGCTACTCAGAGGTAGCTTGAGAGCTACAGTAGCTCACGAGCTACTGGTTGGAGACCCACAGTTACGCACACTGGAGTCGGAATAGTAATATCTACCCCTCCGCTATCCAACACATTACCTAATGTTGCACTCACTGATGTGGGAATAGTAATTTTTACCCCTCCTCTAGCCAACACTTTTCCTACTGTTGCACTCACTGGAGTAGGACATTTAAATGTGAAGATTTTGAAATAGTTTCATGTTTTAATTTATAATAGAATGTTTTTTTATTTATATTCTATGTCATTAGGTACAAACACACACATATATATATATATATATATATATATATATATATGTGTGTAAATTTGTATACAATTTTAAAATTATAAAATAAATTAAAATTAATAGTCTATTGTTTTAAAGTAAATATATGTGAATTATTATTAATGTGTGTTGAACTTTTTTAAATTAAGTTTATTTATTATATTTTTTTAATTTATATTGAAGCTACTATATTTGTATTATATAACATATTTAATATTTATTTATATATATATATATATATATATATATATATATATATATATATATATATATATATATATATATACACTTATATATATAACATTCTATATTTTGTACAACTATATTTTTAACATCAATGTTTTTTTCTGTTATTTTTTTACCTACCTGTTTAGGTATAGGGAGTCAATATTTTTGCATTCTATATTTTTACATCAATATTTTTTACTTCTATATTTTTCACATCGATATTTTGTCAGTGAACCGTCACGTATATTCGATGATTACATTTAAAGTTAAGTAACTTGTGTCTGTGTTTTGGGGATACCCTTTTTATCTTTTTGTGGAAATTGGCCCATTCCTTGTCCCAGATCCTCCTCCCACCGACTCCAAACCCCCCTGTCTCACACCTGTCTGAGTGTCATGCATGTCCGAAAAAAGTTTGGTTACAAGGCGAGAGCCGTCGGGGTCGGTAATTAGAAGTGTGAGGGGCTTGTACTTGTACTTCTCAGGGGATGGTAGGGGGAGATGGTAGGAGGAAATCGCGGAGCGAAGAGCGGCAAATACCCTGGTCATTATGAAATGGTCCATATGCGATATGTCAGCCCGGATTGTCAGGTCAGTCAAGGATGGAACATGCCCGTCTGGGAATAGTGACCCAATTGTGTGGAGCTGCAGCTTACGCAATGTGTGCTGTACTACTTTCTCAGTGATGGGTGGGATAAGTGGATACGGTGACAATGGGAGGTTGGGCGAATATAAAGGTCATGAGCCTAGCAATTGGCTTAGCCGGCGCCAGGACCGGCAGGTGGTTGATAAAGGTTGTGTGTCGTTAAAATCTAGTCTCATGCCCACTGGGAACAATGCTCCCAATAGGGTGGGTTCGGCCTGATCCCGTTCGGGTTTGTTGTATGCACATGTCATGGTGGAACCAGTGGTAGGCAAACTGTGCCTGCGCCACCAAATAGCATAGATGTAGGTCGGGAACGGCCCCCCCTGTCTCATAGGGAATGGTCAGGGTGTCCCAGGCTATCGGAGGTCTGCGCCTCACCCAAATTATGCCTTTGTCGTAACTTTTTATTATAGCCAGATCAGGCCTATAACCTTGATCAGTAGATTGTCACTGTAACCTAGTCAGTACTGATTTGTAAGTTATCCCACAAGGCAGAAAGTGCAATACAACACTCTTATTCAGTGGAAGCACACATCTTCTGCCCAAGTGAAATCTATACTCAAGCGAATCAACATTTGAGCAGAGCCAAAGCCACTCTGCCCAAGTGAAATCTATACTCAAGCGAATCAACATTTGAGCAGAGCCAAAGCCACTCTCTCAGTAGTACTTTTAAAGTTCTTTTTAATTATCAAAATAATGTCAGGCAACAGATGTGCTGTCAAGCCAGACATAACAATATATGCATATAAATGGGTAAGCACCAGCCACGACCTGTTCTAATGGGATAAGGGGCCAATCCCCCACACCTTTTGGCCACTATAAAGAATGTCTGCCCAGCCTGACAGACTTTCTTTATTTTCTGGTCAGGCAGTCAGGAGCTAGACATACGCTGAATGCGCAGGCTTCTGTCTGCCTGAGCTGGACTATGCTGGGCTGAAGAAGTCACAGCTCCTGTGGGTGTGACATCTTCAGGCTGACAACCTCGAGGCACTCCCCCTCGTGACGAGGGGGAACGTCACTGATTGCCTTGGACCTGGGCTCTTCAGTTCTAAGCCCTGAAGTGCCCAAGGGTGAGTGTCAATTACTGACACCTTGTCACAGAGTGGGGTGGGGTCAGCCGTTTCACTGAGGGACTGCTCATTGTCCTTCCTCATTGGCTGTATCCTATTGGCTGATCTAAGGTCAGCCAATGAGGGAAGGCAGCAGTTCCAACAACCCTCCTGGGACCTTCAAGGCTTGGGACTTCTGCCTTCCCTCATTGGCTGTTCTTAGGTCAGATAATGAGGGTAGGCAGCAGTCCAACCCTTGTGGTATCTTCGAGTCAGAGCTGCACAGGCATGTATGATTTTATTTTTAATGTTAGATGCGTACATGCATGAATACCATTATGACTGAAAAAGGAATTAATCAGAACTTTAACCAGGAGGTGCAGTGTGGAGATCAAAACAACATTTTTTAGCACCAGCATTTTCAATGTGTTTATATGCAAAAATGAACCTATGTGTCCAAATGCCAGGATTTTGCCACAGGTTTCCTTAATGCTCAGAATCACTTCCAAAGAGCCAGTGCTAGCATTTTGCCATGCACAGTCAATATTCCAATAAATCTCTACATATGGCAGCACCTGCATGTTGTCATGGGTTTCCCATTTGCCAAGAATTACCTCTAGTGTTGCAGCACCAACATTTAGCCACAGGTACCTGTTCTACAAAGAATTACCTTCAATATGCACAAGCTAAGATTTTACACTCTGGGGCCGATTCCAATTTCGGCTGCAAAATTTACCGACCGACACGGACCCGGAACGGAGACCGACCGACGTGGACCGGCGCCGTACGACCCGTGCAGTACGATGCAACGCGTGTGAATTACAGCCGATACGTACGGAATACAACCCGTACGACCGAGCCGTAGGGAAAACCTTAATTCGCCCAGAAAACGGACGCGATTTGCACCGACCGACACGTACCAGGAATGAACCCGACCGACACGTACCCGCGATGTCCGATCCGCGCAGTACGATGCAATGCGTGTAAAGCAAGACCGACTCGCACGGAGCCCAAGCCGCACAGAAAACAGGGACCTGAAGCAATAGAGATCTCCGCGACCGACTCGTATGAAACACAGAAGAAAGTCAGCGTGAACGCCCCGGAGAAGCCCGCACAAGCCAACATCAGCGTCCGTCTCGGTCAGAAGAACGTCTCCTTCATGCCTAGAAAACCCAAAGGAAAAAATACAAAAAAAGGACCAGACAAGCAATGAGAAAGTCAATAAATTGGAACGAAAACACACCCACAACTCCACCTATATAAGGACATCAATCACTACCATGATCCTTTGCAAATAGAAGACAACAGCCAGCAGAAAACACCATCACACAGCAACCACAGACACACTCACAACTCACCCATCACACAACTTTCACACCATTAGCACCTCATCAAAAGCACCCACACATACAGCTAGCAAAACCGACACTCACTCACCTTCACTTGCACCCTCACACACACATCACTCACCACCACCACCCATCACCATGCCCCCAAAGAAGAATCCAAAGTTCACAGATAGTGATTTAGAAGTGCTGGTAGACCAGATCATCAGAGTAGAGCCACATTTGTTTGGTACATTGGTCCAAAGGACCCCCATGTTACAGAAAACAAAGATGTGGGCGAGGATTGTGGACAAGGTGAACGCTCAAGCACCAACGTTGCGTGCAAAGGACGATATCCAGAACAGGTGGTATGACATGCGCAGGAGGGTCAAGAAACTCATCGAGAAAGATCACGCCTTGAGTCAGCGCACTGGCGGTGGCCCTCCTGCCAAACCAGTATACTTCAGGTCCTGGGAGAAGAAGGTGTGGGACATCCTACCACCAGAGAGCGTCCATGGTCT
This sequence comes from Triturus cristatus, assembly GCF_964204655.1. NCBI lineage: Eukaryota > Metazoa > Chordata > Amphibia > Caudata > Salamandridae > Triturus > Triturus cristatus. Next base: position 1,009,056,307 of record NC_140582.1, on the reverse strand, counting down.
AGCAGACATACCAGAGCTTGGTGAGTACACAACCAACATACTCAATATTGTGTGGCAAGGGGACAGTGAAACCATGGACAGTTAGCAAAGCTACAGTAACCAATAGATAATCATCCCAAGATGTGTATGCTAGTCAGACAAACACAATACCTGCCATCTCATAGTGACTCGTAACTGTGTCATGACATGTACAAACCTACCAACAAATAGAGCAAGACAGTGGCACAAAGCCAAATAAACACTGTCAGACAGTTTGCCACCACAAACACACTACCTCACAGTGAAGCTGACTGACAGGAAGGAATAGTAGGTATGCAGGTGAAGTGAGTGTATCCAAAAGCATGATGGGGTTGTAGTCACAGATAATGCTCCCCCTCAAAATTGGCCCATCAAGACCTCTCTGAACCATGCCCACATCACAGGGAGTGGTAAATGACTGACAAGATGGGTGACACTGGGTCCTGCTGTGGGGAGCACAAGGCCCTGGTAGGGCTTGTGCGCAAATCAGAAGCAGGACACCACTGCCTGACATCCTGAAAGACAACTTGCATGCCCTCCAATGGAAGCACGTTTCATGGTGGGATGTCTTGAGGGGGGGGGGAAGGAGGGCTGACAGATCGGACCATACTTACCAGCATGTGGAGACACACACACCCCTCAACACAAACTCCACACAAATCACGGGGTAGAATGCATTGACTCACACTGTAGTGAAATATCACCCACAGATACACTGCACTGGGTGCTGCTGTGTGAAGGACAGGGGCTCTCTTTGGACTTGTAGCCAAACATACACCAGGACTTCACAGTCAGCCATCTTGCCATTGCTGTCACACTCCCTCACAGGGAAGCAGAGCCAAAAGGAAGGACGTATGGGCATGCTGGGAAGGGGGGTGTAGCCAAAAGCAATATGGGAGTTGCAGTCACAGACATTCCCAACCCACCCACATGGCCCAGCAAGCTCACACTGAACCATGTTCGCCTCACAGGGAGTGGGAATGGACTGACAAGATGTCTGACACTGGGCTCTGTTGTGGGGAGCACAAGGCCATGCGGGGAACTGGGCACCCACAAACACCAGGACTGCACTGGCTGACATCCTGAACGTTAACCTGCACCCACTGCAATGGTGGCACGCTTAATGTGGGATAACTGGCCTGGGGGAGAAGGAGGTCCTGACTTGAAATCAAATACCACCGATGCTGGACATACACACACTTTCTATGCTAAAACACATTCCACACGAGGTACCAGTCACTCACAAAGATGATGCCCGGGCAAGATGTCTGACACATGGGCCTGTTAAATGATGTGGCTGAAAATAACACATATGGACTGGCCAAACCAAACACGGTCGCACACACAGCCATTGCAACCATATGTTCAAACTCACTGTCTGGGGATGCAGTGTCCAGGGGTGCCCCCTGGCCTGGCTGTGGAGGTGTGTCTTGCAGATGACAAGTGTGGAGAGCCATGTATAGTACATTGCACAAAACACACAGGAACTCACATATACATCATTGACAGGGGACATCTGGCAGTGAATGGAATGGACACACCAATATAGCCGACACCATAGCATGGTCTCATTCACACTCGGTGCTGTTGTGAGCTGCATTCCACTCCTACATCGTGCTGAAACATATGCATCCTTCACACAACACACCACTCCCTGACATAGACACGGTAGACACAAGGTCTAACCTGGACTGCATTGGAGGAGACATGCTACTCACAGCAGCCAAACTGCAACACACACACCACCGGCTCTCACTGTCATGAGCATTGAAAAGCCAGAGTGCTACCTTGCCCAATCCATCTCCATGGAGAACATTGACAAGTCAAATCACATTTGCACGTACTAAACTCAGCACCAGACTCATTAACGATGGTGACATCATCACTTGTGTGAAATGAGATGGGAACTAGGAACACAGGAAAAAAACACTTTCTCCCAAGAGATCACAGGCATATCGGACTGTGACCAAGTCGGAACAATACACCAATGTGACACACAAAGACTAGCAAAATCTGCTACCACACATGCCCCAATCTTACAACATCTCGTGAAATTGCACGTGTCCTTGTTAAAGCTCAAATGTGTACAGGGATGATACACCTATGTCAGCAACGTGATGGCCCTTGATTAGTAATGGCCATGTACAGCCAAATCTATACATAAGCTGGGCATGCACATTGAAATGTTTCATTTTGGCTGGGCAATGTGCCACAACAATATCAATCTCTGTCCGTGACGACCTTGGACAAAGCAGTGTACAGGCACGCATCCTGACGTACAGTAGAAAATGTTGTGTATGTGAACCATTGATGCCTGTAGAAACATAACTTACATTGTGTGTCTCTTCCAAACACAGATGGTGCTGGGGACACAGTACCAAATGAAGAGGAGTACCTGTCCCAGACTCTGGTGGACCCTCAGCTCTCTGGTGTAGATTCGTCTCTGTCCTCTACGGATGACGAGGAACAACCTGGCACCTCCTGTGTGAGTCATCAACTAGCACCAGCAGTACCAACATCTGCACCCCCTGTACCCACGCCTCCAGCATCTGGCAACAGACAGGGCATCCCAGCCAACACGGACATACCAGGGCCACAGAACACCGACAGCACAGGGACACAGGACCCCCAGGAAGCTACGGACAACACCACCAGCAACAACACCCAAGGGGACCCAGTGTCACCTGTGCGTGCCGCCGCAGGTCCTGCCCGTGTGGATAAGGGTGCTGGGAGGGGTGGTAGGCAGAGGGCGCGCCTTGCAGAGGGGTCTGGACTGCATGATGACCCCCAACTGGCACGCATCATAGATGCGTACTAGGATAGCACCGGAGGATTCGGCCAGGTAGTGGGGTTCCTCAAGGACATGCAACAGGAGCAGGCTGCCCATCATGTCCGCATGGAGGCAAAGTGGGATGCACTTACTGCGGTGCATCGGGACATACTCCAATGCCTCTGCCAGATAAGCACCCACATGTCCACACCTCCCTGTGTGGCCACAACATCTGTTGCCGCACCATCTGCCAGTGCCACAGGGAGGGAGAATGACTCTGGCGGAGAGTCCTCTGCACCGCAGACGCCTCTGCACCTGAGGATCCCCCCCCCCCCCAAGAAGAAGAGGGGTCGTCCGAAGAAGGACAAGTGAGACGCAGATGTCCATGCACATCCCCCATTGCCTCTAAACCTGTTCTGGACAATGTTCTTTGTGCACAAACCGTTCACCTTGTCATATCTAACACAACTCGCCTACGGTTCAATGTAGCAGATGTCTGTGGACTTTACTATTTTTCATCTACCAACACTTCCAACTCGACTGTGAACTTTGGATTCAAAACCCAATGTGCAGCACTCACCATCCTGTGCACTATCCTCACACATATTTGTAAATAAACTCACCAGTACACTAAACATGCCTCTGTTGTGATTCCTACTTGTCATGTGTCATGGAGATGTTGATCTACTAAACAACACCGTGCATGCCAAATACTACAACAATGTCATCACCGTTATGTGAGTCATGGTGATGTGACACATGTGAGGGAGACACACCACTATGGCACCACAACACATACTCGCCATGGCCATGTAACTCATCCCACACAATGTTTACCTGAAATACATTGGAATGCACAGACACCACACCTATCCACAGTCCGTGGTAACAATCCCACAGGTGAGGTAAGCAAATGTCAGTCAGATGTGGGAAGACAGACAACGCATCTAACAAAGCATAGCACAGGTTCATTACACATCAGCAACATGTTTATTCCACACTAGTTGCAAGCTCATTGTACGTTACAGTGGACACACGGTCACAAAGTGTCGGAGAATTGAAGTCTAGGGGTGTGTGGCACATCACTTGATGGGAATTGACAACTTCCACACTGGTGTTGGATTCTGGGTGTTGAGGGTCATTGTTGACCAAACAACAGGCAAAGTACCCTGGGAAGGACAGACATAAGACACAGTCAAAAGCACAGCAGACCAGGAGAGAAACGCAATACACATTCACAAAACATGTCAAAATAAACCTACATAGAAACAAGTTAGCAGTTCGACCCTATTGTGGAGTACAGACCACCTGAAAGGACACATCACTGCACGCATTCAGTCAAGTGGCACACAGACACACTCAAACAGCAACAAAGCTGCCCCAACACATTTCAGGCTAACTCAATACATTGACATAACAACCCTGTAAACTCAGATTCAGGTGAAGAAGTTGTTGATGAGCTGTGTGCGGACGTCACCCTCATAATCATCATCACTGGCTTCGTGGCCCAGGCCTGGATCCTCCACAGGTGGCGGAGGTAGGTAATCGTAATCCTGGATGAGAGGCAAATTCTTCCTCACTGCCATGTTGTGTAGCATGCAGCATACAAGGATAATTTTGCACACCTTTGCAGGGTCATATGGGAGGGCCTCTCCGGTCTTGTCCAGGCAGCGGAAGCGGCTTTTCAGGAGACCAAATGTCCGCTCAATCACCCTTCTGCCCCGACCATGTGCCTCATTGTAGCGCATCTCGGCTGGTGTCACAGGGTTCCGGAGGGGTGTCAGCAACCACGGCATGTTGTGGTATCCGGAGTCACCTACATACAAGCAATTGAACAATTAGCTGAGTTTTGAAAGAGGGTGGAATACAACATAGCCAAACACAAACAATGGTAAACAGTCAGTACACACCGACAAGCCAGGCACGCTCCTCTGGCATCTGTGACATCAGCGTTGCAATGCGACTACTCCTCATGATGTAGGCATTGTGCGCAGAACCGGGGAAACGTGCACACACATGTGTGATACACATGTCTGCAAGACATACCACCAGAGCATTGATGGAGTGGAAATGTTTCCTGTTCCGGTATGCCTGCTCATGTGCCCGCGGTGGTACCAGGGCCACATGTGTACCATCAATAGATCCGATGACGTTCGGCATCCTCCCCAGTGTATAAAAAGCATCCTTTATTTCAGTGAGTTGACCTGGGCTAGGAAACTTGATGTACAGGTCAAGGAAATGCAACATCCCCTCCAAGACATCGCGTAGCACGCTACTGAACATAGTTTGCGACATACCACCAGCAGTAACCACAGTGTACTGGAAGGTACCAGTAGCAAAGAAGTGCAGGGCTGACATCATCTTCACCTCTGGGGTCAGTGCTGTAGGGTATGTCCGGCCAGGTAGCAGATGTGGCGCCAACTGCTCCGCCAACTCCTCAATCAGTGGCCTGGTGAAGCGGTACCGTCAGATGCAGTCGCGTACCTGCATGGTTTCAAGGTCTGGGAACGGTCTATGGTCAGCTGGTGCCCTGCAGTACAGAGATGAACAAAGGAAGATTGTCGATTCATCCACCCATGTGGCTATGACCAAGCAAAATATCACATGATACATCATGGAAATACACAATGTAATGAGGTGTGTGCTGTTGGGTATGGACACAACACATATGTCACCTACATGCACATCACCTCACATCTCAAGTCCACATTTCTACATAAGTTCCATGTAGTGCAATGGCCAATCATTGGGCTGTGTCACAGTGCCTATGTACTGCTGTCACGTTACAAACACACACCACAGTGACAAGTGAGGCCTGATGTCTCCCAGGCATCACAGCTCTTTGACATGCAGATACCCAGGGTCCCTGTATTGCCACATGGAGACTGGCATGACATGGCGTATCATGTGCCCGCCACAAAGCAACCGTGAGTCGCACAGGTAGTGGCCACTGTTGTCTCTGCACGCCCTACATGGACGTCTCATAGACACTCACACACCATCAATGTTGATGCATAAACCACATGGATGTTGACTGTCCCCCATTGGGCGAAATTGATCATCCACATTTGAGACACAACATGCACACAGACTGTGGGTGTACATCAGAATTGGGGCTCTAAGTCTCACTGTGACATACATACCATCACACCCAGGACTCGGAGTGTATGTGACATGTCCTAGACATATCCAACCTGCAACTGTGTCCATGACTCATGACCATAACTGTACAGTTGCACATCACAGTGGTAATGTGCACAACACACAAAGGATTCTGTCCCCATGAACATGTGCACAGCCTGGGAGTGGCTGCACAAACGTGCCACACAACCAACCCAATTTTTGCCCACCAAAACACACAGGTAATGCAGCCTAACATGCCATGGGACACAGTGTAGCACATGCTGTAGTGTGGTAGGTGTGCACCTGAGTCCCTGGCAAGTAATTGTGTGTGGAAGCCATCAAAAAGTAATACAAATGTCAACCGACGCGGGTGACTATGCGTACGCATTGCACAGTTCAGGACCGAGCCGTGCGTATTCTTAGTCATTGACTGCAATGCGAACCGACGCGGGTGACTATGCGTACGCATTGCACAGTTCAGGACCGAGCCGTGCGTACGCTTAGCCATTGACTGCAATGAGAACCGACGCGGGTGACTATCATGCATATGCGTCGGGCAGGCATGGACCGAGACCTGCGTACGCCTTAGCCATTGAATCGTATGGAGACGTGTGCGTGTGTATTTTCAAACTACGTTTTGTACAGTCAGTTGACCGAGCCGTGCGCACCCATTGGCTCTGGACTGTCATGGAGACGGATGCGGATTCAAAACTTGTACGAGTTGTGCGCTGGAAATTCAGTTGGATGCCTACAACAATGTTGCAGTTCCTAGTGTTTCATGAAGGTGAAGATTTGAACGATGCGGAAGGCGTGTACGAGTCTTACATTTCCATGGATTGGCCAGATTCATAGAATGCAACAGTGTTGGACCTATCACTTGGGACACATGGCACAGATTCTGCCTCTGCAGTACAGATATAAGGCTGGCTCGCCCCCAGGGAGCTCACTTGCCTGCACTACATGCTACTGGACCACATCTCTGCTACCACAGCTGCTGTCTCTGTATCCTCTGGCTACTGCTATGGCACGTACTCTGGAGAGGGCCCCAGCCTTCACTGAGGAGGAGAACCAGGCCCTGTTGGACGAGCTCCTTCTACAGTACAGCAAGCTGTATGGGAAACCAGGGGAGCAGGTGAGTGTGCAGTCCACTGCCTTCCTAATTGTGCATGTTGTCTGACTAGCAGTGTGTACACCAGTGGCAAGCGTACTCACTGAGTACTTTCATCCCCCAAAGTGTGTAGGTACATGTAATGAACAGGTGTTCTGCAGCTAAAGTGCATTTGTGCAAGCTTAAACTTCCCAGGCATTGTTAACATGTCAGACATGCAGGGCTTTTGTCCATTTCCATGGGTGCACTACCTGTGTAACTCATTTTCATTTGTAATGACGACATGTATATCCAAGTCTGTGCAGCACAAATATGGGCCATGTGTGTTAATGGACTTTTAACATTGTCATCCTCACAGGTTGATGTCCACCAGAAGCAGGAGATATGGCTGACCATCGCCCGGGCAGTTCGATCGGTGGGGGTCTACAAGCGCCGGATCCTTAACTGCCAGAAGAGGTGGCTGGACCTTCGGGGCTGGACCCGGAGGATCGCAAGGGTCCAGCTGAAGCTGTCGCCTCCTTGCAGGAGGGGCGGACACCAGACCCTGACCCCCCACATGCTCAGGATCCTGGTGGTGATCTTCCCGTACCTGGATGGGCAGCTGAAGGCCAGACAGCAGCTAGGAGGGTGTAAGTCCATGCCTAATCTGCGTACTATGTCGGAAATGCTATTTGCAGTCTTTTGGCCTGGTCACACTTCTACATTACGTAGGTCTTGTAGTCCAGTACTCATGTCCCTCAATTGTGTGATGCACCCTCCTCTTCTGATCCACAGGTGTGGACCCTACAGTCTGTGGCTTGTGTCACTAGGGCACTGTGTCCCTGCAGTCAGCTATGCTTCAGGTTCCAGACAGCATCTGTTACCGTGGCTCTGTTGTGGGTTTCATGGGTGGGTCAATTGTTTACACAATGCCTGAGATCTGACATGTGATCTGTGTGTGCCCTTGATATGTGTTACAATTGCTGGTCTGACTTGCCACATGTTCCTGGGGTATTTCAAACACAGCCATGCAGCAGGGGACTCCAATTTGTGTGCCTCAGGAGTATGTATATCAAGTGTGTCACACTTGCTTAGCCACCTGACTACTGTCCAAGTCTAAACACAGTTTCACGTAGACGTGGGCAGTCATGCCTACTCAAGGGCATTTAGTAACACTCTGTAATCCCATTTCTGTGTATCAATTTACAGGTTGTGCTTATTGACATGTGCCTTCAGGTGTCTGCCTCTGTGTCATTGTGGTGTGGCTTCCTTTTCCAGACAACTGGGGTGTTCATGACTTTGAGGGTCAGCAGGACATCTGAGATGTGACTATGAGAGACAAGACCTGTGTGACATATAGGTGTGTGATTACTTGACAGTGCACAATGGTGTATGCAACTGTGAACTTCAGGCAGCTGTGTTTCATGCACAGCAGACTGATGTGCTCATGTACAGGGAGTTGTGTTCGAAGAGACTCATATGTCTGTTTTGTATGATGTGGGGTCTTCTGGGTCCGGGATATGTTGTTTGCAGGGGATGGACAAGTGCACTTGTCAGCTGCAGAGTATGCTTTACCCATGAGCTATGATTGCGACACAGTGCATACTGTTGTTGTCTGGATGCCCTGCCCCTGTGACAGGAGACAGTGTTGACTAACTTTCCAGGCGTGCCAGTGCCATGGCATTTAACTTGCTATGAGTGATCCTGCTCCATGCACCCCATTGTGGCATCGACTATCAGGACATGAGAACATCATAGTGTGTGTTGCTGGCATGCATCACAAGCATGTGAAATGAGACTCTGCCCATCCCTTCATCCTGACACCTGTACTGAGTCAGTAGCAAGAGATGTGATGTGTGTATAGTGACATACTCCTACATGTTCACTTGCATGTCCAACAAATGTGTAGGTGGTGCATGTCGGCACATTGGGGTATTAGCATCCAACATGCAACAGACATATGGGTGCAAATCCAGGAGGGATATGATTGCCATGGTTGATGGTGAGACTGACAATTGGCTTATTCTAAACAGTGTGAGCACTTTGAGCAGTGTTCAGCTGATGATGCCAGGGCTTGTCCTGTGATGTGCTGTACTCACTGTGGTGTGTGCAGTCAGTGCAGGAGACTGAGGTTGTTTTTTCCTAATTCTATCCAGATACATCCACGGCCACAGGAGGGGACAGCTCCACGGACCAGGAGGAGCCACAGAGCCTGACTGGGACAGAAGGCAAGGAGTTGGAGGGAGCCAGTGGCACGGAGGGCGAGTGGAGCCACACCGAGGAGTCCTCAGCACCATCCACCCCAGCTGAGGGCCACAGCAGCCTGGAGGATGACTCCCTTGTGGAGGCGGGTGTCAGCAGCCACCAAACCCCGCTAGTGAGGCTGTCCCCGCCACCGCCCTCCCATCGGCTCCCATCCCAGAGGTCTGTGGAGGCTCCCGTGTTCTTGAACATGTCTCCTTTGTGACAAGCACTGCACCCCCTGCCCCTGTGTCCCCTGCTGACCTGAGTGAGGAGTCTGTGGACTTGCTTCGACAGATCCATGTAGGGCAGACATCAATGCTGAGTGTCGTCCATGCACACACCAGTCTGTTGACACAACTGGTGTCGCTCATGGAGGGCATTTCATCAGGCATGTCTGCCCTACAGGGAACCAATCAGTCTGTGGCCTCCTCCCTGACGGCAGCAGTGTCCCTCCTCCAACAGTCCCGCACCCCTCCTACCTCTGCACCACCCACTATTCCTAGCGCCCTACCTGTCCCAAGCACACACACACCAGCACATTCACACAAACCCACAGACCAGGGCAGCATACAGACACCCAAACCAAGGGCTAGACGTACACACAAGCAACCTCAGGGGACTGATACCACACTCACAGGGGATGGTTTGCAGACACACACACAGTCATCCACAACCACTCCGCAGTCCACCGATACCTCTCCCTCCCAGCCCCCTTCCCTTGCCTCACCTGCAACCCCATCTGCCCAGAAGCTCTTCCTCTGTGAGCTTGGCCACTTCCCCACCGACCAGCAGATCCAGCTTACAAGGGGAAGAGAAAGAGGAAGTCCCCACACACAGAGGGGAGTGCCCCTCACACCCGGACACCCTCCCCGGTGCAGTCAGACTGAGGCCCCCACCCGCAAGTCCCCGAAGGAGCCGGAAGAGCAAGACCCCACCTCCGCCCCCACCCCGAAGCTCTACAACAAAGTCTCCGTCCTCCATCCCCCAGGCCACCACTCCACAGGTTCCCCTGCCACACCCTGCCCCAGGTTCCCCCACCCACAGATACACCATCCCCAAAATGCTGAGGCCCTCCCCCTTACCAATTGCTCTTCCAACCCCAGTCAGACAGTTGTGCCACTGATGTGGGGACCGTGTCCCACCCACTGTCCTGCCAACCTCACCTGAACTCCATTCCGCTCATATTGAGTGAGGCACTGCAGTGGAGTCCACGAGCACCCCGTCTGACTTGGGCACTTCAGTGGGGACCCAGTCCACTCCATCTGACCTGCCCACTGCAGTTGTGCAGGCACCCACCCCATCTGACTTGTGCTCCACAATTGTGACTGCACCCACTACTTCAGTCAGCTCCATTGCAGTTGCCAGTTACTCTCCTGCATCCACCACCCCTTCACTGCCTCCTTCTGCTGAGCCCTGATCCTGTCCCTGCGGTGCCTGGCCTGCCCCCATGTATGCCCCTCCGAGGGGATGTCCCCTGTCCTTACCAGTGCAGGTAAGCAACGGGTGGCAGTTGTCACTCAAATCACATTGTTGGATATGGACTGGCCATTGGCCTTTGTTTGGAAAGGACTTTGCATTTAAAAATTGCTGGATAAAGCTTTTTTCTTTCTTCTTCGAGCGGCGTGGTCCGTGGCCGCCTGACCTGCCCCTGTTGTCATTGTTGCATTTGAACTGTGTTTAGTCCTCTGTTTTGCCTGGTCTCCTGTAATAGTGCTTTTTCTTTCTGTATTGCCTGTTTTGTTTAGCCCCCTTCGTCCTCCCTCCCCGCTCCCCGCTTCCCGCCACCGCCGCTAACCCCGCCCCTTTTTTCCTTCTGTACCCTCCCCGCTCCCGCCTCCCAGCTGCTCCGCCCCCCCGCGCACTTCGCCATATATGGCGACCGTGCGAACGCGCAGCGGTCACGCGCAGCGGGCGCGCCGATTGTGCGCCGAAGGCGCGCCAAAGGTAAGCCCGTCTACGCCCGTCCACGCCTGGACCGCGCCCAGTGCCAGGACCCCTGGCCCTCGAGGACCCCCGCCCACCCGCCTGACGTACTCCGCCGCCACCCTCATCGCACTCAACACCGGCCGAATCCCAGGATGCCACCGAGCCTCCCCACGACGCTCCCACGGACCCTTCAGCTGCCTCGCCTGCAAGTTCACCTGCGTCCGGACCTGCCCGGCACCAGCACCTGCCAAACCGAACACCAGCAGCAACCACCTCAAGTGCATCCTGCTCAACACCCGCTCCGTCCACAGACACGCCATCGAACTCTGGAACCTCCTCGACACCACAGCCCCTGACGTCGCCTTCCTCACGGAGACCTGGATGAACGCCTCTTCAGCTCCCGACATCGCCATCGCCATCCCAGAGGGATACAAGATCACCCGGAGGGACCGCACCGCCAACCAGATGGGAGGAGGTATCGCCATCATCCACAGGAACACCATCCGCATCACGACCAGCACCGACGACACCCTCACCACCGCCGAACACCTGCACTTCCAGATACACACCGACCCCAAGACCACCCTCAGAGGCACCCTGATCTACCGACCCCCAGGACCACGCACACAATTCAGCGAGGACATCGCCGACTTCGTCAGCCCGCATGCCCTCCCCTCCGCCGACTACATCCTCCTGGGGGACCTCAACTTCCACCTGGAGAACAACAACGACCGCAACACCACCACCCTGCTCGACAACCTCGCCAACCTTGGACTCAAGCAACTGGTGAGCACCCCCACCCACCTCGCCGGACACACACTAGACGCCGTCTTCTCCTCCAGCAAAGACATCGCCTTCAGCCACGCCACAGGACTCCACTGGACGGACCACAGCTGTGTCCACTTCACCTTCGATAGAACGACGATCCACCACCACCAACAACAGGTCGCTCGAAGAAGCTGGAACAAGATCACGGCCGACCAGCTCGCCGCCTCCCTGAGCCAGCACCCCCCTGCCAGCTCAGCGAACCCCAGCCAGGCCGCCGACAACCTCGCGAAGTGGATCAGCAACTGCGCGGACGAACTCGCCCCACTGAGGACCCCGCCCAACAGACCCGGCAGCAAGAAAGCCCCTTGGTTCACCGACGAACTCAAGAGCTCCAAGAAGAACTGCCGAGCCCTCCAGAAAGCCTGGAGAAGGGAACCAACACCGAACAACATGACCACCCTCAAGCTCGCCACCCGGAAGCACCACCAACTGATCCGCACCGCCAAGAAAACTGCATTCAAGGACCGGCTGGACAACAACGCACACAACTGCAAGGAACTCTTCAACATCGTGAAAGAGCTCTCCAACCCCAACGCAGGAAACAACGACATCACCCCTTCGCAAGACCTCTGCAACTCCCTCGCCTCCTACTTCCACAACAAGATCGCGGACATACACAACAGCTTCAGCATTCAACCGACGCACGCCACGACCGCAGCAACGCCGCCCTCCACCACCCTCCGCGCCTGGACTCCGGTCAACACCGAAGACACCGTCCGCATGATGAACTCCGTCCACTCAGGATCTCCGACCGACCCCTGCCCTCACCACGTCTTCAACAATGCGGACGCTGTCATCGCACCCCACCTGCGGGACATTATCAACACCTCCTTCGACACCGCCACCTTCCCTGAGAGCTGGAAGCACGCCGAACTCAGCGCTCTACTCAAGAAACCCACAGCGGACCCCACCGAACTCAAGAATTACCGCCCCATCTCGCTCCTCCCGTTTCCAGCCAAAGTCATCGAGAAGACCGTCAACAAACAGCTGGCCGCCTTCCTCGAGACTAATGGATCCCTCGACCCCTCACAGTCTGGTTTCCGAGCCAACCATAGCACCGAGACCGCCCTCATCGCCGCCACCGACTACATCCGAGCCCTGATGGACAACGGAGATACAGCGGCCCTCATCCTCCTAGACCTCTCCGCGGCATTCGACACTGTCTGCCACCGCACCCTAGTGCAGCGCCTCAGCAACGTCGGAATCCAGGAGAAGGCACTGGAATGGATCATCTCCTTCCTCGACGGAAGAACACAGAGAGTCCGCCTACCACCGTTCAAGTCAGAGGCCACCGAAGTCATCTGTGGCGTCCCTCAAGGATCCTCGCTGAGCCCCACCCTCTTCAACGTCTACATGAGCCCCCTCGCGGCCATCGCACGCCAACACAACCTCAACATAATCTCCTACGCCGACGACACCCAGCTGATCCTCTCCCTGACCAACGACCCCGCCGCCACCAGAGCCAATCTGCACGAAGGGATGAAAGATGTAGCCGAGTGGATGACGACCAGCCGCCTGAAACTGAACTCAGACAAGACGGAGGTCCTCATCCTGGGCTCCTCGCCCTCCGCCTGGGACGACTCCTGGTGGCACCCCGCCCTGGGCTCCGCACCCAAACCGACGAACCACGCACGCAACCTGGGCTTCATCCTGGACTCCTCCCTCTCCATGACCAGACAAGGCAACGCCGTCTCCTCGTCGTGCTTCAACATCCTACGCATGCTATGGAAGATCTTCTGGTGGATCCCCACCGAGACCAGGAAGACCGTCACCCAGGCCCTCGTCACCAGCCGACTGGACTACGGCAACGCCCTCTACGCCGGTACCACCGCCAAGCTCCAGAAGAGACTCCAGCGGATCCAGAACGCCTCAGCCAGACTCATCCTCGACATCCCTCGAGCCAGCCACATCTCCGGACATCTGAGAGACCTGCAATGGCTCCCCGTCAACAAAAGAATCACCTTCCGTCTCCTCACCCACGCACACAAAGCCCTACACGATCAAGGCCCGAGCTACCTCAACAACCGAATCAACTTCTACGCTCCCAAACGCCACCTCCGATCAGCCAACCACGCCCTCGCCGCCGTCCCCCGCATCCGAAGAGCGACAACAGGAGGAAGGTCCTTCTCCTACCTGGCCGCCAAGACATGGAACTCCCTCCCGACTGACCTGCGCCTGACCCAAGACCACCTCTCCTTCAGGAAGAAGCTCAAGACCTGGCTGTTCGAGCAGTAATGGCACCCCCCCCCCCCCCCACCCCAAGCGCCTTGAGACCCTACGGGTAAGTAGTGCGCTCTATAAATGTCTTTGATTGATTGATTGATTGATTGATTGATTCTTGGGAATTTGATTTAGCTGTACATTATGTTAATGCTGTTTAGCATGACTTTGCAGTTGTAATGCTGGATTTCCAATGTTGAATACTGAGGTGTTGATGTGAGGTACTCCATGCGGTCCATGAGATATGTATCCTATTCTGGTCGGTGTCCATATCATCCTTTGCATCTAACTGGGTGTGTCATGATTAACAATTTGTGAACATCTCTGTAAACATTTCATTTGCATGTACATATCTGTGGCTTGTACACATGCACATATGATGTGCTTCACTCGCTCACTCTCATTCTCACTCCTTCACATTCCCTCACTTTCTTACAATCACATTCATTATTATCCATTCTCACATACTCTCACTATCACTGTGACTCACATGCGGTCACTCTTACCCCCAGTCATTCCACCTGTCACTCACACTCACTTTCAGTCACACATGCCTACACATAAATATGGTAACACATACAGACACTCTCTTTCTCTTGCACACACACACAAACATGTCCTCTCTCAGAAGCGTACAGGCGCACAACCATTCACATACTTTTTTTTACTTTACTGCAGCTGCCTGCACCAGTCTCTTTAATCTGCTACGGCAGACTAGACCCTCGGGGCAGGCACAGAGTTCCCCTTCAACTCAGTCACTTAAGGAGGAAACTGGAAGTTTGAGCTAGCACAGGGCCTACTACATGCAGATGCACAGTGCAGGTTTGAACTTTTAGCCTTCCACTTTTCCATTCCCACCCTCTCCCAACTTGTCACATGGTGGTATGGAGTCAGTGAGGGTCTTGACTCCACCGTCTCCAGTGATGAGACCGGTGAGGTTGAGGTGATAGACTGATTGAAAGGTAGCTTCGTGCTCTACAGTGCTGACTCCTAAAGCTCCTGGGATTTCCTATACCAATGAGGCTGCAACAGGTCACAAAAGAGATAGCAATTGGGTGTGTCAGACGTCTGAGGTCAGGGTCTGGGATCTAATGGCGTTGCTGATATGTTTCCACATACTAATGGCTTTAAAGCATTTGTTTTATAATTCACTATAATCCTTTGCATAATTTGCAGATTTCTAGCAAGCACATCAAAAGGCACTAAATGTGCTGAATAAGGAATTCATTGTTCTGTTGACTGCTTTATTTAGACACTGAAGAGTGAGAATTTTTAACAATATGTTCGGGGAAGGTGTTTTGTGTGCGAGTGAAAGCTAAAACCTTATATATTTAAGAAAGTTTTAAACAGTGCACAAAGAATGATTAATTCATTGTAACAACATGCCCTTTTAGATCTGGTGTTCGCCAAGACCTTTTGATTTTACTAAAATTATATGTTTAACATACTTACTTCAAGGGGCTTTCAGATAGCTTTCTTCATCCATTGTTTTATTGTGTGTCATTCCCATGTTGCTTTCAGCCACTGGCTAACTTCCCTCTGAGTAACTGCATTTTGCTCTTTCACAAGGTGTAGATCAGTACACAATGTAGTACTCTTCAGTGTAAGTGTTTTTACATTTTTGTTACTTTAGTGTTGCCTTTGAGTTTCAAGCCTGATGTGATAGTAAGATGCTTTCTACTAGCTCATGTTTTTGATTTGAGCCCCGGGCACATTTCAGCTTTATTATTCATGTCTCCTGCTGTTGTAAATTTCTTTTGGAGTGGCCTTTGTTTGTCTAACTGCTGCTATTGCAAAGCATATTAAATTGTGTGCATTAGGAACTTTTCCTTATAAAGTTATCCTTTTCATTAGATCTTGCTTTTGAGAACGTTTTACCCGTCTCGCCAGCCTATTGTTTTTACAGATGTAAATTATATGATATACTTAAATATAAGGGCTTTTCTTCAGCAGTCTTCCTCCATTGGCCTGTAAAATTGTTATTAACACTTTAACTCCATCCCCCCCAAAAGCATACAACTTGGAACGGTGGGTCATCCCACTTCAGCAATTTGCTTCCCTCTGTGAGAGTGACGTCATTTGGTTTTCATTGGCTATTAATATTAAGTGTGTGACTGCCTGAGAGCAGTGGACTTTCTGATATCTTTTGCTGTGTAAAACTAGGACTGAACGTATTATGTCCACAGATGTTATTGGAAGCAGTCATATGTAGCATAGGCTACGATATCTGTAAGGTATCGGTGATCCGTACATGGCATCTAACTCCTTTGTAAAGTATACTGGTCTTCCCAAGTGGCTTTTCTTTTTTACCCTGCTGTGTTTTAATGCTTCTGGTGGAACTGGCCTTCTGTGCAGGGTCATCCCAAACATTTTTCCTTCACATTTTTGCTAACTTCTTTTTTGTTGGCTTTAGGACTTTGCACACTTTCCTACTGCTAACCAGTGCTAAAGTGCTTATGTCTGCTCCTTTAAACATCGTTAACTTGGCTTATTGCCAATTGGCACATTTAGTTCACATGTAAGTCCCTAGTAACGCGGTACTACATGTACCAAGGGCCTGTAAATTAAATGCTGCTAGTAGGCCCGCATCACTTTATTGTGCCACCCACTGAAGTAGCCTTTTTAAACATGTTTCAGGGCTGCAATTGCAGTCTATTGGCAGTGTTAATCGTTGAAAAGTTGAAAGGCGCAGTTTCGCTTGCTGAGAATATAACTCATCCTCAAGCACACCTGTTTGTAAGAGGGCAATTCTTTAGCTGGCTTAACTAGCGCTGCTGATTCATTTTGTGCTCAAAGTGTTTGGCCAACGTAGGTCAAAGTAATTCTGACATGTCCGCGCCCTGTGAATTGCTGTAGATTTGTACATATCGGAAAGCAGACAGCAGGTATTTTTTTGCCTTTTAGAAAGTTCCCTTCATATTCTTATTTGTGCTCTTCCGAAATGTTTATCATTGTTTTTATAATTGCCTTGAAGTCAAACATATATTCTCCTGTCCTAAATGCAAATGACACAATGGTTGCATTTGGTGCAAACACTTTATTTCCCAGACAATTACTAGAAGTGATTTCTTGCTCCTCTGCGCCTTTTAAACTGAGCAGTACCCAAAGTCTTCCAATATAAATGGTACCTCACATGTGTGGGTCGGCCGAGTGCTGGCAACAGGAAACGGCCAAAACGCAAAAAGAATACATCACATTTTTCCACTCAACCTGACCCTTTTTTTGCAAAGTGGGTAGCTGTGGAAATTGGGCCTAGCTCAGCCGGCAACTAAGGAAACATAGCAAACCTGTACATTTTTTAAAACTATGCTGTAGTGATCCACTCAACAGCATTCAGTTCAAAGTGTGGATTTATTGATGTAAAAGACTACACAGCTGATAATCTGCTAGGCACATCCATCATGCGAGTCCGTTTCTTTTTAGAGTTGAATGATAACATTCTAAGTGTGACCAGAAGCAGTGACATCACAAACACAATTACAGCTGTAACCAAGAGGATGATGAATGCTGCATTTTACATTGAAGATAGAATATAACATACCTCCTTTTCTGAAACCCAAAACAACAAAAGAAAACAAAATCAAAACAAAGTAAATAAGACAGTGCATGATAAATACATCAATACAAAACCTCTATCACGAAACCTATGAGGAGTAACAGGAACTCTAGAGCTCTTTCTACCTTGTCCAAGAGAAGGAGTAAAGATACCCTCCTGTCCAGTCGAACTAGGAACTTTAAAAATTTGACAAGATCTAGTCTTGACCAATTTGGACAAATTCCACCAACAACCACCCTCCACCTGGACGGAATTGTTGCAAATTCTAATAACCTTGACAGGTTCGCCAAATTTACATTTACCTTTCTTGGTGTGCACAGGATTCTTAATGCGAACAAAATCACCAAGAGAAAGAGAAACAACCTTGACACCTTTCTTTCTGTCAAACCAAATTTTCTCTCTTCCCTGTGTAATATCAGAATTGATCTTAACCTTTTCCATGAGGGATTCTACATTAGTCAGAGAATCTATCCATTTCCCCATCCATCCTGGTTGAAAGCTAGTATTAGCCTTCCTTCTCCTTAACCCCTCAAAAGGAGAAACTTTAGTCGATGAATGGGGTGTGGTCCTATAAAACCACAGCATACTTTCAAGTGAGTTAAAGACATCATGTTTACCACTCACAGTCCACTTGACACACTCACCCACAACTCTGTTCATTCTCTCCACAAGACCATTGGTCTGTGCGTGATATAAGGAGCTTCTGAGGTGTTTAATTCCACTTAAACTAAGAAAAGATTGACATTCTTCACTTAAAAATTGAGTTCCATTGTCAGAAACCAAAAATTGTGGAAACCCTTCCCTCAAAAATATGTCTTTGAGAAACTTGACAACACTAGAAGAACTGGCCTACCTGACCACCTTAATTTCCGTCCATTTAGATGTATAATCCATCAAAACAATAATGTACTTCATTCCTAAAGGTAAGATTTCATATGGTCCCATAATGTCAATTCCCACTTTAACCCATGGACCAGATGGACATTCAATAGGAAATAAAAGTTGGAGTGACAACCTTCAATGTTTTCTCTGAGCAACACACAGGACAATTTTCAACTGTCGTGCTGATCTCATCATCCATGCTGGGCCACCAGAAGTCTTGGTGGACACGCCGTTTAGTGAGGGTGATGCCCAAGTGTCCCTCATGAGCCTCTTTGATAATAGTAGCCCTCAGAGAATGAGGTGGAATAAGCTTATCACATCTCATTAATAAACCATCTTCTACTGATATTTCCGACTCAACTTTCCAATATGGTTGAAGTATGGTCGGCAAAGATTTCTCTTTTGGCCATCCATTTTTGACAAGCATGCATACTCGTTGGAGAAGACTATCTTCCAATAGTGCTGTCCTCCAATCGGCTTCAGTACCAACTGCAAGAACAGAAATATCTAGAGAAACCACAAAACAATCTTCAGCATCTTCTTCATTTAAGTCTTGAAAACTGGTCCCTTCACAAAACCGACTGCTCTGAGGAAAAAGTGACAATAAATCAACTCTTGTATTCTTTCCCCCAGCAATATGTGAAACTTCGAATTGATACTGAAGAAGCTTGCTGACCATTCTGGTAATCCTTGGTGTACAACATTTACTGGGACCAGAAGTTAATATTGAAACAAGAGGCTTATGATCAGTGAACAAATTAAAACGTCTTCCCCATACATAAGGCCAATATTTATCTATGGCCCATAAACAAGCAAGTAACTCTTTCTCAATTACAGAGTACTGGACTTCAGCACTCTAGATGCAAATGCAACAGTATTTTCTTGACTACCACTCTGTTGTGTAAGGATGGCACCCAAACCAACCTGACTAGCATCTACAGTTATACAACATGGTAAATCAGGATCAAGGGGAGTAAGGGCATCACTTTCTTTTAAAGAATTCTTAACTTCCTTAAATGCTCAATCACACTCTACACACCACAAACCTTTGGATGAACTCTTGAGCAGATTACTAATAGGTCTAACCATTGATGCATAATTCGGAATAAATCTTGAATAATATTCCAAAAGACCTAATAGAGATTTAACACCTGTCCTGTCTTTGGGCACAGGAGCATTTAAAATGGCATCAACAAGACCTTGTCTGGGCTTGATTCCTTCATGAGACAATAAATGACCAAGGTATTCTATTTCTCTATAAGAGAACTTACATTTTTCAGTTTTGAGTACAACACCACTTTTCTTGAAAATTTCAAGTACATTTCTGATAATGGCATCATGTGAATCATTGTCTTTAGCATAAATAAGAACGTCGTCTTGCAAAACAAGAACCCCTTCTACACCTCTCAACATGTTCTGCATGACCGTCTGAAACACTGACGCAGCGGAGGCTAACCCAAAAGGCATTCTCCGGTAACGAAACGTTCCAAGAGAGGACACAAACGCTGTTAAAGCACGAGAGTCGGGATGCAGTTCTATCTGATGGTAGGCGCTAGCCAAATCCAGGTTGGAAAACACACATGCACCTTTTATACGGGTAAATAGATCCGTGATTCTAGGCAAAGGGTGAGAGTCAACCCAGATCTCTTTGTTGAGAGACCTGAGATCCACACACACACGCAATTGCCCATCACGTTTTCGAGCAACGACCAGGGGTGACAACCAAAAGGAAGATTCTGTAGGTTCAATAATACCTTTGTCTCAAAGTGTTAAAAGCTCCTTATTGAGGTCTTCCCTGATGCTGAAAGGGACACCTCTGAGTTTGTGCTTAACGGGGATTGCATCATCCCTGACAATGATTTTATGTTTGAATCCTGTAATCTTTCCCAGGCTATCACCAAAAACTGAAGGGAATTCAGTTTTCCACTTTGTACACTCCTCTTCACAAGTAACTAACATGACCTGTTCTTTTGTTCCTGGTTTTAATATCATGCCAAAAAGGCCCTGGTGAAACCACCCAAGAATGTTGAGGCCCTTGACCGCTACATAGATTTTGCCCCTGATTCTCCTCCCCTTGAATATAAGAAAATCTTCAATAAAACCTAATAGTTACATTTTCCGTCCCTCATAGGAAACTGGTGATCGATCGGGAGGGAACAATTCCCTCTCACCCCAGGTTTCATAGAATAATTTCTGAGTTATCATGGTGATTCTGGCACCAGAATCTACAAATAAGTTGAGTTTCTTATCTCCAACAAGAATTTCAACAATAGGGTCAACACAACATGACGGATCACCGGTAAGGGGTATGGACGCATCATCAGGAAGACCGTCCTCATGAATGACAGAAACATTTTCTCCCTCTGACTCATCGTCAGATTCTATGACGCAAGCTATAGTTTTCTTTTGAAATTTCTTTTTGAGACAGACTGTTGCAAAGTGCCCCATTTTCTTGCAATAATTGCACATGGAATTCAGAGCAGGGCATTTTGACCCCTTTGCATGAGAAGAACTACCACAGCGTAGACAGACATTGCTGGGTATAGATACATCTGATTTGATTTTAGTAGGATTATTAGTACTCTTCTTGGAAAGTTTGTTCTTGGGTTTCTTAGTAAGCCACACAAAATTTGTATTTTCAACTGGTTTATCTTCAAGTTCTTTGAGAGAAACCTGGGAGGTCTCAATACTTTTTGCAACCTTAATAGTCTCATCGAGTGTGGGATTATCCATGGAGAGTAATTTTTGTCTAATATGCTAGTCTTTGCAATGGCAAACAAATTGGTCGCGAAAAGGTTGTTTTGTAAAACTTTAAAAAAACACACACTGAAGCTAACTTTCTGAGAACGGAGACGTATGTGTCGACATCCTCACTCTCAGCTTGCTTCCTCTTGAAAAATTTGTGTCGGAGTACAATTAAACTAGGTTGCTTGTCAAAACGTAACTTAAGTTTGGATACAGTAGTTTGGTATTCATCCAACATCTCACCATTATTGGCTACATCAGATAAATGTTGAAATATTGACCTGCTCTCAAACCCAAGAGAATGTAATAATAAATATTTTTTTCTTTCGGGACGATATCTTAGAGCACCAATTGCCCCCAGATAAGTCTTGAAAGCATCAAACCAAATATCCCACTTTACAGGAGGTTCTCCTGGAGTTTCCAGAAAAGAGGGAGGAGCATTAATTGATTGCATAGTTGACATACTGCTAAATAAAAAAAATGAAATAATATAGAAAACACAATATGAAAGACAGAGCTACACTATAACTCGAAATATTGAAAAGAGAACATATTCCAATTTCGACTCCTGGTGTAGAAACCGTGCGAATAATAGATATCAACTTTAAAATGAGTTCTCAAGTTGAATGAATTTCACTGTGAAAGGTTTGTCAAGATTAGTGTGCAAATCACTGTGATCCGTGTCAAAGAAAATAAACAAAAACTTGACCTAGCAGACAAAATGTGAAAAGATCGAATCACAAATAGTCCATGAATGTAGCTCAAGAATGTTGGAGATGGATGAAATTCATTGTGAATGACACTGTACTGTTAGTGTGCGAATCAATAATATAGGTATTCTCCCTTTATTATATATGTGTGTTGATCCCAAAGTCCTATTAAAGTTGGTTACTATGGAGATGAGGTTGGCAGTAAATATAACATGTTCAGACCCAACAGTAATTGAGCGTAGTTGTGGTTGGCAATGTTGTGGTTGGCAGAAAATCCGAAAGAAGACAAAATGGGCGCTGAAGCATGCGCGAGAAGACCCTTGCGGTAATGCGCGTGCTGGCAACTACAGATCAGAGTTCAACACTTGCGATGAAGCGCGAGACTGCTCTCGTACTCATGCGCATGCTCAAATAATGAACACTAGAGCTTGCGCGAGACAGAGTTCGAGGTGCAGTCGGTCCGATACAAACGCTTTAGTTGAAATGTGGGTTCTGCTGTGTAGTCAAATCGTCGCCAACATCTGTAGTAATCCACTCAACAGCATTCAGTTCAAAGTGTGGATTTATTGATGTAAAAGACTACACAGCTGATAATCTGCTAGGCACATCCATCATGCGAGTCCGTTTCTTTTTAGAGTTGAATGATAACATTCTAAGTGTGACCAGAAGCAGTGACATCACAAACACAATTACAGCTGTAACCAAGAGGATGATGAATGCTTCATTTTACATTGAAGATAGAATATAACGTATACACCTGTGGGAATCCGGTGTGGGGGGACTTGTGTGGCTCTCACCAGGTTTTTTTTTTTACCCATAATCCTTTGCAAAGCTCAAACTTTGACCAAAATAAAAGAATGTCCTCACATTTTTGTGATCGAAGGTGCCAATAAAAACAATGCCTCACTTGAGTGGCTGGGCATAGTGCCTGCAACAGGAACAGTTCAAGTCAAGGTCAATGGGAGACCAAATTTGAGGTTTTTAGTGGAAAAATGTAATGTGTCCATGTAGCATTTTTAGCACTTTCCAATTGTGGGCACTAGGGCCACCCGCAAAAATTGGTTTTCATTTTGATGTGGAGAAATGTGGAAATGCTGTGTGGTTGGAAATACCCATCACAAAATGTAAATATAGGAGTGATCTTAGCAATTCATGCAAACTTTTAAGTTTTGCAGGGCATTGTGGGAAAGTGAGTGGGATCAGTACAAGTTAAACTACCTTGGACACCTGTGGTTTTTCAGTTGTCCAAAAACATGTGGTGTTAATGAACTTTCAAATTAAAACCACCACTCATACAAATTTGTTTTGCCACCTCCAGAAGTGATAGCTTAAAAGAACAAATACTAGTCACAGTATAAGAATATTGAAACCAAGCCCATTGAAGGTGAGCAATAAAGCCTCAACAAGGCACTAACCGCTTTATAGACCATTCAGGCACCACACACAAGACATTTATACCACCAGCCACGGGCTCAATCCAACACTTCTGTCCATTTACATTAACATACAGCCTCCATTCAAGGGCCCATCACTATCGTACGCCATAGAACGAAATCCCCAATCAAGCCAACTCTCACTCAGTCATCAACCAACTTGCATATAGACACACCAGAAGCAAGCGTCTGCAAGCATATGGGCAAACATGTTAAACGTTGGTGCAACAACAACTTTTAGAAATGAAGGAAAGTTTGATTATGTTTTTACTACCTGTCAAGTATCCACCTCCATCGACATTCTGAGCATTACCAAACGCATGCCTAGTGAACCTTTACTAACGGCTCAGGAAAACGTGTCTTTCATGTGTGTTTAGAGCAATCACTGTGCTAAATCCAAAACCTTCAAGTTGGTGGATGCAAATTAGGGGAGTTCGACGATGCCTTTCGAGGCCTGCATTCTTCGAACTGAGTGAGCATATCTAACTTTGAAAGGAAGGCAAACATTCTGGGGAAAACTGCCTAAGGTCCCTAAAGAGCATCCATTAACTGCGAAGGACGTTTTTGATACACTGGGCAGTCAGTGATAACACAGCATATGTCCCGTCCACCGGTATGTGCAGTGACTGTAACACACTTGTCATACGACAAACTGAAGATCTATTAAGTACTGATTGACAATAAACATTGCAAGCAGGACACGTCACCCATTTGTGTGGCGTTGGGTGCAGAGTTCTCTGTAATGTATTGTGCGTTTGTAAAGCGCAATATCACCCGTGGGGGTATCCTGTCACTGACCCAGGAGAAGTCAGGGCTTATCCATGGATTCATCTAGTTGAAAGGCCAAGTGTTTTAGAGGTGGCGCTGATGTGTAGGGTGGGTCATTCCACTCTTTCTGAGCAAATTAGGAGAAGTAAATTTGCCCTTTTCTGGTGCTACATGGGATGTATATGAGTACACGTTTGGCTGAGCAAAGGTATCTAGAAGGTTTCTGAAATCTAAGGCAGTTTTGAGGTATGCTGGGCCAGTGCTGTGTAAAGCTTTGAATGTGTGTGTCAGAAGTTTAAAACAAGCTGTGGATGAGGAGCCAGTGAAGCTGTTTGAGGTGCAGGGTATGTGCTTGGTGAGAGGTTGAGGGAGGAGGCTGCCTGCTGCGTTCTGTTTGATTTGGAGTAATTTGCTTCATTGAGTGAGGGAGTAATTCAGTATCGGGTGAGTGCGGCAATGATGGGGTTTAGTGAACATTTACTAATACCTTCCTCTGCTAGCTACTTGAAGCTCAAGAAAATGTGTCATACATGCACCTTCAGTACACTCACAATGCTAAATCAAACTCCTTGCAGTTTGTGGATGCAAGTTGGGGGTGTCCGAGACTGCTGTAAAAGGGACACAGTCCTTAAACTGAGTGAGCATATCTACCTTTGAAATGAAGGTAATCGTGCTGCGGAATACTGAGTTCCCTAAATAGCACTTCAGAAACTAGTCAACACTTTGTTTTTGCCACACAAGGTACTCCGTGACAACGTGGCTTATGTTTCATGCACCATTATGTGCAGTGTGGGTACTATAATGCACTGTCTTTTGGCGAACAGAACACCTACCATGTGCTGTCGGCAGATGCAGATGTAAAGTGAGCCATAAGCAAGTCTATGATTTTGTCAAATAGAGTAAAAAAGATTCTACGGCTGCTTGCCTGGTGAAGTATTGGCCCATGGAAGGTCGGTATCCAGGCACATATATTGAAAGGTTTATGTCAGTTCCACCTCAGTCAATTTCTCAATACTTCGCTTTTGTATGGTACAATAGGAAAGTAGGAAAACACAGGGCTTACAGAGATGGGCACTGCGGACAGTAAATCTGATTCTCCTGCCTGTTTCCTTGCATAGAGCAGACTCTACAACTACAACATGGTCTAGTCTTTATAGCTGGTTCAGGAATGCGATCTGTAAAGTGTTGATCCTGCAGTCTTAGCACATCCTCCAGAGCATAGGGAGTGGCGACTGCTTCTTTTGTATCAGTTTATGCTTTCAGTGACAGTCAACTGAAAGTCAAGGAAAGAAATTAATCTTCCTGCGGTAGTCTGATGTTAGACAACATACACATTGTATGTTGCTTCGGGCCTGTTGGGTAAACAGCTTCTGATACCAAGTGCTAATTCTACAATTGCATTGTACGGCTGAAGAACCTGGCTGTTCTTATCCAGTCTACCTATGTTCTTGGTGTAAGAAAGTAAACAGGTGGGCTAGCTAACTTTGGCCATCTGACCCCAAACTGTGACAGAGGAAGTGCTCATAGTGAGCACGCAGGCATCACACCTATCAGAGAACTTGAGCGCAAGCAGTTCGTTGGAGCTCTACTCAGTCACTAGACTTTTTAGAGCTCCTTACAAACAAGCTCCTGTGGAAATCCTTTGCGGCGACGATAAGCTCTATTGCATGTAACAGTTCCAGCTTTGCACAGCTCTACCCGTATAAAAGTTGTCAACGTAAGGGTTATAATCTTTGTGAAGGATTGGCTGGACAAGCTCCCATATAATCTTTCCTGTGACTCCTAGCGTGGGAGGGCAACTTACAGGTTTAGAGGGGAGGTCTTCCTTGAATACACTCTCAAGCTGTATACATAGCCAGTAGAGATTTCACATAACTTGATCCCATAGGAATCTCTTTCACTCGCAATGTAATGCCTGAACAACAGTCACCCTTTGTACAGGATCAAGGACTCATCAATGGCGATATTCTTTCTAGGAGTATAAATATTTGGATACCTGGCAGACAAATGTTCGACGGCAGGCCATATTGTGAAAAACCTGTCATGATCTGGATGGTCCCAGTGCAATGCAGCAGAATTGTCATTGAAATGCACCATACACTCCAATAGCTTAAACTGATCTCTGCTCATGTGTGGTGCAAAGCTGGATGCTACCTTGCGAGTAGACCAGTAGGACTGCAAGCTTTGTTTGTGAATTAATGCCATTTTATCTGCCAAATATCTTCAACACTCAAGTGAAGTGGGAATCCACTGGTGTACCCTGGAATATGTTCCTAGAGTGCCTCCATGCACACTCAGAAATCATTTGACCCTCAGATTTGTTTGGTAACACAGTTTGCTAAAGGAAGTTGAAATCCTAAAAAAGATATATGTAGTCAATCAGCAAAAAATTGGCGGTATCAACTTTACATCAGGCGTTGCCAGTGAACGCCAGAATTTGGGGCTGAACTAAATTGGTGTGCATGCCATTGAACATGCCTACTCTCTAGGTTGGTGTACTGTACTACGGTCACTCTGCTGCACAGACTGTGCTTGCGAAGTGACAGAACAACTGCCAGCATCATGTCCCTCAGAATTTCTGGAAGACGAGTCAGTTGGAACTCTGCCAACTGAAAAATCACTTCCAGATTCTGCTCCATTTTCCTCTCCCCCAGATGATGTCTCAGGAACTGTTCCCGCCTCAGAGCTGTCTTCCATAACCTGAATTAGGGCCTGGGCAGCAGTCATTCAACGAGACGCCATCCCTGCCGAATTCATTGGTAAGTACTCTGTACACCCTACACTTGGTATACTGGCATGCCCCTGTAAATCCCTAGTATATGGTACAAAGGGATCTAGGGCATTGGTACACCAGGGGTCCACCATGCCCTTCAGCATGTATTGTGTCACCTACGCCGTGGCCCCCCGCGCCAGAAAGATCGGATCGGGAGTCCGCTCCTTCTCCTTCCTCGCAGCCAGAGCCTGGAACGAACTTCTGCTCCACCTCAAACAGACAACATCGCTCCCCATCTTCGCAGGAAACCTCAAAACCTGGCTCTTCAACAGAACCCCTCCATGATGGACTGGTACCTGCGACCTCCCCCAACTCCACCCTCCCTCCCCCCCCACCCCCTCCCCGCGCCTTGTTCACTGCACTTAAAACCCATAAGTGACCCCTAAGGAAGGCCTTACAGCCCATAAGCAGGGTGCATGCGTCCCCTGTATGAGCAGAGACACTCCTACAAATCTGGAGCTCATTATCTGGCGCTGTAAGTGTGGGAAGCTATTTTAAGGTATGTAAAGGACATTTGCAAAGTCGTGAAGTCCAGCTACATAATGGCCTCACTGAACCAGGCCATGTTTGGTATCAAACATGTTGGAGTCATGCCACCGCAACGATTCCGCTGCTAGTTGCACGATTTCATGTACTTTGGGGCTCCTTATAAGACACCCCCATATCTACCTGTGTAGCCTTGCAGGGTCTTAGTGCAAGCCAGTGCTGCTGTCAACCCCAGACACTGTTCTGCCCTCAGGCAGGGAAGGCAGAACAAAGGATTCCCTGCAGAGAAGAGGTATAATGACCTCTCCTTTAAAAATAGGTGTCATAGGCTGGTGTGCGGGTGCTTCCGAGTGCCTCCAGACTGCTTTGAAGGGCACATTTGGTGCCCTCCTTTCATAAAGCGATTTACTCCAGTCCAGCCCTTGACTCTTGCTTTGGTGTGAAACTATATAAAGGTCAGGGGTGTGTGCAATCCCCTGTCCAGCTCCTCCCCTGGGACATGCCCAGTGATCTACCAGGTGAAAACTTGATTCTGTCATCTTGATTCTTGGATGTGGAGAGGCCCCTGGGAGGATCTGACTGGTTAGTCCACCAATGTAGCGTCTCTGACCCCCCGATAGGTGTGGCACTGCAGAAGTAGTCCTACCACCTTTCTAGGTACCCTGACTCTAGGTCCTTGGATTCATCTGGACTTTGTCTTCAAGAACCGACTGACTTTGCCTGAATATTTGTCTAATGACTCTTCTACTGTTGGACACTGAACTATGCTGCTG
Organism: Triturus cristatus; assembly: GCF_964204655.1. Taxonomy (NCBI): domain Eukaryota; kingdom Metazoa; phylum Chordata; class Amphibia; order Caudata; family Salamandridae; genus Triturus; species Triturus cristatus. Next base: position 1,009,027,965 of record NC_140582.1, on the reverse strand, counting down.
GATCAAGCCAGGAACGAAGACAAAGACTGCTTCTGGTAGGAAGTCTACTACTGCAACTTCGTCTCCGTGCTCTTCTATGTTCTGCAACCTCCGTGGCGGTGCATTCTCCTGAATCCCCCACTACTCTGCATGCATCGAATAAGCAAGAAGGAATCTCCCATGGAGTGAAGAAGTCCCTTCCCTCCTCGATGACGACGACCGATCTGCTGTTTCCCAGACAACTCCCGGCTCTACAACACAGTTGGTGGTTTGTTGGCTCTCCATAGGCCAGATCAGTCTTGCCCGCTACTTGGGAGACTGTAATCCCCCTACAGCGGACTAGACCGCATCCCTGTGTACCGCGTCTGTTTGCCGTTGCCAAAGCTTGTTGTCTCTCCTGACCAAAGATCCTCAAACTCCAAGAAGCCCAAGCCTCCAGCATCATGAAGCTTTAAGAGTGACATCCTCCATCCTTCTTCAGCGACGTGGGCATCCATTTTCTGTATGCTGCCGAAGCCTCCCTGCGACTCCCTGTGCCTGCTGCCAGAGGGTTCTTCAGGGGCCTCAAATAGGCCTCTTTACTCTCCTGCTTGCTGAGGGCTGACCCTGACTTACCCTGGCTGAGTGAGTCCCACAGAACTTGCTGGTCTGCAACAAAGCATTTGTCCCTGCAACACATCTGTTGCATTTGCCAAGGCTTGTTGGTGATCCTGCTGTCCACTGACCCTTCTGCTTTCTTCAAGCGCCGTGGGACAGCTTGTGGATGGCTCCAGTGCTCCTGCATCGTCGCCTGGTCTCCACAGCTGTATCTGCAAGGCCTTCGTGCTACAACAAAGTACCTCCAACAAGGGCTGGCATCGGGCTAGCAAGGGCTGGCATCGTGCTCCTGCTCCTCCTTGACACCTACGGGTGATTTGAACTCTGTCCCCTCTCTTTACAGGTACTTCTCGCCCAGAATGCATGTTTGGATTCTACCGACCTGGACCAAAAGACTCTATAGTTACCTAAAGTCTTTCAGGAGAAAGCACAGAATCGAACCCCACAACCTCTCAAACTGCTGTACATTCCGCCAGAGATCATTTGTAAGGTTTTCCATTCCCACGGGGAACCACCTTTGGCGATCAGTCAGACTGACTCGGGGATCCAGAGGTGCACAATCTGCTTAGGGTTACTTGTTTAGCTGCTAAAACAAGGAGATATACAGTGCTGTGGGATCTTCAACCCCCAGACCTCCATTAACCACCACAGGATGACTGCCATTGCACTGGGCGGTACCCGAATACTAGTGGTCTGCTCAGTATACCAGTGGTCTGCTCAGTATCTTACAGTACAATTCGCTAACTTAAAAGCTGTGCTCCGTGATACAATGCAAACGAACGTGGGCCATTGTGCCACTCCTCATATTCACCCTAACAAAGTTCTGTTGCCATCAATAGAATCACAACAGATCAAGGAAACTCTGTGTTATGGTTGACACTGTGAAGTCTTTATTGCGATAAATTAACATTTTGGAAATCACAGACCACACCAAAAATCCTATTAACTAGCAATTGGAGACTCCCCCACAAGTAAAGGCAAGACAGGTAGTTTCCATTAACAGTCTCAATACTAAATGTTCACCAAGAATACTAGCAGATGCCTAGCTGAGCTCACGAGAGGGTAGTACATAGCCTTCGGAATTAGGAATAGTATGAAAAATTTGGCTCAGCAAGTTGGTTTGCAAAAATTCATGTGTTGAGTGCCAAAATGAGTCTCATAGACTCTCCACTCCTGCTGTTCGCCCAAGGTCTCCTGCAACTCGGTCCAGGACCGCAACTCCCGTGAAGCATAGCGCGCGGAAGCGCTACAAAAGGAGGACGTCGGCCCGCGGCGTATTGTAGCCGCTCTTCACTATTGGGCTCCTGCTGCTCGCCCAAGGTCTTCTGCAACTCGATCCAGGAGGACCACAACTCCCGCGAGGCATAGCGCGAGGAAGCACTACAAAAGGAGTACGACGGCGGGGGACACGCGCGGGAACGCACCCGGGCCGTGCCCGTCGGAGCCTGTAAGAGGCTCCGAGCGTTCTCTCACACGAAATCGAACTGACATACGCTTATCCATGGAACCACTACTCCTTTCTAATAGGTCACCATTAGGGAGTACCTCTGAAAATGCTCCACATACTCCATTAACACAATTAGTATCATCTGATGACCTTCCGCCTGGCAAACGGGAGCCTTCACCTACCACTCAATCGTCACCTATTTTCAATAGGAGGAACGCTGCACTCCCATCCATCACTGACTCAGCATCCGATCCCCCAACAAAGCGATGCAGGGGTACTGTGACTGACAAGCCCAAACAATCCAAAACCACCCGAGTTACCAAAGCTAGGTCTGTTTGCGCTAAGACAGTCATATCAAACACAGCAACAACATCGATGCCTTTAACTGCAAGTGTACCACATCGAGAAATAGTTTTGAACAAAACTTTTTGGTGGGCAGAAGTAACCAAATTCATGTCCACTTTACTTGATCCCATTATGCTCAAGCTAACTATGATTGAAGAGAGACTAGCTGGCCTAGAGGCCCAAAAACACCCGCCCCACTTAATGTTGGGTGTTTTTTGCAGATCTGTCATCTTCAGCCATGGATAAGTCCAAAACTGACGCGCATGCTGGCCGGGGAGTGAATGTTTCACGGTCTCTGGGTATCCCAACAAGGACACATGCGTGGGGAGGATTGGCCCTTCCATCTCACGGCCAACCCAATGAATAACCGGAGGTTCAACCTCCAACGCCCCAGGGTAGAAGGGATATAGATCATCAGGTACCACTAGGACTGGGTGAACCAAGAATGGTACCTCATTCATCAGTAATCCAAGAACTCCCTCTGGTCATGGGGGACAACCATCTTGTAACGCCCTGAACGTTTCAGGATCGTTTAACAGACACGATAATGAGAACGCAACCACTTGTGAAGGTTTAGTTATTTTAATGAAGGCAAAAATAATACAAGGAATAAACAAAGGTTATAGTCACTGGAATCCTCCAGGCTAAGTACGTTACCAGCCCACAGCACGGATGGTCCTAACCGTCCTCTGCATATACGCCGATCCCGGCGTATGCCAACAGAGGGCAGAAATGAAATGGCCGACAATGCCAATCGGTAGGCTGTGAGGGGCACGAAGAGTGTTGGGGAGAATCGAGGAGTCAGGGAAACACCCAGCCGGGGTCTCTACCTGAAGGGAGCAGCCGCTCAACCTCTTCCTCAGACTGCACCGGGACGCGGAGTCACCTCCTGGTGATGCGTCACCGATACCCCAATCACAAGCAAAGAAGACTGAACCGAGAGCAGCCGCTCGATCGATCCCGTGGACTTCCGAGTCTGTAACGCGGCAAACACCTCCTGGTGTGCGTTACAGCTGGCAGTCCCTGTATCTCTGGTCGGGCTGGGAGTTACGACTCCAACCAGCAAAAGCGCACTGCGCTTTGACTCAGCCGAGTCAAAAAGCGAAGCTCAATGGTTATCCGGTAGAGCTTCCGGGTCCTTCACAGGTGACGATGGGGCAAGACACGGCCCAGGGAGTAACGACTCGACCTACCTCCGTTTTTGCCTTACTGGAGCACCACTCCGGAACACTGCTCTTCACTAAGCAGGTACGTCGGTGTAAACACAATATCCAACAGCGTTGTACCTCCCGGTTCCTCCCTTTATAGGGCGTGTTTTCCTTGAGTTATGTAACAGCTCTCCTGTTTACATAAGGGCGTGTTTTCCTTGAGTTATGTAACAGCTCTCCTGTTTACATAAGGGCGTGTTTTCCTTGAGTTATGTAACAGCTCTCCTGTTTACATAAGGGCGTGTTTTCCTTGAGTTATGTAACAGCTCTCCTGTTTACAGAAGGGCGTGTTTTCCTTGAGTTATGTAACAGCTCTCCTGTTTACATAACCTCTCAACCGCTAAGCATCCTGGGAGATGTAGTCCGTTTTCGCTGGTTACCGTTTTCCTCCCCTCGCAGGACAGGAATTCTTGACAGTACATCCTCCCTCTGAGCGGCTCCCCACGGGTCCAGCGCTGGCAGGAAAACGCCGATGGAACAAGGAGACCAAGCGCGGAGCATGAACCCCTTCAGCTGGTTCCCATGACTGCTCCTCCGGGCCATAGCCTTTCCACGCAACCAGGTACCACAGCTTCCCCCTGCGCCATTTGGACGCCCGTATGCCCGACACTTCATACTCCACCTCCGACTCCACGCATACCGGCCTAGGTGTCCCAGACGGCTTGGAGGGTGCTGGTTTGAGCAATGATACATGAAAGACAGGGTGTATCCGCAATGACTGGGGCAAGCACACCTTCACGGGACCCATACACTTGGTAATTCGATAGGGGCCCATGTACTTGGGATGGAACACACTGTTCTTTCGAAACCTCATGTTTCTTGTGGATATCCAGACGTAGTCTCCAGTGCGGTACAGTGGCCCGGGCCTTCTCTTCCTGTCTGCCGCAGCCTTGTATCTTCTCTTGGCCTCTATTAGGACAGCCCTTGAGCGCATCAACGTGTCTTTTATGTGTGCCACCCTGTCCGCTGTGGCGGGAATCCTGTCCTCTCTGAACGGATGTAGAAATGGCAAGAACCTGGGATGTTGGCCATAGTTGCTATAGAATGGAGATGACTGTGTGGAGCTGTGAGTGGCGTTGTTATAGGCTATCTCTGCAACCCATAGCAAGTCGACCCATTCTTCCCTGCCCTGGTCCACAAAACATCGCAGATACTGTTTGAGCGTTTGGTTCAGGCGCTCGGTTTGGCCGTCCGTTTGAGGGTGGTAGCTGGTGGACAGGGCGGTCTTAACATGCAGCGCAGTGCACCAAGTCTTCCAGAATTGCGCAGTAAACTGCGACCCCCGGTCCGACACGATCACCCCAGGTAATCCATGCAGTCGTACCACATTCTTTAGGAGTAGTGACGCCAATTCCCCGGCCGTAGGGACTCTCTTGCAGGGGATAAAGTGCCCCATTTTCGTCAAGTAATCCACCCCCACCAGTATTGCCGTCATCCCCTGGTCTACCGGTAGGCCCACCACGAAGTCCAGTGATATGCTATCCCATGGTCTATCCGGGGTCGGAAGTGGATGTAAGAGCCCTTGGGTTCGGCCATGGTCGGCCTTCATGGTAGCACACGTAGGACACTCCTGTCCCCACCTCCTGACATCCACTCTCATGGTTGGCCACCAGAAATGCCGTCCCATGCTAGCCACCGTTTTTTCAAAGCCCAAATGACCTGCGCATGGAGAGTCATGGCACCAGATGAATGCTTGTTTCCTTAGCCTAGGCGTGGGTATCAATAGGCACCTGCCCTTCAGGGGTATCCCGTCCTTCAGCTGCCATTCTCTGTGACTGAGGAGCCACCTCCGCCATGCGAATGACCTGATCCCTCTCTTTATTCCCCTCAGGAAAGTATCCGGTTGGATAACCCCCAATACCATCCTCGGGGAAATGATGAAATGCTCGGTCGCAGGCAATGGTTCCTTAACTGTAGATTGACGGGACAGGGCGTCCGCCTTCCGGTTTTCCGTCCCCGGCCGATATGTGATGCGGAAGTTGAACCCCGCAAAGAAGATCATCCACCGCAGCTGTCTGGGAGAAAGGTGTCTTGTGGCCGTCATGAACTGTAGGTTCCGATGGTCCGTGTACACCGATACCACATGTCTTGCCCCCATCAACCAATGCCTCCATTCGGTGAAGGCGTCCTTGATTGCGAGAAGCTCCTTCTCCGCAATATGGTAGTTGCGTTCGGCGTCGTTGAGTTTGCGGGACATGTACGCAACGGGATGAAGCACCCCTGTGTCGTGGTTGCGTTGGGACAAGATAGCCCCCAGCGCCACATCCGATGCGTCCGCTTCCACCACGTAGGGGAGATCCGGATCGGGGTGAGCCAACACCGGCGCCTTACCAAAGGCGCTTTTCAGGGCCTCAAAGGCTGTGTTCGCTTCAGGGGACCAGACAAACTCCTTGGACTTCCTCAGTAGCTGTGTGATTGGGGCCACCAATCCTGAAAATCCATCTATAAACCGCCTGTAAAAGTTGGCGAAGCCAATGAAACTTTGGACGTCCTTCACGCTTTGGGGCACCGGCCATTCTTTCACTGCCTTGATCTTTCGTTCTGCCATCTCCTGTCCCTCTGGACTCAGCATCACTCCGAGGAATTCCACGGATGTGACGTGGAAGTCACACTTGCTGAGTTTACAAAACAGCATGTTTTCCCTCAGCTTTTGGAGCACAGCTTTGACGTGGTGTACGTGCTCCTCCACACTGGACGAATAGATGAGGATGTCGTCGATATATACGACCACGTAGATATCCAACTCCTCTCTGAATACCTCATTCAAAAAGTACTGAAAGGCTGCCGGGGCGTTGCACAGACCGAACGGCATGACGAGGTACTCAAAAAGGCCGCACCTGGTCTTAAAGGCGGTCTTCCACTCGTCTCCGTCCCTCATGCGCACCAGATGGTATGCCCCTTTCAAATCCAACTTGGTGTAGATACAAGCTTTCTTGACCTGTTCCAGAAGTACACTGATGAGAGGCAAGGGGTACCGATTCTTTACGGTTATCGCATTCAATGCCCTAAAGTCCACACAGGCTCTCAGCTCCCCATTAGCCTTCGGGATGAAGAAGAGTGGCGAGGCGGCCGGAGACTTGGACGGGCGGATGAATCCTAGCTTGAGGAGTTTATCCAGGTACCCCCGGAGATGCACGTTTTCAGGCTCCGTCAGGGCATACAGCCTGCCGCTGGGAATGCTGGCCCCTGGCACCAGGTCGATCTGGCAGTCAAACTGTCTATGTGGTGGTAGCACTTCCGCCTTCACCTCATCAAATACATCCTCAAAACTGTGATAAGCCTGGGGGAGAGCCACATCTTTTTCTGCCGCTGTAGCCACCGTCTGACTCCCGCTCTCATCTGCGTCAAGGGATTCCGTTCTTATTCCACAATGCAGGATGCAATACGGTGACGTCAGTTCGATGCGATGTGTTGGCCAATCCACAGAGGGGTTGTGTTTCTGTAGCCACGGCAATCCCAATATGACGCCATATTGGGGCGCTCGGATGATGTTAAAATCGATTTGTTCCAAATGGTTCCTCCCACATCTCATCGGAAGGACCCCCGTGTGCTGCCCGATGGGCCCCGTCACCAATCGCCTTCCGTCTACAGCATAGACGTCTTCGGGTACAGCTTTGGGAAGAAGCACTAGCCCTAGCCTGCATGCCTCGTTGTGGTCCATAAACATGCCAGTGGCCCCTGAATCCACCATGGCCACAACGGGTATCCACTGGTCATGCACTCCCACGTGCACCGTGAGAAACAGGTGTCGTTGTCCCTTAGTGACCGAGTTGGAAAGTGAAGGGATGGATGAGTGACTCCGAGACGCCCCTTCTTTGGTCTGGGAGTCCTCTAGTTTTCCGCCGGTACGTCCACCACGGCTGTTACCGACCGGTTGGCCCGATAACATGACGTCTTCGGTTTGGCAGGGCATTCACGTACGTAGTGGCCTTTTTTGCCACAATATAGGCACAATCCTTGTTTACGGCGTGACTCTTTCTCCGTGGCTGTGAGGCTCGCTCGTATTGCGCCGATGTCCATGGGTTCTCCCTTGGATGCGGTGGCAGTTTCAGGACTTCCCACTGTCACATAGGATGGAAGGGATTTTCCTTTTCTCCCATGATCCCCCTTTCTTTCACTTAGCCTATGTTCCAGCCGTAATACCAGGTTGATAAGCACCTCACATGTCTTGGGTTGTGGGTCAATATGAGCCACGGCGTCCTTGAGCTCATCGCACAGCCCGTGATGGAAGAGCGCGTCTGTTTAGCAACAGGCCACTTGGTTTCCGCAACCAGCCTTCGGAACGCGTTGAGATACTGCACCAGGTCGTTGGATCCCTGTCTCAACTCAAGCATTTCACGGTCCGCCGTGTACGAGTCAGCCCTTCTGTCGAAGACCTTCAGGAATTCCTCGCGAAAAGCACCCCAATCACATAAGATGGGGTCGTCCCTGCTCACCAGAGGTACGGCCCATTGTGCCGCGTTTCCAGCCAAATAGGATATAAGGAAAGCCACACGAGCCTGACTCGTGGGGAACGCCCTTGGTTTGCACGATAAATGTAGCGCCACTTGTGTGAGGAATACCTGCACTGTGTTAGGATCCCCACTGTACCTCTCTGGTCTTGCCAAGGGGACGGCTACCGGCATTTCCACTACTACCGCAGGGGTCTGGTTCGTGAGGGAGGTGCTGGGCGTGAGCGGGTCCAATTGGATAGCATCCAGTCTGGCTTTTACATCGGCTGTTTCTTGCCTGGAGGCAGCCAATTCAATTTGCACGGTCGCTAAAGCAGCCAGCACATCATCAAGTGTTGCCATGTCTGTTATCGACCGGGAGACAGTTAGTGTTATTAAGGTCGGATATTTTGTAACGCCCTGAACGTCTCAGGATCGTTTAACAGACACGATAATGAGAACGCAACCACTTGTGAAGGTTTAGTTATTTTAATGAAGGCAAAAATAATACAAGGAATAAACAAAGGTTATAGTCACTGGAATCCTCCAGGCTAAGTACGTTACCAGCCCACAGCACGGATGGTCCTAACCGTCCTCTGCATATACGCCGATCCCGGCGTATGCCAACAGAAGACAGAAATGAAATGGCCGACAATGCCAATCGGTAGGCTGTGAGGGGCACGAAGAGTGTTGGGGAGAATCGAGGAGTCAGGGAAACACCCAGCCGGGGTCTCTACCTGAAGGGAGCAGCCGCTCAACCTCTTCCTCAGACTGCACCGGGACGCGGAGTCACCTCCTGGTGATGCGTCACCGATACCCCAATCACAAGCAAAGAAGACTGAACCGAGAGCAGCCGCTCGATCGATCCCGTGGACTTCCGAGTCTGTAACGCGGCAAACACCTCCTGGTGTGCGTTACAGCTGGCAGTCCCTGTATCTCTGGTCGGGCTGGGAGTTACGACTCCAACCAGCAAAAGCGCACTGCGCTTTGACTCAGCCGAGTCAAAAAGCGAAGCTCAATGGTTATCCGGTAGAGCTTCCGGGTCCTTCACAGGTGACGATGGGGCAAGACACGGCCCAGGGAGTAACGACTCGACCTACCTCCGTTTTTGCCTTACTGGAGCACCACTCCGGAACACTGCTCTTCACTAAGCAGGTACGTCGGTGTAAACACAATATCCGACAGCGTTGTACCTCCCGGTTCCTCCCTTTATAGGGCGTGTTTTCCTTGAGTTATGTAACAGCTCTCCTGTTTACATAAGGGCGTGTTTTCCTTGAGTTATGTAACAGCTCTCCTGTTTACATAAGGGCGTGTTTTCCTTGAGTTATGTAACAGCTCTCCTGTTTACATAAGGGCGTGTTTTCCTTGAGTTATGTAACAGCTCTCCTGTTTACATAAGGGCGTGTTTTCCTTGAGTTATGTAACAGCTCTCCTGTTTACATAACCTCTCAACCGCTAAGCATCCTGGGAGATGTAGTCCGTTTTCGCTGGTTACCGTTTTCCTCCCCTCGCAGGACAGGAATTCTTGACAGTACATCCTCCCTCTGAGCGGCTCCCCACGGGTCCAGCGCTGGCAGGAAAACGCCGATGGAACAAGGAGACCAAGCGCGGAGCATGAACCCCTTCAGCTGGTTCCCATGACTGCTCCTCCGGGCCATAGCCTTTCCACGCAACCAGGTACCACAGCTTCCCCCTGCGCCATTTGGACGCCCGTATGCCCGACACTTCATACTCCACCTCCGACTCCACGCATACCGGCCTAGGTGTCCCAGACGGCTTGGAGGGTGCTGGTTTGAGCCAAGACCACCTCTCCTTCAGGAAGAAGCTGAAGACCTGGCTGTTCGAGCAGTAGCGGCACCCCCCCCCCCCAGCGCCTTGAGACCCTACGGGTATGTAGCGCGCTCTACAAGTGTCTTTGATTGATTGATTGATTGAATGATACATGAAAGACAGGGTGTATCCGCAATGACTGGGGCAAGCACACCTTCACGTTCACGGGACCCATACACTTGGTAATTCGATAGGGGCCCATGTACTTGGGATGGAACACACTGTTCTTTCGAAACCTCATGTTTCTTGTGGATATCCAGACGTAGTCTCCAGTGCGGTACAGTGGCCCGGGCCTTCTCTTCCTGTCTGCCGCAGCCTTGTATCTTCTCTTGGCCTCTATTAGGACAGCCCTTGAGCGCATCAACGTGTCTTTTATGTGTGCCACCCTGTCCGCTGTGGCGGGAATCCTGTCCTCTCTGAACGGATGTAGAAATGGCAAGAACCTGGGATGTTGGCCATAGTTGCTATAGAATGGAGATGACTGTGTGGAGCTGTGAGTGGCGTTGTTATAGGCTATCTCTGCAACCCATAGCAAGTCGACCCATTCTTCCCTGCCCTGGTCCACAAAACATCGCAGATACTGTTTGAGCGTTTGGTTCAGGCGCTCGGTTTGGCCGTCCGTTTGAGGGTGGTAGCTGGTGGACAGGGCGGTCTTAACATGCAGCGCAGTGCACCAAGTCTTCCAGAATTGCGCAGTAAACTGCGACCCCCGGTCCGACACGATCACCCCAGGTAATCCATGCAGTCGTACCACATTCTTTAGGAGTAGTGACGCCAATTCCCCGGCCGTAGGGACTCTCTTGCAGGGGATAAAGTGCCCCATTTTCGTCAAGTAATCCACCACCACCAGTATTGCCGTCATCCCCTGGTCTACCGGTAGGCCCACCACGAAGTCCAGTGATATGCTATCCCATGGTCTATCCGGGGTCGGAAGTGGATGTAAGAGCCCTTGGGTTCGGCCATGGTCGGCCTTCATGGTAGCACACGTAGGACACTCCTGTCCCCACCTCTTGACATCCACTCTCATGGTTGGCCACCAGAAATGCCGTCCCATGCTAGCCACCGTTTTTTCAAAGCCCAAATGACCTGCGCATGGAGAGTCATGGCACCAGATGAATGCTTGTTTCCTTAGCCTAGGCGTGGGTATCAATAGGCACCTGCCCTTCAGGGGTATCCCGTCCTTCAGCTGCCATTCTCTGTGACTGAGGAGCCACCTCCGCCATGCGAATGACCTGATCCCTCTCTTTATTCCCCTCAGGAAAGTATCCGGTTGGATAACCCCCAATACCATCCTCGGGGAAATGATGGAATGCTCGGTCGCAGGCAATGGTTCCTTAACTGTAGATTGACGGGACAGGGCGTCCGCCTTCCGGTTTTCCGTCCCCGGCCGATATGTGATGCGGAAGTTGAACCCCGCAAAGAAGATCATCCACCGCAGCTGTCTGGGAGAAAGGTGTCTTGTGGCCGTCATGAACTGTAGGTTCCGATGGTCCGTGTACACCGATACCACATGTCTTGCCCCCATCAACCAATGCCTCCATTCGGTGAAGGCGTCCTTGATTGCGAGAAGCTCCTTCTCCGCAATATGGTAGTTGCGTTCGGCGTCGTTGAGTTTGCGGGACATGTACGCAACGGGATGAAGCACCCCTGTGTCGTGGTTGCGTTGGGACAAGATAGCCCCCAGCGCCACATCCGATGCGTCCGCTTCCACCACGTAGGGGAGATCCGGATCGGGGTGAGCCAACACCGGCGCCTTACCAAAGGCGCTTTTCAGGGCCTCAAAGGCTGTGTTCGCTTCAGGGGACCAGACAAACTCCTTGGACTTCCTCAGTAGCTGTGTGATTGGGGCCACCAATCCTGAAAATCCATCTATAAACCGCCTGTAAAAGTTGGCGAAGCCAATGAAACTTTGGACGTCCTTCACGCTTTGGGGCACCGGCCATTCTTTCACTGCCTTGATCTTTCGTTCTGCCATCTCCTGTCCCTCTGGACTCAGCATCACTCCGAGGAATTCCACGGATGTGACGTGGAAGTCACACTTGCTGAGTTTACAAAACAGCATGTTTTCCCTCAGCTTTTGGAGCACAGCTTTGACGTGGTGTACGTGCTCCTCCACACTGGACGAATAGATGAGGATGTCGTCGATATATACGACCACGTAGATATCCAACTCCTCTCTGAATACCTCATTCAAAAAGTACTGAAAGGCTGCCGGGGCGTTGCACAGACCGAACGGCATGACGAGGTACTCAAAAAGGCCGCACCTGGTCTTAAAGGCGGTCTTCCACTCGTCTCCGTCCCTCATGCGCACCAGATGGTATGCCCCTTTCAAATCCAACTTGGTGTAGATACAAGCTTTCTTGACCTGTTCCAGAAGTACACTGATGAGAGGCAAGGGGTACCGATTCTTTACGGTTATCGCATTCAATGCCCTAAAGTCCACACAGGCTCTCCGCTCCCCATTAGCCTTCGGGATGAAGAAGAGTGGCGAGGCGGCCGGAGACTTGGACGGGCGGATGAATCCTAGCTTGAGGAGTTTATCCAGGTACCCCCGGAGATGCACGTTTTCAGGCTCCGTCAGGGCATACAGCCTGCCGCTGGGAATGCTGGCCCCTGGCACCAGGTCGATCTGGCAGTCAAACTGTCTATGTGGTGGTAGCACTTCCGCCTTCACCTCATCAAATACATCCTCAAAACTGTGATAAGCCTGGGGGAGAGCCACATCTTTTTCTGCCGCTGTAGCCACCGTCTGACTCCCGCTCTCATCTGCGTCAAGGGATTCCGTTCTTATTCCACAATGCAGGATGCAATACGGTGACGTCAGTTCGATGCGATGTGTTGGCCAATCCACAGAGGGGTTGTGTTTCTGTAGCCACGGCAATCCCAATATGACGCCATATTGGGGCGCTCGGATGATGTTAAAATCGATTTGTTCCAAATGGTTCCTCCCACATCTCATCGGAAGGACCCCCGTGTGCTGCCCGATGGGCCCCGTCACCAATCGCCTTCCGTCTACAGCATAGACGTCTTCGGGTACAGCTTTGGGAAGAAGCACTAGCCCTAGCCTGCATGCCTCGTTGTGGTCCATAAACATGCCAGTGGCCCCTGAATCCACCATGGCCACAACGGGTATCCACTGGTCATGCACTCCCACGTGCACCGTGAGAAACAGGTGTCGTTGTCCCTTAGTGACCGAGTTGGAAAGTGAAGGGATGGATGAGTGACTCCGAGACGCCCCTTCTTTGGTCTGGGAGTCCTCTAGTTTTCCGCCGGTACGTCCACCACGGCTGTTACCGACCGGTTGGCCCGATAACATGACGTCTTCGGTTTGGCAGGGCATTCACGTACGTAGTGGCCTTTTTTGCCACAATATAGGCACAATCCTTGTTTACGGCGTGACTCTTTCTCCGTGGCTGTGAGGCTCGCTCGTATTGCGCCGATGTCCATGGGTTCTCCCTTGGATGCGGTGGCAGTTTCAGGACTTCCCACTGTCACATAGGATGGAAGGGATTTTCCTTTTCTCCCATGATCCCCCTTTCTTTCACTTAGCCTATGTTCCAGCCGTAATACCAGGTTGATAAGGACCTCACATGTCTTGGGTTGTGGGTCAATATGAGCCACGGCGTCCTTGAGCTCATCGCACAGCCCGTGATGGAAGAGCGCGTCTGTTTAGCAACAGGCCACTTGGTTTCCGCAACCAGCCTTCGGAACGCGTTGAGATACTGCACCAGGTCGTTGGATCCCTGTCTCAACTCAAGCATTTCACGGTCCGCCGTGTACGAGTCAGCCCTTCTGTCGAAGACCTTCAGGAATTCCTCGCGAAAAGCACCCCAATCACATAAGATGGGGTCGTCCCTGCTCACCAGAGGTACGGCCCATTGTGCCGCGTTTCCAGCCAAATAGGATATAAGGAAAGCCACACGAGCCTGACTCGTGGGGAACGCCCTTGGTTTGCACGATAAATGTAGCGCCACTTGTGTGAGGAATACCTGCACTGTGTTAGGATCCCCACTGTACCTCTCTGGTCTTGCCAAGGGGACGGCTACCGGCATTTCCACTACTACCGCAGGGGTCTGGTTCGTGAGGGAGGTGCTGGGCGTGAGCGGGTCCAATTGGATAGCATCCAGTCTGGCTTTTACATCGGCTGTTTCTTGCCTGGAGGCAGCCAATTCAATTTGCACGGTCGCTAAAGCAGCCAGCACATCATCAAGTGTTGCCATGTCTGTTATCGACCGGGAGACAGTTAGTGTTATTAAGGTCGGATATTTTGTAACGCCCTGAACGTCTCAGGATCGTTTAACAGACACGATAATGAGAACGCAACCACTTGTGAAGGTTTAGTTATTTTAATGAAGGCAAAAATAATACAAGGAATAAACAAAGGTTATAGTCACTGGAATCCTCCAGGCTAAGTACGTTACCAGCCCACAGCACGGATGGTCCTAACCGTCCTCTGCATATACGCCGATCCCGGCGTATGCCAACAGAGGGCAGAAATGAAATGGCCGACAATGCCAATCGGTAGGCTGTGAGGGGCACGAAGAGTGTTGGGGAGAATCGAGGAGTCAGGGAAACACCCAGCCGGGGTCTCTACCTGAAGGGAGCAGCCGCTCAACCTCTTCCTCAGACTGCACCGGGACGCGGAGTCACCTCCTGGTGATGCGTCACCGATACCCCAATCACAAGCAAAGAAGACTGAACCGAGAGCAACCGCTCGATCGATCCCGTGGACTTCCGAGTCTGTAACGCGGCAAACACCTCCTGGTGTGCGTTACAGCTGGCAGTCCCTGTATCTCTGGTCGGGCTGGGAGTTACGACTCCAACCAGCAAAAGCGCACTGCGCTTTGACTCAGCCGAGTCAAAAAGCGAAGCTCAATGGTTATCCGGTAGAGCTTCCGGGTCCTTCACAGGTGACGATGGGGCAAGACACGGCCCAGGGAGTAACGACTCGACCTACCTCCGTTCTTGCCTTACTGGAGCACCACTCCGGAACACTGCTCTTCACTAAGCAGGTACATCGGTGTAAACACAATATCCGACAGCGTTGTACCTCCCGGTTCCTCCCTTTATAGGGCGTGTTTTCCTTGAGTTATGTAACAGCTCTCCTGTTTACATAAGGGCGTGTTTTCCTTGAGTTATGTAACAGCTCTCCTGTTTACATAAGGGCGTGTTTTCCTTGAGTTATGTAACAGCTCTCCTGTTTACATAAGGGCGTGTTTTCCTTGAGTTATGTAACAGCTCTCCTGTTTATATAAGGGCGTGTTTTCCTTGAGTTATGTAACAGCTCTCCTGTTTACATAACCTCTCAACCGCTAAGCATCCTGGGAGATGTAGTCCGTTTTCGCTGGTTACCGTTTTCCTCCCCTCGCAGGACAGGAATTCTTGACACATCTACAGCAAAATCTCCATCTACCACCGGCAGCTTCCCCCCTAGTGTTGGTCATGGCAACTGTTCCTCCACTGCGGGACCAGCAGCACAAATCCACCACGCAGCTAATGGACAAATGTCTGCATTGGCTATCAAATCATCTTATGGACTGGGGTATGAGGAGTCGTCAGCTAGCTAATAAAATCATCATGGCTAGGAGAGTGGGGTGGGTTGGCAACTCCATCAAATCCTGTGCAGGAGATTGTGTGGTGATACATTTCTATAAAGCCCACATTGGTGCCTCTCTTCTCAGAACTCTCCACAGAACATCTCTTAGGAGCATGCAGATAAGTCCTTTAGAATTGTACCACTTCTATAAACCGGGTTCTCTTCCAGGAAACGCTCAGGGGGGTAGGACAAGACCAGACCAGCACACGTTGCGATACTTGGATTTCGCGAGTATTGCTTCGGGGGTTGGGTTATTCAATAGATTTACTCCCCTCTCAGACCTGGAAATTTGTGATTGACCACCAACGCCCACCCACCCTTTAGTCCCTATACCAGCCAATTTTGTCCCTGTCTCGCAGGAGTCCTCCACGTCCCTCCTAATTCGGGGAACAGTGGACAGAAATAAGATCAGTCTAGCATCATGGAATGTGGCAGGGATTGTCTCGAAGGTAGGAAATGCCGAATGGCAGAGCCACTGGCAAAGGTTGGATATTATCTGATCCCAAGAAACATGGGCTAAGGACCCAGTCTTTTTTGCAGGGTACCTTACTATTCATACACCAGTGGTGCCCTCGGCGTCAGGCAGAGCCAAAGGGGGACTATTAACTTTAATCTCTAATACCTTACCCTTTCAAGTAAAGCAGGTAGGCACCCAGAATAATTATTTCCAAATTCTCCAAATGGAGCCCATAAATGACGGCTATTGGATTTTAATAAACTTTTATAATAATGAATTTGGGGGAAACATGAAGGGAGTGGCAGATGATTTAAACAATGAGTTACGTTTTCTCAATCTACGTACACATAAGGGCCCATTTAGTTCATTCTAGATGGGGGATTTTGACACTCTCCTGTGTAAGTATAATGAGGCTAGGGTGTGCGGGTTGGACAACTAGCAGGGCAACCCCCTCCCACATTTTACACATAATGAATACGGTGATACCCTCAACAGATTATTATACTTGAGGCACTTGAGCGTAATTAACAGTCCAAAGACAGGCCAGATAGAGAAAACATTTAGGAGGAACAATTGTGAGTCCACGATTGATTTTGTTTTAGTTTCTTCTGTAATACGAGATAGAGTGGATCACTCAGCCAACCATGCTATAGTGATCACACAATTCTACTCCTCCATCCAACCCTCCGTCAAAAAATTAAAAGACTTCAACAGATAGCGGACAATATTGTATTATTCAGGAAAAACGGATACCAACTAAAGTGGAGCACAGGTCGTGAAGCAGAACTTGGCTCCTGTAATAACATTCCAAGAAAGGGATGACATCCTTTACTGCCTGGCCGAGGAGTCTTCCCGCCCCTGCTAGTCACTCAGTTTAGAACTTTATTAACATAACTAAAAGCCGCACTAACTCGACACAAGCCAGTATGTGATATTCATCCTAGTCGATGGTTTGACTCATCATACTCCCTAGCAAAGAGAGCCATTGTCAGTGCTTTATAAATCCCAGCCCAGAGACATTGATTTGATAAAATCACTGCGAAATGAGTACAAGCAGGCTAGAAATAAACAAGTAAAGGATATAAGGAAACAGTAGGGAGTTTTGGAAAGTCATAAATGCTCCATATTTTAAAGAGGCAAAGACCCGTCTTTGGATACACATGTAGAGGAAGAGACGTGGATAGGGCATTTTGAAGGTATTTTCGGATGACAGCCCACCTTGGGGCCCCCACAATCTGATTTAGCACCCCCTTCCTACAGAACCCTGACATTCTCGTTACGCAAAGTTAGAACAGGGCTGGAAGCCTGTGTCCCGGGAAAAGCCCCGGGACTGGATGGGGTCCCAATCGACCTCTTCCAGGTGAACTGCCATATGTGGGTGCCCCTCAGAACAAATGTCTTTAACAGCATAGCGGTGGAGGGTCCCCCTCCATCCTGGAAACATAGTGTTATAGTTCCAATCTTCAAGATGGGAGATAGGGGCAGCCTGAAGAACTATAGACTCATCTTTCTTCTCGATATAACTGCCAAACTCATGGGCCGGCTGTTATTAGCCAGGCAGGAGGAATGGGTACAAGAATGAAACCTCTTGATGCAGGCGCACTATGGCTTCCAGAAAAGGAAGGGGACAGTGGACCAATGCCTTAACCTCTCGCTCTGCATAGACATATGTACGAAGGCTAAAGGTGGGAAGTTATACATGGCCTTTATGGACTTGTTAGCCGCCTTCGATTGTGCGTTCCATCATAGGCTGTGGCTTATAATGGAGAAAATGGGGATTGACCCCCTGATCATTCGTTTAATCCGTCAGCTATAGGCCAATGCTACTGCCTGTGTGAGGTATGGCATAAATGGGTAATGCACGCGCTCGTTTAAGATCGAAAAAGGTGTCAGGCAGGGATGTGTCCTCACCCCGTTTCTTTTTTCCATCTACACTAACGGGGTGGAGGTGGCCCTGTCTGGCTTGACCCTGGACGTGCCTAGATTTGACAACATTCCCCTTCCAATATTGGCTTATGCTGATGACGCAGTTTTAATTGCTAAGACAGCGAGAGCTCTCCTGAGCCCTATAACTTCATATGCTTCATTCATGGCCTCCTTAGACCTTCGTGTAAACAAATCCAGTTCCTTCATCATTATAGCTGGGGCTGCCAGAGGAGCAAAATCCCCTCACTTCCATCTGGCCTCAAAGAAAATTGAAGTGGTCGACTCTTTCGCATACCTGGGAGTTCTGTTTGACAATAAACAATCTTGGTCTAACTTGGTAGCAGCAAGAGCCTTGGGTATGGAAAGAAGCCTACAAGCTATAAAAGATTTCGCTAAATGTGGACACAATTAAAAGTATCTATCAAGTAAAAACAAAGGCGGAGGCAATTTACGGGGCAGGAGTCTGGGGGATGGCCCACATTGAACAATTGCAGAGAATGGAAGACATCTTTTTCAAGTCTAGGGTTTCATTACCACCTTCATCTTCCAATTATATTTTACACCTTGAATTTGGGCTTCCCGATCTGTCAGATTTTATTAGGCTGGCGCCGATCTTGTTGTGGCTCTTGATTTGGCGCAGGTCGACGGTTAACCTAACACAGCGTATAAATGGCGACTGCCTGAAGCTGGAGGGTCTTAGCAGGATTGGATGGCTTAGATATGTAGAGGCAGAATTAAATGCCATTTTGCAGGGAGACTTGTTCAGGGACCCTGTCTCCTGTAGCAAGGTCCTTAAACAGAAAATAATTGAGCTATATATGCAGAGGGCTAGTTTTGATCGTAGGGAAAAGAACCACCACCAAAAAGCGCTCACTGCCTATGTCCTTATCCCGCCAAGATCTGGGGAAGGTTATTCTTATCCCTCCCACATCACTATAGTCCAGCATAGAGCTTCCGTTTGAACTTCATTCCTCTGATGCTTGGGTTTCCTGAGAAGAAGTTCAAGCATGCAGACCTGAGTTTATGTCCCTGTGACAACTATTCGCCCCAGTCTGATTTACACCTGGTATTGTTTTGTTAGTTCTATCAAAGTGAAAGAGAAGCATTTTTTCTGCCAATTTTAAGGTGTTATAATTTCAACCAATGTAGGGCGGCATTGTATTTTTTAAAGGCTTTACCTTATCCCCATGTCTGCTTTTCGGTAGCATCATTCCTGTGGGTCTGTTTGAGAATAAGAAAGTTGATGGGTTTGCTGCCTTAAATTACTGCAAGGGTACTTAAACTCAATTAAGATTTATGGTTTTATATAATTTGTTTGATTTGAGGAAATTGTGCTTTTATGTTCTGTTTGTAAATAGATTGAATAAAGATTTTAAACAAAACGAGTCTCATAGATGGTGCACATCTCAAGAGCATGGTTAGCATGAGCAGAAAAACATGATAGTTATCAGTTACTATAATCAAGCATCTGGTGTTTTAAATTTCACTGATCGATACAGTGTTTTTATTATTATGTCTTTTTCCTGTGTGGGTTTGGCTCTCTCCATTAGTCTACCATAGTTTCACTGCAGTTCCTTCTATTGAGCCTCCTTCAAACACTACTGTACTTTTTTGCACCCCTCTAGCACTATTGCTTTTATTATAGAGATCACCACATGGGCACCAACTGATACTCTCAGGAACAGCTTTTCTAATAGGGTGATTACCCTTCACACAATGCCATACTTAAATAGATTGAATCCTCTTCCCCTCTCCACATCCATAATCTAATTTCCTCAGGTCAATGCTTCAATCTGTCCACCTTTATACACTGTCCCTCCTTTCAATTCATTTACATCATTCTATCCAGTTCAGACTAGTATATCTATCCCCAGTTCATCTCTTTTGATGGCATAATATCTTGAATCTCCTAATGAGAAAAGTTAGAAATTAGGTTTCTGGTTGGCAGAGACATGCACCCTTTCCAAGCAGGAACCACAATCCTAGTCAGGGTAAGTCAGATGCACACTCTAAATTAACCTATGTTCACCCTCTGGTAGCTTGTCAAAGAGCAGTCGAGCTTAACTTAAGAAGCAATTTCTAAAGTATTTGTACAGCACTTCAAACAGTAAAACACGTAGAACACAATACAAAAATATACCACCCCTGGTAAGAAAAATAGAGGTTAATTTAATGTACAAAGCAAGAGGAAAAAGTAAAAAATCCAATAAGTGGAATTGGAGTCACAAATTCTCAAGCAATAAACTGCAATATATACTGCTTAGAAGCATAAAGCGCAAACTGGGTGTATCTGGTCACGCTAGACCTGGTCAAATCCAAAATTTCTAGCCAACCATGTTTGAACGTTGGCCAGGTACAGTCCCAGATAAGTTCCACTGAAATTTTACTTTCTCAAGAATTGTGTCAAGAGCACATGCACAGGAAAGAAATACTCCGGGAGAAAGTAGAGCATCCCTGGCGGTGTTGCGCGGCGAACAAAGAGGCACCAGATGTCGCGGACAGTTAGGCTGGAGCCTTGCGGTGGCAAGTGGCGATGCTTGCTGTGCAAAGAGACGAACTTGGGCTCGCTTGTGCTCATCCTTTGTGTGAGCGACATGGTTGCAGACTGAACGGGCCAGTTCATGGTTGCGAAGAGACCAGAAGGTTGATTTTAAGAGTTGCAGAGCCACCGAAGTGTCCAGGGACCTGAGAGGCACCTCTTGGGAGTCAGGAACTCATAGAGAACCGGTCCAAGAGCTGTGGGGAGCCAGTTATGTCCCTGAGGCTCAAATCAAGAGGTCAGCAGACTGGCCCTTTGAGTCACTCTAATCCAGTTCTTCTTTCCCAGGCAAGAGCGCAGCAGGTAAGCACAGCAAGTCAGCAACTCCTTCAGAGTACCAGTCCAGCAAAGTGGCAGTCCTTTCAGCAAGCACAGCACTCCTTCCTTGCAGAATATCCACAGGTCCAGATGTGTACTGGGTTGGTAGTGTCAGAGGTCCAGTACTTAAACCCTATTGTGCCTTTGAAGAGGGGAAGACTTCAAAGAGAGGCCTTTAAAGTACACACAGAGTCCCTGCCCATCCTGCCTAGGGTCCAGACTCACTACAGTGGGGTATGCAGCCCTTTTGTGGGGACAGGCACTGCCTATTTATGTTACTCCCTAAGTTGGCCCATCAGGATGTGGATGGCCTATCAGTTACAACTAAGCTTCCTTTCTGTGTGGCTGTCTGGAGGAAATGCACAAAGCCCAGCTGTCACCCATCCTGTATTTATTCAGAGACAGCCATAAGGTACAGGATGTTTAAAAGTTAATAAATGCCAACTTTCTAAAAGTAGCAGTATCAGACTGTGAGTCCAGAGACACCTAACTTGAAAAAGTCCATCTTTACCCAATGGGAAATTACACTTATAAAGTGTAATAAGGTAATCCCAATGTTAACCTATGGGAAAAATAGGCCTTGCAGTAGTGAAAAACGAATTTAAGAGTTTTTTTACCACCAGGACATGTAAAACTTAGAAGTACATGTCCTACATTTTAGATACACTGCCCTTGGGCTGTCTAGAGCCTACCTTAGGGGTGGCTTATATGTATTAAAAAGGAAGGTTTGAGCCTAGCAAGAGTTAACTTGCCAGGTTGACATGGCAGTTTTAAAACTGCACACGGTAGGGCGTGGTCTCGCTGCAAATGAGGTGAGACGCGAGACGCAGGAGCTCCGGCGGATCACTACCTCCATTAGCTATCATAAGCGGAGCAGGGGCTCAATTGCTGTCGTTTTTTGGGGAGCACAGGTGGCGGAAGGTGAGGAGCGTCTCCTGGCGAGCTGAAGGCACTGAGCTTGCACTGGTTGCGGTGGCACGGCCGTGTTGCTCTGGCCTTCCACTACTGAACACAGCGGCCGCCATCTTGTGGCTTTCAGGCCTTAGGCATACTGCGTGTCCAGTGGGAGCTGTCCTGGCCCTCCTCGGACCACATCGGTGCCGTGTCGTCCTGGGAACGGTGACGGGATTCATCTGAGGCTGCGGATGCAGCGGAGGGTGTAGAAAGCTGCCTGGGAACCCTCAGGTCACGCCGGCTGTCCGCCATCTTATATGCGGGCGCGGACCAGACGGC
This sequence comes from Triturus cristatus, assembly GCF_964204655.1. Taxonomy (NCBI): domain Eukaryota; kingdom Metazoa; phylum Chordata; class Amphibia; order Caudata; family Salamandridae; genus Triturus; species Triturus cristatus. The sequence continues at coordinate 1,009,006,060 of NC_140582.1, read as the reverse complement.
AAAGGAGCTGGTCTTGAGTGGATGGCGGGCGAGACGAGCTGCCGGCGGCTGGGCAACGTGGCGGTGAGTGGCGATGTTGAGAGGCAGGCGATAGCTGGAGGCGGCGTGCAGAGGACCCTGAGTGCGGAGGGCCTGGCTCGATCCTGCTCCTAGCACGCTCTAGTTGTGGCGCGCAGAGACCCTAAGACTTGGGGCGACGGGGGGCTGGGCCGCTGCATCTGTGAAAAAGGCAGCTGTTCTGCCCGCACGCCCTCCCCGTTTGACCGGCCATCTCCTGTCAGCAGCTTGATGATTCCCTTGTGAGAAGGTCCCCCAGAGGCACTCTTGGCCTATACCAGTCACGCATCGGATCACGCGGCTGGGGGCTGCGGGGAGATTGACCAGGCCCCACTACGCCTATCGATGCCCTTGTTAGACACTCGCCGCTATGGCCACGCGCCCTGCCGGACTACCCGACCTATTCTTCACACTAGCCTTGCGCTGCCCATGGGAGGGCCAACTCCTGCACTGTCATTGGGTGAAAGGCATGCCGCTGCACCTGTGAGCAGCCCCTAGCTGTGACCACGCACCTCGCCGGACTACCCATCTACATCAGCTAGAAGACTTTCTTATGTGGGGGCCCACTTGAGACTTTCTGACCTGTGCTGACCGCGCTGGGCTGCGACACACCGGATCTTATGTGACTGGGGTCTGAAGGGAGACTGGCTTGACCCCGGTGCACTTGCCGCCGCTCCTGGGAGACGATCACCGGATGCATGCCATCTGGAGGTGATGTGGGCCCTTGCTGGGACATTGTGCTGTGGTTTGGGGGCCCGACCACATACTCCCACAGGATCACCGTGAGCTTTAAAAGGACGCTGTGGGCTCGACGGGGGATGCTGGACCTAAGTGCGGCTGCCAGCTGTGGAGCTGCCACGACAGCCTGAACGCTGGGGCCTTCTATGCTGAACCGTCTGGCCCGCCTGAACCTACTGTGGAGCCTCACGCCTCCGGGGGGACCTGGTGCAGGGGACGGTGCCCCCGCTGGAGCCCTTGATCTGAAGATACCAGATAGGTGAGTCGTGGGTGGACCTCAAGGACCATAAGGAGGGATTGGGTGATTACCACCCTTGCGACTGCGGTATTTCTTGAGGACACACGCATTGTGAGGGTGGCGGGATAATTTGGCAATCGGGCACCCTTGCAGGCTCTCACACAGACCCTAGCTACCCTCTGGGACTGGAAATCAGCAAAACAGCCGCAGCACAATAATGACACGCACCAATAGAGGCAAAGACGTTTCAGGGCCAACCTCCAAAGACAACTCTGTTGTGGCGATGTGGGGTGTGGTGGCGATGTGGGGTGTGGTGGGCCCGTCTGCCCCCGGTGAGGGGACCTCCCAGGCTGGAGGGGACTCGTCGCCGGTAACGCAGGCATTTATGGCTTCCTTCATGTCCGAGTTGAAGCCTGAAATCGGCTCCCTACGTACCGAAGTGCACTCCTGTGTTCGGGAACTCAGGAAAGAAGTCGCAGACCTAGGCGAGCAAGTAGACGGGCTGGAAAAGACGGTCGACGCCCGCACAGAGGACCAGGAGCAACTCTGGCAACGCCTGGCCGTCCTGGAAGACCAACACGTAGAAATGCAACTGAAGCAGGTGGATCTGGAAAATCGAAGCCGCCGGAATAATCTCCGCATCCGGGGGGGGAGGTCCTTTCGGAGTGGAAGGGAAAGACATTATGACCTATGTGGCACAGCTACTCCACGAGGTATGGGGAGATGACGGCACCTCCCCGCTGGCTTTGGACCGGGCTCACTGAGTCTCCGGGCCCGCAGGCAGGCCGGGCCTCCTCCCGGACATTTTAACCAAGGTCCACTTTTTCACAGAAAAAGAAGCTATTCTCCGGGTTCCGAGAGCCAAGAAGGATCTCACATATGAGGGGAACAAGATCCAGATTTTCCAGGACCTGGCACCCAGTACCTTACGACGCCGCCGTGACTTTAAGCTTGTGACAGATAAGCTGCGGAGCACGGACATCTATCAGTGGGGCCACCCCTTTGCCCTTATTTTTACATGGGAGTCCAAGCGTAGGGTAATCCGGTCCTACAAAGATGCGGCTCACCTACTCCGACTTCCTTCCTCACGGCCCACCAGTCCCACTCGCCTTCTGCACGGGTGCCTGCCAAGCCGACCTGGTCGGCCGTATACCAGTGCAGAAACGTTCACCACCCTTTAACGAACAAGCATCCTCGCAGGCTAAACAGGACATTATCGAGCACATCAGGTCCTTGGAGGGGGACAAATCAGAGACAGGTCCGGATTCCCCAACCCCATGATAAACAGCTCATGTACCAGTGACAGTCCGTGGAGCCTTCCTTTGGGAGAACAGCTCTTCCTAGTCGGTTTTGATGTTTGCTATTGTGACCTCAACGCTACCCCAACTCCCCTTTTGCAGTATAGCTGGTGCCGGAGCATTCCGCCTGGATGAACTAGAGAGCAGCAGACGACCTGCGAGAGTGACGTCTCTGGGCTCATCCGAACTTTAGGGTGTAGGCTGGCCCGCGACTGGAACGGGATAAGGGGGCCCGGTTGGCCAATGTTGGTTATCCACTTTTATCCTTTCTATTTTCCTACTTGTCTATACCTTTTCTCTCTCTCCTTTTTGTTTACTAGGTATGGTGGACGGGAGACCCCATGGCTACGATGCGCCCTTGTCGACAGGGAAGGCTCAATTCTGAATCCCCCTTTCATTTCCCTGACATGCTTTCTGCGCTGACATGATGGACTATCTTGGGATCTGTTCTACTTCTGGATCTTCCCGCCCCTTTAAAGGTATTAACCCTTAATGTCAAGGTTCTGAACTCTCCTAATAAGCGGCAGCAAGTGTGGCACTACCTACTTCAACACAGCCCAGACATTATCTTTCTTCAAGAGACCCACCTGCTGAAAATTGATACTCCCCGCATGGCGCACCCAAAATATCCCCTACAATTCTGGGCCTCAGCAACCACCAAAACGGCTGGAGTGGCTATTCTATGCAGACCTGGTATCAGGCATGGGGACTCCAAAGTCTTCCGCAGTCTAGATGGACGTTTCATCAGGGCAGGGTTGGTGATGGGGAAACGCCTATTTACACTGTGTAATGTCTACGCACCGAACCAGATGCAGGACTCCTACCTCCGAATGCTTCTGCGGGAACATGTGCCACATGGCGACCCCTCCTTAATTTCGGGGGGAGACTTTAACCTGGTGTGGGATCATGCGAAGGACCGTAGTGAAGACTCTTCGAACGGGACGGGGCCATGTCCTCCGCACTCCGGAAACAGATAACAGACCTTGGCTTGATGGACTCATGGCGATATTACTCTCCGGAGGTGTGGGATTATTCGTACTACTTGCATGTCCACCGCTCGTACTCGCGTATTGATTACACGACCTAGTAAAGGACACGTTAGTGACGTCTATGTCTGACATATCGCTATCTGACCATGCCCACGTGGAGCTCCTCTTGAATGAATGAATGAATGAATGAAATAGACTTATATAGCGCTACTAAGCCCAGTGGGCGTCAAGGCGCCTAACCAAAAAATGCCGAGTAGTGGGTAAGAGGAACTTACTGGTAGGCCTTCATAAAGTACCAAGTCTTAAGAGCTTTCCTAAAGAGAGCCAAGGAAGGTAGGGACTTAATCTCCAAAGGGAGAGAATTCCACAGTAGCGGAGCAACGGTGGAAAAAGCTCTGCTACCCCATCTAACCTTCGTGGTTCGGGGGACTGCCAATTGATTAGCATCCGAGGAGCGGAGACATCTACTGGGAATATAACGGGTCAACAAAGACCCTAGAGCATCCAAGGGGCCAGCAAGAAGGGCTCTATATGTCAGGCACAGGAGTTTAAATGAGATCCTATAATGGATGGGGAGCCAGTGTAGATGTTTCCTGGCAGCTGTTGCAGAAGAGTCTTTTGGGAGAGCCAAGACCAATTTAGCGGCATCATTCTGCACAACCTGAAGGCGCTGGACAAGGTGTTGATCTCCGCATATAATGCATTACAATAATCCAGCCTAGAACCAACGAGTGCGATCACGGTCTGCTTACGTGCCTGTGGCGAGAGGTAATGAAGAATTTTTTTTAAGGGTCATAATGACTCCCCAACACGTAGATACCGTCCTATTGACCTGAAGATTCATAGTCAATGAAGTATCAAAGATGACACCGAGATTCCGAGCCGACTTGGAAGGGGAAGGACAAGTTCCTAAAGATGAAGGCCACCAGTCACTAGACCAGATGTCCTGGTCTTTACCAAAGACCAGGACCTCAGTTTTGTCGGCATTCAATTTTAAGTAGTTTAGAACCATCCACTCTGCTACCATCTGCATACAAGACCTAAAGCTAGGGGCCGAAACACTAACAGAGTGGGCTAGTGACACCATGATTTGTGTGTCGTCGTGAGGAAATATGAATTTTTATGATCAATTGTGTCCCCTATCTTAGACCCCAACGGCTCCATGTACATGCTACAAGTACATGTATGTTCCCTCCACTTCAAGCTATGAGGACGCAAATACATGTGCGTCCAACGTTAACATGTCTTCTTTCAGATCTGCCATGAATGGGTCAGATATTCCGTTCCTAAGTATGCCTTGCCACCGTCTTTATATGGTATACTTTTCACGTTTTCCAGCTCTGGCAAGGTAGGCCCTGAATTCTGCCATCGAGCCTTTTCCTGCTTCTGCCTCTGAATGCTCCAGCCTGGACCTGTATCTGTATCCATGACCTTTGTCTTACTTCCTGCGCGGCTAACGGTGCCTGGCCCGGCCTGTTGCCTGCCAAGACTGTATTCAGCCTTCAAGTTATCTGCTCCGCTCCTCATCCAATACATTCCTGTCTAGTAGTTTAGGTAAACATCCTTCCAGCTGCAGAGCAAAGGGCCCGGCCTTACTGTCTCCGAGCAAGTAATTCATGACTTCTGTTGCCATGGTAGGCCCATGCCCCCTCGCATCTCATGTAGACACGTAGACGCTTATACACGCACTAGTAGTCAGTATAGGATAGCCTCTGCCTGAGAGACCTTCCCTTCCAGATAATACAGTTCCTTAAACACAAGATATTAGATATGATTTGGGATTAGGTACACATGGGTCATAGTAAATGTACTACTGTGATCGAATTCCGTGATCAAGGCAAATCTACATTTAGAGCTTCCCGTCATTCCTACTTCATTTGTGGTCATACCGCATATATACGCTTACCTCTAGATTGGGATGGTACCTGTTACATTGCATTCCTTCTGCCACCTGTTTTCCTAGCCCCTCCTGATTATCATAGAAATACCCATCTAGTACACAATAGACCCCAGAGAGATATCCCGATTGTTGACTACACTGAAACAGCATGGGAACAATATACAGACTTCAATAAAGGTCTCTTTCCTTACATAGGTGTTGTCTCAAATAGTAAACTGATACGTAGATTAACCAGAACCCTTGAAGCAGTAGTGAATGAAACTACTTCCGCCCTAGGCAACTTAACAGAGGAGCAGTCTGCGATGCGGATTGTTGTTCTTCAAAATCGTCTTGTCCTTGACGTCATCCTAGCCGATAGGGGCGGAGCCTGTAGGGTCATCGGATCGAGTTGCTGTGTTTTCATTCCAGAAAACGCGCCATCAGTATATAAAGCCATAACTCGTCTTCACAAGATTGCAAGCCAGATACATCAGAATCCAGGCACCTTGTCTTGGTCCGGTTGGCTCTGGAGCGTGTTGTCAGCCTGGGGATGGAGGATCTTATCCTTCCTAGGTATTGGCCTTCTCATAATATTCAGTTGTTGCCTGTGTCTACAATGTGGGCCAGCGATTTGTGGTCTGTGTGCCACATCGTGTATTCCACGTTCAAGTTCTCATTCAAAATCCCGGAAGAAGAAAGAAGAGCAAATGATGTTACATGAACAGATTGATGGATTCCTGAAGATCGATATTTCATGAAGGGTCCGTAGGGGACAAGGAGGGAATGAGGAAATATGAATTTTTATGATCAATTGTGTCCCCTATCTTAGACCCCAACGGCTCCATGTACATGCTACAAGTACATGTATGTTCCCTCCACTTCAAGCTATGAGGACGCAAATACATGTGCGTCCAACGTTAACATGTCTTCTTTCAGATCTGCCATGAATGGGTCAGATATTCCGTTCCTAAGTATGCCTTGCCACCGTCTTTATATGGTATACTTTTCACGTTTTCCAGCTCTGGCAAGGTAGGCCCAGAATTCTGCCATCGAGCCTTTTCCTGCTTCTGCCTCTGAATGCTCCAGCCTGGACCTGAATCTGTATCCATGACCTTTGTCTTACTTCCTGCGCGGCTAACGGTGCCTGGCCCGGCCTGTTGCCTGCCAAGACTGTATTCAGCCTTCAAGTTATCTGCTCCGCCCCTCATCCAATACATTCCTGTCTAGTAGTTTAGGTAAACATCCTTCCAGCTGCAGAGCAAAGGGCCCGGCCTTACTGTCTCCGAGCAAGTAATTCATGACTTCTGTTGCCATGGTAGGCCCATGCCCCCTCGCATCTCATGTAGACACGTAGACGCTTATACACGCACTAGTAGTCAGTATAGGATAGCCTCTGCCTGAGAGACCTTCCCTTCCAGATAATACAGTTCCTTAAACACAAGATATTAGATATGATTTGGGATTAGGTTGATCTGACATCCCAGACTTCTGTCTCCTCATGTAGGGCTAAATGTCAAGTCCCCTTCACCCTCTAGTTACACGTCAATCACACGTCATGCGGCTGCGCGCGCATCTCTGCCATGTATTTCTGCTGACATTGCAGGATTCTCTTATGGATCCACCCACCTGTGACATCCTCTTAATGACGTTTCTAGTATATGCCCTCATGCACGCCTATTGTAACGCCTTTTTCATTACGTATGTGTATTCTTATCTCTCTTCTCAGCTGTTACGCCTCCTGCATCTGTCTTTACTGTAATGCATTTACTATATATATAATAACTTGTCAATAATGTATTGCCGATCCCTTCCTGAACCTTCGTGGTGACGGAACCCGATTGCCTGGTTCGAACCAATTCCTTTGTAAGGAATAAATTCCCTTTTATAACCTCAAATACCACGGATTCTGCCTCTTATTTTTACTGAGTTATTCTTATTGAATTTTACCGCATAAATTAAGTCTAGGTAATTTAAATTTACCACAGTCGGCATACAACACCACCTCCATCCCCTGGGATCTCACTAATCTAGCAAGGGGGGCCACATAGATGTTGAATAAAGTTGGGCTTAGGGCCGACCCTTGAGGCACCCCACATTGCAGCGAGTTAACAGAGGAGAGAAACTCTCCGAGCATGACTCTTTGCTCTCTAAGATGTAAAAAAGAGTCAAGGAGACCTAGAGCCGACCCAGCCACCCCTGCTTCCCTTAACCGAGATGTTAAGATAGAGGGAGACAGGGTATCAAACGCTGCAGTGAGATCCAGTAGGACCAAAACGGTAGTCTGACCACAATCAACCCTACAACGAATATTATTAACCACCATAGTCAGAGCAGATTCAGTGGTGTGAAATTTCCTGAATCCATGCTGAGAACTATCAAGGAACTCAGAGGAGTCAAGAAAGGTGGATAAATGAAGGTTAAGGTGGGCTTCAAGCATCTTGGCAGGAGCAGGTAGCAAGGATATTGGTCTAAAGTTCTTCAATACTCCAGGATCGAGGGAGGGTTTTTTAAGAAGAGGCCTCACAATGGCCTTTTTCCAGGCAGAGGGGAAAATACCCTGGGCCAGGGCCCCATTCATTACTTCCAGCAATGGCGGCAAAAGGATCTTGCAGGATACAGCCGCTTGCCCCACCCGCCTCCCGCGGTGGTGCCTGCTGCTGAATGTCTTGCGAGATCCGGCTGATGTGGAAAGCATACGAACCGCCATTGACTCTTATTTTACGAGCAATGACCTAGCCGAGACTCCTTTTCCTGTGGTGTGGGATGCCTTCAAGGCTACAATTCGCGGCCACATCACATCTTTATCGATTGCACGGGCGCGGGAAGCCCGCCGCCTGGAAGATGGCCTCTCCAAGGACATTTAAAAACTGGAGAAGCAGGATCGGGACCATTCCTCGCTCACGGGTCGGCTGTGACTCGCTAACCTTCGGGCTCAGCTCTGCACCCTGCGCACCAATAAAGCTGAGCGGTCCCTGTTAGCCTTAAAACAAAGATATTTTGAGGGGGGGGGACAAAGTGGGCAGATTGCTGGCGAAGCACCTGAGGGCGCGTGCAGCGAAGACCCACATAGCGAATATTTAATTGCCGGATGGAGAATGGGCCATCACGGAGCGAGCTAAATGCGAGGCTTTTAGGGCCTATTACACTGCCCTTTATACGGCGGAAGCACCCTCCCAAGCCCACATTGATGACGTTCTGAACCAGTGCCCCTGGACTCCAATCCACCCACGCCATCCCAAACAACTGGACTGTCCTCTCACGGCGGAGAAACTGATGGCAGGATCGAAAGATCTCCCTCTCGGAAATACGCCAGGACAAGATGGCCTACCGCTAGTCTTCTATCGCATGTTCATAGCACAACTCCAGCCACACCTCCTGCGATTATATAATTCCTTTTCGGACAAGGAAGGACCGACGCCCTCCATGGGTATGGCTGAAATAGCTCTTATTCTCAAACCGGGAAAGGATCCCACGTTATGTGGATCCTATCGTCTCATCGCTTTGCTGAACACGGACCTCAAAATCTACACCAAAATGCTTGCCAGACGCTTGGATCCCCACATGCCTGGCCTTGTGGAGCCGGATCAAGTTAGCTTCATCCGCAATAGACAAGGGGCACACTAAGTGCGTAGAATCGCGCACCTGGTGGGGAAAGCACATAACTGGAATATACCAGCCTACCTTCTCTCGCTTGACGCGGAGAAGGCGTTTGACCGGGTGGACTGGGGTTTTCTTTGCGCGATGCTGCAAAAGGTCGGACTGGGCCGGAACATGATCTCTATGATCATGGCCCCTTATCTATCCCCGCAAGCTAGGGTTCAGGTCAATGGACAACTTACAGACCCCTTTTCCATACATAGGGGTACGCGGCAGGGTTGCCCCCTGTTACCTCTGTTGTTTGCCCTGGTGGTAGAGCCTTTAGCAGAGATGATCAGGCAGAATGCGGACATACATGGCATCTATCTAGGAGGCCGGCAGAATAAGGTAGCGCTCTTCGCAGATGACCTTATACTCACCATGTCGCGTCCACATAGGTCCCTCCTGGCGCTTCACACTCTGTTACAGTCCTTTGAGCAGGCTTCTGGCCTTAAAATTAATCATCAAAACACACAAGATGATGGACGGAATGTTGCTTATTGGCAAAACATTCACCCCAGTCACAGATCTGGGTTTAATCCATAGTTATTTTGCTCACCACGCCACCCCAGTTCAGACATGGCCATATGCAAATCAGTCTTGACCATGTGCCTCATGAGAACAGTCCAGCCCGAACTGCCAAGCCATGTCTTCCCTAGACCGTAATCAAGCATCCTAGGACCGGTTTCGGGGTTTCACCCCTCTTCAGCCAGGATAGCTTGACTCCAGTAGTTTGAGCATTTGTCCCCCCGAGTGGGAATGGTATGCCCAGACGTGGGTCCCTTGCTCTCCATGCCACTGGAATCAAGCTATCCTGGCGTAAGAGGGGTGAAACCCCGAAACCGGTCCTAGGATGCTTGTTTCCAGTCCAGGGAGGACCTGGCTTGGCAGTTTGGGCTGGACTGTACCCATGAGGCACAGGGTCAAGACTGATTTGCATATGGCTGGCTTCAAACTGGAATGGCATGGTGAGCAAAAAAATGTTGGATTTAGGCCCAGATCTCTGTACTGGGGTGAATGTATGACATTGTTCTGCATTCTGTCTATCAACTGTTGTTTTTGCATTTGTCACCCTGAGTGGCAAGGGTATGCCCAGACGTGGGTCCCGTGCTCTCCATGCCACTGGAATCAAGCTATCCTGGCTGAAGAGGGGTGAAACCACGAAACCGGTCCTAGAATGCTTGTTTCCAGTCCAGGGAGGACCTGGCTTGGCAGTTTGGGCTAGACTGTTCCCATGAGGCACAGGGTCAGCAAAAAAACGATGGATTTAGGCCCAGATCTCTGTACTGGGGTGAATGTATGACACTGTTCTGCATTCTGTCTATCAACTGTTGTTTTTGCATTAAAATTAATCATGGCAAATCTTGGGCTCTGAACCTTCCGATCCCGAAAGAGGAGATACCAGTCTTGAAGACGTTCGCCCCTTATCAATGGGCTATGGAGCATATCAGGTACTTAGGGCTTCAATTGACCCCCTCCTTGGCGAGAATGCAAGAGAACTGTCTTACGGGGATGGAAATCCCTAACTATCTCCTGGTTGGGTAGGCTTAACTCCGTGAAAATGTCGATACTCCCTAAAATCTTGTATTTATTTCAATGTCTCGCCACCCCTATCCCGCAACACCAAATACAGGGCCTCCAACGAGATCTCGCTAGCTTCATATGGGGCGGACGTAGGCCACGATTCTCTCACAAGATCCTCATGTTGCCGCAAGACAGAGGGGGGCTAGCGTGTCCTAACCTTCTGGACTATTATTGGTCCTCGCATCTCCGCTTTGTCTCGGAGTGGGTAGCCATTGAAAGCGAAAAGATCTGGTTCCATATGGACAGGACGGTAACTGGGCGCACCATCTGGGATCTTGCGTGGCTCCATTGTACAGCGCGCTCACGCAGTGCCTATATTGCAGTACCTACTAAAACGGTCCTGGATATATGGGACAAGGTAGCCGTGCCTAATGGACTAACGACCTTCCCCTCCCCCCATACTCCCATTGCAGGTAACCCACTATTCCCTCTGGCCCTCCATTCACAAACGTTCGCCAACTGGCTACAGGGGGGATGCAGAGTGATCGGAGACCTGTATGAGGGGGGAACACTTAAGACATTTGCCCAGCGCAGGGAGGACTTTTGTCTTCCACTGGGAGCGGGACTACAATATGCACAGCTGCGGCACTGGGTGTCCTCACCAGAGATACAATAGACTGCTGTCCGACCATTCACCCCCTTTGAACGGCTGGTCCGTTCCTTCGATGAATCGAAGGGCCTTATCTCTTGGATGTACCAGATCCTACAGCACCCTTCGATACTAACTACACACTCATATCACCGCCAATGGCAATCGACGTCAACCACGGAAATCACACCTACACAGTGCAATCGCCTTTGGTGAGACATTCCTAGGGTCTATCGCAGCATCCCACAGAGGGAAAATGCATATAAAATTATGACGCAATGGTATTATACGCCTACTCGACTGCACAAAATGTTTCCTGCCGTGTCCGCCTTGTTCTGGAGGTGTTCAAATGCATCTGGAGATTTCATTCACATTTGGTGGGATTGTCCGCTCTTGACCCTGCTCTGGAAGGAAGTTGTTAGTCATATTAAGGAGGTATTGGGCTTCCCCCAGGCATGAGTCTGCAACCACGATCCTTTTGGGCCTTAAACCTGCTAACGTAAAAGCGCTTACCGCAGCGACTGGACTGTAGCACTTCATATGCTTGGGGCGGCTAAACAACTTATAGCGTTGTACTGGAAAAAAACGGAGACTCCCCCAATATCCGATTGGTTCACGTGCCTATGGCATGTAATAACCACGACTGCAATCACCCGACACCCGCTTCGCTGCCGTTTGGCAACCCTTAGTCCAATACTTCTGTAAAATAGAGCATGCGCACTATCTGCCCTCCAAGCTTAGAGTGTTACGACTCTTTGAAGATGCCATACTCCCGCCGGACCACAATAGGCTCCTTGCGTAACCAGACCAGCCCTGTGCGACTCTCCCTTCGACAAGCCTTAAGATATCCACTCTCAATACCATGCACTGCTGCGCGCATCTGCCCGTCCGCCCACCTGGCCGCTTTTGTTGCTGTATACTTCTCTTTTCTACTACCCCCTCTTCTTTTGACTCTTTTCTGTCTATTCACTGCTGTCCACTTTATATGGGCGTCTTGCCCGTGTTCTCATTGTTCTTGTTGTTAAAACAAAAAGGTCCTGAGACTTCCCACAACACGCTAATATTGATATATATACTATGTCACGCGGCAGGCAACATGCTGTGTTCCAAATTGTCTGTTAATGCCTTTACATATTCTTGGAGAACCTTGGGTGAAACGCAGTCGGCCCTAAATGGGTTGTGGGCTTAACGCTGTGTCTATCTGGACCTCTGTTCTACTTTGTATTCAGAAAATAAAACCGATTTTAAAACAAAACTGCACACGCAGATTTTGCAGTGGCAGGCCTGAGACATGTTTAAAGGGCTCCTTAAGTAGGTGGTACAATCAGTGCTTGAGGCCCACGATTAGCATTTAATTCACAGGCCCTAGGCACATGTAGTGCTCTTAGCTAGAGACTTACAAGTAAATTGAATATGCCAATTGTTAATAAGCCAATGTTACCATGTTTTAGGTAGAGAGCACATGCACTTTAGCACTGGTTAGCAGTGGTAAAGTGTCCAGAGTCCTAAAGACAACAAAAACGAATTCAAGATGGAGAGGAGCAAGGCAAAAAGTTTAGGGGTGACCCTGCAGAAAGGAATATTTCCAACAAGACTCTAGGGCAATAATTATGTTTCACGAGTGCTGTTTGAAAGTACTGTTTCTTGGGGGAATTCAATGCTTCTGCGGCCCCATGTGTGACCTGATCATTATTGTGATTGAAATATGTGAAATGATATATTTGTTTAATTTACATAATATGAATACAAAGAAATACCGTTGGGAGCTTGTGAACAATATTGTTAACTACTGTAAAACCATGTTTGGTAAATTGTATTGATCTTCAGCAATTAAAATAACTATGTTAAGGCACCTGGTTTGTGAAGTTATGTCTGGCTGCTGGGCCCAGGTTTTTGTCAAATGCTTTAGTTAGAGTCTTTCGTTCAGTCTGAGGCAGCAAGACCAACTGAGCCCTTGCCACTTACTGCTTCAATCTTTAGGTGCTAGGTACCAAGACATGTTTCAGCAGATGTGCCTTTTAACTCATCTTATCTTTCTATCGTCAGGGTACACGCTCAAAACATTATGGCGGAGTGTTGCACGCTGGACAGTGCTGAGATCAAGGATAGGTGATCTGGTAATGCCAATAAGGACTACTTGATTTCTGGCTCACTGTGGAACAAGAATCCACATTGGTGGAAAGATGTCCAAGAAAACCCGCAACAAGTCTGATAAGTCAGAGGTGGAGGTGGAAGCTTTTCAGACAGCAAATGAAGAACTCCGGACTAAACTGACACATATCCAAATAGAAACCCAGCAAGAGAAAAATAAGGTGTGTATAATTACTGTACATTGAGATGGTTCATCACCTTAATTTGATTGTCAAATTAACACTACCTTGTCTGTTATGTAACATTAATTATTTAAATATTTGTATCTTATACTTCACCAATGATAACATACAGGTTACATGTAATTCCCATTCTACCTGTAAATGGAATTTGTAATGAAAGGATATGCAGTAATATAGCACTTCACATCCTCAACCACTTTGCTAAAAGCTGATGAAATTTCCAGGTGGGGAACAGCATAAAAATATGAATTACAACAGGAATCATCAGAAGTGACTCTCGCTGGAGCTAATTCCACATTTATGGGGGGCACCCTTGAGCAGTAAGTTGGAATACCCAGTATTCCTTTTATCTGCGTTCTATATTATTCCAGGTATGGGAATACAGCATCAGTATCTCAAGCACCCTTGTAATGAGGGCCTAAGAAATCAGTGTAGGTTTAATTACTTTTGCGGTCACCATAAATCCACTTAATCTGATAGAGACTTCTAGCTGCAGATTCCTTACTTAAACTATTCCCCAGGCTTCAGACTGGATCCCAATTTTTTTTGTGAGCAGTACCCCTGCATGCTGATAGGCAGCGTAATTTGGCTCTGGTACCTGACATCAGTTAATTTCTTTCTGTGCCAGTTAGCACAGATCTGGAGAAGAGCTACCCCAGTCACTTTTTGACTGACCTTTTTTTCATCACTTTTGTTGAAGATTTTTGATACATGTCTCCTATTGTGGCAAGGATGTTTGGAAGGAAGGCTGGCTCCAAATCCTTTGAGGCCTGTCACCAGGAAATGTAGGTGACTGATCCACACCTCATCAGCCTTTGGTGTCTCCAGCACGACCACGGCACAAAGACCTGCGTTAATTGTCACTCCATGCACCCCAGGGCCTTGAGGGAGCGATCCCTCAAGGTCCTTGAGGGTCGACGCGTAAAACTGCAACGTTCTTGATCCTGATTGAGAGGAAGGTCGGGGAGCCATTCCAAGTGCTCGTAACCCCAGTTGAAGTTGTTGGGGCGTTCGGGTAAGTCCCACAAGCATAAGAAGAACTAGAAGTCAAAGAGATCTACGACTTTGCCCCGTCTGTCAAAGTCATCCGGTATTTGAGGCTTTGCTCTTCGATTGAGTCTGCCCAAGTGCTGTCCACACATCGCCGAGTTTCCAAGAGCTGGAGCAATCCCCGCCCAATTCTGTGAGTTTTTTTAGGCTATGCACCTCGTATTTGGGTGGCCCGTCCCTGCTGCTGTGCCCTTAAGCCCCACAAGTATTGGAGGGGCCTCTACGGATTTTCCAGTCAGGCCCCTTGGATCCAAAGACAGATCTGGACCAACACTGTTCAAGCCACCTCAAATTGCGCCTGCTCCATTGAGCATCCCTGCCAAGGCTATTGCCATTCCCATACTCATCCCCGACTCTGACATAGAGCTGGAGGGGCGTCTTACGACACTGACTCTGGCGTCGACTGGAGGCATTCCTTCCAGGCCGGAGCCTGTGCCATGTTCGTATGGGTAAGGACTTGGGAATGATTGGACCCTGATGAATACCAGTTCCTAGATGTCACTGAAGACACCTGGTGTGAGTATCAGGTGGCTGCCAGTGGACTGTACAACTCCCCCAGATACTGGCTTGGGATCTCCTCCTACCGTGGCTATGGAGGAGGAAACCTAATTTACTATGGCGATGAGGAGGGCGGCCGAGGTCCTGGACCTTCAGCTGCCCTCTGTTGCAGTCAAGATGAACGTCTTGATAGAGGTGCTTCAGCCAGGAGTGACCCCATTTGAACTGCTTCTCCTGTTTAACGAAGCCCTCACGGATTTCCTACTCAGTGCCTGGTCCAAACCCTGCACAGTAGCTCCTGTGAATAGGACAATTGTCTGCCGCCATCACCCTGTCCTAGGTGACCACAACTTCCTTAACCAGCACCTTACTCCTGGGAGCTTGGTGTTCCAAGCCTCCACTTGTAAAGTAAATCCTGGTCCATTCCCTACCACTCCACCGGCTGGATACCTAGGGAAAAAAGATGTTTTCTTCCGCCAGTCTAGCACTGTGGTCGGTGAACACCGGACGCCTTTTGGCCAATACTCCCATTCACCCTGGGACTCAGTTGCGCAGGAGCAGCTAATGGTCTCTGAGTCGGCTCGATCCATACTCTTCCAAGCTATTGCTGATGGGAGGGATGCTGCTATGTTTGTCATACTCTGTAGGCTGGATACGACCAACTCGCTAGGGAGAGTGGTTTCGTCGTCAGTGGCCCTTAGACGCCATGCCGCCTGGTTAAAGACTACTGGCTTTTCAGGGGATATCCAAACTTTGCTCCTGGACATGCCCTTCAATGGTTCTGGCTCTTTGGAGACATGGTGGACTCAGCGCTGTCATCCTTCAAGGACAGCAGAGCTACAGCCAGGTCCTTGGGCTGTTCCATGGACCCTCGCCAAACCCAGTCTGATTTTTGCTTCTTTTGTGGCCATGGAACCTCAGCTGTGGCCATACCTGCACAGCCACCACAGCCTGCAGGCATCCCAGCCCTTGCGTGGATGAGGACATGGTACCCACAGGCTTCATGTGTCATATAGCCAGAGGTCGGCTTGTCCACCTCATCCCCTTCCCCGGCAACCGCAGCCTCAAAGTCCCTTTAGTTTGCCCTCCGACCATCATGGGCATCCAGTGGGAGGCAGAATATGTTATTACCTGCATCACTGAAGGTTGACAAAATTCGACCTTTGGGTTCTCCAGATTGTCCAAAGGGGCTACTACCTCCATTTTGTGACCACTCCTCCAGCCATGCCACCCAATGAGACAGGCTGACGGAGGACCACATATCCTTACTCCACCAGAAAGTGATGGCTCTCTTGGCCAAGGGAGCCATAGAGAGGGTGCCGGCATCAGAAGTAGGTTGTGGTTTTTATTTCTGCCACTTCCTGGTGCAAAAGAAGGACGCAGGCCTTAATCCTATCCTAGACCTGTATCCTCTCGATTCAAAATACTCATGCTTGCTCAAGTGCTGTCTGCCCTGGACCTGGGTGACTGGATGGTAGCATTGGAGTTGCAGGACGCCTACTTCCACTCTTCTGTCCTCTCTGCCCACAGATGTTACCTGTGGTTCATGGTAGGCCACGAGCATTTTCAATTCACTGTGCTCCCATTTGGCCTACCAGTGCCCCATAGGTGTTCAGCAAGGTGATGTTGGTGGTTGCAGCTCATGTGCGGAGATCAGAGTTCCAGTCTTCCCTATCTTGACAACTGGCTGTTGTAGGCGAGCTTGGCCTAGACGGTCGTCTCCCACCTCCAGACTACGGCGGACCTCCCGCATTCGCTGGGGTTCACGATCAAAGTATCAAAGTCACACTTGACCCCTTCTCAGATGCTCCCTTTCATCTGAGCTGTTCTGCACACAGTGCAGTTTTGGGCTTATCCTTCCAAGCGGGGAGTCCAGGATATTCAGGATACTTATATTTCAACATTTCTCATAGATTTCAATGAGACTGACTCTGAGGCTGTATGTGACGCATGCCGCTGGCATATGCGGGCACTGCAGTGGGACTTGAAGTTCCAGTGAGCGCAGCATAAGGGGAATCTCTCCAACATGGTCCAGATTTCAGAGTGAAGAAGAACAATCAACTAGTGATTGACGCTGCGCACTGTGCTAAGGGTAACGACGTTACAAACAGTTAATCTCATTAACAAAGCTTCAAAAATGCAAAACAATAGTATTCGTTTAAACATATATTTTTTTCAGCATATATGTAAAGACAACATCAGATTACATCATCATGAGGAAATCAACAAATGTACATAATGGTAGCCATCTACCATGAACAATGTAATAATAAGATATACTACATAATATTTCAAGTTGATCACAAGTTGATGTATTGGTGAGCCCAATGCATTTCGGGACTTAACTGTCCCTTCATCAGGGGCAATCTGTGGAAAAAGTACATATATTACATGATCAATAGAAAAAATGGTTAATATATTTATACAAGAAGATTACATGGTGGAGAACAGTGCGGTTGACATATTACATGATAGTTGTCCATAACTCACACGTGTGGTGGATAGACCCTCCGTTAGCTGAAGGAAAATATAAATGCAGACACCCAATAGCGTGAATGTAAAGCTGATCAATGTGACTCAAGAGGAAGAAATGAAAAACGATACAAAGCTAGAAAAAGTAAAAGCAGTACAGAATCAGTGTCTGATGAAAATGTATTAAAATGTAGCTAAGGAACCTAACCTCGAATATTATGTAAGCGGATCCATGAAAGAAGCAAAAAATAAATGCAGGCTGGCTGCTACTAGAAAAAATGAGGAGAACAACGAAATGAGTGCAAGTGCTCGTATTGAAATGACGCGTGAGAAAAGAAAAAAGGGATGCAACTTACCAACTAGATGATGTGGTAACAAATGATGTAAAATGACTAAAAAAAGATATGGGAAAACAATATGGTCAGAGAAAAGGAAATAGGAAGAATAACGTGCCTCTGATAGAAACGCGAAAAGACAGAAACAATACTCACAAACAAATATAATAAAACACCGAAGTGCTGTTCCAAAGCGGATTTCAGAGGGCACAGCAAAAGACCTGCAGTGTTGGCTGACGAACTGCAATCGGGTCAACAACAGACCCCTCTCCTTTCCCCAGCCAGACCTGACGGTAGTGACAGACGCGTCACTTCTACGCTGGGGTGACCATCTAGGAGAGTTGGAGATTGGAGGCCTCTGGCGGAATTCAAACTCCACATCTACCTGTTGGAGCTCCAAGCGAGCTGACTAGTATTGAAAACTTTTCTACCCTCCATCAAGGGAAGGCTAGTGCATCTTACCACTGCTAACCAAGTGCTAACGTGCTTGTGCTCTCTCTTTTAAACATTGTAAGATTGGCTCATTCCCAATTGGCATATTTAATTTACCTGTAAGTCCCTAGAAAAGTGGCACTAGCTACGCACACAGGGCCTGTAAATTAAATGCTACTAGTAGGCCTGCAGCACCGATTGTACCACCCACTTAAGAAGCACTTTAAACATCTCAGGTCTGCCATTGCAGCCTGTGTGTGCAGTTTTAAACTGGCAAATAACACCTTTTGCTAGGCCCAAACCTGCCTTTTTAATATATTAATCAGCCCTAGACAGCCCAGAGGGCAGGGTTCAGTGTATTTAAAGAGTTGGACATGTACTTTTAAGTTTTACATGTCCTGGTAGTAAAAAACTCTAATGGAGTTTTTCACTTCTGTAAGGCCTACCTCTCCCATAGTAAAACATTGGAGTAACCAGTTGGTGTTCGGTGTCTTTGGAATTGTAATGAAAGATCCTAACTTATGGTGAAGTTGGATTTTAAATTACAATTTTGAAAATGCCACTTTTTGAAAATCTTCATTTTCCTGCCTTATCCATTTGGTGCCTGCACCCTGTCCTGGGTCACATGACTGGGTGTGGATGACAGTTGGACTTTGTGTGTTCCTCCTAGACAGCCACACACAATTAGAGAGCTTAGGTGTGCCTGGATGGGAGGGAGGAGCTGGACCCAGCTTCATTTACACCTGAATAGGCTGTGTCCTGCCTCCACACAAAGCTCTGCATACCACCTGTAGTTAGTCTGGAGCCAAGGAGTAGGGCACGTGTGCACTTCAAAGGCAAGCCGCTAGAAGCTTCTCCCCACTTCAAAGACACAAATGGGAATAAATACTGGACCTCGGCAACCTCCACTTCAGTATACTTCTGGGCCTGTGGTTACTCTGCCAGGACGAAGGACTGCTTGGCTGCTGAAAGGAATGCCACTCTGCTGGACTGCTGCTCTGAAAAAAGTGATGCCCTGCTGTGCTGAGCTGCTGCCCTTTTGCCTGGGTGAGAAGACTGGACCTGCATTTCTTGAACCCAGAACCTCATAGTGACTTGAAGGGCTAGTTGACCGGCCTGCTGATCTGAAGCCTCAGGGAGACAACAGGCTTCCAACAGCTTTGCACCTGCACCTGTACTCCGCCATCTGTGAGTCTACCCTGCCAAGTGGTGCCACCCTAGTGCTGGACTCTTGGAAGTGGGTTTAAGCTGCTCTACCAGCCTCTGAGAGTCCAGCAGAAACGCCTCAACCCCGAACAGCATTGACTCATCACTGCTGCTGCGTCGGTTGAACCTGTCACAAAGTCCCGCATCACCTGCTACAGCCCACATGCAACCGCTGCTGCGCAACAATTCCTCGGCTCAGGCATCTTTCGTCGATGACGACGATAGACTCGGCATCGCAGCCTCACAACTCAATAGAACGTATGCATTGCCCTGACTGGGCAACGCATCCTTAATACCAGACCTCGCATCGCAAGCTCTCGTTGACGGGATCCGCAATGACGATGCAGGACCTCACAGCGCAGCCTTGACGCACCCTGAAACCGACGCTTCGCCTCGGCTGACCGATGCGTATTTGACGCGGGGGCTCACAATGCTCCGCAAACCAGGATTTAGGGTAATTTGTTCAGCACACCTAAATGGGTCCCTGTAGTCCACCCGTGCTTAATTGCAGTCGGCCTGAATTTGTGACTTTGTCCGAGTCTGGTGCAACCAGATAGCCACAGTTGGCGCTTTGTGCTTTTTAGCGCTATTTTCACTAAAATCTTTAAGTGGATTTTTGTCGTCGTAGTCTTGTTTAATTTATTAAAGAATGTTTTTTTCTAACTTGGTGTGGGATCCTTTTTGTGTGGTGTTTTCACATTATTACTGTTTGAATTGTTTTACAAGTACTTTACACATTGCCTCTAAGTTAAACCTCCTGTCTCAGCAAAAGGACAAGGTCCAGCACCCGATTTTCCACATTCTATACTTTATGCACGGAAGTTGAACGGCGACAAATAAGCAGTTTTCGTTTGCTGTGTGAAGTGGTGAATGTGATCAACATACCGATTCTCCCTCCACTAAGTCAATTTTTTCAGGGCACTGGGAAGGGTTTGTGGTCTGGTGTGAAGACCATGACCTTCATCCCTTATAGGCCAGGTTATCAGATGTGTTATTCTTGGTTTTATCATTAGCCCAGCAAAGCTTTGGAGCTCGACCTTTTTAAGTTTGTCAGACTTGTCCTCACTCTTCCCTGGTATGTTTTCTAAAAAGCTTGGTGTATTTGTTTCCCCAGAAAACCTTCATGACGCCTCAATGGGGCCTTACTTTGGTTCTCACGTTTCCCATGTGCATTTCCTTTGAACCCTTGCACATGTATTCCTGGCAGCACCTGACTGTTGGACTTGGCCCTTTTAGAGGGTCATCCCTAAACCTTTTGCCATCCTCGTCTATTTTCTCTGACCTGTTGTTGGTGGAATTAGGACTCTGGGCAATTTACCACTGATGATCACTGCTAAAGTGCATATGCTATATATGGTAAACTTGGTAAGATTGGTCTACACCTGTTTGGCATATTTAATTTACCTATCAGTCCCTTGTACAGTGGTATCTTATATACCCAGGGCCAGTAAATTAAATGCTACTGGTGGGCTTGCAGCGCTGCTTGCGCCACCCACCAACGTAGTCTTTAAAACCTGTCTCAGGCCTTTGCAACTGCAGGACCTGCGCGTGCAGTATACTGCCGCTGTGACGTGGCACCTAAAGTGGTTGCCACGTCTGTTACTCCCTTTTTACTACATATCAGTCACCCCTAAGGTAGGCCATAGCTAGCCCTATGGGCAGCATGCGGTATAAGTAAAAGGTAGCACATGTGCCTTAACTGTGTGGCATGTCCTGGTAGTGATAAAGATTATATTTGGTTTCTCACTACTGTGAGGCTGCCCTCTCATAGGGATGCATTGGGGATTCCCTGATATGTGCTTTGGTGGTAATTCCTGACATGAGTAGTGTGATCTAGTTTGGAATAGTGGTGATAAATGCTGATTTATTATCACTATTTTAGAAATGTCACTTTTAGAAGTAGACATTTCTGTGTGCTATGTGTCTTTGTGCCTGCCTGTTGTGTATTGACTGCCTTGCCCTGGAGTGAGAGGGGCTGGGGAGGTGCAGTGGCTCCAGAGAGTCTGGATGAGTCAGCGCTAGGCTGAATAAGCCTGGTCTGCACTTGGAGTTGCGGTGGGAGTAGCACCTGCACCTGAATAGGGCTGTACCTACCTCCCACAATGATGGCTCCGCTCCCCCCGCTTACACCTACAATGGGGAGTGTTGTGCGCTAAAAAGATAATTTTAAGTGCCCCCCAGAATTGGTTTGGACTGGGTCCAGGGCCCTGTACCAGGTCAGAAAAAAAACTTTGTGGAGTATAAGTACTGAGGCTGTGACCCCATGTCTGTTAAACTGATGCTTGCTTGGAACTGAACTGACTTGGATCTGTAGAGCACCCTGCCAGGATGAACCGCCGTGGAATCCAGCTGCTGCCTGCGGGGGTTGGAGGGGCTGCCCTCTGCTGGGAGGCCCTGAGCTCTGGCCTGTCTGTGCCCAGCTCTGCCCTTTTGGATTTCTGGCGAAGAGTGCTGCCTGTTCTCCGTTGGTGTCTTCAGGTGGGAGACAGGCTGTGCGCTTTATTAATTGTGCCCCCTGAATCCAGCGCGTGGTGAGCACTCTACCTCTGGTACCGGGGAGGGGCATTGTGCCAGAGCAGCACGGGGGGAAAATTGAAGAACGCTTTTTTCCCTGCAGCAGGGAAGGGGGCAGCGCTGCATGCTCCCCTGTTGTCAGACGTGTGGCTCTGCAGCTGGGGCTTTGCTACATGGCCCTGGGCTGCGATGAAGCGTAAAGTCAGTACGGAATCCTGGCAGGGAATTTCCCTGGGGACGTGACAGGAGAGGCCACCCGCTGGAAGGCGAAGCCTGGTTGTGGGCGGGCCGTCCTCCAAGAGCAAAACCGCTGGAGAATTTGCTCCAGGTCCTGCCTCTGCCTTGGAGGGAGCTGCTGCGGTCGACCTGAGGAGGTTTTACATCAAGGGGGGAGTGGACCAAGCGGAGTCCCGCTCCTTCCCCCAGCAAGGATCCATTGGAAGCAAAGAAAGGAAGGCTCGCAAGGCATCCGGCAGTACGTGTAGCACTGCCTTGTCCCAAGAGCCCGAGAGGGACGGGAGAGCAGAGGGGAAGCATCGCACTCCTTCTCCCTGGCCGTAACGGCTGCCGCAAGAAAAGCCAGGTGAGTAGCCGATACGGCGTCACCCTACGTGGCCAGTGTAGCAGCTGGCCCACGTGGTAGTGGGCAGCTACCAGAGTGACCCTTGGCCTCAGATCCCTACTTTTAGGCAGAGGCACTGGTGAGTTTTGGCCACGCTGGGTAAACCTCGACGGAGGTCTCCGAGCCTTGTTGGAGGGAGGAACTTCCACACGAGTACTGGCCCGACCAGGAGGGTTCCTGGTACTTTGGGAGACTACAAGATTGTGGCACCCATTCCCCCCTTACACTTCGCGCATCAGGCTCAGTGATAGGGGTTCTGCCCAATGCCTGATGTTCGCCTGTATGTTGGGCTAAGTGCCCAGGTTGGCACCCTACGCATTACAAAGGTGACCTGCATATACCTAGGACGGGCATGATGAGTTTCTGATATGTGCACTATGACCAGGGATTACTGTGGTGAACTGTTGCTAATTATGGGTATGCATAATGTACTATGCTAAGTGCCGTTATTTAGTTTGTGCATAATGTGTTACTGGTCGCCCTAACTAACTGTGATTTATGTGCTGATTATAACAGGGGCCCGATTGGCCTAATGATTTATGTAATCCCTGTAAAGTCATGACAAGTTCCTGGTGGCACAGTGTTTATATGTGAGGGTGTTCTAATGTGTTTTATGGATAATACAAAGGCTATTTTCTAATAACCTTGTGTGGAGATTCTTTTGTGGTGTGCCTAGTGTGTCACTGCTGTGTGAGTGTGTTGGGCAAACCCTTTACACATTGCCTCTGGGATAAGCCTGACTGCTCTGCCAAGCTACCGAGGGGGGTGAGCAGGGGATCTCTTCCAGGGGATCCTTATCAATAGTCATAAGCACATAAATATTCCCGCCCCTGTGCGGGACCCCGGAAACACATCACATATATGTGAAAACCATATATGTAGCTCTATATATATAAAGCGCAATCCTGCAAGGAATAATGAAAGAAAACATTGCCAGCACAAGGGCTGCATTGTAGAAACATTAGTGTAGAAAGCTGAAAAGCTAACCCACATAAACACTCAGATAAACTGGCACTGTGCCTTTAAGGCAGCCATGACCCCTAGCTTCCCATCATGCCTCAGGGATGACAGTTAGGTCAGTTGTTCTTTCCGGCTCCTTCTGACAGAACCCTGGTTACTTCAGCTCTATATTTTTTCTGATTTCTGTCAGGAAATACTTAAATTTTTGGGTTAAACCCTTTTTACTTCAACGTCTTTTTGGTGTTGGAGTATTTCTCTACTGTATTTCTCTACTGTTTTTTAGTGAGTTGAGCATTGTTTTTTACTCAGAAATGCCCTCTCTTTTTGACCCTTGCCCTTCCTGTGGCAAGAAGAAGGCTAAAACAGACTCTCATCCTGTCTGTATTTTATGCCTGCCTTCTGCTCATGATCCTAAAACCTGCCTGCATTGCCAGCTGCTGTCCAAGAGAACTCTGAAGGACAGGGAGAGGATTCGCCTCTATGGGCTGGCTGAGAAGAGAAGATCACCTTCTACAGGCAGGTCACCGATGAAGAAGAGGAAGGAGAGAGCATCCACTCCATCTAGAATTCCAGTATGCTCTCCATCAGCCTCGGGCTCGGCGCCTCAAATGCCTTCATCGGCAACGAAAACGTCGACGAGAAGACCATCGCGGTCGTCGTCTTAGAAAGGTACGTCGAATCCTCCACCGTAGTCAACCCGGCGACGATCGGCGTTGAGGAGTCGCTCTCTGTTGATGCGGGCTCGCCCAGCGTCGAGAGGCAGATCTCCGTCGTCGCCGTTGAAGCGGTGTTCGACGTCGAGACAGGCTCCGCTGTCGCAGGGTCACCAGAGATCGGCGTCGAAGAACACATCAACGTCAACCAGGCGATTGTCAACGTCGAGACAGGCTCCGCCGTTGCAGGGTCAACTGCGATCGGCGTCGAAGCATACATCTCTGTCGACGTCAACCAGGCGACGATCGACGCCGAGACACGCCTCATCACCTGAGGCTAGACACTCATCACCCCCGTCGGCGTCCAGGCGCCGATCGACGTCAAAGGCTAGATCCTCGCCGACGACGAGGCATTCGACGTCGAGTCCAAGGGTGAAATATACCAATCGTCGTTCGACGTCGAGACGGCGATCTCCGTCGACGACAAGAAGTGTCCTGCTCTCGACTCCATTGACTTCTAACAGGCTATCGACGTCAAGAAGGATTTCTCCTTCGAATCGCTCATCGTTGAGGTCTCCCACACACTCCACGTCGAAGACGAGGTCTATGGGCTCCAGGCATTCGACGTCACGCCATATAACGTCGAAGCACTCAGAGAGATCGACGTTGAGGAGACGATCGGGTTCTGGGGACTCACCTGTAAGGGTGACACAGAGCCGATCAACGTCAAGACACTCCATCGACGTCTCATCGCTCATCACGACGGCGATCGCGCTCCAGAAGCCACAGAGAGTCTTCCCACTCTATTCGGATCTCACCCCAGATGATTTGTCATCACGCGGTGCTTCTGCTCATTCACAGGAGCCTACAAGATCACCGCCAAGAGGTTCTCCAAGGAGACAGCATTCTCCTTCCATCCATCTTTCTCCCAGATGGCTGCAACCTCTTCATCATTGGCAGACAGTACCCACAGGTCACGCTCAACGGCCTGCGGAATACTCCAGCCCACTGCACAGATCTCCCTTACAGCGTCTTGTGCAGGAAGTGGACAGATCACCTACCACTCAGTCCAGAGAACACCGAGGCAGATCCCCTGAACGCAGGTCGACTCAGGGGCATCACAAAAGACGGCGTACACCGTCTTGGCCGTACTCATCGACACACTCAGCCAAGAGGGATTACTCACCTACCCTAACGGATAGTCCCCCTTCCAGAGTGTCGCCCATTGATGATGTGAACATTTTTAATTATGTTCTCACCAGAGGAGCTCAGAAGCTGGGCATCACCATGTCAGCTACTCAGAGGACCACGTCCATTATTTTCGAGACTCTCCATCAAAAGTCTGCGGCTAGACCATTGCTCCCTGGGATCATTGAGCCGGTAATGGATGTCTTCCTAGCCCCATCATCGGCTAAAGCAGCTCCAGCACGGATCATTAAAAAATACAAACCAGCTGCATCGGATCCTCTTTTCCTTAGATCGGATCCACCTCCGGTTTCTGTCATTATTGCAGCAGCGAAAAAGACACATGCAGTTGCATCTTCCTCCTCCGCTCCTCCGGATAAAGAGTGTGAGAAGTTGGCCTGATATATAGTGCTCACTATTCTAGTGATCACTGTGTATCATACCAAACGACCCTTATTGATGATTGGTTGTAAGTCAACCGTATAGACCAGCTATCCTAGTAGCATGGACAAGAGCAGTCTTTAAGCTAAACTCTAGAGGGCGTGTTAAGCCAGCTGTTTTACCATCACATTTACCCCTTGAACACCAAGTGAAAGGACACCACACAAGTTGTTATGAAAATAAAGGATATTTATTTATAACAAGACTACCCTGGCTCTTTATGAGTCAGGGAGCTAAGCACAATACAAAACTCTTATGAAAATACTTCAAGTTGCACAATTTACACAAATGCCCGAGGGGCACGAAAAACCATATACACTAAAAGTGGAATGCGAAATGCTAGCAGGTAAGTAACCAGATCCAGAGGCTTCAGGATCGCTAGGACTACACTACTGAACTCTAAGGTTAGGAGCAGGAGGCCTAGGGAGATCGGGTGCAGAGTGTGCACTCTCACGCTGGATGCGGGAAGAAGTCTATAGATGCTAGCGTTTCTAAAGTTACTGTTTCCGGACGAATCCGACCAGCTAGACTGAAAACGAAAAAGGATCTGGACACCTAGATAGTAAACCTACATTGGAGCACCGGAATGCTCGGGTTACCTAGCCCAGGGGCTGCGGCTGCATAGGGTTCAAAAGACGTCGGGAATCCTCGTTGAAGTCTATGGAGCCTGAAAGAAGGCGTTGCTGGCAGGCGACCAGTGTAGATATTCGGAGGGATCCAAGCCTGGATCGATGAGGGAGATGACCTGAAAGCAGAGGGGACTCAGTTCTTAATCACTAGCCAGTGATTGTGTGGGCACCAGGATGGCACCGGAGGAGGTCACCTCGGCCAGGTGAGTGGGCGACGCTGGAGTCTGCTGTCCCTCGGACCAGGAGGCGTTGTCGGCAACCAGGCTGGCGGGGCGAGCTGTCCCACGAAGGTGTCGGCTGTCGGCGATGCTGGGACCAGGATTGGAGCAACAAGCCTTGGCAGAGGCAAGCCCACGCGGTGGAGTCATGATGGCGTCTGGAGTGGACCAGGAGGGTCCGGGGCGCTCCTCTGTTGGAGGGGAGCAAGGGCCAGTCTGGAGCAACCAGCCCAGCGGTGAAAACGTCGTGGTGCGTCGTCAGGAGGGCCACTAGCCAACGGCAAGTGACCGGACAACGCGGTGAGCAGCAAAGAGCAGAAGGGCCCCCACGGAGTTCTCGTGGATGCTGGGGGGGCTGGACTTCGGTGCTGGGGCTGCTCAGGGTTAGGGCTTCTCAAACCCCAAAAAGCACTCACTCGAGGATCCCTCGGCGGTCGTGCTGGATAAGCGTCGTGCAGTGTCAGAAGATGGCCGGTCCCGCAGGTCTCGTCACACCCACGAATCTCAGCTGGGCTGATGATGCAGGTAGAGTTCAGAGGTGGCAGGGAATCCGGGTCTCGTCGAGCTGGTCAGTCTTGATCCGGAGGATGGACGTGCAGCAAACCGCAAGCGCTTAGGTGGTGCCTGCTGGTGCAGGGTGGCTACTCCTTAGCCACAAGGGAGAGTCTTCGGAATAGTCAAGAGTTCCTTTCGTGGAAAGTAGTTCAAGATTTTAGAATGATCTAATTTTGGGAAGGGGGCCCGCTCCTACCTTTATCCTAAGAAAAGGGGCTGGCCTGTGACTAGGTCCTGCCTAGGGGTGGGACCAGGAGGGGGGTGGTTACACCCCTCTCCTTTGTCCGGTCTCTCCCCAGCTCAGGGGCTGGGGTGCCCCTGGGACTGGTTTGAGCCGGCCTATGCACAGTGAGCACCAGGGTGCCACTTGCAGTCACCTTCCTCTCAGCCCTGCCTACCTGGGATACACAAAACCCTGTCTGGGACGGTGCTAGCACCGCCCCTGACAGGAAACCCTTTGTCCAAGCTCTCCTCGCTGGAAGGACTCCCAGCAGCAGGAGGTCAGACTTGTGTCTGTGGTGGCAGCATCCATTTTGTGATGCTGAGGCGTGAGTTAACTTTAACCGGGGTTCACAGTTACATACATGTCGTGTCCCTCTAGAAGGGTGGAATGCTAACCCCGTCGCCAGAATTGGCGAGGGGTTAGTATTCCAATTCGTATGACACCTTACTCGACATGCTTGGATAATGCGATACCAAAGTTAGCAAATAACCGCGAGGATTATAATGCACTTTAAGAGTATATGGTACGCGTTATCCTGGAACAGCTATTAGGACTTGGTTCCGCAAGCTGCAGACGGGCTCAGCTCATGCCAGAGCACCATCTCACATAATTCCAAGCACTCTGCCTTCAGGATTGATAAGGCCTGCCATAGGAGTGACTGATAGGAATACATGTGTCCATTTTAGGGTTAGATATAGGAATACTATATCTAAAGCAAAGGGTGATTACACCACCTTGCCCCAGCCGTCGTGCAGCCAGTTGTGTCAGATTTGGGTGGCCAGTCAGGGGTGGCATAATACATGCTGCAGCCCCTGGTAGGCCCTGGGTACACCTATGCCCTGGATACCTAAGGTATGCTGATACAGGGCCTGATAAGGTGGCCCAGTTCCAATTAGTAGATGCACCTAAGGTACATGTGTGTCAATTTAGAGAGAGAACAGCTAGGCTGTGGGTCTGATTAGCAGGCCCACAGCCAGGGAAAGTCGTAAACCAATGAAGCAAAAAAACAAAAATCGGGGGTGATCATAGGATTGCAGACCCTACTCTCCTACATGACCCCCCCCCCCCCAAACTTTGGGACAATAAGCTAACCTTGACCAGGTGAGTCTTCTTGCTCTAAGTGGAAATACCTGGAGAGCCCATCTGCATTGCCATGATCAGTGCCAGGTCTATGCTCCACTGTAAAATCCATCCCCTGTAGGGAAATGGACCACCTAAGTAGTTTGGGGTTTTCACCCTTCATCTGATTTAGCCACAAGAGGGGCTTATGGTCGGTCTGAATCTTGAAGTGAGTGCCAAACAAGTATGGCCTCAACTTCTTCAGGGCCCAAACCACAGCAAAGGCCTCCCTCTCAATAGCTGACCAATTCTTCTCTCTGGGGGTCAGCCTCCTGCTAATAAAAGCAATGGGCTGGTCATGACCATCAAAATTCAGCTGAGATAGAACAGCTCCCACACCCAACTCAGAAGCATCTGTTTGGACAATGAATGTTTTGGAGTAGTCTGGACTCTTTAGGATAGTTGCTGTGCACATGGCCTGCTTTAGGTCATCGAATGCCTTTTGACAGCTTGCTGTCCACTGAACTTTCTTTGGCATTTTTTTACTTGTCAGGTCGTTAAGTGGGGTCTCAATGGATCCATAATTTCTGACAAATTTCCAGTAATATCCAGTCAGGCCCAAGAAAGCTCGAACCTGAGTCTGGGTGGTTGGAGGAGCCCAGTCCTTGATGGCCTGTATCTTGCTCTCCAATGGCTGAACCTGGCCTCCACCTACAGGGTGGCCCAGGTATACAACCTGTGTCTGCCCTATCTGGCACTTAGTGGCCTTGATAGTGAGACCTGCTTTCTGCAGTGCCTCTAACACTTTCCTCAGGTGGACCAGGTGATCCTCCCAGGTGGAGCTAAAGACAGCTATATCATCCAGATATGCTGCACAGAAGTCATCCAGCCCAGTGAGAACTTGATTCACCAGCCTTTGGAAGGTGGCAGGTGCATTTTTCAAACCAAAGGGCATTACCACAAACTGATAATGCCCACCAGGGGTAGAAAATGCTGTTTTGGGCTTGGCCTCCTCAGCTAACCTGATTTGCCAATACCCAGCTGTCAGGTCAAATGTACTTAAGTAGCCGGCGGAAGCCAATCTATCTATAAGTTCATCTGCCCTTGGTATTGGGTGGGCATCAGTCTTAGTGACTGCATTGAGGCCTCTGTACTCTACGCAAAACCACATCTCTTTCTTACCACCCTGGGTGTGAGGCTTTGGCACTAGAACTACCGGACTAGCCCAAGGGCTATCTGAGGGCTCAATGACTCCCAGCTCCAACATTTTCTGCACTTCTGTCGTGATGCAGTCTCTGACATGATCAGGCTGTCTGTAGATTTTACTCTTGACTGGCAGACTGTCTCCAGTGTCAACCTCATGGGTACACCAATTGGTTTGACTGGGTGTCAGAGAGAACATATGTCTAAAGGATTGAAGAACTTGTTTGCAATCCTTTTGCTGATGTTCAGAGAGGCTGCCACAAAAGACAACACCATCTACTGACCCATCATCAGGCTTCTGAGTGAGCAGGTCCGGGAGAGGGTCACTCTCCTCCTCCTATCCCTCATCTGTGGCCATGAGCAAGCCCATGTCCTTCCTGTCGACATATGCCTTGAGCCTGTTCACATGGAGCACCCTGAGGGGGCTCCTGGGAGATCCAAGGTCCACCAGGTAGGTGACCTCTCCCTTTTGCTCAATGATTGTGTGGGGTCCAGACCATTTGTCTTTGAGTGCTGCTGGGGCCACTGGCTCCAGCACCCACACCTTCTGTCCAGGCTTGTACACAGTCAGGACAGCCTTTTGGTCATTGTGAGAAGTTGGCCTGATGTATGATGTCACTAGTTATAGTGTACACCTTATATCAGTCCAAATACCCTTATGGTGATTGGTTGTAAAGTCAACCTTATAGACCAGCTATCCTAGTGGTAGCATGGACAAGAGCAGTCTTAGGCTAAACTCTGAATGGCATGTGAAGCCAGCTGTGATACCATATATAATCCCTTGAATACCAAATGAAAGGACACCACAACAGATATATATATATAAAATAAAGTGTATTTATTCTAAGCAAACCCTCAGCACTCTTTATGAGTTTAGAGGTAAGTACAACACAGTCTTATTAATGCATACAGTAAGTCACACAGGTAAGTAATACAGTTAGGCCCTAGGGGCCACGCAAACCATATACTAAATAAGTGGTATAAGAACCACTGTCACGGAAATAGAATAGGCCTAGGCCTAGGGAATCGCTGGGGCTACACTACACTAGCGTTAGTTAGGGAGTGGGAGGCCCACGGGATTCGTGTGCAGAGTGGAAACACTCACGCGTAATGCGTAAAAGTCAATAGCAATGTTACAGTTTAGAAATAGATAGATTTAGGACACTTCCGGAGTAGCTAGGAAGTTGAGACTTGAAAACTAGACACTAGGATAGTCACTATCCTGATGAGCACCGGAGTACCCAAGTTACCTAGTCCACAGGCTGCGGGTGCATAGGGGTGAAGATGCGTCGTTTTCGTCGTCGACTCCTATGGATGCCTGAAGAAAGATGCTGACAGGCAGTCAGGGGAGAGTGTCCGGTGGATCCCAAGCCTGGGATCAAGAAGAGAAGAAACCTGCAAGCAGAGGGGACAGAGTCAAGGTCACTAGCCAGTGACCACGTGGAACCAGGAAGGAACCAGGCGATGTCGTGAAGAGTTGCAGGGGAAGGTGAAGCTTGTCGCTGGAGCCAGGAGGACCAGGAAGCGTCGAGGACGACCAGGACCAGGAGGCGAGCTGTCCCACGAAGGCTCTTGCTGTCGGCGGCGTCGAAGTTGGACTAGGACTCACCAAGCCTTGGCAAGCGGAACCCACGAAGAACAAGGGACTTGCTTCTGGTGCAGACCAGGAAGGTCTGGGGTGCTTCTTCTTTGCAGAGAAGCGGGAGCCAGTCTGGAGGAGCCAAACCAGCGCAGAAGATTTTAGGGAGCGTCGTCACAAAGGCCACTAGCCAGCGGGCAAGCAACCGGACAGACGCGGCAAGCAGGAAAATGCTGAAGGGCCCCACGCAGGACTCGTGGAGTGTGGGGGGCTGGTCTTCGGTGCAGATGGTGCTTGGGGTTGGGGCTTCTCAATCCCCGGTGCACAACTTCGAGGGTACCTCAGAAGCTGCGCTGTAAGTTACTAGCCACTTTTCCCAGGTAGCCGGTCCCACGTCGCTCGTCGCCTCCACGGATCTCAGCTCTGCTGCAGATGTGGATGAGGGTCGGAGAAGTCTGGAAATCAAGGCTCTGGTCGGGCTCTGCAGTCGGTTCCTCGTCGAACGTTTCACAAAGCAAAGGGTAGTCACTTGATGGTGCCTGTTTGCACAGGGTAGCCACTCCTTGGCTACAAGGGAGATTCTTCAGTCTTCTTCTTTCGTCGAATGTCGAAGGTCCAGAGTTTCTGTTCAGTTTTGCAGGTTCAGGATAATCTAAAGTCTTGAGGCCCAACTCCCACTCTTATACTAATCTGGGGGGCTGGGATACCTGCTAGGTCACGCCTTATGGGTGGGACCTGGGAGGGGGTGGTTACACCCACTTCCCTTTGTCCAGTTTCGCGCCAGAGCTGGGGCTGGAGTGCCCCAGCGCCGGTTTGAACTGGACTATGCAAGGAACACCTTGTGTGCCCCAGGCATGTCTCATTCCTTTCAGCCCACCCTGCCCCAATACACTAAAGGCTGTCTGGGGAGGTGCTAGCACCTCCCCAAGCAGGAAACCTATTGTCCAGGCCTCCCTGGCTGGGATCCCTCCCAGCAGCAGGAGGTCAGACTTGTGTCGTGGCAGCAGCATCCATTTTGTGATGCTGAGGCTTTGGTCAGAGGCTAACAGTTGAAGTATGATTTTAACATGTCTTTCCCTCTAGAAGGGGGGAATAATATTCTCATGTCCAGAAATGGCATGGGGGTATTATTCCCGAGTGTTAGACACCTTACACGACATGCTTTGATAAAGCCAAACCATAGTTACCATAACCGTCTAAGATTATAAGGCACTTTAAGAGTATATGGTAGGCTATATCATAGAACAGCTATAAGGACATGGTTCCGAAAGCTGCAGACAGGCTCAGCTCATGCTAGAGCACCATCTCACATGTTACCAAGCACTCTGCCTCCAGGATTGTCAAGGCCTGCCATAGGAGTGACTGATAGGTACACATGTGTCTATATGTAAGTTAGGTATAGGAATACTACACCTAAGCAAGGGGTGATTACACGACCTTGCCCCAGCTGAGTGATCAGCCAGTTGTGTCAAAATGGAAGGCCAGGCCAGGGGTGGCACAATACATGCTGCAGCCCCTGGTAGGCCTAGGGTACACCTATGCCCTGGGTACCTAGGGTACACTGTACAGGGGCCAATAAGGTGATCCTATCCAAATGGGTTATGCACCTAAAGTACATAGTAGTAATTTAGAGAGAGAACAGCAGGGCTGTGGGTCTGATTAGCAGGCCCACAGCCACATCTAAGTCGTAAACCAGTAAAGCAAAAGCAAAAAGTGGGGGTGAACATAGAAAGCAGACCCTACTCTCCTACACAACCCCCCCCCAAACTTAGGGACATTAAACTAACCTTGACCAGTTGAGTCTTCATGTTCTAAGTGGAAATATCTGGAGAGTCCATCTGCATTGGCATGGTCAGTCCCAGGTCTATGTTCCACTGTGAAGTCCATCCCCTGTAGGGAAATGGACCACCTAAGAAGTTTGGGATTTTCACCCTTCATCTGATTTAGCCACAAGAGGGGCTTATGGTCTGTCTGAATCTTGAAGTGAGTGCCAAACAAGTATGGCCTCAGCTTCTTCAGGGCCCAAACCACAGCAAAGGCCTCCCTCTCAATAGCTGACCAACGTTTCTCTCTAGGGGTCAGCCTTCTACTTATAAAAGCAATGGGCTGGTCTTGACCATCTACATTCAGTTGTGAAAGAACAGCTCCCACACCTAACTCAGAAGCATCTGTCTGGACAATGAACTCTTTGGAGTAGTCTGGACTTTTCAGAATAGGTGCACTGCACATGGCCTGCTTCAGGTCATCAAATGCTTTTTGACAGCTTGCTGTCCACTGAACTTTCTTTGGCATCTTCTTGGAGGTCAAGTCATTAAGTGGTGTCACTATGGACCCATAGTTCTTAACAAACTTTCTGTAGTACCCAGACAGGCCCAAGAAAGCTCTGACCTGAGTCTGGGTAGTTGGAGGAGCCCAGTCCTTTATGGTCTGGATCTTGCTCTCCAGTGGTTGAACCTGACCCCCACCAACTAGGTGGCCCAGGTATACAACCTTGCTCTGCCCTATCTGGCACTTAGTGGCCTTGATAGTGAGGCCTGCCTTTTGCAGGGCCTCTAAAACATTCCTCAGGTGGACCAGGTGATCCTCCCAGGTGGAGCTAAAGACAGCAATATCATCAAGATAAGCTGCACAATAATCATCCAACCCCGTAAGGACTTGATTCACCAGCCTTTGGAAAGTGGCAGGTGCATTCTTCAAACCAAAGGGCATTACCACAAATTGATAATGTCCTCCTGGGGTCGAGAAAGCAGTTTTGGCCTTTGCACTCTCAGCTAGTCTGATTTGCCAGTAGCCTGCTGTTAGGTCAAATGTGCTCAAAAACTTAGCAGCTGCCAGTCTGTCAATGAGCTCATCTGCCCTAGGTATTGGGTGGGCATCTGTCCTAGTGACAGCATTGAGACCTCTGTAATCCACGCAAAACCTCATCTCTCTCTTACCATCTTGGGTGTGAGGTTTTGGCACAAGGACTACAGGACTAGCCCAAGGGCTCTCTGAAGGTTCAATGACTCCCAGCTCCAACATCTTTTGTACCTCAACTTTTATGCAGTCCCTGACATGGTCAGGTTGCCTGTAGATTTTACTCTTCACAGGCAGACTGTCACCAGTGTCCACCTCATGGGTGCACCAGTTTGTCTGACTTGGGGTCAGAGAGAACATATGTCTGTAGGCCTGCAGAACTTGTCTGCAGTCCTGTTGCTGATGGACAGTGAGGCTGTCAGAAAAGACCACACCATCAACTGAGCCATCATCAGGGTTCTGAGTCAACAGGTCTGGGAGAGGGTCACTCTCTTCCTCCTGCCCCTCATCTGTAGCCATGAGTAGCCCCATGTCTGCCCTGTCAACATATGCCTTCAATCTGTTGACATGAAGCACCCTGTGGGGGCTTCTGGGAGTCCCAAGGTCCACCAAGTAGGTGACTTCTCCCTTTTTCTCAACAATAGTGTGGGGTCCAGACCATTTGTCTTGGAGTGCTGCTGGGGCCACTGGCTCCAACACCCACACTTTCTGTCCTGGCTGGTAAACAGTCAGTACAGCCTTTTGGTCATGCCAAGCTTTTTGGAGTTCTTGGCTTGCCTCAAGGTTTTTAGAAGCCTTCTTCATATACTCTGCCATCCTGGAGCGGAGACCAAGTACATAATCCACTATGTCTAGTTTGGGTTGTCTGAGAGGTCTCTCCCATCCTTCCTTCACCAAACACAGGGGTCCTCTTACAGGATGCCCAAACAAAAGCTCAAAAGGGCTGTAGCCAACCCCCTTTTGTGGGACCTCTCTGTAAGCAAACAGAAGGCAGGGTAAAAGGATGTCCCATCTTCGCCTAAGCTTGTCTGGTAATCCTTTTATCATTCCCTTTAGGGTCTTGTTGAATCTCTCAACAAGCCCATTGCACTGTGGGTGATAGGGTGTGGTGAACTTATAGTTAACACCACACTCCTTCCACATTGCAGTCAAGTATCCTGACATAAAGTTGGCACCTCTGTCAGAAATGACCTCCTTTGGAAAGCCCACTCTGGAGAATACTCCAAGCAGGGCCCTTGCCACAACAGGAGCTGTTGTGGTCCTCAGGGGAATTGCTTCTGGGTACCTGGTGGCATGGTCCACTATCACCAGTATGAATCTGTGCCCAGATGCTGTTTGTGGGTCCATTGGTCCTACAATATCTATGCCCACTCTTTCAAAGGGGACCCCCACCACAGGTAGTGGTATGAGGGGGGCCTTTGTGGTGCCACCTGATTTGCCACTGGCTTGGCAGGTGACACAGGAGCGACAAAACTCCTTAGTATCTTCTGACATATGGGGCCAGTGAAAGTGAGGGACAAGCCTGTCCCAAGTCTTGTTCTGGCCTAAATGTCCTGCAAGGGGAATATCATGGGCCAAGGTTAGAAGGAAGCCTCTGAACTTCAGTGGTATGACCAACCTCCTGGATGCACCAGGCTTGGGGTCTCTAGCCTCTGAGTACAGTAGCCCTTCATCCCAATACACTCTATGGGTACCTTGAGCATTCCCTGCAGCCTCAGCAGCAGCCAGCTGTCTGAGGGGTTCAAGAGAGGGGCAGTCTAATTGAGCCTGCCTCAGATCTGCCCTGGAAGGTCCCCCTGTCCCAAGAAACTCAACCTGATCAGGTTCAAGTTCTTCTAGGACAGTTCCTTCAGGGCTCTCAGAACCATCCTCCTGGGAGGGCTGATCCACCACCTGAGGCAGGGGGGAAGGCACAGCCTTAACCCTACTGCTCTTTCTCTTGGATTGTGACTGGTCCATAGTTTCAGGATCCAGCACTTGTTCAGTGTTGCACTTTTTGGCCTGTGACCTGGTCACAGCAAGGACATGTGCATCTATCCCCAGCATTTCTGCATGGGTCCTATACTCCACTTCAGACCAAACTGAAGTTTCAAGATCATTGCCCAGTAAACACTCTACAGGAAGGTCTGAACTAACAACAACTTTCTTGAGGCCAGTTACCCCTCCCCAGGAGAAGTTAACAATAGCCACACTATGGGAGGTAGTGGCATTGCTAGCGTTGGTCACTAGGTAATTCTCACCTAGTATGATCTGTCCAGGGTCCACAAAAGCAGGTGTCACCATTGTGACACTAGCCCCAGTGTCCCTGTAGGCCTGAGCCATTCTTTGGTTGATAAAAGGTGTCTGTCTGTACTTGCCCAGGTTACTGGGGCCTACAGTAGAGGACAAAGCTAAGTCCCCATCACAGATCAGGACAGCCTGAGTAGGCACTCTGACTAGGCCAGAATCCTCCTCAGTTCCCAGGGTTAACCCTACTACACCCTTTTGCTGGGAACCACCACTTACAGCTGAACTAGGGGGTACAGTTGCCTTAGGGGCAATGGTGGCTGGGGGCTTATCCTTTTTGGTGCACTCACTAAACCAATGTGAGGTAGACTTACAATAGTTGCACCATGGTTTCTTTTGGCCTTCTTTCTTCTTATCCTTTTTGGAACCACCCTCCCCCTGAGCCTTTTGGGGGCCTGGTGAAGACTTCTGGTCTTTTTGTTTCTGCTCATTACCCTTCTGGTCTGCCTTTTTCTGATCACCGCCCTGGTTCTGGTTTTTCTGCTTAACTCTAGTCCTGACCCATCTATCTGCCTTCTTTCCCAATTCTTGGGGAGAAGTCAGATCAGAATCAATCAGGTGTTGATGCAATAGCTGGTTTTGACAGTTGTTAAGTATTTGTTCTCTCATGATCAAATTATACAATCCTGTATAGTCCTTAACCTTACTTCCCAATAGCCAGCCTTCCAGAGCCTTAGTGGCACAATCTACAAAGTCAGTCCAGTCCTGAGTCTGTGTCTTCTGGGTATCCCTGAACAACAACCTGTATTGTTCAGTGGTTAGGCCAAACCCATCAATCAGAGCACTCTTCAGGACAGTGTAATTATCTGCATCCTCATCACTAACTGTGAGGAGCTTGTCTCTTCCTTTCTCAGAGAAGGAGAGCCACAAGATAGCTGCCCACTGACTTTGGGGTACCTGCTGTACTTTGCAAGCTCTCTCCAAAGCAGTTATCCATTTGTGGATGTCATCCCCACACTTGTAGGGAGGGACAATCTTGCTCAGGTTTCTATTATCATAGTGCCTGTCTCTATCTCTAGGAATGTTGCTGCCACCAGTGGGTTCTAACCCACTTAACTTTTGTTCTCTAGCCAGAGCAAGCTTCTCTTTGGCAAGGGCAAGTTCTTCCCTCTGAATCCTCAGATTAGCCTCCCTCATTCTGGCTGCATGCTCCTTTCTCTCAGGTGAAGTCATTCCCCTGTGAGAGGAAGCATTAGAGGTGTTAGAGACATGGGAGTGGATGGATTCCCTTGAAGGGGATCTGTCCCTCCTGCTTCTCTGTGAATGTCTACTTGTGGGTCTGTATGGGGGGACCCCATGCAAACTCCCATGTAAACTTAAGTTAGCCTGGCTAAGTCTCCTTACTTGGCTCTGGCTGTCTACCTCCCCATCTGAAGGCCCATCTGACTCCTCTGTGGTGGGTAGACCCTCCTCTGCGCCTAGGGCACCTTCCTGTGATGCCCTCTGAGCATCATACTCCTCTAGGAGTTGTCTTAACTGAAGGAGGGTAGGGTTTGCACCCTGTTTTATTCCTCTGGAGGTACACAATTGTCTCATCTCCTGGAATGTTAAGGTATCATACCTAGAGGGGGTCTTCTGCAGACCTGCCCCTCCTGAGAGAGCATCTACTTGATCTCCTCCCAGAGGCATGATCTAGTGAGGGTGTGGTGTGTGCACCTACCTACACTAGTTGTATCTACTAAACCTTTCTAGTAGTTGTAGTCAGGGTGTGTTATTCCCTTCAACCTACAACTACAAAGTCCAGTAGGACTTAAGTATAATAATCTATGTTATATGTACCTAGACAATATCTGTGTGATCTTTCAATTTAGTATCTCAAGATTACAATGGTATTACAACAGCAAGCTCAGATCCCAACCGCTGCTCACCAATGTGAGAAGTTGGCCTGATGTATGATGTCACTAGTTATAGTGTACACCTTATATCAGTCCAAATACCCTTATGGTGATTGGTTGTAAAGTCAACCTTATAGACCAGCTATCCTAGTGGTAGCATGGACAAGAGCAGTCTTAGGCTAAACTCTGAATGGCATGTGAAGCCAGCTGTGATACCATATATAATCCCTTGAATACCAAATGAAAGGACACCACAACAGATATATATATATAAAATAAAGTGTATTTATTCTAAGCAAACCCTCAGCACTCTTTATGAGTTTAGAGGTAAGTACAACACAGTCTTATTAATGCATACAGTAAGTCACACAGGTAAGTAATACAGTTAGGCCCTAGGGGCCACGCAAACCATATACTAAATAAGTGGTATAAGAACCACTGTCACGGAAATAGAATAGGCCTAGGCCTAGGGAATCGCTGGGGCTACACTACACTAGCGTTAGTTAGGGAGTGGGAGGCCCACGGGATTCGTGTGCAGAGTGGAAACACTCACGCGTAATGCGTAAAAGTCAATAGCAATGTTACAGTTTAGAAATAGATAGATTTAGGACACTTCCGGAGTAGCTAGGAAGTTGAGACTTGAAAACTAGACACTAGGATAGTCACTATCCTGATGAGCACCGGAGTACCCAAGTTACCTAGTCCACAGGCTGCGGGTGCATAGGGGTGAAGATGCGTCGTTTTCGTCGTCGACTCCTATGGATGCCTGAAGAAAGATGCTGACAGGCAGTCAGGGGAGAGTGTCCGGTGGATCCCAAGCCTGGGATCAAGAAGAGAAGAAACCTGCAAGCAGAGGGGACAGAGTCAAGGTCACTAGCCAGTGACCACGTGGAACCAGGAAGGAACCAGGCGATGTCGTGAAGAGTTGCAGGGGAAGGTGAAGCTTGTCGCTGGAGCCAGGAGGACCAGGAAGCGTCGAGGACGACCAGGACCAGGAGGCGAGCTGTCCCACGAAGGCTCTTGCTGTCGGCGGCGTCGAAGTTGGACTAGGACTCACCAAGCCTTGGCAAGCGGAACCCACGAAGAACAAGGGACTTGCTTCTGGTGCAGACCAGGAAGGTCTGGGGTGCTTCTTCTTTGCAGAGAAGCGGGAGCCAGTCTGGAGGAGCCAAACCAGCGCAGAAGATTTTAGGGAGCGTCGTCACAAAGGCCACTAGCCAGCGGGCAAGCAACCGGACAGACGCGGCAAGCAGGAAAATGCTGAAGGGCCCCACGCAGGACTCGTGGAGTGTGGGGGGCTGGTCTTCGGTGCAGATGGTGCTTGGGGTTGGGGCTTCTCAATCCCCGGTGCACAACTTCGAGGGTACCTCAGAAGCTGCGCTGTAAGTTACTAGCCACTTTTCCCAGGTAGCCGGTCCCACGTCGCTCGTCGCCTCCACGGATCTCAGCTCTGCTGCAGATGTGGATGAGGGTCGGAGAAGTCTGGAAATCAAGGCTCTGGTCGGGCTCTGCAGTCGGTTCCTCGTCGAACGTTTCACAAAGCAAAGGGTAGTCACTTGATGGTGCCTGTTTGCACAGGGTAGCCACTCCTTGGCTACAAGGGAGATTCTTCAGTCTTCTTCTTTCGTCGAATGTCGAAGGTCCAGAGTTTCTGTTCAGTTTTGCAGGTTCAGGATAATCTAAAGTCTTGAGGCCCAACTCCCACTCTTATACTAATCTGGGGGGCTGGGATACCTGCTAGGTCACGCCTTATGGGTGGGACCTGGGAGGGGGTGGTTACACCCACTTCCCTTTGTCCAGTTTCGCGCCAGAGCTGGGGCTGGAGTGCCCCAGCGCCGGTTTGAACTGGACTATGCAAGGAACACCTTGTGTGCCCCAGGCATGTCTCATTCCTTTCAGCCCACCCTGCCCCAATACACTAAAGGCTGTCTGGGGAGGTGCTAGCACCTCCCCAAGCAGGAAACCTATTGTCCAGGCCTCCCTGGCTGGGATCCCTCCCAGCAGCAGGAGGTCAGACTTGTGTCGTGGCAGCAGCATCCATTTTGTGATGCTGAGGCTTTGGTCAGAGGCTAACAGTTGAAGTATGATTTTAACATGTCTTTCCCTCTAGAAGGGGGGAATAATATTCTCATGTCCAGAAATGGCATGGGGGTATTATTCCCGAGTGTTAGACACCTTACACGACATGCTTTGATAAAGCCAAACCATAGTTACCATAACCGTCTAAGATTATAAGGCACTTTAAGAGTATATGGTAGGCTATATCATAGAACAGCTATAAGGACATGGTTCCGAAAGCTGCAGACAGGCTCAGCTCATGCTAGAGCACCATCTCACATGTTACCAAGCACTCTGCCTCCAGGATTGTCAAGGCCTGCCATAGGAGTGACTGATAGGTACACATGTGTCTATATGTAAGTTAGGTATAGGAATACTACACCTAAGCAAGGGGTGATTACACGACCTTGCCCCAGCTGAGTGATCAGCCAGTTGTGTCAAAATGGAAGGCCAGGCCAGGGGTGGCACAATACATGCTGCAGCCCCTGGTAGGCCTAGGGTACACCTATGCCCTGGGTACCTAGGGTACACTGTACAGGGGCCAATAAGGTGATCCTATCCAAATGGGTTATGCACCTAAAGTACATAGTAGTAATTTAGAGAGAGAACAGCAGGGCTGTGGGTCTGATTAGCAGGCCCACAGCCACATCTAAGTCGTAAACCAGTAAAGCAAAAGCAAAAAGTGGGGGTGAACATAGAAAGCAGACCCTACTCTCCTACAGTCATGCCAAGCTTTTTGTAATTCTTGGCTTGCCTCAAGGTTTTTAGATGCCTTTTCCATGTACTCAGCCATCCTGGAGCGGAGACCAAGTACATAGTCCACAATGTTTGATGCAGGCTTTTTGAGAGGCCTCTCCCATCCTTCCTTTACCAAACAAAGGGGTCCTCTTACAGGATGCCCAAACAGAAGCTCAAAAGGGCTGTAGCCAACCCCCTTCTGTGGGACCTCTCTGTAAGCAAACAAGAGGCAGGGTATCAGGACATCCCATCTACGCCTGAGCTTTTCAGGTAGTCCATGAATCATCCCTTTGAGGGTCCTGTTGAATCTCTCAACAAGCCCATTGCACTGTGGGTGATAGGGTGTGGTGAACTTGTAGTTGACACCAAATTCCTTCCACATTGCAGTCAGATATCCTGACATGAAGTTGGCACCTCTGTCAGAGACCACCTCCTTAGGGAAGCCCACCCTGGAGAACACTCCAACTAGGGCTCTTGCCACAACAGGTGCTGTAGTGGTCCTAAGGGGTATAGCTTCAGGATACCTGGTGGCATGGTCCACCACCACCAGTATAAACTTGTGCCCTGATGCTGTCTGGGGTTCCATTGGACCAACAATGTCAATCCCCACTCTTTCAAAGGGCACCCCCACCACAGGTAGTGGTATAAGGGGGGCCTTTGTTGTGCCACCTGACTTACCACTGGCTTGGCAAGTGACACAGGAGCGACAAAACTCCTTGGTATCTTCGTTCATGTGAGGCCAGTGAAAGTGTGTGACAAGTCTGTCCCACGTTTTATTCTGGCCTAAGTGTCCTGCAAGGGGAATCTCATGGGCCAAGGTAAGAAGGAAACCCCTCTGAGACAAGGGAATGACCAGCCTCCTGGTTGCACCAGGCTTGGGGTCTCTTGATTTAGAGTACAGGAGTCCATCATCCCAGTATACCCTGTGGGCACCTGTGGCGTTCCCTGCAGCCTCAGCAGCAGCCTGCTGTCTGAGTGGTTCAAGTGAGGGGCAGTCTAACTGTGCCTTCCCCAGGTCTTCCCTGGAGGGTCCCCCTGAGCCCAGAAACTCAACCTGATCAGGTTCAAGCTCTTTAGGCTCAGTTTCCCTCAGTTCCTTAAGGTCAGCCTCCTCAGAGACTTGATCCACAACCTGGGGCAAGGGGGAAGGCGATGCCTTACCCTTACTGCTCCTTCTCTTGGAAGGTGTCTGGTCCATTATTCCAGGATCCAGCACCTGTTCAGTGGGGCATCTTTTGGCCTGTGACCTAGTCACAGCAAGGACATGTGCTGGCAAGCCTAACATTTCCATGTGAGTCCTCTGCTCCACTTCTGACCATAGTGATGTTTCCAAATCATTGCCCAACAGACATTCTACTGGGAGGTATGAGCTAACCACAACTTTCTTTTGGCCATTTACCCCTCCCCAGGAGAAATCAACAATTGCCATACTATGATGGGTAGTGACATTGCTGGCATTGGTCACCAGGTAATCTGTACCTAGCATGATCTGTCCAGGGTCCACAAAGTTAGGTGTCCCCATCGTGACACTAGCACAAGTGTCCCTGTAGGCCTGAGCCACTTTTCCATTAATTAAAGGTGTCTGCCTGTATTTGCCCAAAGTATTGGGACTGGCATCAGGGGATATATCCACATCCCCTGTACAGACAAGGACAGCCTGAGTGAGTGTGCCAACTAAGTTGTCATACCCCTCAGTTCCCAAGGTTAACCCAACTATTCCCTTGGGAGGTGCACTACCACTGCTGACTGTACTAGGGGGTGCAGGTGCCTTAGGGGCTGCAGTGGCAGGAGTTTGCCCTCCTTTCTTGGTGCACTCACTAAACCAGTGAGTCTTACTTTTACAGTATTGGCACCACCTTTTTGACTGGCCTTCTTGAGTCTTCTTTTTCTGCTGTGAAGCCTGACCCCCACCCTCTTTGGTTTGTTGGGGACCTGTCGAAGACTTCTGGTCATTTTGTTCACTCTTGTTACTACCCTTTTGGTCTGCTTTCCTCTGACCACCCTGGTTCTGAGTCTGGTTCTGCTTGACCCTTGTTCTGACCCATCTGTCTGCCTTCTTTCCCAATTCTTTGGGAGAGGTCAGATCTGAGACAACAAAGTGCTGATGCAACAATTGGTTCTGACAGTTGTTTAAAATCTGTTCTCTCATGATAAGATTATACAATCCTGTGTAATCAGTAACCTTGCTACCCAGCAACCAGCCTTCCAAAGCCTTAGTGGCACAATCGACAAAGTCAGCCCAATCCTGAGACTGAATCTTCTGGGTGTCTCTGAACAGCAACCTGTACTGCTCAGTTGTTAAGCCAAACCCATCAATCAGTGTATTCTTCAGGACTTGGTAGTTGTTAGCATCCTCAGCTCTAGTAGTGAGGAGCTTGTCTCTACCTTTACCTTCAAAGGAGAGCCACAGTATAGCTGCCCACTGACTTGGGGGGATGCACTGGACAGTGCAGGCCCTCTCCAAAGCAGTCATCCATTTGTGGATGTCATCCCCTTGTTTAAAGGGGGGCACTATTTTACTCAGGTGTCTAGTGTCTAAACTCCTGTCTTTCTCTCTAATGATAATGCTGCCACCAGTGGGGTCTGCCCCACTCAATTTCTGCTCTCTGGCAAAGGCAAGCCTTTCTTTGGCAAGGGCAAGTTCTTCCCTCTCAATCCTCAGATTGACTTCCCTCATCTTAGCTTCATGCTCCCTTCTCTGAGGGGATGTCATTCCTCCCCGAGAAGATGCCTGAGAGACATGGGTTCGAACAGATCTGTTAGAGCCTCTGGAGAGAGACCTGACTCGTCCATTCCCAATGTTAAGCCTGCCTGAGAGTGGGCCTGGGGCTCCCCCAGTCCCATTCTCATGCCTGCTTAAGTTGGTCCTTGTGAGCCTACTGACTACTACTGGACCTTTGTCTGCCTCGTCCCCTGATAACTCCTCTTCCTCCTCACCACGGAGGCCAAGGTCAGGGTCACCAAGGGTTCCCTCTAAGGGGGGCATGTTCCCATCAGGATTAGGGGGGGCCTGTGTT
Source organism: Triturus cristatus (assembly GCF_964204655.1). Lineage (NCBI taxonomy): Eukaryota > Metazoa > Chordata > Amphibia > Caudata > Salamandridae > Triturus > Triturus cristatus. Next base: position 1,008,962,155 of record NC_140582.1, on the reverse strand, counting down.
AGAGGCCCTTCTAGCATCATAAGTCTCTAAGAGACCTATCAGAAACGTGATGGTAGGGTTAGAACCCTGTTTTAGCTTCCTGGAGGTACACAGTTGTCTCATCTCCTGGAAGCTAAGAGCTGCATATCTTGACGTGACCTGTGGAGGGTCAATGACCACTAGGGGAGTCTCTGAAGACTCTCCGCGGTCAGACATGCTTTCTAGTGAGGTGTGAGTGATGCACCTACCTACACTATGGGTTTACCTACTGATCCCTTGCTAAGAGTTGTAGTCAGGGTGTGCTAAGCCCTGTTACACTACAACAGCTGGTTCAGTAGAACTCAGAGTATTCTAATTTAAGTTATATGTACCTGGGTACTTATGTGATCTTTCAACTGATGTTCTTAGGATACGTGGGTGGTAAAACACAGCAAGCTCAAATCCCAACCGCTGCTCACCAATGTGAGAAGTTGGCCTGATATATAGTGCTCACTATTCTAGTGATCACTGTGTATCATACCAAACGACCCTTATTGATGATTGGTTGTAAGTCAACCTTATAGACCAGCTCTCCTAGTAGCATGGACAAGAGCAGTCTTTAAGCTAAACTCTAGAGGGCGTGTTAAGCCAGCTGTTTTACCATCACATTTACCCATTGAACACTAAGTGAAAGGACACCACACAAGTTGTTATGAAAATAAAGGATATTTATTTATAACAAGACTACCCTGGCTCTTTATGAGTCAGGGAGCTAAGCACAATACAAAACTCTTATGAAAATACTTCAAGTTGCACAATTTACACAAATGCCCGAGGGGCACGAAAAACCATATACACTAAAAGTGGAATGCGAAATGCTAGCAGGTAAGTAACCAGATCCAGAGGCTTCAGGATCGCTAGGACTACACTACTGAACTCTAAGGTTAGGAGCAGGAGGCCTAGGGAGATCGGGTGCAGAGTGTGCACTCTCACGCTGGATGCGGGAAGAAGTCTATAGATGCTAGCGTTTCTAAAGTTACTGTTTCCGGACGAATCCGACCAGCTAGACTGAAAACGAAAAAGGATCTGGACACTTAGATAGTAAACCTACGTTGGAGCACCGGAATGCTCGGGTTACCTAGCCCAGGGGCTGCGGCTGCATAGGGTTCAAAAGACGTCGGGAATCCTCGTTGAAGTCTATGGAGCCTGAAAGAAGGCGTTGCTGGCAGGCGACCAGTGTAGATATTCGGAGGGATCCAAGCCTGGATCGATGATGGAGATGACCTGAAAGCAGAGGGGACTCAGTTCTTAATCACTAGCCAGTGATTGTGTGGGCACCAGGATGGCACCGGAGGAGGTCACCTCGGCCAGGTGAGTGGGCGACGCTGGACTCTGCTGTCCCTCGGACCAGGAGGCGTTGTCGGCGACCAGGCTGGCGGGGCGAGCTGTCCCACGAAGGTGTCGGCTGTCGGCGATGCTGGGACCAGGATTGGAGCAACAAGCCTTGGCAGAGGCAAGCCCACGCGGTGGAGTCAAGATGGCGTCTGGAGTGGACCAGGAGGGTCCGGGGCGCTCCTCTGTTGGAGGGGAGCAAGGGCCAGTCTGGAGCAACCAGACCAGTGGTGAAAACGTCGTGGTGCGTCGGTGAGCAGCAAAGAGCAGAAGGGCCCCCACGGAGTTCTCGTGGATGCTGGGAGGGCTGGACTTCGGTGCTGGGGCTGCTTAGGGTTAGGGCTTCTCAAACCCCAAAAAGCACTCACTCGAGGATCCCTCGGCGGTCGTGCTGGATAAGTGTCGTGCAGTGTCAGAAGATGGCCGGTCCCGCAGGTCTCGTCACACCCACGAATCTCAGCTGGGCTGATGATGCAGGTAGAGGTGAGAGGTGGCAGGGAATCCGGGTCTCGTCGAGCTGGTCAGTCTTGATCCGGAGTATGGACGTGCAGCAAACCGCAAGCGCTTAGGTGGTGCCTGCTGGTGCAGGGTGGCTACTCCTTAGCCACAAGGGAGAGTCTTCGGAATAGTCAAGAGTTCCTTTCGTGGAAAGTAGTTCAAAATTTTAGAATGATCTAATTTGGGAAGGGGGCCCGCTCCTACCTTTATCCTAAGAAAAGGGGCTGGCCTGTGACTAGGTCCTGCCTAGGGGTGGGACCAGGAGGGGGGTGGTTACACCCCTCTCCTTTGTCCGGTCTCTCCCCAGCTCAGGGGCTGGGGTGCCCCTGGGACTGGTTTGAGCCGGCCTATGCACAGTGAGCACCGGGGTGCCACTTGCAGTCACCTTCCTCTCAGCCCTGCCTACCTGGGATGCACAAAACCCTGTCTGGGACGGTGCTAGCACCGCCCCTGACAGGAAACCCTTTGTCCAAGCTCTCCTCGCTGGAAGGACTCCCAGCAGCAGGAGGTCAGACTTGTGTCTGTGGTGGCAGCATCCATTTTGTGATGCTGAGGCGTGAGTTAACTTTAACCGGGGTTCACAGTTACATACATGTCGTGTCCCTCTAGAAGGGTGGAATGCTAAACCCGTCGCCAGAATTGGCGAGGGGTTAGTATTCCAATTCGTATGACACCTTACTCGACATGCTTGGATAATGCGATATTAAAGTTAGCAAATAACCGCGAGGATTATAATGCACTTTAAGAGTATATGGTACGCGTTATCCTGGAACAGCTATTAGGACTTGGTTCCGCAAGCTGCAGACGGGCTCAGCTCATGCCAGAGCACCATCTCACATAATTCCAAGCACTCTGCCTTCAGGATTGATAAGGCCTGCCATAGGAGTGACTGATAGGAATACATGTGTCCATTTTAGAGTTAGCTATAGGAATACTATATCTAAAGCAAAGGGTGATTACACCACCTTGCCCCAGCCGTCGTGCAGCCAGTTGTGTCAGATTTGGGTGGCCAGTCAGGGGTGGCATAATACATGCTGCAGCCCCTGGTAGGCCCTGGGTACACCTATGCCCTGGATACCTAAGGTATGCTGATACAGGGCCTGATAGGGTGGCCCAGTTCCAATTAGTAGATGCACCTAAGGTACATGTGTGTCAATTTAGAGAGAGAACAGCTAGGCTGTGGGTCTGATTATCAGGCCCACAGCCAGGGAAAGTCGTAAACCAATGAAGCAAAAAAACAAAAATCTGGGGTGATCATAGGATTGCCGACCCTACTCTCCTACAGAGAGTAGAGCACAAGATTCTTGGGGACGGAAGGCTTGTGGCTCGGCAGCGTCTTCTCTACAAGTGTCCAACGCTGCGGCCCTGCTGGGTCGTTACGACAGGTCCCTATGGGATTCACTGGAATGATTTAGAGACAAACTTCCAAAGGAGGATCAGCAGGACTTCTCTGAAATCATTCAGGAAGGTGCTCTGGTGGCCAACCAGGTAATCCGCTCTGCAGCAGACGGTGTATCTCTGGCAGCTCACTCTTATGCACATGGCATGTGTGCATGACGATCTTCCTGGTTGCGCCTTCAGCATTAAAACCGCATGCACAGCAGCGTATACTGAATCTCCCTTTTTCTGGCACTTCACTGTTTGGGGCCCACACAGACGAAGAAATGGCGAGAATGAAGGCCGAATTGGACACCTTAAAGGCGGTGGGCCTGGAGAAGAAAAAGGAGTTTAGGAAGCGGTACAGGCCCTACAATCAGAGAGGTAACCAACAGAGGGTTCAAACCCCTCAATGGTTGCAAAACAAACAGGGTAAATCCCAATACCAAGGCCGACGCTCCTCAAGGGGAAGAGGAGGACATCAACAGCAGTCCTCCTCCGCAACAAAAACTTCAGGGAAGCAATGAGTCTCTGCTTCCTCTAGCACCGTTGCACACTCCAGCGGGAGGAAGTATAGCAAATTACATTCAAGAGTGGCGCAACATAACCAGAGATCAGTGGGTGTGAAATATACTAGAAAATGGGTACGAAATGCGCTTTTGTGCGTCCCCAAGAGACATTCTTCCGGTAAATTCTCGTCAGCTACATCTGGATCTCTTGCGTCAGGAATTGTTGACCCTTCTCGAGAAACAAGCAATAGAAGAGGCCCCTCCTGCACAGAGAGGAAAGGGAGTTTACTCAAGATACTTCCTTGTTCAGAAAAAAGACCAACCAAACAAGTTCAGGCCTATATTAGATCTACGTGCTCTGAACAAATGCATCAAAAAGGAAAAGTTTCGGATGTTGGCGCTCCATCAAATATTCCCACATCTACAAAAAGGCGATTGGATGTGTTCAGTGGACCTCCAAGATGCGTACTTTCACATTCCAATCATGATACGACATCGCAAGTTCTTGCGATTCATGGTGAGAACAAGATATTACCAGTTCAAAGTCTTACCCTTCGGACTAAAATCAGCTCCAAGGGTATTCACAAAATGCATGGCAGTGGTAGCAGCAGCATTACATCGCCAAGGCCTGTTTGTGTATCCATACCTAGACGACTGGCTGTTGAAGGGATCATCTCCTCACATGGTGCAGGAGCACCTTCACATCTGCATGAATTTCCTTCAACGCTTAGGCCTGCACGTCAATCTGGACAAATCGATCCTTCAACCGACTCAATCACTCTACTATCTGGGCGCCAATATTAACTCCGACCTCGGAAAAGACTCCTCTATGAGAGACAAAGGCAACATCATCCTTCAAACTCATCAGCCATCAGTGAGACAGGTGGCTTCTCTGCTGGGCTCGATGGCCTTTTGCATTTTTGTCATACCCAACGCCAGATTGAGGATGAGACCGTTGCAGCAAGATCTAGAGGACAAATGGGATCAATCCTCGGGTCAGTGGAACAACAGGATTCTCCTCTCTCCTGCAGCAAAGAAGTCCATTCTTTGGTGGCTACAACCACAGAACCTTCGGGTGAGAGTCCCTTTTCACCAACCTTTGCCAGAGCAATCCCTGATCACGGATGCATCACTTCAGGGCTGGGGAGCACATCTGGGTCATCTGCAAACTCAAGGCAGATGGACCAACAGAGAACAGACGTATCACATCAATATGCTGGAACTGCGGGCGGATCATTTAGCCCTCAAGACTTTTCGGCTGTCAATTCAATCCGGATCGATCCTAGTACAAACGGACAATACAACCACCATGTATTATCTGAACAAACAAGGTGGAACACGCTCTCGCCCTCTGTCTTTTGAATCCCAGACGATCTGGCACTGGCTGCTAGCCAGGAACCTATCGATCATGGCAGTCCATCTGCCGGGAGAGCAGAACGTACGAGCAGACGCCCTCAGTCGTCACTTCCAAGAGCAAGAAGACTGGGTGTTCAACGACGAAGTGGTGGAGGACATTTTTCATCAATGGGGTCATCCCTTCATCGACCTCTTTGCAGACGATCAAAACAGAAAATGCCACGCCTTCGCATCCAGGTTTTACCGACCAGGAACGAGGGGGAATGCGCTTTTGATTGATTGGTCAGGGACGTTTACATACGCCTTTCCACCCCTCCCTCTCATTCCGAAGGGGGTGGCCAAACTCCTGCGATCCAGGATGAAGATGATACTCATAGCACCGGACTGGCCTCGCCAATGGTGGTATCCGGACCTGTTGCAAATCTCGGTTTGCCCGCATCGGAGACTTCTGTGCAGGCCTGACCTTCTCACTAAAATGGGAAGGAAGATTCTGCATCCCAGTCTTCCCTCGCTCAGCTTAACGGCATGGCTCTTGAAGTCCTGCAGTACGGACATTTGAACCTTCCTCAAAGCTGCATGGACATTTTAAGGGAGTCAAAGAGACCTTCCACAAGAACTTCATACTCTCTTAAGTGGAAAAGGTTTTACTTGTGGTGTATCCGTAATGGTTGGAGTCCAGTGAACGGGCAAGAGGAGGTAATCTTGCCGTATCTACTCTACCTGGCCAAATGTGGTTTGAAGTATTCATCCATAAAAGTACATTTGACGGCCATCACAACATGTCGTAAATCACCTAACCAACCTTCTTTCTTTCAACTTAAGGTGATCAGGGACTTCCTACAGGGGTTGAAGAAGGTTCATCCCGCTGTTCGACCTCCTTCTCCTCCTTGGGAGTTGAATATAGTCTTGTCTAAATTAATGGGCCCTCCATTTGAACCCATTCATAAGGCTACTTTGCAACACCTTACTTGGAAAGCAGCTTTTCTAGAAGCAATTACATCAGCACGCAGAGTAAGTGAAATACAAGCGCTCTGTTCTAAAGAACCCTATACAGTTTTCCACCATAATAGGGTGGTGATGCGAACTCACCATTTCTTCCTGCCCAAGGTTGTGTCTGAGTTCCATGTTAATCGGACGATTTCCTTACCCTCTTTCTTTCCCAATCCTACCACTCCAGCGGAAAGGTCTCTTCATTCGCAAGACCTCAAGAGGGTTCTTAGGTTTTATTTGGATGCAACGAAATCCATTAGAAAAGCTGATCAATTGTTTGTCAACTGTGGCTCTGTTAGAACAGGCTTCCCAGCTTCTAAAAGATCCATTTCAAGATGGATAGTGTCTTGCATAAAGTTGGCCTATCAAATAGCAAATAAGCCTCTGTTTGCCTCCCCTAAAGCTCACTCTACTAGGGGCAAGGCTGCTACGGTTGCATTTCTGCACAATGTACCGATGGCCGAGATTTGCAAGGCTGCAACTTGGAAATCGGTACATACGTTTACCAGGCATTACTGTCTGGATTCGGACTCCAGGGCAGATACCCAAGTGGGCCAGGCCTCCTTGAGGAATCTGTTTCAATGCTAACCTATTGGAGTCTGTGTAGGCCCTACGGCGGTAAAGTATCTTAATGGTACTTCTGTTTACTTGCCCGCAGGATGAGGGGATGGGCTTGCTATTCTGTTCATGTGCTTATTGTAGGAGAGTAGGGTCTGCTTTCTATGTTCACCCCCACTTTTTGCTTTTTGCTTTACTGGTTTACGACTTAGATGTGGCTGTGGGCCTGCTAATCAGACCCACAGCCCTGCTGTTCTCTCTCTAAATTAATACTATGTACTTTAGGTGCATAACCCATTTGGATAGGATCACCTTATTGGCCCCTGTACAGTGTACCCTAGGTACCCAGGGCATAGGTGTACCCTAGGCCTACCAGGGGCTGCAGCATGTATTGTGCCACCCCTGGCCTGGCCTTCCATTTTTGACACAACTGGCTGATCACTCAGCTGGGGCAAGGTCGTGTAATCACCCCTTGCTTAGGTGTAGTATTCCTATACCTAACTTACATATAGACACATGTGTACCTATCAGTCACTCCTATGGCAGGCCTTGACAATCCTGGAGGCAGAGTGCTTGGTAACATGTGAGATGGTGCTCTAGCATGAGCTGAGCCTGTCTGCAGCTTTCGGAACCATGTCCTTATAGCTGTTCTATGATATAGCCTACCATATACTCTTAAAGTACCTTATAATCTTAGACGGTTATGGTAACTATGGTTTGGCTTTATCAAAACATGTCGTGTAAGGTGTCTAACACTGTGGAATAATACCCCCATGCCATTTCTGGACATGAGAATATTATTCCCCCCTTCTAGAGGGAAAGACATGTTAAAATCATACTTCAACTGTTAGCCTCTGACCAAAGCCTCAGCATCACAAAATGGATGCTGCTGCCACGACACAAGTCTGACCTCCTGCAGCTGGGAGTGATCCCAGCCAGGGAGGCCTGGACAATAGGTTTCCTGCTTGGGGAGGTGCTAGCACCTCCCCAGACAGCCTTTAGTGTATTGGGGCAGGGTGGGCTGAAAGGAATGAGACATGCCTGGGGCACACAAGGTGTTCCTTGCATAGTCCAGTTCAAACCGGCGCTGGGGCACTCCAGCCCCAGCTCTGGCGCGAAACTGGACAAAGGGAAGTGGGTGTAACCACCCCCTCCCAGGTCCCACCCATAAGGCGTGACCTAGCAGGTATCCCAGCCCCCCAGATTAGTATAAGAGTGGGAGTTGGGCCTCAAGACTTTAGATTATCCTGAACCTGCAAAACTGAACAGAAACTCTGGACCTTCGACATTCGACGAAAGAAGAAGACTGAAGAATCTCCCTTGTAGCCAAGGAGTGGCTACCCTGTGCAAACAGGCACCATCAAGTGACTACCCTTTGCTTTGTGAAACGTTCGACGAGGAACCGACTGCAGAGCCCGACCAGAGCCTTGATTTCCAGACTTCTCCGACCCTCATCCACATCTGCAGCAGAGCTGAGATCCGTGGAGGCGACGAGCGACGTGGGACCGGCTACCTGGGAAAAGTGGCTAGTAACTTACAGCGCAGCTTCTGAGGTACCCTCGAAGTTGTGCACCGGGGATTGAGAAGCCCCAACCCCAAGCACCATCTGCACCGAAGACCAGCCCCCCACACTCCACGAGTCCTGCGTGGGGCCCTTCAGCATTTTCCTGCTTGCCGCGTCTGTCCGGTTGCTTGCCGCTGGCTAGTGGCCTTTGTGACGACGCTCCCTGAAATCTTCTGCGCTGGTTTGGCTCCTCCAGACTGGCTCCCGCTTCTCTGCAAAGAAGAAGCACCCCAGACCTTCCTGGTCTGCACCAGAAGCAAGTCCTTTGTTCTTCGTGGGTTCCGCTTGCCAAGGCTTGGTGAGTCCTAGTCCAACTTCGACGCCGCCGACAGCAAGAGCCTTCGTGGGACAGCTCGCCTCCTGGTCCTGGTCGTCCTCGACGCTTCCTGGTCCTCCTGGCTGCAGCGACAAGCTTCACCTTCACCTGCAACTCTTCACGACATCGCCTGGTTCCTTCCTGGTTCCACGTGGTCACTGGCTAGTGACCTTGACTCTGTCCCTTCTGCTTGCAGGTTTCTTCTCTTCTTGATCCCAGCCTTGGGATCCACCGGACACTCTCCCCTGACTGCCTGTCAGCATCTTTCTTCAGGCATCCATAGGAGTCGACGACGAAAACGACGCATCTTCACCCCTATGCACCCGCAGCCTGTGGGCTAGGTAACTTTGGTACTCCGGTGCTCATCAGGATAGTGACTATCCTAGTGTCTAGTTTTCAAGTCTCAACTTCCTAGCTACTCCGGAAGTGTCCTAAATCTATCTATTTCTAAACTGTAACATTGCTATTGACTTTTACGCATTACGCGTGAGTGTTTCCACTCTGCACACAAATCCCGTGGGCCTCCCACTTCCTAACTAACGCTAGTGTAGTGTAGCCCCAGCGATTCCCTAGGCCTAGGCCTATTCTATTTCCGTGACAGTGGTTCTTATACCACTTATTTAGTATATGGTTTGCGTGGCCCCTAGGGCCTAACTGTATTACTTACCTGTGTGACTTACTGTATGCATTAATAAGACTGTGTTGTACTTACCTCTAAACTCATAAAGAGTGCTGAGGGTTTGCTTAGAATAAATACACTTTATTTTATATATATATCTGTTGTGGTGTCCTTTCATTTGGTATTCAAGGGATTATATATGGTATCACAGCTGGCTTCACATGCCATTCAGAGTTTAGCCTAAGACTGCTCTTGTCCATGCTACCACTAGGATAGCTGGTCTATAAGGTTGACTTTACAACCAATCACCATAAGGGTATTTGGACTGATATAAGGTGTACACTATAACTAGTGACATCATACATCAGGCCAACTTCTCACACTTATGACTATTGATGAGGATCCCCTGGAAGAGAAGGATAAGTTACTTACCTGTAATCCTAGTTCTCTTCCAGGGGTGTCCTCATCAAAGTCATGAGCAACCCACTCGCCTCCCCGGGCAAGTGAACATGATACATGCAATTCTTTGTAAAATGGACTGCAGATATCTGCAAAGAACAACTGACCTAACTGTCACCCCTGAGGCATGATGGGAAGCTAGGGGTCATGGCTGCCTCAAAGGCACGGTGCCCGTTTATCTGAGTGTTTATGTGGGTTAGCTTTTCAGCTCGCTACACTAATGTTTCTACAATGCTGCCCTTGTGCTGGCAATGTTTTCTTTCATTATTCCTTGCAGGATTGTGCTTTCTGCTGTATATTAAAGCAGTTTTCAAAGACTGTCTTTCTCCCTGCTTTATTGGATTGTATTTATGTATATGAGAATTCATTGCAACATTGCTCAGCATGTCTATGGGAGGCTGCATTGTGTGTTTTTTTATATATATATATATATATGGAAATATATATATAGAGCTACATATATGGTTTTCACATACATGTGATGTGTTTCCGGGGTCCCGCACATGGATGGGAATATTCATGAGCTTATGACTTTGATGAGGATACCCCTGGAAGAGAACTAGGATTACAGGTAAGTAACATATCTTCATCTTCAGTGTGTAACTCCCTTGCCCTGACTAGAGTGGTGGTTTCTGCCTGGCTTAGGCGCATGCCCTAGCCAAACAGAAATCCCATTTCTAACACTGACCATCAAGACATTTTTTCTTATTGCTGTGACTTCTGCAAGACGTGTCAGAGGACAGCAGGCACTGTGATTACAACCTCTGTATACTACCCTCTTTCCTGACAAACTGGTGCAGGTGACCTGATCTGCTTTTCTGTCTAAGGGGGTATTGCCCTTTCAGTCAGTCAGAATAACTTTATTTCGCCGACATAATGAAGGTATAAAAGTATACTACATATATAAAAAGATAAAAAATAAAACATTAAATATCATTACAATCCAATAGGTTTTACAATACAATAGTTATACAAATTACAGATTTATAATTAAAATTCAGGCTTGATTAAGTTCATACTACAGTTAATTAGATCCGCAAATTGACTGTCTCTTTCTTAGAGCAGTTAAAAGGAAGGATGCCACAGATAAACAAGTAAAGGGGTCAGACAATAACTGCAAATAATAAAAGGCCACACGACATTGTTTAAAATTCATTTTACGCATAATGAGGATAATAAACCTTTTCCTTTCATTCCGATAGTGTCTACAAAAAATGCATATCATTCTGTATTGACTGGTTATCACAAGTACAAAATGGGAGATCGGCAGCAACATAAACATTACCAGGAATACCCAACATTAGAGGGATATAGTTTAGACGGAATCTCACCAGGATATACCTATGCTGTAAGTTAGTAGCAAAAGTTAGGTACGTTGATTTTTTTTCCATTTGAGAGGTTCTCGGTGCTGTTAAATATGTTTTAACTGTTGACAGCTTAACATTTAAAGTCTCCCTTCCAGTCTGCATATTAAATAATAGCTGAGCTTTCAGATTGTTCTTAGAAATGGAACAACAACTCATAGGGTCTAAGAAAAGATGATGTAGCCCATTAGCTTTTAAAGTAGATTCAACATATCGTAACCAGGTTATTTTGCTTACCCCATCTAATTTCAAGACATCATTTATGATATCTCTTGTCAATGTACGAGTCTCCTTTCACCATATTGAATGCCACAATAGTATTGGCGCCAGAGATATTTTATCAGAAATGTAAGGGGCTGCCATTTCCATATGGCATTTAAAATTGGTGCAAGACTTCGGCAATGAAAGTAGCCTTTTAAAAAAATTATCTTGAATTGATTGGAGTTTTTTACATTCTCTGATTCCCCAGATGGCTGCTCCATAAGTGACAGCAGACACCGTCTTTGCTTCATACACTGTTTTTATTGCATCTAAACTTTTTTTTAATAAACTTAAGTAAAGTCCCGATATTCTTTTCCATCTGGATCGCTCTATTTACAATCATATTGTGCGAGTTAATTTGTCTATCAAACATGTTCCCTAAATAATTAAAGAGTCAATGACTCCCAATTTTGCCCGTTCCGTGATAATTTGCGGTTATCATCCAGGGGATACTCATCAATAGTCCTAATCTATGAATAATCCCTGCCCATGTGCGGGATCCCGGAGCATATAAAAAATATATATATATATATACATATATATACATATGTGAAAACATATAACTGCAGCCTAACAATGTTCAAAACCTGGCAATGCTGTAAATTACATATATTTGCATAGTAGTGCACCCCTATCCCATAAGGAAAAAAGGAAGCATAGACAAATCATAACACAGCACTGCTTTATTGCCATAAAGCAACATGTAATTGTAGGCATTCGCCAGTAGGCTGCAGCAGAGTATCAAGAAACCAAGAAAACTGACACCCTGCCTTTAAGGCATTAGAGTAGGGGGACCGTGCCTTTAAGGCCTGCCTGAGACCCCCTGCTCCAATGATGCATTACAGGTGGCAGTTGGGCCAGTTCTTTTTTCCAGCTCCTTCTTTGAGGATCCTGGAGATTGAGCTCTTCAGTTTTTGACTGAAATTTTGAAATACAGCTTTTTCAATTTTTTTCCGACGTTTTCTGACTTCTAAGGGATAATTCTGCTGGTGTCCAGTGAATTTTCGAATTTTTTCCAGTCAGAATGTCTCCTTTATTTAGGAAATGTCCTTCTTGTGGCAACAAGATGGCACTGGAGGATCCACACTCTGTGTGTATTGTGTGTTTACCATCTAAACACGATCCTGACCAGTGTCCCCACTGCCAGAAGTTCTCTAAGCGCACTCTGAGGGACAGAGAGCGCATTAAATTACATGCAGGACTGGAGAGGGAACGAAGCCGTCGTAAAGGCGAGCATTCTTCATCACGACCTCCTTCTTCAGCTACGCAAGTACAAAAACGGCGACACACCAGCTCCCCTGGCTCCAGAAAGAACAGGAGTCCAAGAGGTTCGCCGTCGACGTCGAGGGTGCCGGCGAAGAGGCAGAGAACTTCGACGTCGAGGGATTCATCCCACCATCAAGATTCTCCGCCGCGCAAAAGTAAGTCGGCGTCGAGGCGCAGCCCTGCGGGCTCGCAGGTTGCTGGTACAGTGACGTCTGGACTGTCTCCGTCGACGTTGAGGCTTCCGTCGACGTCGAGACACTCTCCGCCACCCTGGAGGGGGTCGGCGTCGAGAGATGCGGCGACGTACATTCCGCCGCGAGTGGACCGGTCGCCGTCGAAGGTTACCCCCACTCGGCGACATAGAAGGTCGACGTCGAGAGGAAGATAGACGTCAAGATCACCACCTCGACGCCGTGAGAGGTCGAAGTCGCCCAGCCGACGGCGAGAGAGGTCGACGTCGAAGCTGCCCAGCCGACGTCGAGAGAAGTCGACGTCAAGGCCCAGTCGGCATCGAGAGAGGTCGACGTCGAAGTCGCCCAGTCGACGTCGTGGGAGGTCGCCGTCGAAGTCACGGCCGACGTCGAGGTCATCTAGCCGACGTCAGGTGCCAAAGGAGATGAGGTCGACGTCGAGGTCTCCGCGATCGGCGTCGAGACCGCCATCGAGATCCAGAACGCCACACCCCACACTTGCCGATGGTGACGCAGACGTCGACATCAAGGGGTTCGACGTCGAGGGCGAAAACTGGAGCGCCCACGGAGAGGTCCCCAGGAGAACAGTCATCATCGCCGGGACTGCACATCGTGCAAGTATCTCCTGAAGGATCACCCAAGGCTCCAGAGCGATTCGGACTGTCACCGCGCTGGTTACGAGATGGGAACACTGGCGCATGTCGGAGTCCGGGGTCGGACTACTCCCGCATGTATTCCCCACCGCGCAGGAGTAAGTCTCCTCCGAGGGATCCAAGGCCAATTTCACCACGCCCGCCGGTCTCGTTCCAGAGACTGTCGCTCCACGCCAAGACGTCGAAGATCTCCGTCCAAGCGCAAATCAAGGTCAAGGGCTCACCATAGTGAACGTTCCCACAAGAGGCGACGCACCAGGTCGTCCACTGGGACTTCGACAAGGTCCTCAGTCCGGGACTACTCTCCTACCTTTTCCTCAACACCTCCATCGCGAGTGTCCCCAGTGGATGACATCGCAACTTTCTCGGACGTTCTGGGTAGAGGGGCGCAGAAGTTGAACATCGCGCTGCACACTCCTCAGGCGCCCACTTCTGTGATCTTTGACACGTTGCATCATCGGTCGGCTCCCAGACCTCTGCTTCCTTTGGTGCCAGGATTGTTAGAACCAGCAATGGCCACGTTCCTCACTCCGGCTACAACGGGCTCTGTGCCGTCGAGGATAGCAAAGAAATATAAGGCTCCGACCGAGGATCCTTTATTCTTGAGGGCGGACCCGCCAGCAGACTCAGTAATCGTGGCGGCGGCTATGAAATCCCACTCGGCCTCAGTATCTTCTTCTGTCACCCCTGAGAAGGACAGTAAACTGATGGACTCCTACGGCAGGAAAATGTGCAACACTTCTGCCTCGCACATGAAGGTAGCTAGCGCTTCAGCCCTGCTGGGGAGGTATGATCGCTCCCTCTGGGACTCCCTCGCCAGATTCGTGGAGAGACTGCCTAGAGACGACAGGCAGGACTTCACAGAGATCCTACATGAAGGCGGCCTGGTGGCCAACCAAATCATCAGCGCAGCGGCGGATGCCTCGGACCTAGCCGCGCATGGCTACTCCCATGGCGTCTGCTCCCGGCGTTCGGCCTGGCTCAGGCTAACGGGCCTCAAGCCGGACGCGCAGAAAAGAATTCTCAATCTGCCTTTTAATGGATCATCACTGTTTGGGGCTCATGCTGATGACCAGATGAGCAAGATGAAGGCGGAGTTGGACACCGTGAAGGCTGTGGGGCTGGAAAAGCGAAAAGAATTCCGGAAGCGCTTTCGCCAGGGCGACAAACGTGCCTTTCACCAGCGCGTTCAAACACCCCAGTGGTCCTCTCAGAACCAACAGAGGTCCCAGTTTCAGCAAAGGGGTCGGGGCAGAGGAAGAGGAAATGCAAAACAGCAGCAGTCCTCTAACAAGCAGCCCTCCAAACAGTGAAACCTTACTTCCTCCGCTCTCGTTCGCCACTCCGGTGGGAGGAAGTATCACTGTTCACCTGGAAGAGTGGAAAGCCATTACAAGCGACAGATGGGTGCTGAGTATTGTAGAGCGTGGCTACTTGCTGAGGTTCAAATCTCCCCCTCCGCAGGTACCCCCACGGAGACAGTCGCTCCCTCCAATCCAAAACAAACTTTTAAAGGACAAAGTTACCACTCTCCTCTCCAAAAACGCCATAGAGGAAGTTCCGACCAGGCAGAGAAATCAAGGAGTGTACTCCCGGTATTTTCTTGTTAAAAAAAGAGGAGCGGTCAGAGAGTACAGACCCATCCTCGATCTCCGCCTACTCAACGGATTTGTCAAAAGAGAAAAGTTCAGGATGCTGGCACTGCACCAGATCTTCCCACATCTCCACCAGGGGGACTGGATGTGTGCCATCGACTTACAGGATGCATACTTCCACATTCCTGTCTCAGCGAAACATCGAAAGTTTCTCAGATTTCAGATATTTCGCCAGCATTATCAATACAAGGTCCTGCCATTCGGCCTCAAGTCAGCGCCACGAACATTCTCAAAGTGCATGGCGGTGGTGGCTGCTTTTCTCCGCAAACGTAAGATATTCGTCTACCCCTATCTAGATGACTGGCTCTTGAAAAGCTCAACTCCGGCTCGACTCCAGAGTCATCTTTCGTTTTGCCTCAACCTTCTACACTCGCTGGGCCTTCAGGTCAACTACAGGAAGTCGGTCCTCAATCCCACTCAGCGGATCCACTACCTGGGCGCCTCTCTAGACTCCTCAAGCGCAAGCGTGTGTCCTTCGGAGGAGAGGTTATCCTCCATGCTTCAGAAAGGCCGCACTCTTCTCAGCACGGAATGCCCCACGGCCAGACAAGTGTCGTCTCTTCTGGGGTCGATGGCTTCGTGCATTTACATAGTGCCCAATGCACGTCTGCACATGCGTCCTCTGCAACAAGATCTAGAGGATCCGTGGTCGCAGAGGTCCGGCCGCTGGGAGGATCGCATTACCCTTCATCAAGCCGCCAAAGATTCCATCCGGTGGTGGATGAAGCGCTCCCATCTGCTTCACGGCGTCCCTTTCCATCAGGCGCCCCCGACACAGACAGTGGTCACCGATGCCTCCATGCAGGGCTGGGGTGCTCATATGGGCCGGCTTCAAGTACAAGGTCTCTGGTCCGCTATCGAGCAGAGCTATCACATCAACTTCTTGGAGCTACGAGCAGTCCACCTGGCTCTCAAGTCCCTGTATCCATCCCTGCAAACCAACTATATTCAGGTTCAGACAGACAACACCACAACTATGTTCTATCTGAACAAGCAAGGAGGGACCAAATCACGGGTCCTGTCTCTGGAGGCCCAGTCAATCTGGAGATGGCTTCTGGCGAGAAACCTGACGATCGTCGCGGTTCACCTGCCAGGGACCCTGAACGTGCAGGCAGACGGCCTCAGCAAAGACTTCGTCGAAGCGCACGACTGGGTGCTTAACGAAGACGTCGCTCAAGACATCTTCCGCTTGTGGGGCACACCGGACATCGATCTGTTAGCATACGCGGACAACAAAAAATGCCCCGTCTTCGCCTCCAGGTTCCCTCAACGGGGATCGCAGGGGAACGCGCTTTTGATCAGCTGGTCGAGGACATTGCTTTACGCTTTTCCTCCTCTCCCTCTCATCCCGGCTGTGATACAGAAGTTCTACAGAGCCAGAACTCGGATGATCCTAATAGCCCCGGAGTGGCACGGTCAGTGGTGGTACCCGGATCTACTCCAGCTGTCGGAAGTACCACACAGGAGGTTGCCGTGCCTACCGAACTTGCTGACCAAGGACAAGGGGAGAGTGTTCCATCCCAATCTTCCCTCCCTCCGCTTGACGGCATGGCTCCTGAATTCATCCAATACGGACATCTAGATCTGCCTCCGGACTGTATGAACATTCTTCGGGAGGCAAAGAGGCCCTCCACAAGGAAGTCGTATGGCTTTAAATGGAAAAGATTCTGCTTCTGGTGTAGAGATAACGACCTTGATCCGATCCGGGGTCAAGAACAGGTTATTCTCCCCTCCTTACTGTACTTGGCGAAGTCTGGGTTAAAATACTCTTCCATCAGAGTACACTTAGCTGCTGTTACAGCCTATAGGAAGTCTCCTACCAAGACCTCTTTCTTCCAGATGCCAGTGGTAAAGGATTTCTTGGAAGGGCTTAAGGAAGTTTACCCACCAGTGAGGTCTCCTTCCCCTTCCTGGGAACTTAACATCGTTCTCTCTAAGCTGATGGGAGCTCCTTTTGAGCCGATTCATAAGTCCTCCTTTCAACATCTGACCTGGAAGGCTGCCTTCTTAGTAGCCATCACTTCGGCCCGTAGGGTTAGTGAAATTCAGGCCCTCTGCTGCAAGGAACCTTACACTGTGTTTCATGCTAATAGGGTGGTGCTCCGTACTCATCCGAGCTTCCTGCCCAAGGTGGTTTCGGACTTCCATATTAATCAGGTGATCACGTTTCCCACCTTCTTTCCTCAGCCGACCACTCCCCCGGAGAGAGCTCTACACTCTCTTGACCTCCGTCGGGTTTTGAAATTCTATCTAGCTAAGACCCTCACTCTTAGAAAGTCAGACAGGCTCTTTGTTAACTATGGGCCCACTAATACCGGGCTGGCTGCGGCCAAGAGGTCTATCTCTAGATGGATTGTCTCTTGTATAGCTTTGGCTTACCAACTGTTCCACAAAGTTCTGCAGGGTAAACCTAGAGCACACTCTACTCGAGGGAAAGCTTCTACTGTAGCACTCCTTCGCAACGTTCCCATGTCTGAGATCTGTAAAGCGGCTACGTGGCGCTCAGTCCATACTTTCACGTGCCATTATTGCCTAGATTCAGACGCGCAGGCCGACGCCCAGGTGGGGCAGGCCTCTTTGAGGAACCTATTTGCATAACTGTAATGCAAGATGTGTCTTTTAATGTATGTTTTAACTGCTTTGTTGCTCGTCCGCGAGACTTTGGGTATGGGCTTGCTACTCTATTGATAGATTATGACTATTGATGAGTATCCCCTGGATGAGAAGGATTAGTTACTTACCTGTAATCCTAGTTCTCATCCAGGGGTATACTCATCAAAGTCATAAGCGACCCACCCACCTCCCCGGACGAGCATTGTTTTCTCTTTAAATAAGTGATGTATGGAAGGCAGATCTACTCAGGTGCGGAGGCACCGCCAAAAAAGAGCTGGCCCAACTGCCACCTGTAATGCATCATGGGAGCAGGGGGTCTCAGGCAGGCCTTAAAGGCACGGTCCCCCTACTCTAATGCCTTAAAGGCAGGGTGTCAGTTTTCTTGGTTTCTTGATACTCTGCTGCAGCCTACTGGCGAATGCCTACAATTACATGTTGCTTTATGGCAATGAAGCAGTGCTGTGTTATGATTTTGTCTATGCTTCCTTTTTTCCTTATGGGATAGGGGTGCACTACTATGCAAATATATGTAATTTACAGCATTGCCAGGTTTTGAACATTGTTAGGCTGCAGTTATATGTTTTCACATATGTATATATATATGTATATATATATATATATTTTCTATATGCTCCGGGATCCCGCACATGGGCGGGGATTATTCATAGATTATGACTTTGATGAGTATACCCCTGGATGAGAACTAGGATTACAGGTAAGTAACTAATCCTTGTTTCCGCAGTTTTGGACCAGCACCAAGGATAAAGGACCTGGAATAGTTAACTTTCATATTCAGAGAGTTCATGTATTGTGTATAATCCAACACTAAGTGACGCAGTGCATTACTAGTAGGTCATCCGCATAAAGTAGTATTGGTATCAGTTTGGAGTTTATATAAGGGACATCTGGAGTGGATTCCATCAGGGCAGCTTCTACATTATTGGTGTAAAGTACGAATAGGAAGGGGGCGAGAACGCACCCCTGCCTAACACCTCTCATAATTTTAAATTGTCTGGTACAATCCCCACCCCTTCCATATCGGACAGAGGCAGAAGCACCTGAATATAAGTCGCGGATGATGTTAATAATATTCAGGTCAATCCCCATTGTCCCAATAATCTGCCACAGCCTAGACTGTGCCACACAGTCAAAGGCTGCGGACAGATCCATGAAGGCGAAATAGAGGTGGCCTTTTTTAGCTACAGTATATTTCGCTATAATTAGGCTAAAATTCAGGCACTGATCCACTGTGCCTTTCCCTCTTCTAAAACCAAACTGACAAGGGATTATACTATTCTTATCCAAGGCCCATTCCTCCAACCTATTTAAAAGGAGACGACCCATTAACTTAGCAGTGGAATCTTTCAATGAGATGGGTCTATAGTTCTTCGGAGTTGACCTATCTCCCTTCTTATAAATAGGGATAATTACTGTTGTTTTCCACGATGGAGGAACTCTTTCAGATAGGACAGTCCATTGCCATACCAGCATTTTTTTCCCTGCCGCATCCCTCAAAAGTGGAGAGACTCCATTGCCTTGATTCGAAGTGAACTTTAAACTTCTGCATTGCACGCACGAAGGGGCATCGTGTTGATGATCAGCTGTTGGTGGGGTTTGCCGGTCTCAAAATTTGAAATGTGGCACAGAAGAGGACTGTGTCAAGGTGGATCGTCCTATGCATTAAGACGTGCAGTACTGTAGCCAAGAAGGAACCTTCAGAAGCTTATTCACCAAGAGCCAAGACCACTACAGTGGCATAGCAAGGAGAGTTTCTGTCTTGGACATCTGTGAAGCTTCAACGTGGTTGTCAGTGCCATGGGTATAACTTTCTTGCCTGGCCTTGAAAGCCAGGTCCACAAAGAGGGTAATTTTGGCCGCTTGCTCGGTCATGCAGGACTTGTTGATTGTAGTTTACTCCTCAGTCTGTTCATCTGTTTGGAGGTACTGCTTGGGTATCTATTTTAAAGTTGAAACTCTGCAGTTAGAAGTATCTGCCATAAAAACTAGTTACTTACATTTGGTTCTCTTCCAGGGGATCCTCATCAATAGTCATAAGCACTGAATATTCCCGCCCATGTGCGGGGACCCCGGAAATAATAAAATTATATATGTAAAAAACATACATATATACAGCTCTGTATATGTATAAACATATATCATTTTTTCCAAGCAAATGCAGCTCCCATAAAAGGCTAGGCAATGTAAATATACACATCCAATAACACACATATATCTATATATATGTATAAAGGTATAACAATACACCCAAATCTCTTTTTTTTTTTTTTTTTTTTTTTTTAATGAGGTAAACACTCATGAGAAAGCAAAAAATAAAGAGAACAAACTGTGGAAAAACACAGATGTATAACACATTGCCAGCCTGCAGGCTGCATTGCAATACAATACCATAGAGACTAAAAAGCCCTGTACAGGTAAAAACTGGCACCGTGCCTTTAAGGCAGCCCTGACTTCCATATCCCATCATGCCTCAGGGGTGACAGTTAGGTCAGTTGTTCTTTCCGGCTCCTTCAGTCAGGACCCTGGAATTCAGCTCTCTTCTTTTTTGACTCTTTAGTCAAAAATTATAACAACTTTAAGTTTTTTTTGGACTTCTTCTTACAATTTCTGTGAGGAAGTCAGTATCCTGTGTTTTTCTGACTGATTTTTCAACCATTTTGTCAGAAAAATGCCTTCTTTATTTGTTCCATGCCCATCTTGTGGAAAAAAGAAGGCTGCGTCAGACACACATGAGGTGTGTATCATCTGTCTGCCGGACTCTCACTCTCCAGCAACATGTCGTCATTGTGAAGACCTTTCCAAAAGGACTTTAAAGGAGAGGGAGAGGATTAGGCTGTATGGCCTAGCAGAACGGTCGACGTCGAAGCAGTTGGTCCCTGTTTGCTCTCCATCGACGTCGGGCTCGGCGTCGAAGACTCCAGCGGCGGGATCGTCGCTGAGAGGTGAGGAGTCAAGGGGAAGTTATGCTGCAAAGAGAAAATCGACGTCGACTTTATATTCAGCGTCGAAGAGGATGCGTTCGACGTCGACGGCGTCTAAAAGCTCGGCGTCGAGGACTCGGCGCCATAGTTCAACGTCGAAGAAGCATCTGTCGACGTCGAGAGAAGATCGATCGACGTCTGCACAGAGATATCGTTCGTCGTCGAAAGAAAGACATCGTTCGACGTCGAGGTCGGCGAGACATCATTCGACGTCGCGAGAAGAACGTAGACGATCTCCACAGTCGACGTCGAGACCAAGATCGCCGTCAAGATCAAGATCGCCGTCGAGGAAACATCGTTCGACGGCGAGGAGGCTTTCGACGTCGTCGGAGCTTTCGACGTCGAGACAGAAGTCTCCGTCAGGAGTGACGTCGAGGCAGACGCCTCCGTCAGGGCCGACGTCGAGGCAGGAGCCTCCGTCGGAGTCGACGTCGAGGCAGGAGCCTCCGTCGGAGTCGACGTCGAGGCAGAGGCCTCCGTCGGAGTCGACGTCGAGGCAGAGGCCTCCGTCGGAGTCGACGTTGAGGCAGGTGCCTCCGTCCTCACAGGTCTCCAAAGCTTTGGTGAGGTACATGAAGCCTCCGTCGAAGGTAATCTCGACGTCGAGACAGGAAGCTCGGAGCCTCGAAGATTCGAGTCAAAGATCTCCGGTGATAGGCTTATCACCGTCGAGGCAGCCCTCTGTTGAGGGTACGCAGGAGGTTTCACATATTCGCCTCACAATTCGACCAGTCTCAAGGCGAAAATCTCCTCATAGACTGATATATACAGCTCCGGAGTCACCGCGTATCATTTCTATCTCGCCTTCAGGATCAGAGGGCTCAGGTTCAAGGTCAGCATCACCAGAGCTTGTACATCAATCTCCAGTTCCTGCAAGAGAAAGTTCGCAGGAGGAGGACAATGCTGTGCCTCAAAGTCCCGTAAGGGAGATGCCTCAGGACCCTGCTATGACAGACACAATAAAGGCATCGCTAACAAGAATAAGGGGCGTGGTATTCCCAGCGACACCGATCAGACCAAGATCTCGAGAAAGAGAATCCCGAAGTCACTCTCGAGCACCAAGAAGGCGATCCAGGTCTGCCTCCCTCAGAAGAGAGTCGACCAGATCAGAGAGAAGGCGCCGTAGGACCCCTTCTACCTCCCCTTCTTCCAGATCATCCAAAAGGGATTATTCACCGACACTCTCGGAGACGCCACCCTCTCGGGTATCTCCGGTAGATGACATTTCTACATTTCAAGAAGTGTTGTGTAGAGGAGCTACAAAATTAAGTATCCCTATGCCGGTTCAGGAGACCACCACATCCATAATTTTTGAAACTCTTCATGAGCGCACAGTGACACGCCCGTTGTTGCCATTAGTCCCCGGTTTGCTACAACCGGTAATGGATATCTTTCTCACGCCAGCAACCACCAAAACGGCGCCGGCGAGAATTCTAAAAAAGTACCGTCCAGCTCCGGAGGATCCGCTATTCCTTAAAACAGATCCTCCACCGGACTCTGTCATCACCGCCGCTGCCAGAAAGACGCATGCAGTAGCTGGCTCTTCAACGGTGCCACCAGATAAGGACAGTAAAACGCAAGACTCCTGGGGGAGGAAAGTTTGCGGCTCAGCATCCTCAAGCTTGAAGGTGGCAAGTGCCTCGGCTCTTCTGGGGCGCTATGATAGGTCACTATGGGACTCTCTTCAGAGGTTCGTTGAAAAAGTTCCATCAGAGGACAGACGGGACTTTGAAGAGATTTTGCATGAGGGGAGTCTAGTCTCTAACCAGATCATAAGTGCAGCGGCGGATGGGGCAACACTGGCAGCGCATGAATATGCACATGGAGTCACAGCCAGAAGATCATCCTGGCTTAGATTGACGGCCCTGAAACCGGAAGCGCAGGCAAGAATTTTAAATCTGCCTTTCTCCGGTAGTTCTCTTTTTGGGTCCCATGCAGACGAGGAAATGGCCCGTATGAAAGCAGAGCTGGAGACCATGAAAGCAGTCGGGCTTGAAAAGAGGAAAGAGTTTCGACGCCGCAAGGGAAATGACAGGCGCAATTACCAACAGAGGGTTCAAACCCCTCATTGGCAAAAGAACCAGGACCAGCAAGGTCAAAAGAAACAGCAATACCAGTCCCGCAAGCCATCCAGGGGACGAGGTAACAACAGGCAGTCTAATGCTGGAAACAAAGCACCGGGGAAGCAATGAGAAACCGCTTCCTCCGATGCTGTCCACCGCTCCGGTGGGAGGAAGTGTTGCGCATCATCTTCCAGAGTGGCAGACAATCACAAAGGACAAGTGGGTACTCAATATACTGCGTCATGGGTACTCGCTTCGTTTCAAAAGTCACCCCCCATCGATTCCTCCTGTCAAGTCATCCCAGCATCTAAAGCAGCTCAGAGAGGAGGTAGCGACGCTACTACTCAAATCTGCAATAGAGAAAGTGCCCATAAACCAGAGAGGAAAGGGAGTTTACTCCAGATATTTTCTCATCCAAAAGAGGAGTGTGAAGGCGGAGTTCAGACCCATTTTAGACCTACGGATACTGAACAAGCACATAAGAAAGGAAAAATTTCGCATGCTGGCGCTCCACCAAATATATCCTCTTCTCCGGATGGGCGATTGGATGTGTTCACTGGACCTTCAGGATGCATATTTCCATATTCCCATCCTAAGGAATCATCGAAAATTTCTCAGGTTTGTGGTAGGCAACGCTCACTATCAGTTCAAAGTCCTCCCATTTGGCCTGAAGTCAGCTCCTCGAGTATTCACAAAATGCGTGGCAGTAGTAGCGGCTGCTCTGAGGCGCGCAGGAGTCTTCGTCTATCCCTACCTAGACGACTGGCTAATAAAGGGCTCATCGCCACAGAATGTGCGGACACAGCTGTCGCTATGCCTGAACTTATGTCGCAGGTTGGGTCTCAGAGTGAATGTCAAAAAGTCCAATTTTTCACCAACGCAGAGAATACACTACCTGGGTGCAACTATAGACTCCGTAGTAGGAAAAGTGTTTCCTTCGGAGGAAAGACAGTCATCCATTATGCTAAAAGGCAGACAGATTATGACCAGCAATCTGTCGTCGGCAAGGCAAATCTCATCTCTGCTAGGGGCCATGGCATCCTGCATCTTCCTAGTGCCCAATGCCAGGCTAAGGATGCGTCCTCTCCAGCAAGATCTCGAGGACAAATGGGATCAAAGGAACTCTCTGTGGGAAGAAAAGGTTTGCCTCTCCTCTGCAGCCAAACAGTCAATCAAGTGGTGGCTGAAGCCAAGGAATCTGCAAGTGGGGATTCTTTTCCATCAAGAGCCCCCAACTCAGACCTTAATCACCGACGCATCCCTTCAGGGATGGGGTGCGCATTTTGGGACTCTGCAAACTCAAGGACGGTGGTCCAGCAGCGAACAGTTGTACCACATCAACATGCTGGAGCTCAGGGCGGTCCACCTAGCCCTCAAAGCGTTCCTACCTGCGATAACGACGAGTACCATTCTAGTACAGACGGACAATACCACCACAATGTACTACCTGAACAAGCAGGGGGGTACTCGATCCAGAACGCTCTCGCTGGAAGCTCAGTCCCTGTGGCACTGGATCCTAGCAAGGAACATCTCATTGAAAGCGGTGCACCTACCAGGAGAACTCAACGTGCAAGCAGACTTGCTCAGTCGGCATTTTCAAGAGCCAGAGGACTGGGTAATCAACGACGAAGTGTTAGAAGACATCTTCGGGGAATGGGGGCGCCCGCAAGTGGACCTCTTCGCGGACGAGCAAAACACAAAATGCCGAGGCTTCGCCTCAAGATACCATCGACCAGGATCCCTAGGGAATGCCCTTTTGATCAATTGGTCAATGACATTTGTGTACGCTTTTCCGCCTCTCCCACTAATTCCCAAGGTGGTGACCAAGCTACAGAATTCATCTGCCAAGATGATACTCATAGCACCGGACTGGCCGAGGCAGTGGTGGTACACGGATCTCCTACACATGTCGATCCGCCCCCACAAGCGGCTGCCGTGCAGGCCGGACTTGTTATCCAAGATGCAGGGGAAGATTTACCATCCCAGCCTTCCCTCGCTGAGCTTAACAGCATGGCTCCTGAAGTCCTCCAGTATGGCCATCTGAACCTCCCTCAAGAGTGTATGTCCATACTGAAGGAAGCCAGGAGGCCTTCGACAAGACACTCCTACTTCTGTAAGTGGAAAAGATTTTATATATGGTGTGCTCAGCATCATTATGATCCCACTAAATGCCAGGAGGATGTAATTTTGCCCTATCTTCTACATTTAGCAAGGGCAGGGTTGAAATTTTCTTCCATAAAGGTTCACCTAGCAGCCATAACAGCATACAGGCGTTCGCCTTCACAGCAGTCATTTTTTAAAGTGCAGGTAGTGAAGGATTTCTTGCAAGGACTCAAGAAAGTCTATCCCCCTGTTAGACCTCCCTCTCCTTCCTGGGAGCTAAACTTGGTTCTGTCGAAGCTCATGGGTTCACCTTTTGAGCCTATTCATAAGGCTACCCTACAGCACCTCACATGGAAGACAGCATTTTTAATAGCCATCACTTCAGCACGGAGGGTCAGTGAGATACAGGCCCTCTGTTCTAAAGAACCCTACACTGTTTTTCATCTAAATAGGGTGGTGATGAGAACTCACCCTTCGTTCCTACCCAAGGTGGTATCGGAGTTTCATGTAAACCAAGCCATCTCCTTACCAACCTTTTTTCCCAACCCCTCCTCTCCGGCAGAGAGGGCGTTGCATTCTCTGGATGTCAGAAGGGTCCTAAAATTCTACCTAGATAGGACTAAGAATATCAGGAAATCTGACCAATTGTTTGTGAGCTATGGGATTGTCCGTATGGGCTTTGCTGCATCCAAACGTTCCATTGCTAGGTGGATTGTTTCTAGTATTACTTTGGCCTACCAACTGGCTCAGAAACCATTGGGGGCGCGCCCTAAAGCGCATTCGACAAGAGGAAAAGCGGCTACCGCGGCTTTTCTCAATAATGTCCCACTCTCCGAGATCTGCAAGGCAGCCACTTGGAGATCTGTCCACACTTTTACCAGGCATTATTGTCTGGATTCGGACACCAGGGCAGACACTCAAGTAGGACAAGCCTCCTTGAGGAATCTGTTCCAAACATAATCATTTTCATGATTCTTTTTCTCCATGGGTGATACAACCTTAGTTTCATTTGCCTGCTGGTGGAAGGGGAGCTTGCTACTCTATTCAGTGCTTATGACTATTGATGAGGATCCCCTGGAAGAGAAGGGTAAGTTACTTACCTGTAATTCTAGTTCTCTTCCAGGGGTATCCTCATCAAAGTCATAAGCAACCCACCCACCTCCCCAGGCAAATGAGAAGAGGTGTATTATTCATTATGGAAAAGGTATATCTTTGTGTTTAGGACTACGGTCCCGCAAAGAACAACTGACCTAACTGTCACCCCTGAGGCATGATGGGATATGGAAGTCAGGGCTGCCTTAAAGGCACGGTGCCAGTTTTTACCTGTACAGGGCTTTTTAGTCTCTATGGTATTGTATTGCAATGCAGCCTGCAGGCTGGCAATGTGTTATACATCTGTGTTTTTCCACAGTTTGTTCTCTTTATTTTTTGCTTTCTCATGAGTGTTTACCTCATTAAAAAAAAAAAAAAAAAAAAAAAAAGAGATTTGGGTGTATTGTTATACCTTTATACATATATATAGATATATGTGTGTTATTGGATGTGTATATTTACATTGCCTAGCCTTTTATGGGAGCTGCATTTGCTTGGAAAAAATGATATATGTTTATACATATACAGAGCTGTATATATGTATGTTTTTTACATATATAATTTTATTATTTCCGGGGTCCCCGCACATGGGCGGGAATATTCAGTGCTTATGACTTTGATGAGGATACCCCTGGAAGAGAACTAGAATTACAGGTAAGTAACTTACCCTAATGCTCTTTGTGGTGGATACTATACTTAACCACAGATTTCTCACCTCGCTCCTACCTCTCTGTTCTATGAAATGGACATCTTTCACCATGATGAAAGGTCCCAAGTTAGTTTTCAGCATGATGCCACCTGACATTTTTCTGATTTGATCCATGGCTGAGGGCGTGGAACAAAAGCAACAGTACAGAAGCGGATACCAGCACACAAGGGTTGCGCCTTTATACGGCTTCATTCTTCATTTTGAGGGCAGTTCAAGCATGTGGCGGAGTCTGACGTCCCTTCTTGCTGTCTCTCAGGAGCAGTTGGTTTGAGGTTTCCGGATCCAGTCTGACCCCTGGGAATATTCTAAAGGTAAGGAATCTGTTAGCAAAGGTAAGTAATTTGTTCCACAGCCGCAGTAGAGTGAATTCTGCTTACCCTAAGTCAATGATCCTAATCTGTGCCCGCACTTCCCATCCCTTCCTCCATACCTTCTGTATTAGTGCAAATATGTGTTGTTGCAATAGCTTCCTTTTCGTACCCACGCGATTTTCAGGACCAGCTGCATTTGTGACATCAATTGGTTGTCTTTTGCTTTCTCGCCCTAAGTGCGCCAGGTATGCCCAGACGTGGGTCCTGGGCTCACTGTGCCACTGGAATCTAGCTATCGTGGCTGAAGAGGGGAGACTGATTTGCATATGGCCAGGTCTGAACTGGGGTGGCATGGTGAGCAAAAGAATGATGGTTTAACCCAGATCTCTTGACTGGGGGTGAATGTTTTGATTTGTTCTGCATTCCGTCCATCAATTGTGTGTCTTTTGCTTTCTCGCCCTAAGTGCGCCATGTATGCCCAGACGTGGGTCCTGGGCTCACTGTGCCACTG
The DNA here is from genome assembly GCF_964204655.1 of Triturus cristatus. Taxonomy (NCBI): domain Eukaryota; kingdom Metazoa; phylum Chordata; class Amphibia; order Caudata; family Salamandridae; genus Triturus; species Triturus cristatus. The sequence goes on along the minus strand of NC_140582.1, from coordinate 1,008,934,768 downwards.
GAATCTAGCTATCCTGGCTGAAGAGGGGTGAAACCCCGAAACCGGTTCTAGGATGCTTGTTTCCGGTCCAGGGAGGATCTGGCTTGGCAGTTCGGGCTGGACTGTTAACATGAGGCACAGGGTCAAGACTGATTTGCATATGTCCAGGTCTAAACTTGGGTGGCATGGTGAGCAAAAGAATGATGGATTTAACCCAGATCACTTGACTGGGGTAAATGTTTTAATTTTTTCTGCATTCCGTCCGTCAATTGTGTGTCTTTTGCTTTCTCGCCCTAAGTGCGCCAGGTATGCCCCGACGTGGGTCCTGGGATCACTGTACCACTGGAATCTAGCTATCCTGGCTGAAGAGGGGTGAAACCCCCGAAACCGGTCCTAGGATGCTTGTTTCTGGTCCAGGGAGGAACAGGCTTGGCTGTTCGGGCTGGACTGTTCCCATGAGGCACAGGGTCAAGACTGATTTGCATATGGCCAGGTCTAACTGGGGTGGCATGGTGAGCAAAAGAATGATAGATTTAACCCAGAACTCTTGACTGGGGGTGAATGTTTTGATTTGTTCTGCATTCCGTCCATCAATTGTGTGTCTTTTGCATGTGTGACATAGCAGGTCGACTTGGCACCCCTGTTTACATTTTTTCTTTATTATTTCCATATTGAATTTTACAACAGACATTGCAATGGGACAAAATTCATTTATTCAGACCAATTTTCAAAATACAAGGGAATTGGGAGCGGGGGTCGAGGAAGGAATTGAACAGTAGCATAGCCACTCAAAATTGACCCCCCTGTGAGATGTTGGTTGGAGCTTAAGCAAACACATCTGTTCAAATCAAATTGGTGAGGCAGCCTCCAAACTCAGTGGGGCGTGCAGACGAATCTGCCCCATGCAGGGGAGGCACAGGTTGAAGCATTTCCTGTGGGAGGCCGTCACTGCAGGGGAGTCCTCTATTAAGTTGCTGAGAGTTCTTAGATCGTGTCAGGGGAGACCAGATGTCTCTAGGTTGGGCACAGGTGGGCATCTGTTCCCAATATGCGTCCAGCAGTACCACACAACCACGCCTTCCTCGTAGGATCTTGCCTCCTGCCACAGTGGATCGCCACCCTGCATTTGGCAAGCAGAAGTAGAATCATCATCAGCCAACGGACCTCATGGGGACCGCCTTAACGTATCCTAAAAGTGCAACCAGAAGCTAGCCATCTAGGACATGGCCAGTGATGTCGATAATATCTTTAAACACTGTCCCCCAAAAGTCATGTACCTCGGGCAATACCCTCACCAAGTGTAGAAAGTCTGCGCGCAATGCAGCACATCGCAGACAACACAGGTCCTCAATCAGACCCATCTTCTGCAGAGTGCAGGAGCTTGATAAAGCCGATGTAGGAATTTAAAGTGTATTAGCCACCGCTTGTAATTTGGAGATAAGACCTTAGACTGGGTGCAACAAAAGGACTACCGCTCTTCCCTTATTTCAATGTGAAGCTCATTTAACCAGAGCTGTCGGGCATGGGCTACCCCAGCTGGGGCAGTACACTCCATGCTAAATAAATGCAGGTTATTAATCTGCGCAGAGAGGGCTGAGTGAGTATGTCCTCAATTTCCGTGAACACAGGTGGGGCAAGGGGGAAGGAGTTGTGGAGGTCATGTATAGCCGCCCCAAGCTGGTGATAGGTCATAGCATCTAGGAGGGATACAGGCGTATCCTGAAACACATCCTGGTAAGTGACAAAAAATTGGCAGGATATATTGCTCCATAGGGGCTTCATTTCAGCTGTCGGAGTCTCATTTTCACTCCGGCCTCCGAGGGTGCGGGAATCAATGGGCTACCTAAGATGGATAGGCGGAACGAGACGAGTGACAATCCGCACTCGCACGCATATTCATTTATGCATCACGAAAGGGAATATTGGAGACCCTAGCAGTAAACACAGAAGAAGTGAACCTAATAATTCTCTTATTTTACATAAGGAATGCGTGTAGGCACTACGCTAGGATCTGTTTGTACCGATGGTGGGAGAAAAGTTAAAATGGAATAAAATCTTATCCACGTCAGTAACCTGTATAAACAAGATAAACCCCAGCGTACAGGCAGTGGCGTAGCTAGGGTGGGACGGAGGGGGCGGTTGCGCCCCTGGCGGCACTATTTTGGGGGCGGACAAAGGCATTCAGATAAGGCTCGGCTTGCTTTCGTTGATGTTCGGGGACGGGCAGAGAAGGAATAGGACTCGGGCAATGTCCTCTTCTTTTTTTGTGCTGGCAGCTGTCCCCCCCCTCTCTTCCCATTATTCCTTCTCTTTCTGTCTTGCTCCTCACTTACTGAAAACTGTGACTTGAAGAAACGTTTCACAACCTCTTTCCTTCTTTCATTTAGTTGCTTCCCTGTGAAATGGATCTAAAAAAGAAAAACACTCTTTTGGGAAATGCCCTTTCTCTTCCAGGGGATCCTCATCAATAGTCATAAGCACTGAATATTCCCGCCCATGTGCGGGGACCCCGGAAATAATAAAATTATATATGTAAAAAACATACATATATACAGCTCTGTATATGTATAAACATATATCATTTTTTCCAAGCAAATGCAGCTCCCATAAAAGGCTAGGCAATGTAAATATACACATCCAATAACACATATATATATATATGTGTATATATAAAGGTATAACAATACACCTAAATCTCTTTTTTCTTTTTTTTTTTTTTTTTTTTTTTTTTAATGAGGTAAACACTCATGAGAAAGCAAAAAATAAAGAGAACAAACTGTGGAAAAACACAGATGCACAACACATTGCCAGCCTGCAGGCTGCATTGCAATATAATACCATAGAGACTAAAAAGCCCTGTACCGGTAAAAACTGGCACCGTGCCTTTAAGGCAGCCCTGACTTCCATATCCCATCATGCCTCAGGGGTGACAGTTAGGTCAGTTGTTCTTTCCGGCTCCTTCAGTCAGGACCCTGGAATTCAGCTCTCTTCATTTTTGACTCTTTAGTCAAGAATTATTACAACTTTAAGATTTTTTGGACTTCTTCTTATAACATCTGAGAGGAAGTTAGTATCCTGTGTTTTTCTGACTGATTTTTTTGCTATTTTGTCAGAAAAATGCCTTCTTTATTTGTTCCATGTCCATCTTGTGGAAAAAAGAAGGCTGCTTCAGACACACATGAGGTGTGTATTATCTGTCTGCCGGACTCTCACTCTCCAGCAACATGCCAACATTGTGAAGACCTTTCCAAAAGGACTTTAAAGGAGAGCGAGAGGATTAGGCTGTACGGCCTAGGAGAACGGTCGACGTCGAAGCAGTTGGTCCCTGTTTGCTCCCCATCGACGTCGGGCTCGGCGTCGAAGACTCCAGCGGCGGGATCGTCGCTGAGAGGTGAGGAGTCATGGGGAAGTCATGCTGCAAAGAGAAAATCATCGTCGACTTTAGATTCAGCGTCGAAGCGGATGCGTTCGACGTCGACGGCGTCTAAAGGCTCGGCGTCGAGGACTCGGCGCCACAGTTCAACGTCGAAAATGCATCTGTCGACGTCAAGAGAAGATCGATCCACGTCTGCATAGAGATATCGTTCGTCGTCTTCCACGGAAAGACATCGTTCGTCCTCGAGGTCTGCGAGACATCAGTCGACGTCGCAAGAAGTACGTAGGCGATCTCCACCACAGTCGACGTCGAGACCAAGATCGCCGTCAAGATCAAGATCGCCGTCGAGGAAACATCGTTCGTCGGCGAAGAGGCTTTCGACGTCGTCGGAGCATTCGACGTCGAGACAGAAGTCTCCGTCAAAAACGACGTCGAGGCAGACGCCTCCGTCAAGGCCGACGTCGAGGCAGGAGCCTCCGTCGGAGTCGACGTCGAGGCAAGCGCCTCCGTCAAGACCGACGTCGAGGCAGAGGCCTCCGTCGGAGTCGACGTCGAGGCAGGTGCCTCCGTCGGAGTCGACGTCGAGGCAGGTGCCTCCGTCCTCACAGGTCTCCAAGGCTTTGGAGAGGTACATAAAGCCTCCGTCGAAGATAATCTCGACGTCGAGACAAGAAGCTCTGAGCCTCGAGGATTCGAGTCAAAGATCTCCGGTGATAGGCCTATCACCGTCGAGGCAGACCTCTGCTGAGGGTACGCAGGAGGTGTCACATGTTCGCCTCACGATTCGACCAGTCTCAAGGCGAAAATCTCCTCATAGACTGATATATACAACTCCTGGGTCACCGCGTCTCATATCGATCTCGCCTTCAGGATCAGAGGGCTCAGGTTCAAGATCCGAATCGCCAGAGTTGGTGCATCAATCTCCAGTACCTGCGAGAGAAAGTTCGCAGGAGGAGGACAATGCGGTACCTCAAAGTCCCGTAAGGGAAATGCCTCAGGACTCTGCTATGCCCAACGCAATAAAGGCATCGCTTACAAGATTAAGGGGCATGGAATTCCCAGTGACACCGATCAGACCAAGATCTCGGGGAAGAGAATCCCGAGGTCACTCTCGAGCACCAAGAAGGCGATCCAGGTCTTCCTCCCGCAGAAGACAGTCGACCAGATCAGAGAAAAGGCGCCGTAGAACCCATTCTACCTCCCCTTCTTCCAGATCATCCAAAAGGGATTATTCACCGACACTCTCGGAGACGCCACCCTCTAGGGTATCTCCGGTAGATGATATTTCTACGTTTCAGGAAGTGTTGTGTAGAGGAGCTACAAAATTAAATATCCCTATGCCGGTTCAGGAGACCACTTCATCCATAATCTTCGAAACTCTTCATGAACGCACAGTGTCACGCCCGTTATTGCCATTAGTCCCTGGTTTGTTGCAACCAGTAATGGATATTTTTCTCACACCAGCAACCACCAAAACGGCGCCGGCGAGAATTCTAAAAAAGTACCGTCCAGCTCCGGAGGATCCTCTATTCCTAAAATCAGATCCTCCACCGGACTCTGTCATCACCGCCGCTGCCAGGAAGACACATGCAGTAGCTGGGTCTTCAACGGTGCCACCAGATAAGGACAGTAAGCCACAAGACTCCTGGGGGAGAAAAGTTTGCGGATCAGCATCCTCAAGCTTAAAGGTGGCCAGTGCCTCGGCGCTTCTGGGGCGCTATGATAGGTCATTATGGGACTCTCTTCAGAGGTTCATTGACAAAGTTCCATCAGAGGACAGACGGGACTTTGAAGAAATCTTGCATGAGGGAAGTCTGGTTTCTAACCAGATCATAAGTGCAGCGGCGGACGGGGCAACACTGGCAGCGCATGAATATGCACATGGAGTCACAGCCAGAAGATCATCCTGGCTTAGATTGACGGCCTTGAAACCGGAAGCGCAGGCAAGAATATTAAATCTGCCTTTCTCCGGTAGTTCTCTTTTTGGGTCCCATGCAGACGAAGAAATGGCCCGTATGAAGGCAGAGCTGGAGACCATGAAAGCTGTCGGGCTTGAAAAGAGAAGAGTTTCGACGCCGCAAGGGAAATGACAGGCGCAGTTACCAACAGAGGGTTCAAACCCCTCATTGGCAAAAGAACCAGGACCAGCAAGGTCAAAAGAAACAGCAATACCAGTCCCGCAAGCCATCCAGGGGACGGGGTAACAACAGGCAGTCTAATGCTGGAAACAAAGCTCCGGGGAAGCAATGAGAAGCCGCTTCCTCCGATGCTGTCCACCGCTCCGGTGGGAGGAAGGGTTGCACATCATCTTCCAGAGTGGCAGTCCATCACAAAGGACAAGTGGGTACTGAATATACTGCGTCATGGGTACTCGCTTCGTTTCAGAAGTCACCCCCCATCGATTCCTCCTGTAAATTCATCCCAGCATCTAAAGCAGCTCAGAGAAGAGGTAGCTACGCCTCTACTCAAATCTGCAATAGAGAAAGTACCCATAAACCAAAGGGGAAAAGGAGTTTACTCCAGATACTTTCTCATTCAAAAGAGGAGTGTGAAGGTAGAGTTCAGACCCATTTTAGACCTACGGATACTGAACAAACACATAAGGAAGGAAAAGTTTCGCATGCTGGCGCTCCACCAAATATATCCTCTTCTCCGGATGGGCGATTGGATGTGTTCACTGGACCTTCAGGATGCATATTTCCATATTCCCATCCTAAGGAATCATCGAAAATTTCTCAGGTTTGTGGTAGGCAACTCTCACTATCAGTTCAAAGTCCTCCCATTTGGCCTGAAGTCAGCTCCTCGAGTATTCACAAAATGCGTGGCAGTAGTAGCGGCTGCTCTGAGGCGCGCAGGAGTCTTCGTCTATCCCTACCTAGACGACAGGCTAATAAAGGGCTCATCACCACAGAATGTGCGGTCACAGCTGTCGCTATGCCTAAACTTATGTTGCAAGTTGGGTCTCAGAGTGAATGCCAAAAAGTCCAATTTTTCACCAACACAGAGGATCCACTACCTGGGCGCAACTATAGACTCAGTAGTAGGAAAAGTGTTTCCTTCGGAGGAAAGACAGTCATCCATTATGCTAAAAGGCAGGCAGATTATATCCAACAATCTGTCGTCGGCAAGGCAAATCTCTTCTCTGCTAGGGGCCATGGCATCCTGCATCTTCCTAGTGCCCAATGCCAGGCTAAGGATGCGTCCTCTCCAGCAAGATCTCGAGGACAAATGGGATCAAAGGAACTCCCTGTGGGAAGAAAAGGTTTGTCTCTCCTCTGCAGCCAAACAGTCAGTCAAGTGGTGGCTGAAGCTAAGGAATCTACAAGTGGGGATCCCCTTTCATCAGGAGCCTCCAACTCAGACCTTAATCACCGACGCATCCCTTCAGGGATGGGGTGCGCATTTTGGGTCCCTGCAAACTCAGGGACAGTGGTCCAGCAGCGAGCGGTTGTACCACATCAACATGTTGGAGCTCAGGGCAGTCCACCTAGCCCTCAAAGCGTTCCTACCGGCGATAACGACGAGTACCATTCTAGTGCAGACGGACAATACCACCACAATGTACTACCTGAACAAGCAGGGGGGTACTCGATCCAGAACGCTCTCGCTGGAAGCTCAGTCCCTGTGGCACTGGATCCTAGCAAGGAACATCTCATTGAAAGCGGTGCACCTACCAGGAGAACTCAACGTGCAAGCGGACTTGCTCAGTCGGCATTTTCAAGAGCCAGAGGACTGGGTAATCAACGACGAGGTGTTAGACATCTTTGGGGAATGGGGGCGTCCGCAAGTGGACCTCTTCGCGGACGAGCAAAACACAAAATGCCAAGGCTTCGCCTCAAGATACCATCGACCAGGATCCCTAGGGAATGCCCTTTTGATCAATTGGTCAATGACATTTGTGTACGCTTTTCCGCCTCTCCCACTAATCCCCAAGGTGGTTACCAAGTTGCAGAATTCATCTGCCAAGATGATCCTCATAGCACCGGACTGGCCGAGGCAGTGGTGGTACACGGATCTCCTACACATGTCGATCCGCCCCCACAAGCGGCTGCCGTGCAGGCCGGACTTGTTGTCCAAGATGCGGGGGAAGATTTACCATCCCAGCCTTCCCTCGCTGAGCTTAACAGCATGGCTCCTGAAGTCCTCCAGTATGGCCATCTGAACCTTCCCCAGGAGTGTATGTCCATACTGAAGGAAGCCAGGTGGCCTTCGACAAGACACTCCTACTTCTGTAAGTGGAAAAGGTTTTATATATGGTGTGCTCAGCATCATTATGATCCCACTAAATGCCAGGAGGATGTAATTTTGCCCTATCTTCTACATTTAGCGAGGGCAGGGTTGAAATTTTCATCCATAAAGGTTCACCTAGCAGCCATAACAGCATACAGGCGTTCGCCTTCACAGCAGTCATTTTTTAAAGTGCAGGTAGTGAAGGATTTCTTGCAAGGACTCAAGAAAGTCTATCCCCCTGTTAGACCTCCCTCTCCTTCCTGGGAGCTAAACTTGGTTCTGTCGAAGCTCATGGGTTCTCCTTTTGAGCCTATTCATAAGGCTATCCTACAGCACCTCACATGGAAGACAGCATTTTTAATAGCCATCACTTCAGCACGAGGGGCAGTGAGATACAGGCCCTCTGTTCTAAAGAGCCCTACACTATTTTTCATCTGAATAGGGTTGTGATGAGAACTCATCCTTCGTTCCTACCCAAGGTGGTATCGGAGTTTCATGTAAACCAAACCATCTCCTTACCAACCTTTTTTCCCAACCCCTCCTCTCCAGCAGAGAGGGCGTTGCATTCTCTAGATGTCAAAAGGGTCCTGAAATTCTACCTAGATAGGACTAAGAATGTCAGGAAATCTGATCAATTGTTTGTGAACTATGGGGTTGTCCGTATGGGCTTTGCGGCTTCCAAACGTTCCATTGCTAGGTGGATTGTTTCAAGTATTACATTGGCCTACCAACTGGCTCAGAAACCATTGGGGGCGCGCCCTAAAGCGCATTCGACAAGAGGAAAAGCGGCTACCGCGGCTTTTCTCAATAATGTCCCACTCTCCGAGATCTGCAAGGCAGCCACTTGGAGATCTGTCCACACGTTTACCAGGCACTATTGTCTGGATTCGGACACCAGAGCAGACACTCAAGTAGGACAAGCCTCCTTGAGGAATCTGTTCCATGCATAATCATTTTCATGATTCTCTTTCTCCATGGGTGGTACAACCTTTGTTTCATTTGCCTGCAGGTGGAAGGGGAGCTTGCTACTCTATTCAGTGCTTATGACTATTGATGAGGATCCCCTGGAAGAGAAGGGTAAGTTACTTACCTGTAATCCTAGTTCTCTTCCAGGGGTATCCTCATCAAAGTCATAAGCAACCCACCCACCTCCCCAGGCAAATGAAAAGAAGTGTATTATTCATTATGGAAAGGATATATCTTTGTGTTTAGGACTACGGTCCCGCAAAGAACAACTGACCTAACTGTCACCCCTGAGGCATGATGGGATATGGAAGTCAGGGCTGCCTTAAAGGCACGGTGCCAGTTTTTACCTGTACAGGGCTTTTTAGTCTCTATGGTATTATATTGCAATGCAGCCTGCAGGCTGGCAATGTGTTGTGCATCTGTGTTTTTCCACAGTTTGTTCTCTTTATTTTTTGCTTTCTCATGAGTGTTTACCTCATTTAAAAAAAAAAAAAAAATTATATATACATATATATATATATATATGTGTTATTGGATGTGTATATTTACATTGCCTAGCCTTTTATGGGAGCTGCATTTGCTTGGAAAAAATGATATATGTTTATACATATACAGAGCTGTATATATGTATGTTTTTTACATATATAATTTTATTATTTCCGGGGTCCCCGCACATGGGCGGGAATATTCAGTGCTTATGACTTTGATGAGGATACCCCTGGAAGAGAACTAGGATTACAGGTAAGTAACTTACCCTTTTCTGACATTTTTCTATTCCAAAGTGCAGCGGAATGGAGAGAAATAGAAGGTTTTAAATATGAAAAATAAATACATAACTAAATAAAGCTAGACAGAGTGGTTGCAAAGTGGCCAGATTGGTTTTATTTACTCCAAATACATCAGCCTCACTTTACAGAGTTTGCCAGTGAAGCGCTACTTTTGTTTTCTCGTCTTTCTTTGAACAGCATTGTTGTTCCCAGGTGGGAAAGTGTACCGTTCCTGGAGGGACTGCAATACCTGGTTGATGGGTGGATTGGAAAACAAAATGTATACCATGGCTCTGTGTTTATGGATGTGGTCTTTTTAAACCATACTGCTTACGTTTTGTAAGGATATAAGCAATGGACATTGAAATGGTTCCCTTCAGGACCCTCTAGTCATATTCTTAACTTTTCAGGTAAAACCACTTGCTGATTTCTGAATAGTGAGTGAGAGATCGTTAACCGCTTGCATGCTCAGAGGCACAGTGGAGCTGTGCTCATGACAAGCTGGGCTCGTCATAATGGTTGTGGCCCACCATCGTGCGATTGATTCGCCGCCTGTGCGGGAGAATCAATCAGTGGACGGGGTTGTGACCAGCTCAGCTCGTCATGAGCACAGCTCCACTGTGCCTCATGACGAGCTGGGCTCCTCACGAGCACCGCATGCCCCACCCGCGCCGTGGGGGAATTACCCCCGCGGCGAAGGGGTTAAGGTAACAATGTTTCTGCTTACATTTCACATGCTTTACTTAATCGTGCATTCCCTATGAGTGTTTGCTTTTACTTTTTTTTTAGGCAGCATATTACTCTTATCAAGTGCATTATTTGAATTGAGCCACATCCTAGTGTTTATAGCGGGCACAATTAGGTTGTAGCAGAAGGCAGCGCCAGTTTCTCTCAGTGGGGCAGTATGGTGTTCAGTGGGGGAGAGCTGTCGAATTTGGAACTGGGGAACCAGGATCAGCCTTGAATGACCAGTCCACCAGACCACTCTACTGAGGGAGCACATTCCCATGCTAGACCTTAGAAGGCCCCACTAGACCTTAGAAGGCTTGATGTCTTAGCACAAGCAGGTGTACCCTAGTGGTGTCAATTGTGGGTTAACCTTGAAGGCCTGTCCACCACAATCTATACTGAAGTTCATCTCCAGTCTTGCGAGCAGGCCTACGAAGCAGCACATTCTAGAGTAACAGTGATCCAGTCGCTGTGACTCTGTCACTGAGGTCACATGAACCTTGAGCAGGTTAGGGCGATGCGAACGGTGTGACGGCACTGGGTACCTATTTCGGGTGGGTGCGTAGTGTTTCCAAGTATATTATGGTTTAAAAAAAACTTGCTGCCTCCTTCCTGGCCTCCAGCAATTTTCAGAAACAATAAAAATGTCATGATAACTTCGGTGATTAATGTTCTTCCTAGAGAGAGATCGGAGTTTTGTCTAGTGGAAGGGTTGACTCCTGGAAAGGTAGCACAGAGGGTTAATGTGCCTGCTGCAAAGAACATGTACCATGCAGATCACAAAGTGCACTGCTTTAATGGGGGGACCAAGATGAATGGTCATTTAATGTCAGCTGTAGATGATGGATCCCTGAACAGTGTCATTTTTGTGCATGTTTGCATTGTGCTGAGGGGATTACCAGGTAATTGTTCACGCAGCTCTCTGATGGATGTCACATGCGGTTTTTCTGAGTCCCCAGATAGATCATGCAGTCTGTGTGTTCACTTTTGTACTGCAAAAAGAACAAATGATGGACAGAATGCAGAACAATGTCATACATTCACCCCAGTACAGGGATCTGGGCCTAAATCCATCGTTTTTTTGCTCACCATGCCATTCCAGTTTGGACCCAGCCATATGCAAATCAGTCTTGACCCTGCGCCCAATGGGAACAGTCCAGCCCGAACTGCCAGCCCAGGTCCTCCCTGAACTGGAAACAAGCATCCTAGGACCGGTTTCGGGGTTTCACCCCTCTTCAGCCAGGATACCTTGATTCCAGTGGTATGGAGAGCACGGGACTCACGTCTGAGCATACCTGTCCCACCCGGGGTGACAAATGCAAAAAGAACTATTGATGGACAGAATGCAGAACAATGTCATACATTCACCCCAGTACAGAGATCTGGGCCTAAATCCATCGTTTTTTTGCTCACCATGCCATTCCAGTTTGGACCCAGCCATATGCAAATCAGTCTTGACCCTGCGCCCAATGGGAACAGTCCAGCCCGAACTGCCAGGCCAGGTCCTCCCTGAACTGGAAACAAGCATCCTAGGACCGGTTTCGGGGTTTCACCCCTCTTCAGCCAGGATAGCTTGATTCAAGGGGCATGGAGAGCATGGAGAGCATGGGACTCACATCTGAGCATACCCGCCCCACTCGGGGTGACAAATGCAAAAAGAACTATTGATGGACAGAATGCAGAACAATGTCATACATTCACCCCAGTACAGGGATCTTGGCCTAAATCCATCGTTTTTTGGCTCACCATGCCATTCCAGGTTTGACCCAGCCATATGCAAATCAGTTTTGACCCTGCGCCCAATGGGAACAGTCCAGCCCGAACTGCCAGGCCAGGTCCACCCTGAACTGGAAACAAGCATCCTAGGACCGGTTTCGGGGTTTCACCCCTCTTCAGCCAGGATGGCTTGACTCCAGTGGCATGGAGAGCACGGGACTCACGTCTGAGCATACCCGTCCCACTCGGGGTGACAAATGCAAAAAGAGTGTGTTTCACTTTTGTACTGCCAGTCACTGCCAGTCACCGGTGCATTCAACTGTGTAGCCTTGGACCGTGTCATGTATGTGCATGTAACTTGCATGATCGAGGTAACTATTAGCGGCGATACTACATGTCTCTCTGACCTCTTTTAAGTGCTCGCCGTCCTTTTTCCCCAGCAGCCCCACCTCCCCAGGGCCGGCAATCTAAGGGATAGACCCGGGCGCCACAAGCTCTAGCTACGCCTCTGCGTACAGGCAATAAAAGAAGACTAGAAGACGGAGGTTATCAGCCCCGGTCTTGCATACCTCGCCTTCACATTTAATATTTTTGCATCCGCATCCTATCAGTTCAAAGGTGTTGCTAAAAGCTCTGGCCAAACGTATTACATTGGAGAGTCAATAATTACAGTCTTGAAAAAGATGATGTTATAAGACTAACCATCGAAATGCGTCGACGCACTTTTATGTAACACAATCCGTGCAAAGGCTGGAAACCCAGAATTATAATCATTTCAGTTTCGCACTCCAGGCCCAAATATCGTGAGATCACGGATGTGTGCTTTTTTAGCGACATATTCTTTTGTCTTTTTGATGTACTCTCATTTTTAATTGAGATGTTTTATAAATAAATACGATATTTTGAATCAATTCTAGATTTCATGTTAGGAATACTATTGGCTAGATAGTAGGTTTTAAATGTTTTGTGTATTGTAAGATATCATGATAAATAAAGAGATCTATATCAACATTCTTTAAAGAAAATAACTTTTCCCTGACTGTTGATCTTGGTCTTACAGTTCTATTTCTCGCATAAGAGTGGTTAGAATCTGAATGTTTATGAATGCGGCTATTATGGGAGTGAGTATGAATTGAGTCTTTAGTGCATCCCAAAGGAAACACTTTTTTGCAATACAGTTGACCTAAGATGGATACAGAGGGGGCAAACACACTCTTTTCCGTAGTTCATTCCACGCCCAGATGCAGGCAACCTTATCTACCTGTCTGCAATTTCTTTGGGGAGGCCAGTAGAGCACAGTCTGTATGTGGCATATGGTTGCATGGTCTACCTTGGGCCGTGTGGGATTGGAACTAGATTGGGTGCAGCCATAAATGTGCAAAATGAGCCTGTGCACTTAGAAAATAATGTCTGGTGTACCAAGGTCCCTCTGTACAAAAAGAAGGAAGAGAAGATCCCAACATATGCATGGCTGTTTGCCAGCACAGGTCAGGGAGACCAGATGAGATCGAAGTTGGCGAGGAAATTAGGCCTTAAGAGGAAGGGGTAAATTAATGAAGAGATAAAGAAACTTATGGAGGACCACTATTTTGCCTAATGCTAGCCTACCGAGTAAGAGACAATGGACTCTTGACCCATGCAGGTATAAGGTCTTCCAGCCATGACATCAGCTGGACTTAATTCTCCCTCCATAGCACCTCTGTGCTTCGGCTCAGCCCGATCCCCAGGTATCGGACCGCATCCACCTCCCAGCTTAGGGTAAAATTAGGGATAAAAATGTGTTTGTTTCCAGTCAGCGGTAACAATATTGAATTTGTCCAATTTATATTGATACCGCTGATGCCTCCAAAGCTATTAAATTCTCGGACAAACGGGTTCAAGTTATCAGACAGAACCGGATATATAGGGTCTCATCATCTGCGTAAATGGAAACAAGGACCTATCAAGGACAGAACGCAAGGCCACGTTCAGAATGGTTCCGTCACAGCCGGGCCGCAAGCAGCTCAATCGCAACAGCAAAGAGGATAGGAGACAGTGGGCATCGCTGCTCCGTCTTCTGAGTCACCATAAAGGAGTGGGGTTGGGGGTCGATACCATCCCATTAACTTGTAGGCAGGCGACCAGCGAGGTGTACAGCCGACGGATTAGTCGAATGAATTGATGACTAACACCAAGGCTCTCTAGGAGGTAAAGAAAGTAGGGCCATTCAAGCAACTCGAAGGCCTTGGTGGCATCACGCAGGCAGCTACAGCGTGCAGGTTTGGGTTAAGAGTAGGAAGAATGGCAAAGAAAGGTATGCCAAGTGCGGGCATTAGAGCTTCTGGGGACAAAGCCAGATTGGTCTGGGCGTACCATAAGAGGAAGTAGAGGCAGAAGGCACAAGGCAATGAGTCCAGCCAGCATCTTATTATCAATGTTAATCACAGAAACTGGTCGTTAGGACTCACACTTTAGAGGGTCTTTATCAGGCTTGAGAATAGTAATGATAAGGGTCTCACTCAGAGGTGAAGGGTGCCTGTTTGCATAGATTCCTTGTACATATCGAGTAGATGCTGGGCCAGCAAGGATGCAAAAGCCTTATAAAATGCAGCTGTGAGGCCATCAAGACCAAGGGCCCTGTCACAAGGGCCACAAAGGTATCAACGGGTAGCAGGCTCAGTTCCCGATCTGCTGACGTGGCACATTAGCCCTGATTCTTTCCAAAAACCAGGATGAAGTCCGGCTTCACTCTCTAGACGGCAAAGCCTCCTCAATGGACAGCCATCTTGCAGCCGGGCTAGCACTGCCCCGGGCACCCTTGTTTTCCTTTTCCGAGAAATGTACTGCTTCAGGTGAATTTACTCACAAACCAAAGGCAGGACATTAGCAGACTTGAAACAATACTTCCAAAAAGAGAAGAACCAAACACATGCATTCTCCTCCTTCGCTTCTCAGATCTGGAATAACATTACTATTAACATCAGATCTGCACAAGTCCTTTTGCAATTCAGAAAGTATCTTTACATTTTAGGACTCACCACCCATGTGCATCATATTTCACTTTAAATGTTGCTGTATTAGACTTATGCCTTTGTTCAGCACTTGGTTGATACATTGTTAGGTTTGCGAGCTATAGATGTCCACATACAGATATACATATGTCTTCAATGAAGACATTTAGAATACCAATTTATATATGATCCTGGATGCTTCTGAACAAACTTGGGTAATATTCATCAACAATTTTTTGTCATTTTGAATAAAAAAAATTCTGTTAACTCCTTGAAATCAGATGTAAAAGCATACACATGAAAACAAGCATTATTCTACAACACTACACCTGCAATTCTACGGCTTCAACACTACAACTATACTTTGCAACAATAGCACTGTTATCACAAAACTACAAATATAAAAGTACAGCCTTATAATACGTCAGCTACAATACTTCAATTACAACATTATTACTTTGTAGGAATTACAGCATTATAACTAAACTAATGCATTCCTACAACTTTACAACTGCAGCATTACATCACTAGAAGTACAACACTTCCACACTACTATGTTTCAATCGCAACTATAAGACTGCAGCTATAATGCTACAATACAATTGTTAGGACAACGTAACTATACCACTACTAATATGAATATTATGTGTTTTCTATTCTCGGTATTCGCCTGTTCAATTTAACATGGTACAATCAATTAATCAAAAAGTGAATACGTAGGAGTAGTTAAATGTTGAATGTGTATGAATAATGTGATGTACATTTAGTTTGTTATTATGTCCTGCGATTTGTCGAGTGACAAAGATCATCCTAGAGCATCTCTCTCCTTTAAAATATCTCCATCTGCTCCTCCTTCAGTTCCTGAGTCAACCTTCAAGGAGTCAGTGACTCTAAAAATGTGCCTGTCTACGGATCCGTCAATGGCGGCTTCGTTGTCAAGAGCGTTGACGCTTGTCAGCCCCAACGCCGGTTTCCACTGTGGCGTTGAGGACATCGACAATGAGAATGTTGACAGCCACCTGCTCCACCTCATCGAAGGCTCTGATGACGACAGCTTCGTCAACTAGACCGCCGATGCCAGCCCACATAACGCCAGTCACACCGTCATCGTCACCACCCAACATCCCGTCATCAAAGATCACATCGATGACAACAAAAAAGACTGGCTTTATTTCCACAAAAAGGATTCCAGTTTCTCTTCAGGCAGGTGTATCAAACATTTCGCCATTACCTCCTGTAAAGCTTTTAGAGTGTCAGGGCTCTGGAAATGAAGGTAAGTTTGGCTTTACGTATAGTCCTTCACAACTGAACATGAAGTGCCAGGAAACGGAAGACGAAGAGGTTGACCAGGGTCAGACCACTTTCCTGGAAGGGGAATATTCTTTTTAAGATAGAATAAGAGAGGTTGCCCACATGTATGATAGAGTTTGAGTATCACTATCCCTATGAAGAACAAGAGGAAGAACCTCAGCTACAAGAATCCTCGATTACAGTTCCTGTGTCTCTGGTTACAGATCTACGGTTAATAATCACTGGTGGATGCTACTGACTCTGCTCCTCTTCAGAGAAGTCACTTCATAAAGACACGCGATTCCCCCAACTATCACAATAAGGGATAGCCTAGCTGAGCGTGACAATGAGCATCAAGCAGTAGAGGGTGTAAAAACCTGTTTGATGCAGCGGCAGAAGATCATTAATGGGATGAGTACATCACCCCTCTACCTGCTTCAGCCGACTCGCAACCTGCGTGTATAGGTGGTTTTCTCAACCTGCTAGAGCACGCATCGAAGCGCTTTGACCTACCACTTCCAACTAAGCATACAGAATGTTTCTTGTATGACTTTAAAGATGCGGCTCAACACTCGGTGAGGTCCATACCAATCGTGGATTACATTTGGCAGGAGTGACTTAGGTTAATAAAGACTCCAGCATCTGTAGAGCCGTGGTGCCAAAACTTGATAAAACAAGCATTTGCAATGCAATCGGTCTTGCCTTTGGGACCTTATATGTATTGAGCTATGCAGCACATTAGCCTGGGTGCTGAAAAACCTACTGTTCTTTAACATGGAGAGAAAGTAAGCACCAAACTGCATGCTACGCCAGGTATGGGAACACATGGAGAGAAATATTGCCTTTCAGCGGGGAATGGTATAGTTCAAAGCTCTGTTTTTAATATAAAATCAGGGTCTTCGGTGGTCATATCACTGAAAATAAAAGATTTGAAAATAATATTGTATACAGGTGCTCGTTGAAGACAATTTCTATGGACTGGAATCTAGACAATGCTAAAGTGATTCTGGTATTTTACAGATCTCTGCTGGTCGTTTTCTACCAAGAAAGTTAAAAAGAGGCAGTTGCCAGAAAAAGAAAAATAAGAAAGTCCCTCTGCAGAAAGCAATTCTGGTATTTTACTGACCTCTACTGGTCGTTTTCTATCAAGACAGTTAAATAGAGGCAGTGGAACATAAAAAAAGTCTCTGTGCGGAAGCAGACAAGTCCTAGGGCGGATCTCCAGAGCCCACAAAGTACATACACATATAAGTATAAACGAAAGTATATACAAGAGGTCTTGAATGCTCGACCTAAAAATATAGGGCACCAGAGAATGCGCCACATTGTCTGATTGGTCATCCTAGGCCTGATTTTGTTATAATGTAGGCAGCACGAAGAAGGGCGAAGAATCCATCTTCTCCATGCTTGGCTCCAACTGATAAATAAGACCGTAGACTCAATAACATCGGGAAATGGTTTATGACCATGTCAGCGAGTGCAATGAGAGCCTCTAATGCCCTAGCAATTCTAGGAAGATATGACAACCAAATGTGGTCTGATCTGTCAGCATTTATCGTGAATCTCCCTGACAACAAACAGAAAAAGGCAATAGAGATACTTGTGAAGAGGTAAGAAAGCCTCTGTGGAGATTGACACAGCAATGGATATCTCCTACACTGCTTTCCTTCAGATGGCGAGGGCAGCAGTGTTGAGGTGCAGTCGAACATCTTGGGCATGTAATTTGATGGCAAAAGCCTGTTCGGCAAGCATGTGGATGAGGCCCTCCAGTCCATTAAATCAGGTATTGATACCGCCCGCTCTCTGGGTTCACTCCAACAAATACTTTTTCTTCCTTCCAAAGAGGAAGAGGCAGGGGTCATTTTGCGCCACAACCATATTCCCAACAGGCCTGAAATCAGCCCTATAATAAACAGGGATTTGTTTCTACCTATCAATTCACAGATGAACAAGAGTGCTGCTGGAGGTTCCAACAATGCTCGACAACTTGCTCGCAGATGCCCTCCAGCGGACAATGATATGTCCCTGATACTGGCATTCTCAGTTCCACCTCACAAATTCAGTGGTTTTCATTCGAAATTCTTCAGTCGTTGGAAAAACATCCCTTCCGACAAATAGGTATTAGACGTAATCCAGCACGGTCACACCCTGGAAGTTGTTCAAAAGCCTCCAAATTATCCACCACACAAAACATCTCACCGGCACCTAGTTTCGTTGAGGCGGGAGATCAGTGTGATTCTCTTCAAGGGTGCAATAGATGAAGTCGCACCAGATCACTGCTTCTATTCCAATTTGTTCCTTCTCTGGAAGAAAGCAGGCAGGTGATGGATTTAAGGCTTCTGAACAAGTTCATCAGGAAGTAATTCTTCCGAATGCTTTCTTGGCAGGAAATTCACCCAACTAGTAGATCCAGATTTCATAATATCCCTAAATCTGCTGGATGCGTGTTTCCACATTCCCATCCACCCCAAACATTGAAAATTCCTTCGCTTCAAGGTGGCAGGGTGCCTCTATCTTTTCAGGGTACTTCCTTTTAGTATTCGCTCCGCCCCAAGAGTCTTCACGAATGCATGTCTCCAGTGGCAGCTTTTCGGAGAACATCAGGCCACCAAGTATTCCCCTACTTGGATGATTGGCTTATAAAAGGACCCACCTTTGTCTCAGCCAGAAACTCAACTCATGCATGTCTAAAGCTGTTCCAGATTCTGGGCTTACTATTGAACAAATAGAAGTCCTCAGTAACTCGTTGAACGACAGCAGTCTTTGTAGGAACGGTCATAGACAGGAGGGGCCGCAAAGGTGTTTCAGACTTCAGTGAGAATCCAATGGCTCAAGACAACAGCAAAACTACTGTGAACAACAAAGTACACTTCAGTACGGAAGTACAAGTAATTGTTGGGGATGATGTCATCCTGTATCCCATTAATACCAAATTGCCATTTACGAATTTGCCTGCTGCATGAAGAGCTGGACAAGTTGGTGCAAAGTCGAGGGTCTTTCGAGCATTCCATCTCAATAATTTGTCAGATAAAAGTTGGCAATGTCCTTGTGGGTGAACATGCAACAAATTTCCCAGGGCCTTTCATTTATCCCATCAGGCCTCACATAGTGATGACGACAGATGCTTCTCTCGAGGGGTGGGGAGCTCATCTGCAAGATCTGGAGATTCACTGCAAGTGGACCATGCAGAAAGCTGTCTCCCACGTCAATCTCTTGAAGCTGAAAACAGTCTTTCTGGTTCTTCAGGCTTTCATACCCGGATTATGCAACTTCCTGGTGTTAGGTCGGACGAACCACACCACCACCATGTTCTACCTGTCCAAGCAAGAGGGCACGACATTCAAGGTTCTCTCAGCTCAACAGATCTGGGAATGCGTGCTCAACAACAATATCACCTTAAAGGTGGAGCATATCCCAGGAGAGCACAATCAATTGGCATATTCCCCAAGACTGACAGACAAACAAGGTTGCGAGTGGGAGCTGAATCAGTATCACCTAACCAAAGTTTACTGACGGTGGGGAACACCCAACTTAGATCTATTTGCTGTCCTGACAAACAAAAAATTACATCTGTTCACCAGCAGATATTCTCAACCCTCAACCAGGATCCTGAGGAAATGCATTCAATGTGGCATGTTTGCATATGCCTTCCCGCCTTTTCCTCTAATCCCCCTGGTACTCTGAGCTTCTTCGCCTGTCAGACGGCACTCCTCTCAAATTTCCACCGCAGAGGATCTCCTTTAATTGAGCAAGGGTCCATTTCTGCATCCGCAGATCCAATCCCTACATTTGACCACCTGGCTCCTAACTACATTTAGTTCTAGTCAATAATTCTGTCTGAGGATTTTAGAATGATTCTGCAACAAGCTTGAACGGAATCTACAAATAAATGCTATACCATGAAGTGGAAAAGGTTTTGTCTTTGGCGTACTTCTCACTCGGTGCATCCTATCTCTTCAACAGCAGAACAAGTTGCCCCTCACTTATTGTATCTAGCAAAATCAGGATTGTCTCATGTTTCTGTGAAGGTTCATCTGGCGGCAATTTCCAGATTCAGATGAGAGAAAGGAACGATTGTGGTCAGATTAACTAAAGAGTTTATGAAAGGACTGTTTTGGGCTTTTCCGCCGAATAACCCTCCGCCGGTGACCTGGCAACTCAATAAAGTCTTATCACAATCAATAAAGCCTCCCTTCGAGCCAATTCACAATGTTGACTTAAAATTTCTTTCCTGGAAGATGGCCTTTCTCCTGGCTATTACCCCTGCACGTAGAATATCTGAAAGTCAGGCTCTGACAATCTGTGAACCATATATTCAATTCAGGAGAACAGAGTAATCCCAAGAACTAACCTCAAGTTTACTCCAAAGGTGCCAACTACTTTTCACCTCAATGATCCAATTCTTGCCAATTTTTTCTCTAATCCATCCTCAACTGTGGAAAAAGTTCTTAATTCTTTACCAGAGGTATCAGAGCGCTTTACATGATAGTTACGGTAAGAAACAAAATTTCAAGAGCAAGGAATTTCAACAAGTTAACAAAAGAGAAACAGCTTGTAAATATACATAACATATAAAAACATAAAGTTCGGGCAAGAGCTATATACATATATGACAAGTAGGGTCAAACTAGGGCGCGGGTCAAGACCCCCAATATTTATTGAGGAGGTGCAGTTTGAGGTCTTTTTTAAAGCTGAAATAGGAAGGGTTTCATCGCAGGTTTTTTGGGGGAGGTCATTCCAGATGTTTGGGGCATTTCCGTAGAAGGAGTGTGTCTCAAGTTCTACCTGGACAGAACTAAATTGTTCAGAAAATGTCATCAACTCTTAGTCTCCTATGCTTCACCCAGAAAACGACAAGCCCTCTCTAGGGCCAGTATTGGACGTTGGGTTGTAGTCTGCCATGAAAAATCAGGAAGACCACTGTCCACGAAAGTGAAGGCGCATTGCACAAGAAAAGTTGCAGCTTCTTCGACCCTGTTTGCGGGGGTTTCACCCCCGTCATCTGCAGGGCAGCCGCATGTGTTAATGCCCATACTTTATGAACCCCTATTGCATGGAATTGTGGCAGAAGGCTGATGTAGCAGTTGGACAAGCCTCTTTACGTTGCCTGTTTTCATAAAGTATGCAAGGCTAAGGGGCCTATTAGGATGGCGGGCGGATCGACACCGCCGGCCCAGCGGTAGCCACCGCCGGCCGGGCAGGGGCGATCCGCCTGCCATGCATGCCAGAATGACCCCCTGCCATATTAGGATGGCTGGGGGGTCAGCGTCGGACGGGAACACTATCTTCCGCTTTTCAACCCATCGACGAGTTGACCGGGCGGAAAAGGGGCATAATATGGTGGCGGTGTCTGCAAGACACCGACATCCATATTATGATGCATTGCCGCCATCGTAAGGCATGTGGTCCTTCCTGTAAGGGACCCCTTGCGGGCCCCCAGAGTGTTGGGAGGGAGGGGGGTGCACATGGGGTGTACCTATGGTACCCCCTGCATTTGCATGCACAAGGTGGCAGGCACTGCGCGGTACCTGCCATGTTGTGCATGCACATGCACTACATGCATTTTGTACATTGCGGCGGGTCCTGCTTACAACACCGCCTGCTGCAATGTACAAAATGCGGGATGCGCCTGCCAGTGTGCCGGGCGCATCCTGATCTGAATGGTGGGACCGCCACACCTATGGCGGGCGGTCCCTTTAGCCGTTGCGGTGGCGGCCATCGTAATAGACCCCAGAGTCTTTTATAATAAGTTACACATTCCATATTTCTTTTTCCTCTCTCTGTCTCTTTTATTACAATATCTAGGTCATCATAGCAAATGTACAAATGTTATATTTTATGGGTCGCCTTAATGCTTTTATGATACATATTGATGCTTAGTAAAAACACGGTTGCAGCAGTATATCATATTTAAAGTTGCATAGGGTTCCTGGTGGGAAGGTTTGCATAACCCACTGTCTATACACGCTTGATACTGCTCACTGTTCTGATTCAAGCATATGAATCTATAAAATACTAGAGAAAAGAAAGTTACTTACCTGTACATTGCGGCTCTCCAGTATTGATTTCTTTCATAGATTCACATGTGACCCTTTCTCCTCCTCGTTCAGGCTCACCATTACTTCATCTCTGATCCTCCGGGTATTACACCTGTGCTTGAAATCTGAGGTATGGTGGCTCTGCAGGGGAAGAGTGCTTCTGGGTCTCTGCTCTGATTGGCTGAAGTTTGGATGCTTTAAAAGAAGGTCAATAGGTTAACAATTTATGTTGTTTACAAAGGGTTTTCTAAGACGTTGCTTTTCTATTTCTATTACCGTGGGACTCCCACCATGACAATGGGGAAGATCTAAGAATGTGAATCTATGAAAGATATCAATACTGGAGAACCACAGTGTACAGGTAAGTAACTTATTTTTTGCTGATATATCAATGTAGCCGGCCGGCAGATGTATTGTTGAAAAACGTCTCTGTAACCAGAAATAGGTTTTATTTTATGCTGTGCTAGTATTAGATTTGCGTTTGTAGGTAGCAGAATGAGTGCAGGATAACTCTAGATGTATCACCAAAATAATATTTAAAAGGTATCCTTGCCTTCTAGTTTGTAATCCTTTAATGAAAGAGGGTATGGTTTTCCACAAAATTTCCTTGTAAAGTCTCATTTTTTTTGGAAAAACTTTCTTTATTGGCATTTATATATAGTGAAACACGCAGGCACATGCGATATCGCCATTATCACATAGATTCACATTTGAGTGCGCCCAGTCACAGTCCTTACGATCTTGCAGCCTCATGGCCCCTCAAGCCGTTCTTCGCTGTCCTGAGTGGGGCTGCAGATGTGTGCCCCGGTCCAGCCTCTGGGTGTGCCCTACTGGAGTGCGCCATGATCGCCTCGCCGCAGGGGTGCCGTGCAATGTGACTGAACCCCCTGTGAGGGGCGTCGCAGAGGCTATAGAAGTGCAGCCATTGAGTAACCACGAACTAACTGGGGGCAGAAAACCAGGGAAAGGGGGTGCACTGTGTCGCCCATCGGGAGTACTGGTAGGTGCGCGCTCACGAGCTGGACCATCGTGTGGGAGAGGGTTGGGGTGATCGCAGACGCGGCGATGGGGAGGGGGCAGGGGGGACGGGAGCATCTAGCCTGGCCTATGAGAACTCTGGCTGTGGGGCCTGTGGTGACAACCTCTGTGAGACACCGGGTGCTTGACCTGCCTGCGCATTACCCAGGGTGGACTCCGGAGTTGCAGACGCCCCCCGAGGGGTCTATCAGTCTCGAGCTCGCCGCAGCCTCTGTTTCCTGCGTGAATGTGTGCATTAACATGGCCCAGGGCATGGAGATCGGGTTTTTGCGCATCCCACGGACCTCCTCCGTTCTGAGTGTGGTTTCCTCCGCCTTGCCCCACTTCCTGACAGCCCCCACCCATGCCGCTAGAGGGGGCCCCCCCGGCGCCTTCCAATGCATAGCAATGCATCGTTTAGCGAGGATCAACATTAGGAAGGCAAACCTCCTCTCCACTTTCTGCCGCTTATGCCGTCCATGAATTCCCAGCGCACACGCCTCCCATGTGTCCAGGTCCTGGAACTCTGTAACCGTTTTTAGGGCAGTGTGAATTGTGTGCCAGTAACTGTAGAGCGTCGGACAGTCCCAAAACATGTGCCTAAACGAGGCAGCAGGCTCCAGGCATCTAGGGCATCCAAACACCCCGTCGGGGAAATATTTCTGCAACTTTTCGGGGGTTAGATACGCCCTATGCAGGATATGCAACTGTATGTTCTTAAACCGATAGTTACGGGACACTTTCTTGGTGTATTCCAGAGCCCTTGTCCACTCCCTATCATGTAGAGGCCGTTGGAAGTCATCTTCCCAGTGTTCTCTAAGGGTCGCCAACGTAGGACTCCGCAGGGCCCTCACCGCTTTGTATATCCACGTGACTAGATGGCGACCGGGCCCCATCTGCAATATCGCATGGATGACCGGGTGTGTAGGGGGCTCCGCATCAATCCCCCCCCCACTGCCTACGGCAGTCCATGAGAAGCTGTCTATGCCGCAGGAATTGGCCCCCGGGGAGCTCGAAGTCTCCGACCAGTGCCTCGAAGGGTTGCAGGCTCTCCCCAGAGAACAACATCCCCACCTCCGTTACCGCGTGATCCGTCCACACCCGCATCATTTGCTCCGTGTAGTGTGCCCGACCCCTAGGTAGCCTCACCAATGGCAACAACGGGGAGTATAGGGGAATACCCCGGCCAAGTCGATGAACACGCGCCAAGCAGGGACGCGCCGTCATGACTTGGAGGGGCCGGGATGACGGCGGTACCGCTCCCGGCAGCAACATGCGGTGCACAGTGGGGATTGGAATCCGCCCTGTCTCCGTGCACAGCTCCTCTTGCGCCCTGCCCGCCGTCCAACGCGACACCCATTGTAATTGGGTGGCAAGGAAATACGCCTCGAATGAGGAAGCCGCCAACCCGCCCTGATCAAGGGGCAATTGCAGTTTTGCCAGGGCTATCCGCCGGCGGCCGTTGCCCCAGATGAGGGTCCCGAGCAGGGTATCCAATTCCCGGAACAGGGATCTCGGGGGAACCACCGGGAGATTGGAGAAGAGATAGAGCAGGCGCGGCACCAGGATCATTTTCGCAACGGCTATCTTTCCCGGAACAGCCAAGTGGAGACCCTTCCAGAAATGGACTAAGGATCGGATGTTACCCATCAACCTGCGGTAATTCCCCTCATAGATATCTTGCGGCGTATGATATAGCTTAATGCCGAGATATCGAACCGCTTGGGGACTCCACGAGACTGCAATGCCTCCGATTCGTATCGGACCCTGGGGCACGACTTGTGTTAAGGGATAAACAGTGGACTTGGCCCAATTCACCCTAAGGCCCGTCACCTCTGCGAAATCATGCAGAATGCTTGATATTGGGGTCAGGTCAATCGTGATGTCCCGGACATATGAGTACGTCATCGGCGTACAGTGATACTGCGTGGGTATAATCGCCTATCGGGATGCCCCACTCCTCGCTCGCCCCTTGCAGCAGGGCCGCCAGCGGCTCCATCGCCAACGCGAATAGTAGGGGGGAGAGGGGGCACCCCTGCCTAGTACCGCGCCGGATTGGGAAGGAGTCCGAAATGAGAGGGCCCATGCGCACTCTGGAACTGGGCGAGGAGTAGCTGAGCCGAGTGTAGGCCAGCAGTTTGGGCCCGACACCCATGCGTAACAAGACCTGAAACAGGTAGGCCCAAGGGAGCGTGTCGAACGCCTTTTCGAGGTCCAGCACCAGACACGCTGCCCGAGGGAACCGTTCCTGCACCTGGTCCTGCACGTGAAACAGCCGCCGGATGTTCGAAGAGGTGTGCCTACCAGGCACGAATCCACTCTGATCGGGGTGGACAAGCCGCGGGAGGATCGTGGTGTACCTGTCCGCCAGGGCCTTCCCGTAGATTTTATAATCCGCCGACAATAGAGTTATGGGTCGGTAGGAGCCTAGCGGATGCGGGTCTCTATCTGGTTTAAGGAGGGATACTATAACGGATTCGCGCATGGAGTGCGGTAGGACACCCACGTCTAGAGCCGCTTGGAACTGCAATTCTAGTTGGGGGACCAGCTGGGACGCAAAAGTCTGGTAAAAGTCAAGGGGGAAGCCATCCAGACCCGGGGCCTTGTGGGTGGCTAGCGCCTTCATGGCGTGCCGAATCTCTGCCGCCTTGAGAGGGCGATCGAGGTCCAGGCGCGTATCCCGGTCTATGCGGGGAAGCTGAACACGGTCCAGGAAGGCAGCCGGGGCGGCAGCCGACCCCGAGGGACAGGGGCTAGTGTACAAGGGCATGTAATGCTCTTGGAAGGCCTTGAGTATCTGCCCCTGCGAATACACCAGGGTGCCCTGGACGTCCCGTATGGCCGTGATGGTCGGGAGGCTCGAATCCCGCTTTATGAGCCACGCCAGCAGGGCGCCCGCCCGATCGCCCTCCGT
This sequence comes from Triturus cristatus, assembly GCF_964204655.1. Classification (NCBI taxonomy): domain Eukaryota; kingdom Metazoa; phylum Chordata; class Amphibia; order Caudata; family Salamandridae; genus Triturus; species Triturus cristatus. The sequence continues at coordinate 1,008,908,756 of NC_140582.1, read as the reverse complement.
ATGGGCCCTAGCTGCGTATGCCGCGAAATTAAACCGACGCATGCTTGCCAACTCTGCGGCGTACGCAGTCTCAGCACTAGCTAACGCAGCCGGCGTGGCCCTCGCAGGGTCCGCCTCCTTAGTAAGTGCGGCCAGTGCCCCCTCCGTCCGCTGGATGTCCCCCTCCAGTACCCGCCGGACCCCCGCAATATGACGAATGCAATTGCCACGCATTACCACCTTAAAAGCATTCCATTCTGAGGCTCGGGTGCTGGCGGTGCCAGCATTCTCCCTGAAATAATGACTGATGTGGTCTGCTAAGGTTTGCCGGAAGACCGGGTCTTCGAGACTGTGAGAAGTTGGCCTGATGTATGATGTCACTAGTTCTAGTGTACACCTTATATCAGTCCAAATACCCTTATGGTGATTGGTTGTAAAGTCAACCTTATAGACCAGCTATCCTAGTGGTAGCATGGACAAGAGCAGTCTTAGGCTAAACTCTGAATGGCATGTGAAGCCAGCTGTGATACCATATATAATCCCTTGAATACCAAATGAAAGGACACCACAACAGATATATATATAAAATAAAGTGTATTTATTCTAAGCAAACCCTCAGCACTCTTTATGAGATTAGAGGTAAGTACAACACAGTCTTATTTATGCATACATTAAGTCACACAGGTAAGTAATACAGTTAGGCCCTAGGGGCCACGCAAACCATATACTAAGTAAGTGGTATAAGGACCACTGTCACGGAAATAGAATAAGCCTAGGCCTAGGGAATCGCTGGGGCTACACTACACTAGCGTTAGTTAGGAAGTGGGAGGCCCACGGGATTCGTGTGCAGAGTGGAAACACTCACGCGTAATGCGTAAAAGTCAATAGCAATAGTACAGTTTAGAAAACGGTAGATTTAGGACACTTCCGGAGTAGCTAGGAAGTTGAGACTTGAAAACTAGACACTAGGATAGTCACTATCCTGATGAGCACCGGAGTACCCAAGTTACCTAGCCCACAGGCTGCGGGTGCATAGGGGTGAAGATGCGTCGTTTTCGTCGTCGACTCCTATGGATGCCTGAAGAAAGATGCTGACAGGCAGTCAGTGAAGAGTGTCCGGTGGATCCCAAGGCTGGGATCAAGAAGAGAAGAAACCTGCAAGCAGAAGGGACAGAGTCAAGGTCACTAGCCAGTGACCACGTGGAACCAGGAAGGAACCAGGCGATGTCGTGAAGATTGCAGGTGAAGGTGAAGCTTGTCGCTGCAGCCAGGAGGACCAGGAAGCGTCGAGGACGACCAGGACCAGGAGGCGAGCTGCCCCACGAAGGCTCTTGCTGTCGGCGGCGTCGAAGTTGGACTAGGACTCACCAAGCCTTGGCAAGCGGAACCCACGAAGAACGAAGGACTTGCTTCTGGTGCAGACCAGGAAGGTCTGGGGTGCTTCTTCTTTGCAGAGAAGCGGGAGCCAGTCTGGAGGAGCCAAACCAGCGCAGAAGATTTCAGGGTGCGTCGTCACAGAGGCCACTAGCCAGCGGGCAAGCAACCGGACAGACGCGGCAAGCAGGAAAATGCTGAAGGGCCCCACGCAGGACTCGTGGAGTGTGGGGGGCTGATCTTCGGTGCAGATGGTGCTTGGGGTTGGGGCTTCTCAATCCCCGGTGCACAACTTCGAGGGTACCTCAGAAGCTGCGCTGTAAGTTACTAGCCACTTTTTCCAGGTAGCCGGTCCCACGTCGCTCGTCGCCTCCACGGATCTCAGCTCTGCTGCAGATGTGGATGAGGGTCGGAGAAGTCTGGAAGTCAAGGCTCTGGTCGGGCTCTGCAGTCGGTTCCTCGTAGAACGGTCGCAAAGCAAAGGGTAGTCTCTTGATGGTGCCTGTTTGCACAGGGTAGCCACTCATTGGCTACAAGGGAGATTCTTCAGTCTTCTTCTTTCGTCGAATGTCGAAGGTCCAGAGTTTCTGTTCAGTTTTGCAGGTTCAGGATAATCTAAAGTCTTGAGGCCCAACTCCCACTCTTATACTAATCTGGGGGGCTGGGATACCTGCTAGGTCACGCCTTATGGGTGGGACCTGGGAGGGGGTGGTTACACCAACTTCCCTTTGTCCAGTTTCGCGCCAGAGCTGGGGCTGGAGTGCCCCAGCGCCGGTTTGAACTGGACTATGCAAGGAACACCTTGTGTGCCCCAGGCATGTCTCATTCCTTTCAGCCCACACTGCCCCAATACACTAAAGGCTGTCTGGGGAGGTGCTAGCACCTCCCCAAGCAGGAAACCTATTGTCCAGGCCTCCCTGGCTGGGATCACTCCCAGCTGCAGGAGGTCAGACTTGTGTCGTGGCAGCAGCATCCATTTTGTGATGCTGAGGCTTTGGTCAGAGGCTAACAGTTGAAGTATGATTTTAACATGTCTTTCCCTCTAGAAGGGGGGAATAATATTATCATGTCCAGAAATGGCATGGGGGTATTATTCCACAGTGTTAGACACCTTACACGACATGTTTCGATAAAGCCAAACCATAGTTACCATAACCGTCTAAGATTATAAGGCACTTTAAGAGTATATGGTAGGCTATATCATAGAACAGCTATAAGGACAAGGTTCCGAAAGCTGCAGACAGGCTCAGCTCATGTAGAGCACCATCTCACATGTTACCAAGCACTCTGCCTCCAGGATTGTCAAGGCCTGCCATAGGAGTGACTGATAGGTACACATGTGTCTATATGTAAGTTAGGTATAGGAATACTACACCTAAGCAAGGGGTGATTACACGACCTTGCCCCAGCTGAGTGATCAGCCAGTTGTGTCAAAATGGAAGGCCAGGCCAGGGGTGGCATAATACATGCTGCAGCCCCTGGTAGGCCTAGGGTACACCTATGCCCTGGGTACCTAGGGTACACTGTACAGGGGCCAATAAGGTGATCCTATCCAAATGGGTTATGCAACTAAAGTACATAGTATTAATTTAGAGAGAGAACAGCAGGGCTGTGGGTCTGATTAGCAGGCCCACAGCCACATCTAAGTCGAAAACCAGTAAAGCAAAAGCAAAAAGTGGGGGTGAACATAGAAAGCAGACCCTACTCTCCTACAGAGACTGTCCCTGGGGAGGCGCCAGGCGGGGACGGGGGGGGTGCGGCGGGCGCCATTGCAGTGTGATCGTGTGTGCATCGTGGTCGGAGATAGTTCTGCCCAGGTAGTCAGCGTCCAGAACGGTAGGGAGGATGGTGGGAGAACAAAGGAAACAGTCCAGGCGCACTCTAAGGTTATGCGGTCTGGAGTGGAACGAAGAGAGTTTAGCGGTGGGGTTCCGAAGCCGCCAAGCATCCGCCAGGGACCAGTGACTCATCCACGTTGTGAACCGTTTCGCCTGCGTTACAATGGGGGAAGAGGGGAGGGGCGGATGAGATCTGTCTAAGGTTACGTCTTGTACGCAATTGTAATCGCCCCCCAGGATCCATGGTACCTGCGCGTACGCGCTTAAGGGATTGGAGAGCGTGTCCCAGAATTTGGATTGATCGACATTCGGCCCTTAGATACTGCCCAGTAAGATCGTCTGGCCGTCTAACCGACCAAGTAACAGTACAAAGCGACCCTCCGGGTCTATTACGTGTGACAATTCCTGAAAGGGGACTCCCGGGTGCACCCATATGAGGGCACCGCGGGCGAATGCAGAGTAAGTTGTGGCATAAAGGGCCCCCCGCCAGTGTCTGCGCAGTTTTGTCACCTCCCCCGCAGGGAGGTGTGTCTCTTGCAGGAGTGCAATCTGTGCCTGGTGGCGCTTAATGTATGCATATACAGAGTACCGCTCGCGCACTGTATGCATGCCTCGCACATTTAGTGTAAGGAGTGTAATTTTACCAGCTTGTGCCATCAGGACATGCGTCTAGTGCACGTCTCAGGACTGGGCAGTCGGGACCCCCCGGGGCCCCCCCCCGGTACCAATCCCCTCGTCCCACCCCCACGGGTCCAGCGCAGCGGTGTGGCATCTTATCGGTGCGTGGGCAGGGACATAGTGCAGAAGGTGTGCGTGGAAGGGGAAGGGGAAACTAGGGTGAGGCGAACGTAACTTGCCCCAACACAAGGGACCTATCGCCAAGCACGATACGTCCAAACTGACTCCCAAGTTGCAGGGCAGCATGAACCTATTAGGAAAGGGGGGTCGGCTAGCGTCTGCCGTAGGCTCTACAAGCGGGCTTTGCGCGGTATCTATGGCTAGCCACTGGGGGAAAGTGGGCGCTTCTGGGGAGGAAAGTGCCCCGGGCTGCAGGGATAACGCCAGGAGCGCCGGGCCTGCAATTGCATGGGGTGGGGAGCATCACCCCGGGCTGCGAATGTGCGGCCCTCTACACAGAACCAATGATATCAGGTCGTCCGCTGTCCGCGGGGTGACTGAGGGCAGGGCCCCCGAGTCCACCCCGGACTGTGTCGCCTCACTGTCCTCTTCCTCCTCTGACGTGAAGACATGGGGGGCCCGCTCCAAGTCCGTTGCCGGGGAAGCCGGGCAAAGGCCTGCCGCTGCTTTGAGGGCCTGGCGCCGTTCCTGGACGATCTGCTCCAAGTCCGGTGACCCCAGAGTGCGTGACGGCCCCCCGGGGGTACCTGGGCGGTGTCTCTTCCGCGAGCGCTGCCTCCTGCGTCCTCCCGCAGCCGCTTGTTGATCGTGAGGGCGCCCGGTCCTCCGGTCCCCGGTACAGTTCTGGTCTGCCCAGTCGTGCGCCTCCTCTTGCGCCGTGAAGAAGTGTGTGGCACCGCCGTGGATAATCTTCAGACGGGCCGGGAATAGGAGAGAGTACTGTATGTTTTCTGCTCTAAGGCGCCGTTTCACCTCCAGAAAGGACGCGCGTTGGCGTTGGACCGCACGTAAGTAGTCGGGAAAGATCATGACAGTTTTATTCTCGATGCGTAGTGGGCCCGCTTGCCTGGCCGCTCGCAGTACCGCATCCCGGTCCCTGAAGTGAAGGAATTTGGCCAGCAGCGGGCGAGGTGGGCCCCCCGGCTGCGGCCGATGAGCCGGCACGCGGTGCGCCCGCTCAACCGAGAAGTAGGCTGTGCGGTCTTCATCAGGGGTGAACGACTTTGTCCAGGTTTCAACATACTCCACCGCATCTGCCCGTTCGATTCCCTCCGGCAGCCCGAGGACTCGGATGTTGCAGCGTCGACACCGCCCCTCCAAGTCATCAACGCGTTCTTCCATGGTGGACATGCGACTCATCAAAGCTTGCATCGAGTCCCGGTGTGTGTCCACCATAGGTTGGATGTCAGCGACTGCTTTGGCGTTGTCCGCGACCCTATCGGCTAGCTTACGGTGGTCATCTCGGAGGAGACTGACGTCCGTGGTTAGGGTGCCCAACTGTTGCTCCAATGAGAGTCGTGACTGTTCAATCGCCACCAGGACCTGATCCAGCTTGGTCGACAAGGAAGGCTCCCCATCCGATCCTGCGGCTACCGGGGCCCCTCCACGCGTGCCGGCCTGGACCCCCGTCGCCGCCCCCGGGGCCGACTGCCCCGTCCTGGACTTGCCCATGACGTCCACCCGGAGGGCTGTCGCAGGCGCGGAACAAGCGCAGTCTCCGGGCTAGATGTGGCTGTGGCCGGTCCCGGACCCCCCGGCACTCCGCCGCCGTTCGCCCCCAACTGGTGGTGCCTCCGGGCCGTATCACTCGTGGGGCAGGTAGGGCCGCGGAGGGCAGAGCATCCGCTCGAGTGGCAGAAGTCCCCCACGGCGTCGCTGCCAGTCCCTTGTCCTCTGTGGCCAGCGCTCTCCGCCGCGTGTCCCCGGGCCAGGTTCCGCCGCTGGGTCAGTGGTGCCTGGAAGCCCAAGACAATCTCCGCACCTCTCGGATCCTCCGCCGTTGTAAGAGCGGGATCCGGGCAGCACCTCCGGGTCTCAGAAGCAGGCGCGCAACTCTCCTCGATCTCGCCGATCCACCTCTCAAGTCAGTAGGCCGGGACGCCACTGGCCGCCATCTTGGGGTCAGGCAGGCACCCTCATAATCAGCACCGGAGGCCTCCCCACGCGGGAGTCACCCCCCCCCGGGGAGCGCCGCCGCCATACCGGATCACCGCTGCGCGGGCCCACCTGCACCCCAGCCGCGGGGGGTCTCACAGCACGACCGCTTCCTGGTCCTCCTCAGGTCTCCTCACCGCCGCATTGGTTGGCAGCGGCGGCAGTCCTCGCCGGTCGGCGCCTTCAATCTCTGCACCCCTCGTCGGATCACTCCTCTCCACAGCGCCGTCGGCGCTCCGATTCGCCACCACTATCCGCCACACGGGGGGGAGGGGGGACTCACGGGGAGCTCACTGGCACCCCCGGAACCTGGAGTCCTCCGCAGCATCACCCTCGCACTAGGCACTCTGCTCCCGCCGCATGCAGCCGGGGAGCGGGATCTCCATCACCAGTGCCCCGACCCCGGTCCGGCAGGTCGTCAGCGGCTGCGGCAGCGCCGGGCGGGCGCCATTTTGTGACCGGCGCCTCCTCGTCCGAGCAGCTCCCGCACCAGGGGTCCAGCACCCGAGAGCCGCTCCGCTACCGGGTCTTCAGCGCTGGGCTCCCCGCTCCCCAGGACAGCCTTAGAGACTCATGGGTCGCCCCCAGGCTTGTCGATAACGGGCGAGGGTAAAGCCCGATCCCGGAGCCTCAGCAGGACGCGTCCGTCTCGGCGGCCATCTTGGCCACGCCCCTTCCTTGTAAAGTCTCATGTGATTGATTGTTACCTGAAACACATCTCCCTCAAATATTGCTCAGTGTGTTGTGGAATGGTTGCAGTAAAACAGTTTTTCTGATTTGGGTTGGCACATTGACTAAATTCTTATTGTTAGGCGGACTAGAAAACCGACTTCTATAAAAATCAAGAAAAAGTATTACTACTACAATGAATGAATACATTTTTATTTTATATTGCACAGTTACTTAAAACCATTTGCAATATGACTTACATACAATTAAAAAGAAAATTGGAATAACGATTGTTTAAAAGCATTCGTACAAAATGGGTTTACGTACAGCATTATCAAAACCGAGTAAAAAAAATATGTTATATACATTAATAAAATGGCGAGAGATTTCCAGTTCAACCTTATTGCAAATTTGATACAGGTACCAAGGTTGGTAGTTAAAAGGGCGTCCTCACAAGCTGATTGCTGGCGACTAATTGTTTTACAAACCAGGTTGCCTTTTGTATTGCCTGGCTCCTCCTCTTCCATAAGCCTAAGACGCAGCTTGGCCATGTATCTCTCAAATCTGGCCAAGTCTGCTGGTAGGGTGCAGGAAAATGAGAACCGAGGCTGCTTCTTTCACAGTCCGGACCCTGTTACGCAGCCATATTTGTTTTAAAATGTTCTGACGGGGCTGTAGCATACCAGGACAACAACAAATCAAGCGTAGCAGAGATTCAGATTTAAAGTTGCAGATTCTACATCTGATTTTGTGTTCAAGGGACTTCCACCCAGGGTTTAATTCTTTAGTTGGGAGGGGCACTAATCTGGCCCATACAATGTTTTTTAGTGCTTTCCTTCCTTCCCAGTGCTTGGCTGAGATAGATCTGGGTTTTATGCCCTGCATATGATGTTATCAGCCCTGGTGGACCTCTTCCTGTAACATATTCTGCTAGGTCATTTTTATGTGACAGTTGGTAGGATTGGTTATTAATTCAGTTTTTAATGGCCAGATAGTTTATCGTCCATTGGTCCCAGTTTTCAGTTGCTAAACCCAACTTTTCCACTGCTTCCTCCATATAACATTGCCACGGGTTAATTGACCCCCCGTAGATCGGCTTCAACATGCTCTTTAAGCTTCCGGCTGGGGCTGTTAGTACTTGATAGTAGTATTTTGCATGAATTCCCAAACATTCTTTGCTTTGTTGCTTCAGTCCAAATTCCAAACGAATGAGGCTGTTGCGAGTGTATTTAGGCAATTTGAAAATGCGTTTATAGGCCTGGCATTGTGCTTTGTCTAACATTGTTTCCATTTTACCCGGAAATGCCTGCTGTGCATACCCTGCAGTTGACACGATTTTGGCTTGTATTACTTTTCTAATAGGAGCTGTCATTGGACTTCGCATTAGTTCATTTAGTTTACATAGGGCATAGGTTGTTGACTGTGCTTTGGCCTTCATTTTATGAAGCTGTAGCGTTGCTTTACCTGTTTCACTTAGCCAGCACCCAAGGTAATTGTAGGATTTCGCAGTAGAGATAATTTCTTTGCCCACGTGCCATTTTAATAGAGCTTTTTGGGGGAAATGTCCAAAAATTACTACTTTCGTTTTTTGAGCATTTATTGTAATTTCATTTCGTTCGTTGTAATTGTTAAGGGCATATAGGCCCCTTTGTAGCCCGATTTTTGTGTGGTCCATTACTACTAAATCATCTGCGTATTGTAATATTTGCAGTTTGTTGGTTCCAATTTTCTGAGTTACAAGACTGGCATTGTAAAGCTTCTTCCCCAGATCAGCAGTGTATAAGTTAAACAATGTGGGGGCAAATACACATCCCTGTTTTAATCCACGATTTGTCAAGCACTTCTTCGTTGTGGTATTGTCTACTAGCTTCACTTTGATCCAGGTGTTACTGTACAACGAGATAATGGTGTTGAGAAGACCTGCTGGGATATGCCAGTTACGCAATTTGTCCCAAAGCTTGTGTCGAGGCACCCCATCAAAGGCAGCTGAGTAGTCTACCAAGCATGCGAAGACTGGTTTATTATTTTTACAATTTGCTTGCTGTCTTAGATACGACATGGCCACTATTACTACTACAATACCTGCACCACCACAAACAACTACAAGACTGCATGTCATACACCTGAAGCACCACTGAAACCCTGCATCTCCAACACTGTTATACCAATAGTACATGAACAACAGTTGCAGTTGTACAATGGTGCACCTACTAAAACACTACAACTGCAACTGCACTACATCATGTTAATCATGATGCCCACATTAGGTAACGACCTGTTGCCCAGTGGTTGTCCTAGGCCAAAATTATAAATTAAACTAAAGTCTAACCCTCGACTTAGGGTTTTGCAATTTCTTATTACTTAAAACAAGTTACGCTTTACATGAAAACACATTAGAGATGGGAAAAAAACACAACCCTCTGCTTATATGTAGATTGGATTACAAAATGACATTGTTAAATACAGTACTGATTGACTTCTTACATTTGTTATATTTAAAGTTGATTGTTTTGCACAAAAGCATGTAATTGAAATGTTAATTTCTTCTGATCTATTAGTGAGGTGTTTAGAAGAAATTGAAATTGCTTTAAGCGCCTAACCCTTAGACTAGAACCGAAGTTGTTGGTCCTGTATGATCTTAAATGGCTGCCTAAATTACATATCTTAGGACGAACACATTTATTCAAGCATTAGAGTCGGAGCTGAAAATCATTTGTTAACATTTTTTGATTCCGAACAAACTGTAAAGAAAATTTATGATTTTTTGCTAAATAAATTTAATTTTATTTATACAGTTGCCAAAACATGACGGAAAATACAATCGAAAGGGAGTGAAAGAAAAATAAGGAAAAGACACAACATGAGTAATGTATTTAGGGCAATTTGCAAGTATAATGGCACCAATGCGGGTAAAGTCTCTGGCGCTTTCTCTAAGTCACAAGTATATTACAATATTCCCACCATCTCCCCAGATAGTGGATGTAGGAAGGTGGATATCTGACTATGGTTACCCCCAACTTTTTGCCTAGTGTCTAGCTGGTTTTTCGACTTAGTTGGCCTGTCTGCTCTCTCTTTAAAATGGACTCCATGTACCCTAGGTACATACCCAATTGGTAAGGATCACCTTATTGGACCCTGTACAGTGTACCCTAGGTACCCAGGGCATAGGTGTACCCTAGGCCTCCCAGGGGCTGCAGCATGTACTATGCCACCCCTGGCCTGGCCTTCCAATCAGACACAACTGGCTTATCACTCAGCTGGGGCAAGGTCGTGTAATCACCCCTTGCTTATATATAGTATACCTATATCTACCCTTAAAATAGACACATGTGTACCTATCAGCCACTCCTATGGCAGGCCTTAACAATCCTGGAGGCAGAGTGCTTGGTAACATGTGTGATGGTGCTCTAGCATGAGCTGAGCCTGTCTGCAGCTTTCGGAACCATGTCCTTATAGCTGTTCTATGATATAGCCTACCATATACTCTTAAAGTGCCTTATAATCTTAAACGGTTATGGTAACTATGGTTTGGCTTTATCAAAACATGTCGTGTAAGGTGTCTAACACTTTGGAATAATACCCCTATACCATTTCTGGTGATGAGGATATTATTCCCCCCTTCTAGAGGGAGAGACATGTTAAAATCCTACTTTGCTGTTTAACTCTGCCCAAAGCCTCAGCATCACAAAACGGATGCTGCTGCCACAGACACGAGTCTGACCTCCTGCAGCTGGGAGCCCTCCCAGCCAGGGAGGCCTGGACAATAGGTTTCCTGCTTGGGGAGGTGCTAGCACCTCCCCAGACAGACTTTAATGTATTGGGGCAGGGAGGGCTGAAAGGAATGAGACATGCCTGGGGCACACAAGGTGCTCCATGCATAGTCCAGTTCAAACCGGTGCCGGGGCACTCCAGCCCCAGCTCTGGGGCGAAACTGGACAAAGGAAAGGGGGTATAGCCACTCCCCTTCCTGGTCCCACCCATAGGAGGGACCTTGCAGGTAGCCCAGCCCACCTGCCCAGTATATTAGTAGCTAGCTGGGCCCTGCTAGATTAGATTATCCTGAACCTGCAACTTGAACAGAAACTTTGGACCTTCGACGAAAGAAGAAGACTGAAGAATCTCCCTTGTGGCCAAGGAGTGGTCACCCTGTGCGAACAGGCACCATCAAGAGACTTACCCTTTGCTTTGCTGAAGTTCTACGAGGGACCGACTGCAGAGCCTGACCAGAGCCTTGACTTCCAGACTTCTCCGACCCTGATCCACATCCACAGCCGAGCTGAGATCCGTGGAGGCGACGAGAGACGTGGGACCGGCTACCTGGGAAGAGTGGCGAGTATCTTCCAGCGCAGCTTCTGAGGCACCCTCGAGGTTGTGCACCGGGGATTGAGAAGCCCCAACCCCAAGCACCATCTGCACCGAAGATCAGCCCCCCACACTCCACGAGTCCTGCGTGGGGCCTTTCTGCATTTTCCAGCTTCCGCGTCTGTCCGGTTACTTGCCCGTTGGTTAGTAACCTCTGTGACGACACACCTTCAATTTTCCACTGCTGGTTTGGCTCCTCCAGACTGGCTCCTGCTCCTCTGTGAAAGAGAAGCCCCCCAGACCTTCCTGGTCTGCACCAGAAGCAAGTCCTCCATTCTTCGTTGGTTCCGCTTGCCAAGGCTTGGTGAGTCCTAGTCCAACTGAGACGCCGCCGACAGCCCGCCTCCTGGTCCTGGTCGTCCTCGACGTCTCCTGGCACCCGTGGCTGCTGCGACAAGCTTCCGCTCTTCACCTGCAATCTCCCGACATCGCCTGGTTCCTTCCTGGTCCCACGTGGTCACTGGCTAGTGACCCAGACTCTGTCCCTTCTGCTTGCAGGTATCCTTCCTTCTTGATCCCAGCCTTGGGATCCACCGGACACTCTTCACTGACTGCCTATCAGCATCTTTCCTTCAGGTATCCATAGGAGTCGACGACGAAACCCGACGCAAGTTCACACCTATGCACCCGCAGCCCGTGGGCTAGGTAACTTGGGTACTCCAGTGCTCAACAGGGTATTGACTATCCTAGTGTCTAGTTTTCCAGTCTCGACTTCCTAGTTACTCCAGAAGTGACCTAAATCTTATTATTTCTAAACTGTACTGTTTTCCTCGATTATACGCATTACGCGTGAGTGTTTCCACTCTGCACCTGAATCCCGTGGGCCTCCCACTTCCTAACCTTGGGTAGTATAGTGTAGCCCCAGCGATTGCCTAGGCCTATACTATTTCTGTGACAGTGGTCCTTATACCACTTACTTAGTATATGGTTTGCGTGGGCCCTAGGGCCTAACTGTATTACTTACCTGTGTGACTTAATGTATGCTTGAATAAGACTGTGTTGTACTTACCTCGAATCTCATAAAGAGTGCTGAGGGTTTGACTAGAATAAATACACTTTATTTTATATATATATCTGTTGTGGTGTCCTTTCATTTGGTATTCAAGGGATTACATATGGTATAACAGCTGGCTTCACATGCCATTCAGAGTTTAGCCTACGACTGCTCTTGTCCATGCTACCACTAGGATAGCTGGTCTATAAGGTTGACTTTACAACCAATCACCATAAGGGTTGTTTGGACTGATATAAGGTGTACACTAGAACTAGTGACATCATACATCAGGCCAACTTCTCACAGTGGAAATTTATGAACTGATGAAAAACTGATGTACACCCAATTGCTCTCTGCTATCTCAACAGCAAAGCTCTACTGCAACTCTAACAAGATAACACGAAAGATACATTCCCATTTTTCCACTGAAAAGTCATCAATTAGAACACATATTTAGTGAGCCAGTCGCCTCTGTTGATCAAACGTAATGCCTCCACTTTCCTCTTTCTTTAATATGCAAGGCCACACCATTGCTTAAGCCAGGAAATAAACATTTGTGAGCCTTCAACCAAACATAAAGTTCTGATGGATACATCTGCCAGTGGATTCCTCACCTTGTGAATATCCCCTGCACGAGCAACATTCGGAATTTTTTCGTAGCTCTCCACGCCGACGAGGACGACGTCACAGAAGCACGGCTCCGCACGCGGCTCCGCTGACGTCAGTTCCCTTTTTTCCACGCCTTAGACGCTAACGGTTTTCTGGGACTCTCCGTAGCTTGTCTGGTTACTTTGTTTTTCTGGATTGTTTCTGGTCCTCTTTTGTTTCTTCTTGAAGATGTCGTCGAGGAAGTCAGGGTTCAAGCCCTGTAGAGAGTGCGTTAATCATATGTCCATCACGGATCCGCACGAAGATTGTGTCTGGTGCCTGTCGTCGGATCACAAAGTCGAGGGGTGCTCTAGCTGCCGCAAGATGAACCCTAAGGCTTTAAAGGAGAGAGAGGCCAAGCTGTTCATCGCGAAAATGAGGAAGGAGAAGAGAGGTCGAAGGCGATCGAGGTCCAGGTCGGGTTCGAAGTCGACGTCGGGTCATGCTTCAAGATCAAAGATGCATAAGAAGAAAAAGAGGCACGGCTCTCGACGCCGTTCAGATAAGGAGACGGCTCTGAAATCGACTTCGCCAGTTCCTCGACGTCATAAGGACTATGTTTCACCTTCTCCTTCGGCCTCGAATCCGGCTTCACCTGTTTGTCCGGCCTCGCCTGCAGCTTCTCTGGAGCATTCTCCAGCTCCGGCTCCATCTCCGACGCCAACACATGCTCCGGTGGAAGAGGCTCCGGTTCCTGATGAGTCTTCGACTCCATTGGCTCCACCGTCGGCGCCGATTGGCCCGAGTCCGGTAATGCCTCAGCCTGAGCCTTTATTGAGCCCTTACCCGCCTTTCCCTGGCCCGGGTCAAGACCCATCGCATTACTTGAATGGCATGTATGGTGTCTTTTCAAGAGAATTGTACCCCTCTGGAGCACATTCGGGTCCCATGGAACCAATGGCCTTTAATTTGGGAGTTCCTCAGGCCTATGCTTAGGCTCCCTTTATGCCTTTCCCTCCAGCGGCGCCGTCCTGGCATTTCCCGGCGCCGAAGACGCCAACGCCATTACCTTCATCTCCGGCTCCAGCTCGACCTCGTTCGACTCAGGTTGTGCCTCCGGATACGTGTTCCACGCCGGCTCAGGCTCTGTCAGAGTCGTGTTTGGCGCCGCAGATGCCGGTCCCAAAGATGAGATCCTAACGGGAGGCGCAGAGGATTTTGGAAGAGCAGAGGTATCAGGCAGAAGAAATGGAAGAGGATGAACTTCTGACTTTTTTGAAGAATTAAAGGAGGCAAGTGGCCTTGATATGTCCCCAGAGTGGGAGCTTTCTCCTCCATCAGATGCTCCCTCTAAGGATGTGATTCCCTACCACACAGTCATAAGGAAGGCAGCGGAGCTCTTGGACTTGCAGCTCCCAACGGCTGAATTTAAGTCCAACATCTTGACGGAGGTTCTCCACTCCCCTCCACTGTGGTAGAACGTTTGCTTCCTTTTAATGATGCCATCACATAGCCAGTTATGGAGGTTTGGCATAAGCCCTTTTCGGCTCCAGCGGTGTCTAAAGCTGTTGCTAGGAGATACAGGGCGGCTCCAGGAGATCCAGACTTTTTAACATCCCATCCTTTTCCTGAGACTCTGGTGGTTCAAGCTGCCTGTTCGAAAAAGTCTTCTGGAGCTTTTCCTCAATTTCCTGGCGATAGAGTCTAAAAAGCTTGACCAGTCTTCCAAGAAGGTGTTCTCCTCGGCAAGTATGGCCTTGAAGTCCACAAATGCCATATGACTTTTGGGCCGTTACATCCACGCCCTGATGGATTCTGCAAAACAGCTGGCTCCTAAATTGTCAGAGGAGGACAGGCAGAATTTTAATGAGGTCTTGTCGGACACTCAAGCAGCTGCATGACAGGTTATACAGAGTGGTTTAGACACTGCGGACTCTGTTGCCAGGATCATAGGCTCTTTGGTTGCCACAAGAAGAAGTGTTTGGCTTAAGTCATCGGAGTTCTCCCCAGATGTGCAGGCAACACTTCTAGATCTACCCTTTGACGGTTCTGGACTGTTTGGAAAAATAGCAGATGCAGCCTTGGAGAGGTTCAAGGACAGCAAAGCCACAGCTAAGTCTCTGGGCCTGCAGGCTCAGCCTAGAGGTTCCTCATTCAGAAGGTACAGAGGTTTTGGGAGGTCATCCTTTCGGACCTACAGGTAGCCTCAGCAGCAGCAGCAAAATACCCTGTATAAGACCTACAGGGGCAGGAACAGAGGTCGTCAGCCCTCCTCCTCCTCTTCCTCCCTCCCTCCTACCACTGCAAAGCAGCCCTAGATCCACTATTCTGGATCATGTTTGCCCTCTGGGGGGTCGGCTTACCCATTTTCTGCAAGATTGGGAATCGGTCACTACAGACCTTTGGGTTCTAAATCTTGTGGAAAATGGGTATGCTCTTCCCTTTCGGGAATTCCCTCCAAATTACCCTCCTTGCCAAGGTGCTTGATCGGAGGACCACCTTCTTCTCCTGCAGGAGGAAGGCCTAACATTACAGAAAAAAGTTGCGATAGAGGTGGTTCCGGAGCGGGAAAGAGGTCCGGGATGCTACTCCCGGTATTTCCTGATACCCAAGAAGGATGGCAGATTACGTCCAATCCTGGATCTCAGGATCTTGAACCTTTTTCTGAAGCAGGAGAAGTTCAAGATGCTCACCCTTGCACAGGTTCTTCAAGCGCTGCAACAGGAGGACTGGATGGTGTCGATCGACTTGCAGGATGCATATTTTCACATACCCATCCTGGAGTCGCACAGGAATTATCTCCGTTTTATGGTAGGGTCGCAACATTATCAGTTTGCGGTTCTCCCGTTTGGTCTTACTACTGCACCTCAAGTCTTCACCAAGATGCTGGCAGTGGTGGCAGCCCATCTCAGAAGCTCGGGGATTCCAGTTTTCCCCTATCTGGACGACTGGCTGATCAAAGCGGAGTCGCCAGAGAAGGTGCTTCATCATCTGCAGGTTACAACTCAGCTGTTGTAGAAATTGGGTTTTTCAATAAACGTGCCCAAATCTCACCTGGTGCGCTCTCAGCGCAACCTGTTCATAGGGGCGGTACTGGACACTACTGTGTGTCGAGCTTTCCCACCTCCACAAAGCATTCTCGACATACAGGAAATGATTCCCTTGTTTTACAATGGAGCGGTCGTTCCAGTCCTGAAGGTCCTTTGTCTGCTCGGTCTGTTTGCTTCCTGCATTCTGTTGGTCAACCATGCACGCTGGCACATGAGGGCGCTCCAGTGGTTCCTCCGCAGCCAGTGGTATCAGCACAACGGAGATCTCAGGGAGTCTGTGAGGATCTCCAGAGAAGCTGCAGCGGATCTGTCTTGGTGGAGCGTGGAAGGCAATCTGTCTCAAGGAAAGCCCTTCCATATACCTCCATCGGTGGCCACAGTGATAACGGATGCATCCACTTTAGGGTGGGGTGCGCATCTTGGGGATCTGGAGATCAAGGGTCTTTGTTCTCCAGAGGAAAGGTTGCTTCACATCAACCTTTTGGAGTTGCGGGCGATACATTTGGCACTCAAGGCCTTCCTTCCCTCCCTTCGCGGTCAGTCGGTTCAAGTCCTGACGGACAACACTCCCGTGATGTGGTATATCAACAAGCATTGTCTCTGCAGAGAGGCTCTGCGTCTCTGGTCCTGGGTTCAGGATCATCAGATTTGTCTGATGGCAAATCACCTGGCTGGAGTTTTGAACGTGCGTACAGACAGTCTCAGTCGGCAGTTCCCTGCCGACCACGAGTGGAGGCTCCATCCGGAGGTGGTTCGTCATGTCTTTCGGACGTGGGGAACTCCTCGGGTGTACCTGTTTGCCACTCACGGGAACGCTCACTGCCTGTCATTCTGCAGTCTCCAGTATCCGATGCAGGGAGGTTTGAGGGACGCGTTTCAGTTGAGATGGGACTCACATCTCCTTTACGCGTTTCCTCCCATACCCTTGATTCCTCGGGTTCTGAGGAAGATTCGCCAAGACCGGGCCCAAGTCATATTGATCGCCCCGGATTGGTCAAGAAGGGTTTGGTATACAGATCTTCTCCACCTCTCCTCGTGCCCTCCGTTCCGTCTCCCTCTCAGGGCAGACCTCCTCTCGCAGTCGCAGGGGCAGGTTCTGCACCCCCACCTCCAGAGCTTACACCTTCATGCCTGGAGATTGAACGGGGCAACCTGAATTCTTTTTCTCTCCCGCCTGACGTGGTAGACGTGATTTTGTCTGCCAGGCGTCACTCCACCAAGTCTATCTATTCCTATAGGTGGTCCAAATTTGTCCTTTGGTGTGGGGAGAAGTCTATTGACCCTTTGAGGGCTCGTTTATCTAACATCCTTCAGTTTGCTCTCTCTCTAGCTCAGCAAGGCTTTGCTGTAGCTACTGTGAAGGGTTATTTATCGGCTTTGTCGCCATTTCTTAGCTTGCTGGATCAGCCATCTTTGTTTAAATCACCTATTGTATTACGGTTCATTAAGGGCCTTACCAACAAATTTCTGCCCACTCCATTTATTGTGCTTCAATGGGACTTAAATATTTTCTTAACTTACTTGATGGGTTCTCCCTTTGAACCCTTGCACAAGTGTCCCTTAAGGCTATTATCTTTTAAAACGGTCTTTCTCATTGCCATTACCTCGGCAAGGAGGGTAAGTGAGCTTCAAGCTCTAAGTTCGAAACCCCCGTTCTTGACCATTCATGCTGATAGAATGGTACTCAGGACCAGGGCTGCTTTTCTGCCTAAGGTGGTAACTCCTTTCCATCTGGGACAGTCCATTACCCTTCCTACCTTCTATCCTCCCCCTCACCCTTCCAAGGAGGAGGAGCGGCTTCACCGTTTGGACCCTAAAAGGGTGGTGAGTTTTTACCTCGATAGAACTAAAGACTTTCGAGTGGATGACCAACTCTTCGTGGGTTTCATTGGCTGCAGGAAAGGCAGAGCGGTGCACAAGCGCACTCTTTCCAGATGGATTATCTTGTGCATCAAGATCTGTTACTCTTTGGCCGGTAAGGAACCTCCAGAGGGTATAAGAGCTCATTCTACCAGGACAAAGTCTTCTACATCTGCCTTACGTAGAGGTGTTCCTGTGGAGGACATTTGTAGAGTGGCAACTTGGGCCTCCCTCCACACTTTCGCGAAGCATTACTGCTTAGATACCGAGGTGAGGAGGGACAGACACTTTGCACGTTCCGTCCTTCAGGACTTTTTGGTATAGAAGGGTGGACACCCTCCTCCGAGAGTTTGGACTGGTGTGGGAATCTATTTACAAGGTGAGGAATCTACTGACTGATGTATCCATCAGAAGAACAAGTTACTTACCTTTGGTAACGCTTTTTTCTGGTGGATACAGTATCTGCCTGTGGATTCCTCACTGACCCACCCACCTCCCCGTTGTCCACCCTTGTATACCTACAATAGTGATAATGTGACAAAATGTATCTGTTACTGTCAAAGGAAGTGTGTTATTTCTTTTGCTTTCCAGCTTTGATTTCACACTGTGTGTGTTGGTTTGAATATTATGTACTGTGTATACTGTATATATATTGTTGTCGGTCCGTCCGTGTGCCTCGAAGGCATGGAAAAAAGGGCGGAACTGACGTCATCACGCCGACGAGGTCTTCTTATGGATCCAGTGACATCAGCGGAGCCACGTGCGGAGCCGTGCTTCTGTGACGTCGTCCTCGTAGGCGTGGAGAGCTACGAAAAAATTCCGAATGTTGCTGGCAGAGGGGATATTCACAACGTGAGTAATCCACAGGCAGATACTGTATCCACCAGAAAAAACTTTACCGAAGGTAAGTAACTTGTTCATTAGGTATTTGCTTCTCCAAGTGCTTGATAATTTAATTATGGTATTAAACTGGCAAGATGCAAAAAACGACTAGCCCGCAAATGTGAAGTAGTGGGGTAAATAAAGAGCTTGAATAACAATAATATTCATTGCGGTGTTTTTATTATATTTGCAGTTTACTTCAGGTAAATTAGCAAATTTAACATTGATACATGTTTAAATTATATTGAAATGCTGCATCGCCTGTTCGACTGGTTTGAAATAAAATGTCTTAGATGCTAAAGGTTCTGATGAATGAGAAGATTTTTATTGTCTTCCAGTCAAGCTAAGATTAAATATGCTCTGAAAGCAAAGGACAGTTTGTCAGAGAGGCTGTCGCAATCCACTCACCAGATTCCCAGGGTGTGTGGAAGTGGAGAAAATCCGCCCAATCTCCAGTTGACCAACCCCTAATGTTCCTGAATAATAGGGCAAGCATCAGTGATTAATCCCCAGAGGAAAGGAGGTATGAAATCATAGAGGGAAGGTCCAAAATGCTAGGTAATACAAGTCCTAGGGTGAGTTCAGGAAATGCCTGGTCTTGATAGGATGTGGTTCGCATTGGTGGGTATCGTCACCCAAAACACAATACAGACCTAACAGCTAAAGACCCAGAGGGCACTGTTATAGCCATTGGCACACCTTACCACACTTCAGCAAGCATTTAGCAAGTGGAGACACCACATACATGAAGAATCAGTTACCTTATTTAAAGGTCAGCAGTCGTCACAATTGTGCATCATTGCAGACGCTGTTGCTATGAATAATGTTCATACGCTAAGGAGATGAAGGACCCAGGATCCAAACAATATGATTGTTACTATAATACACTCAGTGCACATAAGGAAACCATGCCTCATCCAATCCGTGCAGTCGGAATCCTCTGTTGAATTCACAGGGTTAAGGTTTCAGTGCACTGACCTACCATGATTTATTATAGGTTACTGGAAGGTTGCAAATCGTTGTTAACGATTTCCGTAGTCTTCTAAACACCAAATCAATAATGGAAACTGCTAATTTGTAGTGTTGTCAAATAAAGAGCCTCAGGAGGGCGGATACCGCCAGCTAAATTCGTAGAGCAGGAATACGAGGAAATCCAAAGGGAAAACCGCAGGACGCGGCCAGACCGGGAGCAAAGATCTGAGCGGCCAGCACAGCCACCGCTTGACGGGGCGCAGAAAACACAGGGAATCCAAGAATCCAATGTGAGAGACTCGGGGAGTGTGTCACAGAGACCTCTCTTCTGCGGGGCAAACGCAAAGCCAAACAGGCTCTTGCAGGATGGGCGTGGTGTAAATAGACAGCGCAAAAAGAACAATTGATGGACAGAATGTAGAACAATTCACCCCAGTACAGAGATCTGGGCCTAAATCCATTGTTTTTTAATCCCCATGCCCTTCCAGTTTGAACCCAGCAATATGCTAATGAGTCTTGACCCTGCGCCCAATGGGAACAGTCCAGCCCGAACTGCTAGGCCAGGTCCTCCCTGGACTGGAGACAAGCATCCTAGGACTGGTTTCAGGGTTTCACCCCTCATCAGCCAGGATAGCTCGACTCCAGTGGCATGGAGAGCACGGGACCCACGTCGGGGCATACCCTTCAGACTCGGGGTGACAAATGCAAAAAGAACAATTGATGGACAGAATGTAGAACAATTTCATAAATTCACCCCAGTACAGAGATCTGAGCCTAAATCCATCATTTGTTTGCTCCCCATGCCATTCCAGTTTGAACCCATCCATATGCAAATCAGTCTTGACCCTGCGCATAATGGGAACAGTCCAGCCTGGACTGTCAGGCCAGATCCTCCTTGGACTGGAAACAAGCATCCTTGGACTGGTTTCGGGGTCTCAACCGTCATCAGCCAGGATAGCTTGACTCCAGTGGTATGGAGAGCTCGGTCTGGACTTTTCCCATGTGGCACAGGGTCAAGACTGATTTGCATATAGCGGAGTCTGAACTGAGGTGGCGAAGTGAGCTAAAGAACGATGATGGATTCAACCCAGATCTATGACTGGGGGGAGTGTCTGAAAATTTTCAGTGCTCCGTCCATCATCGCCTTGTGTTTGCTTTGTTCGCCCTAAGTTGGTAGGGTATGCCCAGACGTGGGTCCCTTGCTCACTTTGCCACTGGAGTCAAGCTAGCCTGGCTGATGAGGGTTGTTACCCTGAAAGCGGTCCCAGGACGCTTGTCTCTGGTTGAGAGAAAACCTGGCTTGGCAGTTTAGTCTGGACTGTTCCCATGAAGCACAGGGTCAATACTGATTTGCATATCGCTGAGTCTGAACTGAGTTCACAAAGTGAGCTAAAGAAAGATGATGGATTCAACCCAGATATGTGACTGGGGGGGTGTCTGAAAAGTTTTGGTGCTCCGTCCATCATCTCCTTGTGTTTGCTTTGTTCGGCCGAACTTGGCAGGGTATGCCCAGACGTGGGTCTCTTGCTCACTCTGCTACTGGATAAAAGCTAGCCTGGCTGATGAGGGGTGTTACTCCAAAACCAGTCCCAGGATGCTTGTCTCCGGTTCAGGGAAAACCTGGCTTGGCAGTTCGGTCTGGACTGTTCCCATGAGGCACAGTGTCAAGACTGATTTGCATATAGCTGAGTCTGAACTGAGGTGGTGAAGTGAGCTAAAGAACAATGATGGATTCAACCGAGATCTGTGACTGGTGGGAAGTGTTTGAAAAGTTTTAGAGCTCCGTCCATCATCTCCTTGTGTAAATAGACCGCGCCCAATCCAAGATGGCCACCATAGTTGCGTGACTAGGGGGATCTCGCTTCGCTCACAAGATCTTGCACGACAAGAGAGGATGAGAAAGAGGCCACCCTCGAGAGGCCAAAGGGAGGAAACAGCCTAACACAGTGGGAACATGAATATGGTAAGGAAACATAAGAATTATCATGCCAACTGGTATGAAACTTACTCAAGGGGTCAGATTCATATTCTGGCAAATGGCACATGAAAAGCAGGACGCAACAGTGACTTCATTGTTATGCATTCTTTTCTTCTCTTGTCAGCCTAATCTGCCTCATGAACAATACACAAAGGGCCTGAATCCAAGGTACACAGTACTGGCAAGAGCTAAATCTGCATACAAAAATAACGTTACCATGAGGTATTGCTGCACCATTACTGTGCAGTTATGAGCTAGACCCCAGGGATTGGGAAATTACCATATGTGTCTGGACCTACTGGTTGTAAAACCACACAGAATCATTCCCAATGCCACAGGTTTTAACACATACATTTACCTGCTCTGAGCAGGTGGCAAATGCATGCTTCAACCTCTCGTGGGGTGGAAGTGGAGGGAGTGTGGTGGGGAGGGGAGGCAAGGGTGACCATTACATGCCAGGAAAATATGAGGAAGAAGCTTGACTGCTGCAGCCAAAGCCTCATGTGTTTTTTGGAGACCTCTAAAATCGGGTCCGATGTTCCGACACCTGGAGAAACTAAGCACTGGAACACCAGGCCACTCAGAATTAGTCAGTGTACTTCCATATGGTAAATCTGCTCCGCATGACTCATAATCAAGGGCAAAAAATTACTTTTTGGACAGCCACCTTCAACCATTGGTTTGTTTGCATTGTGCTACATAAAATTGTGGTGAGCAAAATATTTTCAAAGTGGCACAGTACTTTCTGCCCAATTTAACTTGAATAAAAAACAATACTGTTTCACTTAAGGCATCCCAAACTTGGGCAGCATGAAGGAGACGGCTTAGTTTGGTGTATCTTATCATCTAGATAGTTTTTAAAAAGCACCCTGACACCTCACCCACGCTAAGTCACATGTTTCCCCCCAGCGCCTTGAGAGACTCACTCGTAAGTAGCGCACTTATAAACCCCTGATTGATTGATTGATTGGTTTTATCATCAGGGTCACACCTCTCGTGCAACTGAACTTCTCTTCCAGGGGATACTCATCAATAGTCATAAGCACTGAATAATCCTCGCCCACGTGCGGAATCCCGGAGCATATTAAAAAATACATATATATGTTTAGACAAACAAGTACAGAGTACTTTCAAAACATACATATATACATGTATACATACATAAATATGCAGCCTAATGTACTTCAAATAGGCTAATATGCCAAAATTACAAGGGTTTTTAGAAAGAGAAAATTATCTCTAATATAAACACTGCAACAGAGAGCATACACTGTAATAGTGTTCCAACACAGCCCTTTATTTTCAGAAAAAAGGCAATTAATAGTAGGCAATTAGCTCATAGGCTGCATAGAAGAAAAAAACGTCACAGTATAAAAAAAACTGGCACCCTGCCTTTAAGGATTCCAAGAACCTGGACACCGTGCCCTTAAGACCTCCAGGAGCCCCCTGCTCCCATCATGCACCACAGATGACAGTTAGGTCAGTTCTTTTGTCCTGCTCCTTCTGTGAAGATCCAGGAGCTTGAGCTCGTCATTTTTTGGCTATTTCTAGTCAGAAATTGTTTTTTTCTCCCCACATTCGAAATTTTTGACTGCTGGTAGCTGTTCTCCGTCATTTTCTGACTAACTAACAACTTTTTTCTGTCAGAAATGCCAGCTTTATTCAATAAATGTTCTTCCTGTGGGAAGAAGATGGCAAAATCGGACCCACACTCTGTGTGCATCGTGTGTTTACCAGCTTCACTCAATCCTGAGAAATGTTATTACTGCCTGCATTTCTCCAAGAGAACTGTCCGTGACAGAGAAAAGATAAAACGTCATGCCTTGCTGGAGAGAGGAAAGGGTCATTCTAAAAGTGGCCTTGGGAGCACTCCTGTTCTCAAAGAGTCCTCCTCTCAAGAAGAACACAGAAAACGGCATTGATCTGCTTGTCCAGCCTCAAAAAAGAAGCAGATCCCTGAATGTTCGCTGTCAGCGTTAAGATCGACATCGAGAAAGCAGGCAAAGTACTCGTGATCGTCAAGGGGCAGATCCCCGTCGAGACGGCAAGAGCCTCCGCCGCCGAGAAGTACGTCGACGTCGAGGCATGCTACTTCGGGCTAGAAGTATGCTGGTCATGATAGACCTAGGACTCCGTCGACGGCGAAGCACCCATCGACGTCGATGCACCTGTCGTCTAGATCTCCGCCTCCTTCACAAAGGTCGGCGTCGAGAGGTTCGACGGCTAAGACTCTGCCGCGAGCCTATCGACTGACAGTGTCAAAATCTCCATCGCTGTTGAGGCGTTCGCCGCCGAAGAAGTCGGCGTCGAAGAAAGACCATAGATGGTCGACATCGAAGACGCACTCCTGGTCCCATGGACGGTCGACGTCGAAGGGGCCAACATCGAGGACTTCTTTGCGGAGGCAAGAGTCCTCAAGCATTTCGCCGTAGTGGTGGTCGACGTCGAAGGCGGGACAATCGGTGTCGTCGGCGAGACATCGTTTGATGTCGAGAGATAAAGAACCTGCGGTAGCTTCAGAGGAAGTGCCAGAAAGACCCAGATTGATGTTGAGGATACATTCGACTTCAAGGGAAGCCTCTTCATCCCCTGGCATTAATATCATACAGTTTACAACGGAGGGAACTCCAGTTCAGGGTAAAAAGACAACTTCTGTCAATCTTTCTCCAAGATGGCTAGAAAGTACATGACAGTGGAAGGTTCCCGGTGCTGCAACTGGTCGGCGAAGTCCATGCTCGGATTTCTCCAGAACATACTCTCCCTCCAGAGTCTATGGTGGACCTCCTCCTACTGCACCCACGAAAAGTAGGACCCAGAAAAGTGCTAGGTCGCCATCAGTCCAACGCTCACATTCTCGGGAGCGTTCACGATCTCGTCATTCTCCTGCCCCGAAAAGGAAGATATGAAGGTCACCATCTTGGTCCACTTCCACAAGATCTTCTAGGAGAGACTATTCTCCGACTCTGTCTGCAACTCCACCATCCAGAGTTTCCCCAATTGACGACATAGGAAGTTTTACTAAGGTCCTATGCAGAGGTGCCACTAAGCTGAACATTGGTATGTCTGCTCCGACAGTGTCTACATCTTTTGTCATTTTTGAAACATTGCATCATAGATCCTCGGCGAGACCTCTTTTACCCTTAGTCCCAGGTCTTTTGGAACCAGCAGTGCAGACTTTTCTTACTCCTGCAACAGTGGGGTCTGTGCCCTCCGGTATATCCGATAAATACAAAGCTCCAGATCAAGATCCACTTTTCCCACGATTGGACCCTCCCCTGGACTCTGTCATTGTGGCAGCTGCCAGGAATGCACTATCCACTACGACTTTTTCTTCAGTTCCCCCAGAGAAGGACTCTATGAACATGGATTCTCTGAGCAAGAGAGAGTGCAACACCTCTGCTGCAGTGATGAAGGTGGCCAGCACTTCCGCTCTCTTGGGAAGGTATGACAGATCGCTCTGGGACTCCCAGTCACGATTTACTGAGAATCTGCCAAAGGAAGATCAACAAGACTTCCAGGAAATCCTGCAGGAAGGTGGCTTGGTAGCAAACCAGGTATTTAGTACAGCGGCAGACTCATCCAATCTGGCTGCACACGGCTATTCCCGCGGCATTTGTTCAAGACGCTGAAACTGGACCTTAAACCGGACGCACATCGGAGGATTATGAATCTTCCATTTAATGGCTCCTCGCTGTTCGGATCTTACGTGGACAACGAGATGTCCAAGATGAAGACGGAACTGGACACGGTTATGGCCGTTGGGTTGGAGAAGCGGAAGGAATTCCAAAGAATGTTCCGCCCCTACGACCGGCGGTCCTTCCAGTAGAGGGTTCAAACCCCTCAGTGGTACACCCAACAGCAACATCAGCCCAGGTCACACTACCACCAGAGAAGACTGGGTAGAGGAAGGGGACCTACAAGACAGCCGGCGTCCACATCAAAACAATGAGCGATGGCTTCCTCCATGCCCGTTAGCCACTCCGGTGGGAGGAAGTATCTCATTTGACCGGGTAGAATGGAAGACAATCACAAACGACAAGTGGGTTCTGAATATTGAGCAGAATGGCTATTTGCTCAGATTCAAATCGCCACCTGCACCAGTTCCACCTGAGGCTATTGAACAAAGTCATCCGCAAAGATACATTTCGGATGTTAGCTCTGCACCAAATCTTCGGTCATCTACATCAAGGGGACTGGATGTGTGCTATAGACCTGCAGGACGCCTACCTCCATGATCCGGTGTCCAAGAAACATCGAAAGTTTCTGCGATTTCATGTGGCTCACCAGCATTTCCAATTCAGGGTTCTCCTGTTTGGGCTCAAATCAGCCCCCTGACCTTTTCTAAATGCATGGCAGTGGTGGCAGCTTTTCTTCGCAAACAAAGGATTTTCATTTATCCTTATCTGGACGACTGGCTCCTGAAGAGCTCGTCACCCTCTCTGCTTCAGAGTCATCTATCATACTGTCTCCAGCTACTGGACAAATTGTGCCTACAGGTCAACTTCAAAAAGTCGATCTTTAATCCGACCCGGAAGATCCTCTACCTGGGTGCTTCATTGGATACCGTAAAAGCAAGTGAGAGGTTATCCTCAATCAGAGAGAAATGACGCAATCTTCTCATCTCTCAACATGCCACAGCCAGACAGGTTTCATCGCTTCTGGGTTCAATGGCATCATGCATCTTCATTGTACCGAATGCCAGATTGAACATGCGTCCTCCTCAGCAATCTCTGGAGGACCAGTGAATGCAGACATCCGGTCTCTGGGAAGACCGTGTGTTTCTCCTCCAATCGGCCAAGGATTCTATCAGATGGTGGATGAAGCGTTCCCACCTCCTGAAAGGAGTTCCATTTCACCAGGAACCTCCTGCTCAGACACTCGTCACAGATGCTTCCCTTCAGGGCTGGGGAGCTCATATGGGTCCTCTGCAAGGGTTTTGGTCAGAGGCAGAGCGAGGATATCACATCAACCTGTTGGAGCTGAGAGCTGTGCATCTAGCTCTCAGTCATTGTTTCCTTCTCTCCAGTCCAGCTCCCTGTTGGTTCAAACAGACAACACCACGACAATGTATTATTTGAACAAACAGGGGGGCACCAGGTCGAGACCTCACTCTCTGGAAGCGTAAACCATCTGGGAATTGCTTCTCGCAAGAAATCTAAGCATAGTGGCCATTCACCTTCCAGGAACTCTAAACGTCCAAGCAGCTGCCCTAAGCCGAGACTTCGTCGAAGCTCACGACTGGGTTCTCAACAACGAGGTCACACAGGACATCTTCCAGCAATGGGGAGTGCCAGACATCGATCTGTTTGTAGACGTGGCAAATGCCAAATGCCCCGTCTTCGCATCCAGATTCCACCAACCAGGTTCACAGGGCAATGCTCTTTTGATAAAATGGTCTCCGACATTGCTAAACGCCTTTCCACCAATTCCGTTGATTCCTGCACTGATCAACAAATTCTACAGGACCAACACCAGAATGATCCTGATAGCTCCAGAGTGGCCTCTTCAGTGGTGGTACCCTCACTTTCTTCAGCTTTCAGAGGTTCCACACAGGAGGTTACCATGCCGCCCAGACTTGCTGACCAAGAACGAGGAGAAGGTGTTTCATCCCAATCTCTCATCCCTGAGATTGACGGCATGGCTCCTCAAGTCCTTCAGTACGGACATTTAGGCTTACCTTCGGAATGTATGAACATTCTCAAGGAAGCCAAGAGACCTTCTGTAGGAGAGTAGGGTCTGCTTTCTATGTTCACCCCCACTTTTTGCTTTTGCTTTACTGGTTTTCGACTTAAATGTGGCTGTGGGCCTGCTAATCAGACCCACAGCCCTGCTGTTCTCTCTCTAAATTGATACTATGTACTTTAGGTGCATAACCCATTTGGATAGGATCACCTTATTGGCCCCTGTACAGTGTACCTTAGGTACCCAGGGCACAGGTGTACCCTAGGCCTACCGGGGGCTGCAGCATGTATTATGCCACCCCTGGCCTGGCCTTCCATTATGACACAACTGGCTGATCACTCATCTGGGGCAAGGTCGTGTAATCACTCCTTGCTTAGGTGTAGTATTCCTATACCTATCTTATATATAGACACATTTGAGTTGTAATATTGTTTATTTACCGCTGATTTTAGTCTGGTCCACTGCCCACACTCTGGCACCATAATCGTGCCCCCACCGCTGCTTTAGCGGGCCGAATTGTGGATCCTAGTGTTTTGCCGCCATCTTGGGGGTAGCTGGGAAGGTCTCGTGGCGCCATCGTGCTGAGCGCTCTAGTGCTCAGGCAGACGGTGAGTTGAGCCCCTACTTAAGACGACCACTTTGGTGAGTCTGTCCTAGGGAAAGGCTGCACTTTGTAAATTGCGGCGCTCTACACTTGCCAGCGCTTAAGCGAGCTTGGTTGCAGGAAATATTCGCGCTTTTAAATATTTACCGATTTTTGTCATTTGAGTTGTAATATTGTTTATTTACCCCTGATTTTAGTCTGGTCCACTGCCCACACTCTTGCACCATAATCGTGCCCCCACCGCCGCTTTAGCGGGCCGAATTGTGGATCCTAGTGTTTTGCCGCCATCTTGGGGGTAGCTGGGGAGGTCTTGTGGCGCCATCGTGCTGAGCGCTCTAGTGCTCAGGCGGACGGTGAGTTGAGCCCCTACTTAAGACGACCACTTTGGTGAGTCTGTCCTAGGGAAAGGCTGCACTTTGTAAATTGCGGCGCTCTACACTTGCCAGCGCTTAAGCGAGCTTGGTTGCAGGAAATATTCGCGCTTTTAAATATTTACCGATTTTTGTCATTTGAGTTGTAATATTGTCTATTTACCCCTGATTTTAGTCTGGTCCACTGCCCACACTCTTGCACCATAATCGTGCCCCCACCGCTGCTTTAGCGGGCCGAATTGTGGATCCTAGTGTTTTGCCGCCATCTTGGGGGTAGCTGGGGAGGTCTCGTGGCGCCATCGTGCTGAGCGCTCTAGTGCTCAGGCGGACGGTGAGTTGAGCCCCTACTTAAACCTCCCATGCCTTCGCGCAGCGGTGACGCACAGCGGGCGCGCCCGACTCGCGCCGGTCTGGCCCGACTCGGCGCTAAGGAGGCGTTTGAGGCGGGAGACTCTGTGCGGCCCTGCGAAATTCCCAAGCAGGTATGTCTAGGGAGTTCTTGCTTTCCCTCAAGGTGCCCTACTTATACTGTCATGAGGCTTTAAATCCTGATAATTGGCTTGGCCCTGTGTGTTGTGGTCAGGGTGTGCGGCCCTACGCCCTGCGAAATTCCCAAGCAGGTATGTCTAGGGAGTTCTTGCTTTCCCTCAACGTGCCCTACTTATACTGTCATGAGGCTTTAAATCCTGATAATTGGCTTGGCCCTGTGTGTTGTGGTCAGGGTAAATTTACGCTGACCCCAGAGCCTATTTTGAAAGTACCCTCACATTCTCCTGTGCTACGGGGAGGATTAATTAACGCCCGATCACTCTGTAAGAACGCCCAGAACATACATGACCTTATCATGGAGACCAACCTAGACTGGCTCCTGGTCACAGAAACCTGGCTAAAACCCTGGTGTAATCCCGATTTAGCCATAGCCCTCCCGCAGAATTTTCTTATCCAGCGCTTGGACAGAACTGAACAACGGGGAGGGGGCCTGGCCATTATTTACCGCAATTCCCTAAAATGTTCTACCCATGAACTGGTTGATATTAAAGGGGCAGAGGCGCTAGCCTTTTCTTTTGGTATCCATGACTCCTTTACCTTTTCTGGTGCCCTTATTTACCGCCCTCCGGGATCCCCAACTGAGTTTTTGGAAACAGTAGGAGATGTACTGAGCCATCTAGCGCTCAGATTCTCCCACTTTACAGTATTGGGTGATCTAAACCTGCACTTAGACTCCCCTAAAGAACCAGGAGTTGGTTGCTTTATGGATATTATTGACGTTCTTGGACTCACCCTTCTGAATCACGAACCCACACATTTAGCAGGACACTTATTGGATTGCATCTGCTCAAATTCCACCAGGCTTATAGTTAAACCCCCCTGCCCACAGATCTGGTCCGATCACCTCTTTTTTCCGTTCCATATTGAATTAAATTATAAAACTATGGCCACCACTACAAAAAATATTAAAAGCCCCGATGAAAATCACAAACCTAATTGGAAGAAACTATCTAGCAGACCTGATGTTGTAGAAATGCTAAAAGCCAGTATACCGGTGTTAACAGGTAACACCTCTGCGGACAATCAGAATTTTTGTGATTGGATAGCCATGGCGGGTGCCTCGTTAGGACCAACTGGCAATAAGAATTCGAGTGCCATTAAGACCAAAAAGAGTGCCCCATGGTTTTCACCGGCCTTGAAATTAGAGTTGGGAGAAGTAAGAGTACTGGAACGGAGGTGGCGCAGGAACTACGTGGCTACTGCCCGTAATGCCTATAAATCGGCCAGAAGGAAATATCATGCAGGAATAAAGTCAGCCAAGAAAGCTCACTACTTACAGGCCATCTCCACGGCGGGTCAGGGGCAAAAAGAAATTTTCAAAATAGTAAAGGATTTTATGAATCCATCAGCTCTTTCGCAGGAGATTCCTCCGTCCCAAAATCTCTGCAACGCGATATATGACTATTTTGAAAATAAGATCCTCGATATCGTGAAGACTTTCCCTCCAGTACCCTCTATGTCGGGAGCTGCTGAAAGGATAGAGGGGGAGAAGACTTTAACTCGCCTGGAGGGATTCGCCCCTGTCTCCCTTGAAGATACCTCCAAGGCCATTCTGGCTAGCAAATCTGGATCTCCCTTTGATCCATGCCCCCCTTTAGTCTTACAGACTCTAGTGGAGGTGGTTAACCATATCATCAACAGTATTATTAACTCATCATTAGCTACGGCAGACATCCCTAATGATTGGAAGCTTGCAGCCGTTAAGCCTCTCCAGAAAAAGGCACTGGTTGACCCAACCACCCTCTTCAACCTGCGTCCTATTTCCCTGCTTCTGGTGGTGTTCAAACTGGTAGAGAAGTTCGTCAATAGTCAACGTACGAGCTTTCTGGAGGAGAATAACATCCTACATCCTAACCAGTCAGGGTTTCGGTCAAAACATTCTACCGAGTCTGCCCTGCTGTTTACAGTAGAGACCCTACGAATGGCCATTGACCAGGGAAAGAAGGCTGTTCTAATCTTACTTGACCTGTCGGCAGCCTTTGATACGGTTTCACATAACATCTTAGTGGACCGGTTGGCTGCCGCAGGAGTAGGTGGGGAGGCTCTGGCATGGCTCAGAAACTTCCTTAGCAACAGACGCCAAGTCACAGTGCTGGGCCAATACCAGTCTGAAGCCAAGGTCGTCAGATCTGGGGTCCCTCAGGGCTCGAGTCTAAGCCCCGTACTTTTTAATTTGTATATGGTACCCCTGGTGAAACTGATCGCATCATTCCAGATCAGCACAATATCATATGCTGACGACACCCAGCTTATCCTGGTGCTGGATAGGGAACGGCCTGGCGCCGAGGAAAATCTTAAGGAGTGCCTAGCAGCAACATTCAAATGGATGACTGATAATCATCTAAAATGTAATGCCGGAAAGACAGAAATTCTGCCGTTTGGAAATCAAAATCTGTTTTCCCCAAAAACCTGTTGGCCTGATGATGCGGAAGCCCCCCCCAACACCATTACATTTGCTCGAAACTTGGGTATCAAGTTTGACGACCAATTGTCCTTTAAACATCAAGTGGTGGCCGTAGCTGGCACGCGCTTTCATATAATAAAAGCTCTAAGGAAGTTTTTTGATCTCCTCCCGTTGCCAGCCAGAAAAACGGTTGCAGTTGCCCTAATAACCTCCAGGTTGGACTACTGTAATGGCTTATATGCTGGAGCTAATAAGTCCGTACTCCATAGGTTACAGATGGTCCAACACGCAGCGGCCCGCCTGGTATTACGTTGGCCCCGCAAGTCATCAGCCTCAGCAGCGCTTAATGCGCTCCATTCCCTACCAATTGGTAAAAGGATTCTTTTTAAGATTCTGCTAATTACCTTCAGGGCATTTCAACAGCAAGGA
The DNA here is from genome assembly GCF_964204655.1 of Triturus cristatus. Lineage (NCBI taxonomy): Eukaryota > Metazoa > Chordata > Amphibia > Caudata > Salamandridae > Triturus > Triturus cristatus. Next base: position 1,008,877,378 of record NC_140582.1, on the reverse strand, counting down.
CCAAAATACCTGTGTAATGGTTTTAGACGGTATCACCCGACACGTTGCCTGAGTTCTGCCAGTCAGAATCTGCTTATAATCCCCAGATATAAGTTGGCAACAAAAGGTGGCAAATCCCTTTTTGTGCTGGGCGCCAAGGCATGGAACAAGCTCCCGCCCTTCCTACGATCAGTGTTCCACGAAACTCAGTTTAGGAAAGCATTGAAAACCTGGGTGTTCTCTCTGACTGATGCTGCCTGCAGAGCACTGGTGTAATGTGTAGTGTTAAGTGTAAGCTGTCTCTTTTCCCTCCAACCCTTCCATCTGGGTTGGGTGACCGCCAAGATACTCCTTGGAGTGATAGGAGCGCTATATTAAGTGTCCTTTACATTACATTACATTACATGTGTACCTATCAGCCACTCCTATGGCAGGCCTTAACAATCCTGGAGGCAGAGTGCGTGGTAACATGTGAGATGGTGCTCTAGCATGAGCTGAGCCTGTCTGCAGCTTTCGGAACCATGTCCCATTTGGATAGGATCACCTTATTGGCCCCTGTACAGTGTACCTTAGGTACCCAGGGCATAGGTGTACCCTAGGCTTACCAGGGGCTGCAGCATGTATTATGCCACCCCTGGCCTGGCCTTCCATTAAGACACAACTGGCTGATCACTCAGCTGGGGCAAGGTCGTTTAATCACCCCTTGTTTAGGTGTAGTATTCCTATACCTAGCTTACATATAGACACATGTGTACCTATCAGCCACTCCTATGGCAGGCCTTAACAATCCTGGAGGCAGAGTGCTTGGTAACATGTGAGATGGTGCTCTAGCATGAGCTGAGCCTGTCTGCAGCTTTCAGAACCATGTCCTTATAGCTGTTCTATGATATAGCCTACCATATACTCTTAAAGTGCCTTATAATCTTAAACGGTTATGGTAACTATGGTTTGGCTTTATCAAAACATGTCGTGTAAGGTGTCTAACACTTTGGAATAATACCCCCATCCCATTTCTGGGGATGAGGATATTATCCCTCCCTTCTAGAGGGAGAAGACATGTTGTAACCTACTTACCCGGTTAAAGTTAACCAGAGCCCCAGCATCACAAAATGGATGCTGCTGCCACGACACAAGTCTGACCTCCTGCTGCTGGGAGTGATCCCGGCAAGGGAGGCCTGGACAATAGGTTTCCTGCCTTGGGAGGTGCGAGCACCACCCCAGACACGCCTTAGTGTATTGGGGCAGGGAGGGATGAATGAAACGAGACACTGCCTGTGGCACACAAGGTGTCCCATGCATAGTCCAGTTCAAACCGGTGCTGGGGCACACCAGCCCCAGTCCTGGCGCGAAACTGGACAAAGGGAAGGGGGTGTAACCACCCCCCTCCCAGGTCCCACCCATAAGGTGTGACCTAGCAGGCAACCCAGCCCCCCCAGATTAGTATAAGAGTGGTAGCTGGGCCCCAGGAGATTAGATTATCCTGAACCTGCAACTTGAACAAACTCTGGATCATTCGACATTCGACGAAAGAAGAAGACTGAAGAATCTCCCTTGTGGCCAAGGAGTGGCTACCCTGTGCAAACAGGCACCATCAAGAGACTACCCTTTGCTTTGCTAAAGTTCTACGAGGGACCGACTGCAGGGACCGACTGCAGAGCCTGACCAGAGCCTTGACTTCCAGACTTCTCCGACCCTGATCCACATCCACAGCCGAGCTGAGATCCGTGGAGGCGACGAGAGACGTGGGACCGGCTACCTGGGAAAAGTGGCGAGTATCTTCCAGCGCAGCTTCTGAGGTACCCTCGAAGTTGTGCACCGGGGATTGAGAAGCCCCAGCCCCAAGCACCATCTGCACCGAAGATCAGCCCCCCACACTCCACGAGTCCTGCGTGGGGCCCTTCTGCATTTTCCTGCTTGCCGCGTCTGTCCGGTTGCTTGCCCGTTGGCTAGCGGCCTTTGTGACGACACACCTTGAAATCTTCACCGCTGGTTTGGCTCCTCCAGACTAGCTCCCGCTTCTTTGCAAAAGAGAAGCACCCCAGACCTTCCTGGTCTGCACCAAAAGCAAGTCCTCCGTTCTTCGTGGGTTCCGCTTGCCAAGGCTTGGTGAGTCCTAGTTCGACTTCGACGCCGCCGACAGCAAGAGCCTACGTGGGACAGCTCGCCTCCTGGTACTGGTCGTCCTCGAAGTCTCCTGGTACCCGTGGCTGCAGCGACAAACTTCACCTTTCACCTGCAATCTTCACGACATCGCCTGGTTCCTTCCTGGTTCCACGTGGTCACTGGTTTGTGACCTTGACTCTGTCCCTTCTGCTTGCAGGTACCCTTCCTTCTTGATCCCGGCCTTGGGATCCACCGGACACTCTGCACTGACTGCCTGTCAGCAACTTTCTTTCAGGCATCTATAGAAGTCCACGACGAAACCCGACGCAAGTTCACACCTATGCACCCGCAGCCCGTGGGCTACGTAACTTGGGTACTTCGGTGCTCACAAGGGTAGTGACTATCCTAGGGTCTAGTTTCCGAGTCTTGACTCTCTAGTTGCATCAGAAGTGTCCTTAAACTGCTTATTTCAAAACGGTACTATTTCTATCGACTATACGCATTACGCGTGAGTGTTTCCACTCTGCACTTGAATCCCGTGGGCCTCCCACTTCCTAACTGTTGGTAGTGTAGTGTTGCCCCAGCGAATCCCTAGGCCTAGGCCTATCCTATTTCCGTGACAGTGGTCCTTATACCACTTCTTTAGTATATGGTTTGCGTGGCCCCTAGGGCCTAACTGTATTACTTACCTGTGTGACTTAATGTATGCTTAAATAAGACTGTGTTGTACTTACCTCTAATCTCATAAAGAGTGCTGAGGGTTTGACTTGAATAAATACACTTTGTGAGAAGTTGGCCTGATGTATGATGTCACTAGTTCTAGTGTACACCTTATATCAGTCCAAACAACCCTTATGGTGATTGGTTGTAAAGTCAACCTTATAGACCAGCTATCCTAGTGGTAGCATGGACAAGAGCAGTCTTAGGCTAAACTCTGAATGGCATGTGAAGCCAGCTGTGATACCATATATAATCCCTTGAATACCAAATGAAAGGACACCACAACAGATATATATATAAAATAAAGTGTATTTATTCTAGTCAAACCCTCAGCACTCTTTATGAGATTTGAGGTAAGTACAACAGTCTTATTCAAGCATACATTAAGTCACACAGGTAAGTAATACAGTTAGGCCCTAGGGGCCACGCAAACTATATACTAAAGAAGTGATATAAGGACCACTGTCACGGAAATAGGATAGGCCTAGGCCTAGGGAATCGCTGGGGCTACACTACACTAGCCACAGTTAGGAAGTGGGAGGCCCACGGGATTCAGGTGCAGAGTGGAAACACTCACGCGTAATGTGTAAAAGTCGATAGAATTACTAGCAGTTAGAAATTAACAGTTTAAGGACACTTCTGAAGCAGCTAGAGAGTCGAGACTCGGAAACTAGACCCTAGGATATTCACTACCCTTGTGAGCACCGAAGTACCCAAGTTACCTAGCCCACAAGCTGTGGGTGCATAGGTGTGAACTTGCGTCGGGTTTCGTCGTGGACTTCTATGGATGCCTGAAGGAAAGTTGCTGACAGGCAGTCAGTGAAGTGTCCGGTGGATCCCAAGGCGGGGATCAAGAAGAGAGGATACCTGCAAGCAGAAGGGACAGAGTCAAGGTCACTAGCCAGTGACCACGTGGAACCAGGAAGGAACCAGGCGATGTCGTGAAGATTGCAGGTGAAAGGTGAAGCTTGTCGCTGCAGCCACGGGTACCAGGAGACGTCGAGGACGACCAGGACCAGGAGGCGAGCTGTCCCACGAAGGCTCTTGCTGTCGGCGGCGTCGAAGTCGAACTAGGACTCACCATGCCTTGGCAAGCGGAACCCACGAAAAACGGAGGACTTGCTTCTGGTGCAGACCAGGAAGGTCTGGGGTGCTTCTCTTTTGCAAAGAAGCGGGAGCCAGTCTGGAGGAGCCAAACCAGCAGTGAAGATTTCAAGGTGTGTCGTCACAAAGGCCGCTAGCCAACGGGCAAGCAACCGGACAGACGCGGCAAGCAGGAAAATGCAGAAGGGCCCCACGCAGGACTCGTGGAGTGTGGGGGGGGCTGATCTTCGGTGCAGATGGTGCTTGGGGTTGGGGCTTCTCAATCCCCGGTGCACAACTTCGAGGGTGCCTCAGAAGCTGCGCTGGAAGATACTCGCCACTTTTCCCAGGTAGCCGGTCCCACGTCTCTCGTCGCCTCCACGGATCTCAGCTCGGCTGTGGATGTGGATCAGGGTCGGATGAGTCTGGAAGTCAAGGCTCTGGTCGGGCTCTGCAGTCGGTCCCTCGTAGAACTTCAGCAAAGCAAAGGGTAGTCTCTTGATGGTGCCTGTTTGCACAGGGTAGCCACTCCTTGGCCACAAGGGAGATTCTTCAGTCTTCTTCTTTCGTCGAATGTCGAAGGTCCAGAGTTTCTGTTCAGGTTGCAGGTTCAGGATAATCTAATCTCCTGGGGCCCAGCTACCACTCTTATACTAATCTGGGGGGCTGGGTTGCCTGCTAGGTCACGCCTTATGGGTGGGACCTGGGAGGGGGGTGGTTACACCCCCTTCCCTTTGTCCAGTTTCACGCCAGGACTGGGGCTGGAGTGCCCTATCACCGGTTTGAACTGGACTATGCATGGAGCACCTTTTGTGCCCCAGGCAGTGTCTCGTTTCATTCATCCCTCCCTGCCCCAATAACTAAGGCCTGCCTGGGGTGGTGCTCGCACCTCCCAAGGCAGGAAACCTATTGTCCAAGCCTCCCTTGCCGGGATCACTCCCAGCAGCAGGAGGTCAGACTTGTGTCGTGGCAGCAGCATCCATTTTGTGATGCTGGGGCTCTGGTTAACTTTAACCGGGTAAGTAGGTTACAACATGTCTTCTCCCTCTAGAAGGGAGGGATAATATCCTCATCCCCAGAAATGGGATGGGGGTATTATTCCAAAGTGTTAGACACCTTACACGACATGTTTTGATAAAGCCCAACCATAGTTACCATAACCGTTTAAGATTATAAGGCACTTTAAGAGTATATGGTAGGCTATATCATAGAACAGCTATAAGGACATGGTTCCGAAATCTGCAGACAGGCTCAGCTCATGCTAGAGCACTATCTCACATGTTACCAAGCACTCTGCCTCCAGGATTGTTAAGGCCTGCCATAGGAGTGGCTGATAGGTACACATGTGTCTATATGTAAGTTAGGTATAGGAATACTACACCTAAGCAAGGAGTGATTACACGTCCTTGCCCCAGCTGAGTGATCAGCCAGTTGTGTCATAATGGAAGGCCAGGCCAGGGGTGGCATAATACATGCTGCAGCCCCTGGTAGGCCTAGGGTACACCTATGCCCTGGGTACCTAAGGTACACTGTACAGGGGCCAATAAGGTGATCCTATCCAAATGGGTTATGCACCTAAAGTACATAGTATCAATTTAGAGAGAGAACAGCAGGGCGGTGGGTCTGATTAACAGGCCCACAGCCACATCTAAGTCGAAAACCAGTAAAGCAAAAGCAAAAAGTGGGGGTGAACATAGAAAGCAGACCCTACTCTCCTACACAACCCCCCCCCCCCCCAAACTTAGGGACATTAAACTAACCTTGACCAGTTGAGTCTTCATGTTCTAAGTGGAAATATCTGGAGAGTCCATCTGCATTGGCATGGTCAGTCCCAGGTCTATGTTCCACTGTGAAGTCCATCCCCTGTAGGGAAATGGACCACCTAAGAAGTTTGGGATTTTCACCCTTCATCTGATTTAGCCACAAGAGGGGCTTATGGTCTGTCTGAATCTTGAAGTGAGTGCCAAACAAGTATGGCCTCAGCTTCTTCAGGGCCCAAACCACAGCAAAGGCCTCCCTCTCAATAGCTGACAAACGTTTCTCTCTAGGGGTCAGCCTTCTACTTATAAAAGCAATGGGCTGGTCTTGACCATCTATATTAAGTTGTGAAAGAACAGCTCCCACACCTAACTCAGAAGCATCTGTCTGGACAATGAACTCTTTGGAGTAGTCTGGACTTTTCAGAATAGGTGCACAGCACATGGCCTGCTTCAGGTCATCAAATGCTTTTTGACGGCTTACTGTCCACTGAACTTTCTTTGGCATTTTCTTGGAGGTCAAGTCATTAAGTGGTGTCACAATGGACCCATAGTTCTTAACAAACTTTCTGTAGTACCCAGTCAGGCCCAAGAAAGCTCTGACCTGAGTCTGGGTAGTTGGAGGAGCCCAGTCCTTTATGGTCTGGATCTTGCTCTCCAGTGGTTGAACCTGACCCCCACCAACTAGGTGGCCCAGGTATACAACCTTGCTCTGCCCTATCTGGCACTTAGTGGCCTTGATAGTGAGGCCTGCCTTTTGCAGGGCCTCTAAAACATTCCTCAGGTGGACCAGGTGATCCTCCCAGGTGGAGCTAAAGATAGCAATATCATCAAGATAAGCTGCACAATAATCATCCAACCCAGTAAGGACTTGATTCACCAACCTTTGGAAAGTGGCAGGTGCATTCTTCAAACCAAAGGGCATTACCACAAATTGATAATGTCCTCCTGGGGTCGAGAAAGCAGTTTTGGCCTTTGCATTCTCAGCTAGTCTGATTTGCCAGTAGCCTGCTGTCAGGTCAAATGTGCTCAAAAACTTAGCAGCTGCCAGTCTGTCAATGAGCTCATCTGCCCTAGGTATTGGGTGGGCATCTGTCCTAGTGACAGCATTGAGACCTCTGTAATCCACGCAAAACCTCATCTCTCTCTTACCATCTTGGGTGTGAGGCTTTGGCACAAGGACTACAGGACTAGCCCAAGGGCTCTCTGAAGGTTCAATGACTCCCAGCTCCAACATCTTTTGTACCTCAACTTTTATGCAGTCCCTGGCATGGTCAGGTTGCCTGTAGATTTTACTCTTCACAGGCAGACTGTCACCAGTGTCCACCTCATGGGTGCATCAGTTTGTCTGACTTGGGGTCAGAGAGAACATATGTCTGTAGGATTGCAGAACCTGCCTGCAGTCCTGTTGCTGATGGACAGAGAGGCTGTCAGAAAAGACCACACCATCAACTGAGCCATCATCAGGGTTCTGAGTCAACAGGTCTGGGAGAGGGTCACTCTCTTCCTCCTGTCCCTCATCTGTAGCCATGAGTAAGCCCATGTCTGCCCTGTCAACATTTGCCTTCAATCTGTTGACATGAAGCACCCTGTGGGGGCTTCTGGGAGTCCCAAGGTCCACCAAGTAGGTGACTTCTCCCTTTTTCTCAACAATAGTGTGGGGTCCAGACCATTTGTCTTGGAGTGCTACTGGGGCCACTGGCTCCAACACCCACACTTTCTGCCCTCGCTGGTAAACAGTCAGCACAGCCTTTTGGTCATGCCAAGCTTTTTGGAGTTCTTGGCTTGCCTCAAGGTTTTTAGAAGCCTTCTTCACATACTCTGCCATCCTGGAGCGGAGACCAAGTACATAATCCACTATATCAAGTTTGGGTTGTCTGAGAGGTCTCTCCCATCCTTCCCTTACTAAACATAGGGGTCCTCTTACAGGATGCCCAAACAAAAGCTCAAAAGTGCTGTAGCCAACCCCCTTTTGTGGGACCTCTCTGTAAGCAAACAGAAGGCAGGGTAAAAGGATGTCCCATCTTCGCCTCAGCTTGTCTGGCAAACCTTTTATCATTCCCTTTAGGGTCTTGTTGAATCTCTCAACAAGCCCATTGCACTGCGGGTGGGGTGTGGTGAACTTGTAGTTCACACCACACTCCTTCCACATTGCAGTCCAGTATCCTGACATGAAGTTGGCACCTCTGTCAGAAATGACCTCCTTTGGAAAGCCCACTCTGGAGAATACTCCAAGCAGGGCCCTTGCCACAACAGGAGCTGTTGTGGTCCTCAGGGGAATAGCTTCTGGATACCTGGTGGCATGGTCCACTATCACCAGTATAAATCTGTGCCCAGATGCTGTTTGTGGGTCCATTGGTCCTACAATATCTATGCCCACTCTCTCAAAGGGCACCCCCACCACAGGTAGTGGTATGAGGGGGGCCTTTGTGGTGCCACCTGATTTGCCACTGGCTTGGCAGGTGACACAGGAGCGACAAAACTCCTTGGTATCTTCTGACATATGGGGCCAGTGAAAGTGAGGGACAAGCCTGTCCCAAGTCTTGTTCTGGCCTAAGTGTCCTGCAAGGGGAATATCATGGGCCAAGGTAAGAAGGAAGCCTCTGAACTTCAGTGGTATGACCAACCTCCTGGATGCACCAGGCTTGGGGTCTCTAGCCTCTGAATACAGTAGCCCTTCATCCCAATACACTCTATGGGTACCTTGAGCGTTCCCTGCAGCCTCAGCAGCAGCCTGCTGTCTGAGGGGTTCAAGAGAGGGGCAGTCTAATTGAGCCTGCCTCAGATCTGCCCTTGAAGGTCCCCCTGTCCCAAGAAACTCAACCTGATCAGGTTCAAGTTCTTCTAGGACAGTTCCTTCAGGGCTCTCAGAATCATCCTCCTGGGAGGGCTGATCCACCGCCTGAGGCAGGGGGGAAGGCACAGCCTTAACCCTACTGCTCTTTCTCTTGGGTTGTGACTGGTCCATAGTTTCAGGGTCCAGCACTTGTTCAGTGGTGCACTTTTTGGCCTGTGACCTGGTCACAGCAAGGACATGTGCATCTATCCCCAGCATTTCTGCATGGGTCCTATACTCCACTTCAGACCAAACTGAAGTTTCAAGATCATTGCCCAGTAAACACTCTACAGGAAGGTCTGAACTAACAACAACTTTCTTGAGGCCAGTTACCCCTCCCCAGGAAAAGTTAACAATAGCCACACTATGGGAGGTAGTGGCATTGCTAGCGTTGGTCACTAGGTAATTCTCACCTAGTATGATCTGTCCAGGGTCCACAAAGGCAGGTGTCACCATTGTGGCACTAGCCCCTGTGTCCCTGTAGGACTGAGCCATTCTTTGGTTGATAAAAGGAGTCTGTCTGTACTTGCCCAGGTTACTGGGGCCTACAGTAGAGGACAAAGCTAAGTCCCCATCACAGATCAGAACAGCCTGAGTAGGTTATCCTGACTAGGCCAGAATCCTCCTCAGTTCCCAGGGTTAACCCTACTACACCCTTTTGCTGGGAACCACCACTTACAGCTGGACTAGGGGGTACAGTTGCCTTAGGGGCAATGGTGGCTGGGGGCTTATCCTTTTTGGTGCACTCACTAAACCAATGTGAGTTGGACTTACAATAGTTGCACCATGGTTTCTTTTGGCCATCTTTCTTTTTATCCTTTTTGGGACCACCCTCCCCCTGAGCCTTTTGGGGGCCTGGTGAAGACTTCTGGTCTTTTTGTTTCTGATCATTACCCTTCTGGTCTGCCTTTTTCTGATCACCGCCCTGGTTCTGGTTTTTCTGCTTAACTCTAGTCCTGACCCATCTATCTGCCTTCTTTCTCAATTCTTGGGGAGAAGTCAGATCAGAATCAATCAGGTGTTGATGCAGTAGCTGGTTTTGACAGTTGTTAAGTATTTGTTCTCTCATGATCAAATTATACAATCCTGTATAGTCCTTAACCTTACTTCCCACTAGCCAGCCTTCCAGAGCCTTAGTGGCACAATCTACAAAGTCAGTCCAGTCCTGAGTCTGTGTCTTCTGGGTATCCCTGAACAACAACCTGTATTGTTCAGTGGTTAGGCCAAACCCATCAATTAGAGCACTCTTCAGGACAGTGTAATTGTCTGCATCCTCATCACTAACTGTGAGGAGCTTGTCTCTACCCTTCTCAGAGAAGGAGAGCCACAAGATAGCTGCCCACTGACTTTGAGGTACCTGCTGTACTTTGCAAGCCCTCTCCAAAGCAGTTATCCATTTGTGGATGTCATCCCCACACTTGTAGGGAGGGACAATCTTGCTCAGGTTTCTATTATCATAGTGCCTGTCTCTATCCTTAGGGATATTGCTGCCACCAGTGGGTTCTGACCCACTTAACTTTTGCTCTCTAGCCAGAGCAAGCTTCTCCTTGGCAAGGGCAAGTTCTTCCCTCTGAATCCTCAGATTAGCTTCCCTCATTCTGGCTTCATGCTCCTTTCTCTCGGGGGAAGTCATTCCCCTGTGAGAAGAGGTATTAGAGATGCTAGAGACATGGGAGGGGATGGATTCCCTTGAAGGGGATCTGTCTCTTCTGCTTCTCTGGTTAAGCCCACTTGGTGGTCTGTATGGGGGGACCCCATGCAAACTCCCATGTAAGCTTAGGTTAGCCTGGCTAAGTCTTCCTACTTGGCCCTGGCTGTCTACCTCTTCATCTGAAGTCCCATCTGACTCATCTGTGGTGGGTAGACCCTCCTTTGTACCTAGGGTACTGGCCTGTGAGGCCCTAAGAGTATCATACTCCTCTAGGAGTTGTGCTAGCTGAAGGAGGGTAGGGTTTGCACCCTGTTTTAACTTTCTGGAGGTACACAATTGTCTCATCTCCTGAAAAGTTAGGGTATCATATCTAGAGGGGGTCTTCTTCAGACCTGCCCCTCCTGAGAGAGCATCTCCTTGATCTCCTCCCAGAGACATGATCTAGTGAGGGTGTGGTGTGTGCACCTACCTACACTAGTTGTTTCTACTAAACCTCTCTAGTAGTTGTAGTCAGGGTGTGTTACTCCCTTCAACCTACAACCACTAAGTCCAGTAGGACTTAAGTATTATAATCTATGTTATATGTACCTAAACAATATCTGTGTGATCTTTCAATTTAGTATCTCAAGATTACAATGGTATTACAACAGCAAGCTCAGATCCCAACCGCTGCTCACCAATGTGAGAAGTTGGCCTGATGTATGATGTCACTAGTTCTAGTGTACACCTTATATCAGTCCAAACAACCCTTATGGCGATTGGTTGTAAAGTCAACCTTATAGACCAGCTATCCTAGTGGTAGCATGGACAAGAGCAGTCTTAGGCTAAACTCTGAATGGCATGTGAAGCCAGCTGTGATACCATATATAATCCCTTGAATACCAAATGAAAGGACACCACAACAGATATATATATAAAATAAAGTGTATTTATTCTAGTCAAACCCTCAGCACTCTTTATGAGATTTGATGTAAGTACAACACAGTCTTATTCAAGCATACATTAAGTCACACAGGTAAGTAATACAGTTAGGCCCTAGGGGCCACGCAAACCATATACTAAAGAAGTGGTATAAGGACCACTGTCACGGAAATAGGATAGGCCTAGGCCTAGGGAATCGCTGGGGCTACACTACACTAGCCACAGTTAGGAAGTGGGAGGCCCACGGGATTCAGGTGCAGAGTGGAAACACTCACGCGTAATGCGTATAGTCGATAGAATTACTAGCAGTTAGAAATTAACAGTTTAAGGACACTTCTGAAGCAGCTAGAGAGTCGAGACTCGGAAACTAGACCCTAGGATAGTCACTACCCTTGTGAGCACCGAAGTACCCAAGTTACCTAGCCCACAGGCTGTGGGTGCATAGGTGTGAACTTGCGTCGGGTTTCGTCGTGGACTTCTATGGATGCCTGAAGGAAAGTTGCTGACAGGCAGTCAGTGAAGAGTGTCCGGTGGATCCCAAGGCTGGGATCAAGAAGAGAGGATACCTGCAAGCAGAAGGGACAGAGTCAAGGTCACTAGCCAGTGACCACGTGGAACCAGGAAGGAACCAGGCGATGTCGTGAAGATTGCAGGTGAAAGGAGAAGCTTGTCGCTGCAGCCACGGGTACCAGGAGACGTCGAGGACGACCAGGACCAGGAGGCGAGCTGTCCCATGAAGGCTCTTGCTGTCGGCGGCGTCGAAGTCGAACTAGGACTCACCAAGCCTTGGCAAGCGGAAACCACGAAGAACGGAGGACTTGCTTCTGGTGCAGACCAGGAAGGTCTGGGGTGCTTCTCTTTTGCAAAGAAGCGGGAGCCAGTCTGGAGGAGCCAAACCAGCAGTGAAGATTTCAAGGTGTGTCATCACAAAGGCCGCTAGCCAACAGGCAAGCAACCGGACAGACGCGGCAAGCAGGAAAATGCAGAAGGGCCCCACGCAGGACTCGTGGAGTGTGGGGGAGGCTGATCTTCGGTGCAGATGGTGCTTGGGGTTGGGGCTTCTCAATCCCCGGTGCACAACTTCGAGGGTGCCTCAGAAGCTGCGCTGGAAGATACTCGCCACTTTTCCCAGGTAGCCGGTCCCACGTCTCTTGTCGTCTCCACGGATCTCAGCTCGGCTGTGGATGTGGATCAGGGTCGGAGAAGTCTGGAAGTCAAGGCTCTGGTCGGGCTCTGCAGTCGGTCCCTCGTAGAACTTCAGCAAAGCAAAGGGTAGTCTCTTGATGGTGCCTGTTTGCACAGGGTAGCCACTCCTTGGCCACAAGGGAGATTCTTCAGTCTTCTTCTTTCGTCGAATGTCGAAGGTCCAGAGTTTCTGTTCAAGTTGCAGGTTCAGGATAATCTAATCTCCTGGGGCCCAGCTACCACTCTTATACTAATCTGGGGGGCTGGGTTGCCTGCTAGGTCACGCCTTATGGGTGGGACCTGGGAGGGGGGTGGTTACACCCCCTTCCCTTTGTCCAGTTTCGCGCCAGGACTGGGGCTGGAGTGCCCCAGCACCGGTTTGAACTGGACTATGCATGGAGCACCTTGTGTGCCCCATGCAGTTTCTCGTTTCATACATCCCTCCCTGCCCCAATACACTAAGGCCTGTCTGGGGTGGTGCTCGCAGGAAACCTATTGTCCAAGCCTCCCTTGCCGGGATCACTCCCAGCAGCAGGAGGTCAGACTTGTGTCGTGGCAGCAGCATCCATTTTGTGATGCTGGGGCTCTGGTTAACTTTAACCGGGTAAGTAGGTTACAACATGTCTTCTCCCTCTAGAAGGGAGGGATAATATCCTCATCCCCAGAAATGGGATGGGGGTATTATTCCAAAGTGTTAGTCACCTTACACGACATGTTTTGATAAAGCCAAACCATAGTTACCATAACCGTCTAAGATTATAAGGCACTTTAAGAGTATATGGTAGGCTATATCATAGAACAGCTGTAAGGACATGGTTCTGAAATCTGCAGACAGGCTCAGCTCATGCTAGAGCACCATCTCACATGTTACCAAGCACTCTGCCTCCAGGATTGTTAAGGCCTGCCATAGGAGTGGCTGATAGGTACACATGTGTCTATATGTAAGTTAGGTATAGGAATACTACACCTAAGCAAGGAGTGATTACACGACCTTGCCCCAGCTGAGTGATCAGCCAGTTGTGTCATAATGGAAGGCCAGGCCAGGGGTGGCATAATACATGCTGCAGCCCCTGGTAGGCCTAGGGTACACCTATGCCCTGGGTACCTAAGGTACACTGTACAGGGGCCAATAAGGTGATCCTATCCAAATGGGTTATGCACCTAAAGTACATAGTATCAATTTAGAGAGAGAACAGCAGGGCTGTGGGTCTGATTAGCAGGCCCACAGCCACATCTAAGTCGAAAACCAGTAAAGCAAAAGCAAAAAGTGGGGGTGAACATAGAAAGCAGACCCTACTCTCCTACACACTTTATTTTATATATATATCTGTTGTGGTATCCTTTCATTTGGTATTCAAGGGATTATATATGGTATCACAGCTGGCTTCACATGCCATTCAGAGTTTAGCCTAAGACTGCTCTTGTCCATGCTACCACTAGGATAGCTGGTCTATAAGGTTGACTTTACAACCAATCACCATAATGGTTGTTCGTACTGATATAAGGTGTACACTAGAACTAGTGACATCATACATCAGGCCAACTTCTCACACCTTCCACCAGGAAATCGTACACTTTCAAGTGGAAGCGATTTTACTTATGGCGCATAAGCAATGGTCATGGACCAGTTCGGGGGCAAGAGCAGGTGATCTTGCCGTATTTGCTACATTTGGCCAAACCTGGCCTGCAGTTCTCCTCCATAAAAGATCATTTAGCAGCTATCACTGCTTACAGAAAGTCTATTACACAGGTTTTTTTTTTCCAAATCCCTGTAGTTAAAGATTTTCTTAAGGGGATAAAAAAGGTTTACCCACTGATTAGGTCTCCTTCTCCACCTTGGGAGCTTAACATGGTTCTGGCTAAATTGATGGATGTTCCTTTTGAGCCTATTCACAAGGCTTCTCTACAGCACTTGTCATGGAAAGCTGGTTTCCTAGTCGCCATCACCTCTGCACGCAGGGATAGTGAGATCCAAGCTTTCTGTTGTGAAGAAGCTTATACTGTTTTTCATGCACACAGTGTGGTGTTAAGAACTCATCCGAGTTTTCTGCCTAAGGTGGTTTTGGATTTCCATATCAATCAGGTCATCACTCTACCCACATTTTTTTCCCAATCCCTCAACTCCTCCTGAGAGGTCCCTTCATTCTTTAGACCTTAACAGGGTTCTGAAGTTCTACCTGGACAAAACATAGGGCTTGAGAAAATCAGACCGACTGTTTATAAACTATGGTTCCATAAATACTGGTTCTGCGGCTTTCAAAAGATCTATCTCTAGGTGGATTGTGTCTTGTATATCTCTCTGTTACCAACTGGCCAACAAAGCCCTCCCGGGCAAACCGAAGGCCTATTCTACCAGAGAAAAAGAGACTACCATGGCTCTCCTCAGGAACGTACCTATTGCAGAAATTTGTAAAGCAGCCACGTGGCGATCAGTACACACTTTCACTTGCCATTACTGTTTAGACTCTGACACACAGGCGGATGCTCAGTTTGGGCAAGCCGCTTTAAGAAATCTGTTTGGGTAATTTCTTCCTTAAAATTTTATATTTGATGTACTTATACTGCTACTCGTCTGCAGGGAAGTGGGTAAGGGCTTGCTATACTATTCAGTGCTTATGACTATTGATGAGTATCCCCTGGAAGAGAAGGATAAGTTACTTACCTGTAATCCTAGTTCTCTTTCAGGGGTATACTCATCAAAGTCATAAGCAACCCTCCCTCTTCCTCGGACGAGTATTGACCGTATAGTATTGGTTCTGCATTTTCTGCCATGATTCCTTTATATTTGTATACCGTAAAAAATAACTTAGCTAACTGTCACCTACGGTGCATGATGGCAGCAGGGGGCTCCTGGAGGTCTTAAAGCACGGTGTCCAGGTTTTTGGAATCCTTAAAGGCAGGGTGCCAGTTTTTTGATACTGTGACGTTTTTCCTTCTATGCAGCCTATGAGCTAATTGCTTGCTATTACGTGTCTTTTTTCAGAAAATAAAGGGCTGTGTTGGAACACTATTAGAGTGTATGTTTTATGTTTCAGTGTTTATATTAGAGATTATTTTCTCTTTCTAAAAAACCCATGTAATTTTGCCTATTTGAAGTACATTAGGCTGCATATTTATGCATGTATACATGTATATATGTATGTTTTGGAAGTACTCTGTACTTGTTTGTCTAAACAGACACATATATATGTATTTTTATATATGCTCCAGGATCCCTCACGTGGGTAGGAATATTCAGTGCTTATGACTTTGAATATACACCTGGAAGAGAACTAGGATTACAGGTAAGTAACATATCCCTGTTGCAGATGGTTTAGCCACTTTTGAGCATTTATGTTTGTAGTAGATATTGAATTTATCAGCTGAATCTGTTGTGATGGGTCACCTGAGTCAGTTTTTGCCTGTTAAAATTGTGTCTGGTGTAATGAAAAATCCGTTATTCAAATTTCTCACAAATACAAGGTTAAAACAATCGGTGACAGGTACTTTTATTGGGTGTTATTAGGTCAACATGTCTTTGCCTCTTGTAAGAGTGTCTTTCAGTCTTGAGACACTCTTCAGTTGGAGTCCCTATGTGGTCAATGCTAAGTCAATTCTGTGATCAATCTGGGTGAAGGAATAAGAGTAAAAACGCAAAACCTATATGCCAGGGAAATAAGCTAATTCTCAGCCTGGAAAAATTCTTTATGGCTCATTTTGTTCACTAATGACAAATCTGAGGGGTGGCAGTTTAATTCAACCACTGATTTCTGCATTTAGTCAGTCTGTGTTCTCTGCTCTCTGCTCCCCCACTCATCAAGAGGTGAGAGGAGAAACAGCTGACTAATTCAACCTTATTTTTGAAATGCTATAATGCAAGTGAATTGTTTGGCAATGTGCTGCTGTCTAGTTGTGGGATCCCACCATCATAGTAAATATCTCCATCATTTCAAACCTTAGTAGACTCTTGTAGGAAAGTAGGATCTGCTTTCCTGGTTACCCTCACTTTTTGCTGGTGTCAATGTTTTTTTTTACTAGTCTGACTGGGATCCTGCAAATCAGTACCCCAGCCACTGTGCTTCCTTCCTAGATTTGACATGGGAAATACTTTGGTACATCCACAATTGGCGACTGGTGTACCCTTGTAAGCCCCTAGTATATGGTTCTACGATGTATTCTGCAGACCATGAGAGACCACTCAAACTGTGACTACAGGCATGCCATTGCAGCCTGTGTAGGTTGGTGCTAGCACCACGTGTGACAGATATAATTTTCCTTATATCTGAGGTCACTACACCTAAAACCTGTAAGTCTCCCCAAAGGCAGGCCTTTCAATCCTGAAGGCAGGGTGCTAGGTTATAGGTGCGAGGGAGCCCCTGCATGAGCAGGACATCCCCTACAAACTCTGAAGTCGATTCTCCGGGCTCTGTAAGTACGGTTAGCCATTTTGATACATATCGTGGCCATGCGTCATTACGCAGTTGCGAACTATATAGTGCCTGTGCCAAACCTGGCCATGTTTGGTATCAAATGTTACTTGTGTTGGAGGTGTGATTCCATACATTGATCAGCTCCTCCGGGAAACCCAGTACTACCGGTAAGAGCCTTTCATTGTCTGCATTCAAGCTAGTGTTGCTGCCGACCGGATACACGATTCTGCCCTCGTGCTGCTGAGCTGAGCTCGAGCAGGGGAAGGTAGAACAATATGTTTCCTATCACAGGGAGATGTGACCATCTCCCTGACAAGACTTAGTGCATTAGGCTGGGGTAGAGGCGCTTGCCTGCGTCACCAGACTGCTTTGAAGGGCACATTTGGTGCCCTCCTTGCATACTCTAGTTAGAACCAGTTCTGGGAGCCCTTGGCTCGAAACTGGACAAAGAACATGGCAGTATCCTCCCCTCTGTCCAGCCCCTCCTCTGGGAGGGACCTCTGAGTTGTCCTAACCCCTTTCTTAGGGTATAAAAGGGCTTACCTGTGGGGGGCGTGGCTTGGCTAACCACAATGGCGGACGTGTTCTGAGTAGGCTCCGAGCGAGGGCCCCGACAAGCGGCGATCCACGGTGCCGGTGGGGCATAAAAGGATGCAAAAACAGATCCCGCTAAGCTCCCGATGTCCAGCGACTGAGGGGAGAACCGCCTGACACCCGGAACGCAGCGGAGACACCCGCGCTACCAAAGCCGTAGCGGCGCGCTTGACCCCAAAATGGTGCCGGTACAGTGAACAGCAGCACTCGTACCAGCAGCAGCAGAGCCCTGACCAGCAGCAGGTCCCGCTATGCCCCAAGTACACAGCGATTGCAGGGTAAATCACCCGATACCCAGTTTGCAGGGGGTGACGGACCCGCTCTACCTAAGGCGCGCCTGACTCTAAAATGGCGCTGGCGCCGTGAACAGAGGAGCTCCGTCCAGTGCCCCCGAGGTGCAGCCTGGCAGCAAGAGGCAGAGAGCGCCGAACGGCCCCAATGGCAGGGACCCCACAAACAGCATGAAGATGCCGTGCAGAGTGCCTGGGGAGGCCAGGCAACAATACTTCACCAGCGCGCCTCCTGAACTCGGCTGGGCGGGAAGACAACAGCGCACCGGAGACTGCTCGCCACAGCGAGAAGACCCCACAACACATGTAAGGAGAGGCGCCTGGGGCGATTCCGGCTAGGTGGATATTGGGCCCCGCTCCCCTCCCTCAGAACACGAGGTGACCTACTGGAACCCTGTGGGGTACGAGGGGACCAGATGTGTTTGTCCCCCTCCGACACCAGAGTGACACACACCACGGTGACGATCCCACGGAGCATAGAGTCCTCCACCTACCGCTGCACCACCGGTGGGATCCAGCATTCTGGTCCGACGAGGGAGGGGCGACACAAAGCAGAAACACAGCACCCCTGCCGCCTGGTGGCCCCCCAGACTAGTACCCACGAGACGGCCGAAGAGGACAGAGGGGAGAGAGGAAGCAGCCCACCCTGTAGAGGAGGAGGTCGGAGCACGCGGAGCCCCAGGGAACCCAGGGCCTCGCCAAACAGACAGGGGACACACCGGGGGAGCTGGGACCAGGGGGTGCCTCAACGGTCCGGCGGACCCCCACTCCCCCACCCATCACACACTGGCCAGCCCCGCCAAGGGACCCCAGCAGCGCACCGGCGGGTGGGCGGCGAGCACCCGGCGGCGTTCGGCGAGGTCACCCCAGACGGAATACCCAGGGGGTCCCGCGGGACCGGGGACTGGGGCTTGCCAACCCCAATCGGACCCTCAGGCACCGAATGACACACACGCCCAGAAAGTCATATACGCCCGGAGAGCCATACACACACGAGAGTGGGCCACTGCGGCACTTGCGACAGTCAGTTTTGAGACTCCCCCCCCCCTGCCCCTCCCTCGCGGAGAAAAGAGACCGGGGCGACACCTCGCCCAGTGAGGACTCAACGACAAGCAGACCAGGATCGGACCGGGGGAGCCAGGTAGTCTCCCCCCACAGGGAGGCCAGACCAAACGGCCCTAAGCAGCGGCGATACGGCGACACAGCCACGCCGGATTCACGTGTAGGGCAGTGCACACAGGTGGACACCAGAAACCTGCGGAGCGAAGGGACGAACTGTGCCACTGGTGCGTCCTCTGCGCCGTCTCCAGCCATGGGACGCCTTAAAGCAACAGGAGCTGCCCAAGCTGTCAATCAGCCCCGGCTGACGTCCCCAGCCCCAACAAGTTCCAAGATTGACTCCGATCCAACCACCAACATGTTAGACAAGCTGGACAGAGTCCTGGCTGCCATAGAGCATTCACGAATCACTATGGATGAACGCTTTGACACCCTAACCATGGACCTCAGCCTGCTATGGGACGACTATCGCAAGTTGGTGGACAAAGTCTCAGAAGGAGAAAAAGTGCTCACCCCACTACAGCCTCAAACCAAAATGCACCAAGATTCTATTAAAGACCTACAGGTGCGCGTGGCCACCCTGGAGGGCCGGGCAGATGACCGTGAGGGGCGCTCCAGGAGAAGCAACCTCCGAATACTGAACTTACCTGAGGGTAATGAGGGGAGAGACCTGATCGCATATATGGAACCCTGGCTTCAGACCTTCACACCTCGAGAGGAGCTCACTTCCTACTTCTCCATTGAACGGGTGCACATGGTGCCGGCGTGCCGCCCCCCCTCCAGGCTCACCTCCTCGGCCCATGCTTGTAAAGCTACTTCACTTCCGGGACAGACGCTGTCCTGTGGGCTGCCAGAGAGCATCATCCCATCATGGTGGAGGACAAACGTGTCATGCTCTTCCCGGACTACTCCAGATCGGTGTAGCTTAAACGGGCGTCATTCCCGGAGGCAAAGCGACTACTTCGCAACCAGAATGTTCAATACTCGCTTTTATTTCCAGGCCGACTCAAGATAATCTACAAAGACACTACACAATTCTTCACCGATCCACAAGAGGCCATTCAATAGATGGAACTGCACCTGCGACATGGCCCGTCATCCGGGAATCCTGGAACGCCCAGACCCATTCCCTGGAAACCTCCGCGTCGCCACACCCTGAAACCGAAGGGTTGCCGCACCACACAGTCACTTTGCAAATTGCTGACCTCTCCAGACCTAGAGCAGATTATATTAGACTGCCGGAGGGCACTTCAAGCCGCAGCGGAGTTGGCCACAAACATCTCCACGTCGGACCATTAAGGCACCCCACATATCTTCACACCGGAAGAAGATCCGAATGATTCCAGTGGTTCTGATGAGAACTCTGAGACCTTGCCAACAGTCACGCCGCAGACAACGGACACCCTCTTTTGAAACTCCCGCAAGGCACTAACTTTGAGGATTGTAGAACTCACCCATACTTCGTGTCACTGTGCCCTGCTCTGCACCACGCGTAACTCTGCCACCATGTTTGTCCCAGTGCACAACGCCCCACCGGCGCACCATTCACTATACAGCAGGGGCCCCCCCGCTAGAGCGTCTCGGAGGCACGCGTGGCTCCGCAAGGCAGCCCCTCCACCGTTCATTTAGTTCTTTGGTACCAGGTAATACCAGTTTGGATGTGCTGCCCGTTGCCGCAGATCCCCTGTATTGGGTTTCAAACCCCACAGAGTTCTTGTTTACCCTCCCCTGCACCATGACCTTTCAACACTCCCAACACGACGGGCGGGGGCCCTCACTCACTGCTTCACAGCAGCTATCAGACAGCAGTTATTCGCTACAGAGGGGTGGCTCCGTAACCTCTAAGTTCCCTTATCCCAAGAGTGGAATCCGCCAACCGCCATGAACACCAACAACAGAACTCACATTTCTCACTCTAAACGCAAGGGGCATACATACGGCTAAGAAACGCAATGCGATTTATGCATGTATTAAGCGCCAGCACACGCAGGTCATTTTATTGCAAGAAACACACCTTACTCAAGGGGAACTGAGCAGACTCCAGAAGAAATGGCGGGGCACTTTTTGTGCCACAACCTATTCTGCATACGCACGGGGAGCTTTGATCTGGATCCGGCCGGGAGTCCCCTTTCTCGAAACCGACCGGAAGGTAGATCCTGAGGGGAGATACGCACTACTAGAGGGGCTACTGGACGGCCAGCCCATACTAATAGGCAGCATATACGCACCCAACACAGACCAGGCACCGTTCTGGGAGGCCCTGACTCGGAACCTGGCGCAATTCACGCCTTCCCCATGGATCCTAGGTGGGGACTACAACTGCTCCCTAGACCTCAGACTAGACAGATCTCACCCCCCGCCAAAGACTCCCAAGCCCACGTACACACAGCCCGACTCCGAGCTTGGGCCACACAATGGTCATTAACGGATGCTTGGCGTCATGCACATCCAACAACTAAGCTCTACTCCTTCCACTCTATCCCTCATAACCTGCGAGTCCGCTTGGACCACTTCATGTGCACACGGGCGATTCTCCCCTTGCTTCAACACTCTGACTACTTAGGCAGGATAATATCAGACCACGATGCCCATGTTGTAACCCTCCAGTGGCACCCACCCATACACCTGATCCCCACGTGGCCACCCCCCAGAGACTGCCTCACAGACCTAGTGTTCCAACACGAACAAACGAACATTAGCCAACATTATTTTTTTGAAAACACGGGCACCACACAATCCAGAACACTCGAATGGGATGCCTTAAAACTGGTCTTAAGGGGTGCATGTATTGGGCAAATCACAGGGGTGTGGCAAACACTGGAAAGAGCGGTGCAGATCACCGAGCAGCAAGTAGCGCGTCTGTCTAAAGTAGCGGACCAGCGAGAGGTCCCCCCTGTGCAAATAGCAGAAGCCAAAACGAAATATGCGGAAGCATGCTCAGACCTGCGGAGATATAACTTTTGCACATACACTACTAGAGCCCATCACGAAGGGAACCGTGCCAGTACCTTACTGGCCTGACTCGCTAAACATGACACACAGACACAACCGATCACTAGCATCATAAACACCACCGGCGAGATTCTATCCACTCAAACAGATATATTATCAGCCTTCCACGACTATTACGCCACGTTATACAGGGAACCGACCCAGGATAGAGGGGAACATATTCACATCATGTTATACACCGACGCCATAACGCGGATAACAGATGAAGCAAGGAAGTCCCTAGACGAACCGCTTACGGCGGCACAGATCAAACATGCCATTCACCACCTAGCCAAAAACAAGGCCCCCAGTAATGACGGCTTCCCCATTGAAATGTACGCCACTTTCTGCCGACAACTAGCCCCACAGCTCGATACAGTCGCTGGAGACTGGGTTGCTTCCCCAGTCCATGAGGGAGTCCATATTGGTAACGTTCCTTAAAGCAGACCGAGACCCCATGCTGCGGACCTCGTACCGCCCCATCACTCTCCTGACCGCGGATTGTAAAATTCTAGGGAGGATCCTTGCGGACAGAATCACGGAAGTCCTCCCTCGTCTAATACACCCCGACCAGAACGGTTTCGTGCCCGGGAGGAGTACCTCCCAAAACCTACGCCGGCTGTTCAAGATCCAGGATGAAGTGCGGGGCAGGTTCCCATGCGCAGCGTGCCTTGTACTGGATCTTGAGAAAGCCTTCGATACGCTTGCATGGCAGTATTTATTTTAGGTTTTACAGCGGGTAGGGCTGAGCCCCCAATTTATAGCATACACTGGACTACTGTAAACCTGGGCTCACTACGCGGGTTAGAATAGGCAGACACATTTCATCCCCCATCTCGCTCATGCGCGGAAAGCGCCAGGGCTGCCCCCTATCCCCTGTCATATTCGCTATAGCCATGGAACCACTGGCGATACGGCTACGGGAGGTGGATGAACTTTGGGATATACGGTTGGAGGGCCACACGCATATCGTGTCCCTGTACGCGGATGACCTCCTCATCTATGTCAGGGACATAACAGCAGACCTCACCACTCTTTGGACCACGCTCACTGATTTCGAAAAAAGCGGCAGGGTTGAATGTGAATTGGGCCAAATCCTCTATTTACCCCCTACATCCGGGCTCACCTCACTGGGAGGTTGGAATAGGAGACGCTACGCTAACCTGGACAGGGGACTCCCCAAGATACCTAGGCATTAGACTTCATCACACACCACAAGACCTTCTGGAGGGCAACCACTACCGGACCCTCAGAGGGTTAAAAAGCCAGGTGAACTTCTGGCGAACACTACCCCTGGCCCCCATAGGAAGGGTAGCCCTCTCCAAAATGATCATGGTACCCCGGCTCCTCTACTACTTCGCCAACGTTCCGTTTTTTCCCCTGTGCTCCTTCTTTCAGGAACTAGACTTGTTGCTAACCTTGTTGATATGGGGGACAGGTTGCCGAAGAGTAGCCTTATCAAAGCTGCAGCTGCCACGAGACGGAGGAGGGCTGGTAGCCCCGTCCTTCGAGGCCTACTTCCTTGCAAACCTATGGGAAGCGGAAACCCGGGCAGGACCCGTATCAGTTCCAGAACTGATGCGGATGCTCCTCCCGGGGACGAAACCCAACCTGAAACATTCCATATTAGTCAAAGTGGCCAGATACTACGTCCTCCACATCCACCACCTGTCCGGGTCGAAGCCCCTGTTCTCCCCATTATTGCCGCTAGCAGGCGTCCCCAAGGGACATGGGCACTACACCGTGGGGGAACTGCAAGTGTGGACGGACCACGCGCTCACTGAGATAGAAACCCTATTCACTGATGGGAAGCTAACATCGTTCACGGAATTGACGGAAGAGAGTGGGCTGCCGGCAGGCCAATTCCTACTCGACAGACAGCTGGTGGCTGACTGCAGAAAGACGTGGAATCTCGCAGACGGAGAACCCGTGACACACCCGGTATTACACACACTTCTACACATGGCGATAGGGAGACACCTCGTTACGTGGATATATAAATCCATCATGGAACTTATATGCACACCACTGACACGACTTCGACTCCACTGGGAAGAGGAGTTTGATCGAGCGCTCCATGACAAGGAGTGGCTCACCGCCCTAGAACACCACAAAAAAGTGTCCTGCAACCAAAGGTTCAAAAACATTCAATTCAACATACTACACCGCTCTTACCTCACGCTAGCGCGGCTTAAGCGTTTTTTCCCGGCGACACCATTTGACTGCCCCCGTTGCCACACACCTGATGCCCCCTTTGTCCACATGTTCCGGACCTGTCCCACACTGCAAGCCTTTTGGGCAACAGTACATTCCACACTACAGTCGGTCACGGGCTTGGTGGGACTCACCACATGGGAGGCAAGCGCCCTGGGCATTTTTAAGTGACACAAACAACGAAGAGTAGAAACCAAATTTGCAGTGCTCGCCCTTCTCCTCGCAAAACGAAGCATAGCTATGCACTGGCGCTCAACAAGCGGTCCCCCAATCAACGCATGGTGGGGAGCAGTCAAGAAATGGGGTGCGGCCGAAGAAGACATCATCAGGCAGGAGGAGGCACGCGGCGTGCGACGAAACCCCATATCGATGGAGTGGTCAATGTTCCTCCATGACTTTATGCACACACAGGCCACCCCCGGGAGATTCCCCGAGCCACCCAAACAGAGCCAGACCCTAGCGCACCCCTACCCTCACAGGCCCACGTTGAAATGAGCCACCCCTCTGACCACCCTCAGTAGACTGTCCGACTGGCGCTGACAAGAAGCTGCCGCCTATTGATAGTGGACCTAAGAAGAGCTATGCCCCCTTTACCACCGCCCCCAACCCCCTGAGTTATATATCCCCAGTTTGGTTACACCCACGTATCGCCCCTTTACATTGTCACACATAGACAACATCGGTCTAACACCTGCTATCGGAGAATGATAGGTTCTTTCCTTTCACCTTAATGGACACCCCCATACAGGCTTACACCTCAACCTGCTATACACGCGCAAGGCGGCACGCCCGCCATCCACCAACAGACATGCAGGTACTCATTATGAATCTCTCAATGATGAATGTAACGCCATGATTAACATCACTGCTTGCTATATAACCTGTATGATAACTATAAAATCCAATAAAAAGGTTTACCAAAAAAAAAAAGGCCTTACCTGTGTGTGGGTCCTCAGATTCGTAGTGGGACAAGTCTCAGGTCTGAAAATATGTCACTCTTCGACCATCTGGACACTTGGACTTCGCTAGAACCAAGACGGCATCAGGGAAGACTCCTGCTGCTCTTGGTCTCGTGTTCTGCAAGTCTTCTTCGTCATCTGTGCTGCTTCCAGGATCTTCAACAGACCTGTGGACATCAAGGACACCCGAAGTAATCTCCCTTGGAGTGAAGGAGTCACTTCCCTGCATCTGCAGGCACTGCAACAAAGCTGGCCAGTCTGTTGCACCTGACGTCCCATGGACTTCGAAAGGCACAGCAAACCAAGTGGTTATGCAACTCCTGACCTGTCTTCTCTGCAATTTTGAGACAAGAATCCCTCGCTGAAACCGCTGGCAACAAACCCCTGTGCACTGCGTCGACTTGCAGTTGCCAAGGCTTGTTGGCTCTGCACTCCAGAGATCTTTGGGCTAAAAGAAGCTCCAGCATCTCTGATCAGCGTCCTCACTGCATCCTCTGCACCGTGGGCCTTCGTCTTTGGTGACTTGCTGGTACCAATGATCTTCCTTCATCATTTACTACGTATGTTGCTCGGGCCAAAGCTTGTTGGTGCTCCCGCCGGATACCGACCCCATGGTTCTTGACTTCCAAGATGGGAAAGCTTGTGAACAGCTCCTGGCCTTTCTCAGCGTCACCTGGTTCTCACAGCTGAAGTAACAAGGTCACCATCATCACTCCTAGCATCTTCCATCATCGGTGGGCATTGCTCTTCCGTGCCTCCTGGTCACCTCCAAGTGGCATAGATTCTGTCCCCTCTGCTTACAGGCTCATCTCTTCAAGAATCCATCCTTGGATTACACCAGAATTTTGCACAGTCTTCGCCATCAGCATCTTTACTGAAGTCCTCCTTGGTGGTCTACGTAGGTTTCCGACATCAATTTGCACCCGGCTTCCCTGGTGTAGGTATCCTGGTTCATGGGGTATCTACGGGTGGGGTGACTCTCCAACCTTCTGTATTCCACGGGGTTTCTTCAGGGTCCCCTGGGAAGAGTCCTTCTTCTTCAAAACTGCAACAGCGACTTTCCCGTTGACTTCTATTGAGTGCGCAACTGAGTTTCCACTCTACACACAGCCTCCGTGTGGTTCCTAGCTACTTAGCTTGGGTGGTTCCATGGGACCCAAGCTCTTCTGAGTCCACTACTGGTCTAAGTCCCAACTTCAGTAGCAGTTCGCATTCCACTATCTTAGTATATGGTCTGGTCTCCCCCTGGAGACCACTGCATATTGTGCTTACTTACCTGTTTACAATTGAAGTATTGTGTGTATTTGTTTCGATATCTCCGGGTAGGAGATACCGCAATGTGTTGGTGAGTGTTGTGTAGTAAATTGACATATTTTTATAACTACACTGTGTGGTTCTTTTTCGTTTGATCTATACTACATGATTAAATGTGGTAAAACGAGCTGCTTGTGTAGGGAAAGGGGATAACTTCCCATTTAACTGTTACTCCTGTAAAAAAAAGAAATTAAGTCAGGGATACAACTAACAAACAAACGAATTGTACAACAAATAATCTCACTGTCACACCATCTTGAAGTCCTAACAGGGATAATAATTTCCTTGACATAGCCACTGGAGTCACTCCGACATCGTCACATTCTCGAAACCCCTTAAAAGGAGGAAATAATTCCCACGATTCTGCTGGGAGCTTGGTAAACTGTATTCTGTTGAATACCAGATCTCTGATTAAGCATAAATATGAGTTTGAATGCATGATGCAGATGTCAAACCCGGATTTGGTTTTCCTAACGGAAACCTGGGCTAATTAAACTTCTGAGCCCAACTGGAATACTGCGTTCCTGTCAGGTTTTGAAATGGCTAGTGTAGACAGGAAAGGGAAAAAAGGTGGGGGCATAGGAATTATATAACGTTCCTGTTTCAAAGTCACCTTGGAGCCTACTCAACAACTTGGAGTAGAGGCTATGAACTTTAATATTAAAATCACTAACACCTGGACCTTCCCTGGCCTATTTCTCTACCGGCCGCTGGGGCCGAGATCCATGTTTAAACAATCACTGAGGACTTTTATGGAATCATGTTTCGACTTCCCCACTTTCACAATACTTGGTGACTTTAACTTTCATCTTGAATCCGAAAACAACTTAGATACATCTACTTTACTGAATAACATGGCAGGATTTGGGCAGACTCAGATCATCTCTGAGCCCACGCACAAGGCCGGTCACAGTTTGGACGGTATTTTTACTAATAACCCTAACATTACATTGAATAAAATGCTGCCCCTAGCATGGATGGACCATAAAGACATTTCCTTCAAACCTTCTCGCCCAGAGAGAAATATGCCGCCTCCAAATAGGCCACCCCCGCCCCCGGTTAAATTTCCGACCTTTGCACATAATTTAAAAAAGATGATCTTGAAGAGGCCCTTGAAAGTAACCCTCCCATGTTAGTCTCAGACAATAATATGGCTGCTGACACCCTCAGAGTCTCAACCAGCACCGATGACACCCTCAGCACCGCCGAACACCTGCACTTCCAGATCGACACTGATCCCAACACCACCCTCGGAGGAACCCTCGTCTACAGACCCCCCGGCCTCTGTTCAGCGTCTCCATCGCCGACTTCGTCAGCATGCACGCCCTTGCCTCCACAGACTACATCCTCCTCGGGGACCTGAACTTCCACCTCGAGAACCACAACGACACCAACTCCACCACCCTGATTGACAACCTCGCCAACCTCGGGCTCAGACAGCTCGTCACAACGCCCACCCACTCCGCCGGCCACACGCTTGACCCCATCTTCTCGCAAGCTCCCACGTCACCTTCAGCCACACCACTGAACTCCACTGGACCGACCACCGCTGCATCCACTTCACCTTCCGGAAACCTACCACGTACCACCGCACTCAACAGATCCCCCGCCGCAGCTGGAGCAAAGTCACCGAAGACCAGCTAAACACCACCCTCGCCCGAAGCCCACCCGTCAACCCCACTGACACCGCTGCATGCAACCTCAGACAGGGGATCGACGACTGCGCCAACACTCTCGCCCCGATCAAGAAATCCTCCAACAGACGCACCAATAAGAAAGCCAGCTGGTTCACCGCGGACCTCCAGGCCTCCAAGCAAACCTGCCGAAAACTAGAGAAGAAACAACAACGCGCACAACAGCAAAGAGCTCTTCAACATCGTGAAGGAACTCTCCAACCCCAGCTCCAACACCAACGACATCCCACCATCTTAAGACCTGTGCGACTCCCTTGCCACCTTCTTCCATCGCAAGATCGCAGACATCCACGACAGCTTCAACAATCGGACCACCCCGACAGCCACCGAGACCTCTGACCCCACAGCCACCACCCACATCGACCCCACTGCTCACCTGGACCAATATAAACGACGACGACACCATCAAAATCATGAACACCATCCACTCTGGCTCTCTGTCAGACCCATGCCCACACCACATCTTCAACAAAGCCAGCACCACCATCGCACCCCATCTCCGAAAGGCCATCCACATCTCCTTCGAGACCGTGACCTTCCCGGAGAGCTGGAAGCACGCGGAGATCAACGCCTTACTCAAAAAACCCAAGGCGGATCCGAGGGACCTAAAGAACCTCCGGCCCATCTCCTTGCTCCCGTTCCCGGCGAAGGTCATTGAGAAGACCGTCAACAGACAACTGACCCGCTACCTCGAGGACAACAGCATCCTGGACCCGTCCCAGTCCCGCAGCAACCACAGTACCGAAACTGCCCTCATCGCCGCCACCGATGACATCAGGGCCCTGCTGGACAATGGCGAAACCGCGGCCCACATTCTCCTGGACCTATCTGCTGCCTTCAACACTGTCTGCCACCGCACCCTACGCACACGCCTCCACAACACAGGGATCCGAGACAAGGCTCTGGAATGAACCACCTCCTTCCTCTCCGGCAGAACCCAGTGCGTCCGCCTCCCCCTTTTCTATTCTGAAGCCACCAAGATCATCTGCGGCGTACCCAAAGGATCATCTTCCAGCCCGACATTGTTCAACGTCTACATGGCACCGCTCGCCCACACCGCCCGACTGCACAACCTCAACATCATCTCTTACGCCGACGACACCCAGATGATCCTCTCCCTCACCTCACCGCCAAAACCAACCTCCACGAAGGAATGAAAGCCATCGCCGAGTGGATGAAGAACAGCCGCCTGAAGCTGAACTCGGACAAGACGGAGGTCCTCATCCTCGGCTCCACCCCCTCGGCCTGGGACGACTCCTGGTGGCCGACCGCACTGGGAGCAGCACCAACACCCACCGACCACGCATGCAATCTGGGGTTCATCCTCGACTCAACACTCTCCATGACCAAGCAAGTCAACGCCGTCTCATCCTCCTGCTTCAACACCCTCCGCATGCTCCTCAAGATCTACAGGTGGATTCTCACCAAAACAAGAAGAACGGTCACCCAGGCCCTCGTCAGCAGCAGGCTGGACTACGGAAAAGCCCTCTACGCAGGAGCCTTGGCCAAACTCCTGAAACGACCTCAACGCATACAGAACGCCTCGGCACGCTTGATCCTAGACATTCCTCGCCACAGCCACATCACACCCCACCTGAGAGACCTGCACTGGCTTCCCGTCAACAAGAGAATCACCTTCAAGCTCCTCACCCACGCACACAAGGCACTCCACAACACCGGACCGGCATACCTCAACAGCCGACTCACCTTCTACATATCGAACCGCCAGCTCCGCTCCGTCAACCTCGCCACCGTCCCCCGCATCCAAAGAGCGACCACCGGTGGCAGATCGTTCTCCCACCTCGCCGCCAAAACATGGAACACCATTCTCATCCTTCTACGGCAGACTTAGGACCTACTAACCTTCAGGAGGCTACCCAAGACCTGGCTATTCAAGCAGTAGCAGCACCCCTCCCCCACCAGCGCTTTGAGACCCTCACAGGTGAGTAGTGCGCTTTGCAAATGTTCTGATTGATTGATTGATTAGATCAGCAATAGACCAGCTGGCGCCAGCCTCCTACAACGCCGCTTTGGGGCTTCCCTAATGTGGAGCTGCACACTACCTACTTCCTCATAATTAAGTCTTACACACTGTTGAAGCTCAGCAGATTTACTGCTAACCATTCCTTCATGGATGTACCCAGCCAGCCCAGGGGGTTCAGAAACATAGATATGGAGCTCCGACACTGCCTTGGTAGTTCATGTTTTCAAAGTTTGTTGGTCTACCGCGTGGTTAGAAACATAATTCAGTAATGTTGTAAGTTGTGGCCTCAGTAGAATCAATAATTTTCCATTCCAATACCATTTACAAAAGGAAGGTTTACTTTCTTTAATGTTTTTTACTCTCAGGTCTCTAATATGTGAAACTTCTTCTAAAAAGGTCTGGGAGTTTGGATTGTGACCTTAACTGCATCACTTATTTGGAGTAAGCATTGAAAATTACTCTCCAGATGCCAACAAAGTACATAAAAACAAGGGAAGAACTGCAAAAAATGTAGAGTAGCGGGGTAACAGAAGTATAAGCGTTGTTAGGGTCCTGGATACTTCCTTTTTACAGGTCTTAAAAAATACCTCTGGAATAATACTAAAAGAGGAATTGCTCAGCCAGTTTGAACTCATACTCCAAAAGAAAAGTAGCTGGCATCAGGACCAGCTGTTTGACCCTTAGAATAGAAACAAGGAGGACTGATATTGAGTAGGAAGCAAAGATATTACCTCTGAAAAAAATGGCTGTATTGGGATGGAAACCCTGCAATATGTAAGCACAAATCAGTGTTATCCATCACTTGTATAGAATTTAGTTTAGGGTATCCATATAAATGATCCAGACAATACTGTTGGAAATCCTTGATAATTTCTGATATACTTTACTGGAATGGAGATTTGTGTATGAGGCTGCCAATACATTGTTTTTCTTCGTTGAATTGCTTCAGACAGCTGACAAGAAAATATATTTTTATTTTGATCAGCACATTACAATATAAAAGGAACAGAAGTGCACTCACTGCCACAAAAGGCAGGAGTATAATTGTATAAAGACTTCTGGTTTACTGCTGAAATTTAAATTGCTGTTTCATACTTCCTTTTGTTGAAGTCATCATTGCAGCTATAACTTTGATTGCTTTAAAGAAATGCTCAGGCAATGCCAAGATATACGTCTCCTAAAGCATAAGTGGGGACCTGGATGATGGCCCTCTATGTCCTCATTAATATAACACGATTTCTTTTTATATTCAAATGTTATTATTTTAAAGTTAATTGGTGACAACACATTTGACACATTGCCATTATACTAAATGGGTATCAAATGAACAGCACAGACCAAGTAAATCGAGATTATAGTAGCATAATCCATGATATGCCCACCATTTATCCAACACTTTCTTATGTTTCTGAGGACACCCCTTAAAGAGAAAGATTGGTTCTTCTTGTTTTTCCACTAGTCCTTTGCTGCTCGTCAGCTGGCCAAGGACAGGGAATTCCAATATCTGGCTATGTCCCTTTTGGCGATCAACGTTCCAATCCCCATAAGGGTGCAATCTCCCCTAGTTCCCCCAAAATCCTCTGTGATGCTCGACAGTGAGAGAGAAGTGAACACAACTTGGAAATACTGCATAATAGGAGCACACTCCCATACCACATGGAAAAAGTATGCTTGCAACAGTAACAGCAGGAGTGGTCAACCTCTGGCCACAGTCTCAAGGGAATGATCTAGGCCATGTGAAGGTACCTAAGTTGTATTAGCCAAAGTCTTGAGGAGATGACCAACATCCTAGAGGACATACAGGCATCTCTTCAATTGGAGTCCTCAAATGGCCCCAGCCAACCCTCCCAGCGAGCCCTCGAGGTCGCAAAGAGGTCTGGAAGGTTAATCACCAACATTTTATAGATCCAGGATATGCCTCCTTTTTCTATGGGGCCCATAAGGTTTTTTGCTTCAAACAGATTAAAACCAGGTATATCACAGAGGGTATCCAGATAGGGGTGAAGGGCATGATGTAATTGTAAACAACGGTAGAACTGCCATTTTTTGCTAAGAATTCAATTTGAAGGTCTTGGAAGGATTTTAAATGGGAGCCCTGCCATTCTCCCACCTCCGTGGAAATGCCATTGAGGTCCCACTTATAAAGTCCCTTGAGTGAGGCTGAATGTTGCAGCCATCTGCCTGTCCACAGGGGTGTTTTAAGCCTTATCCTCCCATCCCATCTGATCTATTTCAATGCGACGTGCCATGGACGAAGAACTTGACTCGACCTTGAGCACGTGGGTGCGAATATAGTATACGTATGTAGGCCCAAATCCTATTTTCATCAACAATTCCTTGAGAAGCACCAATCCACCAACTCAAAGGCCTTCTCAAAATCTGTGATCATTATGCCGCTAGGCTCATTCAGGTCAGAGAGATGTGCAGTGACTATTTGAACTCTACAGATACAAGCCCAGATGTATGAAAGCATTTTGCATTCGAAAGCGGTGCGACTTGAACAATTTCGGTTGGCCTTGCCATATGTATGAAAGGCTTCTGGATTCACAATTTAGGTGATCACAATTTCTCCAGTATTGGGGTGTCTTTCATAGATTCACATGCTTGAATATTCCCCGTCGTCGGAGTGGGAGTCCCACGGTAAATAATATAGCAATATATACAGTCATAATGTGTATATATATATATATATATATATATATATATATATATACATATACATAAGTAATCATATAAAACAGAGATATAAGTAAGTGATAAACATCAAGAATGTCCCTATATGAAATCTCCATAGAGATACATGGAAAGAGAAAAAAGACATTCGCAGTCTATCTCTGTCATTATGTTAGTCCAAACTACGGCCAATCAGGCGCCAGCTCCTCTCTAGAACCTTCTCCTCAGAGCTCCTCACCTCAGATTTTCTACCGCACGTCATGTGAAAGGGAGTCTCCCTGAGCTCTGCCCAGTTTTTTCTCTTCAGGATGTCTTCAAGTAAGAAGTCTTTGTTTAGACCTTGTTCTTCTTGTGGAAAGCTACGTTTGTTCTCAGAGGATCCACACAGTAAGTGTATTTACTGTCTTTACCCGGACCATGAAGTGGGTAAATGTAAATTCTGTAGAACTTTTTCTACAAAAACTCTGAAAGACAGGGAAGGCCGTCTCTTATTGTGGCTACAGAGACTGAAGGATAAAGATGAAGTACTTTCTGAGGTAGAAAGTTTTACTTCTGGCCGTTCCCACACAGCCTCAAAGCGCAGTAGTGTACAGGATTTACCATCTCCTTTCCTTAAAAAGAAGAAAATGTCTCTGACTATGACATCTGCCACTTCTTCTACATTGACTACTGCTTTGTCGCCCACGAGACTTAGTTCTCAGGCTAGTGAGGCTTCAACTTCCCAATTTTCAGGCAAAAAACTGGCTTCATCGTCGACGAGGCTTCCGACGACAAAATCCGCAGTTTCCTGCTCGTCGACGGTGACCCTGACGACGACAGCATCAAGCGCGTCGACGACGGTTCCGTCGACGTTGTCGGCGTCGACAATGATAAGTACTATAAAAACTGTGTCATCTATATTACCAATTGCATCGTCGTCGACGAAGAAGGAAAAAATCTCGTCGACGTTGCCATAGTCGTCGACGAAGATTGGGAAATCTGCCTCGTCGACGATGACGTCGGCGATTGACCCGTCGACGAGTGCTCCGTCGACGAAAAAGAAGAAGACCTCGTCGGCGTTTCCGTCGACGACGACTCCGACGACGCGATCCCGTCGACGACGATCCCGTTGACGCTAGTCCCGCTGACGATGGTTCCGTCGATGACGATTTCGTCGACGAAGATGTCTTCAATAGCCTCTTTGCCTCAGAGTCCGTCGACGGCAGTCTCGTCAGTGAAAATAAGGATTAAAAAGACGACTTCTGGGCAGAGGTAATTGAAAACCCAAATTTCATCCAAGTCTACAGCGCCTACTTCGTCCTTTGCCGCTGTTCCTTTATTAGCATTACCACCGAGTACTCGACAAGATATGTCGGGTCAGGTTATATCGTTGGAGGATTCCTACCTTCCTTCACCATTGTTTGCCACTGACTCAGATCAGGATTCAGAAGGAGGTTTACCTGAATCGTTTGGGACGGCACACAGTCCCTCAGATTTAATAATAAAATGCCAAGAAGGTACTAGTGATGATGAGGAGCAATTTTATCAGGAAGAAATTCCTACGGAAAGACAAACTACGACACTACCATTGTCGCTGATAACTAACCTTCAACTCATGTTGGATGACTATAATCGAAGGTTTCCTTTATCACCACAAGAGTCTGTGGTTCCGCCTTCTCCGGTGGTGCCAACAACTATATCGGAACCGGTGCCGGCTCCAATACCCTCTGTGGTAATACCTTCAATACCACTGCGACATTCTTCAACCCGGACACTCCCTCCTCATCATACTGATGAAGAAGAAATACCACAGGACAGGGAGGATGGTGAAATTCTCGATGATGGGGGCGATGATGATGATGATGATGATGGTATGGCGGAGTGGGATGACTATCATGCCCAAACACCATCTCCCTCTCCGGTGCTACCTGGTGACTCGCCACCTGTTGATATTGCAAGTTTCCACCAGTTAATTGATAGGGCAGCACAAAGGTTCAAGTTGACAACGGAACACAAGGAAGAAGATTGTTTCCTGTACGGTTTTAAAAATCAGCCTTATAAACAAACGCATACAATCCCTATAATTGAATTCATTTGGGAGGAAGGAAAAAAGATTATGAAGACTCCAAATAGTCTTCTGGCACAGGTGCCTAGATTGGAAAAGAAGTACCAGTAGGAGCGCCAGCGTGCCTCACTGGTCAAGCGAAGCCGGATTCTGTAGTCACACAGGCAACGCAATGTCGGGCTAAAAACCCTGCATCTACGATCACTGCACCACCTGATCGTGATGGACGTCGTTTTGATGCCATAGGGCGAAAGTTTTCCTGAATGGTTTCCACCATTGTGAGAGCGGCTAATGCGTTAGCCATCTTAGGTCGTTACGACCGCCAAGTATGGGCAGATATATCAGCGCTAGTTGATCAACTACCGGAACCGTCAAAGAGCGAGGCAGTAAAGCTGCTCCAAGAGGGAGGTGTAGGAGAGTAGGGTCTGCTTTCTATGTTCACCCCCACCTTTTGCTTTTGCTTTACGGGTTTTCGACTTAGATGTGGCTGTGGGCCTGCTAATCAGACCCACAGCCCTGCTGTTCTCTCTCTAAATTGATACTATGTACTTTAGGTGCATAACCCATTTGGATAGGATCACCTTATTGGCCCCTGTACAGTGTACCTTAGGTACCCAGGGCATAGGTGTACCCTAGGCTTACCAGGGGCTGCAGCATGTATTATGCCACCCCTGGCCTGGCCTTCCATTAAGACACAACTGGCTGATCACTCAGCTGGGGCAAGGTCGTTTAATCACCCCTTGTTTAGGTGTAGTATTCCTATACCTAGCTTACATATAGACACATGTGTACCTATCAGCCACTCCTATGGCAGGCCTTAACAATCCTGGAGGCAGAGTGCTTGGTAACATGTGAGATGGTGCTCTAGCATGAGCTGAGCCTGTCTGCAGCTTTCAGAACCATGTCCTTATAGCTGTTCTATGATATAGCCTACCATATACTCTTAAAGTGCCTTATAATCTTAAACGGTTATGGTAACTATGGTTTGGCTTTATCAAAACATGTCGTGTAAGGTGTCTAACACTTTGGAATAATACCCCCATCCCATTTCTGGGGATGAGGATATTATCCCTCCCTTCTAGAGGGAGAAGACATGTTGTAACCTACTTACCCGGTTAAAGTTAACCAGAGCCCCAGCATCACAAAATGGATGCTGCTGCCACAGACACGAGTCTGACCTCCTGCTGCTGGGAGTGATACCGGCAAGGGAGGCTTGGACAATAGGTTTCCAGCCTTGGGAGGTACAAGCACCACCCCAGACAGGCCTTAGTGTATTGGGGCAGGGAGGGATGAAAAGAATGAGACATGCCTGGGGCACACAAGGTGTCCCGTGCATAGTCCAGTTCAAACCGGTGCTGGGGCTCTCCAGCCCCAGTCCTGGCGCAAAACTGGACAAAGGGAAGGGGGTGTATTGGAGTACTATAATCACCGTGGCTTACGCCCAAGGTCCTGCATTTTCGGAAGCATCTGGAACATCGGAAAAATATGCGGATGACAGATGCTGCGATTGCGGTTGCGGTGATGTAGCGTTGCAGCGAAGTTGGTAAAAGCGCCGGCGGTAGCTAAAGGGATGAGAGAGTGAAACCCGCGCGGCAGCAACGGCTATCCAGCCCGTAGATCTTCGATGCCTGGCTTTGTTTAGCTCTACGTACCTGGTTTCCTCTGGTTGCAGCATTGGTGCATCGGCGCACTGGTGACGGACCCCTCCGATGTGTGTTCTATGATCCAACGATCCAACGATCTGTGTTCCAACGACCTGCCGTATACCAATCAGTTTCTTCTTCCGAATACGACGGAGACGACGGAGCAAAGTGTGCCGCTCTAGAGACGGGGGTCAAGGGCAAGAAAAGACAGGAGGTGAGGCTGGGGAGGCTGCAAGGAGCACATACTTCGAATGTTTGTCTGAGCTCGTAATTGGAGAAACCAGTGCCTCCACCTTAGCAATTGACCCGAGAAGGAAAACCCCCGAGTATTGATACAGGCTGTTTGCTTATTCATGGAGGAATTTATTTTCTTTCAATACGAATCTCCACAACTTCTCAGTATTCCCCTTTGCCCTTAATCAGTTAAAGCGGACACTTTTTACTTTTGTTTGACGTGCCTCCCCTCTCTGCTGAGCAGGGGGGCGGGAGGAGCCTTCACTATCTGACTGTAGGACTGTAGGAATCTGGAGTTTACTTAATTAAGAAAGTAAACCCTGTGTTCTCTAGCAGAAGCCTACTCAGCTTTGTTTAAGGCTCTACAGCTTTCTGCTCAGTAACATCTGCAACTGGTCATGATTAATAGGGGCAAAGAAACAAATCTGCACCTCATACCTCGAATGACAATCATTGAACAATTATTGAACTAGAGCTGAGCAGAGCAGTCTAGTTAATCCGAAATGGGCAGAGCTGCATCGCGATGAGGAGAGTGGGTGGCCCTATAGCTAGATAGCTTGATAAATCAGTATTGCAGCTGAAGGGGCTAAAGGGAATTTAAAAGGGAATCTAAAACTCTCCTAGCTGCTTGCAATGAGAGGCGGGTCAGAAAGAAGCAAAAAAAAAAATTACGGGGGACAGCTAAAGAAGTGGCCAAAACGGAGATTATTATCGGAAACTCGACGCTTAAACATACATACGTAGCTTATCTCTGGCCCGATCAGGCAACAATCGTTGAAATTAACTATTCAAATTATACTTGGGCTCCATCACTTCACAAGTGTGACAGGCTGCTTATACATGAGTGAGTGCAAGATACCGCCAAGATCACTGCCTCCGGCTCAAGTGAAGTTGATAAAGGGATTCTCTAAAGGAGTTCAAGTCATACAGAAAGCACAGCAAGTGATAAAGATCAAGATTAAAGTGCAAGGAGAAGTGCCCACCACAGCCTTCTCTTCGCTCGGCACCCAATTGCTTTGTATTTTAATTCCAGGCCCCAGTAATATATCCAGCAGAAGGACCGCTATGGAAGACCGGGTCCATGGGGCTGGTGCCGGGGATGGTGCATTAGATTCGCCGTCAGCACTGAAGGAGCCAATAAAGCACGGTGAAATTAATCTGGGAAACCTGGAAAAAAAAACAGAGAATAAGCGGGAACTGTCAAGGGCCTCAAGCAACCCAACGTTATTCTCTAGAAGCACAGAGGGAGATGCCTACACACCCCAAATTGAAATTGATAATGCAGGTGATGCCCTTAAACCGAAGGTAAAAAACTTTGATAAACGATTAGAGACAAAGGGACCAGAAACTCGGGGGGCCAAGGCGAAGGAAACTAAATACAAAATACGAGAGGAGGGGAAGGGGAGAGAGAAAGATAGACAAAAACAAACCCAAACGTAAAGTCCCTGATGAAGAAAAAGAAAGAGACCCAGATAAAGACAGAGATAAAGACAAAAGCAGAAATAAAGAATTCGAAAATGAAAATCAAAAAACCATGGAGAAAAATAAAAATTACTTCGCTGAAAAAGAGAAAATCCAACGTAGAGACAAAGAGGAGGACGATTCTACTGTACCAACAGATGACGTAGAATTGATGGCAAAAAAAGCCAAGCGGTTACAAACTATCAAGAATCTCAAAGCTAATGCTAAAGCTACCGCTACTCACCAAACCAATACACCACAGCCTAACATATTTAGTATTTTTAGTCCGATAGTCAAGGAAGCGGTGAAAAAATCTCTAGAACATCCAATATCGGTTGAGCTATCTAAGAATGATGAGAATAGAATGTTATATCCGGAACTAAACTTGGAACCATATACAAAGTCTCTTATAAAGCAACCTGGTAATATTGATACCCCCAGCCCCATACAGAATCCATCTACCGACAAGTTGAGACAATCTGAAGCGGAAAATCAATCTGAGGGTTCAGAGGCAGAAATATATGAGACCGGTCTATCTACAACAAGTGAGACTAGCGATGATAATATCAATCCTGCTCGAGACCCAGCATCTGAAGGCACGGACTCTGTAGACATTAAGAAAACTAGCGCTCCAGATCAATCTAACACCCCACGCGGGAAAAAATTTGAGAAAAGGCGAACACGAAATCTACGGCACAATAAGTCAAATGTCGAAGAAAGCTTAGAGCAAGGAAGTTTGACCCGGCAAGGTACCAAAAACATGAATAAATCCAATTATGACTGTAGGAGAGTAGGGTCTGCTTTCTATGTTCACCCCCACTTTTTGCTTTTGCTTTACTGGTTTTCGACTTAGATGTGGCTGTGGGCCTGCTAATCAGACCCACAGCCCTGCTGTTCTCTCTCTAAATTAATACTATGTACTTTAGGTGCATAACCCATTTGGATAGGATCACCTTATTGGCCCCTGTACAGTGTACCCTAGGTACCCAGGGCATAGGTACCCTAGGCCTACCAGGGGCTGCAGCATGTATTATGCCACCCCTGGCCTGGCCTTCCATTTTGACACAACTGGCTGATCACTCAGCTGGGGCAAGGTCGTGTAATCACCCCTTGCTTAGGTGTAGTATTCCTATACCTAACTTACATATAGACACATGTGTACCTATCAGTCACTCCTATGGCAGGCCTTGACAATCCTGGAGGCAGAGTGCTTGGTAACATGTGAGATGGTGCTCTAGCATGAGCTGAGCCTGTCTGCAGCTTTCGGAACCTTGTCCTTATAGCTGTTCTATGATATAGCCTACCATATACTCTTAAAGTGCCTTATAATCTTAGACGGTTATGGTAACTATGGTTTGGCTTTATCAAAACATGTCGTGTAAGGTGTCTACCACTAGGGAATAATACCCCCATGCCATTTCTGGACATGAGAATATTATTCCCCCCTTCTAGAGGGAAAGACATGTTAAAATCATACTTCAACTGTTAGCCTCTGACCAAAGCCTCAGCATCACAAAATGGATGCTGCTGCCACGACACAAGTCTGACCTCCTGCAGCTGGGAGTGATCCCAGCCAGGGAGGCCTGGACAATAGGTTTCCTGCTTGGGGAGGTGCTAGCACCTCCCCAGACAGCCTTTAGTGTATTGGGGCAGGGTGGGCTGAAAGGAATGAGACATGCCTGGGGCACACAAGGTGTTCCTTGCATAGTCCAGTTC
Source organism: Triturus cristatus (assembly GCF_964204655.1). Taxonomy (NCBI): domain Eukaryota; kingdom Metazoa; phylum Chordata; class Amphibia; order Caudata; family Salamandridae; genus Triturus; species Triturus cristatus. The sequence goes on along the minus strand of NC_140582.1, from coordinate 1,008,837,864 downwards.
AAACCGGCGCTGGGGCACTCCAGCCCCAGCTCTGGCGCGAAACTGGACAAAGGGAAGTGGGTGTAACCACCCCCTCCCAGGTCCCACCCATAAGGCGTGACCTAGCAGGTATCCCAGCCCCCCAGATTAGTATAAGAGTGGGAGTTGGGCCTCAAGACTTTAGATTATCCTGAACCTGCAAAACTGAACAGAAACTCTGGACCTTCGACATTCGACGAAAGAAGAAGACTGAAGAATCTCCCTTGTAGCCAAGGAGTGGCTACCCTGTGCAAACAGGCACCATCAAGAGACTACCCTTTGCTTTGCGACCGTTCTACGAGGAACCGACTGCAGAGCCCGACCAGAGCCTTGACTTCCAGACTTCTCCGACCCTCATCCACATCTGCAGCAGAGCTGAGATCCGTGGAGGCGACGAGCGACGTGGGACCGGCTACCTGGGAAAAGTGGCTAGTAACTTACAGCGCAGCTTCTGAGGTACCCTCGAAGTTGTGCACCGGGGATTGAGAAGCCCCAACCCCAAGCACCATCTGCACCGAAGATCAACCCCCCACACTCCACGAGTCCTGCGTGGGGCCCTTCAGCATTTTCCTGCTTGCCGCATCTGTCCGGTTGCTTGCCCGCTGGCTAGTGGCCTCTGTGACGACGCACCCTGAAATCTTCTGCGCTGGTTTGGCTCCTCCAGACTGGCTCCCGCTTCTCTGCAAAGAAGAAGCACCCCAGACCTTCCTGGTCTGCACCAGAAGCAAGTCCTTTGTTCTTCGTGGGTTCCGCTTGCCAAGGCTTGGTGAGTCCTAGTCCAACTTCGACGCCGCCGACAGCAAGAGCCTTCGTGGGACAGCTCGCCTCCTGGTCCTGGTCGTCCTCGACGCTTCCTGGTCCTCCTGGCTGCAGCGACAAGCTTCACCTTCACCTGCAACTCTTCACGACATCGCCTGGTTCCTTCCTGGTTCCACGTGGTCACTGGCTAGTGACCTTGACTCTGTCCCTTCTGCTTGCAGGTTTCTTCTCTTCTTGATCCCAGCCTTGGGATCCACCGGACACTCTCCCCTGACTGCCTGTCAGCATCTTTCTTCAGGCATCCATAGGAGTCGACGACGAAAACGACGCATCTTCACCCCTATGCACCCGCAGCCTGTGGGCTAGGTAACTTGGGTACTCCGGTGCTCATCAGGATAGTGACTATCCTAGTGTCTAGTTTTCAAGTCTCAACTTCCTAGCTACTCCGGAAGTGTCCTAAATCTATCTATTTCTAAACTGTAATATTGCTATTGACTTTTACGCATTACGCGTGAGTGTTTCCACTCTGCACACGAATCGCGTGGGCCTCCCACTTCCTAACTAACGCTAGTGTAGTGTAGCCCCAGCGATTCCCTAGGCCTAGGCCTATTCTATTTCCGTGACAGTGGTTCTTATACCACTTACTTAGTATATGGTTTGCGTGGCCCCTAGGGCCTAACTGTATTACTTACCTGTGTGACTTACTGTATGCATTAATAAGACTGTGTTGTACTTACCTCTAATCTCATAAAGAGTGCTGAGGGTTTGCTTAGAATAAATACACTTTATTTTATATATATATCTGTTGTGGTGTCCTTTCATTTGGTATTCAAGGGATTATATATGGTATCACAGCTGGCTTCACATGCCATTCAGAGTTTAGCCTAAGACTGCTCTTGTCCATGCTACCACTAGGATAGCTGGTCTATAAGGTTGACTTTACAACCAATCACCATAAGGGTATTTGGACTGATATAAGGTGTACACTATAACTAGTGACATCATACATCAGGCCAACTTCTCACATTGGTGAGCAGCGGTTGGGATCTGAGCTTGCTGTTGTAATACCATTGTAATCTTGAGATACTAAATTGAAAGATCACACAGATATTGTCTAGGTACATATAACATAGATTATTATACTTAAGTCCTACTGGACTTTGTAGTTGTAGGTTGAAGGGAATAACACACCCTGACTACAACTACTAGAAAGGTTTAGTAGATACAACTAGTGTAGGTAGGTGCACACACCACACCCTCACTAGATCATGTCTCTGAGAGTAGATCAAGTAGATGCTCTCTCAGGAGGATCAGGTCTGCAAAAGATCCCCTCTAGATATGATACCTTAACATTCCAGGAGATGAGACAGTTGTGTACCTCCAGAGGAATAAAACAGGGTGCAAACCCTACCCTCCTTCAGTTAAGACAACTCCTAGAGGAGTATGATGCTCAGAGGGCATCTCAGGCAGGTGCCCTAGGCACAGAGGAGGGTCTACCCACCACAGAGGAGTCAGATGGGGCTTCAGATGGGGAGGTAGACAGCCAGAGCCAAGTAAGGAGACTTAGCCAGGCTAACTTAAGTTTACATGGGAGTTTGCATGGGGTCCCCCCATACAGACCCACAAGTAGGCATTCACAGAGAAGCAGGAGGGACAGATCCCCTTCAAGGGAATACATCCACTCCCATGTCTCTAGCATCTCTAATGCTTCCTCTCACAGGGGAATGACTTCACCTGAGAGAAAGGAGCATGCAGCCAGAATGAGGGAGGCTAATCTGAGGATTCAGAGGGAAGAACTTGCCCTTGCCAAAGAGAAGCTTGCTCTGGCTAGAGAGCAAAAGTTAAGTGGGTTAGAACCCACTGGTGGCAGCAACATTCCTAGAGATAGAGACAGGCACTATGATAATAGAAACCTGAGCGAGATTGTCCCTCCCTACAAGTGTGGGGATGACATCCACAAATGGATAACTGCTTTGGAGAGAGCTTGCAAAGTACAGCAGGTACCCCAAAGTCAGTGGGCAGCTATCTTGTGGCTCTCCTTCTCTGAGAAAGGAAGAGACAAGCTCCTCACAGTTAGTGATGAGGATGCAGATAATTACACTGTCCTGAAGAGTGCTCTGATTGATGGGTTTGGCCTAACCACTGAACAATACAGGTTGTTGTTCAGGGATACCCAGAAGACACAGACTCAGGACTGGACTGACTTTGTAGATTGTGCCACTAAGGCTCTGGAAGGCTGGCTAATGGGAAGTAAGGTTAAGGACTATACAGGATTGTATAATTTGATCATGAGAGAGCAAATACTTAACAACTGTCAAAACCAGCTATTGCATCAACACCTGATTGATTCTGATCTGACTTCTCCCCAAGAATTGGGAAAGAAGGCAGATAGATGGGTCAGGACTAGAGTTAAGCAGAAAAACCAGAACCAGGGCGGTGATCAGAAAAAGGCAGACCAGAAGGGTAATGAGCAGAAACAAAAAGACCAGAAGTCTTCACCAGGCCCCCAAAAGGCTCAGGGGGAGGGTGGTTCCAAAAAGGATAAGAAGAAAGATGGCCAAAAGAAACCATGGTGCAACTATTGTAAGTCCAACTCACATTGGTTTAGTGAGTGCACCAAAAAGGATAAGCCCCCAGCCACCATTGCCCCTAAGGCAACTGTACCCCCTAGTTCAGCTGTAAGTGGTGGTTCCCAGCAAAAGGGTGTAGTAGGGTTAACCCTGGGAACTGAGGAGGACTCTGGCCTAGTCAGAGTACCTACTCAGGCTGTTCTGATCTGTGATGGGGACTTAGCTTTGTCCTCTACTGTAGGCCCCAGTAGCCTGGGCAAGTACAGACAGACACCTTTTATCAACCAAAGAATGGCTCAGGCCTACAGGGACACTGGAGCTAGTGTCACAATGGTGACACCTGCTTTTGTGGACCCTGGACAGATCATACTAGGTGAGAATTACCTAGTGACCAACGCTAGCAATGCCACTACCTCCCATAGTGTGGCTATTGTTAACTTCTCCTGGGGAGGGGTAACTGGCCTCAAGAAAGTTGTTGTTAGTTCAGACCTTCCTGTAGAGTGTTTACTGGGCAATGATCTTGAAACTTCAGTTTGGTCTGAAGTGGAGTATAGGACCCATGCAGAAATGCTGGGGATAGATGCACATGTCCTTGCTGTGACCAGGTCACAGGCCAAAAAGTGCAACACTGAACAAGTGCTGGATCCTGAAACTATGGACCAGTCACAACCCAAGAGAAAGAGCAGTAGGGTTAAGGCTGTGCCTTCCCCCCTGCCTCAGGTGGTGGATCAGCCCTCCCAGGAGGATGATTCTGAGAGCCCTGAAGGAACTGTCCTAGAAGAACTTGAACCTGATCAGGTTGAGTTTCTTGGGACAGGGGGACCTTCAAGGGCAGATCTGAGGCAGGCTCAATTAGACTGCCCCTCTCTTGAACCCCTCAGACAGCTGGCTGCTGCTGAGGCTGCAGGGAATGCTCAAGGTACCCATAGAGTGTATTGGGATGAAGGGCTACTGTACTCAGAGGCTAGAGACCCCAAGCCTGGTGCATCCAGGAGGTTGGTCATACCACTGAAGTTCAGGGGCTTCCTTCTAACCTTGGCCCATGATATTCCCCTTGCAGGACATTTAGGCCAGAACAAGACTTGGGACAGGCTTGTCCCTCACTTTCACTGGCCCCATATGTCAGAAGATACTAAGGAGTTTTGTCGCTCCTGTGTCACCTGCCAAGCCAGTGGCAAATCAGGTGGCACCACAAAGGCCCCCCTCATACCACTACCTGTGGTGGGGGTCCCCTTTGAAAGAGTGGGCATAGATATTGTAGGACCAATGGACCCACAAACAGCATCTGGGCACAGATTCATACTGGTGATAGTGGACCATGCCACCAGGTACCCAGAAGCAATTCCCCTGAGGACCACAACAGCTCCTGTTGTGGCAAGGGCCCTGCTTGGAGTATTCTCCAGAGTGGGCTTTCCAAAGGAGGTCATTTCTGACAGAGGTGCCAACTTTATGTCAGGATACTTGACTGCAATGTGGAAGGAGTGTGGTGTTAACTATAAGTTCACCACACCCTATCACCCACAGTGCAATGGGCTTGTTGAGAGATTTAACAAGACCCTAAAGGGAATGATAAAAGGATTACCAGACAAGCTTAGGCGAAGATGGGACATCCTTTTACCCTGCCTTCTGTTTGCTTACAGAGAGGTCCCACAAAAGGGGGTTGGCTACAGCCCTTTTGAGCTTTTGTTTGGGCATCCTGTAAGAGGACCCCTGTGTTTGGTGAAGGAAGGATGGGAGAGACCTCTCAGACAACCCAAACTAGACATAGTGGATTATGTACTTGGTCTCCGCTCCAGGATGGCAGAGTATATGAAGAAGGCTTCTAAAAACCTTGAGGCGAGCCAAGAACTCCAAAAAGCTTGGCATGACCAAAAGGCTGTACTGACTGTTTACCAGCCAGGACAGAAAGTGTGGGTGTTGGAGCCAGTGGCCCCAGCAGCACTCCAAGATAAATGGTCTGGACCCCACACTATTGTTGAGAAAAAGGGAGAAGTCACCTACTTGGTGGACCTTGGGACTCCCAGAAGCCCCCACAGGGTGCTTCATGTCAACAGATTGAAGGCATATGTTGACAGGGCAGACATGGGGCTACTCATGGCTACAGATGAGGGGCAGGAGGAAGAGAGTGACCCTCTCCCAGACCTGTTGACTCAGAACCCTGATGATGGCTCAGTTGATGGTGTGGTCTTTTCTGACAGCCTCACTGTCCATCAGCAACAGGACTGCAGACAAGTTCTGCAGGCCTACAGACATATGTTCTCTCTGACCCCAAGTCAGACAAACTGGTGCACCCATGAGGTGGACACTGGTGACAGTCTGCCTGTGAAGAGTAAAATCTACAGGCAACCTGACCATGTCAGGGACTGCATAAAAGTTGAGGTACAAAAGATGTTGGAGCTGGGAGTCATTGAACCTTCAGAGAGCCCTTGGGCTAGTCCTGTAGTCCTTGTGCCAAAACCTCACACCCAAGATGGTAAGAGAGAGATGAGGTTTTGCGTGGAATACAGAGGTCTCAATGCTGTCACTAGGACAGATGCCCACCCAATACCTAGGGCAGATGAGCTCATTGACAGACTGGCAGCTGCTAAGTTTTTGAGCACATTTGACCTAACAGCAGGCTACTGGCAAATCAGACTAGCTGAGAGTGCAAAGGCCAAAACTGCTTTCTCGACCCCAGGAGGACATTATCAATTTGTGGTAATGCCCTTTGGTTTGAAGAATGCACCTGCCACTTTCCAAAGGCTGGTGAATCAAGTCCTTACTGGGTTGGATGGTTATTGTGCAGCTTATCTTGATGATATTGCTGTCTTTAGCTCCACCTGGGAGGATCACCTGGTCCACCTGAGGAATGTTTTAGAGGCCCTGCAAAAGGCAGGCCTCACTATCAAGGCCACTAAGTGCCAGATAGGGCAGAGCAAGGTTGTATACCTGGGCCACCTAGTTGGTGGGGGTCAGGTTCAACCACTGGAGAGCAAGATCCAGACCATAAAGGACTGGGCTCCTCCAACTACCCAGACTCAGGTCAGAGCTTTCTTCGGCCTGACTGGGTACTACAGAAAGTTTGTTAAGAACTATGGGTCCATAGTGACACCACTTAATGACTTGACCTCCAAGAAGATGCCAAAGAAAGTTCAGTGGACAGTAAGCTGTCAAAAAGCATTTGATGACCTGAAGCAGGCCATGTGCAGTGCACCTATTCTGAAAAGTCCAGACTACTCCAAAGAGTTCATTGTCCAGACAGATGCTTCTGAGTTAGGTGTGGGAGCTGTTCTTTCACAACTGAATGTAGATGGTCAAGACCAGCCCATTGCTTTTATAAGTAGAAGGCTGACCCCTAGAGAGAAACGTTGGTCAGCTATTGAGAGGGAGGCCTTTGCTGTGGTTTGGGCCCTGAAGAAGCTGAGGCCATACTTGTTTGGCACTCACTTCAAGATTCAGACAGACCATAAGCCCCTCTTGTGGCTAAATCAGATGAAGGGTGAAAATCCCAAACTTCTTAGGTGGTCCATTTCCCTACAGGGGATGGACTTCACAGTGGAACATAGACCTGGGACTGACCATGCCAATGCAGATGGACTCTCCAGATATTTCCACTTAGAACATGAAGACTCAACTGGTCAAGGTTAGTTTAATGTCCCTAAGTTTGGGGGGGGGGGTTGTGTAGGAGAGTAGGGTCTGCTTTCTATGTTCACCCCCACTTTTTGCTTTTGCTTTACTGGTTTTCGACTTAGATGTGGCTGTGGGCCTGCTAATCAGACCCACAGCCCTGCTGTTCTCTCTCTAAATTAATACTATGTACTTTAGGTGCATAACCCATTTGGATAGGATCACCTTATTGGCCCCTGTACAGTGTACCCTAGGTACCCAGGGCATAGGTACCCTAGGCCTACCAGGGGCTGCAGCATGTATTATGCCACCCCTGGCCTGGCCTTCCATTTTGACACAACTGGCTGATCACTCAGCTGGGGCAAGGTCGTGTAATCACCCCTTGCTTAGGTGTAGTATTCCTATACCTAACTTACATATAGACACATGTGTACCTATCAGTCACTCCTATGGCAGGCCTTGACAATCCTGGAGGCAGAGTGCTTGGTAACATGTGAGATGGTGCTCTAGCATGAGCTGAGCCTGTCTGCAGCTTTCGGAACCTTGTCCTTATAGCTGTTCTATGATATAGCCTACCATATACTCTTAAAGTGCCTTATAATCTTAGACGGTTATGGTAACTATGGTTTGGCTTTATCAAAACATGTCGTGTAAGGTGTCTAACACTGTGGAATAATACCCCCATGCCATTTCTGGACATGAGAATATTATTCCCCCCTTCTAGAGGGAAAGACATGTTAAAATCATACTTCAACTGTTAGCCTCTGACCAAAGCCTCAGCATCACAAAATGGATGCTGCTGCCACGACACAAGTCTGACCTCCTGCAGCTGGGAGTGATCCCAGCCAGGGAGGCCTGGACAATAGGTTTCCTGCTTGGGGAGGTGCTAGCACCTCCCCAGACAGCCTTTAGTGTATTGGGGCAGGGTGGGCTGAAAGGAATGAGACATGCCTGGGGCACACAAGGTGTTCCTTGCATAGTCCAGTTCAAACCGGCGCTGGGGCACTCCAGCCCCAGCTCTGGCGCGAAACTGGACAAAGGGAAGTGGGTGTAACCACCCCCTCCCAGGTCCCACCCATAAGGCGTGACCTAGCAGGTATCCCAGCCCCCCAGATTAGTATAAGAGTGGGAGTTGGGCCTCAAGACTTTAGATTATCCTGAACCTGCAAAACTGAACAGAAACTCTGGACCTTCGACATTCGACGAAAGAAGAAGACTGAAGAATCTCCCTTGTAGCCAAGGAGTGGCTACCCTGTGCAAACAGGCACCATCAAGAGACTACCCTTTGCTTTGCGACCGTTCTACGAGGAACCGACTGCAGAGCCCGACCAGAGCCTTGACTTCCAGACTTCTCCGACCCTCATCCACATCTGCAGCAGAGCTGAGATCCGTGGAGGCGACGAGCGACGTGGGACCGGCTACCTGGGAAAAGTGGCTAGTAACTTACAGCGCAGCTTCTGAGGTACCCTCGAAGTTGTGCACCGGGGATTGAGAAGCCCCAACCCCAAGCACCATCTGCACCGAAGATCAGCCCCCCACACTCCACGAGTCCTGCGTGGGGCCCTTCAGCATTTTCCTGCTTGCCGCGTCTGTCCGGTTGCTTGCCCGCTGGCTAGTGGCCTCTGTGACGACGCACCCTGAAATCTTCTGCGCTGGTTTGGCTCCTCCAGACTGGCTCCCGCTTCTCTGCAAAGAAGAAGCACCCCAGACCTTCCTGGTCTGCACCAGAAGCAAGTCCTTTGTTCTTCGTGGGTTCCGCTTGCCAAGGCTTGGTGAGTCCTAGTCCAACTTCGACGCCGCCGACAGCAAGAGCCTTCGTGGGACAGCTCGCCTCCTGGTCCTGGTCGTCCTCGACGCTTCCTGGTCCTCCTGGCTGCAGCGACAAGCTTCACCTTCACCTGCAACTCTTCACGACATCGCCTGGTTCCTTCCTGGTTCCACGTGGTCACTGGCTAGTGACCTTGACTCTGTCCCTTCTGCTTGCAGGTTTCTTCTCTTCTTGATCCCAGCCTTGGGATCCACCGGACACTCTCCCCTGACTGCCTGTCAGCATCTTTCTTCAGGCATCCATAGGAGTCGACGACGAAAACGACGCATCTTCACCCCTATGCACCCGCAGCCTGTGGGCTAGGTAACTTGGGTACTCCGGTGCTCATCAGGATAGTGACTATCCTAGTGTCTAGTTTTCAAGTCTCAACTTCCTAGCTACTCCGGAAGTGTCCTAAATCTATCTATTTCTAAACTGTAATATTGCTATTGACTTTTACGCATTACGCGTGAGTGTTTCCACTCTGCACACGAATCGCGTGGGCCTCCCACTTCCTAACTAACGCTAGTGTAGTGTAGCCCCAGCGATTCCCTAGGCCTAGGCCTATTCTATTTCCGTGACAGTGGTTCTTATACCACTTACTTAGTATATGGTTTGCGTGGCCCCTAGGGCCTAACTGTATTACTTACCTGTGTGACTTACTGTATGCATTAATAAGACTGTGTTGTACTTACCTCTAATCTCATAAAGAGTGCTGAGGGTTTGCTTAGAATAAATACACTTTATTTTATATATATATCTGTTGTGGTGTCCTTTCATTTGGTATTCAAGGGATTATATATGGTATCACAGCTGGCTTCACATGCCATTCAGAGTTTAGCCTAAGACTGCTCTTGTCCATGCTACCACTAGGATAGCTGGTCTATAAGGTTGACTTTACAACCAATCACCATAAGGGTATTTGGACTGATATAAGGTGTACACTATAACTAGTGACATCATACATCAGGCCAACTTCTCACGATGAAGCTACACCGGCTCAGCACAGTGGACAAGAATCTAATGGCTACGACAACCAGCAACAACATGGCTCGGTTACTAGAAAAGAGAAATTGGCTGAACCTTCCCTAAAAGATATTTTGACGACTATTAGAGACTTTCATAAGGATATAAAGAAAGACAGTGAGAGGAATCACGCTGCCATTCAGAAGCTAGAAGGAGCGGTCAACAAAATTGGCAGTACCTGTATCGAAATATCGGAAAGGATGGGATCTCTAGAAACCCGTACCGAGTATTTAGAGAACGACGTCGCTTGTCTTCAAAAGAAAGAAAAATCTCAAGAAGGGGTTATTAGAGACTTCATGTTTAAGCTCGAAGACCAGGAGAATCGTTCAAGAAGAAACAACCTCTGGTTCCTCTGTATTCCGGAAGCCGTCGAGAGAGATGATCCTAGGGGATATATTAGTTCTCTCTTGAAAAAAACTTTCCCTGAATTAGAATCCTGGGATTTTGATAAAGAAATCCAGCGGGTCCATCGCTTCCCACTAACACAACGTAAACAAGCCAAGAATTCCACCACATACCCCAGGGCAATGTTAGTGTATTTTGGTAACTTTTTGCTACTGGAAACCATATACGATCTAGCACGGCCTACCAGCAAACGGGAATATAATGGATTCTCCTTCTTTGTAAGACCAGATTATGCACATCTAACAGTTGAAAGAAGATGGAGAATGCAACAGCTTTTCACCCCTTTTGAAAAAGATGGCGGTACTGTGTTCTTACAAAACCCTTCTCGCTTGAAAGTAATCTTTAAAGGTACCACGCGCTTTTTCAACAGCGAAATTCAAGCGGAAGCTTATCTGCAAGAAATTCTGGATTCTGAAAGGAAAGCTAATCAACAACATTAAGGGGGTTAGCTAACTGACTGTGATTTAAAGGTTAAGCACTATCTGGATATAGACTTAAATTTTCACTCTTGTTCTCTCTTCTTCTTTTCTTTCTCCTTTTTCTCTATACTCCAATGGCGGGCGCAGTTGCTTTGGAGGTGATCGTGGTGCACGGACCACACAGACGCCCACACCTAGATCCGGCCGGACCTAGGATGCCTCAATGGGTGGTTCAGGGGGGTGGGAGGGACAGGGTGGGAGAAGGGGCTGAAGAGGGAGGGATGGGTAGGTGCTGGGGGGGTGTAAATCAAAAAAAGAGAACTCATGATACTATTGTAAATATAATTAGATTAAGATTTGAAGCCGTAACAAGGTTTATAGTCAAACGTTTCTTTATTATACTGACTGGGAGCCCGATAAGGAAGGACTTGAAACAAAAAAATGGCAAAACTTAAGATTTGTTCTATAAATATAGGGGGCCTAAATAATTGGGAAAAAAGAGGAAGATTAGAGGAATTTGTTAAATTTACACATACAGATATCATATGTATCCAGGAGACCCATCTGCCATGGGGGAAAAGGCATTGGTTAAATATAAAAGGATTCGAGACTTTATCCTGCTCCTCCCAAACTTCCACCATTAGGGGGGTTGCTATCATTGGTAAGATCGGTGTGGGGGGAGCTAAACGATCCAAGGCTGACACCATGGGGCGCTGGGCATTATGTGAAACGAATTCTGGTATTACTATCTGTAGCATATATGGGGCCAACAGCGACGACCCTGATATCTTCAATTATATTGAGAAGGAGCTAGCAACCTGGCCTGTACCGATAGTGGTTTGCGGGGATTTTAATATCTCTGCAGATTTCGAAGGGGGAATAGGCTATACTGGGCGTAAACCCCGGGTGTATCGGGCAGTACGCTCAATGATGGATTCACATGGTTTAAGGGATGTTTGGGGCAGCAAAGGATCAGGGCACTCAGGTTTCACATATTTTTCCCATCCCTTTAAGAAATATTCCAAGCTAGACTATTTTATGATTACCGCCACTGAGATTAGCTCAGTAGAAATTAGCAAATTACCCAAAATAATCTCAGACCATAATCCACTGTTATTAACAATAGCTATCAATAGACCAGTTAAACCATTGAGGCCATGGACATTTGATAAGAAGCTCTTAACCGATAGTACATATATAGCATATATGAAGAATTGGTCACAGGCCTTTTTTGATGCTAACAGATATAGTGCATCGCGAAACTCTGTCTGGGACTGCTATAAAGCTGCCTTAAGGGGAGAAACCAGTAGCTACACCTCTCGTAACTGGAAACGACTTAACTTAGAAAGAGAGCAATTAATGAGTAAATTAATAGCAGCGGAGGAACAGCATAGGAAAGATATATTGGATAGAAGGTCGGACATTATAAGCTTAGAAAAAGTGAGTACTATCAAAGCTGAGATACAAAAGCAATTAGCCGAAAAAGCTGCTGCTGAATACCAAACACAGAGAAGGAATATTTATGAGACGGGGAGCAAGCCGGGAAAGCTTTGGCATTACGCATTAGACAAGCGACGTCAAAAAATATTATTCCACGCATAGCAGAGCTCGGCAGGATTTATGAGCAGCCAAAGGATATTATAGATGTCTTCAAAAGATACTATCAAATATTATATCAGGAAGATATGGTGAGAGTGGAGCCATTGGTTGAGTGGACAGGATCAGGGATCAAAGTGGCCCATGACGACAGAGAAAATCTAGAACAACCTATCACTATGGATGAACTTTCAGATGCCTTACAAGATCTGGCAGCAGGGAAGGCCGCAGGCCCTGATGGCTTACCAATCGAGCTCTACAAAAGCTTTTTCGAAGAAACATCAATATTATTGCTAGACCTCTTTAATGGGGTTATGAATACAGGTTTAATCTCCGAGTCATGGATGAACACCAATATAGTGGTGTTTCATAAAAAAGGTAAGCCCACGGAAAATCCGGGCTCATACAGACCCATATCCTTAATAAATGCCGATAATAAATTATATGCTAAGATCTTGGCAACCCGCCTAGGACGGATCGTGGGGTCCCTGGTCTCCCCTTGGCAGCACGGTTTCATTCCTGGTAGGGGAACCACAGATCATATCAGACGAGCTATTACACTGTTTGATATCCATGCTGCCGGGGAAGGAGGGGTCGCAATGATCCTCCTAGATGCGGAGAAAGCTTTCGACCGTGTCAGATGGGAATTCTTGTGGAGTGTGCTCGTCGAATTGGGGTTTGGACCAAGGTTTATGAAGGCTATTCAAGCCATGTATGCCACCCCAGTGGCGAAAATTCAAATGATGGGCGAGAGTTCAGATAAGATCTTTATCACGAGGGGGACAAGGCAGGGTTGTCCATGCTCACCCATATTATTTGCACTATACATCTGTAGGAGAGTAGGGTCTGCTTTCTATGTTCACCCCCACTTTTTGCTTTTGCTTTACTGGTTTTCGACTTAGATGTGGCTGTGGGCCTGCTAATCAGACCCACAGCCCTGCTGTTCTCTCTCTAAATTAATACTATGTACTTTAGGTGCATAACCCATTTGGATAGGATCACCTTATTGGCCCCTGTACAGTGTACCCTAGGTACCCAGGGCATAGGTGTACCCTAGGCCTACCAGGGGCTGCAGCATGTATTATGCCACCCCTGGCCTGGCCTTCCATTTTGACACAACTGGCTGATCACTCAGCTGGGGCAAGGTCGTGTAATCACCCCTTGCTTAGGTGTAGTATTCCTATACCTACCTAACTTACATATAGACACATGTGTACCTATCAGTCACTCCTATGGCAGGCCTTGACAATCCTGGAGGCAGAGTGCTTGGTAACATGTGAGATGGTGCTCTAGCATGAGCTGAGCCTGTCTGCAGCTTTCGGAACCTTGTCCTTATAGCTGTTCTATGATATAGCCTACCATATACTCTTAAAGTGCCTTATAATCTTAGACGGTTATGGTAACTATGGTTTGGCTTTATCGAAACATGTCGTGTAAGGTGTCTAACACTGTGGAATAATACCCCCATGCCATTTCTGGACATGAGAATATTATTCCCCCCTTCTAGAGGGAAAGACATGTTAAAATCATACTTCAACTGTTAGCCTCTGACCAAAGCCTCAGCATCACAAAATGGATGCTGCTGCCACGACACAAGTCTGACCTCCTGCAGCTGGGAGTAATCCCAGCCAGGGAGGCCTGGACAATAGGTTTCCTGCTTGGGGAGGTGCTAGCACCTCCCCAGACAGCCTTTAGTGTATTGGGGCAGGGTGGGCTGAAAGGAATGAGACATGCCTGGGGCACACAAGGTGTTCCTTGCATAGTCCAGTTCAAACCGGCGCTGGGGCACTCCAGCCCCAGCTCTGGCGCGAAACTGGACAAAGGGAAGTGGGTGTAACCACCCCCTCCCAGGTCCCACCCATAAGGCGTGACCTAGCAGGTATCCCAGCCCCCCAGATTAGTATAAGAGTGGGAGTTGGGCCTCAAGACTTTAGATTATCCTGAACCTGCAAAACTGAACAGAAACTCTGGACCTTCGACATTCAACGAAAGAAGAAGACTGAAGAATCTCCCTTGTAGCCAAGGAGTGGCTACCCTGTGCAAACAGGCACCATCAAGAGACTACCCTTTGCTTTGCCCACGTTCTACGAGGAACCGACTGCAGAGCCTGACCAGAGCCTTGACTTCCAGACTTCTCCGACCCTGATCCACATCGACAGCAAAGCTGAGATCCGTGGAGGCGACGAGCGACGTGGGACCGGCTACCTGGAAAAAGTGGCTAGTAACTTAAAGCGCAGCTTCTGAGGTACCCTCGAAGTTGTGCACCGGGGATTGAGAAGCCCCAACCCCAAGCACCATCTGCACCGAAGATCAGCCCCCCACACTCCACGAGTCCTGCGTGGGGCCCTTCAGCATTTTCCTGCTTGCCGCGTCTGTCCGGTTGCTTGCCCGCTGGCTTGTGGCCTTTGTGACGACGCACCCTGAAATCTTCTGCGCTGGTTTGGCTCCTCCAGACTGGCTCCCGCTACTCTGCAAAGAAGAAGCACCCCAGACCTTCCTGGTCTGCACCAGAAGCAAGTCCTTCGTTCTTCGTGGGTTCCGCTTGCCAAGGCTTGGTGAGTCCTAGTCCAACTTCGACGCCGCCGACAGCAAGAGCCTTCGTGGGACAGCTCGCCTCCTGGTCCTGGTCGCCCTCGACGCTTCCTGGTCCTCCTGGCTGCAGCGACAAGCTTCACCTTCACCTGCAATCTTCACGACATCGCCTGGTTCCTTCCTGGTTCCACGTGGTCACTGGCTAGTGACCTTGACTCTGTCCCGTCTGCTTGCAGGTTTCCTCTCTTCTTGATCCCAGCCTTGGGATCCACCGGACACTCTTCACTGACTGCCTGTCAGCATCTTTCTTCAGGCATCCATAGGAGTCGACGACGAAAACGACGCATCTTCACCCCTATGCACCCGCAGCCTGTGGGCTAGGTAACTTGGGTACTCCGGTGCTCATCAGGATAGTGACTATCCTAGTGTCTAGTTTTCAAGTCTCAACTTCCTAGCTACTCCGGAAGTGTCCTAAATCTACCGTTTTCTAAACTGTACTATTGCTATTGACTTTTACGCATTACGCGTGAGTGTTTCCACTCTGCACACGAATCCCGTGGGCCTCCCACTTCCTAACTAACGCTAGTGTAGTGTAGCCCCAGCGATTCCCTAGGCCTAGGCCTATTCTATTTCCGTGACAGTGGTTCTTATATCACTTACTTAGTATATGGTTTGCGTGGCCCCTAGGGCCTAACTGTATTACTTACCTGTGTGAGTTAATGTATGCTTAAATAAGACTGTGTTGTACTTACCTCTAATCTCATAAAGAGTGCTGAGGGTTTGCTTAGAATAAATACACTTTATTTTATATATATATCTGTTGTGGTGTCCTTTCATTTGGTATTCAAGGGATTATATATGGTATCACAGCTGGCTTCACATGCCATTCAGAGTTTAGCCTAAGACTGCTCTTGTCCATGCTACCGCTAGGATAGCTGGTCTATAAGGTTGACTTTACAACCAATCACCATAAGGGTATTTGGACTGATATAAGGTGTACACTAGAACTAGTGACATCATACATCAGGCCAACTTCTCACATTGGTGGCAGCGGTGGGATCTGAGCTTGCTGTTGTAATACCATTGTAATCTTGAGATACTAAATTGAAAGATCACACAGATATTGTCTAGGTACATATAACATAGATTATAATACTTAAGTCCTACTGGACTTTGTAGTTGTAGGTTGAAGGGAGTAACACACCCTGACTACAACTACTAGAGAGGTTTAGTAGATACAACTAGTGTAGGTAGGTGCACACACCACACCCTCACTAGATCATGTCTCTGAGAGGAGATCAAGTAGATGCTCTCTCAGGAGGATCAGGTCTGCAAAAGACCCCCTCTAGATATGATACCTTAACATTCCAGGAGATGAGACACTTGTGTACCTCCAGAGGAATAAAACAGGGTGCAAACCCTACCCTCCTTCAGTTAAGACAACTCCTAGAGGAGTATGATACTCTTAGGGCATCTCAGGCAGGTGCCCTAGGTACAGAGGAGGGTCTACCCACCACAGAGGAGTCAGATGGGGCTTCAGATGGAGAGGTAGACAGCCAGGGCCAAGTAGGAAGACTTAGCCAGGCTAACCTAAGTTTACATGGGAGTTTGCATGGGGTCCCCCCATACAGACCCACAAGTAGGCTTACACAGAGAAGCAGGAGGGACAGATCCCCTTCAAGGGAATCCATCCACTCCCATGTCTCTAGCATCTCTAATGCTTCCTCTCACAGGGGAATGACTTCACCTGAGAGAAAGGAGCATGCAGCCAGAATGAGGGAGGCTAATCTGAGGATTCAGAGGGAAGAACTTGCCCTTGCCAAAGAGAAGCTTGCTCTGGCTAGAGAACAAAAGTTAAGTGGGTTAGAACCCACTGGTGGCAGCAACATTCCTAGAGATAGAGACAGGCACTATGATAATAGAAACCTGAGCAAGATTGTCCCTCCCTACAAGTGTGGGGATGACATCCACAAATGGATAACTGCTTTGGAGAGAGCTTGCAAAGTACAGCAGGTACCCCAAAGTCAGTGGGCAGCTATCTTGTGGCTCTCCTTCTCTGAGAAAGGAAGAGACAAGCTCCTCACAGTTAGTGATGAGGATGCAGATAATTACACTGTCCTGAAGAGTGCTCTGATTGATGGGTTTGGCCTAACCACTGAACAATACAGGTTGTTGTTCAGGGATACCCAGAAGACACCGACTCAGGACTGGACTTACTTTGTAGATTGTGCCACTAAGGCTCTGGAAGGCTGGCTAATGGGAAGTAAGGTTAAGGACTATACAGGATTGTATAATTTGATCATGAGAGAACAAATACTTAACAACTGTCAAAACCAGCTATTGCATCAACACCTGATTGATTCTGATCTGACTTCTCCCCAAGAATTGGGAAAGAAGGCAGATAGATGGGTCAGGACTAGAGTTAAGCAGAAAAACCAGAACCAGGGCGGTGATCAGAAAAAGGCAGACCAGAAGGGTAATGATCAGAAACAAAAAGACCAGAAGTCTTCACCAGGCCCCCAAAAGGCTCAGGGGGAGGGTGGTTCCAAAAAGGATAAAAAGAAAGATGGCCAAAAGAAACCATGGTGCAACTATTGTAAGTTCAACTCACATTGGTTTAGTGAGTGCACCAAAAAGGATAAGCCCCCAGCCACCATTGCCCCTAAGGCAACTGTACCCCCTAGTTCAGCTGTAAGTGGTGGTTCCCAGCAAAAGGGGGTAGTAGGGTTAACCCTGGGAACTGAGGAGGATTCTGGCCTAGTCAGAGTACCTACTCAGGCTGTTCTGATCTGTGATGGGGACTTAGCTTTGTCCTCTACTGTAGGCCCCAGTAACCTGGGCAAGTGCAGACAGACTCCTTTTATCAACCAAAGAATGGCTCAGGCCTACAGGGACACTGGGGCTAGTGTCACAATGGTGACACCTGCCTTTGTGGACCCTGGACAGATCATACTAGGTGAGAATTACCTAGTGACCAACGCTAGCAATGCCACTACCTCCCATAGTGTGGCTATTGTTAACTTCTCCTGGGGAGGGGTAACTGGCCTCAAGAAAGTTGTTGTTAGTTCAGACCTCCCTGTAGAGTGTTTACTGGGCAATGATCTTGAAACTTCAGTTTGGTCTGAAGTGGAGTATAGGACCCATGCAGAAATGTTGGGGATAGATGCACATGTCCTTGCTGTGACCAGGTCACAGGCCAAAAAGTGCACCACTGAACAAGTGCTGGATCCTGAAACTATGGACCAGTCACAACCCAAGAGAAAGAGCAGTAGGGTTAAGGCTGTGCCTTCCCCCCTGCCTCAGGTGGTGGATCAGCCCTCCCAGGAGGATGATTCTGAGAGCCCTGAAGGAACTGTCCTAGAAGAACTTGAACCTGATCAGGTTGAGTTTCTTGGGACAGGGGGACCTTCAAGGGCAGATCTGAGGCAGGCTCAATTAGACTGCCCCTCTCTTGAACCCCTCAGACAGCTGGCTGCTGCTGAGGCTGCAGGGAATGCTCAAGGTACCCATAGAGTGTATTGGGATGAAGGGCTACTGTATTCAGAGGCTAGAGACCCCAAGCCTGGTGCATCCAGGAGGTTGGTCATACCACTGAAGTTCAGAGGCTTCCTTCTAACCTTGGCCCATGATATTCCCCTTGCAGGACATTTAGGCCAGAACAAGACTTGGGACAGGCTTGTCCCTCACTTTCACTGGCCCCATATGTCAGAAGATACTAAGGAGTTTTGTCACTCCTGTGTCACCTGCCAAGCCAGTGGCAAATAAGGTGGCACCACAAAGGCCCCCCTCATACCACTACCTGTGGTGGGGGTCCCCTTTGAAAGAGTGGGCATAGATATAGTAGGACCAATGGACCCACAAACAGCATCTGGGCACAGATTCATACTGGTGATAGTGGACCATGCCACCAGGTACCCAGAAGCAATTCCCCTGAGGACCACAACAGCTCCTGTTGTGGCAAGGGCCCTGCTTGGAGTATTCTCCAGAGTGGGCTTTCCAAAGGAGGTCATTTCTGACAGAGGTACCAACTTCATGTCAGGATACTTGACTGCAATGTGGAAGGAGTGTGGTGTTAACTATAAGTTCACCACACCCTATCACCCACAGTGCAATGGGCTTGTTGAGAGATTCAACAAGACCCTAAAGGGAATGATAAAAGGATTACCAGACAAGCTTAGGCGAAGATGGGACATCCTTTTACCCTGCCTTCTGTTTGCTTACAGAGAGGTCCCACAAAAGGGGGTTGGCTACAGCCCTTTTGAGCTTTTGTTTGGGCATCCTGTAAGAGGACCCCTGTGTTTGGTGAAGGAAGGATGGGAGAGACCTCTCAGACAACCCAAACTAGACATAGTGGATTATGTACTTGGTCTCCGCTCCAGGATGGCAGAGTATATGAAGAAGGCTTCTAAAAACCTTGAGGCAAGCCAAGAACTCCAAAAAGCTTGGCATGACCAAAAGGCTGTACTGACTGTTTACCAGCCAGGACAGAAAGTGTGGGTGTTGGAGCCAGTGGCCCCAGCAGCACTCCAAGACAAATGGTCTGGACCCCACACTATTGTTGAGAAAAAGGGAGAAGTCACCTACTTGGTGGACCTTGGGACTCCCAGAAGCCCCCACAGGGTGCTTCATGTCAACAGATTGAAGGCATATGTTGACAGGGCAGACATGGGGCTACTCATGGCTACAGATGAGGGGCAGGAGGAAGAGAGTGACCCTCTCCCAGACCTGTTGACTCAGAACCCTGATGATGGCTCAGTTGATGGTGTGGTCTTTTCTGACAGCCTCACTGTCCATCAGCAACAGGACTGCAGACAGGTTCTGCAATCCTACAGACATATGTTCTCTTTGACCCCAAGTCAGACAAACTGGTGCACCCATGAGGTGGACACTGGTGACAGTCTGCCTGTGAAGAGTAAAATCTACAGGCAACCTGACCATGTCAGGGACTGCATAAAAGTTGAGGTACAAAAGATGTTGGAGCTGGGAGTCATTGAACCTTCAGAGAGCCCTTGGGCTAGTCCTGTAGTCCTTGTGCCAAAACCTCACACCCAAGATGGTAAGAGAGAGATGAGGTTTTGCGTGGATTACAGAGGTCTCAATGCTGTCACTAGGACAGATGCCCACCCAATACCTAGGGCAGATGAGCTCATTGACAGACTGGCAGCTGCTAAGTTTTTGAGCACATTTGACCTAACAGCAGGCTACTGGCAAATCAGACTAGCTGAGAGTGCAAAGGCCAAAACTGCTTTCTCGACCCCAGGAGGACATTATCAATTTGTGGTAATGCCCTTTGGTTTGAAGAATGCACCTGCCACTTTCCAAAGGTTGGTGAATCAAGTCCTTACTGGGTTGGATGATTATTGTGCAGCTTATCTTGATGATATTGCTGTCTTTAGCTCCACCTGGGAGGATCACCTGGTCCACCTGAGGAATGTTTTAGAGGCCCTGCAAAAGGCAGGCCTCACTATCAAGGCCACTAAGTGCCAGATAGGGCAGAGCAAGGTTGTATACCTGGGCCACCTAGTTGGTGGGGGTCAGGTTCAACCACTGGAGAGCAAGATCCAGACCATAAAGGACTGGGCTCCTCCAACTACCCAGACTCAGGTCAGAGCTTTCCTTGGCCTGACTGGGTACTACAGAAAGTTTAAGAATTATGGGTCCATAGTGACACCACTTAATGACTTGACCTCCAAGAAGATGCCAAAGAAAGTTCAGTGGACAGTAAGCTGTCAAAAAGCATTTGATGACCTGAAGCAGGCCATGTGCAGTGCACCTATTCTGAAAAGTCCAGACTACTCCAAAGAGTTCATTGTCCAGACAGATGCTTCTGAGTTAGGTGTGGGAGCTGTTCTTTCACAACTGAATGTAGATGGTCAAGACCAGCCCATTGCTTTTATAAGTAGAAGGCTGACCCCTAGAGAGAAACGTTGGTCAGCTATTGAGAGGGAGGCCTTTGCTGTGGTTTGGGCCCTGAAGAAGCTGAGGCCATACTTGTTTGGCACTCACTTCAAGATTCAGACAGACCATAAGCCCCTCTTGTGGCTAAATCAGATGAAAGGTGAAAATCGCAAACTTCTTAGGTGGTCCATTTCCCTACAGGGGATGGACTTCACAGTGGAACATAGACCTGGGACTGACCATGCCAATGCAGATGGACTCTCCAGATATTTCCACTTAGAACATGAAGACTCAACTGGTCAAGGTTAGTTTAATGTCCCTAAGTTTGGGGGGGGGGGGTGTGTAGGAGAGTAGGGTCTGCTTTCTATGTTCACCCCCACTTTTTGCTTTTGCTTTACTGGTTTTCGACTTAGATGTGGCTGTGGGCCTGCTAATCAGACCCACAGCCCTGCTGTTCTCTCTCTAAATTAATACTATGTACTTTAGGTGCATAACCCATTTGGATAGGATCACCTTATTGGCCCCTGTACAGTGTACCCTAGGTACCCAGGGCATAGGTGTACCCTAGGCCTACCAGGGGCTGCAGCATGTATTATGCCACC
Organism: Triturus cristatus; assembly: GCF_964204655.1. Classification (NCBI taxonomy): domain Eukaryota; kingdom Metazoa; phylum Chordata; class Amphibia; order Caudata; family Salamandridae; genus Triturus; species Triturus cristatus. The sequence continues at coordinate 1,008,816,626 of NC_140582.1, read as the reverse complement.
CCTGGCCTGGCCTTCCATTTTGACACAACTGGCTGATCACTCAGCTGGGGCAAGGTCGTGTAATCACCCCTTGCTTAGGTGTAGTATTCCTATACCTAACTTACATATAGACACATGTGTACCTATCAGTCACTCCTATGGCAGGCCTTGACAATCCTGGAGGCAGAGTGCTTGGTAACATGTGAGATGGTGCTCTAGCATGAGCTGAGCCTGTCTGCAGCTTTCGGAACCTTGTCCTTATAGCTGTTCTATGATATAGCCTACCATATACTCTTAAAGTGCCTTATAATCTTAGACGGTTATGGTAACTATGGTTTGGCTTTATCGAAACATGTCGTGTAAGGTGTCTAACACTGTGGAATAATACCCCCATGCCATTTCTGGACATGAGAATATTATTCCCCCCTTCTAGAGGGAAAGACATGTTAAAATCATACTTCAACTGTTAGCCTCTGACCAAAGCCTCAGCATCACAAAATGGATGCTGCTGCCACGACACAAGTCTGACCTCCTGCAGCTGGGAGTGATCCCAGCCAGGGAGGCCTGGACAATAGGTTTCCTGCTTGGGGAGGTGCTAGCACCTCCCCAGACAGCCTTTAGTGTATTGGGGCAGGGTGGGCTGAAAGGAATGAGACATGCCTGGGGCACACAAGGTGTTCCTTGCATAGTCCAGTTCAAACCGGCGCTGGGGCACTCCAGCCCCAGCTCTGGCGCGAAACTGGACAAAGGGAAGTGGGTTTAACCACCCCCTCCCAGGTCCCACCCATAAGGCGTGACCTAGCAGGTATTCCAGCCCCCCAGATTAGTATAAGAGTGGGAGTTGGGCCTCAAGACTTTAGATTATCCTGAACCTGCAAAACTGAACAGAAACTCTGGACCTTCGACATTCGACGAAAGAAGAAGACTGAAGAATCTCCCTTGTAGCCAAGGAGTGGCTACCCTGTGCAAACAGGCACCATCAAGAGACTACCCTTTGCTTTGCCCACGTTCTACGAGGAACCGACTGCAGAGCCTGACCAGAGCCTTGACTTCCAGACTTCTCCGACCCTGATCCACATCGACAGCAAAGCTGAGATCCGTGGAGGCGACGAGCGACGTGGGACCGGCTACCTGGAAAAAGTGGCTAGTAACTTAAAGCGCAGCTTCTGAGGTACCCTCGAAGTTGTGCACCGGGGATTGAGAAGCCCCAACCCCAAGCACCATCTGCACCGAAGATCAGCCCCCCACACTCCACGAGTCCTGCGTGGGGCCCTTCAGCATTTTCCTGCTTGCCGCGTCTGTCCGGTTGCTTGCCCGCTGGCTAGTGGCCTTTGTGACGACGCACCCTGAAATCTTCTGCGCTGGTTTGGCTCCTCCAGACTGGCTCCCGCTACTCTGCAAAGAAGAAGCACCCCAGACCTTCCTGGTCTGCACCAGAAGCAAGTCCTTCGTTCTTCGTGGGTTCCGCTTGCCAAGGCTTGATGAGTCCTAGTCCAACTTCGACGACGCCGACAGCAAGAGCCTTCGTGGGACAGCTCGCCTCCTGGTCCTGGTCGCCCTCGACGCTTCCTGGTCCTCCTGGCTGCAGCGACAAGCTTCACCTTCACCTGCAATCTTCACGACATCGCCTGGTTCCTTCCTGGTTCCACGTGGTCACTGGCTAGTGACCTTGACTCTGTCCCTTCTGCTTGCAGGTTTCCTCTCTTCTTGATCCCAGCCTTGGGATCCACCGGACACTCTTCACTGACTGCCTGTCAGCATCTTTCTTCAGGCATCCATAGGAGTCGACGACGAAAACGACGCATCTTCACCCCTGTAGGAAGGTGGATATCTGACTATGGTTACCCCCAACTTTTTGCCTAGTGTCTAGCTGGTTTTTCGACTTAGTTGGCCTGAGATCCTGCCATTCAGGGTCTCAGGCTGTCTGCTCTCTCTGTAAAATGGACTCCATGTACCCTAGGTACATAACCAATTGGTAAGGATCACCTTATTGGACCCTGTACAGTGTACCCTAGGTACCCAGGGCATAGGTGTACCCTAGGCCTCCCAGGGGCTGCAGCATGTATTATGCCACCCCTGGTCTGGCCTTCCAATCAGACACAACTGGCTGATCACTCAGCTGGGGCAAGGTCGTGTAATCACCCCTTGCTTAGATATAGTATGCCTATATCTGCCTTATATATAGACACATGTGTACCTATCAGTCACTCCTATGGCAGGCCTTAACAATCCTGGAGGCAGAGTGCTTGGTAACATGTGAGATGGTGCTCTAGCATGAGCTGAGCCTGTCTGCAGCTTTCGGAACCATGTCCTTATAGCTGTTCTATGATATAGCCTACCATATACTCTTAAAGTGCCTTATAATCTTAAACGGTTATGGTAACTATGGTTGGGCTGTATCAAAACATGTCGTGTAAGGTGTCTAACACTTTGGAATAATACCCCCATACCATTTCTGGTGATGAGGATATTATTCCTCCCTTCTAGAGGGAGAGACATGTTAAAATCCTACTTTGCTGTGTAACCTCTGACCAAAGCCTCAGCATCACAAAATGGATGCTGCTGCCACAGACACAAGTCTGACCTCCTGCAGCTGGGAGTGATCCCAGCCAGGGAGGCCTGGACAATAGGTTTCCTGCTTGGGGAGGTGCTAGCACCTCCCCAGACAGCCTTTAGTGTATTGGGGCAGGGTGGGCTGAAAGGAATGAGACATGCCTGGGGCACACAAGGTGTTCCTTGCATAGTCCAGTTCAAACCGGCGCTGGGGCACTCCAGCCCCAGCTCTGGCGCGAAACTGGACAAAGGGAAGTGGGTGTAACCACCCCCTCCCAGGTCCCACCCCGAAGGCGTGACCTAGCAGGTATCCCAGCCCCCCAGATTAGTATAAGAGTGGGAGTTGGGCCTCAAGAGATTAGATTATCCTGAACCTGCAAAACTGAACAGAAACTCTGGACCTTCGACATTCGACGAAAGAAGAAGACTGAAGAATCTCCCTTGTAGCCAAGGAGTGGCTACCCTGTGCAAACAGGCACCATCAAGTGACTACCCTTTGCTTTGTGAAACGTTCGACGAGGAACCGACTGCAGAGCCCGACCAGAGCCTTGATTTCCAGACTTCTCCGACCCTCATCCACATCTGCAGCAGAGCTGAGATCCGTGGAGGCGACGAGCGACGTGGGACCGGCTACCTGGGAAAAGTGGCTAGTAACTTACAGCGCAGCTTCTGAGGTACCCTCGAAGTTGTGCACCGGGGATTGAGAAGCCCCAACCCCAAGCACCATCTGCACCGAAGACCAGCCCCCCACACTCCACGAGTCCTGCGTGGGGCCCTTCAGCATTTTCCTGCTTGCCGCGTCTGTCCGGTTGCTTGCCCGCTGGCTAGTGGCCTTTGTGACGACGCTCCCTGAAATCTTCTGCGCTGGTTTGGCTCCTCCAGACTGGCTCCCGCTTCTCTGCAAAGAAGAAGCACCCCAGACCTTCCTGGTCTGCACCAGAAGCAAGTCCCTTGTTCTTCGTGGGTTCCGCTTGCCAAGGCTTGGTGAGTCCTAGTCCAACTTCGATGCCGCCGACAGCAAGAGCCTTCGTGGGACAGCTCGCCTCCTGGTCCTGGTCGTCCTCGACGCTTCCTGGTCCTCCTGGCTGCAGCGACAAGCTTCACCTTCACCTGCAACTCTTCACGACATCGCCTGGTTCCTTCCTGGTTCCACGTGGTCACTGGCTAGTGACCTTGACTCTGTCCCTTCTGCTTGCAGGTTTCTTCTCTTCTTGATCCCAGCCTTGGGATCCACCGGACACTCTTCACTGACTGCCTGTCAGCATCTTTCTTCAGGCATCCATAGGAGTCGACGACGAAAACGACGCATCTTCACCCCTATGCACCCGCAGCCTGTGGGCTAGGTAACTTGGGTACTCCGGTGCTCATCAGGATAGTGACTATCCTAGTGTCTAGTTTTCAAGTCTCAACTTCCTAGCTACTCCGGAAGTGTCCTAAATCTATCTATTTCTAAACTGTAACATTGCTATTGACTTTTACGCATTACGCGTGAGTGTTTCCACTCTGCACACGAATCCCGTGGGCCTCCCACTTCCTAACTAACGCTAGTGTAGTGTAGCCCCAGCGATTCCCTAGGCCTAGGCCTATTCTATTTCCGTGACAGTGGTTCTTATACCACTTCTTTAGTATATGGTTTGGGTGGCCCCTAGGGCCTAACTGTATTACTTACCTGTGTGACTTACTGTATGCATTAATAAGACTGTGTTGTACTTGCCTCTAAACTCATAAAGAGTGCTGAGGGTTTGCTTAGAATAAATACACTTTATTTTATATATATATCTGTTGTGGTGTCCTTTAATTTGGTATTCAAGGGATTATATATGGTATCACAGCTGGCTTCACATGCCATTCAGAGTTTAGCCTAAGACTGCTCTTGTCCATGCTACCACTAGGATAGCTGGTCTATAAGGTTGACTTTACAACCAATCACCATAAGGGTATTTGGACTGATATAAGGTGTACACTATAACTAGTGACATCATACATCAGGCCAACTTCTCACAACCCCTATGCACCCGCAGCCTGTGGGCTAGGTAACTTGGGTACTCCGGTGCTCATCAGGATAGTGACTATCCTCGTGTCTAGTTTTCAAGTCTCAACTTCCTAGCTACTCCGGAAGTGTCCTAAATCTACCGTTTTCTAAACTGTACTATTGCTATTGACTTTTACGCATTACGCGTGAGTGTTTCCACTCTGCACACGAATCCCGTGGGCCTCCCACTTCCTAACTAACGCTCGTGTAGTGTAGCCCCAGCGATTCCCTAGGCCTAGGCCTATTCTATTTCCGTGACAGTGGTTCCTATACCACTTACTTAGTATATGGTTTGCGTGGCCCCTAGGGCCTAACTGTATTACTTACCTGTGTGACTTAATGTATGCTTAAATAAGACTGTGTTGTACTTACCTCTAATCTCATAAAGAGTGCTGAGGGTTTGCTTAGAATAAATACACTTTATTTTATATATATATATCTGTTGTGGTGTCCTTTCATTTGGTATTCAAGGGATTATATATGGTATCACAGCTGGCTTCACATGTCATTCAGAGTTTAGCCTAAGACTGCTCTTGTCCATGCTACCACTAGGATAGCTGGTCTATAAGGTTGACTTTACAACCAATCACCATAAGGGTATTTGGACTGATATAAGGTGTACACTAGAACTAGTGACATCATACATCAGGCCAACTTCTCACAACATCGACCCCCTAATACGCCAAATAATTAACAACACAGCAATTAAACCGGTAGTTACAAATGGATTTCAAACAAAAATTTTGGCATATGCAGATGATCTTGCCGTCATTACTACTGATCCCGAAACAGCTATGCGAGAAGTAGTGGGTACCACGAGTAAGTTTGGGGAACAATCCGGCTATCGTCTAAATGTGGGCAAGACACAGGTACTCTGCTCCAAGAACATAAATAAGCTAGACGCCAGATTTGTTGACTCCGTGGTTTATTTGGGGATAACGATCAACGCACAGCCGGAGTTAATAATTAGAGACAACTTCATTCCTCTCATGGAATCCATGAAGGAGAATCTGAAAAGAATGGACACACTACAACTCTCAATAATTGGTCGCGTCAACGTAATCAAAATGACTATGCTCCCCAAGGTGTTGTACAAATTTCGGTCGATCCCCTTTAAAATAGAGGGGAAAATCATTAAGGAAATAGAATCCATCTTTATGAATTTCCTGTGGCAATATGGTAAGGTTAGAAGATCTTTGAAACACATGTCACTACCTCAGGAAAGGGGTAGTGTGGGAATTCCAAATGTTAGATACTATCATTGGTCCTGTCTTCTTACACAGATGGCTATCTTATTTGAACCAGTGGGAAGAAGCTCAAACTTCCAGAGAAGGCAAGACGCGATTCCATCTATCTTTGAATTACTACTTTGCAGTGAGGCTACTGGTGTTCTACTAAGAAGAACTGAAAGGAAATATTATAATAAGTCGAGATTTAAGACACTTGAAGGAATATGGGGGTCTGGGCCGCAACGCAGAAAGTATTTTCAATCTCCAAATACAATCACCATACCCCACTCTGGAATTCTGGCCTCTTTCCCAATCTAAGCAATGATGGGTCCTGGAGACACTGGGCAGGAAAAGGTATCCTGACACTGGGGCACGTAATTCTTAGGGATGAGTGTAGAACTCTGGAAGAATTAAGACTAAGGCACTCCCTTCAGGGTATACAAGAGTGCTCAGGTGGTCAGTACTATCAGATCAATAAGGCCCCGAATCGTCTTAAGGGAGAGGTGTAAATTATTGGATTATCTGAAAGTTGGCGATCCTAGAATCAACGGTGTGTACAGGCTGTTTTTGCAGGACACCAACAGCACCCACCTCAGCACCAACAGCACCCACCTCAAGTGCATCCTGCTCAACACCCGCTCCGTCCACAGACACGCCATCGAACTCTGGAACCTCCTAGACGCCACAGCCCCGGACGTTGCCTTCCTCACGGAGACTTGGATGAACGCCTCTTCAGCTCCCGACATCGCCATCGCCATCCCAGAGGGCTACAAGATCACCCGGAGGGATCGCACCGCCAACCAGATGGGAGGAGGCATCGCCATCATCCACAGGAACACCATCCGTCTCACGACCAGCACCGACAACACCCTGACCACTGCCGAACACCTGCATTTCCAGATCCACACCGACCCGAAGACCACCCTCAGAGGCACCCTGATCTACCGACCTCCGGGACCACGCACCCAATTCAGCGAGGACATCGCCGACTTCGTCAGCCCGCATGCCCTCCCCTCCGCTGACTACATCCTCCTGGGGGACCTCAACTTCCACCTGGAGAACAACAACGACCACAACACCAGCACCCTGCTCGACAACCTCGCCAATCTTGGACTCAAGCAGCTGGTGTCCACCCCCACCCACCTCGCCGGACACACACTCGACGCAGTCTTCTCTTCCTGCACAGACATCGACTTCAGCCACGCCACAGAGCTTCAATGGACGGACCACAGCTGCGTCCACTTCACCTTCAAAAGAACGACGACCCACCACCACCAGCAACAGGCTGCCCGCAGAAGCTGGAACAAGATCACAGCCGACCAGCTCGCCACCTCCCTGAGCCAGCACCCTCCTGCCAGCTCAGCGAACCCCAGCCAGGCCGCCGACAACCTCACGAAGTGGATCAGCAACTGCGCGGACGAGCTCGCCCCGCTGAGGACCCCGCCCAGCAGACCCGGCAGCAAGAAAGCCCCATGGTTCACCGACGAACTCAAGAGCTCCAAGAAGAACTGCCGAGCCCTCGAGAAAGTCTGGAGAAGGGAACCTACACCGGACAACAGGACCTCCTTCAAGCTTGCCACCCGGAAGCACCACCAGCTGATCCGCGCCGCCAAGAAAACTGCATTCAAGGACCGGCTGGACAACAACGCACACAACTGCAAGGAACTCTTCAACATCGTGAAAGAGCTATCCAACCCCAGCGCAGGAAACAACGACATCACCCCATCGCAAGACCTCTGCAACTCCCTCGCCTCATACTTCCACAACAAGATCGCGGACATACACAACAGCTTCAACAACCAACCAACGCACACCACGACCGAACAACCACCCCCCACCACCACCCTCCACGCCTGGACCCCGATCAGCACCGAAGACACCATCCGCACGATGAACTCCATCCACTCCGGATCACCGACCGACCCCTGCCCTCACCACGTCTTCAACAAGGCCGACGCTGTCATCGCACCCCACCTGCGAGACATCATCAACACATCCTTCGACACCGCCACCTTCCCCGAGAGCTGGAAGCACGCCGAACTCAGCGCTCTACTCAAGAAACCCACAGTGGACCCCACCGAACTCAAGAACTACCGCCCCATCTCGCTCCTCCCGTTTCCAGCCAAAGTCATCGAGAAGACCGTCAACAAGCAGCTGGCCGCCTTCCTCGAGACGAATGGATCCCTCGACCCCTCACAGTCTGGATTCCGAGCCAACCACAGCACCGAGACCGCCCTCATCGCCGCCACCGATGACATCCGAGCCCTGATGGACAACGGAGAAACAGCGGCCCTCATCCTCCTAGACCTCTCCGCGGCATTCAACACTGTCTGCCACCGCACCCTAGTACAGCGCCTCAGCAACGTCGGAATCCAGGACAAGGCTCTGGAATGGATCATCTCCTTCCTCGACGGAAGAACACAGAGAGTCCGCCTACCACCGTACAAGTCAGAGGCCACCGAAGTCATCTGCGGCGTCCCCCAAGGATCCTCGCTGAGCCCCACCCTCTTCAACGTCTACATGAGCCCCCTCGCGGCCATCGCACGCCAACACAACCTCAGCATAATCTCCTACGCCGACAACACCCAGCTGATCCTCTCCCTGACCAACGACCCCGCCGCCGCAAGAGCCAACCTGCACGAAGGGATGAAAGAGGTAGCCGAGTGGATGACGACCAGCCGCCTGAAACTGAACTCAGACAAGACGGAGGTCCTCATCCTGGGCTCTTCACCCTCCACCTGGGACGACTCCTGGTGGCCTCCCGCCCTGGTCACCGCACCCAAACTGACAGACCATGCACGCAACCTGGGCTTCATCCTGGACTCCTCCCTCTCCATGACCAGACAAGTCAACAACGTCTCCTCGGCGTGCTTCAACATCCTACGCATGCTACGGAAGATCTTCTGGTGGATCCCCACCGAGACCAGGAAGACCGTCACCCAGGCCCTCGTCACTAGCCGACTGGACTACGGCAACGCCCTCTACGCCGGTACCACCGCCAAGCTCCAGAAGAGACTCCAGCGGATCCAGAACGCCTCAGCCAGACTCATCCTCGACATCCCACGAACCAGCCACATCTCCGGACATCTGAGAGACCTACACTGGCTCCCCGTCAACAAAAGAATCACCTTCCGCCTCCTCACCCACGCACACAAAGCCAGACACGACCAAGGCCCGAGCTACCTCAACAGCCGAATCAACTTCTACGCTCCCAAACGCCACCTCCGTTCAGCCAACCACGCCCTCGCCGCGGTCCCCCGCATCCGAAGAGCGACTACAGGAGGAAGGTCCTTCTCCTACCTGGCCGCCAAGACCTGGAACTCCCTCCCGACCGACCTGCGCCTGACCCAAGACCACCTCTCCTTCAGGAAGAAGCTGAAGACCTGGCTGTTCGAGCAGTAGCGGCACCCCCCCTACCCCCAGCGCCTTGAGACCCTACGGGTATGTAGTGCGCTCTAGAAATGTCTTTGATTGATTGATTGATTGATTGAATCCCAGGATGATATCGGTAAAACCGAGGCAGCCTGGGCTGCAAAGTTGGAGGATCCGGATATTGACCTGGATAGAGCTCTTGAATTGGATAGAAGATTTCTACGCTCCTCCAATTTAAGAGCTCAACATTTCAAAACATTATTTAATCTTTATTACACCCCCTCTAAACTTCATGATTGGGGCAAGAGGGAGAATAGCAATTGTCCCAGATGCTGTAAAGGCCCAGCCGACATTATTCACATGTTCTACAAGTGCGAGAAACTAGAATCAATTAAAATGGAGATCGAATCATTCTGGTCAGGACTGCTGGATGCCCAGATAATCTTGTCTCCGACACTAATGATTATCGGATGTCAAAGTCAATTGAAATTAAATATCGAGACTGAAGCCCTAATTTTTTTCTCTACTGCTGTACTTAGAATTTTAATCTCAGCAGCTTGGAAAGATACACAGGCCCCAACCTTTCAAATGTGGCTATCCAGATTTCTGGGTATACATAATGTATCAACTTAAGGGAAAAAAATTAAGAGATCTTCAGAATATGGCTACGTTTATACTCTAATATTTATACCTTCATTAGCTATACCTTCCTTCTCTCTCTCTTTCTTCCTTTGATTGTGGCAGCTGGCATTATGTTTATCACATGCATTTCAATTTCAATATCATATTTACGCCACACAATTTTATGATTTACAACCTCCAATCTAAATTAGATACTAGAAATGCAATTTGTCAACCGACTTCTACATGCCTTGTTCTTGCTTTATCCATATTTTCTTGCTATTTCTGTAATTTGCTTATATCTCATTTAGCTTTCTTATTTAGTTAAAATCTATTCATATTGTATTGATATAATGTAACATGAATTCTCAATAAAAAATTATTTTTAAAAAAAAAAGGGAAGGGGGTGTAACCACCCCCCTGCCAGGTCCCACCCATAAGGCGTGACCTAGCAGGTAACCCAGCCCCCCAGATTTGGATAAGAGTGGTAGCTGGGCCCCAGGAGATTAGATTATCCTGAACCTGCAACTTGAACAGAAACTCTGGACCTTCGACATTCGACGAAAGAAGAAGACTGAAGAATCTCCCTTGTGGCCAAGGAGTGGCTACCCTGTGCAAACAGGCACCATCAAGAGACTACCCTTTGCTTTGCTAAAGTTCTACGAGGGACCGACTGCAGAGCCTGACCAGAGCCTTGACTTCCAGACTTCTCCGACCCTGAACCACATCCACAGCCGAGCTGAGATCCGTGGAGGCGACGAGAGACGTGGGACCGGCTACCTGGGAAAAGTGGCGAGTATCTTCCAGCGCAGCTTCTGAGGCACCCTCGAAGTTGTGCACCGGGGATTGAGAAGCCCCAACCCCAAGCACCATCTGCACCGAAGATCAGCCCCCCACACTCCACGAGTCCTGCGTGGGGCCCTTCTGCATTTTCCTGCTGGCCGCGCCTGTCCGGTTGCTTGCCCGTTGGCTAGTGACCTTTGTGACGACGCATCCAGAAATCTTCACTGCTGGTTTGGCTCCTCCAGACTGGCTCCCGCTTCCTTGCAAAAGAGAAGCATCCCAGACCTTCCTGGTCTGCACCAGAAGCAAGTCCTCCGTTCTTCGTGGGTTCTGCTTGCCAAGGCTTGGTGAGTCCTAGTTCGACTTCGACGCCGCCGACAGCAAGACTGGTCCTCGTGGCTGCAGCGACAAGCTTCACCTTCACCTGCAATCTTCACGACATCACCTGGTTCCTTCCTGGTTCCACGTGGTCACTGGCTAGTGACCTTGACTCTGTCCCTTCTGCTTGCAGGTCTCCTCTCTTCTTGATCCCAGCCTTGGGGTCCACCGGACACTCTTCACTGACTGCCTGTCAACAACTTTCCTTCAGGCATCCATAGAAGTCCACGACGAAACCCGACGCAAGTTCACACCTATGCACCCGCAGCCCGTGGGCTAGGTAACTTGGGTACTTCGGTGCTCACAAGGGTAGTGACTATCCTAGGGTCTAGTTTCCGAGTCTCGACTCTCTAGCTGCTTCAGAAGTGTCCTTAAACTTTTAATTGCTAACAACTACTATTTCTATCGACTTTTACGCGTGAGTGTTTCCACTCTGCACCTGAATCCCGTGGGCCTCCCACTTCCTAACTGTTGCTAGTATAGTGTAGCCCCAGCGATTCCCTAGGCCTAGGCCTATCCTATTTCCGTGACCGTGGTCCTTATACCACTTCTTTAGTATATGGTTTGCGTGGCCCCTAGGGCCTAACTGTATTACTTACCTGTGTGACTTAATGTATGCTTAAATAAGACTGTGTTGTACTTACCTCTAATCTCATAAAGAGTGCTGAGGGTTTGACTAGAATAAATACACTTTATTTTATATATATATCTGTTGTGGTGTCCTTTCATTTGGTATTCAAGGGATTATATATGGTATCACAGCTGGCTTCACATGCCATTCAGAGTTTAGCCTAAGACTGCTCTTGTCCATGCTACCACTAGGATAGCTGGTCTATAAGGTTGACTTTACAACCAATCACCATAAGGGTTGTTTGGACTGATATAAGGTGTACACTAGAACTAGTGACATCATACATCAGGCCAACTTCTCACAGGAGAGAGCACATCTGCAGAGATAATAGACTGTGTAGTTGATATCGCCTGTACGGAGTTCCGTCAACTTGCTGGAGCAGCAGTATTGCGCAGGCAAGGTTGGTTGCGCTCAACATCCTTTCGTCAGGAAGTGCAGGCACGGATATTGGACATGGCATATGACGGAGAGGCTTTATTCGGAGATCATGTGGATGAAGCTCTCCAGTCGATAAAGAAAGATACGGACACTGCTCGCTCTCTGGGCACATTACAGTTTCGAAAACAGCCCTTTCGGGGTGCACGCGGACGCGGCACCTCCTCTAATTTTCGAAGAGGAAACAACCAATATCGAACTTATAACCAGGGTTCCAACCGATATTCCTATACCCAACAGCAAACCTCTCGACAGCAGTCTTCCAAGACTTACAGAGGAAAATCCTCTTATAGGGGTTCCACCCCTAAGAGACAATGACTTGTATCAGTCCCAGAAAATTGGAGGTCGAATCTCTCTGTACTCTTCTCAATGGTCCTCCATAACAAGGGACCGTTGGGTTTTGGACATTGTAGAAAGAGGTCACACCTTAGAGTTCACCGAATTCCCTCCACCCACACCACCTACCGGACCACCACCGCCTCATATCAAGGAACTGTTACATCAAGTTCAACTTCTAATAGACAAGGGAGCTATAGAGGTAGTACCAAGATCTCAAAAAGGAAAAGGATTTTATTCCCGATTTTTTCTTATCACCAAGAAGAACGGGGAATGGAGACCCATTCTAGATCTGAGGGCTCTCAACAGGTTTCTGAAGAAACAATCCTTTCGCATGTTGACGCTTGTAGAGATCTTGCGATTACTCTCACAAGGAGATTTCATGGCAACAATCGATCTCCAAGATGCATATTTTCATATCCCCATACTACGACAACATCGGAAATTTCTTCGTTTTCGAGTGGGTCGGAACGATTTCCAGTTCAAGGTACTACCATTCGGCCTACGCTCTTCCCCGCGAGTGTTTACAAAGGTGCTAGCCACTGTCGTAGCGTTCCTACGTCTCCAGGGTGTCCAGATCTTCCCATATCTGGACGACTGCCTCCTAAAATCACAATCGGAAGTGCAACTTAAACAGCATACACGTCTTTGCAAGGAGGTGTTTTGCGCCTTAGGGCTCTCCATAAATGCCACGAAGTCCCATCTACAGCCTTCTTATCACAAGGATTTTCTGGGAGCAACTTTGGAGACAGTGTCAGCAAGGGCATTTCTCTCCCAAGACCGTCTTCAAAGGATTCTACGTCTGGTAACCCTTATCAGATCAAAAAGATCCGTTTCTGTAAGACTGTTAAAGTCATTTCTGGGAATGGCGTCATCATGCATTGCATTGATCCCTCATTGCAGATTACGGACATGCCCCATCCAGGAAGAACTGGATGTTCAATGGCGTCAGGTGACGGGTTCTTTCAACGATCTCGTAACCGTCACAGATCGGATGAAGTCGGCGCTGAAGTGGTGGACACAACCGTTAAATCTAATGGAAGGCATTTCATTTCTGTCAATAGTACCAGACATGACAATAACAACAGACGCCTCTCTAGAAGGATGGGGTGCTCATTTGGAGGATCTATCAATCAAAGGAAAATGGACAATATGCCAAAAAGCCTGTCACATCAACAGGTTGGAGCTCATGGCTATATTTCTGGCTCTCAAATCCTTTCTCCCTTTAATCCAAGGAGAATCAGTCCTAATACAGACAGACAACACAACCTGCATGCACTCCATCAACAAGCAGGGCGGAACAAAATCTCCGAAACTGTCTCGACTAGCCCAGTCGATCTGGGATTGGTCTCTCAACCATCACATCACGATTGCAGCAGTTCATTTACCGGGGGTATCCAATATCCTAGCGGATTCCCTGAGCAGGTCCTCCTCCTCGACCCACGAATGGGAGTTACATCAGCCAACTCTGGAGAAAATATTTCAACGGTGGGGTCGCCCACAACTGGATTTCTTTGCCACACCAGAGAACCGCAAATGCCGAGATTATGCAAGCTGGCATCCCCATCAAGGGTCACGGGGCAATGCCCTTTTGATGAACTGGTACAATCTGTTTGCCTACGCTTTTCCTCCAATCCCACTCATACCTTGTGTCCTGTGGAAGATGCGGAGGCAACTTTGCCATCTACTTCTAATAGCCCCCCGTTGGCCTCGGCAAGCATGGTTCTCAGAGTTACTCCTAATGTCTCAATGCGAACCAATCCTTCTACATCCTCGTACAGATTTACTTACAATGAGCAAGGGGAAAATTTGTCATCCGAATCCCTCCTCACTGAGCTTATCAGCTTGGAACCTGAGCACTGTGAATTTGCCCATTTAGACATTCCACAGGACTGTAGAGACATCTTGGCTCAGGCGAGGGCTCCTTCTACGGTAAAAACGTACAACTTGAAGTGGAAAAGATTCTGCCACTGGTGTGCAGCTAATGGGGTTCACCCGTTTCACTCCACGCCACAACAATTGCTACCTTTCTTCTTGCATTTAGCTAACTCCGGATTGCCTCATGCAACCTTGAGGGTTTTTCTGGCGGCAATTTCCCGTTTCCGTCAGGATGGTTCGACGTCCCTTTGTTCTTCAAGGATTATCCATCAATTCTTCAAGGGGTTATTTCGAAAATCTCCTCCTTTTAGACGCCCGCCTCCATTGTGGCATCTAAACATCGTATTGGCACAACTAATGAGGCCACCGTTTGAACCTATTCACAAGGTCGAGTTGAAGTATCTAACATGGAAGGTGGCTCTTCTTTTGGCACTAACGTCTTCACGTCGTGTCAGTGACATTCATGCATTTACCATAAATCCGTCTTTCCTACAGTTCAAACCAGATTCTGTAGTGTTGCGTACAAATCCAACTTTTTTGCCTAAAGTGCCTTCAGACTTTCATATTAACGAACCAGTGATTTTGAAAACCTTCTTTGCCAATCCTCAAACTCCTGCGGAGCAGAGATTACATTCCCTGGATGTGAAACGATGTTTAAAGTTCTACATCAGCAGAACAGCTTCTTTACGAAAAACTGATCAACTCTTCATAGCTTATGGGCGCTATCACAAGGGACGTCCAGTGACAACACCAACTATTGCACGTTGGGTTTCAGCAGCCATCGTCTTCTGCCATCAAAAGGCAAACAAGCCATTGCAGTCACCAGTGAGGGCTCACTCCACTAGAGCGATGTCTTCTTCAACCGCATTATTTGCTGGAGTGCCTTTACATCAGATCTGCAGAGCAGCTACGTGGTCAAGTAGACATACGTTTACAAGACATTACTGCTTGGCAACTTTAAACGAGGAGGATGCTGCAGTTGGGCAGGCAGTGCTTCGCAATCTTTTTAAATAAGGTGAGCCTCTTCCTTCCCTCCTCCATATTGTTTCCATTTACTGTTGAGATGATGGTTCATTTACACTTGTATAGATATTCAGTAATATCATATATATAAGGATATTGATTGGCATTACAACTGTTTAGTGCTGTTATAACTATGGAAACAATAATAATAATTGTTACTGCTGGCTATTCTATATTCAAGCATGTGAATCTATGAAAGACACCCCAATACTGGAGAAGAACAATTGTTACTTACCTGTAAACAGGTGGTTCTCCAGTATTGGTGTCTTTCATAGATTCACATGCGACCCTCCCTCCTCCCTTCAGAGGCTCTCTTCTCCTCATACACTCTAAAGTCACTTTGGTGCTACGAAAATCTGAGGTGAGGAGCTCTGAGGAGAAGGTTCTAGAGAGGAGCTGGCGCCTGATTGGCCGTAGTTTGGACTAACATAATGACAGAGATAGACTGCGAATGTCTTTTTTCTCTTTCCATGTATCTCTATGGAGATTTCATATAGGGACATTCTTGATGTTTATCACTTACTTATATCTCTGTTTTATATGATTACTTATGTATATGTATATATATATATATATATATATATATTCACTGAAAAAACCATAGGTTTCACACACGTTATAGTTAGGAATTAGCATTTAAAAAACCTTGCAAATTCACTTAAAAAACCATAGGTTTCACACATGTTATAGTTAGCTGTACATTTCACTCGTAAAAAACCAATGAAATTCCACGTTATAGTTAGATCAGGTAACTATAACTTGCGCGCCCACAATAAACTGCTGATGACGTCACATATTACATCACTCATGACATGGTCAGTGACATCACTCTTCACATCAATGATGACATCTGAAATGACACATTGTGGATTGCGGTCGCGCAAGTTATAGTTACCTGATCTAACTATAACGTGGAATGTCATTGGTTTTTTACGAGTGAAATGTACAGCTAACTATAACATGTGTGAAACCTATGGTTTTTTAAGTGAATTTGCAAGGTTTTTTAAATGCTAATTCCTAACTATAACGTGTGTGAAACCTATGGTTTTTTCTGTGAATTTGTACGGTTTTTTAAATGCTAAGTTATGTATTTATTTTTTACATTTTTTTCTGGTTTTTCACCGTGCGCGCACGCTGTGGGCACTCGGTGCGCTTCGCCCACCGAGCGCCCACGTTGCGCAGTTCATACCTTGCGCGCCTCGCCTTTTTTTACACAGTAACAATTTTTTTTTCTCCCTTGCGGGTCCTTCAATTTATTTAATAAATGTGATTATTTCGTTTTTTTTAAATTATTTTTATTTGCCGTGCGCGTACGGTAAGCTTACCGTACGCGCACTCCGCGATTTGTTTTTAAAATTATTAAATTTATTTTTCGTACTTTTTGGTCCTTTGTGGACCCCCTGACAAACGCTAGGGGGTCTGCAACTCTCTTCGTTGCCCCCTTTTCACGTTATCCACCTTTGTTTTTCAGTGCGAGAGACAGAAAATGGCGGCCGACACTTTCTGATTTCGACCGATTCGAATGTTTACAGTCATGTAACCACCAATCAGAATTGAGCTCGCGCACGGCACCGTACGCGTACGGTAAGCTTACCGTAAGCGCACGGAGCGCGCTTACAGATATATATATTGATTTAAATGCTATTTTCTCAGGACCTACTGAACAGATTTACACCAGACCTGCGAAAGGCACATCTCTGACCTGAGGACTACCTCTCTGCCAAATTTCAAGTAATTCTGTTCAGCCGTTCGGGCTGTAGCTTGGACTAAAGGTCCTATGGGAAAATGCATGGGGAAAACGCGTTTTGGGACCCCCCTTTTTTCTCAGCCCCCGCTTGACGAATCCCCCCGAGATTTTCAGGGTAGGAGCGGAGCGGAGCGCCCCACCTATTTTGAAAATTTCGCAAGGATTCGTCAACCGGCGCCAAAGTTATTCCAAATAGAATGTTGCGGATTTCCTATGGAAACACGGTCCTAACTATAACTATCTACTGGCGACCGCCAGTAGATAATATTATGACTGTATATATTGCTATATTATTTACCGTGGGACTCCCACTCCGACGACGGGGAATATTCAAGCATGTGAATCTATGAAAGACACCAATACTGGAGAACCACCTGTTTACAGGTAAGTAACAATTGTTCTTTTAGCGATTACCTAAATTGCAAATGCAAATAGGGAATCACAATGTGTGATTTCCTAATGAACATGTACTAAGCCTTTCCTTAATGCAAACTGTGCATTTAGGAAACGCTATTACCATCCACTTCAAGTTGATGGTAACCATGGGCAGTCTTTGAAAAATGCACAAAACTGCATTTTTCAAAGTGCCATGTAGCACACACATGCCGCTAGGGAATGTGTGTTCCTTACATGTGCTCCTTTTTTGTCAGGGTGCAGGGGGCCTTAGGCCCCTGGCCACCCTTACCTTTACATTACCTAATTTGCGATTACCAATTAGGTAATGCAAGACCATTCGCACTTATGGGCCTTGAGGCCCATAGGAACGAATGGAGTCACAATTACAAATAGCGATTCCCTACTTGCGTTTGTGATTTTTAAGAAATCGCGGTCAGGGAATTGCTATTTCCTGTAAGTTTTGTTACAACGCATTTTGCAATTACCAA
Source organism: Triturus cristatus (assembly GCF_964204655.1). Classification (NCBI taxonomy): domain Eukaryota; kingdom Metazoa; phylum Chordata; class Amphibia; order Caudata; family Salamandridae; genus Triturus; species Triturus cristatus. The sequence goes on along the minus strand of NC_140582.1, from coordinate 1,008,798,745 downwards.
ATAGCGATTTCTTAAAAATCGCTATTTAGTAATCACAAAGTTATATTTTCATACATGTGGCCCACAGAGTCTAGTGCTGCAATGTGGCATAAAGCTGCATTGGTCTGGGTGGACTAGATGCATTAGTGTTTTACGGAGTTTATTCACCTGAGCTTTCGCATAATTTTTTTCATTTCTGTATTGATGAGAGCATCAGTCGGTAGAACGCACAGCAGTCTGGGAGTGAGAAGGCAGCCTGGTTTGCATAGGACCACAGTGGTTGTTAGTTTTTTTCAGTAAGTGTGTATATATATATATATATATATGTATATATATATATATATTCAATGAAAAAACCAAAGGTTTCACAAATGTTATAGTTAGCTGGACATTTCACTCGTAAAAAACCAATGAAATTCCCCCGTTATAGTTAGTTCAGCTAACTATAACTCGCGCGCCCGCAATGCACTACTGATGACGTCACATATTACATCACTCATGACATGGTCAGTGACATCACTCATGACATCACTGATGACATCTCAAATGACATCACTGATGACATCATCCAGTGAATGTGTGTTTTTCTGAAAATTAAATATGTTTTATATATGTATATCTCAAGGTCGATGGAAGAATAAATGAGTATATAAGTGTCTAAATTGATGATTTGTTTCTGAAAAATTGATTGTATAACTGACTGATTAAGTGTATCTTTTTGAATACATGGCTTAGTGAGTAATGTTTAAATGTGTAAATACCTGTATCAGTCTCTCACTTTGTATTAAGTGGCTGCATGGGTTGGTGAGTAGCTACATGAGTGTCTATATAGGTTAATAGTTGGTTTTTTGAGTATCAGTATGAGTGTCTGAGTGTCTTCATGGTGCGGTGGGGGGTATTACGTAGTGCATAGATGCATGAATGAGTGACTCACTGTTTGTATGTGTTGAAGACAGCATGTGTGCAGGACTGTATGGGTGGATGAGTGTGTGCATGGGTGTGTTAGTGAGTGAATGACTGTCTCAATAGTGTCTTCATAAGTAACTACATATGTTTTAAACTAATATATGTGAGTATTGGTGTTTATAAGTGAGTATATGTGAGAGTGAGAGATTGGTAGACTTCCTGTATGAATAAGTATGTGTTTCTATAAGTGATTGTTTAAAAGACTAAGTATGTGTAAGTTTCTGTAAAAGTAAGTGTGGTGGTGTGTGTATAACTGTATATGCAAGTAAATGGATGTTTGATTCTTTATTAGCATGAGTGACTATGTGTGAGTAACTCTATGGATGAGTGGCATTGTGTAACAGGATGTATAGGTGTATGAGTACATATGATGTGTGAGTACATGTATGAGTGACTGTATAGGATTGTTGGTGGATGAGTGGATGTGTATGTGGATCTTAGAATTACTGAATAGGTTGTTGTAACTGTTATTGGTATGTCAATTTTTTTGAAAATTTTAGTCTCTATTTTTGAATGTTTGTATCAAAGGTTATATTAGGGTGAGAGGAGGTCTACCACTCTGTCACAAGGATAATGTCATCAGTGATGTCATTTGAGATGTCATCAGTGATGTCATGAGTGATGTCACTGACCATGTCATGAGTGATGTAATATGTGACGTCATCAGTAGTGCATTGCGGGCGCGCGAGTTATAGTTAGCTGAACTAACTATAACGGGGGAATTTCATTGGTTTTTTACGAGTGAAATGTCCAGCTAACTAGAACATGTGTTTGGTTTTTTCATTGAATTTCTAAGGTTTTTTAAATGCTAATTCCTAACTATAACGTGTTTGAAACCCATGGTTTTTTCAGTGAATTTCAAAGGTTTTTTAAATGCTAATTCCTAACTATAACGTGTGTGAAACCCATGGTTTTTTCAGTGAATTTGCAAGGTTTTTTAAATGCTAATTTTTTTTTTTTCTTCTTTTTTTTTTTTGACTATGGTTACATTTTTAAAATTCTACAATGTTTTTTTTTTACATTTTTTATAAAATAAACAGGTAAAATTTATTAGCAATACATTTTTTCCTTTTTTTTAAATTTTTTTTTAGTGCGCGTACGGTAAGTTTACGGTAAGCGTACGGTTTACGCAATGTCCGTAATTTATCTACGCTGTTTGCGTATAGGTACGTAATTTGCGTAGTCGTGCGTACTCCGTGTGGGGCGCATACGCGTGTACGCTACACGCGCACGTTACGCGGAAGTGTCGGGGAGTGACTGTTATGCGCATGCGCGCGAGCGCGTGTCTTTTTTACGCGCATGCGTACTTTTGCCGTAAGCGTACGGTAGGTCATGTGATCATGAAACACAACTTTTGATTGGTTGAAACTACTTTCAGTTCTAGAACTCTCCTACACCACACCCATTCCCCTTATTTCTGCTTGTGATCCCTTAGGAGAAGGAGCTGGGTTGTCTTTGTGATACGATGGCAGAACAGCAGAGCTCTTCTGAGAGTGAGGCTAGCAGCACTACCTTGAGGCAGAGAGCGAGGAAACAAAAGACCTCTTACGTATGGGAGTATTTTACTTTTCCAGAAGGCCAGCAAAAGGTAAATGCACCCTTAGTGACTTGCAAGCTGTGTAAGCGTGTACTTTCAAGAGGTAATCCTGACAGGAAGTATTCCTTTGGGAATCACACCATGATGAGACACCTTAAGGATGTACACAGAAGGACACATGCTCGACTTACTGAAGGTAACCCTTCAGTAAGTCAACCAAGCACATCCACAGCAGCTCAGCCTGGACCATCATCTGCAGGGCCGAGTCCTTCTTCTGCAGGTCAGGTGAGCCCTTCATCTGTGGGGGGAGCATCTCCTTTTTCTGGTCCTCTGGAAATTAACCCTCGGTTTGCGAGGGTTGAAGTACGGTGCGCCACTTGTCACGATCTAATTACTTATAGGCAGACCAGTATTTCCCTAGTGAACAGTAAAATAGATCAGCACACTTGTCGTACCGTCTAATATTCCCAATCTTTCTTTCCTCTGTCCCTGCATGAACACAACGGCTCTTTTAAGAGCCAACCTTACCTTTCATCTATTTTTTATATATTTTTTTTAAAACTTTTTTTTTTTTTACCGTACGCGTAATTTATTTTTTTTTTTTTAAAAAACACTAAAAATCAATTATCATTTTACAAGGTCCTTGAGAGACTACAATTAAAAACTGAAAATGTGATTGTAGAGAAGTGGAAAAAAGGGACCATGACATTATTGACTTACCATACCCACTCAAAAAAAGATTTATTCATTTAATTTTTTTTTTAATTGCTTTAAAAATGGTTCTAGTTTTCGAAAATTTTCTATCTCAATCTGAAAAAAAAGAAAAAAGTATTAATATTTAATAAAACATTTTATAATACAGTACACATATTTACATATTTTTCAAAAAATATTTTTGCCTTTTTTTTGCTGTTTTCAGAAAATATTGCATTTCACTATAAATTGTGAAAGCAATTGCATTCATCATGTAACAGCAGGCAAAAAAAAATTAACAATCTCAAAGATTGTTTTAAAAAAGCCCACAATCTCTTTTTGCATAAACATAACTTTTTAGAAATGCATAATATTCTTAAAAAATATCATCTAATATCAATACTTATTTCTTTAAAATACCGTCTGATATTTTTGTTTCAGAAGTATAATCACAATAATATATCTCAAATAACTCCACAATACATCTGGTTCCATTTCCTTTAGACCAAATAGTAATTTTAAAATTCTTTTTTTGTTTAATTTCCAATGGTAATGCAATAAAAATCTAAAGTTTAAATTGTACAGATGTCACCGATTCTCTGTAACATTTTGGTTTCCAAAAGATTAATTAATAATTAAATAAGTCCACAATAGAATTGTTTACTTTTCCGCATGGCCAAATAGTAATTTTAAAAATCTTTTTTGAAAAAATTTCCAATGGCAATCCAATAACATTCCAAAATTTAAATTGTGCAGATGTTACCGATTTTTTCTAAATTTTTGGTTTTCCAAAGTTTCCTTAAAAAATGGAAAAATTCCACATTACAATTGGTTACCTTTCCATTAGGCCAAATGATAATTTGTTAAATCTTTTTATTTGTAAATTCCAAATGGTAATCCAATAAAATGGTAAAATTGTTTTCTCCAGATGTTGTCAAATCTCTCTAAAATTTAGGTTTCAGGAAGATTAGATAGGAATTTGCTAAATCAAAAGGCAAACGTTGCTTAAAAATCAATTGGGAATCATTACACAGTGTCCAGCCTTTTTCACATTTAAGATAAACTGTGTAATGACCAGAAGTTACAGTAGGTCCATCATGGAAAATTATTGCAACTGTTACAAAAGTTTTTCCTGAAATTGATAATTGCTGTCCTGTAAACTTCTTTATTAAAGTATCCAATTTTGAACCATCAGCTCTACATCGTTGCATCATTAAAATTACATACTGTCTGTATTCCTTTAAAATTAATGTTGAAAACATGTCAGATTTACACTCACCGCATTGCATGCTATGATTAGCATCTTTAACTAATTTAGCAAAAGTGACTGTTTTACTCTCTGGCAATGTTAAATAAATAAACCTTTCAGAATCAACATTAGAGCCACATATATTATAACAGTTTTCACAACTATGTTCCCATTTATAAGAGAGACCAAACATATTTTCAATGGGAACCCCTTCTTCTTCCAGTACCTGAAGAAAATAAATCAAGAATTCCTGTGCGTCTTGCTGTACATTTTGAGAAAACTGTGTTCGTCCTGAACATACATCTAAAACTTTTCTAATTTCAGTAGCACTTTCTATTTGAGTTTTATCATTACTCAGCTTTTCAAAAAGGAGACTCAGCACAGAACAGAATCTTTTTCCCTGATTTACTATTATCTGCTCTTGCAAACTTTCCAGATAAAATGCAACATTCAGCACTACATTAGCGTAGCAGTTGACACCAGAGCTATTTTCAAAATAACATCCTACAACCTGTTCTTCATTTTCCTTATTCTTTTTGCTTGCAATTACATCACTCCTCTTTTTTTTCCTCCTCTCTACATCTTCATTACAGATATTCTCATTTCTCCTTTTACGAGAAACTACACATTTCTCCAACACAGGATACTGACCTAAATGAGGAGCATAGCTTCTTCTTAATCTATTATACTCCTTTACACAATTTGTATCAGCACTAACTTTTGAATCATCAAAGTCTATCATGAATAAACCTGATAATGTTTTCACTCGTGACAAAGCAACATATGCCATACCTTCTTTGAACACAGTTGAACCAATGTTCACAAATGCACAATCTACAGTCAATCCTTGAGACTTGTGAATAGTTACAGCATATGCTAGCGAAAACGGAAACTGCTTCCTACGTACATATAAGTCTTTCACAAGCATGAAACAAACTGAACAACGACAAATGTCTTTAACTTCTTCTATCTGATCAAATTTTATTTTTAAACATTCAATTCCATCTTTTTTCTGATAATTAATAAAACCCACAACTCTTCCCATAGCTCCATTAACTAAACCTTTTTCAGCATCCAAATTTCTCCTTAAAAATACTCTACAGTTCATGCAAACATATAGATTTTTTTCTAATCCAGCTGTTTTGGAAATGTTCTTCTCTAGTGAATCCAATTTTTTTTTTCAGTGTGCCTGTTAATGTGACAGTAATTCTTCCATCCTCAATTTTGTCCACTGCTTCCAATTTCCTGATATCTTCCTTTTCCAATTTCAAAAGCTCCTCATTGAATATTGAGCATTCACGTAGAGTTGGCATTAAGCAGATGACACTTTTGTTTTCTGCAATGTTCTTGTATATCTTCTCTGCAACTATTTCTTCCTTTGGAAATAAATTATGTAGCAGCCGACTCTGTAATGCTTTTTTGCCAGCTTCTGTGAGTAGTCCAATCCTGATATCTTTCAGAATACTTCCATATTCTTCATGGTTTGCTTGCCTCATATTAGTTGTAAGTTCCTTGTACTCAAAGAAGGACCAAATATTTGTATTACCGATGCTTCCCAATGACTTCTTCGTGTCTTCATGTGTCACAGTATTAAACACTGGTTGTCCTTTAACTGGAGTAAGTTGTAAAAGATCTCCAAAAACGATGACGTGTTTTCCTCCAAATAACACGTCATAGTCTGTCTTCAGAATTTGCTGCATTCTTAAATGCACAAAGGCAAGCATTAAGTTTGATACCATGCTCACCTCATTAATAATGAGAACTTGCATCTTCTTCAATACTCTTGAAACTTCCAAGCATGCTTCTCCAGTTAGCTTGTTGTATTGTATTTTGTTCTCATGCTCCACTGGTAACATTAGCAAACGATGTAAAGTGATTCCTTTTATGTTATATGCTGCTAACCCAGTTGGAGCAGTAACCACACAAGACAAAGTAGAATCCGTTTTTTGCTGTAGGTAGCTTCTGATTACTTTTATTAGGAAACTTTTTCCAGTTCCAGCTTGTCCGCTTACATACATCCTGATTGGATGAAATGATGTGCATGAGCACTCTTTTTTTTCATGTAGAAATCCGTGATCAATTTTTTTTCTGATCTCTTCATAAATTTGTTGCTGCTCTTCGTTCAGTTGTCTTTCCAAATTTTGTAAGTCTATAAATTCTCCTTGAGCTTGATTCATAGCCGTTTCCACTTCATTCATGGCTATTGATGCTTCATTTTCAACGATTGGTTGTCCTAGGGGATCTTGACTGAGTGTTCCTGAACTTTGGCTGTCCTGAGAACTGTCTCTAGCTATTTCTGCTGCAATTGTAGTTTCCTGTTCAATTTCTTCATTTAACATTTGCAGATAAGTTGTGAATGTATTGCATTGTATGCTGTCTTTGCAAGCATTAAAAGAATCTTCATAGCTTTGAAATTCTCCCAGTAGTTCATCCTCTGTACGCCATGGTTTAAACAGCTGTAAAAGAGCCAAGTAGTAAAATTCCTTTTTGTCAGTAGTGTCGCAACTCAGCTTCCGGTGATTTATCAAACTTCCTTTTGTTTGCTTCACCAAACATCCTTCCTCACCAATGACTTTATATTTTCCATTGTTGATGTCTTCTGCGGCTTTCCGTGAATAAATGTAGTTCTGCAGCACTTCATAGAGACACATGTTCTCCAGATGATGACTTCTCTTGGGATAATATGTGTCCAACATGTTTGATTTCAAAATATCTGTACTTTCTGGGTCATTCTCGGCCAAATATTCAATTTCTCCAACAGATTTCAGTACCCGATTTCTCATTGCTGCAAGGCCTAAACTTGCCCAAATTATTCTTCTTGATTTCGAGTAGAGACTTGCAGAAGATAACCTATCTGAACATTCGTAGGATCCAATTTCTCGATGCGATAACATCTTCAAACTGAAACTGTACAGCTTCTTACTGACAGTTTTCTCGTGAGAAATCTCTTCCCACATTTCCTTCAATTCTGTTTTTTCTGATTTCATAATGTAAGACGTTACATATCGAGCAACAGCAATGGAATTGTCAGCTACATACTGTATATCCATGTTAGCGTTCCACATGGATACAATCACTGGGTTGTAGTCATTTATATTTTTTGATTCTTCTTTTCTTTTAAGGTTGTAGGTATTCTTAGGTGATTTTCTTGTGATAGTATGTCTCACAGATGACATAAAACTGTTTACTCTTCCATTTGAAAGAACAGGTCTAGGAAATCCAAATCGACATTTAGTGTAGTATTTATCTTTGCTCTTGTATTTCCGTCGACAGTATTTTCCACACCGATGACTTTGGAAACGTAAAACTTGCTCCTTTAACTTTTTCTCTTCTGTGCTTTTTGGTATAGCACATGTTGCATATTCTTCAATGTAAGATAACACTGCTTCATCAGCATCTGTTCCAAACTTTGGGGCATCCTTAATCCACAACAGCATATGAATATGAGGAGCACCTCTTGCCTGGTACTCTTTTCTCCAAAAGAAATCCACTACTTCTCCTAGAGGTGGATTTTTTTTATTGCAGATGAAGGACATCATAGCCTCAAATCTATGATTGAAATATCTGCAAACCTTAACCGGATCCAATGAGCACAGTTCTCCTGCTGTCTTGTATTCGATGTTTTTAATGTTTGAATTTGCCTCTCGTAGAAAATCCAGTAAATCATCCCAAGCGTACTCCGCACAGCTTAGGGTAAGGAACCATGTTGGTGTTCCTAAGTTCCGTAACATGCATTTTAATTCACCATGGCGTCGGTACCAATATTCATTTGTCCCACGCTGACAAGCCATCAGATTGATCAGTTGTGTTTCCAAATGATCATCTCGGTGCTTCACTTTCTCCATAAAATCCTTAGCAGACACATTTTGTAAATGTACTCCACTTTTTAAAATGTGATTTACTGCATAAGACAGTGCAGACAAGTCGCTTTCAAATAAAAGATGGAACAAATAAGGAATACTTTGTCGAAATCTGGGATCTTCAGCATATAGTCTTGTAGTCCGATACTCAGAAGCTGGAATCTGTTCCGGACGTTCATCGTATCGTCCTCCTTTTCCTTTAGGAAACAGCTGGGGAAAACATCGAGCTTCCAAGCTCTCCTCCCATACACTCACGGGAGTTCCTTTTGCTTTCTTCATCTGAAACAGATCAATATTGTCTCCCATAACTTCTTTTGAATGAAGAGGATGTATACTAAAATGTTCATAAATTTCTTCTTCCTTTGACTTGTCCACTTTTTCAATTTGTCCAGTTGGTGTTTCTGTGTCTTCTTGTAAATCTTCTTCTTCTTCTATATAAATTGATTCATACCATTTGTTATTTCTTTTCAAATACAAATTTGCTCTTTGTACTTTCCGTACATCTACCAGCTCCTGCCAAATCTTCTTATTCTTTGTAGGTACACCATTAACCAGAATAATTAATGGTTCAGTTTCCAAAGTATCCGCATCAATAGTTTCCATATTTTTTTTCAAATCCAAGGGCAAATACACCACTCTACCTTTTAAACCTGTTCTGCTTGGGTTTTCGGATCAGATAGAACCCGCTCAGCAGAGCCTCTCTAACCCAAACCAGAACGTTACCCCCTCCCTAGGGCCTATTTACACCTAAATAACCACATATATGTACCACCTAAGGACAGGGAATTCCTACTATATATACCAAGACCTACAAGTCACAGCCTCGCGGTCCCAAACGGACCCAGGACTTCCTGCCCAGACGGCAGCCACAGACTTCCTGCCCAGACGGCAGTCACAGCCTCGCGGTCCCAAATGGACCCAGGACTTCCTGCCCAGACGGCAGCCACAGCCTCGCGGTCCCAAACGGACCCAGGACTTCCTGCCCAGACGGCAGCCACAGCCTCGCGGTCCCAAACGGACCCAGGACTTCCTGCCCAGACGGCAGCCACAGCCTCGCGGTCCCAAACGGACCCAGGACTTCCTGCCCAGACGGCAGCCACAGCCTCGCGGTCCCAAACGGACCCAGGACTTCCTGCCCAGACGGCAGCCTTAGACAAGTCACAGCCTCGCGGTCCCAAACGGACCCAGGACTTCCTGCCCAGACGGCAGCCACAGACTTCCTGCCCAGACGGCAGTCACAGCCTCGCGGTCCCAAACGGACCCAGGACTTCCTGCCCAGACGGCAGCCTTAGCACGAGTTCATCCTATAATTACCACGACATACAACAAAGGAATCAGTGTTACTATATATCAGATCACACAAAGACAGCTAGTTGAGCACAACTTGTTCCCCAGTTCGAAGGGCTCCTTTCTCCCTTATTCAGTTACCACCTACCTGATCAGGATTAACATCTGTTCATGTTAAGTCACAGCTGACTAGAAGAATAGGTTACCCTCTTACACAAGAACACGTAGCACATATTGCTTTACTACAAACTGAATACTTTATTTAGTTATTACATGCACACTCACGGAACATAATACATATCACATAACCTGCAAAGAAAAGTGAAAGATTAAGTTGTACACTCTAATAGTAAGGGGTTGACATCACCTTGGTCGTATGTAGCCTGCACTCAATGGTCATCTAGGTTCCCTTCTCGTCTGCGCCTGGAAGTCACACCTCCGCAATCACGGGTTTACTCCCGTCTCCCTCTCCGAGTCACTGGGACCTCTTCCTCATCGGCTACTCTCTTCTCTTTGGAATATCTATCTCTCGGTTTTTCTCCACCTCCAAGTTTGTCATCTGTCTTCCCTGGAATAAGTAGCAGCTTTACTACTAACGGCCAGGTGCCGCCTATGGACTAGAAGCAAGTACCAGTATCTGCCTCAAACTTTTACTAATATAGATGTGCATTTCCTCATGGAAAATTCCAGCCCGTAACCTGCCGCCCACCAAATTCTTGTACCTCCCCGTGCCAAGGACACGTTCCCAGCCGGCCGGCCTGATGTAGTGTCTTCGGCATGAAGAAAAATACAATCCTTCGATAAGGGCCGGCCTGAACCGGTTCTCTCCAAGCGAATAACACCTCCTAACTAAAACACTGCCTATGACCTAGAAACATCCCAAGCTGCCAGAGCAGGAGGAAAGATGGAGTCTCTCCCGTTTAAGGCCTACCAGGCCTGAATTCAGCACGGCTCCATGAAATACCCTCACTACAGAACAGATTACCCCTAATGCTAACGAATCTATCCCCTAGGATATATATGCAAACCCTGATCTATGGGGAAGAACACAGGATCATGTCGAAGTGCCTAATAAATAGGCTCTATACACTACTCTAACCCTTAGACTTGAATGGAGAGAGACTGAAGTCACCTAAATCACCCTTCAACACAATAAGACCGGAAAAATCGAGCAGTACATTTCACCCTTGACTTCAGTCTATTATACATTCATTAAATGGAGCTAACATCTGTGGAAGAATAATATGAAACAAAGCTAACTGATCTATGTCTAGTACCAAGTGTGCAGAATTGGAATAATGAAAGAATACACTGAATAAAGCAACAGATAGAAATCAAAACAGCAACAGCAATCAAAATACCACCTAATATTTGGCGTAGCATGTGTATATCAGGTAACCAATTAAAGAGCCAGTCAAACCAGCCCTGGTCAATGTGTTTTCTAACTTCTTCTGTTAAGTCACGCAACTTGTCGATGTGAGCACGAATGGATTGTGTATGGTCAGACAAGTTAAAACAACAGAGACCTTCGAAGTCCGAGCAATCATGTCCATGTTTAAGCAAAAGATAATCAATGGCTGCTCTATTTTGCAAAATGGCCCTACGTTCACCCTGGGCGTCTAATAGCATGTCAGACAAAATTGTAGAAGTATGATTAATAGATTTCACCATCCAGCAGGCCATTTTCCCAATAGATTTGGCATTATAAACCGCCAAAGCAGGAACACCAATAATTGAAACAGCTAAGCTAAGGTATTCAGACTTGGAATATAAATGCAAAGATGGGTCACAATCCTCCTGTAACATTACAGTATCTCGAAGCACACGAGAGTTGGCATTCGGATGCGATGCAAACATCAACAAACTGAGTCTCGTAATGGCACAAGGGCCTCCGGAAATGTTTGCAGGGACAAATGGCCAGGAAGTATTACCACATGAGAAAAGCCATCCGGCAGGTAGTAACATCGTGCGATAGTGACTGGGGGTAACTACCAAACTATTACAAGTCATATTGTTCTGAACTGAAACACATGTGGTCGGTGTCTTTTGAAAGCACAAAGTCCGTTCGTGAGTTGTAAACGAAGTGGCGCCTTTTAGTTTTAGGCGCAGACATTCAGAGATCGCACTAGGATTACACGTAAGAAAGAAGCACAAATCACCTTGTGTGATATTATAAGTAAGTATTTGGGACTGGATGGGGGTTTGCTCGTTCGGCAATTCAATACATAGGGGGCAATATACATGGGTAGCAAAATCACCCAGGAGAATATTGGGACGGGCCTTCGAGACATTAAAAATATGAGTTAAAGTTTCCAATGAGGCGGGGACAGCAACCAGGCAGGTCGCCAGAATGTCATGTACAGATCTTATCGGTGTCAAACAGAAGTGAGGGGCGTCAGTCACCCTCTTAGCAAGTGCGGTCCAAAAGTTCGATGATGAATCCCTTGCAGCGAAGGAACGCAACACTCGGGTTCCCAGTTCATCCCGGGTTGATAGGATCCCTCCTTTCTCGTCGTACCAGTCCGAAAACAGTCCGGCTCCGACACATCCTGCAGCAACAATCCAAAGAATGATCTGAAAGAGAACCAAATACAGGCATTAATCATTCTCGTAAATAACATTTATCAGCCGGGACCGCTTCCCAGCTATCTTTCCCTGGTCTCATAACCAAAATGGTATTATCCTGACCGGTGGCAATGACCTCTGCTTGTTCAGGGGGATTCTTAGGCGACTGCACCCAAACTCTGGCCCCAGGATTATCCGTGGAGCCAAAACCTTTCTGGCCACGTACAGTTAGCAACGTTGGAGCAGTGCCTTTCATTAATACACCACTGAAAACAGGCATTATGAGTAATTGAGCCACTCGGTCAGTGCGATGTATCAGTAAGTCAACCTCACTGCTATTCAGCAGGAGCACCTTAATCTCTCCCTGATAATCACTGTCGATAATTCCTCCAAGCACCTGAATGCCTTTTACAGCCAGCCCCGATCTAGGGGCGATCAATCCGAAATTTCCAGGTGGTATCTGAACACCAACACCTGTCTCTATGATGACTCGATCTCTACTTTTTATAACAATGTCATCCATAGCATGCACGTCTAAACCTGCCGACCCTGGGGTCGCTCTACATGGAGCCAAAGCTCCGGGAGTAATTTCCCAATACATCACAGTTTCTCTGATTTCATTAGGCATAGCCTCAACATTCGGGGGAAACAAACGCATAAGTGGAGATTCAGCATTTAAAAAAGGACGATTATTCAAAATCAATAGTGCTTGGGGCAAAAAGTCTCGCCAATTTTTATACTTGTCATCCGTTAACTTACGCAGCTGGTCCTTTAGCAGGCCATTCAATCTCTCCACCAGGCCCGAGGCCTGTGGGTGGTAGGGGATATGGAATATCCATTCAATATTGTTTTCCGCACAGAATTCCTGTACCAATCTTCCACGAAAATGGGATGCATTATCAGATTGAATTTGGAATGGCACACCATAGTACATCATAATTAATTCTAATGTTTTAATGGTATTCAATTGGGTAGCTTGCTTACAGGGAAGGGCTACCAGCAGGCCACTGTATGTATCAACAATAGTGCAAACATATTGACAATTCCTACTCATGGGAAGTGGACCAATGTAATCGATCTGCCAAATTTGAGCGGGCAGTTTGCCGCGATGTAAATGACCTTTAACAATTTGGGGCACCTTACGCCGTCTGATATGCTGACAAACGGGGCAGTGTAAAATAACATTTTTGATTAAATCTAAGGGAATATAAATTCCTCGATCAGCAGCCCACCTGCTAGTGGCCTTCTCTCCAAAATGTCCTGCCTTCTGGTGTGCCCATTTCGCCAATCCCGCAATATCAGAATCTTGCCTGTCCACCACTGCCTCAGCAATTTTAGACTTCTCATCTGCAATGTTATGAAAAAATTTGTCAAGAGAATCTATCGGGGTGTGAGCGTCCACATGGAAGATTGTAACAGTACTCTGTGGGAGCATCTCCCAAATTTCTTGCCATAACTCTTTTCCCCATAATTCTTTGGAATGTAACTTCCAATTATGGGAATGCCAAGTTGGCAACCAAACAGCCAGTCCATTGGCAGTAGACCAAGAATCAGTGAAAATATGACATGTACCAGGTAACTCTTGTTTCAAAACTTGGTAAACAGCGTAGAGCTCGGCAAATTGGCTGCTTTTACCTTCACCAGTTGTGCTCAACAATTTCTGTGTGACCGGATTATAGGACACCGCCTTCCAGTGCCGTGTCATCCCTATAAACCTCGCTGAACCATCAGTGAACCAAACGTGGTTTCTTTCCGCTGCGGACAAATCATCAAAAGGCTTACCCCACTTGACAGGAGACTCCTGTGCTAAAGGTACGGAACATTCACTCTCAGTCTCAGTCGATGGCGCTCGCGCCACCTGCTCATGTAAAGAAGCAACTCCTTTCGGGCCCACACGTGCCCTGTCTTGTATGTACCATTTCCATTTAATCACACTCGCCTCTTGAGCGTGTCCAATTCGGTGAGTTTTCGGCGAACTCAGAACCCACTGCATGATAGGAATTTCCGGACGCAGAACTATATCATGTTCCAAAGTCAATTGCTCGGTATCCACCAGAACCCAATAACAAGCAAGTAACTGTTTCTCAAAGGGTGTGTAACGCTCACCAGCATCAGGTAACTTTTTGGTCCAAAAACCTAACGGTACTTTACTCCTGCCTTGTTTCTGCCACAAACTCCAATTTGCATAAAGGCCCTGTACAGACACATTCAAATCCACGTCACCATCACGTACAGGCCATAAATCCAGAGCATGTTGAATTGCCTCTTTTGCCAGACTAAACGCATCTTGCTGTGGTTTATCCCATTCAAATGCATTCTTTTTACGCGTGACCCGGTACAAGGGGGCCAATATTTGACTCAAATGAGGAATATGCTGGCGCCAAAAGCCAAACAGACCAATGAAGCTCTGGGCTTCTTTCCTATTTCTAGGAACTGCAAAATCAAGAATCTTCTGTTTAACCTGAGGGATCACTTCACGATGCCCTTCATGCCAATTAATACCCAAAAATTTTACAGCCTGGGACGGACCTTGCAATTTATCTGGGTTGATTTCCCAACCTTTCTCACGCAGGCACTCAATGATTCTGTCTAATTGGGTCTGAACTTCCTCTTGTGTTTCGCCTTGGATCAAAACATCATCAATATAATGACATATCTGAATTTGGGGATGAACCGGTACCTCAGCCAAATGCTCTGCCACCAGCCGGTGACATATCGTAGGACTATGCACATAGCCCTGGGGAAGACTTCTAAACGTCATCTGACGCCCGTTCCACGTAAAACTGAATTGTTCCTGACACTCTGGGGCAATCGGAATTGAAAAGAAAGCATTAGCAATATCAATGGACGCGTACCATGTACCTGGATGCTTTTGGATTCTCTCAATTAGTGTAATAACATCCGGTACTGCAACAGTCAAAGAGGGTGTGTGCTTGTTCAATTCTCGATAATCAACGGTCATGCGCCAAGAGTTATCACTCTTACGCACCGGCCAAACAGGATTATTCCAAGCAGAAGTAACTGGGGTTATGACTCCTGCATCCACTAACTCCTGAATAGTGGTACTAATCTCCTCATGACCACCTGGAATACGATACTGCTTCTGACAAACCACTTTTGTCGCATGGGGAACTTGTATGGGGGGCATTCTTAAACGACCAACCCGTATAGGTCTGGACGATATATAATGCGTTGTTCCAAATTGGTAACATCCGTCATCTAGATGCAAAGTCATTCCTCTCAAAATATCAATCCCAATTATGAATTCTAGAAGTGGCACTACTAGTACAGAATACTCTTTTCTAGGAATTCTACCTATTCTCATTTCAAGCAAAGTTTGAACTGCAGGGGTTTCTTTTCCACCTAATCCGGTAATAGTAAAAGGCTGACCTGTAAACTTCTTCGATTTTCCATGAATAAGAGTGGCCTCCGCTCCTGTATCTACCAATGCTCGGGCCCTTTGGATATTACGATGTCTCCAATAAATGTCAATATCTACATAGGGTCTATTATCTCTGTGAGCCCATCTGTGTACCGGAGCTTGACCTCTTTCCTAATCATTCTTACTGCATTCTGTATACCAGGATAAATCAGGATAAAGATTCTCACGCTTCTTAGGTATCGGTACCTCCTGTTCATATCCATTCCCAGTACGGAACGGATTCGTATCTTCTGCATTGTACTGCGGGTTCCGATCGACCAAACTGTGACGATCCTCTCTCCTCCTCAACTCAGGGGATTGATCCCTATCATCTCTACGTCTGCTGTAAACATAGTTAGTTCTCCCCCTTTCTCTTTCCCCCTCTCTCTCCCTGTCTCTCTCTCGACGGGGGGACACATCACGTGCAGAACGTCGATCATCACGACGAACAGAGCGCCCACGGCGGTCGTCATCACCGCTACCGTCAGAACCACCACGATCACACTTAGTGGTCCGAACACGCCGGGCACCCTCCTTTCGATCCAAGCCACGTTTGCGAAACAACTCCCACAAACGAGCGGTAGTCTCACCATCAATGTCCTCCCTCCGCACACCATCAGCCAGAAGACCAGAAAAAATATCACGTCTAGTAAGTTTATTTTCACCAGGAGTACGAGTGTCAGGCCGGGACTGACGTTCAGGTTTAAACCACTCACCCAACTCACCGAGTTGGCGCACGGATTCCAAAACCGTAGATAACACGTTACCAGTCTGATTAATCAATAAAGTCATCATGACCTGCTTATAGGCAACAGGGGAAGATCGAATGATACGGTTCCGCACAGAAGATGTCAACGAACCATCAAGCAACCTGTCAGCAGTACCCAGAAAAATTGCCGTTTTCATCACCTCCTCTTTGAGACGTTGAGCAGCATCACGCAAAGTATACCACGGCTTGTCATTCACAGGCCAGTCAGATTCAGTAGGATATTTTAGATTACAACCCTCAGTCGCCAATTGGAGTAAAGAAATCTGACCAACACCATTATAGTTACGAAAATGATCCTGCACAGTAGAATCCAAACTCAAGGAACAGAACTTTAAACAATCGCCAGTATCCAACATAATACCAGCAGCGCCCAGTTCATAAAGGCGCACCATCCATGTGAGCAAGGACTCACCAGCTCGCTGCCGAAATCGCTGCAAAATATCACTAATTTCCTGCTGAGTAAAGTCTTCCAAACAGTCCAAAGAAATACCCTGTGGAGCATTGGGAGACTGCTGCAACTTCCGACGGAAAACTGGATGCGCAGAAACCGCGGGACGAGCATCACAAGGAGCCCGATCAGTACTCGTAGAGGGACAATCAGTGTAAGAAGCATTGATCCCACTCGAAGAACGAGCGTAATCACGGGGTGCACCATCAAAGGTGCGAGAAGCAGACTTACAATCATGGCGGGAGCGAGAAGACTCGCGCTTGGCAGACTCCTCACCCGAGGAACAAGAATCAGTCGAGTTCCAGATATTACCATCCCATTCATCAGGATTCCAATCCAGCCCGGCTGTCGCCACGACCAGACGCACCTTTCGCGTCGAAACCCGACCGCGCCTGTTCTTGTATTTATAACGAGCAATTCGCACAGCCGCCCGTTCGGCAATAGTTTGGTAAGTCTCAAGTTTATCAGCAAGCAACTTATTTTGACACCGCAACAAAGTATGAGAATTCTGAATCTCAACAAAGTGCGCTTCCACATCTTTAAGAGATATCTGTAACTTCAACAATCTCTCATGCAGAATCCTGTATGCAGACAAAAGAATCCAACCTCTGCGCCCCAAAATGGGAATCTCCTCACCCTTCGATACGGGTGCCTTCTGCAAACAAGCAATCACATCAGCCGGCTCTGCCAGCTCCAAAGAAGAATTCCAATTCTCACTCAAACCAGTGGAATCAGCCCACTCACGGGCCAAGGCTTCATAAGGCGTTGAATCCCATCCGGGAATATCAACGGGCAACTTAAAAGTAGATTTAGACCTTCTAGAAAACATCGTGAAAAAGGAAAAAGAAGAAAAGAAGAAAAAGAAAAGAAGGAAGAAAAATAAAAACTATACACAGAAATATACAAAAATAAAATGCAAACAAAACCACGCACGCGCCGAAAGCAAACACAAGACAACCACAACGCACACAGGTTTCGTAAACGGTTCGTGACGCCAAATGTTCTGCTTGGGTTTTCGGATCAGATAGAACCCGCTCAGCAGAGCCTCTCTAACCCAAACCAGAACGTTACCCCCTCCCTAGGGCCTATTTACACCTAAATAACCACATATATGTACCACCTAAGGACAGGGAATTCCTACTATATATACCAAGACCTACAAGTCACAGCCTCGCGGTCCCAAACGGACCCAGGACTTCCTGCCCAGACGGCAGCCACAGACTTCCTGCCCAGACGGCAGTCACAGCCTCGCGGTCCCAAATGGACCCAGGACTTCCTGCCCAGACGGCAGCCACAGCCTCGCGGTCCCAAACGGACCCAGGACTTCCTGCCCAGACGGCAGCCACAGCCTCGCGGTCCCAAACGGACCCAGGACTTCCTGCCCAGATGGCAGCCACAGCCTCGCGGTCCCAAACGGACCCAGGACTTCCTGCCCAGACGGCAGCCACAGCCTCGCGGTCCCAAACGGACCCAGGACTTCCTGCCCAGACGGCAGCCTTAGACAAGTCACAGCCTCGCGGTCCCAAACGGACCCAGGACTTCCTGCCCAGACGGCAGCCACAGACTTCCTGCCCAGACGGCAGTCACAGCCTCGCGGTCCCAAACGGACCCAGGACTTCCTGCCCAGACGGCAGCCTTAGCACGAGTTCATCCTATAATTACCACGACATACAACAAAGGAATCAGTGTTACTATATATCAGATCACACAAAGACAGCTAGTTGAGCACAACTTGTTCCCCAGTTCGAAGGGCTCCTTTCTCCCTTATTCAGTTACCGCCTACCTGATCAGGATTAACATCTGTTCATGTTAAGTCACAGCTGACTAGAAGAATAGGTTACCCTCTTACACAAGAACACGTAGCACATATTGCTATACTACAAACTGAATACTTTATTTAGTTATTACATGCACACTCACGGAACATAATACATATCACATAACCTGCAAAGAAAAGTGAAAGATTAAGTTGTACACTCTAATAGTAAGGGGTTGACATCACCTTGGTCGTATGTAGCCTGCACTCAATGGTCATCTAGGTTCCCTTCTCGTCTGCGCCTCGGCTTCGCCTGGAAGTCACACCTCCGCAATCACGGGTTTACTCCCGTCTCCCTC
This sequence comes from Triturus cristatus, assembly GCF_964204655.1. NCBI lineage: Eukaryota > Metazoa > Chordata > Amphibia > Caudata > Salamandridae > Triturus > Triturus cristatus. The sequence continues at coordinate 1,008,779,856 of NC_140582.1, read as the reverse complement.
TCCGAGTCACTGGGACCTCTTCCTCATCGGCTACTCTCTTCTCTTTGGAATATCTATCTCTCGGTTTTTCTCCACCTCCAAGTTTGTCATCTGTCTTCCCTGGAATAAGTAGCAGCTTTACTACTAACGGCCAGGTGCCGCCTATGGACTAGAAGCAAGTACCAGTATCTGCCTCAAACTTTTACTAATATAGATGTGCATTTCCTCATGGAAAATTCCAGCCCGTAACCTGCCGCCCACCAAATTCTTGTACCTCCCCGTGCCAAGGACACGTTCCCAGCCGGCCGGCCTGATGTAGTGTCTTCGGCATGAAGAAAAATACAATCCTTCGATAAGGGCCGGCCTGAACCGGTTCTCTCCAAGCGAATAACACTTCCTAACTAAAACACTGCCTATGACCTAGAAACATCCCAAGCTGCCAGAGCAGGAGGAAAGATGGAGTCTCTCCCGTTTAAGGCCTACCAGGCCTGAATTCAGCACGGCTCCATGAAATACCCTCACTACAGAACAGATTACCCCTAATGCTAACGAATCTATCCCCTAGGATATATATGCAAACCCTGATCTATGGGGAAGGACACAGGATCATGTCGAAGTGCCTAATAAATAGGCTCTATACACTACTCTAACCCTTAGACTTGAATGGAGAGAGACTGAAGTCACCTAAATCACCCTTCAACACAATAAGACCGGAAAAATCGAGCAGTACAAAACCTCTCAGTAAATCTGAAGGAGGTAATTTACCAGTTTTGGGCTCCATACGTACTATGGTCTGGAACGGATGAACACATTGAATGAGTATAGACTCATATGTATTTAATTCAGAAAGTTCAGCAGGAATAGCATCCAATTCTAAATTATTATGTACAGCTCTGGTCGGCATTCTATTTTCTTCTAACTTATTATAACAGTATTTACAAATACGCTGAACTTCACCCAATTCAAAACAATTTTCAAGAAATATATATGTGGCAAAATCCTTCCACTTATAATTATCTTCATTTTCACTCTTTCTGTAGAGATCAACATACCTGGTTTGTTTTCTATAATGAGTTCTGCGGCAACAAATACAAGTAACATTTGGTCTTTCATTAGAGATTATTGCAAATTTTGTTATGTGATCATTAAATGTCTTACTTACAGAGGGTTCTACATTCTCTTCCACTTCTTCCTCATTTACTGTGTCCTTCTCTGCACTGTTTTGTTCAGGACCAAAGTAACAAAACTGAATTTCATCAACAACCTTCTCTACATCTGATACCGTTCCACGGAACAGAGCCCTATTCAATTCATCTAACTTTATTGCTGGACTTTTAGCAAAATACAACCGTCTCACAAACTTTCTCATTTCAGTATGATGAACAGCCAGCATCCTAAAATGATGGAAAACACTATTACACACTTTTCTAGATAGACAAGCCAGAGAATGACCCTGCAAACCAGTATTCTCTCTCACTCTGCATGGATCCAAACTTTGAAGCACCTTAATCTTCTGTTTTACACTTTTTTTGCTATATTCTCTTAGAAACTCACGAAATTTATCAATAGATTCCTGACGCACAGTGCAAATACTACTACAATTCCAAGTGTACACTGGGGCTTTAGGACGTCTCCCCATAGCCTCATCCGCCATCACTTGTACCTCATCTCTTGGAACCATTATCTCCTTCTCCATTATGCAACCATTTTTCACTTCATAAGCACGACCTCTGGTGTCAACTGCATGCAGCAAACTATTACTTTGAAAATAACTCTCTTCATTAAAAAAAGGTTCACTACTTGAACTATGCATCCATTTTCCTAAAAACACTTTACAAAAGTTTGTTCTGTTCACTACTCTTTTCCTTTTGCTATGTGATTTCAGTACATTAACCATTTTGTCTAATGTACGCATCCTATTCAAAATTAAAATGAATAGTTTCCTTTTTAATTCTAATGCCTTTGCTGCAATGGCTTCAATTTCTTTTTTTCTCTTATAAAACTTTGCCTTTTGCTTATATTTCTTCACATCCTTTATCAAATTGGACATAACTCTTCTCTGAAACATTTTTCTACGTATCTCTTTAAACGCTGTTTTTCTGTTTAAGTTTATCTTTTTAGTTGCAGAAGGTATATTTGCATTAACTAAATTCTCAATTTTTTCCTGTGCTTTTCGATTGAAATCACTCTTTCCAGTACAGACATTTTGTACATTTTTCCTTTTTTTGAATATGTTCCTTAGAAAATTTTTTCTTCTTCCCAACATGAGCATCTTCAACTAACTTAGGTCCTCCAGTTGTCTTCAAATATAGGTTTTTTTTGTGGTCTTTTTTTACTCTGGATTTTGTAGGCATCTTAAATTTTGTTCACTGCTCTTCAGCAATACCTGAAAAAAACAAAAAAGAAATTCCTTTATTTTAATTAAATATATTACTACATTTGTTTTCACATTAGTCACAAAACGAAATTTCTTTGCCAAAAAATGGCTCCCCCTTTCCATCTAATGCAACTGTGAAATCACCAGAGCAATACGCAATAAATCTCTGCCTGTAATTCCTATTTGCACACAGAGTCATGTTTTCACATTAGTCACAAAACGAAATTTCTTTGCCAATTTGAAAGCACACTTACTGCTCTTTTTTTTGGCAAGTGATAAACACTTTTACAGACTGACACATTATGAATCCACTTTTCAGATTTTTTAAAAAGCACATGTCCAAACTGCTTTTTCAGACCAGCACCATGTGTAACCTGGTTGACTGCCTACACTCCAGCAAGGGCAACCAGCCTTAGTGATGCTGAATGTATTTGCATTACTGACTGAAACCTCAAACCCCACTCGCTTGTGAATACTGTGCATGATTCCACATAGTAAGCAGCTAGGTGTGTGCTAAGAGTCTGCTTCTGCACCAAAAAATGGCTCCCCCTTTCCATCTAATGCAACTGTGAAATCACCAGAGCAATACACAATAAATCTCTGCCTGTAATTCCTATTTGCACACAGTCATGTTTTCACATTAGTCACAAAACGAAATTTCTTTGCCAATTTGAAAGCACACTTACTGCTCTTTTTTTTGGCAAGTGATAAACACTTTTACAGACTGACACATTATGAATCCACTTTTCAGATTTTTTACAAAGCACATGTCCAAACTGCTTTTTCAGACCAGCATCATTTGTAACCTGGGTGTCTGCCTACACTCCAGCAAGGGCAACCAGCCTTAGTGATGCTGAATGTATTTGCATTACTGAGTCCAACCTCAAACCCTTAAACTATTCTTTTATTATACCAGTACACCTTAATTTATTGTGAAAACATAGTCCATATTATTTTACTTGTTCCTCACATTTAAATTTCTCCCAAAACAGAAAATAATAAACACAACTTCAACAAAAAGAATTGCATTTCTATTATTCATTTCTTAATTTACCATATACATCCCCTCTCAAACTCTAAACTCACCTTTAAAATTAGTTAGTTGTGAAAGAAATGTGGCACTCAAACAGCAGATTATCAGAGCCAGGATCTCTGTTCTTTACACCTCTCTCCTCTCAGCAGAACCAGATAATGGCAAACTTTCCCTCTCTTTTTCCACACATATACATGTTAGTTTCAAATCTCAGTGCTTGCCCCTTTTTTCAAATGTAATCACACATTTCTATTGGTTGAAAACCAACCCTTTTCCAAAAGTACCCTTCCCCCAACTTGACTTCTGCCTAGTACCCTTCCCCCAACTTGACTTCTGCCTGCTACCATAGCAACAGTTCATGGAACACTGCTGTGTGGAGTTAGGTCAGAAGTTCACCAAACAATGTTTCAATTCCACAGAGCAAGAGTGCTTGACTTTTCAAACCTAACAGCAAATCCATAGTACTGTTCTTTGGTAACACATTTTTCTGTACCAATACAAAACATGCTTCTATTAATTTACACATACAGCCTAGTTTTTATTCTAGAATGGTATGAAACAGCCAATCAGTTCTTTTTTTTTAAAAAAAAATATGTATGCCTCCATTTCCAAACTGTCTTTCTTTTCATATTGCCATTCTACTGAAAGACACCTCCTGAGTGCATCCAGTTCTCCTTTGAAGATGTTCACAGTGTGGATTGTAGGGCACAGCTATGTCTTCTGGAGTGAAAAGTATGCAGAGAAAACAGATATGGTGAGAGACCTTGCTTTGCCAAATGTAGACATTAAATGGATTGGTCAGAGAGGGTTAAAGTGGCACCAATTGATGCCATTGGTGAAATCCTTCATGCACATCCAACACCCTGACCTCATAATGGTGCACTGTGGTGGCAATGACCTAGGCACTTTGACTGGGGTAGGTCTGGAAATGCTTATGAAGGACACCTTTGCACAACTGTTTTCACTTTTCCCTAAAACTGCCTTTGTGTTTTCTAACATATGCCAAAGGCAAAAATGGAACTGGTCCAATCATTTCTGTCCGCAGATTGACAAAGCAAGAAAGCACGTCAACAAATCTGTTTCTGCTTTCCTCTGTGACTATGGTATGGGTTCCATTTACCACAACAACTTGCGTTACGACATGCAAGACATTTATAGAGGAGATGGTGTGCACTTCAATGATGAAGGGAACAGAGTCTTCCCCTTGAACCTTAGACTCTGCATCGGTACTTACTTGTAGGTACCACTAAAAAATCACTTCATAAACACAACGGCTCTTTTTAGTGCCCCCTAAATCTGATTTTCATTTCTTTTTTTTTTTTTTACCGTACGCTTACCGTACGCGTACCCCGCGATTTTTTTTAAAATCAATAAATGTTTTCTTTGTACTTTTCTGTCCTTCTTTGACCCCCTTACAAATGTTAGGGGGTCTGTAACTCTCCTCCTTGCCCCCTTTTCAAGATATCACTCTTTTTTTTCTGAGTGAAACACACAAAATGGCGGCCGCCGCTTCCTGGTTTCGACCGATTCGAATGTTTACTAAGATCTAAGAGCCAATCAGAATCGCGCTCGCGCACGCCACCGTACGCGTACGGTAAGCGTACCGTAAGCGCACCGTAAGCTGGCTCAGATATATATATTGATTTAAAGGCTATTTTCTCAGAATCTACTGAACAGATTTACACCAAACCTACAAAAGGCACTTCCTTGACCTGAGGACTACCTCTCTGCCAAATTTCTAGTAATTCTGTTCAGACGTTCGGGCTGTAGCCCTGTCTAAAGGTCCTATGGAAAAATGCATGGGAAAAACGCGTTTTGGGACCCCCCTTTTATCTCAGCCCCCGCTTGACGAATCCCCCCGAGACTTTCAGGGTAGGAGCGGAGCGTAGCGCCCCACCTATTTTGAAAAATTCGCGAGGATTCGTCGACCGGCGCCAAAGTTATTCAAAATAGAATGTTGCGGATTTCCTATGGAAACGTGGTCCTAACTATAACTACCTACTGGCGACCGCCAGTAGGTAATATATATATATATGTATGTGTATATATATATATTCACTGAAAAAACCATAGGTTTCAGGGGTGTTATAGTTAGCTGGACTTTTCACTTGTACAAAACCATTGAAATTCCCCCGTTATAGTTAGTTCAGCTAACTATAACTCGCGCGCCCGCAATGCACTGCTGATGACGTCACATATTACATCACTCATGACATGGTCAGTGACATCACTCATGACATCACTGATGACATCTCAAATGACATCACTGATGACATCACTGATGACATCATCCAGTGAATGTGTGTGTTTCTGAAAATTAAATATGTTTTATATATGTATATCTCAAGGTCGATGGAAGAATAAATGGGTATATAAGTGTCTAAATGGATGATTTGTTTTTGAAAAATTGATTGTGTAACTGACTGATTAAGTGTTTCATAGTGAATACATGGCTTAGTGAGTAATGTTTAAATATGTAAATATCTGTATCAGTCTCTCACTTTGTGTATAAGTGGCTGCATGGGTTGGTGAGTAGCTACATGGGTGTTTATATAGGTTATTAGTTGGTTTTATGAGTATCAGTCTGAGTGTCTGCATGGTTCGGTGGGGGTATTACGTAGTGCATAGGTGCATGAATGAATGACTCACTCTTTGTATGTGTTGAAGACAGCATGTGTGCAGGACTCTATGGGTGGATGAGTGAGTGTATGGGTGTGTTAGTGAGTGAATGACTGTCTCAATAGTGTCTTTATGAGTAACTACATATGTTTTAAACTAGTATATGTGACTATTGGTGTATATAAGCGAGTATATGTGACAGTGAGAGATTGAAAGAGTTCCTAAATGAATAAGTATGTGTTTCTATAAGTGATTGTTTAAAAGACTAAGTATGTGTAAGTTTCCGTAGAAGTAAGTGTGGTGGTGTGTGTATAACTGTATATGCAAGTAAATGTATGTTTGATTCTTTATTAGCATGAGTGACTATGTGTGTGAGTACCTCTATGGATGAGTGGCATTGTGTAACAGGATGTATAGGTGTATGAGTACATATGATGAGTGAGTACATGTATGAGTGACTGTATAGGACTGTTGGTGAATGAGTGGATGTGTATGTGGATCTTAGAATGACTGTATAGGTTGTTGTAACTGGTATTGGTATGTCCATTGTTTTTAAAATTTTAATTTCTATTTTTGAATGTGTGTATCAAAGGTTATATTAGGGGAAGAGGAGGTCTGCCACTCTATCACAAGGATGATGTCATCAGTGATGTCATCAGTGATGTCATTTGAGATGTCATCAGTGATGTCATGAGTGATGTCACTGACCATGTCATGAGTGATGTAATATGTGACGTCATCAGCAGTGCATTGCGGGCGCGCGAGTTATAGTTAGCTGAACTAACTATAACGGGGGAATTTCAATGGTTTTGTACAAGTGAAAAGTCCAGCTAACTATAACACCCCTGAAACCTATGGTTTTTTCAGTGAATTTCTGAGGTTTTTTAAATGCTAATTCCTAACTATAACGTGCCTGAAACCTATGGTTTTTTCTGTGAATTTCAAAGGTTTTTTAAATGCTAATTTCTAACTATGCCTACAGAGATAGGACATGTGAAGAAAGAAGACAAAATGCACAGAAAGAAACAAAAGAAGTGCAGAAAGAAGCAACAGAAGTCCTCAAATACGAAGATAAGTGCAGGAAGAAGGATAACGTGCAGAAAGAACAAAAAGAAGAGCAGAAAGAAGCCTTGTTGCAAAATCATCCTGTACCCTCAACTTTTTCAGACGGATACTGGTGGTAACTGAGTCTGACTAACCAGTCCTAGAGCCAGTGCTATGTTAAAAGACACTTAGAATACAGTGAAAACACCTACATACACTAGGGAACATTATGCGTTGGGGTCCCCCTGTGATTAGCATGACCTCCTCTGTAAGCACCTAGTGTATAATAGGGCATGGGGATTAAAACTACCTCTTAAAACAGGCCACAGGGCGTTTTTGCACACGTTAACTCAGGCCCCGTCCCCTCCCTTCACCACTGTGTAAACACGCCCTGTGTCCATTTTTAGTTGGGAGATTAAGTTCATTTGAATCCTGAGGGTCCCTAGGGTCCAACTAGCCCACTAGGTACCTCCAGTAAGTGCCACAGAGCTGCGTTGCAGAGAGGTGTAAAAAGTGGCACGGCCTGGACCACCTCTCTGCAATGCAGCTCAGTGGTGCTTACTGGAAGCACTTGGTGGGCTAGTTAGCCCCCAGGGGCCCTCAGTATTGAAGGGAAATTATATCCCCAATTTAAAACGTGCCATAGTGCGTGTTTGCACACGTCACCTCAGGCCCCGTCCCCTCCCTTCACCACTGTGTAAACGCGCCCTGTGGCTGTTCTAAGTTGAGAGATTAAGTCCCCCTGAATCCTAAGGGTCCCTAGGGTCAAACTAGACCACTAGGTACCTCCAGTAAGCGCCACAGAGCTGCGTTGCAGAGAGGTGTAAAAAGGGGCTTGGCCTCAGAACACCTGGCTGCAGCGCAGCTCCCTGGCGCATACTGGAGATGCCTGTTGGGGGCGCGTTTGCAGAGTGCTGCACGGAGGGGGCATGGCCTCCGGCACGATGCCAGTCTTTTATTTATTTTAGTTTTTTAAGAAGGGGGGCTGTTTGGTTCCCCTTCTTATTCTAATTTATTGGCCCTGATGACCCCATCCCCCAGGGCCAGTCTCCTAATTATATTTTTTTGACCCCAATCCCCAGGGCCGGCCACTGTTTTTTATTATTTTTAAAAAATATATATTTATAGACACACCTAGGACATGCTGGACAAACCGTACGTACCTATCACCATGACGATTTGCGTGATATTCATTAAAAGGCGACTATGCATGCAATGAATCCACGTGGAATGTATTTACACCACTAGTGAAGCTCTGACATGTCTGATGCCCTACCGTGCCTAATCCTGGTAGACACCCTTGTCGTTTATTTATACAAACATGGGTAGCTATTGACGGGCACATTTAATACACATGCACACCAAGCCATTCAAAGGGGATTCGACAAAAATTCGACCAAAACTATGCAAGAAACCCCCCTCACGGTTAATAAAACACACATCCACTGCCGGATGTGTAATACTTTTTATTTTACTCTCTGGAAAGGGGACGAACATCACTTGAGAGTCACAGCGTGCTCCTGACAGAGCCCAATGCTGTGTTACACCCACCATTGCCTGCCGAGTGCCACACACCTCTGTGTTGTATTCCACTAGCTAGTGCATATGCTATGACACTCTCTAGCCCATGTGCACTGTAACACCACCCCGTGAATATGTCATGCCACACTTGTCTTCGCACGGGTTATATTGCCCCATCTAACGTGCCTTTCTCGATGCCTATGTTATAACGCACAGTGCTATGCCATACATATTACAATCTGGGATCCATATCTTTGTCACAGTGCATATACAACGTTACACTCCCCAGCACATATTTTATATTACAACTTTAGAGACTAGTTAGGTTACACAACACTGCCCTGTGCATATTACACTCCAAGGCGCATATCGCATAGCACGCGCTAGTGCCTGTGCTATCTCGCGCTCTCCCATGAATCTGTCATTGCGCACAATGTATTGCATATTATATTTCACGCCCGGTTCATCTTATATCACACTTTTTGGTGCATAGTTTATACCATACACTATATCTAGTTTTCATTTTCAATCGTGCTCTCAGGACTATGTTCTATATAACACTGTGTTCACCTACCCTTTTCACGGGCATTACATTTTGCGATAGGGGGTGGAGGGTCAGGGGGTGTTTCTGCCAAGTGAGCCCGGAGTCACAGTCACAAACGTCCTCTTCTTCCTGAATAAAAGTGAGATTATGCTGCATACTTCTTCATATTTTAAGTAGTTCGCACAGACAAAATGTTTTAAAAACAATAAAGTTCCTAATACCCGCCTTCTCTGAACAGTTAGCTTGCTGCCCCATCCCCTTCCTCCCTATCCTCTGTTGTGTGAATCCATGGACTAGCCTCCTCCCTCCTGCCATGCATGGTCTGATGTGCTGCCACTACCCTCAATTTAGTATGATGTACCAGTCCACTCCTCCTGCCCTCCATTGCCCAATTCTATGCCCCATCATTGACCTCCTGCTTAAACTCTGTGCTTAGCTTGCTGCCCCTATTCTCCTTCCCCCTGCCCTCCGATGTCTTTGTGCATGCCCCTGCTCCATCCTTTTTGCCCACCATGTCCCATGGACCTGCCACTCCTATCTACTCTGAGTGTTCTGTTGAGCTGCCACTCCCCTCCCACCTGCCTAGCATTGTCAGATGACTGTAACCTGTCCCTGCCACCTCCACCCTGCCTGTCCACATGCCATGCCCCTATCCTCTTCCTCCTGTCCTACATGGTCCATTGTACTGCCACACCCTTCTGCCCTCCCTGGTCTGTTGTGCTGCAACTGCTCCTCCTGCCTGCCCCGTGTGGTCTGTTGTGAGGTCCCTTCCCCTGAACTTTCTTGTCTGTGCACAGGTCCTGACCCTTCCTTCTATCCTCCATCGTCCTTTGTGCATGCCCCTCCACCCTCCTTCTTGCCCATCATAGCCATTGTGCTGCCACTAACCCTCCCACTTGCCATGCATGGTCTTCTGTGCTGCCATGGCCCCTCCCACCTTCCCTGTGTGGTCAGTTAGCTGCCCCTGACCCCCTCCCACCTTCCCTCCATGGTCTGTGTGTATGCCATCACAGTCTCACTGTTGCTCTTCATGGTGTGTCTTGCTTCTAGTGCCCATCCTGCCTGACCTCCATGGCTATCTTGCTGCTCCTGCCCTGCCCCCTTGCCCCCAGCCCTACTCCCTCCCTCCTGGCTTGTCTGTTCCATTGTAATGCCCCTGATCCGTCCCTCCTGCCCTTTATGGTCTGTTATACTGCAGCTTTCTCTCCTGTCTGTCCATTATGGTCAGCTAGCTACCATTGCCTCTTGCCCCTCTGTTCTCTGTTGTCCATGTGCATGGTCCTGTCCCCTCCCTCTTGCTTTCTATGGATTGTTGTGCTGCACTCCCGTCCTGCATGCCCTGTGTGGTGTATTGTGCTGCTGCAAACCCTGATGCCTGCCCTGCAGGGTCAGTTTGGTGCACCTCTCCATGTCCCTCCTGTCCTCTGTTATCCAAGTCCATGTCCCTATCCCATTTCCTTCCATGATCCAATGTACCATACTTGCGAACATTTTGAACTTGGTAAGAGGGAGATTTTGAAAAAAAACTGGGGTATTGATTTTCCCCTTTGAGTTACATTGAAAAAGAGGATATTGTAGACAGGAGACAGATCAAATAAAGCCCATTTGAGCTTAAAAACATTGGACGTTTCCTGGCTGAATCGGGTCTGTTGGCATGTATGGTTGTACTACCATTGCCTCTTCCTTCTGCCCACAATGGTCTATTACATTGCCATAGCCTTGAAGGAGGGTAGATTTTGTATCACAGGGGGCCCCTGGCCCGTTCTGTCCACACCTGAAGTATGAGACCCTTGTCCTTGCCCTGCCAGCTGCATTTGTAGGCCGTATTAAATTGACCAGCGGGTCCTGTGTTGCTATATAATTATCCTGAGACATCCTTACCACTCAGCCAGCATAAAACCCCTGTGTAGGCCCTTCTGTTCAATATGTAGGCCTCTTTGTTAAATTGACCATAGCTCTGCAATTTTAGTGTATAGCAGTCTGAAGGCAGGTCTGCGAGGCCTTCTGATCCAAACTAGTAGCCCCCACCCTACCCGAGTGCTCCGTGCTCGGTATCAAAGTTCAACATCCCCCTGAAGCTGTCGACATACAGTAGGCTGCATCCTGGACTGGTACTTGCTTCCTGGGCAGGTTTCCCGCTTTTAAGGAAGTGGCAACCGCAGAGCGTCAAGTTAGGAGAACTGAGGAGATTTTATACATGAATATATTGAATTCCCGTACAATACCCATTATTTTCTGCTTGCTCTATGGAACTTACGATAAGCGATTGGCCTGAGAGACTGACCTTTTCACCCAGTCCATTGTCAGCATTAAGTGGGTAAATGACGAAATGTCTGGTAAAATCTGCAGACGAAGCTTTTGGGTAGCATACGTAGGTAGATGTAGCGTGCAAAGGAGCCCACAAAATGATATAAAAAGGGAGCACCCACAGATATCGACGGACTACCTCGCCGTCTGTATGTAGGTTAACAGGCAGTGCAGGTTTTCCCCAAGAGCTGGGAGCTCTTGTCTTCCTTTGCTTAAAATGTCTTGCTCTGCTTTGCTTGAAGTATCTTATTCTATTTTACCTATATGAAATGTCATGTTATGTTTAACCATTGTTCTCTTTATTTTTGCATTTAAAAGATTTTGTATTGTAATTGCAGGAATGCTTGCTCTAAGAGTAAACGTGAGTGTTCCTAGGTAACATTTTCCTTGGTGTAACTTGTTTCTCATGATGCATTTATAGATGTGTTTTCTCTCTCTCTCTGTCAGTACATTAATTGAGATACAGAGAATATTATGACAGCTGTATGATTATCTGGATTCTGTATTTTGTACTTTATGTCTCTATTCTGCGGTTTCTTTGAAGTTGCATCTTCTCATTAAACTGCCATTGTATTCTGCCTCCAATTCCATGTCTCATATGTCTGTTTTCTTCATTTTTGGAGCAAGCGTTCCTAGGCACCCCGGCTCAAATTAAGGTGCCCCTTTTGTCCCTGACTCACTCTCCTGCTCAGTTCTGTGGTGGCTCCCGGGGATCTGGGGACCGCCCCTAGCTTCCTTGACCCGTAATAGATCTTCCCTCCAACAGCCTCTCTTGCAAGTCCTGTATTGTTGGTTTGTTGCCCCTGCCCCCCTTTCCACTGCCCTCCATAGTCTGTTGTGCTTCCACGGCCCTTCCTGCCTGCTCAGTGTGGTTAAATTGTTGCCTTTGCACCCTCCTACCTGCCTTCAATTTTCAGAGTCCGTGCCCCTGGCCTCTGCCTCTCAACAGTATCCTAATGAACAACTAGATTGCTAACATTCTATATTTATTACAAAAGTGTGGAACGCCTGACATCATCTTGATGTAATCAAAACTGTAATACCTAGAGCATTTCCTTTAGAAATTACATATATGAGAGGGTCTTATTGGCATCAAAATTATGGTTAGTGCTCTAAAAGACTAAAATAAGGACATATTTTCTGAGTTTTCAAATAGCGACAAAGCACTTTTAAATTATTTGTTATCTTTATGTTTTTTTATCCAGTTGACCACTTGATTAAATGTTGCACTTATGGGAGAGGATGTGGTGTTACTTCCAGAACTGCAGACTTTGCAACTGGGGAACCAGGTTGAAGTTTCTGCTTCAGCTCGACATTCTGTGATTCTGGTCAAATCACTTAGTCTCCCCATGTCTACAACCAAAATGAATTTGTTCTTGTGTGATGTAACCAATGCTCATGTAAAGCACTCCAATACCTGACAAGTCTGCACTATATAACACTGCAAAAACACAAAATAATAAGTGTTCTCTTCCAGGGGATCCTCATCAAAGTCATAAGCATTAGAATATTCCCGCCCATGTGCGGGATCCCGGAAACAGTATATTATATGTGCCCCACATATACATATCCATACATATATACCTATATGTATACACAAGCAAATGCAGCCCCTAACACCCTAGAGCTGAATCATGCTGTAAGGAATTTCCACTACACATTAGAAAAATAGCATTATAAACATGAGAAACAACATTATAACTTGTTTGGAAACTGTTTTAATGCTTAGAAAACAGCAGAAATTCTTAGAAAAACACTGAAAGCATAGGAAGCTCCCAGGCTGCATTGCAAATACCCAGTCTAAAAAGACTGAAAAGCTAACTCATAGCTGTATAGTAAAAACTGACACCGTGCCTTTAAGGCACACCTGACCCCCACCTTCCCATCATGCCTCAGGGGTGACAGTTAGGTCAGTTGTTCTTTCCGGCTCCTTCTAGAAGGATCCTGGCAACAGAGCTCCACTTTTTTTCTGAGTTTGTCAGAAAATATTGTCTATTTTTTCAATTCTTTTTCCCTTACTTCGACGTTTCACAGCTAAGTCAGTAAGAGGCTGCCTTTTTTTAGGCTTTTTTGGGCATTTTTTCCACTTAAAATGCCTTCTCTTTTCGATCCTTGCCCTGCCTGTGGCAAGAAAAAGGCCGCGACTGACTCTCACAGGGTCTGTATCCTGTGTCTGCCGGAGGACCATGATTCCAGCACATGTCCTCACTGCCAGGGCCTGTCCAAAAGAACTTTGAAGGACAGAGAGCGAAGTCGCGCTTATGGCCTGGCACAACCATCTAGAGGCCGATCTCCGGTGAGGAAGGGCTCCAAGAGGCATAAAAAATCATCTAGAAGCAAGTCCTCTCGTCCTTCCGCCTCAGCGTCGGGCTCGGCGCTGGGAAAAGATGTTCCGGTAGGTCATATTTCGAAAAAGAAGTTCTCGACAGCGGGCTCGCCGTCGAGAGCAGGTACGACGTCGACGTCGAAGTCCAGACCGCCATCGTCAACTCGGCGACGATCGGCGTCGAGATCCAGAGCGGCGTCGAGATCCAGATCCTCTCCGCCGTCGTCAACCCGGCGACGTTCGGCGTCGAGAGACACCCCCCCTCCGCCGTCGTCAACCCGGCGACGATCGGTGTCGAGAAGCAGGGAACCTCCGCCGTCGTCAACCAGGCGACGATCGGCGTCGAGGAGCAGAGAGCCTCCGCCGTCGTCAACCCGGCGACGATCGGCGTCGAGGAGCAGAGAGCCTCCGCCGTCGCCAACCCAGCGGCGTTCGGCGTCGAGGAGCAGGGACCCTCCGCCGTCGACATCTCGACGTCGATCGGCGTCGAGGAGCAGGGACCCTCCGCCGTCGTCAACCAGGCGACGACCGGCGTCGAGGAGTGTCACCCCTCCGTCGTCGAGGGCACCATCCCCACCGACGTCGAGGCTTCATCGACGTTCGACGTCGAAGCAGCAGGATCCTCCGCCGTCGTCCTCCAAGCGGCGTTCGGCGTCGAGGTTGGCATCGGTATCGACGTCGAGAGTGGCATCTCCGCCGGCGTCCCCGCGGCGTCCGGCGTCGAGGGAGAGAGAGCCTCCGTCGTCGGCTTCACATCGCCGCTCGACGTCGAGGCGGCAGGCTTCGCCCACGGAACATGGCCGCCGGTCCACGTCGAGACGGCGTTCGACGTCGAGAGAGTCCCAGCGAGACAGGAGAGGACACCACGGATCGTCGTCAAGACCGCGCTCGACGTCGAGACAGGCCTCAGACAAGTCGGTGGTCCTGGTTACGGAGTCGGCTTCTCGCCACTCCTCCTCCCACTCAGAGGCCTCTCCACGACCAGCAAAGCCACGAGAACCTGCAGCTCAACCCCGTAGGTCTTCTCCTCAGACTCAGACCGTTACTCTGTCGCCCAGATGGCTACTACCAGCACATCATTGGCTAGACTCAGGACCTACAAGGAGGATGCGGGAATACATCAGCCCAGTGCATGATTCTCCGCTGCAACGCCTGGTGGCGGCTGTGGACAGAGCTAGTCCCCCCAGGCCAGCACGTCCGAGATCTCCGGACTACAGGCGACGCAGATCGCGCTCCCCCAGACGGGAGGAGCGTTCACCTGGGTCAAGGGCGCGTGATCATCACCGGAAGCGCAAAAGGACTCCATCATCGTCCTCTTCCTCGTCCTCCAAGTCCTCCATCAGAAACTATTCTCCCACGCTCACGGACAGCCCAGTGTCCAGGGTCTCTCCCGTAGACGACATCAACACCTACCAGGAAGTGTTGCAGCGGGGAGCACTGAAGCTGGGGATTGAGATGTCAGTCCCCCAAGTCACAACCTCGGTGATTTTTGAAACACTTCACCAAAAGTCTGCCTCTCGTCCGCTGCTGCCTTTGGTCCCAGGAATCATGGAACCAGTCATGGACACTTTTCTCACCCCGGCGACTGTCAAAGCCGTTCCGGCTCGTATCCTAAAAAAATACAAGCCAGCTACCTCTGACCCCGTCTTTGTAAAGACAGACCCACCTGCGGACTCCGTCATAGTGGCAGCTGCCAGGAAGGGTCAGACGGCGTCGGCCTCCTCCTCCGTCCCTCCAGACAAGGAGAGCAGAACCCAGGACTCATGGGGACGCAGGACCTGCTCTTCGGCGGCGGCAGCCCTCAAGATCTCCAGCGCGGCGGCGCTTCTGGGCAGGTACGATAGGGCCCTCTGGGATTCGATGGAACGTTTCAAATCCAAGCTGCCCAAGGAGGACCAAAAGGACTTTGAGGAGATTGTTACTGAAGGGGCACTGGTGGCTAATCAGTCGATTAGCACAGCGGCGGATGGTGCGCTAATCTCAGCCCACTCTTATACACACGGCGTCTGCGCCAGGAGGTCGTCCTGGTTGCGTCTGACAGGGCTCAAGCCAGACGCACAGCAACGGATTTTAAACCTCCCGTTCTCTGGCAACTCCCTCTTCGGCACTCACACGGATGAGGAGATGGGGCGCATGAAAACTGAGCTGGACACTCTCAAAGCCGTGGGCTTGGAGAAGAAAAAGGAGTTCAAGCGCCGTTTTCGACCCACCCAACGCAAGGGGCCTCAACAGAGGGTTCAAACCCCTCAGTGGTCTCAGAGCAAAACCCAAGGGAAAACCCAGTTTCGAGGCGGAAAGTCTGGCAGAGGTGGACACCAACAACAGTCCTCCACTGCCACAAGAGGAGGAAAGTCATGAGCTGTGGCTTCCTCTACGACCGTTGCCCACTCCAGTGGGAGGAAGTGCGTCGCAACATCTAGCAGAGTGGGTCAGCATCACAAAAGATCGCTGGGTGCTGAATATACTGCGTCATGGATATGCGCTACGTTTTCGAGCGCTTCCCAGAGACATCCCGCCAAAGAGGTCCCGTCCTCACCACCTAAACCTACTCAAGCAAGAAGTGAGGTCTCTTCTGCAAAAGCATGCCATAGAAAGGGTTCCTCCTTCACAGGTCGGAAAAGGAGTGTACTCCCGGTACTTCCTGGTGCCCAAGAAAGATCAAGGGCACAAGTTTCGGCCGATTCTGGACCTTCGTCTCCTAAACAAAGTCATCGTCAAGGAGAAGTTCCGTATGTTGGCGCTTCACCAAATATGTCCACATCTGCAAGTCGGAGATTGGATGTGTTCGGTGGACCTCCAAGATGCGTATTTTCACATTCCAATAGCAAAGCATCACCGCAGGTACCTGCGGTTTGTGGTTGGAGACAAGCACTACCAGTACAAAGTGCTTCCATTCGGACTCAAGTCGGCCCCGCGAGTCTTCACCAAATGTATGGCAGTGGTGGCGGCCTGCCTACACAAGCAGGGTCTCTTCGTCTACCCGTACCTGGACGACTGGTTACTGAAGGCTCCAACCCAGCAACAGGTGAAGAAAGACTTCCAAATCTGTCTAAGGCAGTTGCACGCTCTCGGCCTTCACGTCAACATGGCGAAGTCCGTGCAGCGGCCTACTCAGTCCATCCACTACCTTGGCTCCGTTCTGGACACAAGCGTGGGAAGAGCGTATCCTTCGGAGGAGAGACTGTCTTCAATGAAGAAAAAATGCAGGCTTATGCAGCAGATGCGGAGGCCGTCAGTTCGGCAGGTAGCATCTCTGCTGGGTTCCATGGCGTCCTGCATTTTTCTGATTCCCCACGCCAGGCTGCGGATGAGACCTTTGCAGCAAGCTCTGGAGGATCAATGGGATCAGTCCACAGGTCGTTGGGGAGATCGGATCTCTCTCCCCCAGGTAGCGAAATCTTCCCTAACATGGTGGACTCGTCAGAACAATCTGTTGGTGGGAGTCCCGTTTCACCAGCCACTTCCGGTGCAATCAGTGGTGACAGACGCGTCGCTACAAGGATGGGGAGCCCACATGGGGTGCCTCCAGATACAAGGTCAGTGGTCTGCAAAAGAACAGGGCTACCACATAAATATGCTAGAGCTTCGGGCAGTCCACCTTGCTCTAAAAGCGTTCCTCCCAGCAATCGAGACCAACTCAATCCTGGTGCAGACCGACAACACCACGACCATGTTTTACCTGAACAAACAGGGCGGGACTCGGTCACGGCCCCTCTCCCTGGAGGCGCAGGCGATCTGGCACTGGCTGCTTGCCCGGAACCTCTCGGTGGTGGCAGTACACCTTCCAGGGGAATTGAATATCAAGGCAGACGCACTCAGCAGGCATTTCGAAGATCAGCCCGACTGGGTGCTGCACGACGACGTGGTGGCGGACCTGTTCCGTTGGTGGGGTCGTCCAGACATCGATCTGTTTGCAGACGACGAAAATTCAAAATGCCACGCCTTCGCGTCCAGATTCCACCGTCCAGGGACCAGGGGGAATGCTCTTTTGATGGACTGGTCAGGGACATTTGCCTACGCCTTTCCGCCCCTGCCTCTGATTCCGAAGGTGGTATCCAAGCTGCTCAGATCCGACATGAAGATGATCCTCATAGCTCCGGACTGGCCGCGCCAGTGGTGGTACCCGGACCTTCTTCATCTCTCGGTTCGACCTCACAGGCGGCTGCCTTGCAGGCCGGACTTGCTGTCCAAGATGGGCGGGAGGATTCTGCATCCCAACCTTCCCTCACTGAACTTAACGGCATGGCTCCTGAGGTCCTGCAATACGGACATTTAGGTCTACCTCCTGACTGCATGCATATTCTCAAGGAAGCGAAGCGACCCTCCACAAGAGCGTCTTATGCGTTTAAGTGGAAGAGGTTCTTCATTTGGTGTAGGGAGAATCACCATGATCCTACAAAGGGGCAGGAGGACGTCATCCTTCCGTACCTCCTTCACTTAGCTAGATCAGGCTTGAAGTATGCATCCATCAGGGTCCATTTGTCTGCCATTACAGCTTACAGGAGGTCTCCCAGTCAACCTTCTTTTTTCCAGATGCAGGTGGTCAAGGACTTCTTGCAGGGGTTGAAAAAAGTTTACCCCCCTGTTCGAAACCCTTCACCTCCGTGGGAGTTGAACTTAGTGTTATCCAAGTTGATGGGCCCACCTTTTGAGCCGATCCACAAAGCTTCTTTACAGCATCTGTCGTGGAAGGCGGCATTTCTGGTAGCCATTACATCGGCACGCAGAGTAAGCGAAATCCAGGCTCTGTGTACTAAAGAGCCGTACACAGTTTTTCACCAGCACAAAGTGGTCTTAAGGGCACATCCATCCTTTCTCCCTAAGGTAGTGTCTGATTTTCATATTAATCAGTCCATTTCTCTGCCTTCCTTCTTCCCGAATCCAGCGACCCCGGCTGAGCGGTCGCTCCACTCCTTAGACCTCAAAAGGGTACTTAAATTCTACCTGGCAAGTACCAGAGGCATTAGGAAGACGGACCAGCTGTTTGTCAACTATGGCGCCATGAGAACAGGCTTCCCAGCAGCTAAGCGATCCATTTCCAGATGGATTGTTTCTTGCATTACCCTAGCCTACCAGCTGGCGAAAAGGCCCTTACCTTTGGCCCCTAAGGCCCATTCTACTAGGGGGAAAGCGGCCACAGTAGCTTTCCTGCATGACGTTCCTATGGCAGAGATCTGCAAGGCGGCCACTTGGAAATCGGTCCATACTTTTACCAGGCACTACTGCCTCGAATCCGATTCCAGGGCGGATGCCCAAGTAGGCCAAGCCTCCTTGAGGAACCTGTTTGGGTAGCTGAGCTATCTGAGCATACTGTCCCTTCTCTGTTTTTTCTTTCCTTTGCCCGCAGGGAGATGAGGTGAGGCTCGCTATTCTATTCTAATGCTTATGACTATTGATGAGGATCCCCTGGAAGAGAAGGATTAGTTACTTACCTGTAATCCTAGTTCTCTTCCAGGGGTATCCTCATCAAAGTCATAAGCAACCCTCCCGCCTCCCCGGGCAAAGGTATGATAGTTTTCAGAGATTATTATTTTCTTTGTGCCATGACTTTTCAGTCTCCGCAAAGAACAACTGACCTAACTGTCACCCCTGAGGCATGATGGGAAGGTGGGGGTCAGGTGTGCCTTAAAGGCACGGTGTCAGTTTTTACTATACAGCTATGAGTTAGCTTTTCAGTCTTTTTAGACTGGGTATTTGCAATGCAGCCTGGGAGCTTCCTATGCTTTCAGTGTTTTTCTAAGAATTTCTGCTGTTTTCTAAGCATTAAAACAGTTTCCAAACAAGTTATAATGTTGTTTCTCATGTTTATAATGCTATTTTTCTAATGTGTAGTGGAAATTCCTTACAGCATGATTCAGCTCTAGGGTGTTAGGGGCTGCATTTGCTTGTGTATACATATAGGTATATATGTATGGATATGTATATGTGGGGCACATATAATATACTGTTTCCGGGATCCCGCACATGGGCGGGAATATTCTAATGCTTATGACTTTGATGAGGATACCCCTGGAAGAGAACTAGGATTACAGGTAAGTAACTAATCCTTTTGCACACTTCTGTCATTGGGCTATATTTGGGCTACATCTGGGTGATTTTGGGCTACATTTGGGCTCTTTTGTCTCCGGTGGCCATCTTGGGAGATTTATTTGTTATGAAGTTTCCTAATTTCCTCATGTACTGCAGTCTCCTCAGTAGGAAATGCTTTCAGTTTTTTACTTTGATTCCATCATGAAGGTATTCAGATATGTCACACATTTGCCATAAATTCTGAATGTTAGCACTCTAGTTGCTCATTAGATCACTGTAGTAAAACTACTGTTCACCATGGAAGTCTGCCCCTGGTATTAAAAGTGCATGTTTCAGTCTGCATGTCAGAATTTTTTAATGAAATAGAAGAGGATTTGAGAAGTCACTCAAAATGTGCCCTCATTTTCTTTCTTCAGCATTAATCATAATTTCTATGGCAAAATGAACCTCCTCATTGTGTTCCTTTTTAAATTAAATGTTTTAAGTGTTACCAGTTTATTCCAATCAAGATGGCTTCAGGTGTGCCTTACTTTTGTCATAATGAAGACAGTAAGCGCTCTAGTTGTTTTTAAGAACATTCTGGGACATTCTGTCATTGGGCTATACTTGGGCTACATCTGGGTGATATTTGGGCTACATTTGGGCTCTTTTGTCTCTGGTGGCCATCTTGGGAGACTTATTTGTTATGAAGTTTCCTAATTTCCTCATTTACTGCAGTCTCCTCAGTAGGAAATACTTTCAGTTTTTTACTTTGATTCCATCAAGAAGGCATTCAGATGTGTCACACATTTGCCATAAATTCAGAATGTTAGCATTCTTTTTGCTCATTAGATCACTGTAGTAAAGCTACTGCTCACCAGGGAAAACTGCTGCTGGTATTGAAAGTGCATGTTTCAGTCTGCATGTCAGAATTTTTTAATGAAATAGAAGAGGATTTGAGAAGTCACTCAAAATGTGCCCTAATTTTTCTTTCTGCAGCACTAATCATACTTTTTATGGAAAAATGAACCCCCTCATTTTGTTCCTTTTTAAATTAAATGTTTTAAGAGTTACCACTTTAATCCAAGCAAGATGGCTTCATGTGTGCCATACGTTTATCATAAGTAGGACTGTTAGCGCTCTAGTAGTTCTTTGGAACACTCTGGGAAGCTGCAGTAGAACACAAAGGAATCAACTGACAGTCTCTGCCCTTGTTGGATGTACATGTTTTACTGAGAATGTCAGACTTCATTCTCACATGACTGAGAAAGATAATGTGAATTTACAGAAAATAAGCTCTCAGTTTAGCCTATAGATCACCTTCCAAACCTCTGTGGTAAAAGCATGAGAAAATATTTTTCTCTCAATCATGATATCCCAGCAGAAGGCTTTTTCACATGGTGAAATCACCTTAGAACATACCACAATTCCTAAAATGAGTATGGTACCATCAACAAATGATTTATAATGTAACTAAAGTCTTAAAACCTTCTATTAACTGCAATGCTTTTTAATGAGGTGCTATCATGTATATTGGTCCCAAGATGGCTGCCAACACTTCTTGGATGAAGTGCTGACAGCCAATCAGATCTCAGGATGAGATGTGTGGTTAGGCTCCGCCCACATATATATATGCTTTTAAATGCTATTTTCTCAGGAAATACTGAACAGATTTACACCAGACCTGCAAAAGGCACTTCCTTGACCTTATGGCTACCTCTCTGCCAAATTTCAAGTAATTCTGTTCAGCCGTTCGGGCTGTAGCTGTGTCTAAAGGTCCTAGGGAAAAATGCATGGGGAAAACGCGTTTTAGGGACCCCCCTTTTTTCTCGGCCCCTGCTTGACGAATCCCCCCGAGACTTTCAGGGTAGGAGCGGAGCGTAGCGCCCCACCTATTTTGAAAATTTCGCGAGGATTCGTCGACCGGCGCCAAAGTTATTCCAAATAGAATGTTGCGGATTTCCTATGGAAACAGGGTCCTAACTATATCTACCTACTGGCGACCGCCAGTAGGTAATATATATATATATATATATCAGAAAGACTACTTCCAACAGCCTTGAGGATCCTTCAACTGCCAAAGGAAAGAGTACACGAGCCTGGATTTGGTGCTGGTTTCTTTATTTGCCCAGAGCGACGGCCATAACGTTTCGGCTCCGTGGAGCCTTGATCACATGACAGCAAATAGTTCGTGAGGTAACAAATTTAAAGTAAAAAGGTAGGTCACATGGGGGGAATCACTAAACGTTTGCAGTCATAGACATAGACAAGAATGAAACACCGTTGGTAAAAAGAGAAGAAGTATCCAATCGCTAATTTACAAGTGATTATATCTCAACAAGTAAAATAATAAATAGCTATACAAGCAAGTAATGCTTTAAAATATCGGCTTGAATGCTTTAAAATTCGGAAAGGATAAGAGCAGTTGTCTTTTGTAAGACCTGGAAATAAGGATAACCAGTTGCTCATGATTACCAAAATACCAATCAGATGAATCACAAATATACTAGTCAGACCATAATGCCATAAATACATATAAATAAATATATAAATATATGTTAAAAACATTTTTGGCATAAAAACATTACTGAATATGGTTAATTCAAGTTGTCCCATGAACCCCTCTTAATAAAAAAGTGAATAGTGTAGAAAAAGAAATATATGTAAATGAATAAACTAATAAAATAACTATATAAACAAGCGAAATAAGCATGCTATCTGAAGTGCCTGATTTCTTATGTTAAGGGATACTGCATAACCACGGTAATTGGAAAAATTATATATGCAGCTCTCATCCAGATGTTACACAGGGATTGGGGTAATTAAAAGGGTGAATACCACTTAGGTGGAATCGGTGGCATAGAAGGTAAATTCATGGATACCGTGGACTCCCAGTTGAGAGAGCCAAACTAATTCATATAGAGTTCATACAGCTCGATGGGACCGGAGAGGGTTTCAATATTGTACCAGTGTGATTGAACTAACATGGTCAAACGGACAGCATATGGGCAACAGTAGGTGCAGATTTGGATCTCAGGCTGGGGAACATTACATTCTATAATGGCAACCGGATGTGTAAATCTCATAAATTTTACATAGGATAAAGTGCATAATGTCAACAATAAATAGTAAAATACTAAATAAATAACCTAAAAAACATAATAAATAGGATTATGACAAATGACTAAAAATCCGTAAAAAATGGCTAAGAACACATCAGATAAAAAAGGTTTCCCATTAAAAACAGTAAAAAAGGTGTAAAATCAACCCAAGCATGTGTGCATATCCTCCGTCATGTTTAGACCTGTGGGGACCTTGGTGTTCAGTTGTAGAATATATCTTGTTTCCAATTTGCGGAGGTTAGACTCTCGATCCCCACCCCTTCTACTGGGTTCAATACAATCAATAACATAATAGCTTAAGCCCCTATTGTCACTATTATGTGTTTCCCTGAAATGTCGTGCCACGGGGTAGGTATTGTCTTGATTGGTAATTGCACGCAAGTGTTGTAAAATGCGTTTGTGTACCGCTAGCTTCGTGCTGCCTATGTATTTCAGGTTGCATGGACAAGTGAGGACATATACAGCGAATTCAGTCTTGCAGGTCATCAATTTATTGATCCTGAGCTGTCTCATGCTAAAAGGATCAATGTAGGTTTTGGTATTGACTCCATGCGAACAGGCTTTGCAGGTTTTGCATTTGTAAAAACCACTGCTGAGCTGTAGCCAGGACGTTTTGTCAACTGTTTCAGGATTAGTGTTGACCAATGCTTGTCTCATGGTGGGGGCTCGGCTGTGTGTAATAGAAGCCTGACGCGGAAGTAAGGAGCCTAATACAGGGTCACTACGTACTATGGGCCAGTTTTTGTTAATGATTTTACGCAGATCAGTCTGTTGTTTGCTGTAGCCCATGATGATCCTAAAATTGTGACATGAATTCTTATTGACCTCCTTAGGATTGGAGGGCACCAATGTGTTGCTAGATATTCCGCTGATGGGTCTTAGCAGATCTTCACGATTTAGAGCATTGGATCGGACTATGGCACTTTCAATGGTACTCGCCGAGTAACCCCTCGCCCTGAACCTAAGTTTACTGAGCTCTTGAGCTATCTGGAGATCCCTTTCATTGCTACAGATTCTCCTCAGCCGTACCATCTCCCCATAAGGTATACTATTTATGAGGTGGGGTGGATGTGCGCTTGTGGCATGAAGGGTTGTATTGCCTGCTGTGGGTTTACGGTGTAGCCTAGTTTCTAGTTTGCCCGCATGGGTGTATACCTCGGTGTCTAGAAAAGTGACCTGTGTTTGGCTACATGTGGCAGTGAAATGAAGGTTGAGGTTGTTCACATTTATACTCTCAACAAACCCAAGTGCCTCCTCCAGTGTCCCTTTCCAAATAACAAAAAGGTCATCAATAAATCTTAGCCATAAGACAACATTATCTGCGAGGCACTGTGCATAGTCATCGCGAAGGGTAGTTTCCTCCCAGTACCCCATGTGGAGGCAGGCGTAGCTAGGGGAAAAACTAGCCCCCATTGCTACGCCCCTCAATTGTCGATACAGCAAGCCGTTAAACATAAAATTGTTGTTAAGGAGGCAGAGTTCTAGCATCTCAGTTAACATAGCATTGTGGCTCTCAAATTGAGTGGGTTTACGTGAGAGAAAATACTTAGTGGCCTGTATGCCATCATCATGGCTAATGCTGGTATAAAGAGATGTTACGTCTAAAGCCAACATCCAATAGCCATCCCTCCATTGGACTCCATTGATCTTCTGCAAAAAATCCCCAGTGTCCTGTACGTATGAATCCAATGATCTAACAAAGTCTTGTAAAAAATAATCAATGTATTGCGACGTTTTCTCATACATACCCTCACGTGCTGAGATTATAGGTCTGCCTGGTGGTTTGACAGGGTCCTTATGAATCTTGGGGATAAAGTACAGCGTGGGAATTACAGGGTTGTCTTTTTTCAGGAAGTTAAATTCCGCTTCCGTAATGAGCTTGCGTCCCCTCCAGTTGGCCAATTTGTCCCGAAATTCTTTGTTGGCAATTTGGATGGCCACCGCCGTGGTACGAGTGTAACAGTTCCTGTCATTGAGTTGGATAGAAGCTTCATGGTCGTAGAGTTCCTTGGTTAATAGAACGATATTGCCACCTTTATCGCTCTGGCGAATAATAATCTTTTTGTTGTTTTTGAGCTTGCTGATAAGTTGACTGTATAGCCGAGATTGTCGGTTGTAGCGTGGCTTCCTAGATTGAATTTTAGTATGCAAGGCTTTTATCTCTGTTGTCACATTTTCATAGAAAATATCGATGGCATCATGGGGCATGATAGGGGTGTACGTAGACTTAGGTCTAAAGGGCGTAGTGGGCCCCCTAGAGCTTGCGCCATCCGGGCAGTCTGCACTGACTCCTGTTCCTTCCGTGTCCCAAAGATCCTGGATTGCCTCCTGCAGGGCATTGTCGTTGTCATGGTCGGGAGGATTGCGCTTATTGCTGCACATCGCAAATGATTTCTTGAGCTTGAGCTTCCGAACAGCTTTGTACACATCGCACCGCACAGAGGCATAATCGAAGTTGTTTTGAGGAGCGAAGGATAAGCCAAGTGCAAGAATTCTCTTGTCTTCATCTGTGAGTTCCAGGGATGTCAGATTAATAATGGTGTTGGCATTCTCACTCGTTATTGGTTCTTTGTCCAATACCCCCTTCCTCTTCTCCTGTTCGGATTTGCAGCGTTTCTTCCTTGCCCTCTGCCTCTGCCGGGATTTGAAGTTTGCATGCTTCCGGCTGGGTTTGTCATTGCCGGTCTTGGTCGTAGCCACCATTCCTGTCAATGCGAAATGACAAGCGCTGACTCCGTGAGTATGAAACCAGGAGATTTTTATTAACAAGAAAAGGCCACAACGGGTTTCGACAGCAAGCCGCCTTTGTCACAGCGACGGGCCTCACACTATTCAGCCATTAAATTATCGAGTCACTTGAGAGGTTGTCACAGCAACCGCGCTCATACTAGACATAGAAGTGAAAACACAATGCATATTTAAGTGTAAAATGAAAATTAAAAAATGTGTTCCGAATAAATAATATCTAAGCACAGATTCTTGTGACTAAATTAAGTGAAAACGAAAAAACAAAAGAAAATCAGATGTTACACAACAACTGATCTGGAAAACAGATTAGAAATATGTCAATCCTCTCATGCTTCCAACTAACGAAGATCAACAGAACACCAAAATCCATTAATTATATTTGAGTGCAATACCAACTAAAAATTAAATATTAATGGCGATGCACAATGTTCTTAAAAAATGAATTGAACATGATTGGTCCCAAGTAAGCCAATAAAGAAATTAATGTACAAATCATTCAAGCATGAGTCAAATAAATTAATGGATGTAAGATAAAACACCACAGTTATATCACATTAAGAAAGTCATGCAACATCTGAGAGAATTAAGCCCTAGTGGGCATTCAAAGAAGGTAAGATGGTGACCAAGTGGGCCAGCTTTGGACCAACAGAGTAGCATCGCAGCAAGTGGCACTCAATTATTATACAAGAGAGGATAAAGAGGTGTTAAGTCAAAAGTAACAAGGAAATTAGAAAAAAAAAAATGAAAAGGTGAGCCTGAAGTAAAACTGAGAGCTGGGCAGGGAACAGGACAAGCAGCGTGATCTATAGATGTATGGAAAGGGCTTCCTCAGCATTCATGCCATGGCGGATCTTGGTGTTAAGGAGAATTATGTATTTGGATTCAAGTCTCTGGAGTGCTAGCTGCCTGTTCCCCCTCTCGGATTCTTAGGAACAGAGTCAATCACAAAGTAAGAGAGATCTCCAACTTTTTGGAGATGTACAAACATCTGGACTCCCATCAGGCAGGTTTTCGTCCCGCACACTCTACCGAAGCCGTGATCCTGTCAGCTATGGATAGCCTACGGGAATTCGCTGATAGAGGGTGTCCGCGAGCTTTGGTCCTGTTGGACCTGTCTGCGGCCTTTGACACGGTCGACCATGACACTCTGGTCGACCGTGTCAGGGGGGTCGGAGTCTCTGGTACAGCGGCTCACTGGATTTCCTCTTTTTTGAGGGACCGCTATCAAGCAGTGCGTCTTGGCCTATTCTCATCTGACTCACAATATTACTTGTGGGGTGCCTCAGGGCTCTGCCCTCTCCCCACACCTATTTAACATATATATGTCCCCTCTGATTAAATCATTGAAAGAAAGAAATGTACTGGTTCTTAACTACGCTGATGATCTGCAGCTTCTCCTCAGGGTTGATGGGTCTAATGACTCCGTTTCGGAGTTCCAGAAGACTATGTTGTTCATACAAACTTGGATGGATACGAACCATCTGAAGCTTAATCCGGGAAAAACTGAAGTGGTCTTTACGGGGGACAGCCTTAAGCACTGGGGCCGAAAAATTAGGAAAATCCATCGCTTTCTCACTCATGAAGCTCTGGTCCAAGCCATGATTTCTACTGTGCTATCCCACCTAGACTATTCCAACTCGGTCTACCTGGGAATGCCTCAGTATTTGTTTAATCGCCTCCAGTTGGTTCAAAACCAGGCTGCCCGTCTGATTTACCACCAACCTAAATGGCAACCCGCATCTCCTCTACTGAGGAAACTACACTGGCTCCCGGTACAACGCCGCTGTTTCTTCAAAACTGGCTGCCTTATTTTCAAGACTCTACACGGTACCAGTCCGGAATTTATCAACAACATTATACGTAGGTATTCCCCCACCCGTTACCTAAGATCTACCCACCTTTCATTTCTTTCTATTCCGAACTTCAAGAGGGCCCGTCTTGGAGGCCGTAGGTTTGCCATTCTCGCTCCCAAGTTGTGGAATTCTCTCCCTCTTGAGCTCCGTATATGTACTGATCTCCTCCCATTTAGAAAACTCTTGAAAACTTGGTTGTTTACTCAGAACTAGTTTCCGCTGCCACTGTCAAGATGTCTGCCAGCGCCATGAAGCCAACCTGGCGTACGTGCGCTTTATAAATCTCCACTAACATTAACATTAACATCTCCGGCATTCCCTCCATGGCATTGGTTAATATGCCCGACTACTGGGTAATTGGGGTCATCATTGCTAATGGCCCTCAGATGTTGCAAGATACGGACATGTACGGGGTGGATGGTACTGCCCACTTATTGCTTTATACAGGTGCATTGCAGAACATAAACTGCAAAATCACTCTTGCAAGTGTAATTACCTCTGATTACAAAAGTAGATTGCCTCAGAGGTGTGTGAATCTCTTTGGTGTTTTTACCATAACGGCAGGTTTTGCATTTGGAGCATTTTAGAAAGCCTCTGAGTTTTGAGCCAGTTGATCCCTTTGTTGCTACTGGGAGCATTGCGCACAAGTTCTTGGCTCATGGATTTAGCTCGCCCGAAGGAGATCGGGGGTACTCTGGGAACTTTGGATCCAAGTATCGGGTCACTTCGCACAATCTGCCAGTGTTTATAAAGCATTTTGCGCAAAGTAGTATGGTAGGTGTTATTCCCAGTAATAAGTCTGGAAATCCCTTACTCACTTTTTTCTTTTTCTCTTCCGTCTGATTGCTCCTATCTGGAGAAAGAAACAACAGTTCCTGCCTTTTGATGTGGTTTGTTTTTGCACAAGCTCTCTCTAGGGTTGTTCTGCTGTACCCATGGGATTTGAGCCTCTCAAAAAGATTATTGGTGGCTGTGGTCAAACTGGTTTCAGTGCTGCTATTGCGCTTCATTCGAAGGCATTCTGCATATACTCACAATATTACTTGTGGGGTGC
This sequence comes from Triturus cristatus, assembly GCF_964204655.1. Taxonomy (NCBI): domain Eukaryota; kingdom Metazoa; phylum Chordata; class Amphibia; order Caudata; family Salamandridae; genus Triturus; species Triturus cristatus. The sequence continues at coordinate 1,008,751,320 of NC_140582.1, read as the reverse complement.
CTCAGGGCTCTGCCCTCTCCCCAGAGGCAGGGTGAAAACTACTTGAATGTAGGATGGAATTACCTGATGTTGGCTTCCTATAAGTCCTGGATTGTAATTTGCCGTCTTCGATAAAGATCTCACGATCTAAGAAATGTATGTTTACGGTGCTGGTATTGCAGATAAAGGTTACATTTAAAAAGTTCATATTGATCTTATTAGCAAAGGTTTGTGCTGATTCTTCAGTACCTTGCCACAAAATGAATAAGTTGTCTATGTATCTAACATAAATAACAACATTGTTTGTCATTATCTCTTTGTATGTGGTCATGAGTAACTGCTCCTCCCACCAGCCCATATGCAGATTCGCATAGCTGGGGGCGAAGCAGATACTCATGGCAGTGCTGTGAAGTTGTTTATATAACAGCTTGTCAAAGATATAAATGTTATTATCCAAATACCATACAGCCATTTCAAGTAACATTGATGTATGTTGGTGAAGATACATAGGTCTTTGCCCAAGTAATATTTCAAGGCATTCAGTCCGTCCCTGTGCCTGATGCATGTGTACAGCGTGTTAATATCTAAAGTCATCAGCACATAATTGTCATTCCATTGTACATCATAAATCGTGGTAAGGAAATCCCCAGTGTCTTTGATAAAAGACGGCAGTTCACAAACATACTGTTGCAAAAAGAAATCAATGTATTTTGAGGTATTTTCAAATAGGCCCCCTATATCTCCTATGATGGGTCTTCCAGGGAGGTTGATCGCATTTTTATGAATCTTGGGTATTAAATATAGCTGTGGTGTCACAGGGTAATCGTTTTTCACAAATTCAAATTCCTGCTCAGAAATCAGCCCAGTACATCTCTACTTAAAGATAAAGATAAAGAGCCTTGTGGAATTTTTCTTTCACACTGAAGATGGTGGTTGGGCTTGTTCTGCAATAACACTCTGTCTTGCACCTGTTTGAGTACTTCAGTGCTGTATTTTTCAAGTGGCCAAACCAACACATTACCGCCCTTATCGGACCATCTCACGACGATATCCTGGCGTTCCTTGCTGTTTTTTATTAGATTTTCACATTTTCTCCTTTTATGATTGGTTCGGGTGAAATCCATGCTAGCCTTAATAGCTAAATCTTTAAGATCTTTAATCATGTTTTCTGCAAAGATATCTAACCCATCCCTAGGCATGTTGGGTAGAAAAACGGACTTGGGTTTGTAAGGCGTGTGGATGTTGCCGTAAATATCCGAACCTAAAGCTGATGCCAGCATACCAGGTGAACTTAATTGTAGTTCTTCCCCAGATTTGAATTCCGCCATGTCGTATAGGAGAGTCATATCTTCCACATTAAGATTGATGGTTGATTCTTTAGTACTAATGGTCACCCTTGGATTTAATGCATTATTGGGAACATTCATAAAGTATTTCTGAAGTTTAATTTTTACGCACAAACTGAAAAACGTCAACACGTATTTGGACATAGTCAAAATTAGTAGGCGCACACCACGTGAGGCCTAGTATGAGAATCTTTTTCTTCCTTAGATAAAGCCATGTTGGTAAGATTTATTACTGTGTTATCTATATTGTCACTTAATATTGTCTCCTTCTCGTGAGTCTGTTGGTTTGCTTTGTAGATGTACTTGTATTTTCTGCGCCATCGTCAATCTTTGCGCCTCCTGTTTTTTGTCCTCGTCCTTTGTTTGGTGGATCTTGCCGTGGGGGAAGGGGTCGGAGATGCATGGTGCGCACCAGTCGTAAAAAACCCAGTTCTTGAATTACTGCCGTTTTCATAGTCCTGTTTATCTCTTTGGAACTTGGTGGCTTTTCTTTCCTTTATCGTCTGTTCATGTTTCATAAGACGTTTTTGCATATATATATATATATTACCTACTGGCGGTCGCCAGTAGGTAGTTATAGTTAGGACCCTGTTTCCATAGGAAAACCGCAACATTCTATTTGGAATAACTTTGGCGCCGGTCGACGAATCCTCGCGAAATTTTCAACACGAATGGGGCGCTACGCTCCGCTCCTACCCTAAAAGTCTCGGGGGGATTCGTCAAGCAGGGGCTGAGAAAAAAGGGGGGTCCCAAAACGCGTTTTTCCCATGCATTTTTCCATAGGACCTTTAGACACAACTACAGCCCGAACGGCTGAACAGAGTTACTTGAAATTTGGCAGAGAGGTAGTCTACAGGTCAAGGAAGTGCCTTTTGTAGGTCTAGTGTAAATGTGTTCAGTAGTTCCTGAGAAAATAGCATTTAAATCAATATATATATCTGTGGCAGCTCACGGTGCGCTTACGGTAAGCTCACTGTACGGTGCCGTGCGCGAGCGCGATTCTGATTGGCTGTTAGATCGTAGTAAACATTCTAATCGGTCGAAACCAGGAAGCGGCGGCCGCCATTTTCTCTCTCGCACTCTGAGGGGGGGAGGAAAAACAAAGGTTGAAAACGTGTATAGCGGCTTGTTAGACAGCTCCTAACCACTTAGCCTTGATTAAGGTGTCCCATAAGAACCCCCAAGGCAAAAAATGTAATTTTAATTTTTTTCGAAATAACGCCGATTACGCTTACCGTACGCGTACGGTAAAAATGTAATATATAAAAAAAAAAAAAGTATCCACACTTTCCCACCCCCGTGTGCAAAAGGTGCCCGTAGGCTTATCTAATAATGGAACAATTAATAGATTACCTTTCACAACGAAGCGCATAATATGTCCTCCGTGTGCGGACGGTGCGCGAAGCGCATCGTGCGTACATGGCCCATCAAGCGTAACGTGGGCACGCGCACCGCGTGCCCACCGTGCGTGCACGGCACTAACTGCGTAAAGTGGGCACGCGGTGCTTGAAGCGCACCGCGTGCTCACTGTGCGCGCACGGTGCTTGAAGCGCACCGTGCGCGCACGGAACGAACTGCGTTAAGTGGGCGCGCACGCCACGAACGGCGTAAAGTAACTTAGCATTTAAAAAAACGTACAAATTCACTGAAAAAACCATAGGTTTCACACACGTTATAGTTAGGAATTAGCATTTAAAAAACCTTGCAAATTCACTGTAAAAACCATAGGTTTCACACATGCTATAGTTAGCTGGAAATTTTACTCGTAAAAAACCATTGAAATTCCCCCGTTATAGTTAGTGCAGGCAACTATAACTCACGCGACCGCAATCCTCTGCTGATGCTAATACTGTATTTAGACACTTATTTGCCCATGTCTTCTTCCATTAAATTTTAGCTATACATATATTGCAAATATTTTTTTTTCATAAAGACACATATGTCATCAGCAGAGGATTGCGGTCGCGTGAGTTATAGTTGCCTGCACTAACTATAACGGGGGAATTTCAATGGTTTTTTACGAGTAAAATTTCCAGCTAACTATAGCATGTGTGAAACCTATGGTTTTTTCAGTGAATTTGCAAGGTTTTTTAAATGCTAATTCCTAACTATAACGTGTGTGAAACCTATGGTTTTTTCAGTGAATATATATATATATATATATATATATATACAAACATGATTTTCACTTTGTATGTAATTATATACATTTCTGTGATTGTTTTTTAATAAAGCAATCTTTTGTTTTCTAAATGTAGCCCATTTTCCTTAAGGAAAATGTGATGTGTTTGTACAGAAAAAATAAACTAGGCAGGACCACTGGGTGCACTTAAAATTATTTTTTTAACATTCTCAAAGGGGAAGGGGTCCGCCACCTCCCCGGGGCTAAAATGAAATAATAAGGGGTGGGGGTGCTCCGGCCCCCCCATGCAGCCCTTGGGACCGTCACCTCCCCGGGGCACAAATCAAATCATAAAGGGGGTCCATTGCAGCCCATCTGACCCCAGGGAGCACCTCCTCCTGGGGCAAATGTGATCAAAGGAGAGGGCCGCCCGACTTCTACATGGCCATGGGGACCTCCACCCCCCCACCTCCCCCCCCCAAGGCCGGCCCCTGCAATGTCGCCCGGTGGGACATTGCAGTTTGCTATGGTATGGCGGGAACACTGCTTCCTCCATGGCATAGCAAACAGTGTGCTCTACTTTGAGCAAATGAGAAAATGTTGCTCTCACGTGCTCAAAGCGGAGCACTTTTACACATAGGGAACTGCATGTCAACAGTTCCCTGTGTGTCAAAGCAATGCTGGTAGGGAGACGTCCAGGACTGGCTCCCCTTAATTATTTAGAAAAAAATAAAGGCCTGGCCCCGGGGGATGGGGTCCTACACAGCGGGATTCCTGAGAGCTGGTCAGGCCCAGCCCCCTTTCTCCACCCCTCTGCAACCGCGAATACTAGTTTAAAAAAAATAGAAATTCACTGAAAACAACAAAGGTTATAGGGATGTTATAGTTAGGAAATGGAATTTAAAAACACCTGAGAAATTCACTGAAAAAATGAAGGTTACAGAGATGTTAGAGTTAGGCTCGCGTTTCACTCGTACAAAACCAGAGAAATTCAGCTTATCTAACTATAACTTGCGCCCCCTCAAAGCACTGCTTATGACCTCACATATTACATCACTCATGACATGGTCAGTGACATCACTCATGACATCTTAAATGACATCACTAATGACATCATCCACAGAATCCCTGACACACCCACTCACCCCAATATAACCTTTCAAACACCCACTCCGACTTCCACACTACCATTCTCAAAACCATTGACACCCCCATACCAGTACTTACACATCCAATCACTGATTCATAGGTCTACACACACATCTACTCAGACAACCATACAGCCACTCATACACCAACTCACTCACTAAAATAGACACTGATATATCCGCTCCTACACCCATACAGCCACTCAAACACTGTCAGTCACCCGTAGAGCTACTCACACACCTAGTCACTCACCCATATGGTGGCTCACACAGCAATTTTCTCACCTAAACAGTTATACACACACCCACTCACTTATTAATACAGATACTAACATATACTTACTCACCTATACAGTTACTGACAAAAGCGCACACTCACCTATACAGCTTCTCTCACAATCTCTCACACACGCAGTCACTCTCACAATCACTTACATACTGTCACTCATATAATCCAACACTCACCTGTACCTCCTTTCACATATACAGTTACTCACCATAAATACACTGACACATCCTTTCACTCACCGACACAGCCATACACACACTCAGTCACCCATACAGCCCCTCAGAACCCATACAGCCACTGACTCACCCACTCACTCACTCATTCATGCAGGCAGTCACAGACCCCCTCACCCATCCACACAAACACTCATACATCCATACAGGTACTCAGACAACCATTCAATCACCCATACAGCCACTCACGGACCCACTCACCAACCCATATATCCATTTAAACACCAACTCACAGACTGATACAGATATTCACACAACCTCGTCACTCACTCATACATTCACTGAGACACCTAATCACTCACTTATACAGTCAGTCATGCACCCACTTAATCATCATACAGGCACTCATCACCCACTGATTCATCAATACACCTTGGTATATATAATTAACACTCTTTTTTGAAACGCTCACAGTCACTGGATGATGTCATCAGTGATGTTATTTGAGACTAAATGTGTCCCAAACTGCAAAAAGACAATTTTGTGTTGTTGCCTGGTGGCAGGGATGCACCATGCATTGGAGTATATAAAGAAATAAGCAAACTTTGAAGCCAGCAGCAGAGACAACAATTAAGATTGCTGTTATCCCAAAATGTCTGCACAACCCATTTGAAAGCAATAGATAGGGCATCCATGAAATCATATAGTGAGGTTGTGTATAAATTTGTATTGATCCAACTACAACTACACGTGTAGTAAGAAACCATCATGACACTGTGTAAGTAGTTGAGGCTTGCTTCAATTTAAGTGTGATTTACTGTTGAAGGTCTAGAATAAGACACTAAATTACAGGAAAGAATGATTGAATTGGGCCACGTGTATTAGCCTGATAGGGCTTTATGCAGTGGTTTACTTGTGATGGTGTTTTCAGTGCTCAGCAGCAGCATTTATTTTTAAACACCGGCACATATTTATCGGGTTAAACCACATGATGTTGTTGACTGTCCATTTTAAAGCTGAATTTATCAGTGCGGTGTTCATTTAGGACATAGGAAATGCTGATACTGGCGTTCAGCAGCAGTGTCAGGGCTGTTGGCGGTGCCAGCTGCAGTGGACTCTTAGGCACTAGTAATGTGCAGCAAAGAAGAAAGGAAGTTGGTCATAGTAGCTTTACCAGTGTCCCGGTTATGTTGATACAACTGCCCGACTACATACGCCCTTGGTGGGATTCATTTATTTGTCTTTTGGATTGTGTGGAATTTATATTTTTTATTTCCTGTTACAACTTTACCATCGGACTAGTAAGGAAATATTGTATGTAGAATAGACTTCCAGGTCTTAATACATTTTAAACCCACAAGTTGATAAATACACAAAGCAAAATATTTCCTTAAATAGAAATAGTTAGGCCTAAAGACTTAGATATTCTGTTCCTTTTTTTGGTACATAACCATAAATGCAAATGAAAGATCCATTGTAAGTATATTTTATTGTTCCACCAAGGAATACTATTGGTATGGAAACATATTATTTGGATCAAAATGTAGACCTGAATCTTACTATATTTTAATAACTATTTATTTGATGTGGTTGACAATCTATTGAATATTTATTTTGTTTCAGGTGGGTAAATTGAGGGAAAAGCTTCATGAAGTTAAGCAGGAAAGGGAACTGGACCAGCACAAACACACAGCTTACATTTCAGAGCTAAAAGCTAAACTTCATGAAGAGAAGATGAAGGAACTCCAAGCTGTCCGGGAGGGCTTGATTCGTCAACATGAGCTGGAAGTTGCTCGCATGGTAAAAATTAAGGACAGTGAAATTCAGCGCATGCAGTCATTGCTAAACGTACTTCGAGATGGGGCAGCAGACAAAGTTAAAACCGCTTTGCTTAGTGAAGCAAGAGAAGAAGCCAGGAAAGCCTTTGATGGGGAGCGCATCAAAATCCAGCAGGAGCTCTTAGAGTTGAAATCTGGCAAAAAGCAATTGGAAGAAACCTTAAACAATATAATGCACTCTGACAAGATGAAGGCTGCTGATCTACGCTCTGCCTACCAGTCTCATCAGGATGAAGTTAATAGAATAAAGAGGGAGTCTGAGCGAGATATTCGCAGACTGGTAGGTTGAAACATATCTCTTTTGTTTTCTTTATACCTTTCCAGTTTTTGAGCTTGTTCTTGACGTGTGAAAATTTTAAATACTGCTTTCAAAGTTGCGCGAAGTGGTTGGGAAGTTTTTCACATATAAGCAAAACTTCTTGAAACCGTTTACGTGCAAAACCTAGGTTGTAAGAATATTCTGCTATTTAAACTAAACTTTTATGGAACTTTTCTGTTTATTGGAGTCCGTAATGTAGGTGACACAGCTTTCTGCCTACAACCAAAGGCGTGAGAGTCGGGTTGAGTCTCGCTTCAACCCTTCCGCATCCAAAATAAGGGCGATGGAGGCTCTGACCGTTCACTGCCACTGTCAAATATATTTTTTCTAATATACATCCCTAAATCGGGCCACTGCACTTAGTTAGCCCTGATCATTACAAGATCGCTAGTCTGGCATTTCACCGACATCGGTGTGTGTGTGTGTGCCATCGCCCACGCGCAGCCATGTGCCGGCCACCGTTTTCCTGTGTACACGTTGACGCGCGGGCGTGAGTTATTTATCTTTCCGGCTCCGGGCATGTCTTCCACTATGGCTGACTTGACGCGCCGTGAGTGGGCTGATTTGTTCAGCACCCTGTAGTAAGCCAATTTAGAAGTTTGGGACTTTCAAACTCTGTTTGGGGCATTTCTCATGTTGCTCCAACAGACTTGTAAACTATCTTGTGCGCTTTTGCAGACCACCTAATGAATTGTTACATTTTTTGTTTTTGTTTTTAAGGTTGCACTGATAACACAGGGAACCATCACTGCACCAGTTTTCTGGATGCCTTGATTTTGAATATGTGATGATGCGATTTGTGGCATTAAGGAAGCACGTGGATGAAATAATTACATCCATCTATAAAAGTAGGATGTGATTTATCCCACGGTCCCTTTGATCCATGTTTATCTTTTTAGTGAATAAAATACGCACGCTATTTCTTATGATGCAGGTCTCCATTCGTTTTAAACGAGAGAATGCTTGATCCCTGCTATAGAGACAGGTCAGAATATGAGAGAGTACCGCCTTTCTACAAGATCTTAATTTATATAACACACTGACAGTCCATTTCTTCACTATACAGGCTGTC